>NC_090932.1:567938730-569188730 GCF_040938575.1 Ambystoma mexicanum | reverse complement strand
CTCATGCCGTGGGAAGGGTCTCAGGTTTGGTATAAGCATTGAGATATCACATCTCTGCTATCGGAAGAGTCTCAGGATTGGAATGGGAAGGAGTTGGATATCCCATCTCATGTTATAGGAAGAGTCTCAGGTTTGGTATTAGAAGCATTGAGATATCACATCTCATGATATAGGAAGTGTCTCAGGATTGGAATGGGAAGGACTTGGATATCACATCTCATGCTATAGGGAGGGTCTCAAGTTTGATATTAGAAGCATTGAGATATCACATCTCATGCTATAGGAAGGGTCTCAGGATTGGAATGGGAAGGACTTAGATATCACATATCATTTTTGTTGGTCTCAGTTTTGATATTAGAAGCATTGAGATATCAAATCTCATGCTATAGGATTGGTCTCCGGATTGGAATGTGAAGGATTTGGATATCACATCTCATGCTAAAGGAAGGGTCTCAGGTTTGGAATGGGAAGGAGTTGGATATGACATCTCTTGTTATAGGGAGGGTCTCAGGATTTGCATGGCAAGGAGTTGGATATCACATCTCATGCCATAGGAAGGGTCTCAGGTTTGGTATAAGCATTGAGATATCACATCTCTGCTATCGGAAGGGTCTCAGGATTGGAATGGGAAGGACTTAGATATCACATCTCATGCTATAGAGAGGGTCTCAGTTTTGATATTAGAAGCATTGAGATACCACATCTCATGCTATCGGAAGGGTCTCAGGATTGGAATGGGAGGAGCTGGATATCACATCTCATGCTAAAGGAAGGGTCTCAGGTTTGGAAGGGGAAGGATTTGGATATCACATCTCATGTTATAGGATGGGTCTCAGGTTTGGTATTAGAAGCATTGTGATATCACATCTCATGATATAGGAAGTGTCTCAGGATTGGAATGGGAAGGAGTTGGATATCACATCTCATGCTATAGGAAGGGTTTCAGGTTTGGTAGAAGCATTGAGATATCACATCTCATGCTATAGGAAGAGTCTCAGGTTTGGGAAGGGAAGGATTTGGATTCCACATCTCATGTTATAGGATGGTTCTCATGTTTGGTTTTTGAAGCATTGAGATATCACATCTCATGCTATCGGAAGGGTCTCAGGTTTGGTATTAGAAGCAGTGAGATATCACATCTCATGCTATAGGATTGGTCTCCGGATTGGAATGTGATGGATTTGGATATCACATCTCATGCTAAAGGAAGGGTCTCAGGTTTGGAATGGGAAGGAGTTGGATATGACATCTCTTGTTATAGGGAGGGTCTCAGGATTTGAATGGCAAGGAGTTGGATATCACATCTCATGCCATAGGAAGGGTCTCAGGTTTGGTATAAGCATTGAGATATCACATCTCTGCTATCGGAAGGGTCTCAGGATTGGATTGGGAAGGAGTTGGATATCACATCTCATGTTATAGGAAGGGTCTCCGGATTGGAATGTGAAGGATTTGGATATCACATCTCATGCTAAAGGAAGGGTCTCAGGTTTGGAATGGGAAGGAGTTGGATATGACATCTCTTGTTATAGGGAGGGTCTCAGGATTTGAATGGCAAGGAGTTGGATATCACATCTCATGCCATAGGAATGGTCTCAGGTTTGGTATAAGCATTGAGATATCACATCTCTGCTATCGGAGGGGTCTCAGGATTGGATTGGGAAGGAGTTGGATATCCCTTCTCATGCTATAGGAAGGGTCTCAGGTTGGAATGGGAAGGAGTTGGATATCACATCTCATGCTAAAGGAAGGGTCTCAGGTTTGGTAGAAGCATTGAGATATCACATCTCATGCTATGGGAAGGGTCTCAGGATTGGAATGGGAAGGACTTAGATATCACATATCATGCTATAGGGAGGGTTTCAGTTTTGATATTAGAAGCATTGAGATATCACATCTCATGCTATCGGAAGTGTCTCAGGATTGGAATGGGAAGGAGCTGGATATTACATCTCATGCTAAAGAAAGGGTCTCAGGTTTGGAACGGGAAGGAGTTGGATATCCGATCTCATGTTGTAGGAAGGGTCTCAGGTTTGGTATAAGCATTGAGATATCACATCTCTGCTATCGGAAGTGTCTCAGGATTGGAATGGGAAGGAATTGGATATCCCATCTCATGTTATAGGACGGGTCTCAGGATTGTTATTAGAATCATTGAGATATCATATTGCATGCTGTAGGAAGGGTCTAAGGATTGGAATGGGAAAGACTTGGATATCACATCTCATGCTATAGGAAGGGTCTCAGGTTTGGTATAAGCATTGAGATATCAAATCTCATGCTATAGGAAGGGTCTCAGGATTGGAATGGAAGGAGTTGGATATCACATCTCATGTTATAGGAAGGATCTCAGGTTTGGTATTAGAAGCATTGAGACATCACATCTCATGCTATAGGAAGGGTCTCAGGATTGGAATGGGAAGGAGTTGGATATCACATCTCATGCTATAGGAAGGGTCTCAGGTTTGGTATAAGCATTGAGATATCACATCTCATGCTATAGGAAGGGTCTCAGGATTGGAATGGGAAGGAGTTGTATATGACATCTCATGCCGTAGGAAGGGTCTCAGGTTTGGTATAAGCATTGAGATATCACATCTCTGCTATCAGAAGAGTCTCAGGATTGGAATGGGAAGGAGTTGGATATCCCATCTCATGTTATAGGAAGAGTCTCAGGTTTGGTATTAGTAGCATTGAGATATCACATCTCATGCTATAGGAAGTGTCTCAGGATTGGAATCGGAAGGACTTGGATATCACATCTCATGCTATAGGGAGGGTCTCAAGTTTGATATAAGAAGCATTGAGATATCACATCTTATGCTATAGGAAGAGTCTCAGGTTTGGGAAGGGAAGGATTTGGATTTCACATCTCATGTTATAGGATGGTTCTCATGTTTGGTTTTTGAAGCATTGAGATATTACATCTCATGCTATCGGAAGGGTCTCAGGTTTGGTATTAGAAGCATTGAGATATCACATCTCATGCTATAGGATTGGTCTAGGGGTTGGAATGTGAAGGACTTAGATATCACATATAATTTTTGTTGTTCTCAGTTTTGATATTAGAAGCATTGAGATATCACATCTCATGCTATCGGAAGTGTCTCAGTATTGGAATGGGAAGGAGCTGTATATCACATCTCATGCTAAAGGAAGGCTCTCAGCTTTGGAACGGGAAGGAGTTGGATATCACATCTCATGTTATAGGAAGGATCTTAGGTTTGGTATAAGCATTGAGATATCACATCTCTGCTATCGGAAGTGTCTCAGGATTGGAATGGGAAGGAGTTGGATTTCCCATCTCATGTTATAGGACGGGTCTCAGGTTTGTTATTAGAATCATTGAGATATCATATTGCATGCTGTAGGAAGGGTCTAAGGATTGGAATGGGAAGGACTTGGATATCACATCTCATGCTATAGATAGGCTCTCAGGTTTGGAAAGGGAAGGAGTTGGATATCACATTTCATGTTACAGGAAGGATCTCAGGTTTGGTATTAGAGGCATTGAGATATCACATCTCATGCTATAGGAAGGGTCTCAGGTTGGAATGGGAAGGAGTTGGATATCACATCTCATGTTATAGGAAGGCTCTCAGGTTTGGAAGGGGAAAGAGTTGGATATCACATTTCATGTTAGAGGTAGGATCTCAGGTTTGGTATTAGGGGCATTGAGATATCACATCTCATGCTATCAGAAGGGTCTCAGGATTGGAATGGGAAGGAGTTGGATATCACATCTCATGCTAAAGGGAGGGTCTCAGGTTTGGAAGGGGAAGGATTTGGATATCACATCTCATGTTATAGGAAGGATCTCAGGTTTGGTATTAGAAGCATTGAGATATCACATCTCATGCTATCGGAAGGATCTCAGGTTTGGTATTAGAAACATTGAGATATCACATCTCATGCTATCAGAAGGCTCTCAGGATTGGAATGGGAAGGAGTTGGATATCACATCTCATGCTAAAGGGAGGGTCTCAGGTTTGGAAGGGGAAGGATTTGGATATCACATCTCATGTTATCGGAAGGATCTCAGGTTTGGTATTAGAAGTATTGAGATATCACATCTCATGCTATAGGAAGGGTCTCAGGATTGGAATGGGAAGGAGTTGGATATCCCATCTCATGCTAAAGGAAGGGTCTCAGGTTTGGTAGAAGCATTGAGATATCACATCTCATGCTATAGGAAGGGTTTTAGGATTGGAATGGGAAGGACTTAGATATCACATATCATGCTATAGGGAGGGTTTCAGTTTTGATATTAGAAGCATTGAGATATCACATCTCATGCTATCGGAAGTGTCTCAGGATTGGAATGGGAAGGAGCTGGATATCACATCTCATGCTAAAGGAAGGGTCTCAGGTTTGGAACGGGAAGGAGTTGGATATCTGATCTCATGTTATAGGAAGGGTATCAGGTTTGGTATAAGCATTGAGATATCACATCTCTGCTATCGGAAGTGTCTCAGGATTGGAATGGGAAGGAATTGGATATCCCATCTCACGTTATAGGACGGGTCTCAGGATTGTTATTAGAATCATTGAGATATCATATTGCATGCTTTAGGAAGGGTCTAAGGATTGGAATGGGAAGGACTTGGGTA
The DNA here is from genome assembly GCF_040938575.1 of Ambystoma mexicanum. NCBI lineage: Eukaryota > Metazoa > Chordata > Amphibia > Caudata > Ambystomatidae > Ambystoma > Ambystoma mexicanum. The sequence goes on along the minus strand of NC_090932.1, from coordinate 569,184,120 downwards.
TCACATCTCATGCTATAGGAAGGGTCTCAGGTTTGGTATAAGCATTGAGATATCAAATCTCATGCTATAGGAAGGGTCTCAGATTGGAATGGAAGGAGTTGGATATCACATCTCATGCTATAGGAAGGGTCTCAGGTTTGGTATAAGCATTGAGATATCACATCTCATGCTATAGGAAGGGTCTCAGGATTGGAATGGGAAGGAGTTGTATATGACATCTCATGCCGTAGGAAGGGTCTCAGGTTTGGTATAAGCATTGAGATATCACATCTCTGCTATCGGAAGAGTCTCAGGATTGGAATGGGAAGGAGTTATATATCCCATCTCATGTTATAGGAAGAGTCTCAGGTTTGGTATTAGAAGCATTGAGATATCACATCTCATGCTATAGGAAGTGTCTCAGGATTGGAATGGGAAGGACTTGGATATCACATCTCATGCTATAGGGAGGGTCTCAAGTTTGATATTAGAAGCATTGAGATATCACATCTCATGCTATAGGAAGGGTCTCGGGATTGGAATGGGAAGGACTTAGATATCACATATCATTTTTGTTGGTCTCAGTTTTGATATTAGAAGCATTGAGATATCACATCTCATGCTATAGGATTGGTCTCCGGATTGGAATGTGAAGGATTTGGATATCACATCTCATGCTAAAGGAAGGGTCTCAGGTTTGGAATGGGAAGGAGTTGGATATGACATCTCTTGTTATAGGGAGGGTCTCAGGATTTGAATGGCAAGGAGTTGGATATCACATCTCATGCCATAGGAAGGGTCTCAGGTTTGGTATAAGCATTGAGATATCACATCTCTGCTATCGGAAGGGTCTCAGGATTGGAATGGGAAGGACTTAGATATCACATCTCATGCTATAGGGAGGGTCTCAGTTTTGATATTAGAAGCATTGAGATACCACATCTCATGCTATCGGAAGGGTCTCAGGATTGGAATGGGAGGAGCTGGATATCACATCTCATGCTAAAGGAAGGGTCTCAGGTTTGGAAGGGGAAGGATTTGGATATCACATCTCATGTTATAGGATGGGTCTCAGGTTTGGTATTAGAAGCATTGTGATATCACATCTCATGCTATAGGAAGTGTCTCAGGATTGGAATGGGAAGGAGTTGGATATCACATCTCATGCTATAGGAAGGGTTTCAGGTTTGGTAGAAGCATTGAGATATCACATCTCATGCTATAGGAAGAGTCTCAGGTTTGGGAAGGGAAGGATTTGAATTTCACATCTCATGTTATAGGAAGAGTCTCAGGTTTGGTATTAGAAGCATTGAGATATCACATCTCTGCTATCGGAAGGGTCTCAGGATTGGAATGGGAAGGAGTTGGATATCCCATCTCATGTTATAGGAAGAGTCTCAGGTTTGGTATTAGAAGCATTAAGATATCACATCTCATGCTATAGGAAGTGTCTCAGGATTGGAATGGGAAGGACTTGGATATCACATCTCATGCTATAGGGAGGGTCTCAAGTTTGATATTAGAAGCATTGAGATATCACATCTCATGCTATAGGAAGGGTCTCAGGATTGGAATGGGAAGGAGTTGGATATCACATCTCATGCTATAGGAAGGGTCTCAGGTTTGGTATAAGCAGTGAGATATCACATCTCATGCTATAGGAAGTTTCTCAGTATTGGAATGGGAAGGAGTTGGATATCACATCTCATGTTATAGGAAGGATCTCAGGTTTGGTATAAGCATTGAGATATCACATCTCTGCTATCGGAGGGGTCTCAGGATTGGAATGGTAAGGAGTTGGATATTCCCATCTCATGTTATAGGAAGGGTCTCAGGTTTGGTATTAGAAGCATTGAGATATCACATCTCATGCTATAGGAAGGGTCTCAGGATTGGAATGGGAAGGAGTTGGATATCACATCTCATGATAAAGTACGGGTCTAAGGTTTGGAAGGGGTAGGATTTGGATATCACATCTCATGTTATAGAACGGGTCTCAGGTTTGGTATTAGAAGCATTGAGATATCAAGTCTCATGGTATAGGAAGGGTCTCAAAATTGGAATGGGAAGGAGTTGGATATCACATCTCAAGCTATAGGAAGGGTCTCAGGATTGGAATGGGAAGGAGTTTGATATCACATCTCATGCCATAGTATGGGTCTCAGGTTTGGTAGAAGCATTGGGATATCACATCTCCTGCTATCGGAAGGGTATCAGGATTGGATTTGGAAGGAGTTGGATATCCCATCTCATGCTATAGGAAGGGTCTCAGGTTGGAATGGGAAGGAGTTGGATATCACATCTCATGTTATAGGAAGGGTCTCAGGATTGGAATGGGAAGGACTTGGATATCACATCTCATGCTATAGGAAGGCTCTCAGGTTTGGAAGGGGAGAGAGTTGGATATCACATTTCATGTTAGAGGTAGGATCTCAGGTTTGGTATTAGAGGCATTGAGATATCACATCTCATGCTATCAGAAGGGTCTCAGGATTGGAATGGGAAGGAGTTGGATATCACATCTCATGCTAAAGGGAGTGTCTCAGGTTTGGAAGGGGAAGGATTTGGATATCACATCTCATGTTATAGGAAGGATCTCAGGTTTGGTATTAGAAGCATTGAGATATCACATCTCAAGCTATCGGAAGGATCTCAGGTTTGGTATCAGAAGCATTGAGATATCACATCTCATGCTATCAGAAGGGTCTCAGGATTGGAATGGGGAGGAGTTGGATATCACATCTCATGTTATAGGACGGGTCTCAGGTTTGTTATTAGAATCATTGAGATATCATATTGCATGCTGTAGGAAGGGTCTAAGGATTGGAATGGGAAGGACTTGGATATCACATCTCATGCTATAGATAGGCTCTCAGGTTTGGAAACGGAAGGAGTTGGATATCACATTTCATGTTAGAGGAAGGATCTGAGGTTTGGTATTAGAGGCATTGAGATATCACATCTCATGCTATAGGAAGGGTCTCAGGTTGGAATGGGAAGGAGTTGGATATCACATCTCATGTTATAGGAAGACTCTCAGGTTTGGAAGGGGAAAGAGTTGGATATCACATTTCATGTTAGAGGTAGGATCTCAGGTTTGGTATTAGAGGCATTGAGATATCACATCTCATGCTATCAGAAGGGTCTCAGGATTGGAATGGGAAGGAGTTGGATATCACATCTCATGCTAAAGGGAGAGTCTCAGGTTTGGAAGGGGAAGGATTTGGATATCACATCTCATGTTATCGGAAGGATCTCAGGTTTGGTATTAGAAGTATTGAGATATCACATCTCATGCTATCAGAAGGGTCTCAGGATTGGAATGGGAAGGAGTTGGATAACACATCTCATGCTAAAGGGAGGGTCTCAGGTTTGGAAGGGGAAGGATTTGGCTATCACATCTCATGTTATCGGAAGGATCTCAGGTTTGGTATTAGAAGTATTGAGATATCACATCTCATGCTATAGGAAGGGTCTCAGGATTGGAATGGGAAGGATTTGGATATCACATCTCATGCTATAGGAAGGGTCTCAGGTTTGGTATAAGCATGGAGATATCACTTCTCATGCTATAGGAAGTGTCTCAGGATTGGAACGGGAAGGAGTTGGATATCACATCTCATGTTATAGGAAGGATCTCAGGTTTGGTATTAGAAGCATTGAGACATCACATCTCATGCTATAGGAAGGGTCTCAGGATTGGAATGGGAAGGAGTTGGATATCACATCTCATGCTAAAGGGAGGGTCTCAGGTTTGGAAGGGGAAGGATTTGGATATTACATCTCGTGTTATAGGAATGATCTCAGGTTTGGTATTAGAAGCACTGAGATATCACATCTCATGCTATCGGAAGGATCTCAGGTTTGGTATTAGAAGCATTGAGATATCAAAACTCATGCTATAGGAAGGGTCTCAGGATTGGAATGGGAAGGAGTTCGATATCACATCTCATGCTATAGGAAGGGTCTCAGGATTGGAATGGGAAGGAGTTGTATATGACATCTCATGCCACAGGAAGGGTCTCAGGTTTGGTATAAGCATTGAGATATCACATCTCTGCTATCGGAAGGGTCTCAGGATTGGAATGGGAAGGAGTTGGATATCCCATCTTATGTTATAGGAAGGGTCTCAGGTTTGGTATTAGAAGCATTGAGATATCACATCTCATGCTATAGGAAGGGTCTCAGGATTGGAATGGGAAGGACTTGGATATCACATCTCATGCTAAAGGGAGGGTCTCAGGAATGGAAGGGGAAGGATTTGGATATCACATCTCATGTTATAGGAAGGATCTCAGGTTTGGTATTAGAAGCATTGAGATATCACATCTCATGCTATCGGAAGGATCTCAGGTTTGGTATTAGAGGCATTGAGATATCACATCTCATGCTAAAGGGAGGGTCTCAGGTTTGGAAGGGGAAGGATTTTGATATCACATCTCTTGTTATAGGAAGGATCACAGGTTTGGTATTAGAAGCATTGAGATATCACATATCATGCTATCGGAAGGGTCTCAGGTTTTGAACGGGAAGGAGTTGGATATCACATCTTATGTTATAGGAAGAGTCTCTTGTTTGGTATAAGCATTGAGATATCACATCTCTGCTATCAGAGGTGTCTCAGGATTGGGATGGGAAGGAATTGGATATCACATCTCATGTTATCGGAAGGATCTCAGGTTTGGTATTAGAAGTATTGAGATATCACATCTCAGGCTATAGGAAGGGTCTCAGGATTGGAATGGGAAGGAGTTGGATATCACATCTCATGCTAAAGGAAGGGTCTCAGGTTTGGTAGAAGAATTGAGATATCACATCTCATGCTATAGGAAGGGTCTCAGGATTGGAATGGGAAGGACTTAGATATCACATATCATGCTATAGGGAGGGTCTCAGTTTTGATATTAGAAGCATTGAGATATCACATCTCATGCTATAGGAAGTTTCTCAGGATTGGAATGGGAAGGACTTGGATATCACATCTCATGCTATAGGGAGGGTCTCAAGTTTGATATTAGAAGCATTGAGATATCACATCTCATGCTATAGGAAGGGTCTCAGGATTGGAATGGGAAGGAGTTGGATATCACATCTCATGCTATAGGAAGGGTCTCAGGTTTGGTATAAGCAGTGAGATATCACATCTCATGCTATAGGAAGTGTCTCAGCATTGGAATGGGAAGGAGTTGGATATCACATCTCATGTTATAGGAAGGATCTCAGGTTTGGTATAAGCATTGAGATATCACATCTCTGCTATCGGAAGGGTCTCAGGATTAGAATGGTAAGGAGTTGGATATTCCCATCTCATGTTATAGGAAGGGTCTCAGGTTTGGTATTAGAAGCATTGAGATATCACATCTCATGCTATAGGAAGGGTCTCAGGATTGGAATGGGAAGGACTTGGATATCACATCTCATGCTATAGGGAGGGTCTCAGGATTGGAATGGGAAGGACTTAGATATCACATATCATTTTTGTTGGTCTCAGTTTTGATATTAGAAGCATTGAGATATCACATCTCATGCTATCGGAAGTGTCTCAGTATTGGAATGGGAAGGAGCTGGATATCACATCTCATGCTAAAGGAAGGGTCTCAGGTTTGGAACGGGAAGGAGTTGGATATCACATCTCATGCTATAGGAAGGGTCTCAGGTTTGGTATAAGCATTGAGATATCAAATCTCATGCTATAGGAAGGGTCTCAGGATTGGAATGGAAGGAGTTGGATATCACATCTCATGTTATAGGAAGGATCTCAGGTTTGGTATTAGAAGCATTGAGACATCACATCTCATGCTATAGGAAGCGTCTCAGGATTGGAATGGGAAGGAGTTGGATATCACATCTCATGCTATAGGAAGGGTCTCAGGTTTGGTATAAGCATTGAGATATCACATCTCATGCTATAGGAAGGGTCTAAGGATTGGAATGGGAAGGAGTTGTATATGACATCTCATGCCGTAGGAAGGGTCTCAGGTTTGTTATAAGCATTGAGATATCACATCTCATGCTATAGGAAGTGTCTCAGGATTGGAATGGGAAGGACTTGGATATCACTTCTCATGCTATAGGGAGGGTCTCAAGTTTGATATTAGAAGCATTGAGATATCACATCTCATGCTATAGGAAGGGTCTCAGGATTGGAATGGGAAGGACTTAGATATCACATATCATTTTTGTTGGTCTCAGTTTTGATATTAGAAGCATTGAGATATCACATCTCATGCTATCGGAAGTGTCTCAGTATTGGAATGGGAAGGAGCTGGATATCACATCTCATGCTAAAGGAAGGGTCTCAGGTTTGGAACAGGAAGGAGTTGGATATCACATCTCATGTTATAGGAAGGGTCTCAGGTTTGGTATAAGCATTGAGATATCACATCTCTACTATCGGAAGTGTCTCAGGATTGGAATGGGAAGGAGTTGGATATCCCATCTCATGTTATAGGACGGGTCTCAGGTTTGCTATTAGACTCATTGAGATATCATATTGCATGCTGTAGGAAGGGTCTAAGGATTGGAATGGGAAGGACTTGGATATCACATCTCATGCTATAGATAGGCTCTCAGGTTTGGAAAGGGAAGGAGTTGGATATCACATTTCATGTTACAGGAAGGATCTCAGGTTTGGTATTAGAGGCATTGCGATATCACATCTCATGCTATAGGAAGGGTCTCAGGTTGGAATGGGAAGGAGTTGGATATCACATCTCATGTTATAGGAAGGCTCTCAGGTTTGGAAGGGGAAAGAGTTGGATATCACATTTCATGTTAGAGGTAGGATCTCAGGTTTGGTATTAGAGGCATTGAGATATCACATCTCATGCTATCAGAAGGGTCTCAGGATTGGAATGGGAAGGAGTTGGATATCACATCTCATGCTAAAGGGAGGGTCTCAGGTTTGGAAGGGGAAGGATTTGGATATCACATCTCATGTTATAGGAAGGATCTCAGGTTTGGTATTAGAAGCATTGAGATATCACATCTCATGCTATCGGAAGGATCTCAGGTTTGGTATTAGAAACATTGAGATATCACATCTCATGCTATCAGAAGGGTCTCAGGATTGGAATGGGAAGGAGTTGGATATCACATCTCATGCTAAAGGGAGGGTCTCAGGTTCGGAAGGGGAAGGATTTGGATATCACATCTCATGTTATCGGAAGGATCTCAGGTTTGGTATTAGAAGTATTGAGATATCACATCTCATGCTATCGGAAGGGTCTCAGGATTGGAATGGGAAGGAGTTGGATATCACATCTCATGCTAAAGGAAGGGTCTCAGGTTTGGTAGAAGCATTGAGATATCACATCTCATGCTATAGGAAGGGTCTTAGGATTGGAATGGGAAGGACTTAGATATCACATATCATGCTATAGGGAGGGTTTCAGTTTTGATATTAGAAGCATTGAGATATCACATCTCATGCTATCGGAAGTGTCTCAGGATTGGAATGGGAAGGAGCTGGATATCACATCTCATGCTAAAGGAAGGGTCTCAGGTTTGGAACGGGAAGGAGTTGGATATCCGATCTCATGTTATAGGAAGGGTCTCAGGTTTGGTATAAGCATTGAGATATCACATCTCTGCTACCGGAAGTGTCTCAGGATTGGAATGGGAAGGAATTGGATATCCCATCTCACGTTATAGGACGGGTCTCAGGATTGTTATTAGAATCATTGAGATATCATATTGCATGCTGTAGGAAGGGTCTAAGGATTGGAATGGGAAGGACTTGGGTATCACATCTCATGCTATAGGAAGGGTCTCAGGTTTGGCATAAGCATTGAGATATCAAATCTCATTCTATAGGAAGGGTCTCAGGATTGGAATGGAAGGAGTTGGATATCACATCTCATGTTATAGGAAGGATCTCAGGTTTGGTATTAGAAGCATTGAGACATCACATCTCATGCTATAGGAAGGGTCTCAGGATTGGAATGGGAAGGAGTTGGATATCACATCTCATGCTATAGGAAGGGTCTCAGGATTGGAATGGGAAGGAGTTGTATATGACATCTCATGCCGTAGGAAGGGTCTCAGGTTTGGTAAAAGCATTGAGATATCACATCTCTGCTATCGGAAGGGTCTCAGGATTGGAATGGGAAGGAGTTGGATATCCCATCTCATGTTATAGGAAGAGTCTCAGGTTTGGTATTAGAAGCATTGAGATATCACATCTCATGCTATAGGAAGTGTCTCAGGATTGGAATGGGAAGGACTTGGATATCACATCTCATGCTATAGGGAGGGTCTCAAGTTTGATATAAGAAGCATTGAGATATCACATCTCATGCTATAGGAAGGGTCTCAGGATTGGAATGGGAAGGAGTTGGATATCACATCTCATGCTATAGGAAGGGTCTCAGGTTTGGTATAAGCAGTGAGATATCACATCTCATGCTATAGGAAGTGTCTCAGTATTGGAATGGGAAGGAGTTGGATATCACATCTCATGTTATAGGAAGGATCTCAGGTTTGGTATAAGCATTGGGATATCACATCTCTGCTATCGGAAGGGACTCAGGATTGGAATGGTAAGGAGTTGGATATTCCCATCTCATGTTATAGGAAGGGTCTCAGGTTTGGTATTAGAAGCATTGAGATATCACATCTCATGCTATAGGAAGGGTCTCAGGATTGGAATGGGAAGGACTTGGATATCACATCTCATGCTATAGGGAGGGTCTCAAGTTTGATATTAGAAGCATTGAGATATCACATCTCATGATATCGGAAGGGTCTCAGGATTGGAATGGGAAGGAGTTGGATATCACATCTCATGATAAAGGAAGGGTCTAAGGTTTGGAAGGGGAAGGATTTGGATATCACATCTCATGTTATAGGACGGGTCTCAGGTTTGGTATTAGAAGCATTGAGATATCAAGTCTCATGGTATAGGAAGGGTCTCAGAATTGGAATGGGAAGGAGTTGGATATCACATCTCAAGCTATAGGAAGGGTCTCAGGATTGGAATGGGAAGGAGTTTGATATCACATCTCATGCCATAGTATGGGTCTCAGGTTTGGTAGAAGCATTGGGATATCACATCTCATGCTATCGGAAGGGTATCAGGATTGGATTTGGAAGGAGTTGGATATCCCATCTCATGCTATAGGAAGGGTCTCAGGTTGGAATGGGAAGGAGTTGGATATCACATCTCATGTTATAGGAAGGGTCTCAGGATTGGAATGGGAAGGACTTGGATATCACATCTCATGCTATAGGAAGGCTCTCAGGTTTGGAAGGGGAGAGAGTTGGATATCACATTTCATGTTAGAGGTAGGATCTCAGGTTTGATATTAGAGGCATTGAGATATCACATCTCATGCTATCAGAAGGGTCTCAGGATTGGAATGGGAAGGAGTTGGATATCACATCTCATGCTAAAGGGAGGGTCTCAGGTTTGGAAGGGGAGAGAGTTGGATATCACATCTCATGTTATAGGAAGGATCTCAGGTTTGGTATCAGAAGCATTGAGATATCACATCTCATGCTATCAGAAGGGTCTCAGGATTGGAATGGGAAGGATTTGGATATCACATCTTGGTAGGAAAGATTTCGTAATTGCAGGTAATTTTCCTTCCATGTGGCAACCCCTAAACTTTTTGCTGTTGTTTTTCACCTTGTTCTTGACTTTGCCAGAGAAGTGCAGCCTTCTGCCGCACTCCTCTGGGCTTTCGCTCCTTTCTTACGGGGAAACTGACATGCCCTTAAGACAGTCAGTACCGGGGAACGCTGTTTCCCGTAGTTTCTTTTATCATGTTGCGGCTTTAGTGCAACATGACACAAGAGGGCACTGTAAGCTAAGTTACAGCTCTCTTGGGTCTCTAGCCTTCTACAGGCCCTAGGTACTCGTTTAGGATTGTATTTGATCGGTGCAAGTGATTCAGGGACGGGAATGGTGGCAGCGATCGTTTCTTTGTATTTTGAGCTCCTTTTGGCGTTCTAAGCGCGTTTTCTGCGCTTAACCCAAAATGGTGGCCTGGCTCCCAAAATGGCCAGACCACGAGGCTCCTTTGTCCTGTCCGCTGACCGTCTTGCTCCCTTCAACTTCCCCAGGTCGAGCCGACCCGGGGCCTTCCTTATTTGGGCATGTACTTTCCCGCGAAACACAGATGCTTTCGCGGGCTTCTACATGTCTTGTGTGTGCCTCCAGGGTGTGGGCTGGGATGTCTGGTCCCAATACACATCCTGGGTGCCAGAGAGTCTAGGGTAGTGTGAATGCCTGGGACCACCGTGGTCCGTGATTGGTCCACGAATGGTGTGAGTGTTGATGAGCGGATCTCCCATTGTGTCCCCTCTGTTTTGGCGCGAAGGGAACCGTGGATAAGAGGGGGCTGGAAACACCACTACCATGTCGATCTCCTGAGTTCTCACGAACGAAGGAATACAGGAGCCAAGTATCCTGCAACCAAGAGGCTGGACCGAGGAATCGCTGGTGACCCGCTGAAGGACTCCTCCTCTGCACTGCTGTCGCCTTGTGAAACCCTTTTCACCTTTGATCGAACCAGAAGGCCTGTACTGGTACTTCGACCCTTGGAATAGCGGGAACAGCTATTCTCGGCATCTTCACCATCTCCTGCCAGTAAGCCTTCGGAAGCGTCTCTGGGCCATCCAGTTGACTGACCAGCTTACCCGGGAGCCTTGCTCTGTAACCGCCTCCAGGTTGTGTAGTATTTCGAGTCCTTGTCACTCTCACACGCTTCGTACACTTGGCGTTCCCAGGTCGGAAGTGAGTAGTGTACATTTGGCTCAGATACACACGGCCGCTCCGTTGCCCTGCTGTGGTGACAAAACTGTGCAGGTTTCTTCGATTGGGACGTCTTTTTACTCAACACGACGACGAGGCGTTCCCTGCTCTTCTGAACCTGCCAGCTGCTGAAACTGACGCGGAGAAGCCTGGGTCTGCTTGCATCGGGGACCGGTGAGTAGTATAGCTAGGATCTGGTCGCCCTCCTGCAGGAGCCCATTGCTTTTCCCCGCTGTGTAAAACAGCACCCGTTTGTCCGTACTCGCGCTCTGCTTCTGCCCACTGTGGAGGCTGCGCTTGAGTCGCGGAACTTGTTCTTCTTCTGTATGCACTAAACTGAACTGCCTGACTTCCTTCGAAGAGCTTCTCCTTTTGCCCGTTGGCACCAGCGCGTGCAGGTACTTTGAGCACAAGGCTCCACTCTTCGCAGGGCTCGGACTTCCATCTAGTTAGGTGTCTCTGAAGGCGAACTGAGTCTAAAGCATTGTATCGCACTGCCTGTTTTCCTTCCCTTTCAGGTGGACTACACATTTCGTGCATATAACGCTTGCGACTGTCGTATTTGTATATATATTGTGTTGATATGGTATGTGTTGGTTTAATATTGTGATATTGTGATTTTCTCGCTACGGTCATTGTTTTAAAGGCCTTAAAATAAACGTGTATATATTTTTTATATAACACCTGTTTGGAGTAGTTTGTAAGTGATCTTGTTTTGTGTGCTCATTGCGGGCTTTCAGTCACCCTCACCCCTCTTGAGACCTAGTCTTGACCGCCGCGATCGCTACCTTGATTGGTCTGGCTCGTCCAGAGGTTACCCTGTTCCAAGTAATTAGGTTGGCCTTCTGAACTTCTGCGCCACCAGGACAGAGTTCAGAAATCCATCTTAACACATCTCATGTTATAGGACGGGTCTCAGGTTTGTTATTAGAATCATTGAGATATCATATTGCATGCTGTAGGAAGGGCCTAAGGATTGGAATGGGAAGGACTTGGATATCACATCTCATGCTATAGATAGGCTCTCAGGTTTGGAAAGGGAAGGAGTTGGATATCACATTTCATGTTAGAGGAAGGATCTCAGGTTTGGTATTAGAGGCATTGAGATATCACATCTCATGCTATAGGAAGGGTCTCAGGTTGGAATGGGAAGGAGTTGGATATCACATCTCATGTTATAGGAAGGCTCTCATGTTTGGAAGGGGAAAGAGTTGGATATCACATTTCATGTTAGAGGTAGGATCTCAGGTTTGGTATTAGAGGCATTGAGATATCACATCTCATGCTATCAGAAGGGTCTCAGGATTGGAATGGGAAGGAGTTGGATATCACATCTCATGCTAAAGGGAGAGTCTCAGGTTTGGAAGGGGAAGGATTTGGATATCACATCTCATGTTATCGGAAGGATCTCAGGTTTGGTATTAGAAGTATTGAGATATCACATCTCATGCTATCAGAAGGGTCTCAGGATTGGAATGGGAAGGAGTTGGATATCACATCTCATGTTATAGGAAGGATCTCAGGTTTGGTATAAGAAGCATTGAGATATCACATCTCATGCTATCGGAAGGATCTCAGGTTTGGTATTAGAAACATTGAGATATCACATCTCATGCTATCAGAAGGGTCTCAGGATTGGAATGGGAAGGATTTGGATATCACATCTCATGTTATCGGAAGGATCTCAGGTTTGGTATTAGAAGTATTGAGATATCACATCTCATGCTATAGGAAGGGTCTCAGGATTGGAATGGGAAGGAGTTGGATATCACATCTCATGCTAAAGGAAGGGTCTCAGGTTTGGTAGAAGCATTGAGATATCACATCTCATGCTATAGGAAGGGTCTTAGGATTGGAATGGGAAGGATTTAGATATCACATATCATGCTATAGGGAGGGTTTCAGTTTTGATATTAGAAGCATTGAGATATCACATCTCATGCTATCGGAAGTGTCTCAGGATTGGAATGGGAAGGAGCTGGATATCACATCTCATGCTAAAGGAAGGGTCTCAGGTTTGGAACGGGAAGGAGTTGGATATCCGATCTCATGTTATAGGAAGGGTCTCAGGTTAGGTATAAGCATTGAGATATCACATCTCTGCTATCGGAAGTGTCTCAGGATTGGAATGGGAAGGAATTGGATATCCCATCTCACGTTATAGGACGGGTCTCAGGATTGTTATTAGAATCATTGAGATATCATATTGCATGCTGTAGGAAGGGTCTAAGGATTGGAATGGGAAGGACTTGGGTATCACATCTCATGCTATAGGAAGGGTCTCAGGTTTGGCATAAGCATTGAGATATCAAATCTCATTCTATAGGAAGGGTCTCAGGATTGGAATGGAAGGAGTTGGATATCACATCTCATGTTATAGGAAGGATCTCAGGTTTGGTATTAGAAGCATTGAGACATCACATTTCATGCTATAGGAAGGGTCTCAGGATTGGAATGGGAAGGAGTTGGATATCACATCTCATGCTATAGGAAGGGTCTCAGGTTTGGTATAAGCATTGAGATATCACATCTCATGCTATAGGAAGGATCTCAGGATTGGAATGGGAAGGAGTTGTATATGACATCTCATGCCGTAGGAAGGGTCTCAGGTTTGGTATAAGCATTGAGATATCACATCTCTGCTATCGGAAGGGTCTCAGGATTGGAATGAGAAGGAGTTGGATATCCCATCTCATGTTATAGGAAGGGTCTCAGGATTGGAATGGGAAGGACTTAGATATCACATATCATGCTATAGGGAGGGTCTCAGTTTTGATATTAGAAGCATTGAGATATCACATCTTATGCTATAGGAAGTTTCTCAGGATTGGAATGGGAAGGACTTGGATATCACATCTCATGCTATAGGGAGGGTCTCAGGATTGGAATGGGAAGGACTTAGATATCACATATCATGCTATAGGGAGGGTCTCAGTTTTGATATTAGAAGCATTGAGATATCACATCTCATGCTATAGGAAGTTTCTCAGGATTGGAATGGGAAGGACTTGGATATCACATCTCATGCTATAGGGAGGGTCTCAAGTTTGATATTAGAAGCATTGAGATATCACATCTCATGCTATAGGAAGGGTCTCAGGATTGGAATGGGAAGGAGTTGGATATCACATCTCATGCTATAGGAAGGGTCTCAGGTTTGGTATAAGCAGTGAGATATCACATCTCATGCTATAGGAAGTGTCTCAGCATTGGAATGGGAAGGAGTTGGATATCACATCTCATGTTATAGGAAGGATCTCAGGTTTGGTATAAGCATTGAGATATCACATCTCTGCTATCGGAAGGGTCTCAGGATTAGAATGGTAAGGAGTTGGATATTCCCATCTCATGTTATAGGAAGGGTCTCAGGTTTGGTATTAGAAGCATTGAGATATCACATCTCATGCTATAGGAAGGGTCTCAGGATTGGAATGGGAAGGACTTGGATATCACATCTCATGCTATAGGGAGGGTCTCAGGATTGGAATGGGAAGGACTTAGATATCACATATCATTTTTGTTGGTCTCAGTTTTGATATTAGAAGCATTGAGATATCACATCTCATGCTATCGGAAGTGTCTCAGTATTGGAATGGGAAGGAGCTGGATATCACATCTCATGCTAAAGGAAGGGTCTCAGGTTTGGAACGGGAAGGAGTTGGATATCACATCTCATGCTATAGGAAGGGTCTCAGGTTTGGTATAAGCATTGAGATATCAAATCTCATGCTATAGGAAGGGTCTCAGGATTGGAATGGAAGGAGTTGGATATCACATCTCATGTTATAGGAAGGATCTCAGGTTTGGTATTAGAAGCATTGAGACATCACATCTCATGCTATAGGAAGCGTCTCAGGATTGGAATGGGAAGGAGTTGGATATCACATCTCATGCTATAGGAAGGGTCTCAGGTTTGGTATAAGCATTGAGATATCACATCTCATGCTATAGGAAGGGTCTAAGGATTGGAATGGGAAGGAGTTGTATATGACATCTCATGCCGTAGGAAGGGTCTCAGGTTTGTTATAAGCATTGAGATATCACATCTCATGCTATAGGAAGTGTCTCAGGATTGAAATGGGAAGGACTTGGATATCACTTCTCATGCTATAGGGAGGGTCTCAAGTTTGATATTAGAAGCATTGAGATATCACATCTCATGCTATAGGAAGGGTCTCAGGATTGGAATGGGAAGGACTTAGATATCACATATCATTTTTGTTGGTCTCAGTTTTGATATTAGAAGCATTGAGATATCATATCTCATGCTATCGGAAGTGTCTCAGTATTGGAATGGGAAGGAGCTGGATATCACATCTCATGCTAAAGGAAGGGTCTCAGGTTTGGAACAGGAAGGAGTTGGATATCACATCTCATGTTATAGGAAGGGTCTCAGGTTTGGTATAAGCATTGAGATATCACATCTCTACTATCGGAAGTGTCTCAGGATTGGAATGGGAAGGAGTTGGATATCCCATCTCATGTTATAGGACGGGTCTCAGGTTTGCTATTAGACTCATTGAGATATCATATTGCATGCTGTAGGAAGGGTCTAAGGATTGGAATGGGAAGGACTTGGATATCACATCTCATGCTATAGATAGGCTCTCAGGTTTGGAAAGGGAAGGAGTTGGATATCACATTTCATGTTACAGGAAGGATCTCAGGTTTGGTATTAGAGGCATTGCGATATCACATCTCATGCTATAGGAAGGGTCTCAGGTTGGAATGGGAAGGAGTTGGATATCACATCTCATGTTATAGGAAGGCTCTCAGGTTTGGAAGGGGAAAGAGTTGGATATCACATTTCATGTTAGAGGTAGGATCTCAGGTTTGGTATTAGAGGCATTGAGATATCACATCTCATGCTATCAGAAGGGTCTCAGGATTGGAATGGGAAGGAGTTGGATATCACATCTCATGCTAAAGGGAGGGTCTCAGGTTTGGAAGGGGAAGGATTTGGATATCACATCTCATGTTATAGGAAGGATCTCAGGTTTGGTATTAGAAGCATTGAGATATCACATCTCATGCTATCGGAAGGATCTCAGGTTTGGTATTAGAAACATTGAGATATCACATCTCATGCTATCAGAAGGGTCTCAGGATTGGAATGGGAAGGAGTTGGATATCACATCTCATGCTAAAGGGAGGGTCTCAGGTTCGGAAGGGGAAGGATTTGGATATCACATCTCATGTTATCGGAAGGATCTCAGGTTTGGTATTAGAAGTATTGAGATATCACATCTCATGCTATCGGAAGGGTCTCAGGATTGGAATGGGAAGGAGTTGGATATCACATCTCATGCTAAAGGAAGGGTCTCAGGTTTGGTAGAAGCATTGAGATATCACATCTCATGCTATAGGAAGGGTCTTAGGATTGGAATGGGAAGGACTTAGATATCACATATCATGCTATAGGGAGGGTTTCAGTTTTGATATTAGAAGCATTGAGATATCACATCTCATGCTATCGGAAGTGTCTCAGGATTGGAATGGGAAGGAGCTGGATATCACATCTCATGCTAAAGGAAGGGTCTCAGGTTTGGAACGGGAAGGAGTTGGATATCCGATCTCATGTTATAGGAAGGGTCTCAGGTTTGGTATAAGCATTGAGATATCACATCTCTGCTACCGGAAGTGTCTCAGGATTGGAATGGGAAGGAATTGGATATCCCATCTCACGTTATAGGACGGGTCTCAGGATTGTTATTAGAATCATTGAGATATCATATTGCATGCTGTAGGAAGGGTCTCAGGATTGGAATGGAAGGAGTTGGATATCACATCTCATGTTATAGGAAGGATCTCAGGTTTGGTATTAGAAGCATTGAGACATCACATCTCATGCTATAGGAAGGGTCTCAGGATTGGAATGGGAAGGAGTTGGATATCACATCTCATGCTATAGGAAGGGTCTCAGGATTGGAATGGGAAGGAGTTGTATATGACATCTCATGCCGTAGGAAGGGTCTCAGGTTTGGTAAAAGCATTGAGATATCACATCTCTGCTATCGGAAGGGTCTCAGGATTGGAATGGGAAGGAGTTGGATATCCCATCTCATGTTATAGGAAGAGTCTCAGGTTTGGTATTAGAAGCATTGAGATATCACATCTCATGCTATAGGAAGTGTCTCAGGATTGGAATGGGAAGGACTTGGATATCACATCTCATGCTATAGGGAGGGTCTCAAGTTTGATATAAGAAGCATTGAGATATCACATCTCATGCTATAGGAAGGGTCTCAGGATTGGAATGGGAAGGAGTTGGATATCACATCTCATGCTATAGGAAGGGTCTCAGGTTTGGTATAAGCAGTGAGATATCACATCTCATGCTATAGGAAGTGTCTCAGTATTGGAATGGGAAGGAGTTGGATATCACATCTCATGTTATAGGAAGGATCTCAGGTTTGGTATAAGCATTGGGATATCACATCTCTGCTATCGGAAGGGACTCAGGATTGGAATGGTAAGGAGTTGGATATTCCCATCTCATGTTATAGGAAGGGTCTCAGGTTTGGTATTAGAAGCATTGAGATATCACATCTCATGCTATAGGAAGGGTCTCAGGATTGGAATGGGAAGGACTTGGATATCACATCTCATGCTATAGGGAGGGTCTCAAGTTTGATATTAGAAGCATTGAGATATCACATCTCATGATATCGGAAGGGTCTCAGGATTGGAATGGGAAGGAGTTGGATATCACATCTCATGATAAAGGAAGGGTCTAAGGTTTGGAAGGGGAAGGATTTGGATATCACATCTCATGTTATAGGACGGGTCTCAGGTTTGGTATTAGAAGCATTGAGATATCAAGTCTCATGGTATAGGAAGGGTCTCAGAATTGGAATGGGAAGGAGTTGGATATCACATCTCAAGCTATAGGAAGGGTCTCAGGATTGGAATGGGAAGGAGTTTGATATCACATCTCATGCCATAGTATGGGTCTCAGGTTTGGTAGAAGCATTGGGATATCACATCTCATGCTATCGGAAGGGTATCAGGATTGGATTTGGAAGGAGTTGGATATCCCATCTCATGCTATAGGAAGGGTCTCAGGTTGGAATGGGAAGGAGTTGGATATCACATCTCATGTTATAGGAAGGGTCTCAGGATTGGAATGGGAAGGACTTGGATATCACATCTCATGCTATAGGAAGGCTCTCAGGTTTGGAAGGGGAGAGAGTTGGATATCACATTTCATGTTAGAGGTAGGATCTCAGGTTTGATATTAGAGGCATTGAGATATCACATCTCATGCTATCAGAAGGGTCTCAGGATTGGAATGGGAAGGAGTTGGATATCACATCTCATGCTAAAGGGAGGGTCTCAGGTTTGGAAGGGGAGAGGGTTGGATATCACATCTCATGTTATAGGAAGGATCTCAGGTTTGGTATCAGAAGCATTGAGATATCACATCTCATGCTATCAGAAGGGTCTCAGGATTGGAATGGGAAGGATTTGGATATCACATCTTGTTAGGAAAGATTTCGTAATTGCAGGTAATTTTCCTTCCATGTGGCAACCCCTAAACTTTTTGCTGTTGTTTTTCACCTTGTTCTTGACTTTGCCAGAGAAGTGCAGCCTTCTGCCGCACTCCTCTGGGCTTTCGCTCCTTTCTTACGGGGAAACTGACATGCCCTTAAGACAGTCAGTACCGGGGAACGCTGTTTCCCGTAGTTTCTTTTATCATGTTGCGGCTTTAGTGCAACATGACACAAGAGGGCACTGTAAGCTAAGTTACAGCTCTCTTGGGTCTCTAGCCTTCTACAGGCCCTAGATACTCGTTTAGGATTGTATTTGATCGGTGCAAGTGATTCAGGGACGGGAATGGTGGCAGCGATCGTTTCTTTGTATTTTGAGCTCCTTTTGGCGTTCTAAGCGCGTTTTCTGCGCTTAACCCAAAATGGTGGCCTGGCTCCCAAAATGGCCAGACCACGAGGCTCCTTTGTCCTGTCCGCTGACCGTCTTGCTCCCTTCAACTTCCCCAGGTCGAGCCGACCCGGGGCCTTCCTTATTTGGGCATGTACTTTCCCGCGAAACACAGATGCTTTCGCGGGCTTCTACATGTCTTGTGTGTGCCTCCAGGGTGTGGGCTGGGATGTCTGGTCCCAATACACATCCTGGGTGCCAGAGAGTCTAGGGTAGTGTGAATGCCTGGGACCACCGTGGTCCGTGATTGGTCCACGAATGGTGTGAGTGTTGATGAGCGGATCTCCCATTGGGTCCCCTCCGTTTTGGCGCGAAGGGAACCGTGGATAAGAGGGGGCTGGAAACACCACTACCATGTCGATCTCCTGAGTTCTCACGAACGAAGGAATACAGGAGCCAAGTATCCTGCAACCAAGAGGCTGGACCGAGGAATCGCTGGTGACCCGCTGAAGGACTCCTCCTCTGCACTGCTGTCACCTTGTGAAACCCTTTTCACCTTTGATCGAACCAGAAGGCCTGTACTGGTACTTCGACCCTTGGAATAGCGGGAACAGCTATTCTCGGCATCTTCACCATCTCCTGCCAGTAAGCCTTCGGAAGCGTCTCTGGGCCATCCAGTTGACTGACCAGCTTACCCGGGAGCCTTGCTCTGTAACCGCCTCCAGGTTGTGTAGTATTTCGAGTCCTTGTCACTCTCACACGCTTCGTACACTTGGCGTTCCCAGGTCGGAAGTGAGTAGTGTACATTTGGCTCAGATACACACGGCCGCTCCGTTGCCCTGCTGTGGTGACAAAACTGTGCAGGTTTCTTCGATTGGGACGTCTTTTTACTCAACACGACAACGAGGCGTTCCCTGCTCTTCTGAACCTGCCAGCTGCTGAAACTGACGCGCAGAAGCCTGGGTCTGCTTGCATCGGGGACCGGTGAGTAGTATAGCTAGGATCTGGTCGCCCTCCTGCAGGAGCCCATTGCTTTTCCCCGCTGTGTAAAACAGCACCCGTTTGTCCGTACTCGCGCTCTGCTTCTGCCCACTGTGGAGGCTGCACTTGAGTCGCGGAACTTGTTCTTCTTCTGTATGCACTAAACTGAACTGCCTGACTTCCTTCGAAGAGCTTCTCCTTTTGCCCGTTGGCACCAGCGCGTGCAGGTACTTTGAGCACAAGGCTCCACTCTTCGCAGGGCTCGGACTTCCATCTAGTTAGGTGTCTCTGAAGGCGAACTGAGTCTAAAGCATTGTATCGCACTGCCTGTTTTCCTTCCCTTTCAGGTGGACTACACATTTCGTGCATATAACGCTTGCGACTGTCGTATTTGTATATATATTGTGTTGATATGGTATGTGTTGGTTTAATATTGTGATATTGTGATTTTCTCGCTACGGTCATTGTTTTAAAGGCCTTAAAATAAACGTGTATATATTTTTTATATAACACCTGTTTGGAGTAGTTTGTAAGTGATCTTGTTTTGTGTGCTCATTGCGGGCTTTCAGTCACCCTCACCCCTCTTGAGACCTAGTCTTGACCGCCGCGATCGCTACCTTGATTGGTCTGGCTCGTCCAGAGGTTACCCTGTTCCAAGTAATTAGGTTGGCCTTCTGAACTTCTGCGCCACCAGGATAGAGTTCAGAAATCCGTCTTAACACATCTCATGTTATAGGACGGGTCTCAGGTTTGTTATTAGAATCATTGAGATATCATATTGCATGCTGTAGGAAGGGCCTAAGGATTGGAATGGGAAGGACTTGGATATCACATCTCATGCTATAGATAGGCTCTCAGGTTTGGAAAGGGAAGGAGTTGGATATCACATTTCATGTTAGAGGGAGGATCTCAGGTTTGGTATTAGAGGCATTGAGATATCACATCTCATGCTATAGGAAGGGTCTCAGGTTGGAATGGGAAGGAGTTGGATATCACATCTCATGTTATAGGAAGGCTCTCAGGTTTGGAAGGGGAAAGAGTTGGATATCACATTTCATGTTAGAGGTAGGATCTCAGGTTTGGTATTAGAGGCATTGAGATATCACATCTCATGCTATCAGAAGGGTCTCAGGATTGGAATGGGAAGGAGTTGGATATCACATCTCATGCTAAAGGGAGAGTCTCAGGTTTGGAAGGGGAAGGATTTGGATATCACATCTCATGTTATCGGAAGGATCTCAGGTTTGGTATTAGAAGTATTGAGATATCACATCTCATGCTATCAGAAGGGTCTCAGGATTGGAATGGGAAGGAGTTGGATATCACATCTCATGTTATAGGAAGGATCTCAGGTTTGGTATTAGAAGCATTGAGATATCACATCTCATGCTATCGGAAGGATCTCAGGTTTGGTATTAGAAACATTGAGATATCACATCTCATGCTATCAGAAGGGTCTCAGGATTGGAATGGGAAGGATTTGGATATCACATCTCATGTTATCGGAAGGATCTCAGGTTTGGTATTAGAAGTATTGAGATATCACATCTCATGCTATAGGAAGGGTCTCAGGATTGGAATGGGAAGGAGTTGGATATCACATCTCATGCTAAAGGAAGGGTCTCAGGTTTGGTAGAAGCATTGAGATATCACATCTCATGCTATAGGAAGGGTCTTAGGATTGGAATGGGAAGGATTTAGATATCACATATCATGCTATAGGGAGGGTTTCAGTTTTGATATTAGAAGCATTGAGATATCACATCTCATGCTATCGGAAGTGTCTCAGGATTGGAATGGGAAGGAGCTGGATATCACATCTCATGCTAAAGGAAGGGTCTCAGGGTTGGAACGGGAAGGAGTTGGTTATCCGATCTCATGTTATAGGAAGGGTCTCAGGTTAGGTATAAGCATTGAGATATCACATCTCTGCTATCGGAAGTGTCTCAGGATTGGAATGGGAAGGAATTGGATATCCCATCTCACGTTATAGGACGGGTCTCAGGATTGTTATTAGAATCATTGAGATATCATATTGCATGCTGTAGGAAGGGTCTAAGGATTGGAATGGGAAGGACTTGGGTATCAAATCTCATGCTATAGGAAGGGTCTCAGGTTTGGTATAAGCATTGAGATATCACATCTCATGCTATAGGAAGGGTCTCAGGATTGGAATGGAAGGAGTTGGATATCACATCTCATGTTATAGGAAGGATCTCAGGTTTGGTATTAGAAGCATTGAGACATCACATCTCATGCTATAGGAAGGGTCTCAGGATTGGAATGGGAAGGAGTTGGATATCACATCTCATGCTATAGGAAGGGTCTCAGGTTTGGTATAAGCATTGAGATATCACATCTCATGCTATAGGAAGGGTCTCAGGATTGGAATGGGAAGGAGTTGTATATGACATCTCATGCCGTAGGAAGGGTCTCAGGTTTGGTATAAGCATTGATATATCACATCTCTGCTATCGGAAGGGTCTCAGGATTGGAATGGGAAGGAGTTGGATATCCCATCTCATGTTATAGGAAGAGTCTCAGGTTTGGTATTAGAAGCATTGAGATATCACATCTCATGCTATAGGAAGTGTCTCAGGATTGGAATGGGAAGGACTTGGATATCACATCTCATGCTATAGGGAGGGTCTCAAGTTTGATATTAGAAGCATTGAGATATCACATCTCATGCTATAGGAAGGGTCTCAGGATTGGAATGGGAAGGAGTTGGATATCACATCTCATGCTATAGGAAGGGTCTCAGGTTTGGTATAAGCAGTGAGATATCACATCTCATGCTATAGGAAGTGTCTCAGTATTGGAATGGGAAGGAGTTGGATATCACATCTCATGTTATAGGAAGGATCTCAGGTTTGGTATAAGCATTGAGATATCACATCTCTGCTATCGGAAGGGTCTCAGGATTAGAATGGTAAGGAGTTGGATATTCCCATCTCATGTTATAGGAAGGGTCTCAGGTTTGGTATTAGAAGCATTGAGATATCACATCTCGTGCTATAGGAAGGGTCTCAGGATTGGAATGGGAAGGACTTGGATATCCCATCTCATGCTATAGGGAGGGTCTCAGGATTGGAATGGGAAGGACTTAGATATCACATATCATTTTTGTTGGTCTCAGTTTTGATATTAGAAGCATTGAGATATCACATCTCATGCTATTGGAAGTGTCTCAGTATTGGAATGGGAAGGAGCTGGATATCACATCTAATGCTAAAGGAAGGGTCTCAGGTTTGGAACGGGAAGGAGTTGGATATCACATCTCATGCTATAGGAAGGGTCTCAGGTTTGGTATAAGCATTGAGATATCAAATCTCATGCTATAGGAAGGGTCTCAGGATTGGAATGGAAGGAGTTGGATATCACATCTCATGTTATAGGAAGGATCTCAGGTTTGGTATTAGAAGCATTGAGACATCACATCTCATGCTATAGGAAGGGTCTCAGGATTGGAATGGGAAGGAGTTGGATATCACATCTCATGCTATAGGAAGGGTCTCAGGTTTGGTATAAGCATTGAGATATCACATCTCATGCTATAGGAAGGGTCTCAGGATTGGAATGGGAAGGAGTTGTATATGACATCTCATGCCGTAGGAAGGGTCTCAGGTTTGGTATAAGCATTGAGATATCACATCTCATGCTATAGGAAGTGTCTCAGGATTGGAATGGGAAGGACTTGGATATCACTTCTCATGCTATAGGGAGGGTCTCAAGTTTGATATTAGAAGCAATGAGATATCACATCTCATGCTATAGGAAGGGTCTCAGGATTGGAATGGGAAGGACTTAGATATCACATATCATTTTTGTTGGTCTCAGTTTTGATATTAGAAGCATTGAGATATCACATCTCATGCTATCGGAAGTGTCTCAGTATTGGAATGGGAAGGAGCTGGATATCACATCTCATGCTAAAGGAAGGGTCTCAGGTTTGGAACGGGAAGGAGTTGGATATCACATCTCATGTTATAGGAAGGGTCTCAGGTTTGGTATAAGCATTGAGATATCACATCTCTGCTATCGGAAGTGTCTCAGTATTGGAATGGGAAGGAGCTGGATATCACATCTCATGCTAAAGGAAGGGTCTCAGGTTTGGAACGGGAAGGAGTTGGATATCACATCTCATGTTATAGGAAGCGTCTCAGGTTTGGTATAAGCATTGAGATATCACATCTCTGCTATCGGAAGTGTCTCAGGATTGGAATGGGAAGGAGTTGGATATCCCATCTCATGTTATAGGACGGGTCTCAGGTTTGTTATTAGAATCATTGAGATATCATATTGCATGCTGTAGGAAGGGTCTAAGGATTGGAATGGGAAGGACTTGGATATCACATCTCATGCTATAGATAGGCTCTCAGGTTTGGAAAGGGAAGGAGTTGGATATCACATTTCATGTTAGAGGAAGGATCTCAGGTTTGGTATTAGAGGCATTGAGATATCACATCTCATGCTATAGGAAGGGTCTCAGGTTGGAATGGGAAGGAGTTGGATATCACATCTCATGTTATAGGAAGGCCCTCAGGTTTGGAAGGGGAAAGAGTTGGATATCACATTTCATGTTAGAGGTAGGATCTCAGGTTTGGTATCAGAGGCATTGAGATATCACATCTCATGCTATCAGAAGGGTCTCAGGATTGGAATGGGAAGGAGTTGGATATCACATCTCATGCTAAAGGGAGGGTCTCAGGTTTGGAAGGGGAAGGATTTGGATATCACATCTCATGTTATAGGAAGGATCTCAGGTTTGGCATTAGAAGCATTGAGATATCACATCTCATGCTATCGGAAGGATCTCAGGTTTGGTATTAGAAACATTGAGATATCACATTTCATGCTATCAGAAGGGTCTCAGGATTGGAATGGGAAGGATTTGGATATCACATCTCATGTTATCGGAAGGATCTCAGGTTTGGTATTAAAAGTATTGAGATATCACATCTCATGCTATAGGAAGGGTCTCAGGATTGGAATGG
The DNA here is from genome assembly GCF_040938575.1 of Ambystoma mexicanum. NCBI lineage: Eukaryota > Metazoa > Chordata > Amphibia > Caudata > Ambystomatidae > Ambystoma > Ambystoma mexicanum. Next base: position 569,159,529 of record NC_090932.1, on the reverse strand, counting down.
GAAGGAGTTGGATATCACATCTCATGCTAAAGGAAGGGTCTCAGGTTTGGTAGAAGCATTGAGATATCACATCTCATGCTATAGGAAGGGTCTTAGGATTGGAATGGGAAGGACTTAGATATCACATATCATGCTATAGGGAGGGTTTCAGTTTTGATATTAGAAGCATTGAGATATCACATCTCATGCTATCTGAAGTGTCTCAGGATTGGAATGGGAAGGAGCTGGATATCACATCTCATGCTAAAGGAAGGGTCTCAGGTTTGGAACGGGAAGGAGTTGGATATCCGATCTCATGTTATAGGAAGGGTCTCAGGTTTGGTATAAGCATTGAGATATCACATCTCTGCTATCGGAAGTGTCTCAGGATTGGAATGGGAAGGAATTGGATATCCCATCTCACGTTATAGGACGGGTCTCAGGATTGTTATTAGAATCATTGAGATATCATATTGCATGCTGTAGGAAGGGTCTAAGGATTGGAATGGGAAGGACTTGGGTATCACATCTCATGCTATAGGAAGGGTCTCAGGTTTGGTATAAGCATTGAGATATCAAATCTCATGCTATAGGAAGGGTCTCAGGATTGGAATGGAAGGAGTTGGATATCACATCTCATGTTATAGGAAGGATCTCAGGTTTGGTATTAGAAGCATTGAGACATCACATCTCATGCTATAGGAAGGGTCTCAGGATTGGAATGGGAAGGAGTTGGATATCACATCTCATGCTATAGGAAGGGTCTCAGGTTTGGTATAAGCATTGAGATATCACATCTCATGCTATAGGAAGGGTCTCAGGATTGGAATGGGAAGGAGTTGTATATGACATCTCATGCCGTAGGAAGGGTCTCAGGTTTGGTATAAGCATTGAGATATCACATCTCTGCTATCGGAAGGGTCTCAGGATTGGAATGGGAAGGAGTTGGATATCCCATCTCATGTTATAGGAAGAGTCTCAGGTTTGGTATTAGAAGCATTGAGATATCACATCTCATGCTATAGGAAGTGTCTCCGGATTGGAATGGGAAGGACTTGGATATCACATCTCATGCTATAGGGAGGGTCTCAAGTTTGATATTAGAAGCATTGAGATATCACATCTCATGCTATAGGAAGGGTCTCAGGATTGGAATGGGAAGGAGTTGGATATCACATCTCATGCTATAGGAAGGGTCTCAGGTTTGGTATAAGCAGTGAGATATCACATCTCATGCTATAGGAAGTGTCTCAGCATTGGAATGGGAAGGAGTTGGATATCACATCTCATGTTATAGGAAGGATCTCAGGTTTGGTATAAGCATTGAGATATCACATCTCTGCTATCGGAAGGGTCTCAGGATTAGAATGGTAAGGAGTTGGATATTCCCATCTCATGTTATAGGGAGGGTCTCAGGATTGGAATGGGAAGGACTTAGATATCACATCTCATGCTATAGGGAGGGTCTCAGGATTGGAATGGGAAGGACTTAGATATCACATATCATTTTTGTTGGTCTCAGTTTTGATATTAGAAGCATTGAGATATCACATCTCATGCTATCGGAAGTGTCTCAGTATTGGAATGGGAAGGAGCTGGATATCACATCTCATGCTAAAGGAAGGGTCTCAGGTTTGGAACGTGAAGGAGTTGGATATCACATCTCATGCTATAGGAAGGGTCTCAGGTTTGGTATAAGCATTGAGATATCAAATCTCATGCTATAGGAAGGGTCTCAGGATTGGAATGGAAGGAGTTGGATATCACATCTCATGTTATAGGAAGGATCTCAGGTTTGGTATTAGAAGCATTGAGACATCACATCTCATGCTATAGGAAGGGTCTCAGGATTGGAATGGGAAGGAGTTGGATATCACATCTCATGCTATAGGAAGGGTCTCAGGTTTGGTATAAGCATTGAGATATCACATCTCATGCTATAGGAAGGGTCTCAGGATTGGAATGGGAAGGAGTTGTATATGACATCTCATGCCGTAGGAAGGGTCTCAGGTTTGGTATAAGCATTGAGATATCACATCTCATGCTATAGGAAGTGTCTCAGGATTGGAATGGGAAGGACTTGGATATCACTTCTCATGCTATAGGGAGGGTCTCAGGTTTGGTATAAGCATTGAGATATCACATCTCATGCTATAGGAAGGGTCTCAGGATTGGAATGGGAAGGAGTTGTATATGACATCTCATGCCGTAGGAAGGGTCTCAGGTTTGGTATAAGCATTGAGATATCACATCTCTGCTATCGGAAGGGTCTCAGGATTGGAATGGGAAGGAGTTGGATATCCCATCTCATGTTATAGGAAGAGTCTCAGGTTTGGTATTAGAAGCATTGAGATATCACATCTCATGCTATAGGAAGTGTCTCAGGATTGGAATGGGAAGGACTTGGATATCACATCTCATGCTATAGGGAGGGTCTCAAGTTTGATATTAGAAGCATTGAGATATCACATCTCATGCTATAGGAAGGGTCTCAGGATTGGAATGGGAAGGAGTTGGATATCACATCTCATGCTATAGGAAGGGTCTCAGGTTTGGTATAAGCAGTGAGATATCACATCTCATGCTATAGGAAGTGTCTCAGTATTGGAATGGGAAGGAGTTGGATATCACATCTCATGTTATAGGAAGGATCTCAGGTTTGGTATAAGCATTGAGATATCACATCTCTGCTATCGGAAGGGTCTCAGGATTAGAATGGTAAGGAGTTGGATATTCCCATCTCATGTTATAGGAAGGGTCTCAGGTTTGGTATTAGAAGCATTGAGATATCACATCTCATGCTATAGGAAGGGTCTCAGGATTGGAATGGGAAGGACTTGGATATCCCATCTCATGCTATAGGGAGGGTCTCAGGATTGGAATGGGAAGGACTTAGATATCACATATCATTTTTGTTGGTCTCAGTTTTGATATTAGAAGCATTGAGATATCACATCTCATGCTATCGGAAGTGTCTCAGTATTGGAATGGGAAGGAGCTGGATATCACATCTAATGCTAAAGGAAGGGTCTCAGGTTTGGAACGGGAAGGAGTTGGATATCACATCTCATGCTATAGGAAGGGTCTCAGGTTTGGTATAAGCATTGAGATATCAAATCTCATGCTATAGGAAGGGTCTCAGGATTGGAATGGAAGGAGTTGGATATCACATCTCATGTTATAGGAAGGATCTCAGGTTTGGTATTAGAAGCATTGAGACATCACATCTCATGCTATAGGAAGGGTCTCAGGATTGGAATGGGAAGGAGTTGGATATCACATCTCATGCTATAGGAAGGGTCTCAGGTTTGGTATAAGCATTGAGATATCACATCTCATGCTATAGGAAGGGTCTCAGGATTGGAATGGGAAGGAGTTGTATATGACATCTCATGCCGTAGGAAGGGTCTCAGGTTTGGTATAAGCATTGAGATATCACATCTCATGCTATAGGAAGTGTCTCAGGATTGGAATGGGAAGGACTTGGATATCACTTCTCATGCTATAGGGAGGTTCTCAAGTTTGATATTAGAAGCAATGAGATATCACATCTCATGCTATAGGAAGGGTCTCAGGATTGGAATGGGAAGGACTTAGATATCACATATCATTTTTGTTGGTCTCAGTTTTGATATTAGAAGCATTGAGATATCACATCTCATGCTATCGGAAGTGTCTCAGTATTGGAATGGGAAGGAGCTGGATATCACATCTCATGCTAAAGGAAGGGTCTCAGGTTTGGAACGGGAAGGAGTTGGATATCACATCTCATGTTATAGGAAGGGTCTCAGGTTTGGTATAAGCATTGAGATATCACATCTCTGCTATCGGAAGTGTCTCAGTATTGGAATGGGAAGGAGCTGGATATCACATCTCATGCTAAAGGAAGGGTCTCAGGTTTGGAACGGGAAGGAGTTGGATATCACATCTCATGTTATAGGAAGCGTCTCAGGTTTGGTATAAGCATTGAGATATCACATCTCTGCTATCGGAAGTGTCTCAGGATTGGAATGGGAAGGAGTTGGATATCCCATCTCATGTTATAGGACGGGTCTCAGGTTTGTTATTAGAATCATTGAGATATCATATTGCATGCTGTAGGAAGGGTCTAAGGATTGGAATGGGAAGGACTTGGATATCACATCTCATGCTATAGATAGGCTCTCAGGTTTGGAAAGGGAAGTAGTTGGATATCACATTTCATGTTAGAGGAAGGATCTCAGGTTTGGTATTAGAGGCATTGAGATATCACATCTCATGCTATAGGAAGGGTCTCAGGTTGGAATGGGAAGGAGTTGGATATCACATCTCATGTTATAGGAAGGCTCTCAGGTTTGGAAGGGGAAAGAGTTGGATATCACATTTCATGTTAGAGGTAGGATCTCAGGTTTGGTATCAGAGGCATTGAGATATCACATCTCATGCTATCAGAAGGGTCTCAGGATTGGAATGGGAAGGAGTTGGATATCACATCTCATGCTAAAGGGAGGGTCTCAGGTTTGGAAGGGGAAGGATTTGGATATCACATCTCATGTTATAGGAAGGATCTCAGGTTTGGCATTAGAAGCATTGAGATATCACATCTCATGCTATCGGAAGGATCTCAGGTTTGGTATTAGAAACATTGAGATATCACATTTCATGCTATCAGAAGGGTCTCAGGATTGGAATGGGAAGGATTTGGATATCACATCTCATGTTATCGGAAGGATCTCAGGTTTGGTATTAAAAGTATTGAGATATCACATCTCATGCTATAGGAAGGGTCTCAGGATTGGAATGGGAAGGAGTTGGATATCACATCTCATGCTAAAGGAAGGGTCTCAGGTTTGGTAGAAGCATTGAGATATCACATCTCATGCTATAGGAAGGGTCTTAGGATTGGAATGGGAAGGACTTAGATATCACATATCATGCTATAGGGAGGGTTTCAGTTTTGATATTAGAAGCATTGAGATATCACATCTCATGCTATCTGAAGTGTCTCAGGATTGGAATGGGAAGGAGCTGGATATCACATCTCATGCTAAAGGAAGGGTCTCAGGTTTGGAACGGGAAGGAGTTGGATATCCGATCTCATGTTATAGGAAGGGTCTCAGGTTTGGTATAAGCATTGAGATATCACATCTCTGCTATCGGAAGTGTCTCAGGATTGGAATGGGAAGGAATTGGATATCCCATCTCACGTTATAGGACGGGTCTCAGGATTGTTATTAGAATCATTGAGATATCATATTGCATGCTCTAGGAAGGGTCTAAGGATTGGAATGGGAAGGACTTGGGTATCACATCTCATGCTATAGGAAGGGTCTCAGGTTTGGTATAAGCATTGAGATATCAAATCGCATGCTATAGGAAGGGTCTCAGGATTGGAATGGAAGGAGTTGGATATCACATCTCATGTTATAGGAAGGATCTCAGGTTTGGTATTAGAAGCATTGAGACATCACATCTCATGCTATAGGAAGGGTCTCAGGATTGGAATGGGAAGGAGTTGGATATCACATCTCATGCTATAGGAAGGGTCTCAGGTTTGGTATAAGCATTGAGATATCACATCTCATGCTATAGGAAGGGTCTCAGGATTGGAATGGGAAGGAGTTGTATATGACATCTCATGCCGTAGGAAGGGTCTCAGGTTTGGTATAAGCATTGAGATATCACATCTCTGCTATCGGAAGGGTCTCAGGATTGGAATGGGAAGGAGTTGGATATCCCATCTCATGTTATAGGAAGAGTCTCAGGTTTGGTATTAGAAGCATTGAGATATCACATCTCATGCTATAGGAAGAGTCTCAGGATTGGAATGGGAAGGACTTGGATATCACATCTCATGCTATAGGGAGGGTCTCAAGTTTGATATTAGAAGCATTGAGATATCACATCTCATGCTATAGGAAGGGTCTCAGGATTGGAATGGGAAGGAGTTGGATATCACATCTCATGCTATAGGAAGGGTCTCAGGTTTGGTATAAGCAGTGAGATATCACATCTCATGCTATAGGAAGTGTCTCAGCATTGGAATGGGAAGGAGTTGGATATCACATCTCATGTTATAGGAAGGATCTCAGGTTTGGTATAAGCATTGAGATATCACATCTCTGCTATCGGAAGGGTCTCAGGATTAGAATGGTAAGGAGTTGTATATTCCCATCTCATGTTATAGGGAGGGTCTCAGGATTGGAATGGGAAGGACTTAGATATCACATCTCATGCTATAGGGAGGGTCGCAGGATTGGAATGGGAAGGACTTAGATATCACATATCATTTTTGTTGGTCTCAGTTTTGATATTAGAAGCATTGAGATATCACATCTCATGCTATCGGAAGTGTCTCAGTATTGGAATGGGAAGGAGCTGGATATCACATCTCATGCTAAAGGAAGGGTCTCAGGTTTGGAACGGGAAGGAGTTGGATATCACATCTCATGCTATAGGAAGGGTCTCAGGTTTGGTATAAGCATTGAGATATCAAATCTCATGCTATAGGAAGGGTCTCAGGATTGGAATGGAAGGAGTTGGATATCACATCTCATGTTATAGGAAGGATCTCAGGTTTGGTATTAGAAGCATTGAGACATCACATCTCATGCTATAGGAAGGGTCTCAGGATTGGAATGGGAAGGAGTTGGATATCACATCTCATGCTATAGGAAGGGTCTCAGGTTTGGTATAAGCATTGAGATATCACATCTCATGGTATAGAAAGGGTCTCAGGATTGGAATGGGAAGGAGTTGTATATGACATCTCATGCCGTAGGAAGGGTCTCAGGTTTGGTATAAGCATTGAGATATCACATCTCATGCTATAGGAAGTGTCTCAGGATTGGAATGGGAAGGACTTGGATATCACTTCTCATGCTATTGGGAGGGTCTCAAGTTTGATATTAGAAGCATTGAGATATCACATCTCATGCTATAGGAAGGGTCTCAGGATTGGAATGGGAAGGACTTAGATATCATATATCATTTTTGTTGGTCTCAGATTTGATATTAGAAGCATTGAGATATCACATCTCATGCTATCGGAAGTGTCTCAGTATTGGAATGGGAAGGAGCTGGATATCACATCTCATGCTAAAGGAAGGGTCTCAGGTTTGGAACGGGAAGGAGTTGGATATCACATCTCATGTTATAGGAAGGGTCTCAGGTTTGGTATAAGCATTGAGATATCACATCTCTGCTATCGGAAGTGTCTCAGGATTGGAATGGGAAGGAGTTGGATATCCCATCTCATGTTATAGGACGGGTCTCAGGTTTGTTATTAGAATTGTTGAGATATCATATTGCATGCTGTAGGAAGGGTCTAAGGATTGGAATGGGAAGGACTTGGATATCACATCTCATGCTATAGATAGGCTCTCAGGTTTGGAAAGGGAAGGAGTTGGATATCACATTTCATGTTACAGGAAGGATCTCAGGTTTGGTATTAGAGGCATTGAGATATCACATCTCATGCTATAGGAAGGGTCTCAGGTTGGAATTCGAAGGAGTTGGATATCACATCTCATGTTATAGGAAGGCTCTCAGGTTTGGAAGGGGAAAGAGTTGGATATCACATTTCATGTTAGAGGTAGGATCTCAGGTTTGGTATTAGAGGCATTGAGATATCACATCTCATGCTATCAGAAGGGTCTCAGGATTGGAATGGGAAGGAGTTGGATATCACATCTCATGCTAAAGGGAGGGTCTCAGGTTTGGAAGGGGAAGGATTTGGATATCACATCTCATGTTATCGGAAGGATCTCAGGTTTGGTATTAGAAGTATTGAGATATCACATCTCATGCTATCGGAAGGGTCTCAGGATTGGAATGGGAAGGAGTTGGATATCACATCTCATGCTAAAGGAAGGGTCTCAGGTTTGGTAGAAGCATTGAGATATCACATCTCATGCTATAGGAAGGGTCTTAGGATTGGAATGGGAAGGACTTAGATATCACATATCATGCTATAGGGAGGGTTTCAGTTTTGATATTAGAAGCATTGAGATATCACATCTCATGCTATCGGAAGTGTCTCAGGATTGGAATGGGAAGGAGCTGGATATCACATCTCATGCTAAAGGAAGGGTCTCAGGTTTGGAACGGGAAGGAGTAGGATATCCGATCTCATGTTATAGGAAGGGTCTCAGGTTTGGTATAAGCATTGAGATATCACATCTCTGCTATCGGAAGTGTCTCAGGATTGGAATGGGAAGGAATTGGATATCCCATCTCACGTTATAGGACGGGTCTCAGGATTGTTATTAGAATCATTGAGATATCATATTGCATGCTGTAGGAAGGGTCTAAGGATTGGAATGGGAAGGACTTGGGTATCACATCTCATGCTATAGGAAGGGTCTCAGGTTTGGCATAAGCATTGAGATATCAAATCTCATTCTATAGGAAGGGTCTCAGGATTGGAATGGAAGGAGTTGGATATCACATCTCATGTTATAGGAACGATCTCAGGTTTGGTATAAGCATTGAGATATCACATCTCATGCTATAGGAAGGGTCTCAGGATTGGAATGGGAAGGAGTTGTATATGACATCTCATGCCGTAGGAAAGGTCTCAGGTTTGGTATAAGCATTGAGATATCACATCTCTGCTATCGGAAGGGTCTCAGGATTTGAATGGGAAGGAGTTGGATATCCCATCTCATGTTATAGGAAGAGTCTCAGGTTTGGTATTAGAAGCATTGAGATATCACATCTCATGCTATAGGAAGTGTCTCAGGATTGGAATGGGAAGGACTTGGATATCACATCTCATGCTATAGGGAGGGTCTCAAGTTTGATATAAGAAGCATTGAGATATCACATCTCATGCTATAGGAAGGGTCTCAGGATTGGAATGGGAAGGAGTTGGATATCACATCTCATGCTATAGGAAGGGTCTCAGGTTTGGTATAAGCAGTGAGATATCACATCTCATGCTATAGGAAGTGTCTCAGTATTGGAATGGGAAGGAGTTGGATATCACATCTCATGTTATAGGAAGGATCTCAGGTTTGGTTTAAGCATTGAGATATCACATCTCTGCTATCAGAAGGGTCTCAGGATTGGAATGGTAAGGAGTTGGATATTCCCATCTCATGTTATAGGAAGGGTCTCAGGTTTGGTATTAGAAGCATTGAGATATCACATCTCATGCTATAGGAAGGGTCTCAGGATTGGAATGGGAAGGACTTGGATATCACATCTCATGCTATAGGGAGGGTCTCAAGTTTGATATTAGAAGCATTGAGATATCACATCTCATGATATCGGAAGGGTCTCAGGATTGGAATGGGAAGGAGTTGGATATCACATCTCAAGCTATAGGAAGGGTCTCAGGATTGGAATGGGAAGGAGTTTGATATCACATCTCATGCCATAGTATGGGTCTCAGGTTTGGTAGAAGCATTGGGATATCACATCTCATGCTATCGGAAGGGTATCAGGATTGGATTTGGAAGGAGTTGGATATCCCATCTCATGCTATAGGAAGGGTCTCAGGTTGGAATGGGAAGGAGTTGGATATCACATCTCATGTTATAGGAAGGGTCTCAGGATTGGAATGGGAAGGACTTGGATATCACATCTCATGCTATAGGAAGGCTCTCAGGTTTGGAAGGGGAGAGAGTTGGATATCACATTTCATGTTAGAGGTAGGATCTCAGGTTTGGTATTAGAGGCATTGAGATATCACATCACATGCTATCAGAAGGGTCTCAGGATTGGAATGGGAAAGATTTGGATATCACATCTTGTTAGGAAAGATTTCGTAATTGTAGGTAATTTTCCTTCCATGTGGCAACCCCTAAACTTTTTGCTGTTGTTTTTCACCTTGTTCTTGACTTTGCCAGAGAAGTGCAGCCTTCTGCCGCACTCCTCTGGGCTTTCGCTCCTTTCTTACGGGGAAACTGACATGCCCTTAAGACAGTCAGTACCGGGGAACGCTGTTTCCCGTAGTTTCTTTTATCATGTTGCGGCTTTAGTGCAACATGACACAAGAGGGCACTGTAAGCTAAGTTACAGCTCTCTTGGGTCTCTAGCCTTCTACAGGCCCTAGATACTCGTTTAGGATTGTATTTGATCGGTGCAAGTGATTCAGGGACGGGAATGGTGGCAGCGATCGTTTCTTTGTATTTTGAGCTCCTTTTGGCGTTCTAAGCGCGTTTTCTGCGCTTAACCCAAAATGGTGGCCTGGCTCCCAAAATGGCCAGACCACGAGGCTCCTTTGTCCTGTCCGCTGACCGTCTTGCTCCCTTCACCTTCCCCAGGTCGAGCCGACCCGGGGCCTTCCTTATTTGGGCATGTACTTTCCCGCGAAACACAGATGCTTTCGCGGGCTTCTACATGTCTTGTGTGTGCCTCCAGGGTGTGGGCTGGGATGTCTGGTCCCAATACACATCCTGGGTGCCAGAGAGTCTAGGGTAGTGTGAATGCCTGGGACCACCGTGGTCCGTGATTGGTCCACGAATGGTGTGAGTGTTGATGAGCGGATCTCCCATTGGGTCCCCTCCGTTTTGGCGCGAAGGGAACCGTGGATAAGAGGGGGCTGGAAACACCACTACCATGTCGATCTCCTGAGTTCTCACGAACGAAGGAATACAGGAGCCAAGTATCCTGCAACCAAGAGGCTGGACCGAGGAATCGCTGGTGACCCGCTGAAGGACTCCTCCTCTGCACTGCTGTCGCCTTGTGAAACCCTTTTCACCTTTGATCGAACCAGAAGGCCTGTACTGGTACTTCGACCCTTGGAATAGCGGGAACAGCTATTCTCGGCATCTTCACCATCTCCTGCCAGTAAGCCTTCAGAAGCGTCTCTGGGCCATCCAGTTGACTGACCAGCTTACCCGGGAGCCTTGCTCTGTAACCGCCGCCAGGTTGTGTAGTATTTCGAGTCCTTGTCACTCTCACACGCTTCGTACACTTGGAGTTCCCAGGTCGGAAGTGAGTAGTGTACATTTGGCTCAGATACACACGGCCGCTCCGTTGCCCTGCTGTGGTGACAAAACTGTGCAGGTTTCTTCGATTGGGACGTCTTTTTACTCAACACGACGACGAGGCGTTCCCTGCTCTTCTGAACCTGCCAGCTGCTGAAACTGACGCGGAGAAGCCTGGGTCTGCTTGCATCGGGGACCGGTGAGTAGTATAGCTAGGATCTGGTCGCCCTCCTGCAGGAGCCCATTGCTTTTCCCCGCTGTGTAAAACAGCACCCGTTTGTCCGTACTCGCGCTCTGCTTCTGCCCACTGTGGAGGCTGCGCTTGAGTCGCGGAACTTGTTCTTCTTCTGTATGCACTAAACTGAACTGCCTGACTTCCTTCGAAGAGCTTCTCCTTTTGCCCGTTGGCACCAGCGCGTGCAGGTACTTTGAGCACAAGGCTCCACTCTTCGCAGGGCTCGGACTTCCATCTAGTTAGGTGTCTCTGAAGGCGAACTGAGTCTAAAGCATTGTATCGCACTGCCTGTTTTCCTTCCCTTTCAGGTGGACTACACATTTCGTGCATATAACGCTTGCGACTGTCGTATTTGTATATATATTGTGTTGATATGGTATGTGTGGTTACCAGTCAATTGGTCGAAAACATTTGGTCGACAGGACAATTGGTCGACACCATTTGGTCGAATGCCAAATGGTCGAATTTTTTTTTTTTTTTTTTTACCCCTTTTTTGGTTTTTTTTGGGGCGGTCCCCCACCCAAACCCCTTTTTTTTCTTTTTTTTTTCTTTCCCCACACGAAAACCCACAAAAAAAATATATAAATAAAAAAAAAAAAATTCGACCATTTGGCATTCGACCAAATGGTGTCGACCAAATTGCAGTCGACCAAATTGCAGTCGACCAATTGACAGGACACCGGTATGTGTTGGTTTAATATTGTGATATTGTGATTTTCTCTCTACGGTCATTGTTTTAAAGGCCTTAAAATAAACGTGTATATATTTTTTATATAACACCTGTTTGGAGTAGTTTGTAAGTGATCTTGTTTTGTGTGCTCATTGCGGGCTTTCAGTCACCCTCACCGCTCTTGAGACCTAGTCTTGACCGCCGCGATCGCTACCTTGATTGGTCTGGCTCGTCCAGAGGTTACCCTGTTCCAAGTAATTAGGTTGGCCTTCTGAACTTCTGCGCCACCAGGACAGAGTTCAGAAATCCGTCTTAACACATCTCATGTTATAGGACGGGTCTCAGGTTTGTTATTAGAATCATTGAGATATCATATTGCATGCTGTAGGAAGGGCCTAAGGATTGGAATGGGAAGGACTTGGATATCACATCTCATGCTATAGATAGGCTCTCATGTTTGGAAAGGGAAGGAGTTGGATATCACATTTCATGTTAGAGGAAGGATCTCAGGTTTGGTATTAGAGGCATTGAGATATCACATCTCATGCTATAGGAAGGGTCTCAGGTTGGAATGGGAAGGATTTGGATATCACATCTCATGCTATAGGAAGGGTCTCAGGTTTGGTATAAGCATGGAGATATCACTTCTCATGCTATCAGAAGGCTCTCAGGATTGGAATGGGAAGGAGTTGGATATCACATCTCATGCTAAATCGAGGGTCTCAGGTTTGGAAGGGGAAGGATTTGGATATTACATCTCGTGTTATAGGAATGATCTCAGGTTTGGTATTAGAAGCATTGAGATATCACATCTCATGCTATCGGAAGGATCTCAGGTTTGGTATTAGAAGCATTGAGATATCAAAACTCATGCTATAGGAAGGGTCTCAGGATTGGAATGGGAAGGAGTTCGATATCACATCTCATGCTATAGGAAGGGTCTCAGGATTGGAATGGGAAGGAGTTGTATATGACATCTCATGCCACAGGAAGGGTCTCAGGTTTGGTATAAGCATTGAGATATCACATCTCTGCTATCGGAAGGGTCTCAGGATTGGAATGGGAAGGAGTTGGCTATCACATCTCATGCTAAAGGGAGAGTCTCAGGTTTGGAAGGGGAAGGATTTGGATATCACATCTCATGTTATCGGAAGGATCTCAGGTTTGGTATTAGAAGTATTGAGATATCACATCTCATGCTATCAGAAGGGTCTCAGGATTGGAATGGGAAGGAGTTGGATAACACATTTCATGCTAAAGGGAGGGTCTCAGGTTTGGAAGGGGAAGGATTTGGATATCACATCTCATGTTATCGGAAGGATCTCATGTTTGGTATTAGAAGTATTGAGATATCACATCTCATGCTATAGGAAGGGTCTCAGGATTGGAATGGGAAGGATTTGGATATCACATCTCATGCTAAAGGGAGGGTCTCAGGTTTGGAAGGGGAAGGATTTGGATATCACATCTCATGTTATCGGAAGGATCTCAGGTTTGGTATTAGAAGTATTGAGATATCACATCTCATGCTATAGGAAGGGTCTCAGGATTGGAATGGGAAGGAGTTGGATATCACATCTCATGCTAAAGGAAGGGTCTCATGTTTGGTAGAAGCATTGAGATATCACATCTCATGCTATAGGAAGGGTCTCAGGATTGGAATGGGAAGGACTTAGATATCACATATCATGCTATAGGGAGGGTTTCAGTTTTGATATTAGAAGCATTGAGATATCACATCTCATGCTATCGGAAGTGTCTCAGGATTGGAATGGGAAGGAGCTGGATATCACATCTCATGCTAAAGGAAGGGTCTCAGGTTTGGAACGGGAAGGAGTTGGATATCCGATCTCATGTTATAGGAAGGGTCTAAGGTCTGGTATAAGCATTGAGATATCACATCTCTGCTATCGGAAGTGTCTCAGGATTGGAATGGGAAGGAGTTGGATATCCCATCTCATGTTATAGGAAGGGTCTCAGGTTTGGTATTAGAAGCATTGAGATATCACATCTCATGCTATCGGAAGGGTCTCAGGTTTTGAACGGGAAGGAGTTGGATATCACATCTTATGTTATAGGAAGAGTCTCAGGTTTGGTATAAGCATTGAGATATCACATCTCTGCTATCGGAGGTGTCTCAGGATTGGGATGGGAAGGAATTGGATATCACATCTCATGCTATAGGAAGGGTATCAGGTTTGGAACGGGAAGGAGTTGGATATCCCATCTCATGTTAGAGGACGGGTCTCAGGTTTGATATTAGAAGCATTGAGATATCACATTGCATGCTGTAGGAAGGGTCTCAGGTTTGGTATTAGAAGCATTGAGATATCACATCTCATGCTATCAGAACGGTCTCAGGATTGGAATGGGAAGGAGTTGGATATCACATCTCATGCTAAAGGGAGGGTCTCAGGTTTGGAAGGGGAAGGATTTGGATATCACATCTCATGTTATCGGAAGGATCTCAGGTTTGGTATTAGAAGTATTGAGATATCACATCTCAGGCTATAGGAAGGGTCTCAGGAAGAGTCTCAGGAATGGAATGGGAAGGAGTTGGATATGACATCTCTTGTTATAGGGAGGGTCTCAGGTTTGGTATTAGAAGCACTGAGATATCAAATCACATCCTTTCGGAAGGGACTCGAGTTTGGTATTTTAAGGAGTGAGATAGTAAATCTCATCCTATCGGAAGGGTATCGGGTTTGGTATTGGAAGAAATGAGATTTCAAATCTCATGCTGTGGGAAGGGTCTCGGGTTTGGTATTGGAAGGGGTGAGAAATCACATTTCATGCTACAGGAAGGGTCACAAGTTTGGAATGGGAAGGAGTTGGATATCACATATACTACGGGAAGGGGCTCAGGTTTGGTATTAGAAGCATAGAGATATCACATCTCATGTTATAGGAAGGGTCTCGATTGGAATGGGAAGGAGTTGGATATCACATCTCATGCTATAGGGAGGGTCTCAGTTTTGATATTAAAAGCATTGAGATATCACATATGCTATTGGAAGGGTCTCAGTATTGGAATTGGAAGGAGTTGGATAGCACATCTCGTGCTATAGGGAGGTTCTCAGGTTTGATATTAGAAGCATTGAGATATCACATCTCATGCTATCGGAAGGGTCTCAGGATTGGAATGGGAAGTAGTTGGATATCACATATGCTAAAGGAAAGGTCTCAGGTTTGGAAGGGGAAGGATTTGGATCTCACATCTCATGTTTTAGGACGGGTCTCAGGTTTGGTATTAGAAGCCTTGAGATATCACATCTCATGGTATAATAAGGGTCTCAGGATTGGAATGGGAAGGAGTTGGATATCACATCTCAAGCTATTTCAGGATTGGAATGGGAAGGAGTTTGATATCACATCTCAAGCTATAGGAAGGGTCTCAGGTTTGGGAAGGGAAGGATTGGGATTTCACATCTCATGTTATAGGATGGTTCTCATGTTTGGTTTTAGAAGCATTGAGATATCACATCTCATGCTATCGGAAGGGTCTCAGGTTTGGAATGGGAAGGAGTTGGATATCACATCTCATGTTATAGGAAGCATCTCAGGTTTGGTATTAGAAGCATTGAGATATCACATCTCATGCTATAGGAAGGGTCTCAGGATTGGAATGTGAAGGATTTGGATATCACATCTCATGCTAAAGGAAGGGTCTCAGGTTTGGTATAAGCATTGAGATATCACATCTCTGCTATCGGAAGGGTCTCAGGATTGGATTGGGAAGGAGTTGGATATCCCTTCTCATGCTATAGGAAGGGTCTCATGTTGGAATGGGAAGGAGTTGGATATCACATCTCATGTCATAGGAAGGGTCTCAAGATTGAAATGGGAAGGATTTGGATATCACATCTCTTGCTATAGGAAGGGTCTCAGGTTTTTTATTAGAAACATTGAGATATCACATCTCATGCTATAGGAAGGGTTTCAGGATTGGAATGGGAAGGATTTAGATATCACATCTCATGCTAAAGGAAGGCTCTCAGGTTTGGAAGGGGAAGGATTTGGATATCATATCTCATGTTATAGGACGGGTCCCAGGTTTGGTATTAGAAGCATTGAGATATCACATCTTATGTTATGGGAAGGGTCTCAGGATTGGAATGGGAAGGAGTTGGATATCACATCTCATCCAATAGGAAGGGTCTCAGGTTTGGAATGGGAAGGAATTGGATATCACATCTCATGTTATAGGAAGGATCTCAGGATTGGAATGGGAAGGATTTGGATATCACATCTCTTGCTATAGGAAGGGTCTCAGGTTTTTTATTAGAAGCATTGAGATATCACATCTCATGGTATAGGAAGGGTCTCAGGATTGGAATGGGAAGGAGTTGGATATCCCTTCTCATGCTATAGGAAGGGTCTCAGGTTGGAATGGGAAGGATTTGGATATCAAACCTCTTGCTATAGGAAGGGTCTCAGGTTTTTTATTAGAAACATTGAGATATCACATCTCATGCTATAGGAAGGGTTTAAGGATTGGAATGGGAAGGATTTGGATATCACATCTCATGCTAAAGGAAGGGTCTCAGGTTTGGAAGGGGAAGGATTTGGATATCACATCTCATGTTATTGGACCGGTCTCAGGTTTGGTATTAGAAGCATTGAGATATCAAGTCTCATGGTATAGGACGGGAGTTTGATATCACATCATGCCATGGTATGGGTCTCAGGTTTTGTAGAAGCATTGGGATATCACATCTCATGCTATCGGAAGGGTATCAGGATTGGATTTGGAAGGAGTTGGATATCCCATCTCATGCTATAGGAAGGGTCTCAAGTTGGAATGGGAAAGAGTTGGATGTCACATCTCATGTTATAGGAAGGGTCTCAGGATTGGAATGGGAAGGACTTGGATATCACATCTCATGCTGTAGGAAGGCTCTCAGGTTTGGAAAGGGAAGGAGTTGGATATCACTTTTCATGTTAGAGGTAGGATCTCAGGTTTGGTATTAGAGGCATTGAGATATCACATCTCATGCTATCAGAAGGGTATCAGGATTTTAATGGGAAGGAGTTGGATATCACATCTCATGCTAAAGGGAGGGTCTCAGGTTTGGAAGGGGAAGGATTTGGATATCACATCTCATGTTATAGGAAGGATCTCAGGTTTGGTATTAGAAGCATTGAGATATCACATCTCATGCTATAGGAAAGGTCTCAGGATTGGAATGGGAAGGAGTTGGATATCACATCTCATGCTAAAGGAAGGGTCTCAGTTTTGGTAGAAGCATTGCGATATCACATCTCATGCTATAGGAAGGGTCTCAGGATTGGAATCGGAAGGAGTTGGATATCACATCTCATGCTATAGGAAGGGTCTCAGGTTTGGTATAAGCATTGAAATATCACATCTCTGCTATCGGAAGGGTCTCAGGATTGGAATGGGAAGGATTTAGATATCACATCTCATGCTACAGGGAGGGGCTCAGTTTTGATATTAGAAGCATTGAGATATCACATCTCATGGTATAGGAAGGGTCTCAGGTTTGGAAAGGGAAGGATTTGGATTTCACATCTCATGTTATAGGATGGTTCTCAGGTTTGGTTTTAGAAGCATTAAGATATAACATCTCAAGCTATAGGAACGGTCTCAGGTTTGGAATGGGAAGGAGTTAGATATCACATCTCATGCTAAAGGAAAGGTCTCAGGTTTGGAAGGGGAAGGATTTGGATCTCACATCTCATGTTTTAGGACGGGTCTCAGGTTTGGTATTAGAAGCATTGAAATATCACATCTCATGGTATAGGAAGGGTCTCAGGATTGGAATGGGAAGGAATTGGATATCACATTGAATGGGAAGGAGTTTGATATCACATCTCAAGCTATAGGAAGGGTCTCAGGTTTGGAAAGGGAATGATTTGGATTTCACATCTCATGTTATAGGATGGTTCTCATGTTTGGTTTTAGAAGCATTTAGATATCACATCTCATGCTATAGGAAGGGTCTCAGGATTGGAATGGGAAGGAGTTGGATATCACATCTCATGCTATAGGAAGGGTCTCAGGTTTGGTATAAGCATTGAGATATCCCATCTCATGCTATAGGAAGGGTCTCAGGATTGGAATCGGAAGGAGTTGTATATGACATTTCATGCCATAGGAAGGGTCTCAGGTTTGGTATAAGCATTGAGATATCACATCTCTGCTATCGGAAGGGTCTCAGGATTGGAATGGGAAGGAGTTGGATATCCCATCTCGTTATAGGAAGGGTCTCAGGTTTGGTATTAGAAGCATTGAGATATCACATCTCATGCTATAGGAAGGGTCTAAGGTTTGGAAGGGGAAGGATTTGGATATCATATCTCATGTTATAGGACCGGTCTCAGGTTTGGTATTAGAAGCATTGAGATATCAAGTCTCATGGTATAGGACGGGTCTCAGAATTGGAATGGGAAGGAGTTGGATATCACATCTCAAGCTATAGGAAGGGTCTCAGGATTGGAATGGGAAGGAGTTTGATATCACATCTCATGCCATGGTATGGGTTTCAGGTTTTGTAGAAGCATTGGGATATCACATCTCATGCTATCAGAAGGGTATCGGGATTGGATTTGGAAGGAGTTGGATATCCCATCTCATGCTATAGGAAGGGTCTAAGGTTGGAATGTGAAGGAGTTGGATATCACATCTCATGTTATAGGAAGGGTCTCAGGATTGGAATGGGAAGGACTTGGATATCACATCTCATTCTATAGGAAGGCTCTCAGGGTTGGAAGGGGAAGGAGTTGGATATCACATTTCATGTAGAGGTAGGATCTCAGTTTTGGTATTAGAGGCATTGAGATATCACATCTCATGCTATCAGAAGGGTCTCAGGATTGGAATGGGAAGGAGTTGGATATCACATCTCATGCCATAGGAAGGGTCTCAGGTTTGGTATAAGCATTGAGATATCACATCTCATGCTATAGGAAGGGTCTCAGGATTGGAATGGGAAGGACTTGGATATCACATCTCATGTTATAGGAAGGGTCTCAGGTTTGGTATTAGAAGCATTGACATATCACATCTCATGCTATAGGAAGGGTCTCAGGAATGGAATGGGAAGGACTTGGATATCGCATCTCATGATAAAGGAAGGTCTAAGGTTTGGAAGGGGAAGGATTTGGATATCACATCTCATGTTATTGGACCGGTCTCAGGTTTGGTATTAGAAGCATTGAGATATCAAGTCTCATGGTATAGGACGGGAGTTTGATATCACATCATGCCATGGTATGGGTCTCAGGTTTTGTAGAAGCATTGGGATATCACATCTCATGCTATCGGAAGGGTATCAGGATTGGATTTGGAAGGAGTTGGATATCCCATCTCATGCTATAGGAAGGGTCTCAGGTTGGAATGGGAAAGAGTTGGATATCACATCTCATGTTATAGGAAGGGTCTCAGGATTGGAATGGGAAGGACTTGGATATCACATCTCATGCTGTAGGAATGCTCTCAGGTTTGGAAAGGGAAGGAGTTGGATATCACATTTCATGTTAGAGGTAGGATCTTAAGTGTGGTATTAGAGGCATTGAGATATCACATCTCATGCTATCAGAAGGGTATCAGGATTGGAATGGGAAGGAGTTGGATATCACATCTCATGCTAAAGGGAGGGTCTCAGGTTTGGAAGGGAAAGGATTTGGATATCACATCTCATGTTATAGGAAGGATCTCAGGTTTGGTATTAGAAGCATTGAGATATCACATCTCATGCTATCGGAAGGATCTCAGGTTTGGTATTAGAAGAATTGAGATATCACATCTCATGCTATAGGACGGGTCTCAGGATTGGAATGGGAAGGAGTTGGATATCACATCTCATGCTAAAGGAAGGGTCTCAGTTTTGGTAGAAGCATTGCGATATCACATCTCATGCTATAGGAAGGGTCTGAGGATTGGAATGGGAAGGACTTAGATATCACATCTCATGCTATAGGGAGGGTCTCAGTTTTGATATTAGAAGCATTGAGATATCACATCTCATGCTATCGGAAGGGTCTCAGGGTTGGAATGGGAGGAGCTGGATATCACATCTCATGCTAAAGGAAGGGTCTCAGGTTTGGAAGGGGAAGGATTTGGATATCACATCTCATGCTATAGGAAGGGTTTCAGGTTTGGTAGAAGCATTGAGATATCACATCTCATGCTATAGGAAGAGTCTAAGGTTTGGGAAGGGAAGGATTTGGATTTCACATCTCATGTTATAGGATGGTTCTCATGTTTGGTTTTTGAAGCATTGAGATATCACATCTCATGCTATCGGTAGGGTCTCAGATTTGGTATTAGAAGCATTGAGATATCACATCTCATGCTATAGGATTGGGCTCCAGATTGGAATGTGAAGGATTTGGAAATCACATCTCATGCTAAAGGAAGGGTCTCAGGTTTGGAATGGGAAGGAGTTGGATATGACATCTCTTGTTATAGGGAGGGTCTCAGGATTTGAATTGCAAGGGGTTGGATATCACATCTCATGCCGTAGGAAGGGTCTCAGGTTTGGTATAAGCATTGAGATATCACATCTCTGCTATCGGAAGGGTCTCAGGATTGGATTGGGAAGGAGTTGGATATCACATCTCATGTTATAGGAAGGGTCTCCGGATTTGAATGTGAAGGATTTGGATATCACATCTCATGCTAAAGGAAGGGTCTCAGGTTTGGAATGGGAAGGAGTTGGATATGACATCTCTTGTTATAGGGAGGGTCTCAGGATTTGAATGGCAAGGAGTTGGATATCACATCTCATGCCATAGGAAGGGTCTCAGGTTTGGTAGAAGCATTGAGATATCACATCTCATGCTATAGGAAGGGTCTCAGGATTGGAATGGGAAGGACTTAGATATCACATATCATGCTATAGGGAGGGTTTCAGTTTTGATATTAGAAGCATTGAGATATCACATCTCATGCTATCGGAAGTGTCTCAGGATTGGAATGCGAAGGAGCTGGATATCACATCTCATGCTAAAGGAAGTTTCTCAGGTTTGGTATAAGCATTGAGATATCACATCTCTGCTATCGGAAGGGTCTCAGGATTGGATTGGGAAGGAGTTGGATATCCCTTCTCATGCTATAGGAAGGGTCTCATGTTGGAATGGGAAGGAGTTGGATATCACATCTCATGTCATAGGAAGGGTCTCAAGATTGAAATGGGAAGGATTTGGATATCACATCTCTTGCTATAGGAAGGGTCTCAGGTTTTTTATTAGAAACATTGAGATATCACATCTCATGCTATAGGAAGGGTTTCAGGATTGGAATGGGAAGGATTTAGATATCACATCTCATGCTAAAGGAAGGCTCTCAGGTTTGGAAGGGGAAGGATTTGGATATCATATCTCATGTTATAGGACGGGTCCCAGGTTTGGTATTAGAAGCATTGAGATATCACATCTTATGTTATAGGAAGGGTCTCAGGATTGGAATGGGAAGGAGTTGGATATCACATCTCATCCAATAGGAAGGGTCTCAGGTTTGGAAAGGGAAGGAATTGGATATCACATCTCATGTTATAGGAAGGATCTCAGGATTGGAATGGGAAGGATTTGGATATCACATCTCTTGCTATAGGAAGGGTCTCAGGTTTTTTATTAGAGGCATTGAGATATCACATCTCATGGTATAGGAAGGGTCTCAGGATTGGAATGGGAAGGAGTTGGATATCCCTTCTCATGCTATAGGAAGGGTCTCAGGTTGGAATGGGAAGGATTTGGATATCAAACCTCTTGCTATAGGAAGGGTCTCAGGTTTTTTATTAGAAACATTGAGATATCACATCTCATGCTATAGGAAGGGTTTAAGGATTGGAATGGGAAGGATTTGGATATCACATCTCATGCTAAAGGAAGGGTCTCAGGTTTGGAAGGGGAAGGATTTGGATATCACATCTCATGTTATTGGACCGGTCTCAGGTTTGGTATTAGAAGCATTGAGATATCAAGTCTCATGGTATAGGACAGGAGTTTGATATCACATCATGCCATGGTATGGGTCTCAGGTTTTGTAGAAGCATTGGGATATCACATCTCATGCTATCGGAAGGGTATCAGGATTGGATTTGGAAGGAGTTGGATATCCCATCTCATGCTATAGGAAGGGTCTCAAGTTGGAATGGGAAAGAGTTGGATGTCACATCTCATGTTATAGGAAGGGTCTCAGGATTGGAATGGGAAGGACTTGGATATCACATCTCATGCTGTAGGAAGGCTCTCAGGTTTGGAAAGGGAAGGAGTTGGATATCACTTTTCATGTTAGAGGTAGGATCTCAGGTTTGGTATTAGAGGCATTGAGATATCACATCTCATGCTATCAGAAGGGTATCAGGATTGTAATGGGAAGGAGTTGGATATCACATCTCATGCTAAAGGGAGGGTCTCAGGTTTGGAAGGGGAAGGATTTGGATATCACATCTCATGTTATAGGAAGGATCTCAGGTTTGGTATTAGAAGCATTGAGATATCACAACTCATGCTATCGGAAGGATCTCAGGTTTGGTATTAGAAGCATTGAGATATCACATCTCATGCTATAGGAAAGGTCTCAGGATTGGAATGGGAAGGAGTTGGATATCACATCTCATGCTAAAGGAAGGGTCTCAGTTTTGGTAGAAGCATTGCGATATCACATCTCATGCTATAGGAAGGGTCTCAGGATTGGAATCGGAAGGAGTTGGATATCACATCTCATGCTATAGGAAGGGTCTCAGGTTTGGTATAAGCATTGAAATATCACATCTCTGCTATCGGAAGGGTCTCAGGATTGGAATGGGAAGGATTTAGATATCACATCTCATGCTACAGGGAGGGGCTCAGTTTTGATATTAGAAGCATTGAGATATCACATCTCATGGTATAGGAAGGGTCTCAGGATTGGAATGGGAAGGAGTTGGCTGTCACATCTCAAGCTATCTCAGGACTGGAATGGGAAAGATTTTGATATCACATCTCAAGCTATAGGAAGGGTCTCAGGTTTGGAAAGGGAAGGATTTGGATTTCACATCTCATGTTATAGGATGGTTCTCAGGTTTGGTTTTAGAAGCATTAAGATATAACATCTCAAGCTATAGGAACGGTCTCAGGTTTGGAATGGGAAGGAGTTAGATATCACATCTCATGCTAAAGGAAAGGTCTCAGGTTTGGAAGGGGAAGGATTTGGATCTCACATCTCATGTTTTAGGACGGGTCTCAGGTTTGGTATTAGAAGCATTGAAATATCACATCTCATGGTATAGGAAGGGTCTCAGGATTGGAATGGGAAGGAATTGGATATCACATTGAATGGGAAGGAGTTTGATATCACATCTCAAGCTATAGGAAGGGTCTCAGGTTTGGAAAGGGAATGATTTGGATTTCACATCTCATGTTATAGGATGGTTCTCATGTTTGGTTTTAGAAGCATTTAGATATCACATCTCATGCTATAGGAAGGGTCTCAGGATTGGAATGGGAAGGAGTTGGATATCACATCTCATGCTATAGGAAGGGTCTCAGGTTTGGTATAAGCATTGAGATATCCCATCTCATGCTATAGGAAGGGTCTCAGGATTGGAATCGGAAGGAGTTGTATATGACATCTCATGCCATAGGAAGGGTCTCAGGTTTGGTATAAGCATTGAGATATCACATCTCTGCTATCGGAAGGGTCTCAGGATTGGAATGGGAAGGAGTTGGATATCCCATCTCGTTATAGGAAGGGTCTCAGGTTTGGTATTAGAAGCATTGAGATATCACATCTCATGCTATAGGAAGGGTCTAAGGTTTGGAAGGGGAAGGATTTGGGTATCACATCTCATGTTATAGGACCGGTCTCAGGTTTGGTATTAGAAGCATTGAGATATCAAGTCTCATGGTATAGGACGGGTCTCAGAATTGGAATGGGAAGGAGTTGGATATCACATCTCAAGCTATAGGAAGGGTCTCAGGATTGGAATGGGAAGGAGTTTGATATCACATCTCATGCCATGGTATGGGTTTCAGGTTTTATAGAAGCATTGGGATATCACATCTCTTGCTATCAGAAGGGTATCGGGATTGGATTTGGAAGGAGTTGGATATCCCATCTCATGCTATAGGAAGGGTCTAAGGTTGGAATGTGAAGGAGTTGGATATCACATCTCATGTTATAGGAAGGGTCTCAGGATTGGAATGGGAAGGACTTGGATATCACATCTCATTCTATAGGAAGGCTCTCAGGGTTGGAAGGGGAAGGAGTTGGATATCACATTTCATGTAGAGGTAGGATCTCAGTTTTGGTATTAGAGGCATTGAGATATCACATCTCATGCTATCAGAAGGGTCTCAGGATTGGAATGGGAAGGAGTTGGATATCACATCTCATGCCATAGGAAGGGTCTCAGGTTTGGGATAAGCATTGAGATATCACATCTCATGCAATAGGAAGGGTCTCAGGATTGGAATGGGAAGGACTTGGATATCACATCTCATGTTATAGGAAGGGTCTCAGGTTTGGTATTAGAAGCATTGAGATATCACATCTCATGCTATAGGAAGGGTCTCAGGAATGGAATGGGAAGGACTTGGATATCGCATCTCATGATAAAGGAAGGTCTAAGGTTTGGAAGGGGAAGGATTTGGATATCACATCTCATGTTATTGGACCGGTCTCAGGTTTGGTATTAGAAGCATTGAGATATCAAGTCTCATGGTATAGGACGGGAGTTTGATATCACATCATGCCATGGTATGGGTCTCAGGTTTTGTAGAAGCATTGGGATATCACATCTCATGCTATCGGAAGGGTATCAGGATTGGATTTGGAAGGAGTTGGATATCCCATCTCATGCTATAGGAAGGGTCTCAGGTTGGAATGGGAAAGAGTTGGATATCACATCTCATGTTATAGAAAGGGTCTCAGGATTGGAATGGGAAGGACTTGGATATCACATCTCATGCTGTAGGAATGCTCTCAGGTTTGGAAAGGGAAGGAGTTGGATATCACATTTCATGTTAGAGGTAGGATCTCAGGTTTGGTATTAGAGGCATTGAGATATCACATCTCATGCTATCAGAAGGGTATCAGGATTGGAATGGGAAGGAGTTGGATATCACATCTCATGCTAAAGGGAGGGTCTCAGGTTTGGAAGGGAAAGGATTTGGATATCACATCTCATGTTATAGGAAGGATCTCAGGTTTGGTATTAGAAGCATTGAGATATCACATCTCATGCTATCGGAAGGATCTCAGGTTTGGTATTAGAAGCATTGAGATATCACATCTCATGCTATAGGACGGGTCTCAGGATTGGAATGGGAAGGAGTTGGATATCACATCTCATGCTAAAGGAAGGGTCTCAGTTTTGGTAGAAGCATTGCGATATCACATCTCATGCTATAGGAAGGGTCTGAGGATTGGAATGGGAAGGACTTAGATATCACATCTCATGCTATAGGGAGGGTCTCAGTTTTGATATTAGAAGCATTGAGATATCACATCTCATGCTATCGGAAGGGTCTCAGGGTTGGAATGGGAGGAGCTGGATATCACATCTCATGCTAAAGGAAGGGTCTCAGGTTTGGAAGGGGAAGGATTTGGATATCACATCTCATGCTATAGGAAGGGTTTCAGGTTTGGTAGAAGCATTGAGATATCACATCTCATGCTATAGGAAGAGTCTCAGGTTTGGGAAGGGAAGGATTTGGATTTCACATCTCATGTTATAGGATGGTTCTCATGTTTGGTTTTTGAAGCATTGAGATATCACATCTCATGCTATCGGTAGGGTCTCAGATTTGGTATTAGAAGCATTGAGATATCACATCTCATGCTATAGGATTGGGCTCCAGATTGGAATGTGAAGG
Source organism: Ambystoma mexicanum (assembly GCF_040938575.1). Taxonomy (NCBI): domain Eukaryota; kingdom Metazoa; phylum Chordata; class Amphibia; order Caudata; family Ambystomatidae; genus Ambystoma; species Ambystoma mexicanum. The sequence goes on along the minus strand of NC_090932.1, from coordinate 569,133,905 downwards.
ATTTGGAAATCACATCTCATGCTAAAGGAAGGGTCTCAGGTTTGGAATGGGAAGGAGTTGGATATGACATCTCTTGTTATAGGGAGGGTCTCAGGATTTGAATTGCAAGGGGTTGGATATCACATCTCATGCCGTAGGAAGGGTCTCAGGTTTGGTATAAGCATTGAGATATCACATCTCTGCTATCGGAAGGGTCTCAGGATTGGATTGGGAAGGAGTTGGATATCACATCTCATGTTATAGGAAGGGTCTCCGGATTGGAATGTGAAGGATTTGGATATCACATCTCATGCTAAAGGAAGGGTCTCAGGTTTGGAATGGGAAGGAGTTGGATATGACATCTCTTGTTATAGGGAGGGTCTCAGGATTTGAATGGCAAGGAGTTGGATATCACATCTCATGCCATAGGAAGGGTCTCAGGTTTGGTATAAGCATTGAGATATCACATCTCTGCTATCGGAAGGGTCTCAGGATTGTATTGGGAAGGAGTTGGATATCACATCTCATGCCATAGGAAGGGTCTCAGGTTTGGTAGAAGCATTGAGATATCACATCTCATGCTATAGGAAGGGTCTCAGGATTGGAATGGGAAGGACTTAGATATCACATATCATGCTATAGGGAGGGTTTCAGTTTTGATATTAGAAGCATTGAGATATCACATCTCATGCTATCGGAAGTGTCTCAGGATTGGAATGCGAAGGAGCTGGATATCACATCTCATGCTAAAGGAAGGGTCTCAGGTTTGGAACGAAAAGGAGTTGGATATCCGATCTCATGTTATAGGAAGGGTCTCAGGTTTGGTATAAGCATTGAGATATCACATCTCTGCTATCGGAAGTGTCTCAGGATTGGAATGGGAAGGAATTGGATATCCCATCTCATGTTATAGGACGGGTCTCAGGATTGTTATTAGAATCATTGAGATATCATATTGCATGCTGTAGGAAGGGTCTAAGGATTGGAATGGGAAGGACTTGGATATCACATCTCATGCTTTAGGAAGGGTCTCAGGTTTGGTATAAGCATTGAGATATCAAATCTCATGCTATAGGAAGGGTCTCAGGATTGGAATGGAAGGAGTTTGATATCACATCTCATGTTATAGGAAGGATCTCAGGTTTGGTATTAGAAGCATTGAGACATCACATCTCATGCTATAGGAAGGGTCTCAGGATTGGAATGGGAAGGAGTTGGATATCACATCTCATACTATAGGAAGGGTCTCAGGTTTGGTATAAGCATTGAGATATCACATCTCATGCTATAGGAAGGGTCTCAGGATTGGAATGGGAAGGAGTTGTATATGACATCTCATGCCGTAGGAAGGGTCTCAGGTTTGGTATAAGCATTGAGATATCACATCTCTGCTATCAGAAGGGTCTCAGGATTGGAATGGGAAGGAGTTGGATATCCCATCTCATGTTATAGGAAGAGTCTCAGGTTTGGTATTAGAAGCATTGAGATATCACATCTCATGCTATAGGAAGTGTCTCAGGATTGGAATAGGAAGGACTTGGATATCACATCTCATGCTATAGGGAGGGTCTCAAGTTTGATATTAGAAGCATTGAGATATCACATCTCATGCTATAGGAAGGGTCTCAGGATTGGAATGGGAAGGAGTTGTATATGACATCTCATGCCGTAGGAAGGGTCTCAGGTTTGGTATAAGCATTGAGATATCACATCTCTGCTATCGGAAGGGTCTCAGGATTGGAATGGGAAGGAGTTGGATATCCGATCTCATGTTATAGGAAGAGTCTCAGGTTTGGTATTAGAGGCATTGAGATATCACATCTCATGCTGTAGGAAGTGTCTCAGGATTGGAATGGGAAGGACTTGGATATCACATCTCATGCTATAGGGAGGCTCTCAAGTTTGATATTAGAAGCATTGAGATATCACATCTCATGCTATAGGAAGGGTCTCAGGATTGGAATGGGAAGGAGTTGGATATCACATCTCATGCTATAGGAAGGGTCTCAGGTTTGGTATAAGCAGTGAGATATCACATCTCATGCTATAGGCAGTGTCTCAGTATTGGAATGGGAAGGAGTTGGATATCACATCTCATGTTATAGGAAGGATCTCAGGTTTGGTATAAACATTGAGATATCACATCTCTGCTATCGGAAGGGTCTCAGGATTGGAATGTAAGGAGTTGGATATTCCCATCTCATGTTATAGGAAGGGTCTCAGGTTTGGTTTTAGAAGCATTGAGATATCACATCTCATGCTATAGGAAGGGTCTCAGGATTGGAATGGGAAGGACTTGGATATCACATCTCATGCTATAGGGAGGGTCTCAAGTTTGATATTAGAAGCATTGAGATATCACATCTCATGATATCGAAGGGTCTCAGGATTGGAATGGGAAGGAGTTGGATATCACATCTCATGATAAAGGAAGGGTCTAAGGTTTGGAAGGGGAAGGATTTGGATATCACATCTCATGTTATAGGACGGGTCTCAGGTTTGGTATTAGAAGCATTGAGATAGCAAGTCTCATGGTATAGGAAGGGTCTCAGAATTGGAATGGGAAGGAGTTTGATATCACATCTCATGCCATAGTATGGGTCTCAGGTTTGGTAGAAGCATTGGGATATCACATCTCATGCTATCGGAATGGTATCAGGATTGGATTTGGAAGGAGTTGGATATCCCATCTCATGCTATAGGAAGGGTCTCAGGTTGGAATGGGAAGGAGTTGGATATCCCATCTCATGTTATAGGAAGGGTCTCAGGATTGGAATGGGAAGGACTTGGATATCACATCTCATGCTATAGGAAGGCTCTCAGGTTTGGAAGGGGAGAGAGTTGGATATCACATTTCATGTTAGAGGTAGGATCTCAGGTTTGGTATTAGAGGCATTGAGATATCACATCTCATGCTATCAGAAGGGTCTCAGGATTGGAATGGGAAGGACTTAGATATCACATATCATGCTATAGGGAGGGTCTCAGTTTTGATATTAGAAGCATTGAGATATCACATCTCATGCTATCGGAAGTGTCTCAGGATTGGAATGGGAAGGAGCTGGATATCACATCTCATGCTAAAGGAAAAGTCTCAGGTTTGGAACGGGAAGGAGTTGGATATCACATCTCATGTTATAGGAAGGGTCTCAGATTTGGTATAAGCATTGAGATATCACATCTCTGCTATCGGAAGTGTCTCAGGATTGGAATGGGAAGGAGTTGGATATCCCATCTCATGTTATAGGACGGGTCTCAGGTTTGTTATTAGAATCATTGAGATATCATATTGCATGCTGTAGGAAGGGTCTAAGGATTGGAATGGGAAGGACTTGGATATCACATCTCATGCTATAGATAGGCTCTCAGGTTTGGAAAGGGAAGGAGTTGGATATCACATTTCATGTTAGAGGAAGGATCTCAGGTTTGGTATTAGAGGCATTGAGATATCACATCTCATGCTATAGGAAGGGTCTCGGGTTGGAATGGGAAGGAGTTGGATATCACATCTCATGTTAAAGGGAGGGTCTCAGAATTGGAAGGGGAAGGATTTGGATATCACATCTCATGTTATAGGAAGGATCTCAGGTTTGGTATTAGAAGCATTGAGATATCACATCTCATGCTATCGGAAGGATCTCAGGTTTGGTATTAGAAGCATTGAGATATCACATCTCATGCTATCAGAAGGGTCTCAGGATTGGAATGGGAAGGAGTTGGATATCACATCTCATGCTAAAATGGAGGGTCTCAGGTTTGGAAGGGGAAGGATTTGGATATCACATCTCATGTTATCGGAAGGATCTCAGGTTTGGTATTAGAAGTATTGAGATATCACATCTCATGCTATAGGAAAGGTCTCAGGATTAGAATGGGAAGGAGTTGGATATCACATCTCATGCTAAAGGAAGGGTCTCAGGTTTGGTAGAAGCATTGAGATATCACATCTCATGCTATAGGAAGGGTCTCAGGATTGGAATGGGAAGGACTTAGATATCACATATCATGCTATAGGGAGGGTTTCCGTTTTGATATTAGAAGCATTGAGATATCACATCTCATGCTATCGGAAGTGTCTCAGGATTGGAATGGGAAGGAGCTGGATATCACATCTCATGCTAAAGGAAGGGTCTCAGGTTTGGAATGGGAAGGAGTTGGATATCCGATCTCATGTTATAGGAAGGGTCTAAGGTCTGGTATAAGCATTGAGATATCACATCTCTGCTATCGGAAGTGTCTCAGGATTGGAATGGGAAGGAGTTGGATATCCCATCTCATGTTATAGGAAGGGTCTCAGGTTTGGTATAAGCATTGAGATATCACATCTCATGCTATAGGAAGGGTCTCAGGATTGGAATGGGAAGTAGTTGGATATCACATCTCATGCTATAGGAAGGGTCTCAGGTTTGGTATAAGCATTGAGATATCACATCTCATGCTATAGGAAGGGTCTCAGGATTGGAATGGGAAGGAGTTGTATATGACATCTCATGCCGTAGGAAGGGTCTCAGGTTTGGTATAAGCATTGAGATATCACATCTCATGCTATAGGAAGGGTCTCAGGATTGGAATGGGAAGGAGTTGGATATCACATCTCATGCTATAGGAAGGGTCTCAGGTTTGGTATAAGCATTGAGATATCACATCTCATGCTATAGGAAGGGTCTCAGGATTGGAATGGGAAGGAGTTGTATATGACATCTCATGCCGTAGGAAGGGTCTCAGGTTTGGTATAAGCATTGAGATATCACATCTCTGCTATCGCAAGGGTCTCTGGATTTGAATGGGAAGGAGTTGGATATCCCATCTCATGTTATAGGAAGAGTCTCAGGTTTGGTATTAGAAGCATTGAGATATCACATCTCATGCTATAGGAAGTGTCTCAGGATTGGAATGGGAAGGACTTGGATATCACATCTCATGCTATAGGGAGGCTCTCAAGTTTGATATTAGAAGCATTGAGATATCACATCTCATGCTATAGGAAGGGTCTCAGGATTGGAATGGGAAGGAGTTGGATATCACATCTCATGCTATAGGAAGGGTCTCAGGTTTGGTATAAGCAGTGAGATATCACATCGCATGCTGTAGGAAGGGTCTCAGGTTTGGTATTAGAAGCATTGAGATATCACATCTCATGCTATAGGAAGGATCTCAGGTTTGGTATTAGAAGTATTGAGATATCACATCTCATGCTATAGGAAGGGTCTCAGGATTGGAATGGGAAGGAGTTGGATATCACATATCATGCTAAAGGAAGGGTCTCAGGTTTGGTAGAAGCATTGAGATATCACATCTCATGCTATAGGAAGGGTCTCAGGATTGGAATGGGAAGGACTTAGATATCACATATCATGCTATAGGGAGGGTCTCAGTTTTGATATTAGAAGCATTGAGATATCACATCTCATGCTATCGGAAGTGTCTCAGGATTGGAATGGGAAGGAGCTGGATATCACATCTCATGCTAAAGGAAGGGTCTCAGGTTTGGAACGGGAAGGAGTTGGATATCACATCTTATGTTATAGGAAGGGTCTCAGGTTTGGTATAAGCATTGAGATATCACATCTCTGCTATCGGAAGTGTCTCAGGATTGGAAATGGAAGGAGTTGGATATCCCATCTCATGTTATAGGACGGGTCTCAGGTTTGTTATTAGAATCATTGAGATATCATATTGCATGCTGTAGGAAGGGTCTAAGGATTGGAATGGGAAGGACTTGGATATCACATCTCATGCTATAGATAGGCTCTCAGGTTTGGAAAGGGAAGGAGTTGGATATCACATTTCATGTTAGAGGAAGGATCTCAGGTTTGGTATTAGAGGCATTGAGATATCACATCTCATGCTATAGGAAGGGTCTCAGGTTGGAATGGGAAGGAGTTGGATATCACATCTCATGTTAAAGGGAGGGTCTCAGAATTGGAAGGGGAAGGATTTGGATATCACATCTCATGTTATAGGAAGGATCTCAGGTTTGGTATTAGAAGCATTGAGATATCACATCTCATGCTATCGGAAGGATCTCAGGTTTGGTATTAGAAGCATTGAGATATCACATCTCATGCTATCAGAAGGGTCTCAGGATTGGAATGGGAAGGAGATGGATATCACATCTCATGCTAAAGGGAGGGTCTCAGGTTTGGAAGGGGAAGGATTTGGATATCACATCTCATGTTATCGGAAGGATCTCAGGTTTGGTATTAGAAGTATTGAGATATCACATCTCATGCTATAGGAAGGGTCTCAGGATTGGAATGGGAAGGAGTTGGATATCACATCTCATGCTAAAGGAAGGGTCTCAGGTTTGGTAGAAGCATTGAGATATCACATCTCATGCTATAGGAAGTGTCTCAGGATTGGAATGGGAAGGAGCTGGATATCACATCTCATGCTAAAGGAAGGGTCTCAGGTTTGGAACGGGAAGGAGTTGGATATCCGATCTCATGTTATAGGAAGGGTCTAAGGTCTGGTATAAGCATTGAGATATCACATCTCTGCTATCGGAAGTGTCTCAGGATTGGAATGGGAAGGAGTTGGATATCCGATCTCATGCTATCGGAAGGATCTCAGGTTTGGTATTAGAAGCATTGAGATATCACATCTCATGCTATAGGAAGGGTCTCAGGATTGGAATGGGAAGGACTTAGATATCACATATCATGCTATAGGGAGGGTTTCCGTTTTGATATTAGAAGCATTGAGATATCACATCTCATGCTATCGGAAGTGTCTCAGGATTGAAATGGGAAGGAGCTGGATATCACATCTCATGCTAAAGGAAGGGTCTCAGGTTTGGAACGGGAAGGAGTTGGATATCCAATCTCATGTTATAGGAAGGGTCTAAGGTCTCGTATAAGCATTGAGATATCACATCTCTGCTATGGGAAGTGTCTCAGGATTGGAATGGGAAGGAGTTGGATATCCCATCTCATATTATAGGAAGGGTCTCAGGTGGTTTGGTATAAGCATTGAGATATCACATCTCATGCTATAGGAAGGGTCTCAGGTTGGAATGGGAAGGAGTTGGATATCACATCTCATGTTAAAGGGAGGGTCTCAGAATTGGAAGGGGAAGGATTTGGATATCACATCTCATGTTATAGGAAGGATCTCAGGTTTGGTATTAGAAGCTTTGAGATATCACATCTCATGCTATCGGAAGGATCTCAGGTTTGGTATTAGAAGCATTGAGATATCACATCTCATGCTATCAGAAGGGTCTCAGGATTGGAATGGGAAGGAGTTGGATATCACATCTCATGCTAAAGGGAGGGTCTCAGGTTTGGAAGGGGAAGGATTTGGATATCACATCTCATGTTATCGGAAGGATTTCAGGTTTGGTATTAGAAGTATTGAGATATCACATCTCATGCTATAGGAAGGGTCTCAGGATTGGAATGGGAAGGAGTTGGATATCACATCTCATGCTAAAGGAAGGGTCTCAGGTTTGGTAGAAGCATTGAGATATCACATCTCATGCTATAGGAAGGGTCTCAGGATTGGAATGGGAAGGACTTAGATATCACATATCATGCTATAGGGAGGGTTTCTGTTTTGATATTAGAAGCATTGAGATATCACATCTCATGCTAAAGGGAGGGTCTCAGGATTGGAATGGGAAGGAGCTGGATATCACATCTCATGCTAAAGGAAGGGTCTCAGGTTTGGAACGGGAAGGAGTTGGATATCCGATCTCATGTTATAGGAAGGGTCTAAGGTCTGGTATAAGCATTGAGATATCACATCTCTGCTATCGGAAGTGTCTCAGGATTGGAATGGGAAGGAGTTGGATATCCCATCTCATGTTATAGGAAGGGTCTCAGGTTTGGTATAAGCATTGAGATATCACATCTCATGCTATAGGAAGGGTCTCAGGATTGGAATGGGAAGGAGTTGGATATCACATCTCATGCTATAGGAAGGGTCTCAGGTTTGGTATAAGCATTGAGATATCACATCTCATGCTATAGGAAGGGTCTCAGGATTGGAATGGGAAGGAGTTGTATATGACATCTCATGCCGTAGGAAGGGTCTCAGGTTTGGTATAAGCATTGAGATATCACATCTCATGCTATAGGAAGGGTCTCAGGATTGGAATGGGAAGGAGTTGGATATCACATCTCATGCTATAGGAAGGGTCTCAGGTTTGGTATAAGCATTGAGATATCACATCTCATGCTATAGGAAGGGTCTCAGGATTGGAATGGGAAGGAGTTGTATATGACATCTCATGCCGTAGGAAGGGTCTCAGGTTTGGTATAAGCATTGAGATATCACATCTCTGCTATCGGAAGGGTCTCAGGATTGGAATGGGAAGGAGTTGGATATCCCATCTCATGTTATAGGAAGAGTCTCAGGTTTGGTATTAGAAGCATTGAGATATCACATCTCATGCTATAGGAAGTGTCTCAGGATTGGAATGGGAAGGACTTGGATATCACATCTCATGCTATAGGGAGGCTCTCAAGTTTGATATTAGAAGCATTGAGATATCACATCTCATGCTATAGGAAGGGTCTCAGGATTGGAATGGGAAGGAGTTGGATATCACATCTCATGCTATAGGAAGGGTCTCAGGTTTGGTATAAGCAGTGAGATATCACATCGCATGCTGTAGGAAGGGTCTCAGGTTTGGTATTAGAAGCATTGAGATATCACATCTCATGCTATAGGAAGGATCTCAGGTTTGGTATTAGAAGTATTGAGATATCACATCTCATGCTATAGGAAGGGTCTCAGGATTGGAATGGGAAGGAGTTGGATATCACATCTCATGCTAAAGGAAGGGTCTCAGGTTTGGTAGAAGCATTGAGATATCACATCTCATGCTATAGGAAGGGTCTCAGGATTGGAATGGGAAGGACTTAGATATCACATATCATGCTATAGGGAGGGTCTCAGTTTTGATATTAGAAGCATTGAGATATCACATCTCATGCTATCTTAAGTGTCTCACGATTGGAATGGGAAGGAGCTGGATATCACATCTCATGCTAAAGGAAGAGTCTCAGGATTGGAACGGGAAGGAGTTGGATATCACATCTCATGTTATAGGAAGGGTCTCAGGTTTGGTATAAGCATTGAGATATCACATCTCTGCTATCGGAAGTGTCTCAGGATTGGAAATGGAAGGAGTTGGATATCCCATCTCATGTTATAGGACGGGTCTCAGGTTTGTTATTAGAATCATTGAGATATCATATTGCATGCTGTAGGAAGGGTCTAAGGATTGGAATGGAAAGGACTTGGATATCACATCTCATGCTATAGATAGGCTCTCAGGTTTGGAAAGGGAAGGAGTTGGATATCACATTTCATGTTAGAGGAAGGATCTCAGGTTTGGTATTAGAGGCATTGAGATATCATATTGCATGCTGTAGGAAGGGTCTAAGGATTGGAATGGGAAGGACTTGGATATCACATCTCATGCTATAGGAAGGGTCTCAGGTTGGAATGGGAAGGAGTTGGATATCACATCTCATGTTAAAGGGAGGGTCTCAGAATTGGAAGGGGAAGGATTTGGATATCACATCTCATGTTATAGGAAGGATCTCAGGTTTGGTATTAGAAGCATTGAGATATCACATCTCATGCTATCGGAAGGATCTCAGGTTTGGTATTAGAAGCATTGAGATATCACATCTCATGCTATCAGAAGGGTCTCAGGATTGGAATGGGAAGGAGATGGATATCACATCTCATGCTAAAGGGAGGGTCTCAGGTTTGGAAGGGGAAGGATTTGGATATCACATCTCATGTTATCGGAAGGATCTCAGGTTTGGTATTAGAAGTATTGAGATATCACATCTCATGCTATAGGAAGGGTCCCAGGATTGGAATGGGAAGGAGTTGGATATCACATCTCATGCTAAAGGAAGGGTCTCAGGTTTGGTAGAAGCATTGAGATATCACATCTCATGCTATAGGAAGTGTCTCAGGATTGGAATGGGAAGGAGCTGGATATCACATCTCATGCTAAAGGAAGGGTCTCAGGTTTGGAACGGGAAGGAGTTGGATATCCGATCTCATGTTATAGGAAGGGTCTAAGGTCTGGTATAAGCATTGAGATATCACATCTCTGCTATCGGAAGTGTCTCAGGATTGGAATGGGAAGGAGTTGGATATCCGATCTCATGCTATCGGAAGGATCTCAGGTTTGGTATTAGAAGCATTGAGATATCACATCTCATGCTATAGGAAGGGTCTCAGGATTGGAATGGGAAGGACTTAGATATCACATATCATGCTATAGGGAGGGTTTCCGTTTTGATATTAGAAGCATTGAGATATCACATCTCATGCTATCGGAAGTGTCTCAGGATTGGAATGGGAAGGAGCTGGATATCACATCTCATGCTAAAGGAAGGGTCTCAGGTTTGGAACGGGAAGGAGTTGGATATCCAATCTCATGTTATAGGAAGGGTCTAAGGTCTGGTATAAGCATTGAGATATCACATCTCTGCTACGGGAAGTGTCTCAGGATTGGAATGGGAAGGAGTTGGATATCCCATCTCATGTTATAGGAAGGGTCTCAGGTTTGGTATAAGCATTGAGATATCACATCTCATGCTATAGGAAGGGTCTCAGGTTGGAATGGGAAGGAGTTGGATATCACATCTCATGTTAAAGGGAGGGTCTCAGAATTGGAAGGGGAAGGATTTGGATATCACATCTCATGTTATAGGAAGGATCTCAGGTTTGGTATTAGAAGCATTGAGATATCACATCTCATGCTATCGGAAGGATCTCAGGTTTGGTATTAGAAGCATTGAGATATCACATCTCATGCTATCAGAAGGGTCTCAGGATTGGAATGGGAAGGAGTTGGATATCACATCTCATGCTAAAGGGAGGGTCTCAGGTTTGGAAGGGGAAGGATTTGGATATCACATCTCATGTTATCGGAAGGATTTCAGGTTTGGTATTAGAAGTATTGAGATATCACATCTCATGCTATAGGAAGGGTCTCAGGATTGGAATGGGAAGGAGTTGGATATCACATCTCATGCTAAAGGAAGGGTCTCAGGTTTGGTAGAAGCATTGAGATATCACATCTCATGCTATAGGAAGGGTCTCAGGATTGGAATGGGAAGGACTTAGATATCACATATCATGCTATAGGGAGGGTTTCTGTTTTGATATTAGAAGCATTGAGATATCACATCTCATGCTAAAGGGAGGGTCTCAGGATTGGAATGGGAAGGAGCTGGATATCACATCTCATGCTAAAGGAAGGGTCTCAGGTTTGGAACGGGAAGGAGTTGGATATCCGATCTCATGTTATAGGAAGGGTCTAAGGTCTGGTATAAGCATTGAGATATCACATCTCTGCTATCGGAAGTGTCTCAGGATTGGAATGGGAAGGAGTTGGATATCCCATCTCATGTTATAGGAAGGGTCTCAGGTTTGGTATAAGCATTGAGATATCACATCTCATGCTATAGGAAGGGTCTCAGGATTGGAATGGGAAGGAGTTGGATATCACATCTCATGCTATAGGAAGGGTCTCAGGTTTGGTATAAGCATTGAGATATCACATCTCATGCTATAGGAAGGGTCTCAGGATTGGAATGGGAAGGAGTTGTATATGACATCTCATGCCGTAGGAAGGGTCTCAGGTTTGGTATAAGCATTGAGATATCACATCTCATGCTATAGGAAGGGTCTCAGGATTGGAATGGGAAGGAGTTGGATATCACATCTCATGCTATAGGAAGGGTCTCAGGTTTGGTATAAGCATTGAGATATCACATCTCATGCTATAGGAAGGGTCTCAGGATTGGAATGGGAAGGAGTTGTATATGACATCTCATGCCGTAGGAAGGGTCTCAGGTTTGGTATAAGCATTGAGATATCACATCTCTGCTATCGGAAGGGTCTCAGGATTGGAATGGGAAGGAGTTGGATATCCCATCTCATGTTATAGAAAGAGTCTCAGGTTTGGTATTAGAAGCATTGAGATATCACATCTCATGCTATAGGAAGTGTCTCAGGATTGGAATGGGAAGGACTTGGATATCACATCTCATGCTATAGGGAGGCTCTCAAGTTTGATATTAGAAGCATTGAGATATCACATCTCATGCTATAGGAAGGGTCTCAGGATTGGAATGGGAAGGAGTTCGATATCACATCTCATGCTATAGGAAGGGTCTCAGGTTTGGTATAAGCAGTGAGATATCACATCGCATGCTGTAGGAAGGGTCTCAGGTTTGGTATTAGAAGCATTGAGATATCACATCTCATGCTATAGGAAGGATCTCAGGTTTGGTATTAGAAGTATTGAGATATCACATCTCATGCTATAGGAAGGGTCTCAGGATTGGAATGGGAAGGAGTTGGATATCACATCTCATGCTAAAGGAAGGGTCTCAGGTTTGGTAGAAGCATTGAGATATCACATCTCATGCTATAGGAAGGGTCTCAGGATTGGAATGGGAAGGACTTAGATATCACATATCATGCTATAGGGAGGGTCTCAGTTTTGATATTAGAAGCATTGAGATATCACATCTCATGCTATCGGAAGTGTCTCACGATTGGAATGGGAAGGAGCTGGATATCACATCTCATGCTAAAGGAAGAGTCTCAGGATTGGAACGGGAAGGAGTTGATTATCACATCTCATGTTATAGGAAGGGTCTCAGGTTTGGTATAAGCATTGAGATATCACATCTCTGCTATCGGAAGTGTCTCAGGATTGGAAATGGAAGGAGTTGGATATCCCATCTCATGCCGTAGGAAGGGTCTCAGGTTTGGTATAAGCATTGAGATATCACATCTCATGCTATTGGAAGGGTCTCAGGATTGGAATGGGAAGGAGTTGGATATCACATCTCATGCTATAGGAAGGGTCTCAGGTTTGGTATAAGCATTGAGATATCACATCTCATGCTATAGGAAGGGTCTCAGGATTGGAATGGGAAGGAGTTGTATATGACATCTCATGCCGTAGGAAGGGTCTCAGGTTTGGTATAAGCATTGAGATATCACATCTCTGCTATCGGAAGGGTCTCAGGATTGGAATGGGAAGGAGTTGGATATCCCATCTCATGTTATAGGAAGAGTCTCAGGTTTGGTATTAGAAGCATTGAGATATCACATCTCATGCTATAGGAAGTGTCTCAGGATTGGAATGGGAAGGACTTGGATATCACATCTCATGCTATAGGGAGGCTCTCAAGTTTGATATTAGAAGCATTGAGATATCACATCTCATGCTATAGGAAGGGTCTCAGGATTGGAATGGGAAGGAGTTGGATATCACATCTCATGCTATAGGAAGGGTCTCAGGTTTGGTATAAGAAGTGAGATATCACATCGCATGCTGTAGGAAGGGTCTCAGGTTTGGTATTAGAAGCATTGAGATATCACATCTCATGCTATAGGAAGGATCTCAGGTTTGGTATTAGAAGTATTGAGATATCACATCTCATGCTATAGGAAGGGTCTCAGGATTGGAATGGGAAGGAGTTGGATAATACATCTCATGCTAAAGGAAGGGTCTCAGGTTTGGTAGAAGCATTGAGATATCACATCTCATGCTATAGGAAGGGTCTCAGGATTGGAATGGGAAGGACTTAGATATCACATATCATGCTATAGGGAGGGTCTCAGTTTTGATATTAGAAGCATTGAGATATCACATCTCATGCTATCGGAAGTGTCTCACGATTGGAATGGGAAGGAGCTGGATATCACATCTCATGCTAAAGGAAGAGTCTCAGGATTGGAACGGGAAGGAGTTGATTATCACATCACATCTCTGCTATCGGAAGTGTCTCAGGATTGGAAATGGAAGGAGTTGGATATCCCATCTCATGTTATAGGACGGGTCTCAGGTTTGTTACTAGAATCATTGAGATATCATATTGCATGCTGTAGGAAGGGTCTAAGGATTGGAATGGAAAGGACTTGGATATCACATCTCATGCTATAGATAGGCTCTCAGGTTTGGAAAGGGAAGGAGTTGGATATCAAATTTCATGTTAGAGGAAGGATCTCAGGTTTGGTATTAGAGGCATTGAGATATCATATTGCATGCTGTAGGAAGGGTCTAAGGATTGGAATGGGAAGGACTTGGATATCACATCTCATGCTATAGGAAGGGTCTCAGGTTGGAATGGGAAGGAGTTGGATATCACATCTCATGTTAAAGGGAGGGTCTCAGAATTGGAAGGGGAAGGATTTGGATATCACATCTCATGTTATAGGAAGGATCTCAGGTTTGGTATTAGAAGCATTGAGATATCACATCTCATGCTATCGGAAGGATCTCAGGTTTGGTATTAGAAGCATTGAAATATCACATCTCATGCTATCAGAAGGGTCTCAGGATTGGAATGGGAAGGAGATGGATGTCACATATGCTAAAGGGAGGGTCTCAGGTTTGGAAGGGGAAGGATTTGGATATCACATCTCATGTTATCGGAAAGGATCTCAGGTTTGGTATTAGAAGTATTGAGATATCACATCTCATGCTATAGGAAGGGTCTCAGGATTGGAATGGGAAGGAGTTGGATATCACATCTCATGCTAAAGGAAGGGTCTCAGGTTTGGTAGAAGCATTGAGATATCACATCTCATGCTATAGGAAGTGTCTCAGGATTGGAATGGGAAGGAGCTGGATATCACATCTCATGCTAAAGGAAGGGTCTCAGGTTTGGAACGGGAAGGAGTTGGATATCCGATCTCATGTTATAGGAAGGGTCTAAGGTCTGGTATAAGCATTGAGATATCACATCTCTGCTATCGGAAGTGTCTCAGGATTGGAATGGGAAGGAGTTGGATATCCGATCTCATGCTATCGGAAGGATCTCAGGTTTGGTATTAGAAGCATTGAGATATCACATCTCATGCTATAGGAAGGGTCTCAGGATTGGAATGGGAAGGACTTAGATATCACATATCATGCGATAGGGAGGTTTTCCGTTTTGATATTAGAAGCATTGAGATATCACATCTCATGCTATCGGAAGTGTCTCAGGATTGGAATGGGAAGGAGCTGGATATCACATCTCATGCTAAAGGAAGGGTCTCAGGTTTGGAACGGGAAGGAGTTGGATATCCGATCTCATGTTATAGGAAGGGTCTAAGGTCTGGTATAAGCATTGAGATATCACATCTCTGCTATCGGAAGTGTCTCACGATTGGAATGGGAAGGAGTTGGATATCCCATCTCATGTTATAGGAAGGGTCTCAGGTTTGGTATAAGCATTGAGATATCACATCTCATGCTATAGGAAGGGTCTCAGGATTGGAATGGGAAGGAGTTGGATATCACATCTCATGCTATAGGAAGGGTCTCAGGTTTGGTATAAGCATTGAGATATCACATCTCATGCTATAGGAAGGGTCTCAGGATTGGAATGGGAAGGAGTTGTATATGACATCTCATGCCCTAGGAAGGGTCTCAGGTTTGGTATAAGCATTGAGATATCACATCTCATGCTATACTAAGGGTCTCAGGATTGGAATGGGAAGGAGTTGGATATCACATCTCATGCTATAGGAAGGGTCTCAGGTTTGGTATAAGCATTGAGATATCACATCTCATGCTATAGGAAGGGTCTCAGGATTGGAATGGGAAGGAGTTGTATATGACATCTCATGCCGTAGGAAGGGTCTCAGGTTTGGTATAAGCATTGAGATATCACATCTCTGCTATCGGAAGGGTCTCAGGATTGGAATGGGAAGGAGTTGGATATCCCATCTCATGTTATAGGAAGAGTCTCAGGTTTGGTATTAGAAGCATTGAGATATCACATCTCATGCTATAGGAAGTGTCTCAGGATTGGAATGGGAAGGACTTGGATATCACATCTCATGCTATAGGGAGGCTCTCAAGTTTGATATTAGAAGCATTGAGATATCACATCTCATGCTATAGGAAGGGTCTCAGGATTGGAATGGGAAGGAGTTAGATATCACATCTCATGCTATAGGAAGGGTCTCAGGTTTGGAATAAGCAGTGAGATATCACATCTCATGCTATAGGAAGTGTCTCAGGATTGGAATGGGAAGGAGTTGGATATCACATCTCATGTTATAGGAAGGATCTCAGGTTTGGTATAAGAATTGAGATATCACATCTCTGCTATCGGAAGGTGTTAGGAAAGATTTCGTTATTGTAGGGAAATTTCCTTCCATGTGGCAACCCCTAAACTTTTTGCTATTGTTTTTAACCTTGTTCTTGACTTTGCCAGGGAAGTACAGCCTTCTGCCGCACTTCCCTGGGCTTTCGCTCCTTTCTTACGGGGAAACTGACATGCCCTTATGACAGTCAGTACCGGGGAAAGTTGTTTCCCGTAGTTTCTTTTATCGTGTCGCCGCTTTAGTGCAACACGACACAAGAGAGCACTGTAAGCTAAGTTACAGCTCTCTTGGGTCTCTAGCCTTCTACAGGCCCTAGATACTCTTTTAGGATGGTATTTGATCGGTGCAAGTCATTCAGGGACTGGAATGGTGGCAGCGATCGTTTTGTATATTTTGAGCTCCTTTTGCCGTTCTGAGCACGTTTTTGCACTGAACCCAAAATGGTGGCCTGGCTCCCCAAAATGGCCAGACCACGAGGCTCCTTTGTCCTGTCCACTGTCCGTCTTGCTCCCTTCACCTTCCCCAGGTCCAGCGACCCGGGGCCTTCCTTATTTGGGCATGTACTTTCCCGCGAAACGTGGTTGCTTTCGCGGGCTTCTACATGCCGTTTGTGTGCCTCCAGGGTGTGGGCTGGGATGTCTGGTCCCAATACACATCCTGGGTGCCAGAGAGTCTAGGGTGGTGTGAATGCCTGGGACCACCGTGGTCCGTGATTGGTCCACGTATGGTATGTGTTTTGATGAGCGGATCTCCCATTGGTTCCCCTCCGTTTTGGCGCGAAGGGAACCGTGGATAAGAGGGGGCTGGAAACACCACTACCATGTCGATCTCCTGAGTTCTCACGAACGAAGGAATACAGGAGCCAAGTATCCTGCAACCAAGAGGCTGGACCGAGGAATCGCTGGTGACCCGCTGAAGGAATCCTCCTTTGCACTGCTGTCGTCCTGAGAGCCCCCGTCCTCCTTTGATCGAACCAGAAGGCCTGTATTGGTGCTTCGACCTATTGGAATAGCAGGAACAGCTATTCCCGGCATCTTCATCAACTCCTCGCAGTAAGCCTTCGGAAGCGTCTCTGGGCCATCCAGTTGACTGACCAGCTTACAAGGGAGTCCTGCTCTGTAACCGCCGCCAGGTTGTGCCGTATCTCGAGTCCTTGTCACTCTCCCACGCTTCGTACACTTGGCGTTCCCAAGTCTGAAGGGAGGAGTGTACTTTTGACTCCGATACGCACGGCCGCTCCGTTGTCCTGCTGCGGCAACAAAACTGTGCTGGTTTCGTCGATTGGGACGTCTTTTTGATCTACACGACTGGAAAGCGTTCCCTGCTCTTCTGAACCTGCCAGCTGCTGAAACTAACGTGGAGAAGCCTGGGTCTGCTTGCTTCGGGGACCGGTGAGTAGTTTAGCTAGGATCTGGTCGCCCTCCTGCAGTAACCCATTGCTTTTCCCCGCTGTGTAAAACAGCACCCTTTTCGTCCGTACTCGCGCTCTGCTTCTGCTCGCTGTGGAGGCTGCGCTTGAGTTGCGGAACCTGTTCTTCTTCTGCTGTGCACTAACACGAACTGCCTGACCTCCTCCGAAGAGCTTCTCCTTTTGCCCGTTGGCACCAGCACTTGCAGGTACTTTGAGCACAAGGCTCCACTCTTCTCAGGGCTCGGACTTCCATCTAGTTAGGTGCCTCTGAAGGCGAACTGAGTCTAAAGCATTATCGCACTGCCTGTTTTCCTTCCCTTTCAGGTGGACTACATATTTCGTGCTTTAAACGCTTGCGACTGTGTATTTGTATATATATTGTGTGGATTTGGTATGTGTTGGTTTAATATTGTTATAGAGTGATTTTCTTGCTACGGTCATTGTTTTAAAGGCCTTAAAATAAATGTGTTTATATTTTTGATATAACACCTGTTTGGAGTAGTTTGTAAGCGCTCTTGCTTTGTGTGCTCATTGCGGGCTTTCAGTCACCCTCACCCCTCTTGAGACCTAGTCTTGACCGCCGCGATCGCTACCTTGATTGGTCTGGCTCGTCCAGAGGTTACCCTGTTCCAAGTAATTAGGTTGGCCTTCTGAACTTCTGCGCCACCAGGACAGAGTTCAGAAATCCGTCTTAACAAATTGGTGTACAGCGGTGGGATACGACTGAAGGTATCCAGTGTTGCGCACGGGCTAAGGCATTTCAGGTTATTCCAACCAGTACACGTAGTGGATTGTTGTAATATAACTTTAAAAAGGCCATAGTCCTATCACACAGTATGGAAACAAATACGTTGTTAACTTTAAATGCTTCCAAATCAGAAACGCTGAAAAAGATGTGTGCGGAGAGAGGTGTTTCCTCTCAAGGCACAAAATTGGAAATGATCCAAAGAATCGTGGCGTGGCAAGAAGCACAGCTTGACGCTATTACTTCTGAGGACAGTGCGGAAGGTGGTGGGGCTGCTCTCACTGGCAGAACCGACGGTTCTGCCGCTGCACTGATCCACCGCGACCACGAGGACAGGGAGGACGAGATGTCTAATGTTTCCTCTGCCAGTGCTGATGGGGAGGTTATGCTTGAATTCAAGAAGCAAGAGCTGCGGTTTAGGCAGCAGGAGCTTGAATTCAGCATAGCCAAACTGAAAATCGAACAGGCAGAAAAACAAAAAGACAGGGATCACCAGTTGGAACTGGCCAAGCTTCAGGTTGCAAATGGGTCCACGGGTCCTGGACATGGGTCTGGGGCCTCCTCTCATCCACGGTTTCCAAAAGATCTGCTCAGTGTGTATGAAGAACGGAATGACATTATGGACTGGCTGAAGGCGTTTGAGTATGCATGCGAAGTTCAGAAAGTTGACAATGCTGACAAGATTGCGTGGTTGCTCAGTAGACTGCCCCATTCTGGCTGTAGTGCCATTATGGAGATGTCGAAGGCTGAGCGAGCTGATTTTGCAATGTTGAAGCAGACTCTCATTTTAAAGTTAGGGAAGACTCCGGCCCAATATTTAAAGCGTTTTCGAGAGTATAAGAAAAAGGAAGGTGGTACTTGGGTATCTTATGTCACTGAATCTTTGAAAAACTTAACTGGCTGGGTCGAAGGATATAAGGTTTCTACCTTCGAAGGCATGATAAATCTTGTCATGCTTGAACACATTTTTGCTTCTTCCCCGGAGCTTAAGCAGCATTTGGCCGATTCGAAGGAGATAGATCCTAAGAAGCTGGCCATTGCAGCGGACTTATGGGTGTCACATCGAGTGTCCCATAAGGACAAAACTCATCCTGGTAAGCAGGAGGAAGGGAAAAAGTCCAAAGATATGGAGGGTGGGGAATCTGCTAAATCTTCTTCCCAAAAGGGCCACAAAAAGAAAAACAAGGGTAAGACACAAGAGAACTCACAGGGTAGTGGAGGTCAGCCTCCGAAACAGAACTCTGGTTACAATAAGCCTCCCTATGTAAACAGACCCAATGGATCTTGTTTTGCTTGTGGAGCAACTGACCATGTGAAGGGGGATCCCCGTTGTAAGGTTAGACCTTTGGGGGTCCACTCCGCTAATCTGGCCTTCTCCTCCTACGAGGAAGAAGAGATTACAGGAGCATCCTTCTCCTCAGACTCATTTCCCAGCGGAATAGAGGCTGAGGTAGTTTTAGTGTCCCTGGGTTCCTGGGAGCCTAAAGTCGCAGAGGCGTATGCTAGGATTCCGGATAATACCAAGCACTACTTTAAAGACAGTGTGCTGATCAATGGAGTAGATACTCCAGCTCTTAGGGATAGTGGGTGCAGTCGCACTGTAGTGGATTCTACCTTGGTAGACTCAGAGGAAGTTGCCAGAGCTACTCTGATGCCCACTAAGTTGGCTGACGGCCCCCTCCGTATGTTTCCCGTGATCCCTGTAAATCTTACTTTAAATGGTACAGCAGTCAGGATTCCAGTGAGCATTCAGAGAAACGTCCCGGGAAAGGTCTTGTTAGGCAATGATCTCAGAGCTTTAGGGCTCGTAGGAGACACTGCCGAAAGACCCTACACACGGTCTCAAGCACGGGCAGCATTGGCCAAGTCCAATACGCCGCCCCAGCCGAAGGGGAAACCCAAGGCGAAAGGAGTCTACAAGTCACGACGAGGGAAAGAGAATATTCCCCCGAGCTCGCCTACCACTGCGGTGGAGGAAGTTGGTCGATCGCCCGAGCCTGACGAGGAAGTGGCGATGCCTGAAGTATTCGACCCCAACGATCATCCTGAACTAAAAGACTTGTTAGTTGAAGGAGGTCCTGATAGGGACGAGTTCAGTAAAGGCCAACGTGAGTGCCCATCTCTGGAAGGCCTAAGGAGACAGGCCTGCTCCCAGCTTGAGGGTGAACCTCCTGGGACGCACAGGATTTATTGGGAAGGTGGACTCCTCTATAGTGAGCCCACAGAGTCTACAGAAGGAGACCATAGGAGGTTGGTGGTTCCCCTTTCTGTTAGGCCCTTCCTCCTGCAGTTGGCGCATGAAGTTCCCCTTGCTGGTCACCTTGGTATGAAGAGGACCAAGCAAAGGTTATCCATGCACTTCTACTGGCCCAAGATGGGGGTGCAAGTAGAAAGTCACTGCCAGAGTTGTGCCTCCTGCCAGTTATCTGGTAAGGTTGGTGCGACAATCCAAGCTCCGTTGGTTCCGCTCCCAGTTGTGGGGGTACCATTTGAAAGGGTAGGGATCGACATCGTCGGTCCCCTTGACCCGCAAACATCCTCGGGCAATAGGTTTATCCTGGTGCTGGTCGACCATGCAACCAGGTATCCTGAGGCCATCCCATTAAAAACTGTAACTGCCAAGTCAGTTGCAAAAGCTTTACTCGGCATATTTACTAGGGTTGGCTTCCCTAAAGAAGTTGTGTCAGATCGTGGCAGCAACTTTATGTCGAAGTATATGCAGGCTATGTGGAAAGAATGGGGGGTCACCTACAAGTTCTCTTCTGCATACCACCCCCAGACCAATGGTCTGGTGGAACGTTTCAACAGAACGTTAAAGAGCATGATTGGGGCTCTGGAGGAGCCTCAGAGAAGAAAATGGGATCTTCTTTTACCATGCTTGCTGTTTGCCTACCGAGAGGTACCACAGGAGGGTGTTGGCTTCAGCCCCTTCGAACTTCTGTTCGGTCATCCCGTACGGGGACCCTTAGCCATCGTCAAAGAGGGATGGGAGATGCCCACTCCCCCTGTTACTACCAACGTAGTTGATTATGTGCCAGGGCTCAGAAAACGGATGGTACTTCTGATGGGCTTGGCTAGTGAGAAATTGAAGGCAGGGCAAGCGCTGGTGAAACATTGGTACGACCAGAAAGCTTCCCTCATCAACTTTACACCTGGTCAGCAAGTCCTGATCATGAATCCAATAAGGCCTCGCGCTTTACAGGACAAATGGTCAGGCCCTTACACAGTGGTGGAGCCACTGGGTGAGGTGAACTATTTAGTGGACCTTGGAAGGCCTGGACAGGCTCCAAAAGTGTTTCACGTGAATAGGCTGAAGGCTTTCGTCCCAAGAGTCGAAATCGCAGCACTGCTACTGGCTTCAGACGTCGAGGAAGAGGAGTCTGAACCTCTCCCCGACCTGTTCCAAGGTGGTCCTTCAGATTGCTCCTTTGAGGGTGTCCGTGTGGCCCCTCACCTGACTTCTGATCAGCAGGCTGAGGTGAAAAGTTTGCTTCGGCAGTTTTCCCCCCTGTTTTCACAGTCGCCTGGTTTGACACCTTGGTGCAAACATAACATAGACACAGGAGACAGTGTACCTACCAAAAGTAGGGGATACAGAATGTCGGATAAAGTACGGTCTTATATTAAGACCGAGGTCAACAAGATGTTAGACCTTGGGGTGATTGAACCCTCTAGTAGTCCTTGGTCCAGCCCTGTGGTTTTGGTTCCAAAGGCAGGCACTTCTGAATTGAGGTTCTGCGTGGATTACAGGGCTCTGAATGCTGTCACCAAGACAGATGCACACCCCTTGCCTCGAACAGATGAGCTGGTGGATACTTTGGGTGCCTCCAAGTACCTCAGCACGTTTGACCTTACTGCTGGCTATTGGCAAATAGCGTTAGCAGAACATGCTAAGGAGAAGACAGCATTTTCTACTCCAGACGGCCTTTACCAATTCCGGGTAATGCCGTTCGGGTTGAAGAATGCACCTGCCACTTTCCAGAGGCTTGTGAATCATGTGTTGAATGGGTTGGACGAATTCTGTCTCGCATATCTGGACGATATCGCAGTTTTCAGTGCCACCTGGGAAGACCATGTGAAACACCTCGGGATTGTGCTCCAGGCTCTTCAGAAAGCCCACTTGACCATAAAGGCTAGTAAATGCCAGATTGGACAAGGCTCAGTGGTTTACCTTGGACATGAAGTAGGTGGAGGGAGGATACAGCCTCTTCCCAGTAAAGTACAAGCAGTACAAGACTGGCCTACCCCCACTACACAAACCCAAGTGAGAGCCTTCTTAGGACTCACGGGGTATTATCGCAATTTTATGGCAGACGATGGCACCATAGCTGCTCCTCTGACTGCCCTCACAACTCCGAAGAAACCCAAGAAGGTAACTTGGACCGACGAGTGTGAGAAGGCCTTCAATGGCTTGAAAGACTCCTTGTGCCAGGCCCCTGTGCTCAGGGCCCCTGATTATCAAAGAACTTTTATCGTGCAGACGGACGCCTCTGACACTGGGATAGGAGCTGTACTATCACAAGTAGATGAGAAGGGTAAGGAACACCCTATCGGTTTTATTAGTCGCCAGCTTAAGGACAGAGAGCTCAGATGGTCCACGGTAGAGAAAGAATGTTTCTCTGTTGTGTGGGCCCTAAGGAAGCTGAGGCCCTACCTCTATGGGACCCACTTCACTGTGCAAACTGACCATAAGCCGTTAAAGTGGCTAATGAACATGAAGGGGGAGAATCCAAAGTTGCTTAGGTGGTCCATAAGTCTACAAGGCTTCGACTTCACTATTGAGCATAGGCCAGGTGTCCAACATAGCAATGCTGATGGGTTGGCCAGAATGTTTAACCGACCTGAACATGAGACTCATCCAGGGGTGGATTAGTTCCCCCTGTCCATAGTCTGGGAGGGGCGAGTGTTAGGAAAGATTTCGTTATTGTAGGGAAATTTCCTTCCATGTGGCAACCCCTAAACTTTTTGCTATTGTTTTTAACCTTGTTCTTGACTTTGCCAGGGAAGTACAGCCTTCTGCCGCACTTCCCTGGGCTTTCGCTCCTTTCTTACGGGGAAACTGACATGCCCTTATGACAGTCAGTACCGGGGAACGTTGTTTCCCGTAGTTTCTTTTATCGTGTCGCCGCTTTAGTGCAACACGACACAAGAGAGCACTGTAAGATAAGTTACAGCTCTCTTGGGTCTCTAGCCTTCTACAGGCCCTAGATACTCTTTTAGGATGGTATTTGATCGGTGCAAGTCATTCAGGGACTGGAATGGTGGCAGCAATCGTTTTGTATATTTTGAGCTCCTTTTGCCGTTCTGAGCACGTTTTTGCACTGAACCCAAAATGGTGGCCTGGCTCCCCAAAATGGCCAGACCACGAGGCTCCTTTGTCCTGTCCACTGTCCGTCTTGCTCCCTTCACCTTCCCCAGGTCCAGCGACCCGGGGCCTTCCTTATTTGGGCATGTACTTTCCCGCGAAACGTGGTTGCTTTCGCGGGCTTCTACATGCCGTTTGTGTGCCTCCAGGGTGTGGGCTGGGATGTCTGGTCCCAAAACACATCCTGGGTGCCAGAGAGTCTAGGGTGGTGTGAATGCCTGGGACCACCGTGGTCCGTGATTGGTCCACGTATGGTATGTGTTTTGATGAGCGGATCTCCCATTGGTTCCCCTCCGTTTTGGCGCGAAGGGAACCGTGGATAAGAGAGGGCTGGAAACACCACTACCATGTCGATCTCCTGAGTTCTCACGAACGAAGGAATACAGGAGCCAAGTATCCTGCAACCAAGAGGCTGGACCGAGGAATCGCTGGTGACCCGCTGAAGGAATCCTCCTTTGCACTGCTGTCGTCCTGAGAGCCCCCGTCCCCCTTTGATCGAACCAGAAGGCCTGTATTGGTGCTTCGACCTATTGGAATAGCAGGAACAGCTATTCCCGGCATCTTCATCAACTCCTCGCAGTAAGCCTTCGGAAGCGTCTCTGGGCCATCCAGTTGACTGACCAGCTTACAAGGGAGTCCTGCTCTGTAACCGCCGCCAGGTTGTGCCGTATCTCGAGTCCTTGTCACTCTCCCACGCTTCGTACACTTGGCGTTCCCAAGTCTGAAGGGAGGAGTGTACTTTTGACTCCGATACGCACGGCCGCTCCGTTGTCCTGCTGCGGCAACAAAACTGTGCTGGTTTCGTCGATTGGGATGTCTTTTTGATCTACACGACTGGAAAGCGTTCCCTGCTCTTCTGAACCTGCCAGCTGCTGAAACTAACGTGGAGAAGCCTGGGTCTGCTTGCTTCGGGGACCGGTGAGTAGTTTAGCTAGGATCTGGTCGCCCTCCTGCAGTAACCCATTGCTTTTCCCCGCTGTGTAAAACAGCACCCTTTTCGTCCGTACTCGCGCTCTGCTTCTGCTCGCTGTGGAGGCTGCGCTTGAGTTGCGGAACCTGTTCTTCTTCTGCTGTGCACTAACACGAACTGCCTGACCTCCTCCGAAGAGCTTCTCCTTTTGCCCGTTGGCACCAGCACTTGCAGGTACTTTGAGCACAAGGCTCCACTCTTCTCAGGGCTCAGACTTCCATCTAGTTAGGTGCCTCTGAAGGCGAACTGAGTCTAAAGCATTATCGCACTGCCTGTTTTCCTTCCCTTTCAGGTGGACTACATATTTCGTGCTTTAAACGCTTGCGACTGTGTATTTGTATATATATTGTGTTGATTTGGTATGTGTTGGTTTAATATTGTTATAGAGTGATTTTCTTGCTACGGTCATTGTTTTAAAGGCCTTAAAATAAATGTGTTTATATTTTTGATATAACACCTGTTTGGAGTAGTTTGTAAGCGCTCTTGCTTTGTGTGCTCATTGCGGGCTTTCAGTCACCCTCACCCCTCTTGAGACCTAGTCTTGACCGCCGCGATCGCTACCTTGATTGGTCTGGCTCGTCCAGAGGTTACCCTGTTCCAAGTAATTAGGTTGGCCTTCTGAACTTCTGCGCCACCAGGACAGAGTTCAGAAATCCGTCTTAACAGAAGGGTCTCAGGATTGGAATGTGAAGGAGTTGGATATTCCAATCTCATGTTATAGGAAGGGTATCAGGTTTGGTATTAGAAGCATTGAGATATCACATCTCATGCTATCGGAAGGATCTCAGGTTTGGTATTAGAAGCATTGAGATATCACATCTCATGCTATCAGAAGGGTCTCAGGATTGGAATGGGAAGGAGATGGATATCACATCTCATGCTAAAGGGAGGGTCTCAGGTTTGGAAGGGGAAGGATTTGGATATCACATCTCATGTTATCGGAAGGATCTCAGGTTTGGTATTAGAAGTATTGAGATATCACATCTCATGCTATAGGAAGGGTCTCAGGATTGGAATGGGAAGGAGTTGGATATCACATCTCATGCTAAAGGAAGGGTCTCAGGTTTGGTAGAAGCATTGAGATATCACATCTCATGCTATAGGAAGGGTCTCAGGATTGGAATGGGAAGGACTTAGATATCACATATCATGCTATAGGGAGGGTTTCCGTTTTGATATTAGAAGCATTGAGATATCACATCTCATGCTATCGGAAGTGTCTCAGGATTGGAATGGGAAGGAGCTGGATATCACATCTCATGCTAAAGGAAGGGTCTCAGGTTTGGAACTGGAAGGAGTTGGATATCCGATCTCATGTTATAGGAAGGGTCTAAGGTCTGGTATAAGCATTGAGATATCACATCTCTGCTATCGAAAGTGTCTCAGGATTGGAATGGGAAGGAGTTGGATATCCCATCTCATGTTATAGGAAGGGTCTCAGGTTTGGTATAAGCATTGAGATATCACATCTCATGCTATAGGAAGGGTCTCAGGATTGGAATGGGAAGGAGTTGGATATCACATCTCATGCTATAGGAAGGGTCTCAGGTTTGGTATAAGCATTGAGATATCACATCTCATGCTATAGGAAGGGTCTCAGGATTGGAATGGGAAGGAGTTGTATATGACATCTCATGCCGTAGGAAGGGTCTCAGGTTTGGTATAAGCATTGAGATATCACATCTCATGCTATAGGAAGGGTCTCAGGATTGGAATGGGAAGGAGTTGGATATCACATCTCATGCTATAGGAAGGGTCTCAGGTTTGGTATAAGCATTGAGATATCACATCTCATGCTATAGGAAGGGTCTCAGGATTGGAATGGGAAGGAGTTGTATATGACATCTCATGCCGTAGGAAGGGTCTCAGGTTTGGTATAAGCATTGAGATATCACATCTCTGCTATCGGAAGGGTCTCAGGATTGGAATGGGAAGGAGTTGGATATCCCATCTCATGTTATAGGAAGAGTCTCAGGTTTGGTATTAGAAGCATTGAGATATCACATCTCATGCTATAGGAAGGGTCTCAGGATTGGAATGGGAAGGAGTTAGATATCACATCCCATGCTATAGGAAGGGTCTCAGGTTTGGTATAAGCAGTGAGATATCACATCTCATGCTATAGGAAGTGTCTCAGGATTGGAATGGGAAGGAGTTGGATATCACATCTCATGTTATAGGAAGGATCTCAGGTTTGGTATAAGAATTGAGATATCACATCTCTGCTATCGGAAGGGTCTCAGGATTGGAATGGGAAGGAGTTGGATATTCCAATCTCATGTTAAAGGAAGGGTCTCAGGTTTGGTATTAGAAGCATTGAGATATCACATCTCATGCTATCGGAAGGATCTCAGGTTTGGTATTAGAAGCATTGAGATATCACATCTCATGCTATCAGAAGGGTCTCAGGATTGGAATGGGAAGGAGATGGATATCACATCTCATGCTAAAGGGAGGGTCTCAGGTTTGGAAGGGGAAGGATTTGGATATCACATCTCATGTTATCGGAAGGATCTCAGGTTTGGTATTAGAAGTATTGAGATATCACATCTCATGCTATAGGAAGGGTCTCAGGATTGGAATGGGAAGGAGTTGGATATCACATCTCATGCTAAAGGAAGGGTCTCAGGTTTGGTAGAAGCATTGAGATATCACATCTCATGCTATAGGAAGGGTCTCAGGATTGGAATGGGAAGGACTTAGATATCACATATCATGCTATAGGGAGGGTTTCCGTTTTGATATTAGAAGCATTGAGATATCACATCTCATGCTATCGGAAGTGTCTCAGGATTGGAATGGGAAGGAGCTGGATATCACATCTCATGCTAAAGGAAGGGTCTCAGGTTTGGAACGGGAAGGAGTTGGATATCCGATCTCATGTTATAGGAAGGGTCTAAGGTCTGGTATAAGCATTGAGATATCACATCTCTGCTATCGGAAGTGTCTCAGGATTGGAATGGGAAGGAGTTGGATATCCCATCTCATGTTATAGGAAGGGTCTCAGGTTTGGTATAAGCATTGAGATATCACATCTCATGCTATAGGAAGGGTCTCAGGATTGGAATGGGAAGGAGTTGGATATCACATCTCATGCTATAGGAAGGGTCTCAGGTTTGGTATAAGCATTGAGATATCACATCTCATGCTATAGGAAGGGTCTCAGGATTGGAATGGGAAGGAGTTGTATATGACATCTCATGCCGTAGGAAGGGTCTCAGGTTTGGTATAAGCATTGAGATATCACATCTCATGCTATAGGAAGGGTCTCAGGATTGGAATGGGAAGGAGTTGGATATCACATCTCATGCTATAGGAAGGGTCTCAGGTTTGGTATAAGCATTGAGATATCACATCTCATGCTATAGGAAGGGTCTCAGGATTGGAATGGGAAGGAGTTGTATATGACATCTCATGCCGTAGGAAGGGTCTCAGGTTTGGTATAAGCATTGAGATATCACATCTCTGCTATCGGAAGGGTCTCAGGATTGGAATGGGAAGGAGTTGGATATCCCATCTCATGTTATAGGAAGAGTCTCAGGTTTGGTATTAGAAGCATTGAGATATCACATCTCATGCTATCGGAAGGATCTCAGGTTTGGTATTAGAAGCATTGAGATATCACATCTCATGCTATCAGAAGGGTCTCAGGATTGGAATGGGAAGGAGATGGATATCACATCTCATGCTAAAGGGAGGGTCTCAGGTTTGGAAGGGGAAGGATTTGGATATCACATCTCATGTTATGGAAGGATCTCAGGTTTGGTATTAGAAGTATTGAGATATCACATCTCATGCTATAGGAAGGGTCTCAGGATTGGAATGGGAAGGAGTTGGATATCACATCTCATGCTAAAGGAAGGGTCTCAGGTTTGGTAGAAGCATTGAGATATCACATCTCATGCTATAGGAAGGGTCTCAGGATTGGAATGGGAAGGACTTAGATATCACATATCATGCTATAGGGAGGGTTTCCGTTTTGATATTAGAAGCATTGAGATATCACATCTCATGCTATCGGAAGTGTCTCAGGATTGGAATGGGAAGGAGCTGGATATCACATCTCATGCTAAAGGAAGGGTCTCAGGTTTGGAACGGGAAGGAGTTGGATATCCGATCTCATGTTATAGGAAGGGTCTAAGGTCTGGTATAAGCATTGAGATATCACATCTCTGCTATCGGAAGTGTCTCAGGATTGGAATGGGAAGGAGTTGGATATCCCATCTCATGTTATAGGAAGGGTCTCAGGTTTGGTATAAGCATTGAGATATCACATCTCATGCTATAGGAAGGGTCTCAGGATTGGAATGGGAAGGAGTTGGATATCACATCTCATGCTATAGGAAGGGTCTCAGGTTTGGTATAAGCATTGAGATATCACATCTCATGCTATAGGAAGGGTCTCAGGATTGGAATGGGAAGGAGTTGTATATGACATCTCATGCCGTAGGAAGGGTCTCAGGTTTGGTATAAGCATTGAGATATCACATCTCATGCTATAGGAAGGGTCTCAGGATTGGAATGGGAAGGAGTTGGATATCACATCTCATGCTATAGGAAGGGTCTCAGGTTTGGTATAAGCATTGAGATATCACATCTCATGCTATAGGAAGGGTCTCAGGATTGGAATGGGAAGGAGTTGTATATGACATCTCATGCCGTAGGAAGGGTCTCAGGTTTGGTATAAGCATTGAGATATCACATCTCTGCTATCGGAAGGGTCTCAGGATTGGAATGGGAAGGAGTTGGATATCCCATCTCATGTTATAGGAAGAGTCTCAGGTTTGGTATTAGAAGCATTGAGATATCACATCTCATGCTATAGGAAGTGTCTCAGGATTGGAATGGGAAGGACTTGGATATCACATCTCATGCTATAGGGAGGCTCTCAAGTTTGATATTAGAAGCATTGAGATATCACATCTCATGCTATAGGAAGGGTCTCAGGATTGGAATGGGAAGGAGTTGGATATCACATCTCATGCTATTGGAAGGGTCTCAGGTTTGGTATAAGCAGTGAGATATCACATCTCATGCTATAGGAAGTGTCTCAGGATTGGAATGGGAAGGAGTTGGATATCACATCTCATGTTATAGGAAGGATCTCAGGTTTGGTATAAGAATTGAGATATCACATCTCTGCTATCGGAAGGGTCTCAGGATTGGAATGGGAAGGAGTTGGATATTCCAATCTCATGTTATAGGAAGGGTCTCAGGTTTGGTATTAGAAGCATTGAGATATCACATCTCATGCTATAGGAAGGGTCTCAGGATTGGAATGGGAAGGACTTGGATATCACATCTCATGCTATAGGGAGGGTCTCAAGTTTGATATTAGAAGCATTGAGATATTACATCTCATGATATCGGAAGGGTCTCAGGATTGGAATGGGAAGGAGTTGGATATCACATCTCATGATAAAGGAAGGGTCTAAGGTTTGGAAGGGGAAGGATTTGGATATCACATCTCATGTTATAGGACGGGTCTCAGGTTTGGTATTAGAAGCATTGAGATATCAAGTCTCATGGTATAGAAAGGGGATCAGAATTGGAATGGGAAGGAGTTGGATGTCACAACTCAAGCTATAGGAAGGGTCTCAGGATTGGAATGGGAAGGACTTGGATATCACATCTCATGCTATAGGGAGGGTCTCAAGTTTGATATTAGAAGCATTGAGATATCACATCTCATGATATCGGAAGGGTCTCAGGATTGGAATGGGAAGGAGTTGGATATCACATCTCATGATAAAGGAAGGGTCTAAGGTTTGGAAGGGGAAGGATTTGGATATCACATCTCATGTTATAGGACGGGTCTCAGGTTTGGTATTAGAAGCATTGAGATATCAAGTCTCATGGTATAGGAAGGGGCTCAGAATTGGAATGGGAAGGAGTTCGATATCAAGTCTCATGGTTTAGGAAGGGGCTCAGAATTGGAATGGGAAGGAGTTGGATATCACATCTCATGCTAAAGGGAGGGTCTCAGGTTTGGAAGGGGAAGGATTTGGATATCACATCTCATGTTATAGGAAGGATCTCAGGTTTGGTATTAGAGGCATTGAGATATCACATCTCATGCTAAAGGGAGGGTCTCAGGTTTGGAAGGGGAAGGATTTGGATATCACATCTCTTGTTATAGGAAGGATCACAGGTTTGGTATTAGAAGCATTGAGATATCACATCTCATGCTATCGGAAGGGTCTCAGGATTGGAATGGGAAGGAGTTGGATAACACATCTCATGCTAAAGGGAGGGTCTCAGGTTTGGAAGGGGAAGGATTTGGATATCACATCTCATGTTACAGGAAGGATCTCAGGTTTGGTATTAGAAGCATTGAGATATCACATCTCATGCTATCGGAAGTATCTCAGGTTTGGTATTAGAGGCATTGAGATATCACATCTCATGCTATCTATCATAAGGGTCTCAGGATTGGAATGGGAAGGAGTTGGATATCACATCTCATGCTAAAGGGAGGGTCTCAGGTTTGGAAGGGGAAGGATTTGGATATCACATCACATGTTATAAGAAGGATCTCAGGTTTGGTATTAGAAGCATTGGGATATCACATCTCATGCTATCGGAAGGGTCTCAGGATTGGAATGGGAAGGAGTCGGATATCACATCTCATGCTATAGGAAGGCTCTCAGGTTTGGAAGGGGAAAGAGTTGGATATCACATTTCATGTTAGAGGTAGGATCTCAGGTTTGGTATTAGAGGCATTGGGATATCACATCTCATGCTATCAGAAGGGTCTCAGGATTAGAATGGGAAGGAGTTAGATATCACATCTCATGCTAAAGGGAGGGTCTCAGGTTTGGAAGGGGAAGGATTTGGATATCACGTCTCATGTTATAGGAAGGATCTCAGGTTTGGTATTAGAAGCATTGAGATATCACATCTCATGCTATCGGAAGGATCTCAGGTTTGGTATTAGAGGCATTGAGATATCACATCTCATGCTAAAGGGAGGGTCTCAGGTTTGTAAGGGGAAGGATTTGGATATCACATCTCTTGTTATAGGAAGGATCACAGGTTTGGTATTAGAAGCATTGAGATATCACATCTCATGCTATCGGAAGGGTCTCAGGATTGGAATGCGAAGGAGCTGGATATCACATCTCATGCTAAAGGAAGGGTCTCAGGTTTGGAACGAAAAGGAGTTGGATATCCGATCTCATGTTATAGGAAGGGTCTCAGGTTTGGTATAAGCATTGAGATATCACATCTCTGCTATCGGAAGTGTCTCAGGATTGGAATGGGAAGGAATTGGATATCCCATCTCATGTTATAGGACGGGTCTCAGGATTGTTATTAGAATCATTGAGATATCATATTGCATGCTGTAGGAAGGGTCTAAGGATTGGAATGGGAAGGACTTGGATATCACATCTCATGCTATAGGAAGGGTCTCAGGTTTGGTATAAGCATTGAGATATCAAATCTCATGCTATAGGAAGGGTCTCAGGATTGGAATGGAAGGAGTTGGATATCACATCTCATGTTATAGGAAGGATCTCAGGTTTGGTATTAGAAGCATTGAGATATCACATCTCATGCTATAGGAAGGGTCTCAGGATTGGAATGGGAAGGAGTTGTATATGACATCTCATGCCGTAGGAAGGGTCTCAGGTTTGGTATAAGCATTGAGATATCACATCTCTGCTATCGGAAGGGTCTCAGGATTCGAATGGGAAGGAGTTGGATATCCCATCTCATGTTATACGAAGAGTCTCAGGTTTGGTATTAGAAGCATTGAGATATCACATCTCATGCTATAGGAAGTGTCTCAGGATTGGAATGGGAAGGACTTGGATATCACATCTCATGCTATAGGGAGGGTCTCAAGTTTGATATTAGAAGCATTGAGATATCACATCTCATGCTATAGGAAGGGTCTCAGGATTGGAATGGGAAGGAGTTGTATATGACATCTCATGCCGTAGGAAGGGTCTCAGGTTTGGTATAAGCATTGAGATATCACATCTCTGCTATCGGAAGGGTCTCAGGATTGGAATGG
Organism: Ambystoma mexicanum; assembly: GCF_040938575.1. Lineage (NCBI taxonomy): Eukaryota > Metazoa > Chordata > Amphibia > Caudata > Ambystomatidae > Ambystoma > Ambystoma mexicanum. The sequence continues at coordinate 569,101,317 of NC_090932.1, read as the reverse complement.
GAAGGAGTTGGATATCCCATCTCATGTTATAGGAAGAGTCTCAGGTTTGGTATTAGAGGCATTGAGATATCACATCTCATGCTGTAGGAAGTGTCTCAGGATTGGAATGGGAAGGACTTGGATATCACATCTCATGCTATAGGGAGGCTCTCAAGTTTGATATTAGAAGCATTGAGATATCACATCTCATGCTATAGGAAGGGTCTCAGGATTGGAATGGGAAGGAGTTGGATATCACATCTCATGCTATAGGAAGGGACTCGGGTTTGGTATAAGCAGTGAGATATCACATCTCATGCTATAGGCAGTGTCTCAGTATTGGAATGGGAAGGAGTTGGATATCACATCTCATGTTATAGGAAGGATCTCAGGTTTGGTATAAACATTGAGATATCACATCTCTGCTATCGGAAGGGTCTCAGGATTGGAATGTAAGGAGTTGGATATTCCCATCTCATGTTATAGGAAGGGTCTCAGGTTTGGTATTAGAAGCATTGAGATATCACATCTCATGCTATAGGAAGGGTCTCAGGATTGGAATGGGAAGGACTTGGATATCACATCTCATGCTATAGGGAGGGTCTCAAGTTTGATATTAGAAGCATTGAGATATCACATCTCATGATATCGGAAGGGTCTCAGGATTGGAATGGGAAGGAGTTGGATATCACATCTCATGATAAAGGAAGGGTCTAAGGTTTGGAAGGGGAAGGATTTGGATATCACATCTCATGTTATAGGACGGGTCTCAGGTTTGGTATTAGAAGCATTGAGATAGCAAGTCTCATGGTATAGGAAGGGTCTCAGAATTGGAATGGGAAGGAGTTTGATATCACATCTCATGCCATAGTATGGGTCTCAGGTTTGGTAGAAGCATTGGGATATCACATCTCATGCTATCGGAATGGTATCAGGATTGGATTTGGAAGGAGTTGGATATCTCATCTCATGCTATAGGAAGGGTCTCAGGTTGGAATGGGAAGGAGTTGGATATCACATCTCATGTTATAGGAAGGGTCTCAGGATTGGAATGGGAAGGACTTGGATATCACATCTCATGCTATAGGAAGGCTCTCAGGTTTGGAAGGGGAGAGAGTTGGATATCACATTTCATGTTAGAGGTAGGATCTCAGGTTTGGTATTAGAGGCATTGAGATATCACATCTCATGCTATCAGAAGGGTCTCAGGATTGGAATGGGAAGGACTTAGATATCACATATCATGCTATAGGGAGGGTCTCAGTTTTGATATTAGAAGCATTGAGATATCACATCTCATGCTATCGGAAGTGTCTCAGGATTGGAATGGGAAGGAGCTGGATATCACATCTCATGCTAAAGGAAGAGTCTCAGGTTTGGAACGGGAAGGAGTTGGATATCACATCTCATGTTATAGGAAGGGTCTCAGGTTTGGTATAAGCATTGAGATATCACATCTCTGCTATCGGAAGTGTCTCAGGATTGGAATGGGAAGGAGTTGGATATCCCATCTCATGTTATAGGACGGGTCTCAGGTTTGTTATTAGAATCATTGAGATATCATATTGCATGCTGTAGGAAGGGTCTAAGGATTGGAATGGGAAGGACTTGGATATCACATCTCATGCTATAGATAGGCTCTCAGGTTTGGAATGGGAAGGAGTTGGATATCACATTTCATGTTAGAGGAAGGATCTCAGGTTTGGTATTAGAGGCATTGAGATATCACATCTCATGCTATAGGAAGGGTCTCAGGTTGGAATGGGAAGGAGTTGGATATCACATCTCATGTTAAAGGGAGGGTCTCAGAATTGGAAGGGGAAGGATTTGGATATCACATCTCATGTTATAGGAAGGATCTCAGGTTTGGTATTAGAAGCATTGAGATATCACATCTCATGCTATCGGAAGGATCTCAGGTTTGGTATTAGAAGCATTGAGATATCACATCTCATGCTATCAGAAGGGTCTCAGGATTGGAATGGGAAGGAGTTGGATATCACATCTCATGCTAAAATGGAGGGTCTCAGGTTTGGAAGGGGAAGGATTTGGATATCACATCTCATGTTATCGGAAGGATCTCAGGTTTGGTATTAGAAGTATTGAGATATCACATCTCATGCTATAGGAAGGGTCTCAGGATTAGAATGGGAAGGAGTTGGATATCACATCTCATGCTAAAGGAAGGGTCTCAGGTTTGGTAGAAGCATTGAGATATCACATCTCATGCTATAGGAAGGGTCTCAGGATTGGAATGGGAAGGACTTAGATATCACATATCATGCTATAGGGAGGGTTTCCGTTTTGATATTAGAAGCATTGAGATATCACATCTCATGCTATCGGAAGTGTCTCAGGATTGGAATGGGAAGGAGCTGGATATCACATCTCATGCTAAAGGAAGGGTCTCAGGTTTGGAACGGGAAGGAGTTGGATATCCGATCTCATGTTATAGGAAGGGTCTAAGGTCTGGTATAAGCATTGAGATATCACATCTCTGCTATCGGAAGTGTCTCAGGATTGGAATGGGAAGGAGTTGGATATCCCATCTCATGTTATAGGAAGGGTCTAAGGTTTGGTATAAGCATTGAGATATCACATCTCATGCTATAGGAAGGGTCTCAGGATTGGAATGGGAAGTAGTTGGATATCACATCTCATGCTATAGGAAGGGTCTCAGGTTTGGTATAAGCATTGAGATATCACATCTCATGCTATAGGAAGGGTCTCAGGATTGGAATGGGAAGGAGTTGTATATGACATCTCATGCCGTAGGAAGGGTCTCAGGTTTGGTATAAGCATTGAGATATCACATCTCATGCTATAGGAAGGGTCTCAGGATTGGAATGGGAAGGAGTTGGATATCACATCTCATGCTATAGGAATGGTCTCAGGTTTGGTATAAGCATTGAGATATCACATCCCATGGTATAGGAAGGGTCTCAGGATTGGAATGGGAAGGAGTTGTATATGACATCTCATGCCGTAGGAAGGGTCTCAGGTTTGGTATAAGCATTGAGATATCACATCTCTGCTATCGCAAGGGTCTCTGGATTTGAATGGGAAGGAGTTGGATATCCCATCTCATGTTATAGGAAGAGTCTCAGGTTTGGTATTAGAAGCATTGAGATATCACATCTCATGCTATAGGAAGTGTCTCAGGATTGGAATGGGAAGGACTTGGATATCACATCTCATGCTATAGGGAGGCTCTCAAGTTTGATATTAGAAGCATTGAGATATCACATCTCATGCTATAGGAAGGGTCTCAGGATTGGAATGGGAAGGAGTTGGATATCACATCTCATGCTATAGGAAGGGTCTCAGGTTTGGTATAAGCAGTGAGATATCACATCGCATGCTGTAGGAAGGGTCTCAGGTTTGGTATTAGAAGCATTGAGATATCACATCTCATGCTATAGGAAGGATCTCAGGTTTGGTATTAGAAGTATTGAGATATCACATCTCATGCTATAGGAAGGGTCTCAGGATTGGAATGGGAAGGAGTTGGATATCACATATCATGCTAAAGGAAGGGTCTCAGGTTTGGTAGAAGCATTGAGATATCAAATCTCATGCTATAGGAAGGGTCTCAGGATTGGAATGGAAGGAGTTGGATATCACATCTCATGTTATAGGAAGGATCTCAGGTTTGGTATTAGAAGCATTGAGACATCACATCTCATGCTATAGGAGGGGTCTCAGGATTGGAATGGGAAGGAGTTGGATATCACATCTCATACTATAGGAAGGGTCTCAGGTTTGGTATAAGCATTGAGATATCACATCTCATGCTATAGGAAGGGTCTCAGGATTGGAATGGGAAGGAGTTGTATATGACATCTCATGCCGTAGGAAGGGTCTCAGGTTTGGTATAAGCATTGAGATATCACATCTCTGCTATCGGAAGGGTCTCAGGATTGGAATGGGAAGGAGTTGGATATCCCATCTCATGTTATAGGAAGAGTCTCAGGTTTGGTATTAGAGGCATTGAGATATCACATCTCATGCTGTAGGAAGTGTCTCAGGATTGGAATGGGAAGGACTTGGATATCACATCTCATGCTATAGGGAGGCTCTCAAGTTTGATATTAGAAGCATTGAGATATCACATCTCATGCTATAGGAAGGGTCACATGATTGGAATGGGAAGGAGTTGGATATCACATCTCATGCTATAGGAAGGGTCTCAGGTTTGGTATAAGCAGTGAGATATCACATCTCATGCTATAGGCAGTGTCTCAGTATTGGAATGGGAAGGAGTTGGATATCACATCTCATGTTATAGGAAGGATCTCAGGTTTGGTATAAACATTGAGATATCACATCTCTGCTATCGGAAGGGTCTCAGGATTGGAATGTAAGGAGTTGGATATTCCCATCTCATGTTATAGGAAGGGTCTCAGGTTTGGTATTAGAAGCATTGAGATATCACATCTCATGCTATAGGAAGGGTCTCAGGATTGGAATGGGAAGGACTTGGATATCACATCTCATGCTATAGGGAGGGTCTCAAGTTTGATATTAGAAGCATTGAGATATCACATCTCATGATATCGGAAGGGTCTCAGGATTGGAATGGGAAGGAGTTGGATATCACATCTCATGATAAAGGAAGGGTCTAAGGTTTGGAAGGGGAAGGATTTGGATATCACATCTCATGTTATAGGACGGGTCTCAGGTTTGGTATTAGAAGCATTGAGATAGCAAGTCTCATGGTATAGGAAGGGTCTCAGAATTGGAATGGGAAGGAGTTTGATATCACATCTCATGCCATAGTATGGGTCTCAGGTTTGGTAGAAGCATTGGGATATCACATCTCATGCTATCGGAATGGTATCAGGATTGGATTTGGAAGGAGTTGGATATCCCATCTCATGCTATAGGAAGGGTCTCAGGTTGGAATGGGAAGGAGTTGGATATCACATCTCATGTTATAGGAAGGGTCTCAGGATTGGAATGGGAAGGACTTGGATATCACATCTCATGCTATAGGAAGGCTCTCAGGTTTGGAAGGGGAGAGAGTTGGATATCACATTTCATGTTAGAGGTAGGATCTCAGGTTTGGTATTAGAGGCTTTGAGATATCACATCTCATGCTATCAGAAGGGTCTCAGGATTGGAATGGGAAGGACTTAGATATCACATATCATGCTATAGGGAGGGTCTCAGTTTTGATATTAGAAGCATTGAGATATCACATCTCATGCTATCGGAAGTGTCTCAGGATTGGAATGGGAAGGAGCTGGATATCACATCTCATGCTAAAGGAAGAGTCTCAGGTTTGGAACGGGAAGGAGTTGGATATCACATCTCATGTTATAGGAAGGGTCTCAGGTTTGGTATAAGCATTGAGATATCACATCTCTGCTATCGGAAGTGTCTCAGGATTGGAATGGGAAGGAGTTGGATATCCCATCTCATGTTATAGGACGGGTCTCAGGTTTGTTATTAGAATCATTGAGATATCATATTGCATGCTGTAGGAAGGGTCTAAGGATTGGAATGGGAAGGACTTGGATATCACATCTCATGCTATAGATAGGCTCTCAGGTTTGGAATGGGAAGGAGTTGGATATCACATTTCATGTTAGAGGAAGGATCTCAGGTTTGGTATTAGAGGCATTGAGATATCACATCTCATGCTATAGGAAGGGTCTCAGGTTGGAATGGGAAGGAGTTGGATATCACATCTCATGTTAAAGGGAGGGTCTCAGAATTGGAAGGGGAAGGATTTGGATATCACATCTCATGTTATAGGAAGGATCTCAGGTTTGGTATTAGAAGCATTGAGATATCACATCTCATGCTATCGGAAGGATCTCAGGTTTGGTATTAGAAGCATTGAGATATCACATCTCATGCTATCAGAAGGGTCTCAGGATTGGAATGGGAAGGAGTTGGATATCACATCTCATGCTAAAGGAAGGGTCTCAGGTTTGGTAGAAGCATTGAGATATCACATCTCATGCTATAGGAAGGGTCTCAGGATTGGAATGGGAAGGACTTAGATATCACATATCATGCTATAGGGAGGTTTTCCGTTTTGATATTAGAAGCATTGAGATATCACATCTCATGCTATCGGAAGTGTCTCAGGATTGGAATGGGAAGGAGCTGGATATCACATCTCATGCTAAAGGAAGGGTCTCAGGTTTGGAACGGGAAGGAGTTGGATATCCGATCTCATGTTATAGGAAGGGTCTAAGGTCTGGTATAAGCATTGAGATATCACATCTCTGCTATCGGAAGTGTCTCAGGATTGGAATGGGAAGGAGTTGGATATCCCATCTCATGTTATAGGAAGGGTCTCAGGTTTGGTATAAGCATTGAGATATCACATCTCATGCTATAGGAAGGGTCTCAGGATTGGAATGGGAAGTAGTTGGATATCACATCTCATGCTATAGGAAGGGTCTCAGGTTTGGTATAAGCATTGAGATATCACATCTCATGCTATAGGAAGGGTCTCAGGATTGGAATGGGAAGGAGTTGTATATGACATCTCATGCCGTAGGAAGGGTCTCAGGTTTGGTATAAGCCTTGAGATATCACATCTCATGCTATAGGAAGGGTCTCAGGATTGGAATGGGAAGGAGTTGGATATCACATCTCATGCTATAGGAAGGGTCTCAGGTTTGGTATAAGCATTGAGATATCACATCTCATGCTATAGGAAGGGTCTCAGGATTGGAATGGGAAGGAGTTGTATATGACATCTCATGCCGTAGGAAGGGTCTCAGGTTTGGTATAAGCATTGAGATATCACATCTCTGCTATCGGAAGGGTCTCAGGATTGGAATGGGAAGGAGTTGGATATCCCATCTCATGTTAGAGGAAGAGTCTCAGGTTTGGTATTAGAAGCATTGAGATATCACATCTCATGCTATAGGAAGTGTCTCAGGATTGGAATGGGAAGGACTTGGATATCACATCTCATGCTATAGGGAGGCTCTCAAGTTTGATATTAGAAGCATTGAGATATCACATCTCATGCTATAGGAAGGGTCTCAGGATTGGAATGGGAAGGAGTTGGATATCACATCTCATGCTATAGGAAGGGTCTCAGGTTTGGTATAAGCAGTGAGATATCACATCGCATGCTGTAGGAAGGGTCTCAGGTTTGGTATTAGAAGCATTGAGATATCACATCTCATGCTATAGGAAGGATCTCAGGTTTGGTATTAGAAGTATTGAGATATCACATCTCATGCTATAGGAAGGGTCTCAGGATTGGAATGGGAAGGAGTTGGATATCACATCTCATGCTAAAGGAAGGGTCTCAGGTTTGGTAGAAGCATTGAGATATCACATCTCATGCTATAGGAAGGGTCTCAGGATTGGAATGGGAAGGACTTAGATATCACATATCATGCTATAGGGAGGGTCTCAGTTTTGATATTAGAAGCATTGAGATATCACATCTCATGCTATCGGAAGTGTCTCACGATTGGAATGGGAAGGAGCTGGATATCACATCTCATGCTAAAGGAAGAGTCTCAGGTTTGGTATAAGCATTGAGATATCACATCTCTGCTATCGGAAGTGTCTCAGGATTGGAAATGGAAGGAGTTGGATATCCCATCTCATGTTATAGGACGGGTCTCAGGTTTGTTATTAGAATCATTGAGATATCATATTGCATGCTGTAGGAAGGGTCTAAGGATTGGAATGGAAAGGACTTGGATATCACATCTCATGCTATAGATAGGCTCTCAGGTTTGGAAAGGGAAGGAGTTGGATATCACATTTCATGTTAGAGGAAGGATCTCAGGTTTGGTATTAGAGGCATTGAGATATCATATTGCATGCTGTAGGAAGGGTCTAAGGATTGGAATGGGAAGGACTTGGATATCACATCTCATGCTATAGGAAGGGTCTCAGGTTGGAATGGGAAGGAGTTGGATATCACATCTCATGTTAAAGGGAGGGTCTCAGAATTGGAAGGGGAAGGATTTGGATATCACATCTCATGTTATAGGAAGGATCTCAGGTTTGGTATTAGAAGCATTGAGATATCACATCTCATGCTATCGGAAGGATCTCAGGTTTGGTATTAGAAGCATTGAGATATCACATCTCATGCTATCAGAAGGGTCTCAGGATTGGAATGGGAAGGAGATGGATATCACATCTCATGCTAAAGGGAGGGTCTCAGGTTTGGAAGGGGAAGGATTTGGATATCACATCTCATGTTATCGGAAGGATCTCAGGTTTGGTATTAGATGTATTGAGATATCACATCTCATGCTATAGGAAGGGTCTCAGGATTGGAATGGGAAGGAGTTGGATATCACATCTCATGCTAAAGGAAGGGTCTCAGGTTTGGTAGAAGCATTGAGATATCACATCTCATGCTATAGGAAGTGTCTCAGGATTGGAATGGGAAGGAGCTGGATATCACATCTCATGCTAAAGGAAGGGTCTCAGGTTTGGAACGGGAAGGAGTTGGATATCCGATCTCATGTTATAGGAAGGGTCTAAGGTCTGGTATAAGCATTGAGATATCACATCTCTGCTATCGGAAGTGTCTCAGGATTGGAATGGGAAGGAGTTGGATATCCGATCTCATGCTATCGGAAGGATCTCAGGTTTGGTATTAGAAGCATTGAGATATCACATCTCATGCTATAGGAAGGGTCTCAGGATTGGAATGGGAAGGACTTAGATATCACATATCATGCTATAGGGAGGGTTTCCGTTTTGATATTAGAAGCATTGAGATATCACATCTCATGCTATCGGAAGTGTCTCAGGATTGGAATGGGAAGGAGCTGGATATCACATCTCATGCTAAAGGAAGGGTCTCAGGTTTGGAACGGGAAGGAGTTGGATATCCGATCTCATGTTATAGGAAGGGTCTAAGGTCTGGTATAAGCATTGAGATATCACATCTCTGCTATGGGAAGTGTCTCAGGATTGGAATGGGAAGGAGTTGGATATCACATCTCATGTTAAAGGGAGGGTCTCAGAATTGGAAGGGGAAGGATTTGGATATCACATCTCATGTTATAGGAAGGATCTCAGGTTTGGTATTAGAAGCTTTGAGATATCACATCTCATGCTATCGGAAGGATCTCAGGTTTGGTATTAGAAGCATTGAGATATCACATCTCATGCTATCAGAAGGGTCTCAGGATTGGAATGGGGAGGAGTTGGATATCACATCTCATGCTAAAGGGAGGGTCTCAGGTTTGGAAGGGGAAGGATTTGGATATCACATCTCATGTTATCGGAAGGATTTCAGGTTTGGTATTAGAAGTATTGAGATATCACATCTCATGCTATAGGAAGGGTCTCAGGATTGGAATGGGAAGGAGTTGGATATCACATCTCATGCTAAAGGAAGGGTCTCAGGTTTGGTAGAAGCATTGAGATATCACATCTCATGCTATAGGAAGGGTCTCAGGATTGGAATGGGAAGGACTTAGATATCACATATCATGCTATAGGGAGGGTTTCTGTTTTGATATTAGAAGCATTGAGATATCACATCTCATGCTAAAGGGAGGGTCTCAGGATTGGAATGGGAAGGAGCTGGATATCACATCTCATGCTAAAGGAAGGGTCTCAGGTTTGGAACGGGAAGGAGTTGGATATCCGATCTCATGTTATAGGAAGGGTCTAAGGTCTGGTATAAGCATTGAAATATCACATCTCTGCTATCGGAAGTGTCTCAGGATTGGAATGGGAAGGAGTTGGATATCCCATCTCATGTTATAGGAAGGGTCTCAGGTTTGGTATAAGCATTGAGATATCACATCTCATGCTATAGGAAGGGTCTCAGGATTGGAATGGGAAGGAGTTGGATATCACATCTCATGCTATAGGAAGGGTCTCAGGTTTGGTATAAGCATTGAGATATCACATCTCATACTATAGGAAGGGTCTCAGGATTGGAATGGGAAGGAGTTGTGTATGACATCTCATGCCGTAGGAAGGGTCTCAGGTTTGGTATAAGCATTGAGATATCACATCTCATGCTATAGGAAGGGTCTCAGGATTGGAATGGGAAGGAGTAGGATATCACATCTCATGCTATAGGAAGGGTCTCAGGTTTGGTATAAGCATTGAGATATCACATCTCATGCTATAGGAAGGGTCTCAGGATTGGAATGGGAAGGAGTTGTATATGACATCTCATGCCGTAGGAAGGGTCTCAGGTTTGGTATAAGCATTGAGATATCACATCTCTGCTATCGGAAGGGTCTCAGGATTGGAATGGGAAGGAGTTGGATATCCCATCTCATGTTATAGGAAGAGTCTCAGGTTTGGTATTAGAAGCATTGAGATATCACACCTCATGCTATAGGAAGTGTCTCAGGATTGGAATGGGAAGGACTTGGATATCACATCTCATGCTATAGGGAGGCTCTCAAGTTTGATATTAGAAGCATTGAGATATCACATCTCATGCTATAGGAAGGGTCTCAGGATTGGAATGGGAAGGAGTTGGATATCACATCTCATGCTATAGGAAGGGTCTCAGGTTTGGTATAAGCAGTGAGATATCACATCGCATGCTGTAGGAAGGGTCTCAGGTTTGGTATTAGAAGCATTGAGATATCACATCTCATGCTATAGGAAGGATCTCAGGTTTGGTATTAGAAGTATTGAGATATCGCATCTCATGCTATAGGAAGGGTCTCAGGATTGGAATGGGAAGGAGTTGGATATCACATCTCATGCTAAAGGAAGGGTCTCAGGTTTGGTAGAAGCATTGAGATATCACATCTCATGCTATAGGAAGGGTCTCAGGATTGGAATGGGAAGGACTTAGATATCACATATCATGCTATAGGGAGGGTCTCAGTTTTGATATTAGAAGCATTGAGATATCACATCTCATGCTATCGGAAGTGTCTCACGATTGGAATGGGAAGGAGCTGGATATCACATCTCATGCTAAAGGAAGAGTCTCAGGATTGGAACGGGAAGGAGTTGGATATCACATCTCATGTTATAGGAAGGGTCTCAGGTTTGGTATAAGCATTGAGATATCACATCTCTGCTATCGGAAGTGTCTCAGGATTGGAAATGGAAGGAGTTGGATATCCCATCTCATGTTATAGGACGGGTCTCAGGTTTGTTATTAGAATCATTGAGATATCATATTGCATGCTGTAGGAAGGGTCTAAGGATTGGAATGGAAAGGACTTGGATATCACATCTCATGCTATAGATAGGCTCTCAGGTTTGGAAAGGGAAGTAGTTGGATATCACATTTCATGTTAGAGGAAGGATCTCAGGTTTGGTATTAGAGGCATTGAGATATCATATTGCATGCTGTAGGAAGGGTCTAAGGATTGGAATGGGAAGGACTTGGATATCACATCTCATGCTATAGGAAGGGTCTCAGGTTGGAATGGGAAGGAGTTGGATATCACATCTCATGTTAAAGGGAGGGTCTCAGAATTGGAAGGGGAAGGATTTGGATATCACATCTCATGTTATAGGAAGGATCTCAGGTTTGGTATTAGAAGCATTGAGATATCACATCTCATGCTATCGGAAGGATCTCAGGTTTGGTATTAGAAGCATTGAGATATCACATCTCATGCTATCAGAAGGGTCTCAGGATTGGAATGGGAAGGAGATGGATATCACATATGCTAAAGGGAGGGTCTCAGGTTTGGAAGGGGAAGGATTTGGATATCACATCTCATGTTATCGGAAAGGATCTCAGGTTTGGTATTAGAAGTATTGAGATATCACATCTCATGCTATAGGAAGGGTCTCAGGATTGGAATGGGAAGGAGTTGGATATCACATCTCATGCTAAAGGAAGGGTCTCAGGTTTGGTAGAAGCATTGAGATATCACATCTCATGCTATAGGAAGTGTCTCAGGATTGGAATGGGAAGGAGCTGGATATCACATCTCATGCTAAAGGAAGGGTCTCAGGTTTGGAACGGGAAGGAGTTGGATATCCGATCTCATGTTATAGGAAGGGTCTAAGGTCTGGTATAAGCATTGAGATATCACATCTCTGCTATCGGAAGTGTCTCAGGATTGGAATGGGAAGGAGTTGGATATCCGATCTCATGCTATCGGAAGGATCTCAGGTTTGGTATTAGAAGCATTGAGATATCACATCTCATGCTATAGGAAGGGTCTCAGGATTGGAATGGGAAGGACTTAGATATCACATATCATGCGATAGGGAGGGTTTCCGTTTTGATATTAGAAGCATTGAGATATCACATCTCATGCTATCAGAAGGGTCTCAGGATTGGAATGGGAAGGAGATGGATATCACATCTCATGCTAAAGGGAGGGTCTCAGGTTTGGAAGGGGAAGGATTTGGATATCACATCTCATGTTATCGGAAGGATCTCAGGTTTGGTATTAGAAGTATTGAGATATCACATCTCATGCTATAGGAAGGGTCTCAGGATTGGAATGGGAAGGAGTTGGATATCACATCTCATGCTAAAGGAAGGGTCTCAGGTTGGGTAGAAGCATTGAGATATCACATCTCATGCTATAGGAAGTGTCTCAGGATTGGAATGGGAAGGAGCTGGATATCACATCTCATGCTAAAGGAAGGGTCTCAGGTTTGGAACGGGAAGGAGTTGGATATCCGATCTCATGTTATAGGAAGGGTCTAAGGTCTGGTATAAGCATTGAGATATCACATCTCTGCTATCGGAAGTGTCTCAGGATTGGAATAGGAAGGAGTTGGATATCCGATCTCATGCTATCGGAAGGATCTCAGGTTTGGTATTAGAAGCATTGAGATATCACATCTCATGCTATAGGAAGGGTCTCAGGATTGGAATGGGAAGGACTTAGATATCACATATCATGCTATAGGGAGGGTTTCCGTTTTGATATTAGAAGCATTGAGATATCACATCTCATGCTATCGGAAGTGTCTCAGGATTGGAATGGGAAGGAGCTGGATATCACATCTCATGCTAAAGGAAGGGTCTCAGGTTTGGAACGGGAAGGAGTTGGATATCCGATCTCATGTTATAGGAAGGGTCTAAGGTCTGGTATAAGCATTGAGATATCACATCTCTGCTATGGGAAGTGTCTCAGGATTGGAATGGGAAGGAGTTGGATATCCCATCTCATGTTATAGGAAGGGTCTCAGGTTTGATATAAGCATTGAGATATCACATCTCATGCTATAGGAAGGGTCTCAGGTTGGAATGGGAAGGATTTGGATATCACATCTCATGTTAAAGGGAGGGTCTCAGAATTGGAAGGGGAAGGATTTGGATATCACATCTCATGTTATAGGAAGGATCTCAGGTTTGGTATTAGAAGCATTGAGATATCACATCTCATGCTATCGGAAGGATCTCAGGTTTGGTATTAGAAGCATTGAGATATCACATCTCATGCTATCAGAAGGGTCTCAGGATTGGAATGGGAAGGAGTTGGATATCACATCTCATGCTAAAGGGAGGGTCTCAGGTTTGGAATGGGAAGGAGTTGGATGTCACATCTCATGCTATAGGAAGGGTCTCAGGTTTGGTATAAGCATTGAGATATCACATCTCATGCTATAGGAAGGGTCTCAGGATTGGAATGGGAAGGAGTTGGATATCACATCTCATGCTATAGGAAGGGTCTCAGGTTTGGTATAAGCATTGAGATATCACATCTCATGCTATAGGAAGGGTCTCAGGATTGGAATGGGAAGGAGTTGTATATGACATCTCATGCCGTAGGAAGGGTCTCAGGTTTGGTATAAGCATTGAGATATCACATCTCATGCTATAGGAAGGGTCTCAGGATTGGAATGGGAAGGAGTTGGATATCACATCTCATGCTATAGGAAGGGTCTCAGGTTTGGTATAAGCATTGAGATATCACATCTCATGCTATAGGAAGGGTCTCAGGATTGGAATGGGAAGGAGTTGTATATGACATCTCATGCCGTAGGAAGGGTCTCAGGTTTGGTATAAGCATTGAGATATCACATCTCTGCTATCGGAAGGGTCTCAGGATTGGAATGGGAAGGAGTTGGATATCACATCTCATGCTAAAGGGAGGGTCTCAGGTTTGGAAGGGGAAGGATTTGGATATCACATCTCATGTTATCGGAAGGATTTCAGGTTTGGTATTAGAAGTATTGAGATATCACATCTCATGCTATAGGAAGGGTCTCAGGATTGGAATGGGAAGGAGTTGGATATCACATCTCATGCTAAAGGAAGGGTCTCAGGTTTGGTAGAAGCATTGAGATATCACATCTCATGCTATAGGAAGGGTCTCAGGATTGGAATGGGAAGGACTTAGATATCACATATCATGCTATAGGGAGGGTTTCTGTTTTGATATTAGAAGCATTGAGATATCACATCTCATGCTAAAGGGAGGGTCACAGGATTGGAATGGGAAGGAGCTGGATATCACATCTCATGCTAAAGGAAGGGTCTCAGGTTTGGAACGGGAAGGAGTTGGATATCCGATCTCATGTTATAGGAAGGGTCTAAGGTCTGGTATAAGCATTGAGATATCACATCTCTGCTATCGGAAGTGTCTCAGGATTGGAATGGGAAGGAGTTGGATATCCCATCTCATGTTATAGGAAGGGTCTCAGGTTTGGTATAAGCATTGAGATATCACATCTCATGCTATAGGAAGGGTCTCAGGATTGGAATGGGAAGGAGTTGGATATCACATCTCATGCTATAGGAAGGGTCTCAGGTTTGGTATAAGCATTGAGATATCACATCTCATGCTATAGGAAGGGTCTCAGGATTGGAATGGGAAGGAGTTGTATATGACATCTCATGCCGTAGGAAGGGTCTCAGGTTTGGTATAAGCATTGAGATATCACATCTCATGCTATAGGAAGGGTCTCAGGATTGGAATGGGAAGGAGTTGGATATCACATCTCATGCTATAGGAAGGGTCTCAGGTTTGGTATAAGCATTGAGATATCACATCTCATGCTATAGGAAGGGTCTCAGGATTGGAATGGGAAGGAGTTGTATATGACATCTCATGCCGTAGGAAGGGTCTCAGGTTTGGTATAAGCATTGAGATATCACATCTCTGCTATCGGAAGGGTCTCAGGATTGGAATGGGAAGGAGTTGGATATCCCATCTCATGTTATAGGAAGAGTCTCAGGTTTGGTATTAGAAGCATTGAGATATCACATCTCATGCTATAGGAAGTGTCTCAGGATTGGAATGGGAAGGACTTGGATATCACATCTCATGCTATAGGGAGGCTCTCAAGTTTGATATTAGAAGCATTGAGATATCACATCTCATGCTATAGGAAGGGTCTCAGGATTGGAATGGGAAGGAGTTGGATATCACATCTCATGCTATAGGAAGGGTCTCAGGTTTGGTATAAGCAGTGAGATATCACATCGCATGCTGTAGGAAGGGTCTCAGGTTTGGTATTAGAAGCATTGAGATATCACATCTCATGCTATAGGAAGGATCTCAGGTTCGGTATTAGAAGTATTGAGATATCACATCTCATGCTATAGGAACGGTCTCAGGATTGGAATGGGAAGGAGTTGGATATCACATCTCATGCTAAAGGAAGGGTCTCAGGTTTGGTAGAAGCATTGAGATATCACATCTCATGCTATAGAAAGGGTCTCAGGATTGGAATGGGAAGGACTTAGATATCACATATCATGCTATAGGGAGGGTCTCAGTTTTGATATTAGAAGCATTGAGATATCACATCTCATGCTATCGGAAGTGTCTCACGATTGGAATGGGAAGGAGCTGGATATCACATCTCATGCTAAAGGAAGAGTCTCAGGATTGGAACGGGAAGGAGTTGGATATCACATCTCATGTTATAGGAAGGGTCTCAGGTTTGGTATAAGCATTGAGATATCACATCTCTGCTATCGGAAGTGTCTCAGGATTGGAAATGGAAGGAGTTGGATATCCCATCTCATGTTATAGGACGGGTCTCAGGTTTGTTATTAGAATCATTGAGATATCATATTGCATGCTGTAGGAAGGGTCTAAGGATTGGAATGGAAAGGACTTGGATATCACATCTCATGCTATAGATAGGCTCTCAGGTTTGGAAAGGGAAGGAGTTGGATATCACATTTCATGTTAGAGGAAGGATCTCAGGTTTGGTATTAGAGGCATTGAGATATCATATTGCATGCTGTAGGAAGGGTCTAAGGATTGGAATGGGAAGGACTTGGATATCACATCTCATGCTATAGGAAGGGTCTCAGGTTGGAATGGGAAGGAGTTGGATATCACATCTCATGTTAAAGGGAGGGTCTCAGAATTGGAAGGGGAAGGATTTGGATATCACATCTCATGTTATAGGAAGGATCTCAGGTTTGGTATTAGAAGCATTGAGATATCACATCTCATGCTATCGGAAGGATCTCAGGTTTGATATTAGAAGCATTGAGATATCACATCTCATGCTATCAGAAGGGTCTCAGGATTGGAATGGGAAGGAGATGGATATCACATATGCTAAAGGGAGGGTCTCAGGTTTGGAAGGGGAAGGATTTGGATATCACATCTCATGTTATCGGAAAGGATCTCAGGTTTGGTATTAGAAGTATTGAGATATCACATCTCATGCTATAGGAAGGGTCTCAGGATTGGAATGGGAAGGAGTTGGATATCACATCTCATGCTAAAGGAAGGGTCTCAGGTTTGGTAGAAGCATTGAGATATCACATCTCATGCTATAGGAAGTGTCTCAGGATTGGAATGGGAAGGAGCTGGATATCACATCTCATGCTAAAGGAAGGGTCTCAGGTTTGGAACGGGAAGGAGTTGGATATCCGATCTCATGTTATAGGAAGGGTCTAAGGTCTGGTATAAGCATTGAGATATCACATCTCTGCTATCGGAAGTGTCTCAGGATTGGAATGGGAAGGAGTTGGATATCCGATCTCATGCTATCGGAAGGATCTCAGGTTTGGTATTAGAAGCATTGAGATATCACATCTCATGCTATAGGACGGGTCTCAGGATTGGAATGGGAAGGACTTAGATATCACATATCATGCGATAGGGAGGGTTTCCGTTTTGATATTAGAAGCATTGAGATATCACATCTCATGCTATCGGAAGTGTCTCAGGATTGGAATGGGAAGGAGCTGGATATCACATCTCATGCTAAAGGAAGGGTCTCAGGTTTGGAACGGGAAGGAGTTGGATATCCAATCTCATGTTATAGGAAGGGTCTAAGGTCTGGTATAAGCATTGAGATATCACATCTCTGCTATCGGAAGTGTCTCAGGATTGGAATGGGAAGGAGTTGGATATCCCATCTCATGTTATAGGAAGGGTCTCAGGTTTGGTATAAGCATTGAGATATCACATCTCATGCTATAGGAAGGGTCTCAGGATTGGAATGGGAAGGAGTTGGATATCACATCTCATGCTATAGGAAGGGTCTCAGGTTTGGTATAAGCATTGAGATATCACATCTCATGCTATAGGAAGGGTCTCAGGATTGGAATGGGAAGGAGTTGTATATGACATCTCATGCCGTAGGAAGGGTCTCAGGTTTGGTATAAGCATTGAGATATCACATCTCATGCTATACTAAGGGTCTCAGGATTGGAATGGGAAGGAGTTGGATATCACATCTCATGCTATAGGAAGGGTCTCAGGTTTGGTATAAGCATTGAGATATCACATCTCATGCTATAGGAAGGGTCTCAGGATTGGAATGGGAAGGAGTTGTATATGACATCTCATGCCGTAGGAAGGGTCTCGGGTTTGGTATAAGCATTGAGATATCACATCTCTGCTATCGGAAGGGTCTCAGGATTGGAATGGGAAGGAGTTGGATATCCCATCTCATGTTATAGGAAGAGTCTCAGGTTTGGTATTAGAAGCATTGAGATATCACATCTCATGCTATAGGAAGTGTCTCAGGATTGGAATGGGAAGGACTTGGATATCACATCTCATGCTATAGGGAGGCTCTCAAGTTTGATATTAGAAGCATTGAGATATCACATCTCATGCTATAGGAAGGGTCTCAGGATTGGAATGGGAAGGAGTTAGATATCACATCTCATGCTATAGGAAGGGTCTCAGGTTTGGTATAAGCAGTGAGATATCACATCTCATGCTATAGGAAGTGTCTCAGGATTGGAATGGGAAGGAGTTGAATATCACATCTCATGTTATAGGAAGGATCTCAGGTTTGGTATAAGAATTGAGATATCACATCTCTGCTATCGGAAGGGTCTCAGGATTGGAATGGGAAGGAGTTGGATATTCCAATCTCATGTTATAGGAAGGGTCTCAGGATTGGTATTAGAAGCATTGAGATATCACATCTCATGCTATCGGAAGGATCTCAGGTTTGGTATTAGAAGCATTGAGATATCACATCTCATGCTATCAGAAGGGTCTCAGGATTGGAATGGGAAGGAGATGGATATCACATCTCATGATAAAGGGAGGGTATCAGGTTTGGAAGGGGAAGGATTTGGATATCACATCTCATGTTATCGGAAGGATTTCAGGTTTGGTATTAGAAGAATTGAGATATCACATCTCATGCTATAGGAAGGGTCTCAGGATTGGAATGGGAAGGAGTTGGATATCACATCTCATGCTAAAGGAAGGGTCTCAGGTTTGGTAGAAGCATTGAGATATCACATCTCATGCTATAGGAAGGGTCTCAGGATTGGAATGGGAAGGACTTAGATATCACATATCATGCTATAGGGAGGGTTTCCGTTTTGATATTAGAAGCATTGAGATATCACATCTCATGCTATCGGAAGTGTCTCAGGATTGGAATGGGAAGGAGCTGGATATCACATCTCATGCTAAAGGAAGGGTCTCAGGTTTGGAACTGGAAGGAGTTGGATATCCGATCTCATGTTATAGGAAGGGTCTAAGGTCTGGTATAAGCATTGAGATATCACATCTCTGCTATCGGAAGTGTCTCAGGATTGGAATGGGAAGGAGTTGGATATCCCATCTCATGTTATAGGAAGGGTCTCAGGTTTGGTATAAGCATTGAGATATCACATCTCATGCTATAGGAAGGGTCTCAGGATTGGAATGGGAAGGAGTTGGATATCACATCTCATGCTATAGGAAGGGTCTCAGGTTTGGTATAAGCATTGAGATATCACATCTCATGCTATAGGAAGGGTCTCAGGATTGGAATGGGAAGGAGTTGTATATGACATCTCATGCCGTAGGAAGGGTCTCAGGTTTGGTATAAGCATTGAGATATCACATCTCATGCTATAGGAAGGGTCTCAGGATTGGAATGGGAAGGAGTTGGATATCACATCTCATGCTATAGGAAGGGTCTCAGGTTTGGTATAAGCATTGAGATATCACATCTCATGCTATAGGAAGGGTCTCAGGATTGGAATGGGAAGGAGTTGTATATGACATCTCATGCCGTAGGAAGGGTCTCAGGTTTGGTATAAGCATTGAGATATCACATCTCTGCTATCGGAAGGGTCTCAGGATTGGAATGGGAAGGAGTTGGATATCCCATCTCATGTTATAGGAAGAGTCTCAGGTTTGGTATTAGAAGCATTGAGATATCACATCTCATGCTATAGGAAGGGTCTCAGGATTGGAATGGGAAGGAGTTAGATATCACATCTCATGCTATAGGAAGGGTCTCAGGTTTGGTATAAGCAGTGAGATATCACATCTCATGCTATAGGAAGTGTCTCAGGATTGGAATGGGAAGGAGTTGTATATCACATCTCATGTTATAGGAAGGATCTCAGGTTTGGTATAAGAATTGAGATATCACATCTCTGCTATCGGAAGGGTCTCAGGATTGGAATGGGAAGGAGTTGGATATTCCAATCTCATGTTATAGGAAGGGTCTCAGGTTTGGTATTAGAAGCATTGAGATATCACATCTCATGCTATCGGAAGGATCTCAGGTTTGGTATTAGAAGCATTGAGATATCACATCTCATGCTATCAGAAGGGTCTCAGGATTGGAATGGGAAGGAGATGGATATCACATCTCATGTTATCGGAAGGATCTCAGGTTTGGTATTAGAAGTATTGAGATATCACATCTCATGCGATAGGAAGGGTCTCAGGATTGGAATGGGAAGGAGTTGGATATCACATCTCATGCTAAAGGAAGGGTCTCAGGTTTGGTAGAAGCATTGAGATATCACATCTCATGCTATAGGAAGGGTCTCAGGATTGGAATGGGAAGGACTTAGATATCACATATCATTCTATAGGGAGGGTTTCCGTTTTGATATTAGAAGCATTGAGATATCACATCTCATGCTATCGGAAGTGTCTCAGGATTGGAATGGGAAGGAGCTGGATATCACATCTCATGCTAAAGGAAGGGTCTCAGGTTTGGAACGGGAAGGAGTTGGATATCCGATCTCATGTTATAGGAAGGGTCTAAGGTCTGGTATAAGCATTGAGATATCACATCTCTGCTATCGGAAGTGTCTCAGGATTGGAATGGGAAGGAGTTGGATATCCCATCTCATGTTATAGGAAGGGTCTCAGGTTTGGTATAAGCATTGAGATATCCCATCTCATGCTATAGGAAGGGTCTCAGGATTGGAATGGGAAGGAGTTGGATATCACATCTCATGCTATAGGAAGGGTCTCAGGTTTGGTATAAGCATTGAGATATCACATCTCATGCTATAGGAAGGGTCTCAGGATTGGAATGGGAAGGAGTTGTATATGACATCTCATGCCGTAGGAAGGGTCTCAGGTTTGGTATAAGCATTGAGATATCACATCTCATGCTATAGGAAGGGTCTCAGGATTGGAATGGGAAGGAGTTGGATATCACATCTCATGCTATAGGAAGGGTCTCAGGTTTGGTATAAGCATTGAGATATCACATCTCATGCTATAGGAAGGGTCTCAGGATTGGAATGGGAAGGAGTTGTATATGACATCTCATGCCGTAGGAAGGGTCTCAGGTTTGGTATAAGCATTGAGATATCACATCTCTGCTATCGGAAGGGTCTCAGGATTGGAATGGGAAGGAGTTGGATATCCCATCTCATGTTATAGGAAGAGTCTCAGGTTTGGTATTAGAAGCATTGAGATATCACATCTCATGCTATAGGAAGTGTCTCAGGATTGGAATGGGAAGGACTTGGATATCACATCTCATGCTATAGGGAGGCTCTCAAGTTTGATATTAGAAGCATTGAGATATCACATCTCATGCTATAGGAAGGGTCTCAGGATTGCAATGGGAAGGAGTTGGATATCACATCTCATGCTATTGGAAGGGTCTCAGGTTTGGTATAAGCAGTGAGATATCACATCTCATGCTATAGGAAGTGTCTCAGGATTGGAATGGGAAGGAGTTGGATATCACATCTCATGTTATAGGAAGGATCTCAGGTTTGGTATAAGAATTGAGATATCACATCTCTGCTATCGGAAGGGTCTCAGGATTGGAATGGGAAGGAGTTGGATATTCCAATCTCATGTTATAGGAAGGGTCTCAGGTTTGGTATTAGAAGCATTGAGATATCACATCTCATGCTATAGGAAGGGTCTCAGGATTGGAATGGGAAGGACTTGGATATCACATCTCATGCTATAGGGAGGGTCTCAAGTTTGATATTAGAAGCATTGAGATATTACATCTCATGAGATTGGAAGGGTCTCAGGATTCGAATGGGAAGGAGTTGGATATCACATCTCATGATAAAGGAAGGGTCTAAGGTTTGGAAGGGGAAGGATTTGGATATCACATCTCATGTTATAGGACGGGTCTCAGGTTTGGTATTAGAAGCATTGAGATATCAAGTCTCATGGTATAGAAAGGGGATCAGAATTGGAATGGGAAGGAGTTGGATGTCACAACTCAAGCTATAGGAAGGGTCTCAGGATTGGAATGGGAAGGACTTGGATATCACAGCTCATGCTATAGGGAGGGTCTCAAGTTTGATATTAGAAGCATTGAGATATCACATCTCATGATATCGGAAGGGTCTCAGGATTGGAATGGGAAGGAGTTGGATATCACATCTCATGATAAAGGAAGGGTCTAAGGTTTGGAAGGGGAAGGATTTGGATATCACATCTCATGTTATAGGACGGGTCTCAGGTTTGGTATTAGAAGCATTGAGATATCAAGTCTCATGGTATAGGAAGCGGCTCAGAATTGGAATGGGAAGGAGTTGGATATCAAGTCTCATGGTATAGGAAGGGGCTCAGAATTGGAATGGGAAGGAGTTGGATATCACATCTCATGCTAAAGGGAGGGTCTCAGGTTTGGAAGGGGAAGGAATGGATATCACATCTCATGTTATAGGAAGGATCTCAGGTTTGGTATTAGAAGAATTGAGATATCACATCTCATGCTATCGGAAGTATCTCAGGTTTGGTATTAGAGGCATTGAGATATCACATCTCATGCTATCTATCATAAGGGTCTCAGGATTGGAATGGGAAGGAGTTGGATATCACATCTCATGCTAAAGGGAGGGTCTCAGGTTTGGAAGGGGAAGGATTTGGATATCACATCACATGTTATAAGAAGGATCTCAGGTTTGGTATTAGAAGCATTGAGATATCACATCTCATGCTATCGGAAGGGTCTCAGGATTGGAATGGGAAGGAGTCGGATATCACATCTCATGCTATAGGAAGGCCCTCAGGTTTGGAAGGGGAAAGAGTTGGATATCACATTTCATGTTAGAGGTAGGATCTCAGGTTTGGTATTAGAGGCATTGAGATATCACATCTCATGCTATCAGAAGGGTCTCAGGATTGGAATGGGAAGGAGTTGGATATCACATCTCATGCTAAAGGGAGGGTCTCAGGTTTGGAAGGGGAAGGATTTGGATATCACGTCTCATGTTATAGGAAGGATCTCAGGTTTGGTATTAGAAGCATTGAGATATCACATCTCATGCTATCGGAAGGATCTCAGGTTTGGTATTAGAGGCATTGAGATATCACATCTCATGCTAAAGGGAGGGTCTCAGGTTTGGAAGGGGAAGGATTTGGATATCACATCTCTTGTTATAGGAAGGATCACAGGTTTGGTATTAGAAGCATTGAGATATCACATCTCATGCTATCGGAAGGGTCTCAGGATTGGAATGGGAAGGAGTTGGATAACACATCTCATGCTAAAGGGAGGGTCTCAGGTTTGGAAGGGGAAGGATTTGGATATCACATCTCATGTTACAGGAAGGATCTCAGGTTTGGTATTAGAAGCATTGAGATATCACATCTCATGCTATCGGAAGTATCTCAGGTTTGGTATTAGAGGCACTGAGATATCACATCTCATGCTATCTATCATAAGGGTCTCAGGATTGGAATGGGAAGGAGTTGGATATCACATCTCATGCTAAAGGGAGGGTCTCAGGTTTGGAAGGGGAAGGATTTGGATATCACATCACATGTTATAAGAAGGATCTCAGGTTTGGTATTAGAAGCATTGGGATATCACATCTCATGCTATCGGAAGGGTCTCAGGATTGGAATGGGAAGGAGTCGGATATCACATCTCATGCTATAGGAAGGCTCTCAGGTTTGGAAGTGGAAAGAGTTGGATATCACATTTCATGTTAGAGGTAGGATCTCAGGTTTGGTATTAGAGGCATTGAGATATCACATCTCATGCTATCAGAAGGGTCTCAGGATTAGAATGGGAAGGAGTTGGATATCACATCTCATGCTAAAGGGAGGGTCTCAGGTTTGGAAGGGGAAGGATTTGGATATCACGTCTCATGTTATAGGAAGGATCTCAGGTTTGGTATTAGAAGCATTGAGATATCACATCTCATGCTATCGGAAGGATCTCAGGTTTGGTATTAGAGGCATTGAAATATCACATCTCATGCTAAAGGGAGGGTCTCAGGTTTGTAAGGGGAAGGATTTGGATATCACATCTCTTGTTATAGGAAGGATCACAGGTTTGGTATTAGAAGCATTGAGATATCACATCTCATGCTATCGGAAGGGTCTCAGGATTGGAATGGGACGGAGTTGGATATCACATCTCATGCTAAAGGGAGGGTCTCAGGTTTGGAAGGGGAAGGATGTGGATATCACATTTCATGTTAGAGGTAGGATCTCAGGTTTGGTATTGGAGGCATTGAGATATCACATCTCATGCTATCAGAAGGGTCTCAGGATGGGAATGGGAAGGAGTTGGATATCACATCTCATGCTAAAGGTAGGGTCTCAGGTTTGGAAGGGGTAGGATTTGGATATCACATCTCATGTTATCGGAAGGATTTCAGGTTTGGTATTAGAAGCATTGAGATATCACATCTCATGCTATAGGAAGGGTCTCAGGTTTGGTATTAGAAGCATTGAGATATCAAGTCTCATGGTATAGGAAGGGTCTCAGAATTGGAATGGGAAGGAGTTGGATATCTCATGTTATAGGAAGGATCTCAGGTTTGGTATAAGAATTGAGATATCACATCTCTGCTATCGGAAGGGTCTCAGGATTGGAATGGGAAGGAGTTGGATATTCCAATCTCATGTTATAGGAAGGGTCTCAGGTTTGGTATTAGAAGCATTGAGATATCACATCTCATGCTATAGGAAGGGTCTCAGGGTTGGAATGGGAAGGACTTGGATATCACATCTCATGCTATAGGGAGGGTCTCAAGTTTGATATTAGAAGCATTGAGATATTACATCTCATGATATCGGAAGGGTCTCAGGATTGGAATGGGAAGGAGTTGGATATCACATCTCATGATAAAGGAAGGGTCTAAGGTTTGGAAGGGAAGGATTTGGATATCACATCTCATGTTATAGGACGGGTCTCAGGTTTGGTATTAGAAGCATTGAGATATCAAGTCTCATGGTATAGAAAGGGGATCAGAATTGGAATGGGAAGGAGTTGGATGTCACAACTCAAGCTATAGGAAGGGTCTCAGGATTGGAATGGGAAGGACTTGGATATCACATCTCATGCTATAGGGAGGGTCTCAAGTTTGATATTAGAAGCATTGAGATATCACATCTCATGATATCGGAAGGGTCTCAGGATTGGAATGGGAAGGAGTTGGATATCACATCTCATGATAAAGGAAGGGTCTAAGGTTTGGAAGGGGAAGGATTTGGATATCACATCTCATGTTATAGGACGGGTCTCAGGTTTGGTATTAGAAGCATTGAGATATCAAGTCTCATGGTATAGGAAGGGGCTCAGAATTGGAATGGGAAGGAGTTGGATATCAAGTCTCATGGTATAGGAAGGGGCTCAGAATTGGAATGGGAAGGAGTTGGATATCACATCTCATGCTAAAGGGAGGGTCTCAGGTTTGGAAGGGGAAGGATTTGGATATCACATCTCATGTTATAGGAAGGATCTCAGGTTTGGTATTAGAAGCATTGAGATATCACATCTCATGCTATCGGAAGTATCTCAGGTTTGGTATTAGAGGCATTGAGATATCACATCTCATGCTATCTATCATAAGGGTCTCAGGATTGGAATGGGAAGGAGTTGGATATCACATCTCATGCTAAAGGGAGGGTCTCAGGTTTGGAAGGGGAAGGATTTGGATATCACATCACATGTTATAAGAAGGATCTCAGGTTTGGTATTAGAAGCATTGAGATATCACATCTCATGCTATCGGAAGGGTCTCAGGATTGGAATGGGAAGGAGTCGGATATCACATCTCATGCTATAGGAAGGCCCTCAGGTTTGGAAGGGGAAAGAGTTGGATATCACATTTCATGTTAGAGGTAGGATCTCAGGTTTGGTATTAGAGGCATTGAGATATCACATCTCATGCTATCAGAAGGGTCTCAGGATTGGAATGGGAAGGAGTTGGATATCACATCTCATGCTAAAGGGAGGGTCTCAGGTTTGGAAGGGGAAGGATTTGGATATCACGTCTCATGTTATAGGAAGGATCTCAGGTTTGGTATTAGAAGCATTGAGATATCACATCTCATGCTATCGGAAGGATCTCAGGTTTGGTATTAGAGGCATTGAGATATCACATCTCATGCTAAAGGGAGGGTCTCAGGTTTGGAAGGGGAAGGATTTGGATATCACATCTCTTGTTATAGGAAGGATCACAGGTTTGGTATTAGAAGCATTGAGATATCACATCTCATGCTATCGGAAGGGTCTCAGGATTGGAATGGGAAGGAGTTGGATAACACATCTCATGCTAAAGGGAGGGTCTCAGGTTTGGAAGGGGAAGGATTTGGATATCACATCTCATGTTACAGGAAGGATCTCAGGTTTGGTATTAGAAGCATTGAGATATCACATCTCATGCTATCGGAAGTATCTCAGGTTTGGTATTAGAGGCATTGAGATATCACATCTCATGCTATCTATCATAAGGGTCTCAGGATTGGAATGGGAAGGAGTTGGATATCACATCTCCTGCTAAAGGGAGGGTCTCAGGTTTGGAAGGGGAAGGATTTGGATATCACATCACATGTTATAAGAAGGATCTCAGGTTTGGTATTAGAAGCATTGGGATATCACATCTCATGCTATCGGAAGGGTCTCAGGATTGGAATGGGAAGGAGTCGGATATCACATCTCATGCTATAGGAAGGCTCTCAGGTTTGGAAGGGGAAAGAGTTGGATATCACATTTCATGTTAGAGGTAGGATCTCAGGTTTGGTATTAGAGGCATTGAGATATCACATCTCATGCTATCAGAAGGGTCTCAGGATTAGAATGGGAAGGAGTTGGATATCACATCTCATGCTAAAGGAAGGGTCTCAGGTTTGGAAGGGGAAGGATTTGGATATCACGTCTCATGTTATAGGAAGGATCTCAGGTTTGGTATTAGAAGCATTGAGATATCACATCTCATGCTATCGGAAGGATCTCAGGTTTGGTATTAGAGGCATTGAGATATCACATCTCATGCTAAAGGGAGGGTCTCAGGTTTGTAAGGGGAAGGATTTGGATATCACATCTCTTGTTATAGGAAGGATCACAGGTTTGGTATTAGAAGCATTGAGATATCACATCTCATGCTATCGGAAGGGTCTCAGGATTGGAATGGGACGGAGTTGGATATCACATCTCATGCTAAAGGGAGGGTCTCAGGTTTGGAAGGGGAAGGATGTGGATATCACATTTCATGTTAGAGGTAGGATCTCAGGTTTGGTATTGGAGGCATTGAGATATCACATCTCATGCTATCAGAAGGGTCTCAGGATGGGAATGGGAAGGAGTTGGATATCACATCTCATGCTAAAGGGAGGGTCTCAGGTTTGGAAGGGGTAGGATTTGGATATCACATCTCATGTTATCGGAAGGATTTCAGGTTTGGTATTAGAAGCATTGAGATATCACATCTCATGCTATAGGAAGGGTCTCAGGTTTGGTATTAGAAGCATTGAGATATCAAGTCTCATGGTATAGGAAGGGTCTCAGAATTGGAATGGGAAGGAGTTGGATATCTCAAGCTATAGGAAGGGTCTCAGGTTTGGAATGGGAAGGGGTTTGATATCACAACTCATGCCATAGTATGGGTCTCAGGTTTGGTAGAAACATTGGGATATCACATCTCATGCTATCGGAAGGGTATCAGGATTTGATTTGGAAGGAGTTGGATATCCCATCTCATGCTATAGGAAGGGTCTCAGGTTGGAATGGGAAGGAGTTGGATATCACATCTCATGTTATAGGAAGGGTCCCAGGATTGGAATGGGAAGGACTTGGATATCATATCTCATGCTATAGGAAGGCTCTCAGGTTTGGAAGGGGAAGGAGTTGGATATCACATTTCATGTTAGAGGAAGGATCTCAGGTTTGGTATTAGAGGCATTGAGATATCACCTCTTGTTATAGGAAGGGTCTCACGTTTGGTACAAGCATTGAGATATCACATCTCATGCTATAGGAAGGGTCTCAGGATTGGAATGGGAAGGAGTTGTATATCACATCTCAAGCTATAGGAAGGGTCTCACGTTTGGTATAAGCATTGAGATATCACATCTCATGCTATAGGAAGGGTCTCAGGATTGGAATGGGAAGGTGTTGGATATCACATCTCATGTTATAGGAAAGATCTCAGGTTTGGTATTAGAAGCATTGCGACATCACATCTCATGTTATAGGAAGGGTCTCAGGATTGGAATGGGAAGAAGTTGGCTATCACATCTCATGCTATAGGAAGGGTCTCAGGTTTGGTATAAGCATTAAGATATCACATCTCATGCTATAGGAAGGGTCTCAGGATTGGAATGGGAAGGAGTTGTATATGACATCTCATGCCATAGGAAGGGTCTCAGGTTTGGAATAAGCATTGAGATATCACATCTCATGCTATAGGAAGGGTCTCAGGATTGGAATGGGACGGACTTCGATATCACATCTCATGCTATAGGGAGGGTCTCAGGTTTGGAAGGGGAAGGATTTGGATATCACATCGCATGTTATAGGAAGGATCTCAGGTTTGGTAAGGGAAGGAGTTGGATATCACATTTCATGTTAGAGGTAGGATCTCAGGTTTGGTATTAGAGGCATTGAGGTATCACATCTCATGCTATCAGAAGGGTCTCAGGATTGGAATGGGAAGGAGTTGGATATCACATCTCATGCTAAAGGGAGGGTCTCAGGTTTGGAAGGGGAAGGATTTGGATATCACATCGCGTGTTATAGGAAGGATCTCAGGTTTGGTATTAGAATCATTGAGATATCACATCTCATGCTATCGGAAGTATCTCAGGTTTGGTATTAGAGGCATTGAGATATCACATCTCATGCTATCATAAGGGTCTCAGGATTGGAATGGGAAGGAGTTGGATATCACTTCTCATGCTAAAGGGAGGGTCTCAGGTTTGGAAGGGGAAGGATTTGGATATCACATCACATGTTATAAGAAGGATCTCAGGTTTGGTATTAGAAGCATTGAGCTATCACATCTCATGCTATCGGAAGGGTCTCAGGATTGGAATGGGAAGGAGTTGGATATCACATCTCATGCTATAGGAAGGGTCTCAGGTTTGGAACGGGAAGGAGTTGGATATCACATCTCATGTTATAGGAAGAGTCTCAGGTTTGGTATAAGCATTGAGATATCACATCTCTGCAATCGGAAGTGTCTCAGGATTGGGATGGGAAGGAGTTGGATATCACATCTCATGCTATAGGAAGGGTCTCAGGTTTGGAACGGGAAGGAGTTGGATATCCCATCTCATGTTATAGGACGGGTCTCAGGTTTGGTATTAGAAGCATTGAGATATCACATCGCATGCTGTAGGAAGGGTCTCAGGATTGGAATGGGAAGGAGTTGGATATTACATCTCATGCTATAGGAAGGTTCTCAGGTTTGGTATAAGCATTGAGGTATCACATCTCTGCTATCGAAAGTGTCTCAGGATTGGAATGGGAAGGAGTTGGATACCCATCTCATTTTATAGGACGGGTCTCAGGTTTGTTATTAGAATCATTGAGATATCATATTGCATGCTGTAGGAAGGGTCTAAGGATTGGAATGGGAAGGACTTGAATATCACATCTCATGCTATAGGTAGGCTCTCAGGTTTGGAAAGGGAAGGAGTTGTATATTACATTTCGTGTTAGAGGAAGGATCTCAGGTTTGGTATTAGAGGCATTGAGATATCACATCTCATGCTATAGGAAGGGTCTCAGGATTGGAATGGGAAGGAGTTGGATATCACATCTCATGCTAAAGGGAGGGTCTCAGGTTTGGAAGGGGAAGGATTTGGATATCACATCGCGTGTTATAGGAAGGATCTCAGGTTTGGTATTAGAATCATTGAGATATCACATCTCATGCTATCGGAAGTATCTCAGGTTTGGTATTAGAAGCATTGAGCTCTCACATCTCATGCTATCGGAAGGGTCTCAGGATTGGAATGGGAAGGAGTTGGATATCACATCTCATGCTATAGGAAGGGTCTCAGGTTTGGAACGGGAAGGAGTTGGATATCACATCTCATGTTATAGGAAGAGTCTCAGGTTTGGTATAAGCATTGAGATATCACATCTCTGCAATCGGAAGTGTCTCAGGATTTTGATGGGAAGGAGTTGGATATCACATCTCATGCTATAGGGAGGGTCTCAGGTTTGGAACGGGAAGGAGTTGGATATCCCATCTCATGTTATAGGACGGGTCTCAGGTTTGGTATTAGAAGCATTGAGATATCACATTGCATGCTGTAGGAAGGGTCTCAGGATTGGAATGGGAAGGAGTTGGATATTACATCTCATGCTATAGGAAGGTTCTCAGGTTTGGTATAAGCATTGAGGTATCACATCTCTGCTATCGAAAGTGTCTCAGGATTGGAATGGGAAGGAGTTGGATACCCATCTCATTTTATAGGACGGGTCTCAGGTTTGTTATTAGAATCATTGAGATATCATATTGCATGCTGTAGGAAGGGTCTAAGGATTGGAATGGGAAGGACTTGAATATCACATCTCATGCTATAGGTAGGCTCTCAGGTTTGGAAAGGGAAGGAGTTGGATATCACATTGCATGTTAGAGGAAGGATCTCAGGTTTGGTATTAGAGGCATTGAGATATCACATCTCATGCTATAGGAAGGGTCTCAGGATTGGAATGGGAAGGGGTTGGATATCACATCTCATGCTATAGGAAGGTTCTCAGGTTTGGTATAAGCATTGAGATGTCACATCTCATGCTATAGGAAGGGTCTCAGGATTGGAATGGGAAGGAGTTGGATATCACATCTCATGTTATAGGAAGGATCTCAGGTTTGGTATTAGAAGCATTGAGATATCACATCTCATGCTATAGGAAGGGTCTCAGGATTGGAATGGGAAGGAGTTGTATATGACATCTCATGCCATAGGAAGGGTCTCAGGTTTGGTATAAGCATTGAGATATCACATCTCTGCTATCGGAAGGGTCTCAGGATTGGAATGGGAAGGAGTTGGATATCCCATCTCATGTTATAGGAAGAGTCTCAGGTTTGGTATTAGAAGCATTGAGATATCACATCTGATGCTATAGGAAGTGTCTCAGGATTGGAATGGGAAGGAGTTTGATATCACATCTCATGCCATGTATGGGTCTCAGGTTTTGTAGAAGCATTGTGATATCACATCTCATGCTATCGGAAGGGTATCAGGATTGGATTTGGAAGGAGTTGGATATCCCATGTCATGCTATAGGAAGGGTCTCAGGTTGGAATGGGAAGGAGTTGGATATCACATCTCATGTTATAGGAAGGGTCTCAGGATTGGAATGGGAAGGACTTGGATATCACATTTCATGCTATAGGAAGGCTCTCAGGTCTGGAAGGGGAAGGAGTTGGATATCACATTTCATGTTAGAGGTAGGATCTCAGGTTTGGTATTAGAGGCATTGAGATATCACATCTCATGCTATCAGAAGGGTCTCAGGATTGGAATGTGTTAGGAAAGATTTCATAATTGTAGGTAATTTTCCTTCCATGTGGCAACCCCTAAACTTTTTGCTGTTCTTTTTCACCTTGTTCTTGACTTTGCCAGAGAAGTGCAGCCTTCTGCCGCACTCCTCTTTGCTTTCGCTCCTTTCTTACGGGGAAACTGACATGCCCTTAAGACAGTCAGTACCGGGGAACGCTGTTTCCCGTAGTTTCTTTTACCATGTTGCGGCTTTAGTGCAATATGACACAAGAGGGCACTGTAAGCTAAGTTACAGCTCTCTTGGGTCTCTAGCCTTCTACAGGCCCTAGATACTCATTTAGGATGGTATTTGATCGGTGCAAGTCATTCAGGGACTGGAATGGTGGCAGCGATCGTTTTGTGTATTTTGAGCTCCTTTTGGCGTTCTAAGTGCGTCTTTCACGCTGAACCCAAAATGGTGGCCTGCCTCCCAAAATGGCCAGACCACGAGGCTCCTTTGTCTTGTCCACTGACCGTCTTGCTCCCTTCACCTTCCCCAGGTCGAGCCGACCCGGGGCCTTCCTTATTTGGGCATGTACTTTCCCGCGAAACACGGATGCTTTCGCGGGCTTCTACATGTCGTATGTGTGCCTCCAGGGTGTGGGCTGGGATGTCTGGTCCCAATACACATCCTGGGTGCCAGAGAGTCTAGGGTGGTGTGAATGCCTGGGACCACCGTGGTCCGTGATTGGTCCACGAATGGTGTGCGTGTTTGATGTGCGGATCTCCCATTGGGTCCCCTCCGTTTTGGCGCGAAGGGAACCGTGGATAAGAGGGGGCTGGAAACACCACTACCATGTCGATCTCCTGAGTTCTCACGAACGAAGGAATACAGGAGCCAAGTATCCTGCAACCAAGAGGCTGGACCGAGGAATCGCTGGTGACCCGCTGAAGGACTCCTACTTTGCACTGCTGTCGTCCTGTGAAACCCTTTCCTCCTTTGATCGAACCAGAAGGCCTGTACTGGTGCTTCGACCTTTGGAATAGCAGGAATAGCTATTCTCGGCAACTTCATCATCTCCTGCCAGTAAGCCTTCGGAAGCGTCTCTGGGCCATCCAGTTGACTGACCAGCTTACACGGGAGTCCTGCTCTGTAACCGCCGCCAGGTTGTGTAGTATCTCGAGTCCTTGTCACTCTCCCACGCTTCGTACACTTGGCGTTCCCAGGTCGGAAGGGAGGAGTGTACATTTGGCTCAGATACACACGGCCGCTCCGTTGTCCTGCTGCGGCAACAAACTGTGCAGGTTTCTTCGATTGGGACGTCTTTTTGCTCTACACGACGACGAGGCATTCCCTGCTCTTCTGAACCTGCCAGCTGCTGAAACTGACGTGGAGAAGCCTGGGTCTGCTTGCATCGGGGACCGGTGAGTAGCATAGCTAGGATCTGGTCGCCCTCCTGCAGTAGCCCATTGCTTTTCCCCGCTGTGTAAAACAGCACCCTTTTGTCCGTACTCGCGCTCTGCTTCTGCCCACTGTGGAGGCTGCGCTTGAGTCGCGGAACCTGTTCTTCTTCTTTAGTGCACTAATCTGAACTGCCTGACTTCCTTCGAAGAGCTTCCCCTTTTGCCCGTTGGCACCAGCGCGTGCAGGTACTTTGAGCACAAGGCTCCACTCTTCGCAGGGCTCGGACTTCCATCTAGTTAGGTGCCGCTGAAGGCGAACTGAGTCTAAAGCATTATCGCACTGCCAGTTTTCCTTCCCTTTCAGGTGGACTACACATTTCGTGCGTATAACGCTTGCGACTGTCGTATTTGTATATATATTGTCTTGATATGGTATGTGTTGGTTTAATATTGTGATATTGTGATTTTCTCGCTACGGTCATTGTTTTAAAGGCCTTAAAATAAACGTGTATATATTTTTATATAACACCTGTTTGGAGTAGTTTGTAAGTGTTCTGGTTTTGTGTGCTCATTGCGGGCTTTCAGTCACCCTCACCCCTCTTGAGACCTAGTCTTGACCGCCGCAATCGCTACCTTGATTGGTCTGGCTCGTCCAGAGGTTACCCTGTTCCAAGTAATTAGGTTGGCCTTCTGAACTTCTGCGCCACCAGGACAGAGTTCAGAAATCCGTCTTAACAAATTGGTGTACAGCGGTGGGATACGACTGAAGGTATCCAGTGTTGCGCACGAACTAAGGCATTTCAGGTTATTCCAACCAGGACACGTAGTGAATTGTTGTAGTATAACTTTAAAAAAGCCATAGTCCTATCTAACAGTATGGAAACAAATACCTTGTTAACTTTAAATGCTTCCAAATCAGAAACATTGAAGAAGATGTGTGCGGAGAGAGGTGTTTCCTCTCAAGGCACGAAATTGGAAATGATCCAAAGAATCGTGGCGTGGCAGGAAGCGCAGCTTGACGCTATAACTTCTGAGGACAGTGCGGAAGGTGGTGGGGTTCCTCCACCGCAGTGGTAGGCGAGCTCGGGGGAATATTCTCTTTCCCCCGTCGTGACTTGTTGACTCCTTTCGCCTTGGGTTTCCCCTTCGGCTGGGGCGGTGTATTGGACTTGGCCAATGCTGCCCGTGCTTGAGACCGTGTGTAGGGTCTTTCGGCAGTGTCTCCTACGAGCCCTAAAGCTCTGAGATCATTACCTAACAAGACCTTTCCCGGGACGTTTCTCTGAATGCTCACTGGAATCCTGACTGCTGTACCATTTAAAGTAAGATTTACAGGTATTACTGGAAACATACGGAGGGGGCCGTCAGCCAACTTAGTGGGCATCAGAGTAGCTCTGGCAACTTCCTCTGAGTCTACCAAGGTAGAATCCACTACAGTGCGACTGCACCCACTATCCCTAAGAGCTGGAGTATCTACTGTCTTTAAAGTAGTGCTTGGTATTATCCGGAATCCTAGCATAAGCCTCTGCGACTTTAGGCTCCCAGGAACCCAGGGATATCCAACTCCTTCCCAATCCAATCCTGAGACCCTTCCGATAGCAGAGATGTGATATCTCAATGCTTATACCAAACCTGAGACCCTTCCTATGGCATGAGATGTGATATCCAACACCTTGCCATTCAAATCCTGAGACCCTCCCTATAACAAGAGATGTCATATCCAACTCCTTCCCATTCCAAACCTGAGACCCTTCCTTTAGCATGAGATGTGATATCCAAATCCTTCACATTCCAATCCGGAGACCCTTCCTATAACATGAGATGTGATATCCAACTCCTTCCCAATCCAATCCTGAGACCCTTCCGATAGCAGAGATGTGATATCTCAATGCTTATACCAAACCTGAGACCCTTCCGATAGCAGAGATGTGATATCTCAATGCTTATACCAAACCTGAGACCCTTCCTATGGCATGAGATGTGATATCCAACACCTTGCCATTCAAATCCTGAGACCCTCCCTATAACAAGAGATGTCATATCCAACTCCTTCCCATTCCAAACCTGAGACCCTTCCTTTAGCATGAGATGTGATATCCAAATCCTTCACATTCCAATCCGGAGACCCTTCCTATAACATGAGATGTGATATCCAACTCCTTCCCAATCCAATCCTGAGACCCTTCCGATAGCAGAGATGTGATATCTCAATGCTTATACCAAACCTGAGACCCTTCCTATAGCATGAGATGCCATTCAAATCCTGAGACCCTCCCTATAACAAGAGATGTCATATCCAACTCCTTCCCATTCCAAACCTGAGACCCTTCCTTTAGCATGAGATGTGATATCCAAATCCTTCACATTCCAATCCGGAGACCCTTCCTTTAGCATGAGATGTGATATCCAAATCCTTCCCATTCCAATCCTTAAACCCTTCCTATAGCATGAGATGTGATATCTCAATGTTTCTAATAAAAAACCTGAGACCCTTCCTATAGCAAGAGATGTGATATCCAAATCCTTCCCATTCCAACCTGAGACCCTTCCTATAGCATGAGAAGGGATATCCAACTCCTTCCCATTCCAATCCTTAAACCCTTCCTATAGCATGAGATGTGATATCTCAATGTTTCTAATAAAAAACCTGAGACCCTTCCTATAGCAAGAGATGTGATATCCAAATCCTTCCCATTCCAACCTGAGACCCTTCCTATAGCATGAGAAGGGATATTCAACTCCTTCCCATTCCAATCCTGAGATCCTTCCTATAACATGAGATGTGATATCCAATTCCTTCCCATTCCAAACCTGAGACCCTTCCTATTGGATGAGATGTGATATCCAACTCCTTCCCATTGCAAACCTGAGACCCTTCCTATACCATAAGATGTGATATCTCAATGCTTCTAATACCAAACCTGGGACCCGTCCTATAACATGAGATATGATATCCAAATCCTTCCCATTCCAATCCTGAAACCCTTCCGATAGCATGAGATGTGATATCTCAATGTTTCTAATAAAAAACCTGAGACCCTTCATATAGCAAGAGATGTGATATCCAAATCCTTCCCATTTCAATCTTGAGACCCTTCCTATAACATGAGATATGATATCCAACTCCTTCCCATTCCAACATGAGACCCTTCCTATAGCATGAGAAGGGATGTCCAACTCCTTCCCAATCCAATCCTGAGACCCTTCCGATAGCAGAGATGTGATATCTCAATGCTTATACCAAACCTGAGACCCTTCCTTTAGCATGAGATTTGATATCCAAATCCTTCAAATTCCAATCCTGAGACCCTTCCTATATCATGAGATGTGATATCTCAATGCTTCTAATACCAAACCTGAGATGCTTCCTATAACATGAGATGTGATATCCAACTCCTTCCCATTCCAAACCTGAGACCCTTCCGATAGCATGAGATGTGATATCTCAATGCTTCTAAAACCAAACATGAGAACCATCCTATAACATGAGATGTGAAATCCCAATCCTTCCCTTCCCAAACCTGAGACCCTTCCTATAGCTTGAGATGTGATATAAAACTCCTTCCCATTCCAATCCTGAAATAGCTTGAGATGTGATATCCAACTCCTTCCCATTCCAATCCTGAGACCCTTATTATACCATGAGATGTGATATCTCAAGGCTTCTAATACCAAACCTGAGACCCTTCCTATGGCATGAGATGTGATATCCAACTCCTTGCCATTCAAATCCTGAGACCCTCCCTATAACAAGAGATGTCATATCCAACTCCTTCCCATTCCAAACCTGAGACGCTTCCTTTAGCATGAGATGTGATATCCAAATCCTTCACATTCCAATCCAGAGACCAATCCTATAGCATGAGATGTGATATCTCAATGCTTCTAATACCAAACCTGAGACCCTTCCGATAGCATGAGATGTGATATCTCAATGCTTCAAAAACCAAACATGAGAACCATCCTATAACATGAGATGTAAAATCCAAATCCTTCCCTTCCCAAACCTGAGACTCTTCCTATAGCATGAGATGTGATATCTCAATGCTTCTACCAAACCTGAAACCCTTCCTTTAGCATGAGATGTGATATCCAGCTCCTCCCATTCCAATCCTGAGACCCTTCCGATAGCATGAGATGTGATATCTCAATGCTTCTAATATCAAAACTGAGACCCTCCCTATAGCATCAGATGTGATATTTAAGTCCTTCCCATTCCAATCCTGAGACCCTTCCGATAGCAGAGATGTGATATCTCAATGCTTATACCAAACCTGAGACCCTTCCTATGGCATGAGATGTGATATCCAACTCCTTGCCATTCAAATCCTGAGACCCTCCCTATAACAAGAGATGTCATATCCAACTTCTTCCCATTCCAAACCTGAGACCATTCCTTTAGCATGAGATGTGATATCCAAATCCTTCACATTCCAATCCAGAGACCAATCCTATAGCATGAGATGTGAGTTCTCAATGCTTCTAATACCAAACCTGAGACCCTTCCGATAGCATGAGATGTAATATCTCAATGCTTCAAAAACCAAACATGAGAACCATCCTATAACATGAGATGTGAAATCCAAATCCTTCACTTCCCAAACCTGAGACTCTTCCTATAGCATGAGATGTGATATCTCAATGCTTCTAATATCAAACTTGAGACCCTCCCTATAGCATGAGATGTGATATCCAAGTCCTTCCCATTCCAATCCTGAGACACTTCCTATAGCATGAGATGTGATATCTCAATGCTTCTAATACCAAACCTGAGACTCTTCCTATAACATGAGATGGGATATCCAACTCCTTCCCATTCCAATCCTGAGACCCTTCCTATAGCATGAGATGTGATATCTCAATGCTTATCCCAAACCTGAGACCCTTCCTATAGCTTGAGATGTGATATCAAACTCCTTCCCATTCCAATCCTGAAATAGCTTGAGATGTGATATCCAACTCCTTCCCATTCCAATCCTGAGACACTTATTATACCATGAGATGTGATATCTCAAGGCTTCTAATACCAAACCTGAGACCCTTCCTATGGCATGAGATGTGATATCCAACTCCTTGCCATTCAAATCCTGAGACCCTCCCTATAACAAGAGATGTCATATCCAACTCCTTCCCATTCCAAACCTGAGACCCTTCCTTTAGCATGAGATGTGATATCCAAATCCTTCACATTCCAATCCGGAGACCCTTCCTATAACATGAGATGTGATATCCAACTCCTTCCCAATCCAATCCTGAGACCCTTCCGATAGCAGAGATGTGATATCTCAATGCTTATACCAAACCTGAGACCCTTCCTATGGCATGAGATGTGATATCCAACTCCTTGCCATTCAAATCCTGAGACCCTTCCTATAACAAGAGATGTCATATCCAACTCCTTCCCATTCCAAACCTGAGACCCTTCCTTTAGCATGAGATGTGATATCCAAATCCTTCACATTCCAATCCAGAGACCAATCCTATAGCATGAGATGTGATATCTCAATGCTTCTAATACCAAACCTGAGACCCTTCCGATAGCATGAGATGTGATATCCAACTCCTTCCCATTCCAATCCTGAGACACTTCCTATAGCATGAGATGTGATATCACAATGCTTCTAATACCAAACCTGAAACCCATCCTATAACATGAGATGTGATATCCAAATCCTTCCCCTTCCAAACCTGAGACCCTTCCTTTAGCATGAGATGTGATATCCAGCTCCTCCCATTCCAATCCTGAGACCCTTCCGATAGCATGAGATGTGATATCTCAATTCTTCTAATATCAAAACTGAGACCCTCCCTATAGCATGAGATGTGATATCTAACTCCTTCCCATTCCAATCCTGAGACCCTTCCGATAGCAGAGATGTGATATCTCAATGCTTATACCAAACCTGAGACCCTTCCTATGGCATGAGATGTGATATCCAACTCCTTGCCATTCAAATCCTGAGACCCTCCCTATAACAAGAGATGTCATATCCAACTCCTTCCCATTCCAAACCTGAGAGCCTTCCTTTAGCATGAGATGTGATATCCAAATCCTTCACATTCCAATCCGGAGACCAATCCTATAGCATGAGATGTGATATCTCAATGCTTCTAATACCAAACCTGAGACCCTTCCGATAGCATGAGATGTGATATCTCAATGCTTCAAAAACCAAACATGAGAACCATCCTATAACATGAGATGTGAAATCCAAATCCTTCCCTTCCCAAACCTGAGACTCTTCCTATAGCATGAGATGTGATATCTCAATGCTTCTAATATCAAACTTGAGACCCTCCCTATAGCATGAGATGTGATATCCAAGTCCTTCCCATTCCAATCCTGAGACACTTCCTATAGCATGAGATGTGATATCTCAATGCTTCTAATACCAAACCTGAGACTCTTCCTATAACATGAGATGGGATATCCAACTCCTTCCCATTCCAATCCTGAGACTCTTCTGATAGCAGAGATGTGATATCTCAATGCTTATACCAAACCTGAGACCCTTCCTACGGCATGAGATGTCATATACAACTCCTTCCCATTCCAATCCTGAGACCCTTCCTATAGCATGAGATGTGATATCTCAATGCTTATACCAAACCTGAGACCCTTCCTATAGCATGAGATGTGATATCCAACTCCTTCCCATTCCAATCCTGAGACCCTTCCTATAGCATGAGATTTGATGTCTCAATGCTTCTAATACCAAACCTGAGATCCTTCCTATAACATGAGATGTGATATCCAACTCCTTCCATTCCAATCCTGAGACCCTTCCTATAGCATGAGATTTGATATCTCAATGCTTATACCAAACCTGAGACCCTTCCTATAGCATGAGATGTGATATCCAAGTCTTTCCCATTCCAATCCTTAGACCCTTCCTACAGCATGCAATATGATATCTCAATGATTCTAATAACAATCCTGAGACCCGTCCTATAACATGAGATGGGATATCCAATTCCTTCCCATTCCAATCCTGAGACACTTCCGATAGCAGAGATGTGATATCTCAATGCTTATACCAAACCTGAGACCCTTCCTATAACATGAGATCGGATATCCAACTCCTTCCCGTTCCAAACCTGAGACCCTTCCTTTAGCATGAGATGTAATATCCAGCTCCTTCCCATTCCAATCCTGAGACACTTCCGATAGCATGAGATGTGATATCTCAATGCTTCTAATATCAAAACTGAAACCCTCCCTATAGCATGATATGTGATATCTAAGTCCTTCCCATTCCAATCCTGAGACCCTTCCTATAGCATGAGATGTGATATCTCAATGCTTCTACCAAACCTGAGACCCTTCCTTTAGCATGAGATGTGATATCCAACTCCTTCCCATTCCAACCTGAGACCCTTCCTATAGCATGAGAAGGGATATCCAACTCCTTCCCAATCCAATCCTGAGACCCTTCCGATAGCAGAGATGTGATATCTCAATGCTTATACCAAACCTGAGACCCTTCCTATGGCATGAGATGTGATATCCAATTCCTTGCCATTCAAATCCTGAGACCCTCCCTATAACAAGAGATGTCATATCCAACTCCTTCCCATTCCAAACCTGAGACCCTTCCTTTAGCATGAGATGTGATATCCAAATCCTTCACATTCCAATCCGGAGACCCTTCCTATAACATGAGATGTGATATCCAACTCCTTCCCATTCCAAACCTGAGACCCTTCCTTTAGCATGAGATGTGATATCCAAATCCTTCACATTCCAATCCGGAGACCCTTCCTATAACATGAGATGTGATATCCAACTCCTTCCCAATCCAATCCTGAGACCCTTCCGATAGCAGAGATGTGATATCTCAATGCTTATACCAAACCTGAGACCCTTCCGATAGCAGAGATGTGATATCTCAATGCCTATACCAAACCTGAGACCCTTCCTATGGCATGAGATGTGATATCCAACACCTTGCCATTCAAATCCTGAGACCCTCCCTATAACAAGAGATGTCATATCCAACTCCTTCCCATTCCAAACCTGAGACCCTTCCTTTAGCATGAGATGTGATATCCAAATCCTTCACATTCCAATCCGGAGACCCTTCCTATAACATGAGATGTGATATCCAACTCCTTCCCAATCCAATCCTGAGACCCTTCCGATAGCAGAGATGTGATATCTCAATGCTTATACCAAACCTGAGACCCTTCCTATAGCATGAGATGTGATATCGCAATGCTTCTACTAAAACTGAGACCCTTCCTTTAGCATGAGATGTGATATCCAAGTCCTTCCCATTCCAATCCTGAGACCCTTCCTATAGCATGAGATGTGATATCTCAATGCTTCTAATACCAAACCTGAGATCCTTCCGATAGCATGAGATGTGATATCTCAATGCTTCTAATACCAAACCTGAGATCCTTCCTATAACATGCGATGTGATATCCAAATCCTTCCCCATCCAAACCTGAGACCCTCCCTTTAGCATGAGATGTGATATCCAACTCCTTCCCATTCCAATCCTGATACCCTTCTGATAGCATGAGATGTGATATCTCAATGCCTCTAATACCAAACCTGAGATCCTAACTCTAACATGAAATGTGATATCCAACTCCTTCCCTTTCCAAACCTGAGAGCCTTCCTACAGCATGAGATGTGATATCCAAGTCCTTCCCATTCCAATCTTGAGACCCTTCCTATAACATGAGATGTGATATCCAACTCTTTCCCATTCCAACCTGAGACCTTTCCTATAGCATGAGAT
Source organism: Ambystoma mexicanum (assembly GCF_040938575.1). Lineage (NCBI taxonomy): Eukaryota > Metazoa > Chordata > Amphibia > Caudata > Ambystomatidae > Ambystoma > Ambystoma mexicanum. The sequence continues at coordinate 569,059,946 of NC_090932.1, read as the reverse complement.
GGGATATCCAACAACTCCTTCCAAATCCAATCCTGATACCCTTCCGATAGCATGAGATGTGATATCCCAATGCTTCTACAAAACCTGAGACCCATACCATGGCATGATGTGATATCAAACTCCCGTCCTATACCATGAGACTTGATATCTCAATGCTTCTAATACCAAACCTGAGACCGGTCCAATAACATGAGATGTGATATCCAAATCCTTCCCCTTCCAAACCTGAGACCCTTCCTTTAGCATGAGATGTGATATCCAAATCCTTCCCATTCCAATCCTTAAACCCTTCCTATAGCATGAGATGTGATATCTCAATGTTTCTAATAAAAAACCTGAGACCCTTCCTATAGCAAGAGATGTGATATCCAAATCCTTCCCATTCCAACCTGAGACCCTTCCTATAGCATGAGAAGGGATATCCAACTCCTTCCCATTCCAATCCTTAAACCCTTCCTATAGCATGAGATGTGATATCTCAATGTTTCTAATAAAAAACCTGAGACCCTTCCTATAGCATGAGAAGGGATATCCAACTCCTTCCCATTCCAATCCTGAGATTCTTCCTATAACATGAGATGTGATATCCAATTCCTTCCCATTCCAAACCTGAGACCCTTCCTATTGGATGAGATGTGATATCCAACTCCTTCCCATTCCAAACCTGAGACCCTTCCTATACCATAAAATGTGATATCTCAATGCTTCTAATACCAAACCTGGGACCCGTCCTATAACATGAGATATGATATCCAAATCCTTCCCATTCCAATCCTGAAACCCTTCCGATAGCATGAGATGTGATATCTCAATGTTTCTAATAAAAAACCTGAGACCCTTCATATAGCAAGAGATGTGATATCCAAATCCTTCCCATTTCAATCTTGAGACCCTTCCTATAACATGAGATATGATATCCAACTCCTTCCCATTCCAACATGAGACCCTTCCTATAGCATGAAAAGGGATGTCCAACTCCTTCCCAATCCAATCCTGAGACCCTTCCGATAGCAGAGATGTGATATCTCAATGCTTATACCAAACCTGAGACCCTTCCTTTAGCATGAGATTTGATATCCAAATCCTTCACATTCCAATCCTGAGACCCTTCCTATAGCATGAGATGTGATATCTCAATGCTTCTAATACCAAACCTGGGATGCTTCCTATAACATGAGATGTGATATCCAACTCCTTCCCATTCCAAACCTGAGACCCTTCCGATAGCATGAGATGTGATATCTCAATGCTTCTAAAACCAAACATGAGAACCATACTATAACATGAGATGTGAAATCCCAATCCTTCCCTTCCCAAACCTGAGACCCTTCCTATAGCTTGAGATGTGATATCAAACTCCTTCCCATTCCAATCCTGAAATAGCTTGAGATGTGATATCCAACTCCTTCCCATTCCAATCCTGAGACCCTTATTATACCATGAGATGTGATATCTCAAGGCTTCTAATACCAAACCTGAGACCCTTCCTATGGCATGAGATGTGATATCCAACTCCTTGCCATTCAAATCCTGAGACCCTCCCTATAACAAGAGATGTCATATCCAACTCCTTCCCATTCCAAACCTGAGACGCTTCCTTTAGCATGAGATGTGATATCCAAATCCTTCACATTCCAATCCAGAGACCAATCCTATAGCATGAGATGTGATATCTCAATGCTTCTAATACCAAACCTGAGACCCTTCCGATAGCATGAGATGTGATATCTCAATGCTTCAAAAACCAAACATGAGAACCATCCTATAACATGAGATGTGAAATCCAAATCCTTCCCTTCCCAAACCTGAGACTCTTCCTATAGCATGAGATGTGATATCTCAATGCTTCTACCAAACCTGAAACCCTTCCTTTAGCATGAGATGTGATATCCAGCTCCTCCCATTCCAATCCTGAGACCCTTCCGATAGCATGAGATGTGATATCTCAATGCTTCTAATATCAAAACTGAGACCCTCCCTATAGCATGAGATGTGATATTTAAGTCCTTCCCATTCCAATCCTGAGACCCTTCCGATAGCAGAGATGTGATATCTCAATGCTTATACCAAACCTGAGACCCTTCCTATGGCATGAGATGTCATATACAACTCCTTCCCATTCGAATCCTGAGACCCTTCCTATAGCATGAGATGTGATATCTCAATGCTTATACCAAACCTGAGACCCTTCCTATAGCATGAGATGTGATATCCAACTCCTTCCCATTCCAATCCTGAGACCCTTCCTATAGCATGAGATGTGATGTCTCAATGCTTCTAATACCAAACCTGAGATCCTTCCTATAACATGAGATGTGATATCCAACTCCTTCCATTCCAATCCTGAGACCCTTCCTATAGCATGAGATTTGATATCTCAATGCTTATACCAAACCTGAGACCCTTCCTATAGCATGAGATGTGATATCCAAGTCTTTCCCATTCCAATCCTTAGACCCTTCATACAGCATGCAATATGATATCTCAATGATTCTAATAACAATCCTGAGACCCGTCCTATAACATGAGATGGGATATCCAATTCCTTCCCATTCCAATCCTGAGACACTTCCGATAGCAGAGATGTGATATCTCAATGCTTATACCAAACCTGAGACCCTTCCTATAACATGAGATCGGATATCCAACTCCTTCCCGTTCCAAACCTGAGACCCTTCCTTTAGCATGAGATGTAATATCCAGCTCCTTCCCATTCCAATCCTGAGACACTTCCGATAGCATGAGATGTGATATCTCAATGCTTCTACCAAACCTGAGACCCTTCCTTTAGCATGAGATGTGATATCCAACTCCTTCCCATTCCAACCTGAGACCCTTCCTATAGCATGAGAAGGGATATCCAACTCCTTCCCAATCCAATCCTGAGACCCTTCCGATAGCAGAGATGTGATATCTCAATGTTTATACCAAACCTGAGACCCTTCCTATGGCATGAGATGTGATATCCAACTCCTTGCCATTCAAGTCCTGAGACCCTCCCTATAACAAGAGATGTCATATCCAACTCCTTCCCATTCCAAACCTGAGACCCTTCCTTTAGCATGAGATGTGATATCCAAATCCTTCACATTCCAATCCGGAGACCCTTCCTATAACATGAGATGTGATATCCAACTCCTTCCCAATCCAATCCTGAGACCCTTCCGATAGCAGAGATGTGATATCTCAATGCTTATACCAAACCTGATACCCTTCCTATGGCATGAGATGTGATATCCAACTCCTTGCCATTCAAATCCTGAGACCCTCCCTATAACAAGAGATGTCATATCCAACTCCTTCCCATTCCAAACCTGAGACCCTTCCTTTAGCATGAGATGTGATATCCAAATCCTTCACATTCCAATCCAGAGACCAATCCTATAGCATGAGATGTGATATCTCAATGCTTCTAATACTAAACCTGAGACCCTTCCGATAGCATGAGATGTGATATCTAAATGCTTCAAAAACCAAACATGAGAACCGTCCTATAACATGAGATGTGAAATCCAAATCCTTCCCTTCCCAAACCTGAGACTCTTCCTATAGCATGAGATGTGATATCTCAATGCTTCTAATATCAAACTTGAGACCCTCCCTATAGCATGAGATGTGATATCCAAGTCCTTCCCATTCCAATCCTGAGACACTTCCTATAGCATGAGATGTGATATCTCAATGCTTCTAATACCAAACCTGAGACTCTTCCTATAACATGAGATGGGATATCCAACTCCTTCCCATTCCAATCCTGAGACTCTTCTGATAGCAGAGATGTGATATCTCAATGCTTATACCAAACCTGAGACCCTTCCTACGGCATGAGATGTCATATACAACTCCTTCCCATTCCAATCCTGAAACCCTTCCTATAGCATGAGATGTGATATCTCAATGCTTATACCAAACCTGAGACCCTTCCTATAGCATGAGATGTGATATCCAACTCCTTCCCATTCCAATCCTGAGACCCTTCCTATAGCATGAGATGTGATGTCTCAATGCTTCTAATACCAAACCTGAGATCCTTCCTATAACATGAGATGTGATATCCAACTCCTTCCATTCCAATCCTGAGACCCTTCCTATAGCATGAGATTTGATATCTCAATGCTTATACCAAACCTGAGACCCTTCCTATAGCATGAGATGTGATATCCAAGTCTTTCCCATTCTAATCCTTAGACCCTTCCTACAGCATGCAATATGATATCTCAATGATTCTAATAACAATCCTGAGACCCGTCCTATAACATGAGATTGGATATCCAACTCCTTCCCATTCCAATCCTGAGACACTTCCGATAGCAGAGATGTGATATCTCAATGCTTATACCAAACCTGAGACCCTTCCTATAACATGAGATCGGATATCCAACTCCTTCCCGTTCCAAACCTGAGACCCTTCCTTTAGCATGAGATGTAATATCCAGCTCCTTCCCATTCCAATCCTGAGACACTTCCGATTGCATGAGATGTGATATCTCAATGCTTCTAATATCAAAACTGAAACCCTCCCTATAGCATGAGATGTGATATCCAACTCCTTCCCTTTCCAACCTGAGACCCTTCCTATAGCATGAGAAGGGATATCCAACTCCTTCCCAATCCAATCCTGAGACCCTTCCGATAGCAGAGATGTGATATCTCAATGCTTATACCAAACCTGAGACCCTTCCTATGGCATGAGATGTGATATCCAACTCCTTGCCATTCAAATCCTGAGACCCTTCCTATAGCATGAGAAGGGATATCCAACTCCTTCCCAATCCAATCCTGAGACCCTTCCGATAGCAGAGATGTGATATATCAATGCTTATACCAATCCTGAGACCCTTCCTATAGCATGAGATGTGATGTCTCAATGCTTCTAATACCAAACCTGAGATCCTTCCTATAACATGAGATGTGATATCCAACTCCTTCCATTCCAATCCTGAGACCCTTCCTATAGCATGAGATTTGATATCTCAATGCTTATACCAAACCTGAGACCCTTCCTATAGCATGAGATGTGATATCCAAGTCTTTCCCATTCCAATCTTTAGACCCTTCATACAGCATGCAATATGATATCTCAATGATTCTAATAACAATCCTGAGACCCGTCCTATAACATGAGATGGGATATCCAATTCCTTCCCATTCCAATCCTGAGACACTTCCTATAGCAGAGATGTGATATCTCAATGCTTATACCAAACCTGAGACCCTTCCTATAACATGAGATCGGATATCCAACTCCTTCCCGTTCCAAACCTGAGACCCTTCCTTTAGCATGAGATGTAATATCCAGCTCCTTCCCATTCCAATCCTGAGACACTTCCGATAGCATGAGATGTGATATCTCAATGCTTCTACCAAACCTGAGACCCTTCCTTTAGCATGAGATGTGATATCCAACTCATTCCCATTCCAACCTGAGACCCTTCCTATAGCATGAGAAGGGATATCCAACTCCTTCCCAATCCAATCCTGAGACCCTTCCGATAGCAGAGATGTGATATCTCAATGCTTATACCAAACCTGAGACCCTTCCTATGGCATGAGATGTGATATCCAACACCTTGCCATTCAAATCCTGAGACCCTCCCTATAACAAGAGATGTCATATCCAACTCCTTCCCATTCCAAACCTGAGACCCTTCCTTTAGCATGAGATGTGATATCCAAATCCTTCACATTCCAATCCGGAGACCCTTCCTATAACATGAGATGTGATATCCAACTCCTTCCCAATCCAATCCTGAGACACTTCCGATAGCAGAAATGTGATATCTCAATGCTTATACCAAACCTGAGACCCTTCCTATGGCATGAGATGTGATATCCAACTCCTTGCCATTCAAATCCTGAGACCCTCCCTATAACAAGAGATGTCATATCCAACTCCTTCCCATTCCAAACCTGAGACCCTTCCTTTAGCATGAGATGTGATATCCAAATCCTTCACATTCCAATCCAGAGACCAATCTATAGCATGAGATGTGATATCTCAATGCTTCTAATACCAAACCTGAGACCCTTCCGATAGCATGAGATGTGATATCTCAATGCTTCAAAAACCAAACATGAGAACCGTCCTATAACATGAGATGTGAAATCCAAATCCTTCCCTTCCCAAACCTGAGACTCTTCCTATAGCATGAGATGTGATATCTCAATGCTTCTAATATCAAACTTGAGACCCTCCCTATAGCATGAGATGTGATATCCAAGTCCTTCCCATTCCAATCCTGAGACACTTCCTATAGCATGAGATGTGATATCTCAATGCTTCTAATACCAAACCTGAGACTCTTCCTATAACATGAGATGGGATATCCAACTCCTTCCCATTCCAATCCTGAGACTCTTCTGATAGCAGAGATGTGATATCTCAATGCTTATACCAAACCTGAGACCCTTCCTACGGCATGAGATGTCATATACAACTCCTTCCCATTCCAATCCTGAGACCCTTCCTATAGCATGAGATGTGATATCTCAATGCTTATACCAAACCTGAGACCCTTCCTATAGCATGAGATGTGATATCCAACTCCTTCCCATTCCAATCCTGAGACCCTTCCTATAGCATGAGATGTGATGTCTCAATGCTTCTAATACCAAACCTGAGATCCTTCCTATAACATGAGATGTGATATCCAACTCCTTCCATTCCAATCCTGAGACCCTTCCTATAGCATGAGATTTGATATCTCAATGCTTATACCAAACCTGAGACCCTTCCTATAGCATGAGATGTGATATCCAAGTCTTTCCCATTCCAATCCTTAGACCCTTCCTACAGCATGCAATATGATATCTCAATGATTCTAATAACAATCCTGAGACCCGTCCTATAACATGAGATGGGATATCCAACTCCTTCCCATTCCAATCCTGAGACACTTCCGATAGCAGAGATGTGATATCTCAATGCTTATACCAAACCTGAGACCCTTCCTATAACATGAGATCGGATATCCAACTCCTTCCAGTTCCAAACCTGAGACCCTTCCTTTAGCATGAGATGTAATATCCAGCTCCTTCCCATTCCAATCCTGAGACACTTCCAATAGCATGAGATGTGATATCTCAATGCTTCTAATATCAAAACTGAAACCCTCCCTATAGCATGAGATGTGATATCCAACTCCTTCCCATTCCAACCTGAGACCCTTCCTATAGCATGAGAAGGGATATCCAACTCCTTCCCAATCCAATCCTGAGACCCTTCCGATAGCAGAGATGTGATATCTCAATGCTTATACCAAATCTGAGACCCTTCCTATGGCATGAGATGTCATATCCAACTCCTTCCCATTCCAAACCTGAGACCCTTCCTTTAGCATGAGATGTGATATCCAAATCCTTCACATTCCAATCCGGAGACCCTTCCTATAACATGAGATGTGATATCCAACTCCTTCCCAATATAATCCTGAGACCCTTCCGATAGCAGAGATGTGATATCTCAATGCTTATACCAAACCTGAGACCCTTCCTATAGCATGAGATGTGATATCCAACTCCTTCCGATTCCAATCCTGAGACCCTTCCTATAGCATGAGATGTGATATCGCAATGCTTCTACCAAAACTGAGACCCTTCCTTTAGCATGAGATGTGATATCCAAGTCCTTCCCATTCCAATCCTGAGACCCTTCCTATAGCATGAGATGTGATATCTCAATGCTTCTAATACCAAACCTGAGATCCTTCCGATAGCATGAGATGTGATATCTCAATGCTTCTAATACCAAACCTGAGATCCTTCCTATAACATGAGATGTGATATCCAAATCCTTCCCCATCCAAACCTGAGACCCTCCCTTTAGCATGAGATGTGATATCCAACTCCTTCCCATTCCAATCCTGATACCCTTCTGATAGCATGAGATGTGATATCTCAATGCCTCTAATACCAAACCTGAGATCCTACCTCTAACATGAAATGTGATATCCAAATCCTTCCCTTTCCAAACCTGAGAGCCTTCCTACTGCATGAGATGTGATATCCAAGTCCTTCCCATTCCAATCTTGAGACCCTTCCTATAACATGAGATGTGATATCCAACTCTTTCCCATTCCAACCTGAGACCTTTCCTATAGCATGAGATGGGATATCCAACAACTCCTTCCAAATCCAATCCTGATACCCTTCCGATAGCATGAGATGTGATATCCCAATGCTTCTACAAAACCTGAGACCCATACCATGGCATGATGTGATATCAAACTCCCGTCCTATACCATGAGACTTGATATCTCAATGCTTCTAATACCAAACCTGAGACCGGTCAAATAACATGAGATGTGATATCCAAATCCTTCCCCTTCCAAACCTGAGACCCTTCCTTTAGCATGAGATGTGATATCCAAATCCTTCCCATTCCAATCCTTAAACCCTTCCTATAGCATGAGATGTGATATCTCAATGTTTCTAATAAAAAACCTGAGACCCTTCCTATAGCAAGAGATGTGATATCCAAATCCTTCCCATTCCAACCTGAGACCCTTCCTATAGCATGAGAAGGGATATCCAACTCCTTCCCATTCCAATCCTTAAACCCTTCCTATAGCATGAGATGTGATATCTCAATGTTTCTAATAAAAAACCTGAGACCCTTCCTATAGCAAGAGATGTGATATCCAAATCCTTCCCATTCCAAACCTGAGACCCTTCCTATTGGATGAGATGTGATATCCAACTACTTCCCATTCCAAACCTGAGACCCTTCCTATACCATAAGATGTGATATCTCAATGCTTCTAATACCAAACCTGGGACCCGTCCTATAACATGAGATATGATATCCAAATCCTTCCCATTCCAATCCTGAAACCCTTCCGATAGCATGAGATGTGATATCTCAATGTTTCTAATAAAAAACCTGAGACCCTTCATATAGCAAGAGATGTGATATCCAAATACTTCCCATTTCAATCTTGAGACCCTTCCTATAACATGAGATATGATATCCAACTCCTTCCCATTCCAACATGAGACCCTTCCTATAGCATGAGAAGGGATGTCCAACTCCTTCCCAATCCAATCCTGAGACCCTTCCGATAGCAGAGATGTGATATCTCAATGCTTATACCAAACCTGAGACCCTTCCTTTAGCATGAGATTTGATATCCAAATCCTTCACATTCCAATCCTGAGACCCTTCCTATAGCATGAGATGTGATATCTCAATGCTTCTAATACCAAACCTGAGATGCTTCCTATAACATGAGATGTGATATCCAACTCCTTCCCATTCCAAACCTGAGACCCTTCCGATAGCATGAGATGTGATATCTCAATGCTTCTAATACCAAACCTGAGATGCTTCCTATAACATGAGATTTGATATCCAAATCCTTCACATTCCAATCCTGAGACCCTTCCTATAGCATGAGATGTGATATCTCAATGCTTCTAATACCAAACCTGAGATGCTTCCTTTAGCATGAGATTTGATATCCAACTCCTTCCCATTCCAAACCTGAGACCCTTCCGATAGCATGAGATGTGAAATCCCAATCCTTCCCTTCCCAAACCTGAGACACTTCCTATAGCTTGAGATGTGATATCAAACTCCTTCCCATTCCAATCCTGAAATAGCTTGAGATGTGATATCCAACTCCTTCCCATTCCAATCCTAAGACCCTTATTATACCATGAGATGTGATATCTCAAGGCTTCTAATACCAAACCTGAGACCCTTCCTATGGCATGAGATGTGATATCCAACTCCTTGCCATTCAAATCCTGAGACCCTCCCTATAACAAGAGATGTCATATCCAACTCCTTCCTATTCCAAACCTGAGACCCTTCCTTTAGCATGAGATGTGATATCCAAATCCTTCACATTCCAATCCAGAGACCAATCCTATAGCATGAGATGTGATATCTCAATGCTTCTAATACCAAACCTGAGACCCTTCCGATAGCATGAGATGTGATATCTCAATGCTTCAAAAACCAAACATGAGAACCATCCTATAACATGAGATGTGAAATCCAAATCCTTCCCTTCCCAAACCTGAGACTCTTCCTATAGCATGAGATGTGATATCTCAATGCTTCTACCAAACCTGAAACCCTTCCTATAGCATAAGATGTGATATACAACTCCTTCCCATTCCAATCCTGAGACACTTCCTATAGCATGAGATGTGATATCACAATGCTTCTAATACCAAACCTGAGACCCATTCTATAACATGAGATGTGATATCCAAATCCTTCCCCTTCCAAACCTGAGACCCTTCCTTTAGCATGAGATGTGATATCCAGCTCCTCCCATTCCAATCCTGAGACCCTTCCGATAGCATGAGATGTGATATCTCAATGCTTCTAATATCAAAACTGAGACCCTCCCTATAGCATGAGATGTGATATCTAAGTCCTTCCCATTCCAATCCTGAGACCCTTCCGATAGCAGAGATGTGATATCTCAATGCTTATACCAAACCTGAGACCCTTCCTATGGCATGAGATGTGATATCCAACTCCTTGCCATTCAAATCCTGAGACCCTCCCTATAACAAGAGATGTCATATCCAACTCCTTCCCATTCCAAACCTGAGACCCTTCCTTTAGCATGAGATGTGATATCCAAATCCTTCACATTCCAACCCCTAGACCAATCCTATAGCATGAGATGTGATATCTCAATGCTTCTAATACCAAACCTGAGACCCTTCCGATAGCATGAGATGTAATATCTCAATGCTTCAAAAACCAAACATGAGAACCATCCTATAACATGAGATGTGAAATCCAAATCCTTCCCTTCCCAAACCTGAGACTCTTCCTATAGCATGAGATGTGATATCTCAATGCTTCTAATATCAAACTTGAGACCCTCCCTATAGCATGAGATGTGATATCCAAGTCCTTCCCATTCCAATCCTGAGACACTTCCTATAGCATGAGATGTGATATCTCAATGCTTCTAATACCAAACCTGAGACTCTTCCTATAACATGAGATGGGATATCCAACTCCTTCCCATTCCAATCCTGAGACTCTTCTGATAGCAGAGATGTGATATCTCAATGCTTATACCAAACCTGAGACCCTTCCTACGGCATGAGATGTCATATACAACTCCTTCCCATTCCAATCCTGAGACCCTTCCTATAGCATGAGATGTGATATCTCAATGCTTATACCAAACCTGAGACCCTTCCTATAGCATGAGATGTGATATCCAACTCCTTCCCATTCCAATCCTGAGACCCTTCCTATAGCATGAGATGTGATGTCTCAATGCTTCTAATACCAAACCTGAGATCCTTCCTATAACATGAGATGTGATATCCAACTCCTTCCATTCCAATCCTGAGACCCTTCCTATAGCATGAGATTTGATATCTCAATGCTTATACCAAACCTGAGACTCTTCCTATAGCATGAGATGTGATATCCAAGTCTTTCCCATTCCAATCCTTAGACCCTTCCTACAGCATGCAATATGATATCTCAATGATTCTAATAACAATCCTGAGACCCGTCCTATAACATGAGATGGGATATCCAATTCCTTCCCATTCCAATCCTGAGACACTTCCGATAGCAGAGATGTGATATCTCAATGCTTATACCAAACCTGAGACCCTTCCTATAACATGAGATCGGATATCCAACTCCTTCCCGTTCCAAACCTGAGACCCTTCCTTTAGCATGAGATGTAATATCCAGCTCCTTCCCATTCCAATCCTGAGACACTTCCGATAGCATGAGATGTGATATCTCAATGCTTCTAATATCAAAACTGAAACCCTCCCTATAGCATGATATGTGATATCTAAGTCCTTCCCATTCCAATCCTGAGACCCTTCCTATAGCATGAGATGTGATATCTCAATGCTTCTACCAAACCTGAGACCCTTCTTTTAGCATGAGATGTGATATCCAACTCCTTCCCATTCCAACCTGAGACCCTTCCTATAGCATGAGAAGGGATATCCAACTCCTTCCCAATCCAATCCTGAGACCCTTCCGATAGCAGAGATGTGATATCTCAATGCTTATACCAAACCTGAGACCCTTCCTATGGCATGAGATGTGATATCCAACTCCTTGCCATTCAAATCCTGAGACCCTCCCTATAACAAGAGATGTCATATCCAACTCCTTCCCATTCCAAACCTGAGACCCTTCCTTTAGCATGAGATGTGATATCCAAATCCTTCACATTCCAATCCGGAGACCCTTCCTATAACATGAGATGTGATATCCAACTCCTTCCCAATCCAATCCTGAGACCCTTCCGATAGCAGAGATGTGATATCTCAATGCTTATACCAAACCTGAGACCCTTCCTATGGCATGAGATGTGATATCCAACTCCTTGCCATTCAAATCCTGAGACCCTCCCTATAACAAGAGATGTCATATCCAACTCCTTCCCATTCCAAACCTGAGACCCTTCCTTTAGCATGAGATGTGATATCCAAATCCTTCACATTCCAATCCAGAGACCAATCCTATAGCATGAGATGTGATATCTCAATGCTTCTAATACCAAACCTGAGACCCTTCCGATAGCATGAGATGTGATATCTCAATGCTTCAAAAACCAAACATGAGAACCATCCTATAACATGAGATGTGAAATCCAAATCCTTCCCTTCCCAAACCTGAGACTCTTCCTATAGCATGAGATGTGATATCTCAATGCTTCTACCAAACCTGAAACCCTTCCTATAGCATGAGATGTGATATCCAACTCCTTCCCATTCCAATCCTGAGACACTTCCTATAGCATGAGATGTGATATCACAATGCTTCTAATACCAAACCTGAAACCCATCCTATAATATGAGATGTGATATCCAAATCCTTCCCCTTCCAAACCTGAGACCCTTCCTTTAGCATGAGATGTGATATCCAGCTCCTCCCATTCCAATCCTGAGACCCTTCCGATAGCATGAGATGTGATATCTCAATGCTTCTAATATCAAAACTGAGACCCTGCCTATAGCATGAGATGTGATATCTAAGTCCTTCCCATTCCAATCCTGAGACCCTTCCGATAGCAGAGATGTGATATCTCAATGCTTATACCAAACCTGAGACCCTTCCTATGGCATGAGATGTGATATCCAACTCCTTGCCATTCAAATCCTGAGACCATCCCTATAACAAGAGATGTCATATCCAACTCCTTCCCATTCCAAACCTGAGACCCTTCCTTTAGCATGAGATGTGATATCCAAATCCTTCACATTCCAATCCGGAGACCAATCCTATAGCATGAGATGTGATATCTCAATGCTTCTAATACCAAACCTGAGACCCTTCTGATAGCATGAGATGTGATATCTTAATGCTTCAAAAACCAAACATGAGAACCATCCTATAACATGAGATGTGAAATCCAAATCCTTCCCTTCCCAAACCTGAGACTCTTCCTATAGCATGAGATGTGATATCTCAATGCTTCTAATATCAAACTTGAGACCCTCCCTATAGCATGAGATGTGATATCCAAGTCCTTCCCATTCCAATCCTGAGACACTTCCTATAGCATGAGATGTGATATCTCAATGCTTCTAATACCAAACCTGAGACTCTTCCTATAACATGAGATGGGATATCCAACTCCTTCCCATTCCAATCCTGAGACTCTTCTGATAGCAGAGATGTGATATCTCAATGCTTATACCAAACCTGAGACCCTTCCTACGGCATGAGATGTCATATACAACTCCTTCCCATTCCAATCCTGAGACCCTTCCTATAGCATGAGATGTGATATCTCAATGCTTATACCAAACCTGAGACCCTTCCTATAGCATGAGATGTGATATCCAACTCCTTCCCATTCCAATCCTGAGACCCTTCCTATAGCATGAGATTTGATGTCTCAATGCTTCTAATACCAAACCTGAGATCCTTCCTATAACATGAGATGTGATATCCAACTCCTTCCATTCCAATCCTGAGACCCTTCCTATAGCATGAGATTTGATATCTCAATGCTTATACCAAACCTGAGACCCTTCCTATAGCATGAGATGTGATATCCAAGTCTTTCCCATTCCAATCCTTAGACCCTTCCTACAGCATGCAAAATGATATCTCAATGATTCTAATAACAATCCTGAGACCCGTCCTATAACATGAGATGGGATATCCAATTCCTTCCCATTCCAATCCTGAGACACTTCCGATAGCAGAGATGTGATATCTCAATGCTTATACCAAACCTGAGACCCTTCCTATAACATGAGATCGGATATCCAACTCCTTCCCGTTCCAAACCTGAGACCCTTCCTTTAGCATGAGATGTAATATCCAGCTCCTTCCCATTCCAATCCTGAGACACTTCCGATAGCATGAGATGTGATATCTCAATGCTTCTAATATCAAAACTGAAACCCTCCCTATAGCATGATATGTGATATCTAAGTCCTTCCCATTCCAATCCTGAGACCCTTCCTATAGCATGAGATGTGATATCTCAATGCTTCTACCAAACCTGAGACCCTTCCTTTAGCATGAGATGTGATATCCAACTCCTTCCCATTCCAACCTGAGACCCTTCCTATAGCATGAGAAGGGATATCCAACTCCTTCCCAATCCAATCCTGAGACCCTTCCGATAGCAGAGATGTGATATCTCAATGCTTATACCAAACCTGAGACCCTTCCTATGGCATGAGATGTGATATCCAACTCCTTGCCATTCAAATCCTGAGACCCTCCCTATAACAAGAGATGTCATATCCAACTCCTTCCCATTCCAAACCTGAGACCCTTCCTTTAGCATGAGATGTGATATCCAAATCCTTCACATTCCAATCCGGAGACCCTTCCTATAACATGAGATGTGATATCCAACTCCTTCCCAATCCAATCCTGAGACCCTTGCAGAGATGTGATATCTCAATGCTTATACCAAACCTGAGACCCTTCCTATGGCATGAGATGTGATATCCAACTCCTTGCCATTCAAATCCTGAGACCCTCCCTATAACAAGAGATGTCATATCCAACTCCTTCCCATTCCAAACCTGAGACCCTTCCTTTAGCATGAGATGTGATATCCAAATCCTTCACATTCCAATCCGGAGACCAATCCTATAGCATGAGATGTGATATCTCAATGCTTCTAATACCAAACCTGAGACCCTTCCGATAGCATGAGATGTGATATCTCAATGCTTCAAAAACCAAACATGAGAACCATCCTATAACATGAGATGTGAAATCCAAATCCTTCCCTTCCCAAACCTGAGACTCTTCCTATAGCATGAGATGTGATATCTCAATGCTTCTACCAAACCTGAAACCCTTCCTATAGCATGAGATGTGATATCCAACTCCTTCCCATTCCAATCCTGAGACACTTCCTATAGCATGAGATGTGATATCACAATGCTTCTAATACCAAACCTGAGACCCATCCTATAACATGAGATGTGATATCCAAATCCTTCCCCTTCCAAACCTGAGACCCTTCCTTTAGCATGAGATGTGATATCCAGCTCCTCCCATTCCAATCCTGAGACCCTTCCGATAGCATGAGATGTGATATCTCAATGCTTCTAATATCAAAACTGAGACCCTCCCTATAGCATGAGATGTGATATCTAAGTCCTTCCCATTCCAATCCTGAGACCCTTCCGATAGCAGAGATGTGATATCTCAATGCTTATACCAAACCTGAGACCCTTCCTATGGCATGAGATGTGATATCCAACTCCTTGCCATTCAAATCCTGAGACCCTCCCTATAACAAGAGATGTCATATCCAACTCCTTCCCATTCCAAACCTGAGACCCTTCCTTTAGCATGAGATGTGATATCCAAATCCTTCACATTCCAATCCGGAGACCAATCCTATAGCATGAGATGTGATATCTCAATGCTTCTAATACCAAACCTGAGACCCTTCCGATAGCATGAGATGTGATATCTCAATGCTTCAAAAACCAAATATGAGAACCATCCTATAACATGAGATGTGAAATCCAAATCCTTCCCTTCCCAAACCTGAGACTCTTCCTATAGCATGAGATGTGATATCTCAATGCTTCTAATATCAAACTTGAGACCCTCCCTATAGCATGAGATGTGATATCCAAGTCCTTCCCATTCCAATCCTGAGACACTTCCTATAGCATGAGATGTGATATCTCAATGCTTCTAATACCAAACCTGAGACTCTTCCTATAACATGAGATGGGATATCCAACTCCTTCCCATTCCAATCCTGAGACTCTTCTGATAGCAGAGATGTGATATCTCAATGCTTATACCAAACCTGAGACCCTTCCTACGGCATGAGATGTCATATACAACTCCTTCCCATTCCAATCCTGAGACCCTTCCTATAGCATGAGATGTGATATCTCAATGCTTATACCAAACCTGAGACCCTTCCTATAGCATGAGATGTGATATCCAACTCCTTCCCATTCCAATCCTGAGACCCTTCCTATAGCATGAGATGTGATGTCTCAATGCTTCTAATACCAAACCTGAGATCCTTCCTATAACATGAGATGTGATATCCAACTCCTTCCATTCCAATCCTGAGACCCTTCCTATAGCATGAGATTTGATATCTCAATGCTTATACCAAACCTGAGACCCTTCCTATAGCATGAGATGTGATATCCAAGTCTTTCCCATTCCAATCCTTAGACCCTTCATACAGCATGCAATATGATATCTCAATGATTCTAATAACAATCCTGAGACCCGTCCTATAACATGAGATGGGATATCCAATTCCTTCCCATTCCAATCCTGAGACACTTCCGATAGCAGAGATGTGATATCTCAATGCTTATACCAAACCTGAGACCCTTCCTATAACATGAGATCGGATATCCAACTCCTTCCCGTTCCAAACCTGAGACCCTTCCTTTAGCATGAGATGTAATATCCAGCTCCTTCCCATTCCAATCCTGAGACACTTCCAATAGCATGAGATGTGATATCTCAATGCTTCTACCAAACCTGAGACCCTTCCTTTAGCATGAGATGTGATATCCAACTCCTTCCCATTCCAACCTGAGACCCTTCCTATAGCATGAGAAGGGATATCCAACTCCTTCCCAATCCAATCCTGAGACCCTTCCGATAGCAGAGATGTGATATCCCAATGCTTCTACAAAACCTGAGACCCATACCATGGCATGATGTGATATCAAACTCCCGTCCTATACCATGAGACTTGATATCTCAATGCTTCTAATACCAAACCTGAGACGGGTCAAATAACATGAGATGTGATATCCAAATCCTTCCCCTTCCAAACCTGAGACCCTTCCTTTAGCATGAGATGTGATATCCAAATCCTTCCCATTCCAATCCTTAAACCCTTCCTATAGCATGAGATGTGATATCTCAATGTTTCTAATAAAAAACCTGAGACCCTTCCTATAGCAAGAGATGTGATATCCAAATCCTTCCCATTCCAACCTGAGACCCTTCCTATAGCATGAGAAGGGATATCCAACTCCTTCCCATTCCAATCCTTAAACCCTTCCTATAGCATGAGATGTGATATCTCAATGTTTCTAATAAAAAACCTGAGACCCTTCCTATAGCAAGAGATGTGATATCCAAATCCTTCCCATTCCAACCTGAGACCCTTCCTATAGCATGAGAAGGGATATTCAACTCCTTCCCATTCCAATCCTGAGATCCTTCCTATAACATGAGATGTGATATCCAATTCCTTCCCATTCCAAACCTGAGACCCTTCCTATTGGATGAGATGTGATATCCAACTCCTTCCCATTGCAAACCTGAGACCCTTCCTATACCATAAGATGTGATATCTCAATGCTTCTAATACCAAACCTGGGACCCGTCCTATAACATGAGATATGATATCCAAATCCTTCCCATTCCAATCCTGAAACCCTTCCGATAGCATGAGATGTGATATCTCAATGTTTCTAATAAAAAACCTGAGACCCTTCATATAGCAAGAGATGTGATATCCAAATCCTTCCCATTTCAATCTTGAGACCCTTCCTATAACATGAGATATGATATCCAACTCCTTCCCATTCCAACATGAGACCCTTCCTATAGCATGAGAAGGGATGTCCAACTCCTTCGCAATCCAATCCTGAGACCCTTCCGATAGCAGAGATGTGATATCTCAATGCTTATACCAAACCTGAGACCCTTCCTTTAGCATGAGATTTGATATCCAAATCCTTCACATTCCAATCCTGAGACCCTTCCTATAGCATGAGATGTGATATCTCAATGCTTCTAATACCAAACCTGAGATGCTTCCTATAACATGAGATGTGATATCCAACTCCTTCCCATTCCAAACCTGAGACCCTTCCGATAGCATGAGATGTGATATCTCAATGCTTCTAAAACCAAACATGAGAACCATCCTATAACATGAGATGTGAAATCCCAATCCTTCCCTTCCCAAACCTGAGACCCTTCCTATAGCTTGAGATGTGATATCAAACTCCTTCCCATTCCAATCCTGAAATAGCTTGAGATGTGATATCCAACTCCTTCCCATTCCAATCCTGAGACCCTTATTATACCATGAGATGTGATATCTCAAGGCTTCTAATACCAAACCTGAGACCCTTCCTATGGCATGAGATGTGATATCCAACTCCTTGCCATTCAAATCCTGAGACCCTCCCTATAACAAGAGATGTCATATCCAACTCCTTCCCATTCCAAACCTGAGACGCTTCCTTTAGCATGAGATGTGATATCCAAATCCTTCACATTCCAATCCAGAGACCAATCCTATAGCATGAGATGTGATATCTCAATGCTTCTAATACCAAACCTGAGACCCTTCCGATAGCATGAGATGTGATATCTCAATCCTTCAAAAACCAAACATGAGAACCATCCTATAACATGAGATGTAAAATCCAAATCCTTCCCTTCCCAAACCTGAGACTCTTCCTATAGCATGAGATGTGATATCTCAATGCTTCTACCAAACCTGAAACCCTTCCTTTAGCATGAGATGTGATATCCAGCTCCTCCCATTCCAATCCTGAGACCCTTCCGATAGCATGAGATGTGATATCTCAATGCTTCTAATATCAAAACTGAGACCCTCCCTATAGCATGAGATGTGATATTTAAGTCCTTCCCATTCCAATCCTGAGACCCTTCCGATAGCAGAGATGTGATATCTCAATGCTTATACCAAACCTGAGACCCTTCCTATGGCATGAGATGTGATATCCAACTCCTTGCCATTCAAATCCTGAGACCCTCCCTATAACAAGAGATGTCATATCCAACTTCTTCCCATTCCAAACCTGAGACCATTCCTTTAGCATGAGATGTGATATCCAAATCCTTCACATTCCAATCCGGAGACCAATCCTATAGCATGAGATGTGATATCTCAATGCTTCTAATACCAAACCTGAGACGCTTCCGATAGCATGAGATGTAATATCTCAATGCTTCAAAAACCAAACATGAGAACCATCCTATAACATGAGATGTGAAATCCAAATCCTTCACTTCCCAAGCCTGAGACTCTTCCTATAGCATGAGATGTGATATCTCAATGCTTCTAATATCAAACTTGAGACCCTCCCTATAGCATGAGATGTGATATCCAAGTCCTTCCCATTCCAATCCTGAGACACTTCCTATAGCATGAGATGTGATATCTCAATGCTTCTAATACCAAACCTGAGACTCTTCCTATAACATGAGATGGGATATCCAACTCCTTCCCATTCCAATCCTGAGACCCTTCCTATAGCATGAGATGTGATATCTCAATGCTTATCCCAAACCTGAGACCCTTCCTATAGCTTGAGATGTGATATCAAACTCCTTCCCATTCCAATCCTGAAATAGCTTGAGATGTGATATCCAACTCCTTCCCATTCCAATCCTGAGACCCTTATTATACCATGAGATGTGATATCTCAAGGCTTCTAATACCAAACCTGAGTCCCTTCCTATGGCATGAGATGTGATATCCAACTCCTTGCCATTCAAATCCTGAGACCCTCCCTATAACAAGAGATGTCATATCCAACTCCTTCCCATTCCAATCCGGAGACCCTTCCTATAACATGAGATGTGATATCCAACTCCTTCCCAATCCAATCCTGAGACCCTTCCGATAGCAGAGATGTGATATCTCAATGCTTATACCAAACCTGAGACCCTTCCTATGGCATGAGATGTGATATCCAACTCCTTGCCATTCAAATCCTGAGACCCTCCCTATAACAAGAGATGTCATATCCAACTCCTTCCCATTCCAAACCTGAGACCCTTCCTTTAGCATGAGATGTGATATCCAAATCCTTCACATTCCAATCCAGAGACCAATCCTATAGCATGAGATGTGATATCTCAATGCTTCTAATACCAAACCTGAGACCCTTCCGATAGCATGAGATGTGATATCCAACTCCTTCCCATTCCAATCCTGAGACACTTCCTATAGCATGAGATGTGATATCACAATGCTTCTAATACCAAACCTGAAACCCATACTATAACATGAGATGTGATATCCAAATCCTTCCGCTTCCAAACCTGAGGCCCTTCCTTTAGCATGAGATGTGATATCCAGCTCCTCCCATTCCAATCCTGAGACCCTTCCGATAGCATGAGATGTGATATCTCAATTCTTCTAATATCAAAACTGAGACCCTCCCTATAGCATGAGATGTGATATCTAACTCCTTCCCATTCCAATCCTGAGACCCTTCCGATAGCAGAGATGTGATATCTCAATGCTTATACCAAACCTGAGACCCTTCCTATGGCATGAGATGTGATATCCAACTCCTTGCCATTCATATCCTGAGACCCTCCCTATAACAAGAGATGTCATATCCAACTCCATCCCATTCCAAACCTGAGACCCTTCCTTTAGCATGAGATGTGATATCCAAATCCTTCACATTCCAATCCGGAGACCAATCCTATAGCATGAGATGTGATATCTCAATGCTTCTAATACCAAACCTGAGACCCTTCCGATAGCATGAGATGTGATATCCCAATGCTTCAAAAACCAAACATGAGAACCATCCTATAACATGAGATGTGAAATCCAAATCCTTCCCTTCCCAAACCTGAGACTCTTCCTATAGCATGAGATGTGATATCTCAATGCTTCTAATATCAAACTTGAGACCCTCCCTATAGCATGAGATGTGATATCCAAGTCCTTCCCATTCCAATCCTGAGACACTTCCTATAGCATGAGATGTGATATCTCAATGCTTCTAATACCAAACCTGAGACTCTTCCTATAACATGAGATGGGATATCCAACTCCTTCCCATTCCAATCCTGAGACTCTTCTGATAGCAGAGATGTGATATCTCAATGCTTATACCAAACCTGAGACCCTTCCTACGGCATGAGATGTCATATACAACTCCTTCCCATTCCAATCCTGAGACCCTTCCTATAGCATGAGATGTGATATCTCAATGCTTATACCAAACCTGAGACCCTTCCTATAGCATGAGATGTGATATCCAACTCCTTCCCATTCCAATCCTGAGACCCTTCCTATAGCATGAGATTTGATGTCTCAATGCTTCTAATACCAAACCTGAGATCCTTCCTATAACATGAGATGTGATATCCGACTCCTTCCATTCCAATCCTGAGACCCTTCCTATAGCATGAGATTTGATATCTCAATGCTTATACCAAACCTGAGACCCTTCCTATAGCATGAGATGTGATATCCAAGTCTTTCCCATTCCAATCCTTAGACCCTTCCTACAGCATGCAATATGATATCTCAATGATTCTAATAACAATCCTGAGACCCGTCCTATAACATGAGATGGGATATCCAATTCCTTCCCATTCCAATCCTGAGACACTTCCGATAGCAGAGATGTGATATCTCAATGCTTATACCAAACCTGAGACCCTTCCTATAACATGAGATCGGATATCCAACTCCTTCCCGTTCCAAACCTGAGACCCTTCCTTTAGCATGAGATGTAATATCCAGCTCCTTCCCATTCCAATCCTGAGACACTTCCGATAGCATGAGATGTGATATCTCAATGCTTCTAATATCAAAACTGAAACCCTCCCTATAGCATGATATGTGATATCTAAGTCCTTCCCATTCCAATCCTGAGACCCTTCCTATAGCATGAGATGTGATATCTCAATGCTTCTACCAAACCTGAGACCCTTCCTATAGCATGAGAAGGGATATCCAACTCCTTCCCAATCCAATCCTGAGACCCTTCCGATAGCAGAGATGTGATATCTCAATGCTTATACCAAACCTGAGACCCTTCCTATGGCATGAGATGTGATATCCAACTCCTTGCCATTCAAATCCTGAGACCCTCCCTATAACAAGAGATGTCATATCCAACTCCTTCCCATTCCAAACCTGAGACCCTTCCTTTAGCATGAGATGTGATATCCAAATCCTTCACATTCCAATCCGGAGACCCTTCCTATAACATGAGATGTGATATCCAACTCCTTCCCATTCCAAACCTGAGACCCTTCCTTTAGCATGAGATGTGATATCCAAATCCTTCACATTCCAATCCGGAGACCCTTCCTATAACATGAGATGTGATATCCAACTCCTTCCCAATCCAATCCTGAGACCCTTCCGATAGCAGAGATGTGATATCTCAATGCTTATACCAAACCTGAGACCTTCCGATAGCAGAGATGTGATATCTCAATGCTTATACCAAACCTGAGACCCTTCCTATGGCATGAGATGTGATATCCAACACCTTGCCATTCAAATCCTGAGACCCTCCCTATAACAAGAGATGTCATATCCAACTCCTTCCCATTCCAAACCTGAGACCCTTCCTTTAGCATGAGAAGTGATATCCAAATCCTTCACATTCCAATCCGGAGACCCTTCCTATAACATGAGATGTGATATCCAACTCCTTCCCAATCCAATCCTGAGACCCTTCCGATAGCAGAGATGTGATATCTCACTGCTTATACCAAACCTGAGACCCTTCCTATAGCATGAGATGTGATATCCAACTCCTTTCGATTCCAATCCTGAGACCCTTCCTATAGCATGAGATGTGATATCACAATGCTTCTACTAAAACTGAGACCCTTCCTTTAGCATGAGATGTGATATCCAAGTCCTTCCCATTCCAATCCTGAGACCCTTCCTATAGCATGAGATGTGATATCTCAATGCTTCTAATACCAAACCTGAGATCCTTCCGATAGCATGAGATGTGATATCTCAATGCTTCTAATACCAAACCTGAGATCCTTCCTATAACATGCGATGTGATATCCAAATCCTTCCCCATCCAAACCTGAGACCCTCCCTTTAGCATGAGATGTGATATCCAACTCCTTCCCATTCCAATCCTGATACCCTTCTGATAGCATGAGATGTGATATCTCAATGCCTCTAATACCAAACCTGAGATCCTAACTCTAACATGAAATGTGATATCCAACTCCTTCCCTTTCCAAACCTGAGAGCCTTCCTACAGCATGAGATGTGATATCCAAGTCCTTCCCATTCCAATCTTGAGACCCTTCCTATAACATGAGATGTGATATCCAACTCTTTCCCATTCCAACCTGAGACCTTTCCTATAGCATGAGATGGGATATCCAACAACTCCTTCCAAATCCAATCCTGATACCCTTCCGATAGCATGAGATGTGATATCCCAATGCTTCTACAAAACCTGAGACCCATACCATGGCATGATGTGATATCAAACTCCCGTCCTATACCATGAGACTTGATATCTCAATGCTTCTAATACCAAACCTGAGACCGGTCAAATAACATGAGATGTGATATCCAAATCCTTCCCCTTCCAAACCTGAGACCCTTCCTTTAGCATGAGATGTGATATCCAAATCCTTCCCATTCCAATCCTTAAACCCTTCCTATAGCATGAGATGTGATATCTCAATGTTTCTAATAAAAAACCTGAGACCCTTCCTATAGCAAGAGATGTGATATCCAAATCCTTCCCATTCCAACCTGAGACCCTTCCTATAGCATGAGAAGGGATATCCAACTCCTTCCCATTCCAATCCTTAAACCCTTCCTATAGCATGAGATGTGATATCTCAATGTTTCTAATAAAAAACCTGAGACCCTTCCTATAGCAAGAGATGTGATATCCAAATCCTTCCCATTCTAACCTGAGACCCTTCCTATAGCATGAGAAGGGATATCCAACTCCTTCCCATTCCAATCCTGAGATCCTTCCTATAACATGAGATGTGATATCCAATTCCTTCCCATTCCAAACCTGAGACCCTTCCTATTGGATGAGATGTGATATCCAAATCCTTCCCATTCCAAACCTGAGACCCTTCCTATACCATAAGATGTGATATCTCAATGCTTCTAATACCAAACCTGGGACCCGTCCTATAACATGAGATATGATATCCAAATCCTTCCCATTCCAATCCTGAAACCCTTCCGATAGCATGAGATGTGATATCTCAATGTTTCTAATAAAAAACCTGAGACCCTTCATATAGCAAGAGATGTGATATCCAAATCCTTCCCATTTCAATCTTGAGACCCTTCCTATAACATGAGATATGATATCCAACTCCTTCCCATTCCAACATGAGACCCTTCCTATAGCATGAAAAGGGATGTCCAACTCCTTCCCAATCCAATCCTGAGACCCTTCCGATAGCAGAGATGTGATATCTCAATGCTTATACCAAACCTGAGACCCTTCCTTTAGCATGAGATTTGATATCCAAATCCTTCACATTCCAATCCTGAGACCCTTCCTATAGCATGAGATGTGATATCTCAATGCTTCTAATACCAAACCTGAGATGCTTCCTATAACATGAGATGTGATATCCAACTCCTTCCCATTCCAAACCTGAGACCCTTCCGATAGCATGAGATGTGATATCTCAATGCTTCTAAAACCAAACATGAGAACCATACTATAACATGAGATGTGAAATCCCAATCCTTCCCTTCCCAAACCTGAGACCCTTCCTATAGCTTGAGATGTGATATCAAACTCCTTCCCATTCCAATCCTGAAATAGCTTGAGATGTGATATCCAACTCCTTCCCATTCCAATCCTGAGACCCTTATTATACCATGAGATGTGATATCTCAAGGCTTCTAATACCAAACCTGAGACCCTTCCTATGGCATGAGATGTGATATCCAACTCCTTGCCATTCAAATCCTGAGACCCTCCCTATAACAAGAGATGTCATATCCAACTCCTTCCCATTCCAAACCTGAGACGCTTCCTTTAGCATGAGATGTGATATCCAAATCCTTCACATTCCAATCCAGAGACCAATCCTATAGCATGAGATGTGATATCTCAATGCTTCTAATACCAAACCTGAGACCCTTCCGATAGCATGAGATGTGATATCTCAATGCTTCAAAAACCAAACATGAGAACCATCCTATAACATGAGATGTGAAATCCAAATCCTTCCCTTCCCAAACCTTAGACTCTTCCTATAGCATGAGATGTGATATCTCAATGCTTCTACCAAACCTGAAACCCTTCCTTTAGCATGAGATGTGATATCCAGCTCCTCCCATTCCAATCCTGAGACCCTTACGATAGCATGAGATGTGATATCTCAATGCTTCTAATATCAAAACTGAGACCCTCCCTATAGCATGAGATGTGATATTTAAGTCCTTCCCATTCCAATCCTGAGACCCTTCCGATAGCAGAGATGTGATATCTCAATGCTTATACCAAACTTGAGACCCTTCCTATGGCATGAGATGTCATATACAACTCCTTCCCATTCCAATCCTGAGACCCTTCCTATAGCATGAGATGTGATATCTCAATGCTTATACCAAACCTGAGACCGTTCCTATAGCATGAGATGTGATATCCAACTCCTTCCCATTCCAATCCTGAGACCCTTCCTATAGCATGAGATGTGATGTCTCAATGCTTCTAATACCAAACCTGAGATCCTTCCTATAACATGAGATGTGATATCCAACTCCTTCCATTCCAATCCTGAGACCCTTCCTATAGCATGAGATTTGATATCTCAATGCTTATACCAAACCTGAGACCCTTCCTATAGCATGAGATGTGATATCCAAGTCTTTCCCATTCCAATCCTTAGACCCTTCATACAGCATGCAATATGATATCTCAATGATTCTAATAACAATCCTGAGACCCGTCCTATAACATGAGATGGGATATCCAATTCCTTCCCATTCCAATCCTGAGACACTTCCGATAGCAGAGATGTGATATCTCAATGCTTATACCAAACCTGAGACCCTTCCTATAACATGAGATCGGATATCCAACTCCTTCCCGTTCCAAACCTGAGACCCTTCCTTTAGCATGAGATGTAATATCCAGCTCCTTCCCATTCCAATCCTGAGACACTTCCGATAGCATGAGATGTGATATCTCAATGCTTCTACCAAACCTGAGACCCTTCCTTTAGCATGAGATGTGATATCCAACTCCTTCCCATTCCAACATGAGACCCTTCCTATAGCATGAGAAGGGATATCCAACTCCTTCCCAATCCAATCCTGAGACCCTTCCGATAGCAGAGATGTGATATCTCAATGCTTATACCAAACCTGAGACCCTTCCTATGGCATGAGATGTGATATCCAACTCCTTGCCATTCAAATCCTGAGACCCTCCCTATAACAAGAGATGTCATATCCAACTCCTTCCCATTCCAAACCTGAGACCCTTCCTTTAGCATGAGATGTGATATCCAAATCCTTCACATTCCAATCCGGAGACCCTTCCTATAACATGAGATGTGATATCCAACTCCTTCCCAATCCAATCCTGAGACCCTTCCGATAGCAGAGATATGATATCTCAATGCTTATACCAAACCTGAGACCCTTCCTATGGCATGAGATGTGATATCCAACTCCTTGCCATTCAAATCCTGAGACCCTCCCTATAACAAGAGATGTCATATCCAACTCCTTCCCATTCCAAACCTGAGACCCTTCCTTTAGCATGAGATGTGATATCCAAATCCTTCACATTCCAATCCAGAGACCAATCCTATAGCATGAGATGTGATATCTCAATGCTTCTAATACCAAACCTGAGACCCTTCCGATAGCATGAGATGTGATATCTCAATGCTTCAAAAACCAAACATGAGAACCGTCCTATAACATGAGATGTGAAATCCAAATCCTTCCCTTCCCAAACCTGAGACTCTTCCTATAGCATGAGATGTGATATCTCAATGCTTCTAATATCAAACTTGAGACCCTCCCTATAGCATGAGATGTGATATCCAAGTCCTTCCCATTCCAATCCTGAGACACTTCCTATAGCATGAGATGTGATATCTCAATGCTTCTAATACCAAACCTGAGACTCTTCCTATAACATGAGATGGGATATCCAACTCCTTCCCATTCCAATCCTGAGACTCTTCTGATAGCAGAGATGTGATATCTCAATGCTTATTCCAAACCTGAGACCCTTCCTACGGCATGAGATGTCATATACAACTCCTTCCCATTCCAATCCTGAAACCCTTCCTATAGCATGAGATGTGATATCTCAATGCTTATACCAAACCTGAGACCCTTCCTATAGCATGAGATGTGATATCCAACTCCTTCCCATTCCAATCCTGAGACCCTTCCTATAGCATGAGATGTGATGTCTCAATGCTTCTAATACCAAACCTGAGATCCTTCCTATAACATGAGATGTGATATCCAACTCCTTCCATTCCAATCCTGAGACCCTTCCTATAGCATGAGATTTGATATCTCAATGATTATACCAAACCTGAGACCCTTCCTATAGCATGAGATGTGATATCCAAGTCTTTCCCATTCTAATCCTTAGACCCTTCCTACAGCATGCAATATGATATCTCAATGATTCTAATAACAATCCTGAGACCCGTCCTATAACATGAGATGGGATATCAAACTCCTTCCCATTCCAATCCTGAGACACTTCCGATAGCAGAGATGTGATATCTCAATGCTTATACCAAACCTGAGACCCTTCCTATAACATGAGATCGGATATCCAACTCCTTCCCGTTCCAAACCTGAGACCCTTCCTTTAGCATGAGATGTAATATCCAGCTCCTTCCCATTCCAATCCTGAGACACTTCCGATTGCATGAGATGTGATATCTCAATGCTTCTAATATCAAAACTGAAACCCTCCCTATAGCATGAGATGTGATATCCAACTCCTTCCCTTTCCAACCTGAGACCCTTCCTATAGCATGAGAAGGGATATCCAACTCCTTCCCAATCCAATCCTGAGACCCTTCCGATAGCAGAGATGTGATATCTCAATGCTTATACCAAACCTGAGACCCTTCCTATGGCATGAGATGTGATATCCAACTCCTTGTCATTCAAATCCTGAGACCCTTCCTATAGCATGAGAAGGGATATCCAACTCCTTCCCAATCCAATCCTGAGACCCTTCCGATAGCAGAGATGTGATATCTCAATGCTTATACCAATCCTGAGACCCTTCCTATAGCATGAGATGTGATGTCTCAATGCTTCTAATACCAAACCTGAGATCCTTCCTATAACATGAGATGTGATATCCAACTCCTTCCATTCCAATCCTGAGACCCTTCCTATAGCATGAGATTTGATATCTTAATGCTTATACCAAACCTGAGACCCTTCCTATAGCATGAGATGTGATATCCAAGTCTTTCCCATTCCAATCTTTAGACCCTTCATACAGCATGCAATATGATATCTCAATGATTCTAATAACAATCCTGAGACCCGTCCTATAACATGAGATGGGATATCCAATTCCTTCCCATTCCAATCCTGAGACACTTCCTATAGCAGAGATGTGATATCTCAATGCTTATACCAAACCTGAGACCCTTCCTATAACATGAGATCGGATATCCAACTCCTTCCCGTTCCAAACCTGAGACCCTTCCTTTAGCATGAGATGTAATATCCAGCTCCTTCCCATTCCAATCCTGAGACACTTCCGATAGCATGAGATGTGATATCTCAATGCTTCTACCAAACCTGAGACCCTTCCTTTAGCATGAGATGTGATATCCAACTCATTCCCATTCCAACCTGAGACCCTTCCTATAGCATGAGAAGGGATATCGAACTCCTTCCCAATCCAATCCTGAGACCCTTCCGATAGCAGAGATGTGATATCTCAATGCTTATACCAAACCTGAGACCCTTCCTATGGCATGAGATGTGATATCCAACTCCTTGCCATTCAAATCCTGAGACCCTCCCTATAACAAGAGATGTCATATCCAATTCCTTCCCATTCCAAACCTGAGACCCTTCCTTTAGCATGAGATGTGATATCCAAATCCTTCACATTCCAATCCGGAGACCCTTCCTATAACATGAGATGTGATATCCAACTCCTTCCCAATCCAATCCTGAGACACTTCCGATAGCAGAGATGTGATATCTCAATGCTTATACCAAACCTGAGACCCTTCCTATGGCATGAGATGTGATATCCAACTCCTTGCCATTCAAATCCTGAGACCCTCCCTATAACAAGAGATGTCATATCCAACTCCTTCCCATTCCAAACCTGAGACCCTTCCTTTAGCATGAGATGTGATATCCAAATCCTTCACATTCCAATCCAGAGACCAATCTATAGCATGAGATGTGATATCTCAATGCTTCTAATACCAAACCTGAGACCCTTCCGATAGCATGAGATGTGATATCTCAATGCTTCAAAAACCAAACATGAGAACCGTCCTATAACATGAGATGTGAAATCCAAATCCTTCCCTTCCCAAACCTGAGACTCTTCCTATAGCATGAGATGTGATATCTCAATGCTTCTAATATCAAACTTGAGACCCTCCCTATAGCATGAGATGTGATATCCAAGTCCTTCCCATTCCAATCCTGAGACACTTCCTATAGCATGAGATGTGATATCTCAATGCTTCTAATACCAAACCTGAGACTCTTCCTATAACATGAGATGGGATATCCAACTCCTTCCCATTCCAATCCTGAGACTCTTCTGATAGCAGAGATGTGATATCTCAATGCTTATACCAAACCTGAGATCCTTCCTACGGCATGAGATGTCATATACAACTCCTTCCCATTCCAATCCTGAGACCCTTCCTATAGCATGAGATGTGATATCTCAATGCTTATACCAAACCTGAGACCCTTCCTATAGCATGAGATGTGATATCCAACTCCTTCCCATTCCAATCCTGAAACCCTTCCTATAGCATGAGATGTGATGTCTCAATGCTTCTAATACCAAACCTGAGATCCTTCCTATAACATGAGATGTGATATCCAACTCCTTCCATTCCAATCCTGAGACCCTTCCTATAGCATGAGATTTGATATCTCAATGCTTATACCAAACCTGAGACCCTTCCTATAGCATGAGATGTGATATCCAAGTCTTTCCCATTCCAATCCTTAGACCCTTCCAACAGCATGCAATATGATATCTCAATGATTCTAATAACAATCCTGAGACCCGTCCTATAACATGAGATGGGATATCCAACTCCTTCCCATTCCAATCCTGAGACACTTCCGATAGCAGAGATGTGATATCTCAATGCTTATACCAAACCTGAGACCCTTCCTATAACATGAGATCGGATATCCAACTCCTTCCAGTTCCAAACCTGAGACCCTTCCTTTAGCATGAGATGTAATATCCAGCTCCTTCCCATTCCAATCGTGAGACACTTCCGATAGCATGAGATGTGATATCTCAATGCTTCTAATATCAAAACTGAAACCCTCCCTATAGCATGAGATGTGATATCCAACTCCTTCCCATTCCAACCTGAGACCCTTCCTATAGCATGAGAAGGGATATCCAACTCCTTCCCAATCCAATCCTGAGACCCTTCCGATAGCAGAGATGTGATATCTCAATGCTTATACCAAATCTGAGACCCTTCCTATGGCATGAGATGTCATATCCAACTCCTTCCCATTCCAAACCTGAGACCCTTCCTATAGCATGAGATGTGATATCCAACTCCTTCCGATTCCAATCCTGAGACCCTTCCTATAGCATGAGATGTGATATCGCAATGCTTCTACCAAAACTGAGACCCTTCCTTTAGCATGAGATGTGATATCCAAGTCCTTCCCATTCCAATCCTGAGACCCTTCCTATAGCATGAGATGTGATATCTCAATGCTTCTAATACCAAACCTGAGATCCTTCCGATAGCATGAGATGTGATATCTCAATGCTTCTAATACCAAACCTGAGATCCTTCCTATAACATGAGATGTGATATCCAAATCCTTCCCCATCCAAACCTGAGACCCTCCCTTTAGCATGAGATGTGATATCCAACTCCTTCCCATTCCAATCCTGATACCCTTCTGATAGCATGAGATGTGATATCTCAATGCCTCTAATACCAAACCTGAGATCCTACCTCTAACATGAAATGTGATATCCAACTCCTTCCCTTTCCAAACCTGAGAGCCTTCCTACAGCATGAGATGTGATATCCAAGTCCTTCCCATTCCAATCTTGAGACCCTTCCTATAACATGAGATGTGATATCCAACTCTTTCCCATTCCAACCTGAGACCTTTCCTATAGCATGAGATGGGATATCCAACAACTCCTTCCAAATCCAATCCTGATACCCTTCCGATAGCATGAGATGTGATATCCCAATGCTTCTACAAAACCTGAGACCCATACCATGGCATGATGTGATATCAAACTCCCGTCCTATACCATGAGACTTGATATCTCAATGCTTCTAATACCAAACCTGAGACCGGTCAAATAACATGAGATGTGATATCCAAATCCTTCCCCTTCCAAACCTGAGACCCTTCCTTTAGCATGAGATGTGATATCCAAATCCTTCCCATTCCAATCCTTAAACCCTTCCTATAGCATGAGATGTGATATCTCAATGTTTCTAATAAAAAACCTGAGACCCTTCCTATAGCAAGAGATGTGATATCCAAATCCTTCCCATTCCAACCTGAGACCCTTCCTATAGCATGAGAAGGGATATCCAACTCCTTCCCATTCCAATCCTTAAACCCTTCCTATAGCATGAGATGTGATATCTCAATGTTTCTAATAAAAAACCTGAGACCCTTCCTATAGTAAGAGATGTGATATCCAAATCCTTCCCATTCCAAACCTGAGACCCTTCCTATTGGATGAGATGTGATATCCAACTACTTCCCATTCCAAACCTGAGACCCTTCCTATACCATAAGATGTGATATCTCAATGCTTCTAATACCAAACCTGGGACCCGTCCTATAACATGAGATATGATATCCAAATCCTTCCCATTCCAATCCTGAAACCCTTCCGATAGCATGAGATGTGATATCTCAATGTTTCTAATAAAAAACCTGAGTCCCTTCATATAGCAAGAGATGTGATATCCAAATACTTCCCATTTCAATCTTGAGACCCTTCCTATAACATGAGATATGATATCCAACTCCTTCCCATTCCAACATGAGACCCTTCCTATAGCATGAGAAGGGATGTCCAACTCCTTCCCAATCCAATCCTGAGACCCTTCCGATAGCAGAGATGTGAAATCTCAATGCTTATACCAAACCTGAGACCCTTCCTTTAGCATGAGATTTGATATCCAAATCCTTCACATTCCAATCCTGAGACCCTTCCTATAGCATGAGATGTGATATCTCAATGCTTCTAATACCAAACCTGAGATGCTTCCTATAACATGAGATGTGATATCCAACTCCTTCCCATTCCAAACCTGAGACCCTTCCGATAGCATGAGATGTGAAATCTCAATGCTTCTAAAACCAAACATGAGAACCATCCTATAACATGAGATGTGAAATCCCAATCCTTCCCTTCCCAAACCTGAGACACTTCCTATAGCTTGAGATGTGATATCAAACTCCTTCCCATTCCAATCCTGAAATAGCTTGAGATGTGATATCCAACTCCTTCCCATTCCAATCCTGAGACCCTTATTATACCATGAGATGTGATATCTCAAGGCTTCTAATACCAAACCTGAGACCCTTCCTATGGCATGAGATGTGATATACAACTCCTTGCCATTCAAATCCTGAGACCCTCCCTATAACAAGAGATGTCATATCCAACTCCTTCCCATTCCAAACCTGAGACCCTTCCTTTAGCATGAGATGTGATATCCAAATCCTTCACATTCCAATCCAGAGACCAATCCTATAGCATGAGATGTGATATCTCAATGCTTCTAATACCAAACCTGAGACCCTTCCGATAGCATGAGATGTGATATCTCAATGCTTCAAAAACCAAACATGAGAACCATCCTATAACATGAGATGTGAAATCCAAATCCTTCCCTTCCCAAACCTGAGACTCTTCCTATCGCATGAGATGTGATATCTCAATGCTTCTACCAAACCTGAAACCCTTCCTATAGCATAAGATGTGATATACAACTCCTTCCCATTCCAATCCTGAGACACTTCCTATAGCATGAGATGTGATATCACAATGCTTCTAATACCAAACCTGAGACCCATTCTATAACATGAGATGTGATATCCAAATCCTTCCCCTTCCAAACCTGAGACCCTTCCTTTAGCATGAGATGTGATATCCAGCTCCTCCCATTCCAATCCTGAGACCCTTCCGATAGCATGAGATGTGATATCTCAATGCTTCTAATATCAAAACTGAGACCCTCCCTATAGCATGAGATGTGATATCTAAGTCCTTCCCATTCCAATCCTGAGACCCTTCCGATAGCAGAGATTTGATATCTCAATGCTTATACCAAACCTGAGACCCTTCCTATGGCATGAGATGTGATATCCAACTCCTTGCCATTCAAATCCTGAGACCCTCCCTATAACAAGAGATGTCATATCCAACTCCTTCCCATTCCAAACCTGAGACCCTTCCTTTAGCATGAGATGTGATATCCAAATCCTTCACATTCCAACCCCTAGACCAATCCTATAGCATGAGATGTGATATCTCAATGCTTCTAATACCAAACCTGAGACCCTTCCGATAGCATGAGATGTAATATCTCAATGCTTCAAAAACCAAACATGAGAACCATCCTATAACATGAGATGTGAAATCCAAATCCTTCCCTTCCCAAACCTGAGACTCTTCCTATATCAAACTTGAGACCCTCCCTATAGCATGAGATGTGATATCCAAGTCCTTCCCATTCCAATCCTGAGACACTTCCTATAGCATGAGATGTGATATCTCAATGCTTCTAATACCAAACCTGAGACTCTTCCTATAACATGAGATGGGATATCCAACTCCTTCCCATTCCAATCCTGAGACTCTTCTGATAGCAGAGATGTGATATCTCAATGCTTATACCAAACCTGAGACCCTTCCTACGGCATGAGATGTCATATACAACTCCTTCCCATTCCAATCCTGAGACCCTTCCTATAGCATGAGATGTGATATCTCAATGCTTATACCAAACCTGAGACCCTTCCTATAGCATGAGATGTGATATCCAACTCCTTCCCATTCCAATCCTGAGACCCTTCCTATAGCATGAGATGTGATGTCTCAATGCTTCTAATACCAAACCTGAGATCCTTCCTATAACATGAGATGTGATATCCAACTCCTTCCATTCCAATCCTGAGACCCTTCCTATAGCATGAGATTTGATATCTCAATGCTTATACCAAACCTGAGACTCTTCCTATAGCATGAGATGTGATATCCAAGTCTTTCCCATTCCAATCCTTAGACCCTTCCTACAGCATGCAATATGATATCTCAATGATTCTAATAACAATCCTGAGACCCGTCCTATAACATGAGATGGGATATCCAATTCCTTCCCATTCCAATCCTGAGACACTTCCGATAGCAGAGATGTGATATCTCAATGCTTATACCAAACCTGAGACCCTTCCTATAACATGAGATCGGATATCCAACTCCTTCCCGTTCCAAACCTGAGACCCTTCCTTTAGCATGACATGTAATATCCAGCTCCTTCCCATTCCAATCCTGAGACACTTCCGATAGCATGAGATGTGATATCTCAATGCTTCTAATATCAAAACTGAAACCCTCCCTATAGCATGATATGTGATACCTAAGTCCTTCCCATTCCAATCCTGAGACCCTTCCTATAGCATGAGATGTGATATCTCAATGCTTCTACCAAACCTGAGACCCTTCCTTTAGCATGAGATGTGATATCCAACTCCTTCCCATTCCAACCTGAGACCCTTCCTATAGCATGAGAAGGGATATCCAACTCCTTCCCAATCCAATCCTGAGACCCTTCCGATAGCAGAGATGTGATATCTCAATGCTTATACCAAACCTGAGACCCTTCCTATGGCATGAGATGTGATATCCAACTCCTTGCCATTCAAATCCTGAGACCCTCCCTATAACAAGAGATGTCATATCCAACTCCTTCCCATTCCAAACCTGAGACCCTTCCTTTAGCATGAGATGTGATATCCAAATCCTTCACATTCCAATCCGGAGACCAATCCTATAGCATGAGATGTGATATCTCAATGCTTCTAATACCAAACCTGAGACCCTTCCGATAGCATGAGATGTGATATCTCAATGCTTCAAAAACCAAACATGAGAACCATCCTATAACATGAGATGTGAAATCCAAATCCTTCCCTTCCCAAACCTGAGACTCTTCCTATAGCATGAGATGTGATATCTCAATGCTTCTAATATCAAACTTGAGACCCTCCCTATAGCATGAGATGTGATATCCAAGTCCTTCCCATTCCAATCCTGAGACACTTCCTATAGCATGAGATGTGATATCTCAATGCTTCTAATACCAAACCTGAGACTCTTCCTATAACATGAGATGGGATATCCAACTCCTTCCCATTCCAATCCTGAGACTCTTCTGATAGCAGAGATGTGATATCTCAATGCTTATACCAAACCTGAGACCCTTCCTACGGCATGAGATGTCATATACAACTCCTTCCCATTCCAATCCTGAGACCCTTCCTATAGCATGAGATGTGATATCTCAATGCTTATACCAAACCTGAGAACCTTCCTATAGCATGAGATGTGATATCCAACTCCTTCCCATTCCAATCCTGAGACCCTTCCTATAGCATGAGATTTGATGTCTCAATGCTTCTAATACCAAACCTGAGATCCTTCCTATAACATGAGATGTGATATCCAACTCCTTCCATTCCAATCCTGAGACCCTTCCTATAGCATGAGATTTGATATCTCAATGCTTATACCAAACCTGAGACCCTTCCTATAGCATGAGATGTGATATCCAAGTCTTTCCCATTCCAATCCTTAGACCCTTCCTACAGCATGCAAAATGATATCTCAATGATTCTAATAACAATCCTGAGACCCGTCCTATAACATGAGATGGGATATCCAATTCCTTCCCATTCCAATCCTGAGACACTTCCGATAGCAGAGATGTGATATCTCAATGCTTATACCAAACCTGAGACTCTTCCTATAACATGAGATGGGATATCCAACTCCTTCCCATTCCAATCCTGAGACTCTTCTGATAGCAGAGATGTGATATCTCAATGCTTATACCAAACCTGAGACCCTTCCTACGGCATGAGATGTCATATACAACTCCTTCCCATTCCAATCCTGAGACCCTTCCTATAGCATGAGATGTGATATCTCAATGCTTATACCAAACCTGAGAACCTTCCTATAGCATGAGATGTGATATCCAACTCCTTCCCATTCCAATCCTGAGACCCTTCCTATAGCATGAGATTTGATGTCTCAATGCTTCTAATACCAAACCTGAGATCCTTCCTATAACATGAGATGTGATATCCAACTCCTTCCATTCCAATCCTGAGACCCTTCCTATAGCATGAGATGTGATATCCAAGTCTTTCCCATTCCAATCCTTAGACCCTTCCTACAGCATGCAAAATGATATCTCAATGATTCTAATAACAATCCTGAGACCCGTCCTATAACATGAGATGGGATATCCAATTCCTTCCCATTCCAATCCTGAGACACTTCCGATAGCAGAGATGTGATATCTCAATGCTTATACCAAACCTGAGACCCTTCCTATAACATGAGATCGGATATCCAACTCCTTCCCGTTCCAAACCTGAGACCCTTCCTTTAGCATGAGATGTAATATCCAGCTCCTTCCCATTCCAATCCTGAGACACTTCCGATAGCATGAGATGTGATATCTCAATGCTTCTAATATCAAAACTGAAACCCTCCCTATAGCATGATATGTGATATCTAAGTCCTTCCCATTCCAATCCTGAGACCCTTCCTATAGCATGAGATGTGATATCTCAATGCTTCTACCAAACCTGAGACCCTTCCTTTAGCATGAGATGTGATATCCAACTCCTTCCCATTCCAACCTGAGACCCTTCCTATAGCATGAGAAGGGATATCCAACTCCTTCCCAATCCAATCCTGAGACCCTTCCGATAGCAGAGATGTGATATCTCAATGCTTATACCAAACCTGAGACCCTTCCTATGGCATGAGATGTGATATCCAACTCCTTGCCATTCAAATCCTGAGACCCTCCCTATAACAAGAGATGTCATATCCAACTCCTTCCCATTCCAAACCTGAGACCCTTCTTTTAGCATGAGATGTGATATCCAAATACTTCACATTCCAATCCGGAGACCCTTCCTATAACATGAGATGTGATATCCAACTCCTTCCCAATCCAATCCTGAGACCCTTGCAGAGATGTGATATCTCAATGCTTATACCAAACCTGAGACCCTTCCTATGGCATGAGATGTGATATCCAACTCCTTGCCATTCAAATCCTGAGACCCTCCCTATAACAAGAGATGTCATATCCAACTCCTTCCCATTCCAAACCTGAGACCCTTCCTTTAGCATGAGATGTGATATCCAAATCCTTCACATTCCAATCCGGAGACCAATCCTATAGCATGAGATGTGATATCTCAATGCTTCTAATACCAAACCTGAGACCCTTCCGATAGCATGAGATGTGATATCTCAATGCTTCAAAAACCAAACATGAGAACCATCCTA
This sequence comes from Ambystoma mexicanum, assembly GCF_040938575.1. Lineage (NCBI taxonomy): Eukaryota > Metazoa > Chordata > Amphibia > Caudata > Ambystomatidae > Ambystoma > Ambystoma mexicanum. Next base: position 569,021,921 of record NC_090932.1, on the reverse strand, counting down.
TAACATGAGATGTGAAATCCAAATCCTTCCCTTCCCAAACCTGAGACTCTTCCTATAGCATGAGATGTGATATCTCAATGCTTCTACCAAACCTGAAACCCTTCCTATAGCATGAGATGTGATATCCAACTCCTTCCCATTCCAATCCTGAGACACTTCCTATAGCATGAGATGTGATATCACAATGCTTCTAATACCAAACCTGAGACCCATCCTATAACATGAGATGTGATATCCAAATCCTTCCCCTTCCAAACCTGAGACCCTTCCTTTAGCATGAGATGTGATATCCAGCTCCTCCCATTCCAATCCTGAGACCCTTCCGATAGCATGAGATGTGATATCTCAATGCTTCTAATATCAAAACTGAGACCCTCCCTATAGCATGAGATGTGATATCTAAGTCCTTCCCATTCCAATCCTGAGACCCTTCCGATAGCAGAGATGTGATATCTCAATGCTTATACCAAACCTGAGACCCTTCCTATGGCATGAGATGTGATATCCAACTCCTTGCCATTCAAATCCTGAGACCCTCCCTATAACAAGAGATGTCATATCCAATTCCTTCCCATTCCAAACCTGAGACCCTTCCTTTAGCATGAGATGTGATATCCAAATCCTTCACATTCCAATCCGGAGACCAATCCTATAGCATGAGATGTGATATCTCAATGCTTCTAATACCAAACCTGAGACCCTTCCGATAGCATGAGATGTGATATCTCAATGCTTCAAAAACCAAACATGAGAACCATCCTATAACATGAGATGTGAAATCCAAATCCTTCCCTTCCCAAACCTGAGACTCTTCCTATAGCATGAGATGTGATATCTCAATGCTTCTAATATCAAACTTGAGACCCTCCCTATAGCATGAGATGTGATATCCAAGTCCTTCCCATTCCAATCCTGAGACACTTCCTATAGCATGAGATGTGATATCTCAATGCTTCTAATACCAAACCTGAGACTCTTCCTATAACATGAGATGGGATATCCAACTCCTTCCCATTCCAATCCTGAGACTCTTCTGATAGCAGAGATGTGATATCTCAATGCTTATACCAAACCTGAGACCCTTCCTACGGCATGAGATGTCATATACAACTCCTTCCCATTCCAATCCTGAGACCCTTCCTATAGCATGAGATGTGATATCTCAATGCTTATACCAAACCTGAGACCCTTCCTATAGCATGAGATGTGATGTCTCAATGCTTCTAATACCAAACCTGAGATCATTCCTATAACATGAGATGTGATATCCAACTCCTTCCATTCCAATCCTGAGACCCTTCCTATAGCATGAGATTTGATATCTCAATGCTTATACCAAACCTGAGACCCTTCCTATAGCATGAGATGTGATATCCAAGTCTTTCCCATTCCAATCCTTAGACCCTTCATACAGCATGCAATATGATATCTCAATGATTCTAATAACAATCCTGAGACCCGTCCTATAACATGAGATGGGATATCCAATTCCTTCCCATTCCAATCCTGAGACACTTCCGATAGCAGAGATGTGATATCTCAATGCTTATACCAAACCTGAGACCCTTCCTATAACATGAGATCGGATATCCAACTCCTTCCCATTCCAAACCTGAGACCCTTCCTTTAGCATGAGATGTAATATCCAGCTCCTTCCCATTCCAATCCTGAGACACTTCCGATAGCATGAGATGTGATATCTCAATGCTTCTACCAAACCTGAGACCCTTCCTTTAGCATGAGATGTGATATCCAACTCCTTCCCATTCCAACCTGAGACCCTTCCTATAGCATGAGAAGGGATATCCAACTCCTTCCCAATCCAATCCTGAGACCCTTCCGATAGCAGAGATGTGATATCTCAATGCTTATACCAAACCTGAGACCCTTCCTATGGCATGAGATGTGATATCCAACTCCTTGCCATTCAAATCCTGAGACCCTCCCTATAACAAGAGATGTCATATCCAACTCCTTCCCATTCCAAACCTGAGACCCTTCCTTTAGCATGAGATGTGATATCCAAATCCTTCACATTCCAATCCGGAGACCCTTCCTATAACATGAGATGTGATATCCAACTCCTTCCCAATCCAATCCTGAGACCCTTGCAGAGATGTGATATCTCAATGCTTATACCAAACCTGAGACCCTTCCTATGGCATGAGATGTGATATCCAACTCCTTGCCATTCAAATCCTGAGACCCTCCCTATAACAAGAGATGTCATATCCAACTCCTTCCCATTTCAAACCTGAGACCCTTCCTTTAGCATGAGATGTGATATCCAAATCCTTCACATTCCAATCCGGAGACCAATCCTATAGCATGAGATGTGATATCTCAATGCTTCTAATACCAAACCTGAGACCCTTCCGATAGCATGAGATGTGATATCTCAATGCTTCAAAAACCAAACATGAGAACCATCCTATAACATGAGATGTGAAATCCAAATCCTTCCCTTCCCAAACCTGAGACTCTTCCTATAGCATGAGATGTGATATCTCAATGCTTCTACCAAACCTGAAACCCTTCCTATAGCATGAGATGTGATATCCAACTCCTTCCCATTCCAATCCTGAGACACTTCCTATAGCATGAGATGTGATATCACAATGCTTCTAATACCAAACCTGAGACCCATCCTATAACATGAGATGTGATATCCAAATCCTTCCCCTTCCAAACCTGAGACCCTTCCTTTAGCATGAGATGTGATATCCAGCTCCTCCCATTCCAATCCTGAGACCCTTCCGATATCATGAGATGTGATATCTCAATGCTTCTAATATCAAAACTGAGACCCTCCCTATAGCATGAGATGTGATATCTAAGTCCTTCCCATTCCAATCCTGAGACCCTTCCGATAGCAGAGATGTGATATCTCAATGCTTATACCAAACCTGAGACCCTTCCTATGGCATGAGATGTGATATCCAACTCCTTGCCATTCAAATCCTGAGACCCTCCCTATAACAAGAGATGTCATATCCAACTCCTTCCCATTCCAAACCTGAGACCCTTCCTTTAGCATGAGATGTGATATCCAAATCCTTCACATTCCAATCCGGAGACCAATCCTATAGCATGAGATGTGATATCTCAATGCTTCTAATACCAAACCTGAGACCCTTCCGATAGCATGAGATGTGATATCTCAATGCTTCAAAAACCAAACATGAGAACCATCCTATAACATGAGATGTGAAATCCAAATCCTTCCCTTCCCAAACCTGAGACTCTTCCTATAGCATGAGATGTGATATCTCAATGCTTCTAATATCAAACTTGAGACCCTCCCTATAGCATGAGATGTGATATCCAAGTCCTTCCCATTCCAATCCTGAGACACTTCCTATAGCATGAGATGTGATATCTCAATGCTTCTAATACCAAACCTGAGACTCTTCCTATAACATGAGATGGGATATCCAACTCCTTCCCATTCCAATCCTGAGACTCTTCTGATAGCAGAGATGTGATATCTCAATGCTTATACCAAACCTGAGACCCTTCCTACGGCATGAGATGTCATATACAACTCCTTCCCATTCCAATTCTGAGACCCTTCCTATAGCATGAGATGTGATATCTCAATGCTTATACCAAACCTGAGACCCTTCCTATAGCATGAGATGTGATATCCAACTCCTTCCCATTCCAATCCTGAGACCCTTCCTATAGCATGAGATGTGATGTCTCAATGCTTCTAATACCAAACCTGAGATCCTTCCTATAACATGAGATGTGATATCCAACTCCTTCCATTCCAATCCTGAGACCCTTCCTATAGCATGAGATTTGATATCTCAATGCTTATACCAAACCTGAGACCCTTCCTATAGCATGAGATGTGATATCCAAGACTTTCCCATTCCAATCCTTAGACCCTTCATACAGCATGCAATATGATATCTCAATGATTCTAATAACAATCCTGAGACCCGTCCTATAACATGAGATGGGATATCCAATTCCTTCCCATTCCAATCCTGAGACACTTCCGATAGCAGAGATGTGATATCTCAATGCTTATACCAAACCTGAGACCCTTCCTATAACATGAGATCGGATATCCAACTCCTTCCCGTTCCAAACCTGAGACCCTTCCTTTAGCATGAGATGTAATATCCAGCTCCTTCCCATTCCAATCCTGAGACACTTCCGATAGCATGAGATGTGATATCTCAATGCTTCTACCAAACCTGAGACCCTTCCTTTAGCATGAGATGTGATATCCAACTCCTTCCCATTCCAACCTGAGACCCTTCCTATAGCATGAGAAGGGATATCCAACTCCTTCCCAATCCAATCCTGAGACCCTTCCGATAGCAGAGATGTGATATCTCAATGCTTATACCAAACCTGAGACCCTTCCTATGGCATGAGATGTGATATCCAACTCCTTGCCATTCAAATCCTGAGACCCTCCCTATAACAAGAGATGTCATATCCAACTCCTTCCCATTCCAAACCTGAGACCCTTCCTTTAGCATGAGATGTGATATCCAAATCCTTCACATTCCAATCCGGAGACCCTTCCTATAACATGAGATGTGATATCCAACTCCTTCCCAATCCAATCCTGAGACCCTTCCGATAGCAGAGATGTGATATCTCAATGCTTATACCAAACCTGAGACCCTTCCTATGGCATGAGATGTGATATCCAACTCCTTGCCATTCAAATCCTGAGACCCTCCCTATAACAAGAGATGTCATATCCAACTCCTTCCCATTCCAAACCTGAGACCCTTCCTTTAGCATGAGATGTGATATCCAAATCCTTCACATTCCAATCCAGAGACCAATCCTATAGCATGAGATGTGATATCTCAATGCTTCTAATACCAAACCTGAGACCCTTCCGATAGCATGAGATGTGATATCTCAATGCTTCAAAAACCAAACATGAGAACCGTCCTATAACATGAGATGTGAAATCCAAATCCTTCCGTTCCCAAACCTGAGACTCTTCCTATAGCATGAGATGTGATATCTCAATGCTTCTAATATCAAACTTGAGAACCTCCCTATAGCATGAGATGTGATATCCAAGTCCTTCCCATTCCAATCCTGAGACACTTCCTATAGCATGAGATGTGATATCTCAATGCTTCTAATACCAAACCTGAGACTCTTCCTATAACATGAGATGGGATATCCAACTCCTTCCCATTCCAATCCTGAGACTCTTCTGATAGCAGAGATGTGATATCTCAATGCTTATACCAAACCTGAGACCCTTCCTACGGCATGAGATGTCATATACAACTCCTTCCCATTCCAATCCTGAGACCCTTCCTATAGCATGAGATGTGATATCTCAATGCTTATACCAAACCTGAGACCCTTCCTATAGCATGAGATGTGATATCCAACTCCTTCCCATTCCAATCCTGAGACCCTTCCTATAGCATGAGATGTGATGTCTCAATGCTTCTAATACCAAACCTGAGATCCTTCCTATAACATGAGATGTGATATCCAACTCCTTCCATTCCAATCCTGAGACCCTTCCTATAGCATGAGATGTGATATCTCAATGCTTATACCAAACCTGAGACCCTTCCTATAACATGAGATCGGATATCCAACTCCTTCCCGTTCCAAACCTGAGACCCTTCCTTTAGCATGAGATGAAATATCCAGCTCCTTCCCATTCCAATCCTGAGACACTTCCGATAGCATGAGATGTGATATCTCAATGCTTCTAATATCAAAACTGAAACCCTCCCTATAGCATGAGATGTGATATCCAACTCCTTCCCTTTCCAACCTGAGACCCTTCCTATAGCATGAGAAGGGATATCCAACTCCTTCCCAATCCAATCCTGAGACCCTTCCGATAGCAGAGATGTGATATCTCAATGCTTATACCAAACCTGAGACCCTTCCTATGGCATGAGATGTGATATCCAACACCTTGCCATTCAAATCCTGAGACCCTCCCTATAACAAGAGATGTCATATCCAACTCCTTCCCATTCCAAACCTGAGACCCTTCCTTTAGCATGAGATGTGATATCCAAATCCTTCACATTCCAATCCGGAGACCCTTCCTATAACATGAGATGTGATATCCAACTCCTTCCCAATCCAATCCTGAGACCCTTCCGATAGCAGAGATGTGATATCTCAATGCTTATACCAAACCTGAGACCCTTCCTATAGCATGAGATGTGATATCCAACTCCTTCTGATTCCAATCCTGAGACCCTTCCTATAGCATGAGATGTGATATCGCAATGCTTCTACCAAAACTGAGACCCTTCCTTTAGCATGAGATGTGATATCCAAGTCCTTCCTATTCCAATCCTGAGACCCTTCCTATAGCATGAGATGTGATATCTTGTTAGGAAAGATTTCGTAATTGTAGGGAATTTTCCTTCCATGTGGCAACCCCTAAACTTTTTGCTATTGTTTTTAACCTTGTTCTTGACTTTGCCAGAGAAGTACAGCCTTCTGCCGCACTTCTCTGGGCTTTCGCTCCTTTTCTTACGGGGAAACTGACATGCCCTTAAGACAGTCAGTACCGGGGAACGCTGTTTCCCGTAGTTTCTTTTATCGTGTTGCGGCTTTAGTGCAACATGACTCAAGAGGGCACTGTAAGCTAAGTTACAGCTCTCTTGGGTCTCTAGCCTTCTACAGACCCTAGATACTCTTTTAGGATGGTATTTGATCGGTGCAAGTCATTCAGGGACTCGAATGGTGGCAGCGATCGTTTTGTTTATTTTGAGCTCCTTTTGGCGTTCTGAGCACGTTTTTCGCACTGAACCCAAAATGGTGGCCTGGCTCCCAAAATGGCCAGACCACGAGGCTCCTTTGTCTTGTCCACTGACCGTCTTGCTCCCTTCACCTTCCCCAGGTCGGGCGACCCGGGGCCTTCCTTATTTGGGCATGTACTTTCCCGCGAAACGTGGTTGCTTTCGCGGGCTTCTACATGCCGTTTGTGTGCCTCCAGGGTGTGGGCTGGGATGTCTGGTCCCAATACACATCCCGGGTGCCAGAGAGTCTGGGGTGGTGTGAATGCCTGGGACCACCGTGGTCCGTGATTGGTCCACGTATGGTATGTGTGTTGATGAGCGGATCTCCCATTGGCTCCCCTCCGTTTTGGCGCGAAGGGAACCGTGGATAAGAGGGAGCTGGAAACACCACTGCCATGTCGATCTCCTGAGTTCTGACGAACGAAGGAATACAGGAGCCAAGTATCCTGCAACCAAGAGGCTGGACCGAGGAATCGCTGGTGACCCGCTGAAGGAATCCTCCTTTGCACTGCTGTCGTCCTGTGAAACCCTTTCCTCCTTGGATCGAACCAGAAGGCCTGTACTGGTGCTTCGACCTTTGGAATAGCAGGAACAGCTATTCCCGGCGACTTCATCATCTCCTGCCAAGTGAACCTTCGGAAGTGTCTCTGGGCCATCCAGTTGACTGACCAGCTTACAAGGGAGTCCTGCTCTGTAACTGCCGCCAGGTTGTGTTGTATTTCGAGTCCTTGTCACTCTCCCACGCTTCGTACACTTGGCGTTCCCAAGTCTGAAGGGAGGAGTGTACATTTGGCTTGAATACACACGGCCGCTCCGTTGTCCTGCTGCGGCAACAAAACTGTGCTGGTTTCGTCGATTGGGACGTCTTTTTGCTCTACACGACTACGAGGCGTTCCCTGCACTTCTGAACCTGCCAGCTGCTGAAACTAACGTGGAGAAGCCTGGGTCTGCTTGCTTCGGGGACCGGTGAGTAGTTTAGCTAGGATCTGGTCGCCCTCCTGCAGTATCCCATTGCTTTTCCCTGCTGTGTAAAAACAGCACCCTTTTGGCCGTACTCGCGCTCTGCTTCTGCCCGCTGTGGAGGCTGCGCTTGAGTTGCGGAACCTGTTCTCCTTCTGCTGTGCACTAACCCGAACTGCCTGACTTCCTCCGAAGAGCTTCCCCTTTTGCCCGTTGGCACCGGCGTGGCAGGTACTTTGAGCACAAGGCTCCACTCTTCGCAGGGCTCGGACTTCCATCTAGTTAGGTGCCTCTAAAGGCGAACTGAGTCTAAAGCGTTATCGCACTGCCTGTTTTCCTTTCCTTTCAGGTGGACTACATATTTCGTGCTTTAAACGCTTGCGACTGTGTATTTGTATATATATTGTTTTGATTTGGTATGTGTTGGCTTAATACTGTGTTATTGTGATTTTCTCGCTACGGTCGTTGTTTTAAAGGCCTTAAAATAAATGTGTTTATATTTTTGATATAACACCTGTTTGGAGTAGTTTGTTAGCGCTCTTGCTTTGTGTGCTCATTGCGGGCTTTCAGTCACCCTCACCCCTCTTGAGACCTAGTCTTGACCGCCGCGATCGCTACCTTGATTGGTCTGGCTTGTCCAGAGGTTACCCTGTTCCAAGTAATTAGGTTGGCCTTCTGAACTTCTGCGCCACCAGGACAGAGTTCAGAAATCCGTCTTAACAAATTGGTGTACAGCGGTGGGATACGACTGAAGGTATCCAGTGTTGCGCTCGAACTAAGGCATTTCAGGTTATTCCAAACAGTACACGTAGTGAATTGTTGTAATATAACTTTAAAAAGGCCATAGTCCTATCAAACAGTATGGAAGCAAATACCTTGTTAACTTTAAATGCTTCCAAATCAGAAACGCTGAAAAAGATGTGTGCGGAGAGAGGTGTTTCCTCTCAAGGCACAAAATTGGAAATGATCCAGAGAATCGTGGCGTGGCAAGAAGCGCAGCTTGACGCTATAACTTCCGAGGACAGTGCGGAAGGTGGTGGGGCTGCTCTCACTGGCAGAACCGACGGTTCTGCCGCCGCACTGATCCATCGCGACCACGAGGACAGGGAGGACGAGATGTCTAATGTTTCCTCTGCCAGTGCTGATGGGGAGGCTATGCTTGAATTCAAGAAGCAAGAGCTGCGGTTTAGGCAGCAGGAGCTTGAATTCAGCATAGCCAAACTAAAAATCGAACAGGCAGAAAAACAGAAAGACAGGGATCACCAGTTGGAACTGGCCAAGCTTCAGGTTGCAAATGGATCCAAGGGTCCTAGACATGGGTCTGGGGCTTCCTCTCATCCACGGTTTCCGAAAGATCTGCTCAGTGTGTATGAAGAAAGGAATGACATTATGGACTGGCTGAATGCGTTTGAGTATGCATGCGAGGTTCAAGAAGTTGACAATGCTGATAAGATTGCGTGGTTGCTCAGTAGACTGCCCCATTCTGGCTGCAGTGCCATTATGGAAATGTCGAAGGCTGAGCGGGCTGATTTCGCAATGTTAAAGCAAACTCTCATTTTAAAGTTTGGGAAGACTCCGGCCCAATATTTAAAGCGTTTTCGAGAGTATAAGAAAAAGGAAGGTGGTACTTGGGTATCTTATGTCGCTGAATCTTTGAAAAACTTAACTGGCTGGGTCGAAGGTTACAAGGTTTCTACCTTCGAAGGCATAATCAATCTGGTCATGCTGGAACACATTTTTGCTTCTTCTTCCCCGGAGCCTAAGCAGCATTTGGCTGATTCGAAGGAGATAGATCCTAAGAAGCTGGCCATTGCAGCAGACTTATGGGTGTCACATCGAGTGTCCCATAAAGACAAAACTCATCCTGGTAAGCAGGAGGAAGGGAAAAAGTCCAAAGATATGGAGGGTGGGGAATCTGCTAAATCTTCTTCCCATAAGGGCCACAAAAAGAAAAACAAGGGTAAGACACAAGAGAACTCACAGGGTAGTGGAGGTCAGCCTCCAAAACAGAACTCTGGTTACAATAAGCCTCCCTACGTAAACAGACCCACTGGGGCTTGTTTTTCTTGTGGAGCAACTGACCATGTGAAGGGGGATCCCCGTTGTAAGGTTAGACCTTTGGGGGTCCACTCCGCTAATCTGGCCTTCTCCTCCTACGAGGAAGAAGAGATTACAGGAGCATCCTTCTCCTCAGACTCATTTCCCAGCGGAATAGAGGCTGAGGTAGTTTTAGTGTCCCTGGGTTCCTGGGAGCCTAAAGTCGCAGAGGCTTATGCTAGGATTCCGGATAATACCAAGCACTACTTTAAAGACAGTGTGCTGATCAATGGAGTGGATACTCCAGCTCTTAGGGATAGTGGGTGCAGTCGCACTGTAGTGGATTCTACCTTGGTAGACTCAGAGGAAGTTGCCAGAGCTACTCTGATGCCCACTAAGTTGGCTGACGGCCCCCTCCGTATGTTTCCCGTGATCCCTGTAAATCTTACTTTAAATGGTACAGCAGTCAGGATTCCAGTGAGCATTCAGAGAAACGTCCCGGGAAAGGTCTTGTTGGGCAATGATCTCAGAGCTTTAGGGCTCGTAGGAGACACTGCCGAAAGACCCTACACACGGTCTCAAGCACGGGCAGCATTGGCCAAGTCCAATACGCCGCCCCAGCCGAAGGGGAAACCCAAGGCGAAAGGAGTCTACAAGTCAAGACGAGGGAAAGAGAATATTCCCCCGAGCTCGCCTACCACTGCGGTGGAGGAAGTTGGTCAATCGCCCGGGCCTGACGAGGAGGTGGCGATGCCTGAAGTATTCGACCCCAACGATCATCCTGAACTAAAGGACTTGTTAGTTGAAGGAGGTCCTGATAGGGACGAATTCAGTAAAGGCCAACGTGAGTGCCCATCTCTGGAAGGCCTAAGGAGACAGGCCTGCTCCCAGCTTGAGGGTGAACCTCCTGGGAAGCATAGGATTTATTGGGAAGGTGGACTCCTGTATAGTGAGCCCACAGAGTCTACAGAAGGAGACCATAGGAGGTTGGTGGTTCCCCTTGCTGTTAGGCCCTTCCTCCTGCAGTTGGCGCATGAAGTTCCCCTTGCTGGTCACCTTGGTATGAAGAGGACCAAGCAAAGGTTATCCATGCACTTCTACTGGCCCAAGATGGGGGTGCAAGTAGAAAGTCACTGCAGGAGTTGTGCCTCCTGCCAGTTGTCTGGTAAGGTTGGCGCGACAATCCAAGCTCCGTTGGTACCGCTCCCAGTTGTGGGGGTACCATTTGAAAGGGTAGGGATCGACATCGTTGGTCCCCTTGACCCGCAAACATCCTCGGGCAATAGGTTTATCCTGGTGCTGGTCGACCATGCAACCAGGTATCCTGAGGCCATCCCATTGAAAACTGTAACTGCCAAGTCAGTTGCAAAAGCTTTACTCGGCATATTTACTAGGGTTGGCTTCCCTAAAGAAGTTGTGTCAGATCGTGGCAGCAACTTTATGTCGAAGTATATGCAGGCTATGTGGAAAGAATGTGGGGTCACCTACAAGTTCTCTTCTGCATACCACCCCCAGACCAATGGTCTGGTGGAACGTTTCAACAGAACGTTAAAGAGCATGATTGGGGCTCTGGAGGAGCCCCAGAGAAGAAAATGGGATCTTCTTTTACCATGCCTACTGTTTGCCTACCGAGAGGTACCACAGGAGGGTGTTGGCTTCAGCCCCTTCGAACTTCTGTTCGGTCATCCCGTACGGGGACCCTTAGCCATCGTCAAAGAGGGATGGGAGATGCCCACTCCCCCTGTTACTACCAATGTAGTTGATTATGTGCTAGGGCTCAGAAAACGGATGGTACTTCTGATGGGCTTGGCTAGTGATAAATTGAAGGCAGGGCAAGCGCTGGTGAAACATTGGTACGACCAGAAAGCTTCCCTCATCAACTTTACACCTGGTCAGCAAGTCCTGATCATGAATCCAATAAGGCCTCGAGCTTTACAGGACAAATGGTCAGGCCCTTACACAGTGGTGGAGCCCCTGGGTGAGGTGAACTATTTAGTGGACCTTGGAAGGCCTAGACAGGCTCCAAAAGTGTTCCACGTGAATAGGCTGAAGGCTTTCGTCCCAAGAGTCGAAATCGCAGCACTGCTACTGGCTTCAGATGTTGAGGAAGAGGAGTCAGAACCTCTCCCCGACCTGTTCCAGAGCGGTCCTTCAGATAGCTCCTTTGAGGGTGTCCGAGTGGCCCCTCACCTGACTTCTGATCAGCAGGCTGAGGTGAAAAGTTTGCTTAGGCAGTTTTCCCCCCTGTTTTCACAGTCCCCTGGTTTGACACCTTGGTGCAAACATAACATTGACACAGGAGACAGTGTACCTACCAAAAGTAGGGGATACAGGATGTCAGATAAAGTACGGTCTTATATTAAGACCGAGGTCAACAAGATGTTAGACCTTGGGGTGATTGAACCCTCTAGTAGTCCTTGGTCCAGTCCTGTGGTGTTGGTTCCAAAAGCAGGCACTTCTGAATTGAGGTTCTGCGTGGATTACAGGGCTCTGAATGCTGTCACCAAGACAGACGCACACCCCTTGCCTCGAACAGATGAGCTGGTGGATACTTTGGGTGCCTCCAAGTACCTCAGCACGTTTGACCTCACTGCTGGCTATTGGCAAATAGCTTTAGCAGAACATGCCAAGGAGAAGACAGCATTTTCTACTCCAGACGGCCTTTACCAATTCCGGGTAATGCCGTTCGGGTTGAAGAATGCACCTGCCACTTTCCAGAGGCTTGTGAATCATGTGTTGAATGGGTTGGACGAATTCTGTCTTGCATATCTGGACGATATAGCAGTTTTCAGTGCCACCTGGGAAGACCATGTGAAACACCTCGGGATTGTGCTCCAGGCTCTTCAGAAAGCCCACTTGACCATAAAGGCTAGTAAATGCCAGATTGGACAAGGCTCAGTGGTTTACCTTGGACATGAAGTAGGTGGAGGGAGGATACAGCCTCTACCCAGTAAAGTACAAGCAGTACAAGACTGGCCTACCCCCACTACGCAAACCCAAGTGAGAGCCTTCTTAGGACTCACGGGGTATTACCGCAATTTTGTGGCAGACTATGGCACCATAGCTGCTCCTCTGACTGCCCTCACAACTCCGAAGAAACCCAAGAAGGTAACTTGGACCGACGAGTGTGAGAAGGCCTTCAATGGCTTAAAAGACTCCTTGTGCCAGGCCCCTGTGCTCAGGGCCCCTGATTATCAAAGACCTTTTATCGTGCAGACGGATGCCTCTGACACTGGGATAGGAGCTGTACTATCACAAGTAGATGAGAAGGGTAAGGAACACCCTATCGGTTTTATTAGTCGCCAGCTTAAGGACAGAGAGCTCAGATGGTCCACGGTAGAGAAAGAATGTTTCTCTGTTGTGTGGGCCCTAAGGAAGCTGAGGCCCTACCTCTATGGGACCCACTTCACTGTGCAGACTGACCATAAGCCGTTAAAGTGGCTAATGAACATGAAGGGGGAGAATCCAAAGTTGCTTAGGTGGTCCATAAGTCTACAAGGCTTCGACTTCACTATTGAGCATAGGCCAGGTGTCCAACATAGCAATGCTGATGGGTTGTCCAGAATGTTTAACCGACCTGAACAAGAGACTCATCCAGGGGTGGATTAGTTCCCCCTGTCCATAGTCTGGGAGGGGCGAGTGTTAGGAAAGATTTCGTAATTGTAGGGAATTTTCCTTCCATGTGGCAACCCCTAAACTTTTTGCTATTGTTTTTAACCTTGTTCTTGACTTTGCCAGAGAAGTACAGCCTTCTGCCGCACTTCTCTGGGCTTTCGCTCCTTTTCTTACGGGGAAACTGACATGCCCTTAAGACAGTTAGTACCGGGGAACGCTGTTTCCCGTAGTTTCTTTTATCGTGTTGCGGCTTTAGTGCAACATGACACAAGAGGGCACTGTAAGCTAAGTTACAGCTCTCTTGGGTCTCTAGCCTTCTACAGACCCTAGATACTCTTTTAGGATGGTATTTGATCGGTGCAAGTCATTCAGGGACTCGAATGGTGGCAGCGATCGTTTTGTTTATTTTGAGCTCCTTTTGGCGTTCTGAGCACGTTTTTCGCACTGAACCCAAAATGGTGGCCTGGCTCCCAAAATGGCCAGACCACGAGGCTTCTTTGTCTTGTCCACTGACCGTCTTGCTCCCTTCACCTTCCCCAGGTCGGGCGACCCGGGGCCTTCCTTATTTGGGCATGTACTTTCCCGCGAAACGTGGTTGCTTTCGCGGGCTTCTACATGCCGTTTGTGTGCCTCCAGGGTGTGGGCTGGGATGTCTGGTCCCAATACACATCCTGGGTGCCAGAGAGTCTGGGGTGGTGTGAATGCCTGGGACCACCGTGGTCCGTGATTGGTCCACGTATGGTATGTGTGTTGATGAGCGGATCTCCCATTGGCTCCCCTCCGTTTTGGCGCGAAGGGAACCGTGGATAAGAGGGAGCTGGAAACACCACTGCCATGTCGATCTCCTGAGTTCTGACGAACGAAGGAATACAGGAGCCAAGTATCCTGCAACCAAGAGGCTGGACCGAGGAATCGCTGGTGACCCGCTGAAGGAATCCTCCTTTGCACTGCTGTCGTCCTGTGAAACCCTTTCCTCCTTGGATCGAACCAGAAGGCCTGTACTGGTGCTTCGACCTTTGGAATAGCAGGAACAGCTATTCCCGGCGACTTCATCATCTCCTGCCAAGTGAACCTTCGGAAGTGTCTCTGGGCCATCCAGTTGACTGACCAGCTTACAAGGGAGTCCTGCTCTGTAACTGCCGCCAGGTTGTGTTGTATTTCGAGTCCTTGTCACTCTCCCACGCTTCGTACACTTGGCGTTCCCAAGTCTGAAGGGAGGAGTGTACATTTGGCTTGAATACACACGGCCGCTCCGTTGTCCTGCTGCGGCAACAAAACTGTGCTGGTTTCGTCGATTGGGACGTCTTTTTGCTCTACACGACTACGAGGCGTTCCCTGCACTTCTGAACCTGCCAGCTGCTGAAACTAACGTGGAGAAGCCTGGGTCTGCTTGCTTCGGGGACCGGTGAGTAGTTTAGCTAGGATCTGGTCGCCCTCCTGCAGTATCCCATTGCTTTTCCCTGCTGTGTAAAAACAGCACCCTTTTGGCCGTACTCGCGCTCTGCTTCTGCCCGCTGTGGAGGCTGCGCTTGAGTTGCGGAACCTGTTCTCCTTCTGCTGTGCACTAACCCGAACTGCCTGACTTCCTCCGAAGAGCTTCCCCTTTTGCCCGTTGGCACCGGCGTGGCAGGTACTTTGAGCACAAGGCTCCACTCTTCGCAGGGCTCGGACTTCCATCTAGTTAGGTGCCTCTAAAGGCGAACTGAGTCTAAAGCGTTATCGCACTGCCTGTTTTCCTTTCCTTTCAGGTGGACTACATATTTCGTGCTTTAAACGCTTGCGACTGTGTATTTGTATATATATTGTGTTGATTTGGTATGTGTTGGCTTAATACTGTGTTATTGTGATTTTCTCGCTACGGTCGTTGTTTTAAAGGCCTTAAAATAAATGTGTTTATATTTTTGATATAACACCTGCTTGGAGTAGTTTGTTAGCGCTCTTGCTTTGTGTGCTCATTGCGGGCTTTCAGTCACCCTCACCCCTCTTGAGACCTAGTCTTGACCGCCGCGATCGCTACCTTGATTGGTCTGGCTTGTCCAGAGGTTACCCTGTTCCAAGTAATTAGGTTGGCCTTCTGAACTTCTGCGCCACCAGGACAGAGTTCAGAAATCCGTCTTAACATATCTCAATGCTTCTAATACCAAACCTGAGATCCTTCCGATAGCATGAGATGTGATATCTCAATGCTTCTAATACCAAACCTGAGATCCTTCCTATAACATGAGATGTAATATCCAAATCCTTCCCCATCCAAACCTGAGACCCTCCCTTTAGCATGAGATGTGATATCCAACTCCTTCCCATTCCAATCCTGATACCCTTCTGATAGCATGAGATGTGATATCTCAATGCCTCTAATACCAAACCTGAGATCCTACCTCTAACATGAAATGTGATATCCAACTCCTTCCCTTTCCAAACCTGAGAGCCTTCCTACAGCATGAGATGTGATATCCAAGTCCTTCCCATTCCAATCTTGAGACCCTTCCTATAACATGAGATGTAATATCCAAATCCTTCCCCATCCAAACCTGAGACCCTCCCTTTAGCATGAGATGTGATATCCAACTCCTTCCCATTCCAATCCTGATACCCTTCTGATAGCATGAGATGTGATATCTCAATGCCTCTAATACCAAACCTGAGATCCTACCTCTAACATGAAATGTGATATCCAACTCCTTCCCTTTCCAAACCTGAGAGCCTTCCTACAGCATGAGATGTGATATCCAACTCTTTCCCATTCCAACCTGAGACCTTTCCTATAGCATGAGATGGGATATCCAACAACTCCTTCCAAATCCAATCCTGATACCCTTCCGATAGCATGAGATGTGATATCCCAATGCTTCTACAAAACCTGAGACCCATACCATGGCATGATGTGATATCAAACTCCCGTCCTATACCATGAGACTTGATATCTCAATGCTTCTAATACCAAACCTGAGACCGGTCAAATAACATGAGATGTGATATCCAAATCCTTCCCCTTCCAAACCTGAGACCCTTCCTTTAGCATGAGATGTGATATCCAAATCCTTCCCATTCCAATCCTTAAACCCTTCCTATAGCATGAGATGTGATATCTCAATGTTTCTAATAAAAAACCTGAGACCCTTCCTATAGCAAGAGATGTGATATCCAAATCCTTCCCATTCCAACCTAAGACCCTTCCTATAGCATGAGAAGGGATATCCAACTCCTTCCCATTCCAATCCTTAAACCCTTCCTATAGCATGAGATGTGATATCTCAATGTTTCTAATAAAAAACCTGAGACCCTTCCTATAGCAAGAGATGTGATATCCAAATCCTTCCCATTCCAACCTGAGACCCTTCCTATAGCATGAGAAGGGATATCCAACTCCTTCCAATTCAAATACTGCGACCCTTCCAATAGCATATGTGATATCTCAATGCTTCTAATATCAAAACTGAGACCCTCCCTATAGCATGAGATGTGATATCTAACTCCTTCCCATTCCAATCGAGACCCTTCCTATAACATGAGATGTGATATCTCTATGCTTCTAATACCAAACCTGAGCCCCTTCTCGTAGTATATGTGATATCCAACTCCTTCCCATTCCAAACTTGTGACCCTTCCTGTAGCATGAAATGTGATTTTCACCCCTTCCAATACCAAACCCGAGACCATTCCCACAGCCTGAGATTTGAAATCTCATTTCTTCCAATACCAAACCCGAGACCCTTCCGATAGGATGAGATTTACTATCTCACTCCTTAAAATACCAAACTCGAGTCCCTTCCTAAAGGATGCGATTCTAATACCAAACCTGAGACCCTCCCTATAACAAGAGATGTCATATCCAACTCCTTCCCATTCCAATCATGAGACTCTTCCTATAGCATGACATGTGATATCGAACTTCCCATTCCAATCCTGAGACTCAGACCTCCCCGTCTAACCTTCTCACCACTCCTAGCTCCCGGATGGATCATGCACTCCTGCTGTCTCCTCTCTCCCTTCTTCTGCTTCCTTTCCTCTCTCCTTCCTCATCTGCCCTAGGTCAGGCTCCTTCTACACCTCCGCAGGGATTACTGATTTGTACCCCTCCCCACTCTCAACTCTCACTCAGTTTCAAACACTCATCTGACATCTGCCATTTCCTGGAAGAACCCGACCTTGATGTTCTTGGTCTAACCGAGACATGGTTGACGGCCAGCGCTGTCTCGAGCTTTGACACTTTCCTCCCTGATGACAAGTTCCTCTCCATGCCCAGATCCAACCGTTCTTGAGGGGGAGTATCCTTGATTCCTGTAGTAAATTGCTTTCCTTTGCAGGCCGACTCCTCTCACGAATGCCTTGTCTGCATGCATTCTCTCTTTCCTGGCCATTCTCTCACCGTGGCTATTTGCCTACCCCCTTCCTCTCTCAGTGGATGGACTTCTCCATCCTAGCCTCCTACCACTCAACTCCGCCTACTTGGAGAATTCAACATGAACCTGTATGCTTCCTGACCTGGACTTTTACGAGATCTGCAACTGTACATGTCACTGGCCCTACCAGCTCTCTGGTTTAGACGCGTGTTCCCTGCCTTCTCTCCTCTTCCCGCTGCCTTCAAATCAACAAATGAGCTTCAAAAGATACACGGTGCTCAGAATGCTTTATAACACCCTTTTAGTTTACAGGCTGCACTCCCCTGGTGATCACATTCTCCTCTCCAGAGCAGGGTACCTACCAGCTGCTCCTCCTCAGAGGCGTTCCTCCTTTCTGTTCCTGCTCCCTGCACCGTGTTGCATGTACTCGCTTCCAAGCTCTCTGGTTTAGATGTGTGTTCCCTGCCTTCTCTCCTCTTCCTACAGCCTTCCAATGAGCTCCACAAGACACAGTGTTCAGAATTCTTTATAACCCCATTATTCAACATATAGCTGTAACCCGCTAGACGTATTAAAACGTGCTAAAACCAGCAAAAATAGCTAGAAAATGTACTTCCCTCGCGTTTTGGTAAATGCAGGGTACACGCGTCTAAACCAGAGAGCAGGGAAGCGATCATTTCAGCAGTATAAATTCAGCCTGTGAACAACACATTTTGATCCTCCCTTTTATGGGAGAAGAGTGGTTCAAAAGAACAGGATTCGACTGAACAAACGCACGAACAGAGTACAAAATGGGAATCCACCAGAATTCACATTTACCAAAACGCGGGGAAAGTACATTTTCTAGCTGTGTTTGCTAGTTTTTAGCACGTTTCAATACGTCTAGCGGGTTACAGCTATATGTTGAATAATGGGGTTATGAAGCATTCTGAACACTATCTTGTGGAGCTCATTGGAAGGCTGTAGGAAGAGGAGAGAAGGCAGGGAACACGCATCTAAACCAGAGAGGTGGGAAGCGAGTACATGCAACGCGAAACGGTGCAGGGAGCAGGGACAGAAAGAAGGAACGCCTCTGAGGAGGAGCAGCTGGTAGTTAGCCTGCTCTGGAGAAGAGAATGTGATCACCAGGGGAGTGCAGCCTGTAAACTAAAAGGGACGATGACCACAAGGCGACTGCATTAACAGATGGCAAATACACGTTCCAAAACAGTCAGGAAAGCTGATAATGCCTTGAAGATTTCAGCCGTATACATTCAGCCTGTGAACAGCAGTAGATGTTGAACCCCCCTTGTATGGGAGAACAGTGGTTAAACACTTCAGGATTCGACAACAAACGCACGGACACAGTACATACATGGGAACCCATCAGAATTCGCATTTACAAAAACGCGAGGAAAGTACATTTTCTAGCTGGTTTTGCTAGTTTACAGCACATTTCAATACGTCTAGCGGGTTACAGCTATATGATGAATAATGGGTGTTATAAAGCATTCTGAGCAATGTGTATCTTTTTGAAGCTCATTTGTTGATTTGAAGGCAGCGGGAAGAGGAGAGAAGGCAGGGAACACGCTTCTAAACCAGAGAGCTGGGAAGCGAGTACTGCAACGCGAAACTGTGCAGGGAGCAGGGACAGAAAGAAGAACGCCTCTGAGGAGGAACAGCGTCTAAACCAGAGAGCAGGGAAGCGAGTGTTTGCAACGCGAAACGGAGCAGGGATCAGGGACAGAAAGGATGAACGCCTATGAGGAGGAGCAGCTGGTAGTTAACCTGCTCTGGAGAGGAGAATGTGATCTCCAGGGGAGTGCAGCCTGTAAAGTAGAAGGGACGATGAACACGGCGACTGCATTAACAGATGGCAAATACACGTTCCAAAACAGTCAGGAAAGCTGATAATGCCTTGAAGATTTCAGCCGTATACAATCAGCCTGTGAACAGCAGTAGATGTTGACCCCCCCTTGTATGGGAGAACAGTGGTTAAAAACTTCAGGATTCGACAACAAACGCACGGACACAGTACATACACCGTGTATCTTTTGAAGCTCATTTGTTGATTTGAAGGCAGCGGGAAGAGGAGAGAAGGCAGGGAACACGCGTCGAAACCAGAGAGCTGGGAAGCGAGTACTTGCAACGCGAAACGGTGCAGGGAGCAGGGACAGAAAGGGAGAACTCCACTGAGGAGGAACAGCTGGCAGTTAGCCTTCTTTGGAGATGAGAACTTGATCACCACGGGAGAGGATTGTTGAGAGGGTTACAGAGGGGGAGGTCTGAGATCTGAAAATCCTGAGTATTCCCTGCAGTGTGTAGGGCCAGATACATGAAGAGTTGCAGATCTCGTAAAAGTCCAGGTCAGGAAGCATACAGGTTCATGTGGAATTCTCCAAGTAGGCGGAGTTGAGTGGTAGGAGGCTAGGATGGAGAAGTCCATCCACTGAGAGAGGAAGGGGGTAGGCAAATAGCCACGGTGAGAGATTCGCCAGGAAAGAGAGAATGCATGCAGACAAGGCATTCGTGAGAGGAGTCGGCCTGCAAAGGAAAGCAATTTACTACAGGAATCAAGGATACTCCCCCTCAAGAACGGTTGGATCTGGGCATGGAGAGGAACTTGTCATCAGGGAGGAAAGTGTCAAAGCTCGAGATAGCGCTGGCCGTCAACCATGTCTCGGTTAGACCAAGAACATCAAGGTCGGGTACTTCCAGGAAATGGCAGATGTCAGATGAGTGTTTGAAACTGAGTGAGAGTTGAGAGTGGGGAGGGGTACAAATCAGTAATCCCTGCGGAGGTGTAGAAGGAGCCTGACCTAGGGCAGATGAGGAAGGAGAGAGGAAAGGAAGCAGAAGAAGGGAGCGAAGAGACAGCAGGAGTTCATGATCAATCCGGGAGCTAGGAGTGGTGAGAAGGTTAGACGGGGAGGTCTGAGTCTCAGGATTGGAATGGGAAGTTCGATATCACATGTCATGCTATAGGAAGAGTCTCAGGATTGGAATGGGAAGGAGTTGGATATGACATCTCTTGTTGTAGGGAGAGTCTCAGGTTTGGTATTAGAATCACATCCTTTAGGAAGGGACTCGAGTTTGGTATTTTAAGGAGTGAGATAGTAAATCTCATCCTATCGGAAGGGTCTCGGGTTTGGTATTGGAAGAAATGAGATTTCAAATCTCAGGCTGTGGGAATGGTCTCGGGTTTGGCATTGGAAGGGGTGAGAAATCACATTTCATGCTACAGGAAGGGTCACAAGTTTGGAATGGGAAGGAGTTGGATATCACATGAAGGGGCACAGGTTTGGTATTAGTAGCAAAGAGATATCACATCTCGTTATAGGAAGGGTCTCGATTGGAATGGGAAGGAGTTGGATATCACATCTCATGCTATAGGGAGGGTCTCAGTTTTGATATTAGAAGCACTGAGATATCACATATGCTATTGGAAGGGTCTCAGTATTGGAATTGGAAGGAGTTGGATATCACATCTCATGCTATAGGGAGGTTCTCAGGTTTGATATTAGAAGCATTGAGATATCACATCTCATGCTATGGGAAGGGTCTCAGGATTGGAATGGGAAGGAGTAGGATATCACATATGCTAAAGGAAAGGTCTCAGGTTTGGAAGGGGAAGGATTTGGATCTCACATCTCATGTTTTAGGACGGGTCTCAGGTTTGGTATTAGAAGCCTTGAGATATCACATATGGTATGATAAGGGTCTCAGGATTGGAAAGGGAAGGAGTTGGACATCACATCTCAAGCTATCTCAGGATTGGAATGGGAAGGAGTTTGATATCACATCTCGAGCTATAGGAAGGGTCTCAGGTTTGGGAAGGGAAGGATTGGGATTTCACATCTCATGTTATAGGATGGTTCTCAGGTTTGGTATTAGAAGCATTGAGATATCACATCTCATGCTATAGGAAGGGTCTCAGGATTGGAATGTGAAGGATTTGGATATCACATCATGCTAAAGGTAGGGTCTCAGGTTTGGTATAAGCATTGAGATATCACATCTCTGCTATCGGAAGGGTCTCAGGATTGGATTGGGAAGGAGTTGGATATCCCTTATGCTATAGGAAGGGTATCAGGTTGGAATGGGAAGGAGTTGGATATCACATCTCATGCTATAGGAAGGGTCTCAAGATTGAAATGGGAAGGATTTGGATATCACATCTCTTGCTATAGGAAGGGTCTCAGGTTTTTTATTAGAAACATTGAGATATCACCTCATGCTATAGGAAGGGTTTCAGGATTGGAATGGGAAGGAGTTGGATATCCCTTCTCATGCTAAAGGAAGGTCAGGTTGGAATGGGAAGGAGTTGGATATCACATCTCGTTATAGGAAGGGTCTCAGGATTGGAATGGGAAGGATTTGGATATCACATCTCTTGCTATAGGAAGGGTCTCAGGTTTTTTATTAGAAACATTGAGCCATCACATCTCATGCTATAGGAAGGGTTTCAGAATTGGAATGGAAGGATTTGGATATCACATCTCATGCTAATTGAAGGGTCTCAGGTTTGGAAGGGGAAGGATTTGGATATCATATCTCATGTTATAGGACGGGTCCCAGGTTTGGTATTAGAAGCATTGAGATATCACATCTCATGCTATAGGAGGTGTCTCAGGATTGGAATGGGAAGGAGTTGGATATCACGTCTCATGTTATAGGAAGGGTCTCAGGATTGGAATGGCAAGGAGTTGGATATCACATCTCATGCTAAAGGAAGGGTCTCAGGTTTGATAGAAGCATTGAGATCACATCTCATGCTATAGGAAGGAACTCAGGATTGCAATGGGAAGGAGTTGGATATCACATATCATGCCATAGGATGGGTCATCAGGTTTGGTATAAGCATTGAGATATCACATCTCTGCTATCGGAAGGGTCTCAGGATAGGAATGGGAAGGACTTAGATACTCATACTATAGGGAGGGTCTCAGTTTTGATATTAGAAGCATTGAGCTATCACATCTCATGCTATCGGAAGGGTCTCAGGATTGGAATGGGATGGAGTTGGATACAACATCTCAAGCTATCTCAGGATTGGAATGGGAAGGAGTTTGATATCAAATCTCAAGCTATAGGAAGGGTCTCAGGTTTGGAAGGGGAAGTATTTGGATCTCACATCTCATGTTTTAGGACGGGTCTCAGGTTTGGTATTAGAAGCATTGAGATATCACATCTCATGGTATAGGAAGGGTCTCAGGATTGGAATGGGAAGGAGTTGGATATCACATCTCAAGCTATCTCAGGATTGGAATGGGAAGGAGTTTGATATCACATCTCAAGCTATAGGAAGGGTCTCAGGTTTGGAAAGGGAAGGATTTGGACTTCACATCTCATGTTATAGGATGGTTCTCATGTTTGGTTTTAGTAGCATTGAGATATCACATCTCATGCTATCGGAAGGGTCTCAGGTTTGGAAAGGGAAGGATTTGCAGTTCACATGTTATAGGATGGTTCTCAGGTTTGGTTTTAGAAGCATTACGATATAACATCTCATGCTATAGGAAGGGTCTCAGGTTTGGAATGGGAAGGAGTTGGATATCACATTGAATGGGAAGGAGTTTGATATCACATCTCAAGCTATAGGAAGGGTCTCAGGTTTGGAAAGGGAATGATTTGGATTTCACATCTCATGTTATAGGATGGTTCTCATGTTTGGTTTTAGAAGCATTGAGATATCACATCTCATGCTATCAGAAGGGTCTCAGGTTTGGAATGGGAAGGAGTTTGATATCACATCTCATGCTATAGGAAGGATCTCAGGTTTGGTATTAGAAGCATTGAGATATCACATCTCATGCTATAGGAAGGGTCTCAGGATTGGAATCGGAAGGAGTTGTATATGACATCTCATGCTGTTAAGACGGATTTCTGAACTCTGTCCTGGTGGCGCAGAAGTTCAGAAGGCCAACCTAATTTACTTGGAACAGGGTAACCTCTGGACGAACCAGACCAATCAAGGTAGCGATCGGATTTGGATATCACATCTCATGCTAAAGGAAGGGTCTTAGGTTTGGAAGGGGAAGGATTTGGATATCACATCTCATGTTATAGGACGGGTCCCAGGTTTGGTATTAGAAGCATTGAGATATCACAACTCATGCTATAGGAAGGGTCTCAGGATTTGAATGGGAAGGAGTTGGATATCACATGTCATGCTAAAGGAAGGGTCTCAGGTTTGATAGAAGCATTGAGATTTCAAATCTCATGCTATAGGAAGGGTCTCAGGATTGGAATGGGAAGGAGTTGGATATCACATCTCGTGCCATAGGAAGGGTCTCAGATTTGGTATAAGCATTGAGATATCACATCTCTGTTATCGGAAGGGTCTCAGGATAGGAATGGGAAGGGCTTAGATATCACATCTCATGCTATAGGGAGGGTCTCAGTTTTGATATTAGAAGCATTGAGATATCACATCTCATGCTATCGGAAGGGTCCCAGGATTGGAATGGGAAGGAGTTGGATATCACATCTCAAGCTATCTCAGGATTGGAATGGGAAGGAGTTTGATATCACATCTCAAGCTATAGGAAGGGTCTCAGGTTTGGAAAGGGAAGGATTTGGATTTCACATCTCATGTTGTAGGATGGTTCTCATGTTTGGTTTTAGAAGCATTGAGATATCACATCTCATGCTATCGGAAGGGTCTCAGGTTTGGAAAGGGAAGGATTTGTATTTCACATATGTTATAGGATGGTTCTCAGGTTTGGTTTTAGAAGCAGTAAGATATCACATCTCATGCTATAGGAAGGGTCTCAGGTTTGGAATGGGAAGGAGTTGGATACAAATCTCATGTTATAGGAAGGATCTCAGGTTTGGTATTAGAAGCATTGAGATATCACATATCATGCTATAGGAAAGGTCTCAGGATTGGAATGGGAAGGAGTTGGATATCACATCACATGCTAAAGGAAAGGTCTCAGGTTTGGAAGGGGAAGGATTTGGATCTCACATATGTTTTAGGACGGGTGTCAGGTTTGGTATTAGAAGCATTGAGATATCACATCTCATGGTATAGGAAGGGTCTCAGGATTGGAATGGGAAGGAGTTGGATAGCACATCTCAAGCTAGCTCAGGATTGGAATGGGAAGGAGTTTGATATCACATTTCAAGCTATAGGAAGGGTCTCAGGTTTGGAAAGGGAATGATTTGGATTTCACATGTTACAGGATAGTTCTCATGTTTGGTTTTAGAAGCATTGAGATATCACATCTCATGTTATAGGAAGGATCTCAGATTTGGTATTAGAAGCATTGAGATATCACATCTCATGCTATAGGAAGGGTCTCAGGTTTGGAATGGGAAGGAGTTGGATATCACATCTCATCCTATAGGAAGGATCTCAGGTTTGGTGTTAGAAGCATTGAGATATCAGATCTCATGCTATCGGAAGGATCTCAGGTTTGGTATTAGAAGCATTGAGATATCACATCTCATGCTACCAGAAGGGTCTCAGGATTGGAATGGGAAGGAGTCGGATATCACATCTCATGCTAAAGGGAGGGTTTCAGGTTTGGAAGTGGAAGGATTTGGATATCACATCTCATGTTATAGGAAGATCTCAGGTTTGGTATTAGAAGCATTGAGATATCACATCTCATGCTATCGGAAGGATCTCAGGTTTGGTATTAGAAGCATTGAGATATCACATCTCATGCTATAGGAAGGGTCTCAGGATTGGAATGGGAAGGAGTTGGATATCACATCTCATGCTATAGGAAGGGTCTCAGGTTTGGTATTACAAACATTGTGATATTACATCTCATGCTATAGGAAGGGTTTCAGGATTGGATTGGGAAGGAGTTGGATATCACATCTCATGCTATAGGAAGGGTCAAGGTTTGGAATGGGAAGGATTTGTACATCACATCTCTTGCTATAGGAAGGGCCTCAGGTTTGGTAAGAGAAACATTAAGATATCACATCTCATGCTATCGGAAGGGTCTCAGGATTGGAATGGGAAGGAGTTGGATATCACATCTCAAGCTATCTCAGGATTGGAATGGGAAGGAGTTTGATATCACATCTCAAGCTATAGGAAGGGTCTCAAGTTTGGAAGGGGAAGGATTTGGATTTCACATCTCATGTTTTAGGACGGGTCTCAGGTTTGGTATTAGAAACATTGAGATATCACATCTCATGGTATAGGAAGGGTTTCAGGATTGGAATGGGAAGGAGTTGGATATCACATCTCATGCAATAGGAAGGGTCTCAGGTTTGATAGAAGCATTGAGATATCACATCTCATGCTATAGGAAGGGTCTCAGGATTGGAATGGGAAGGAGTTGGATATCACATCTCATGCCATAGGAAGAGTCTCAGGTTTGGTATAAGCATTGAGATATCACATCTCTGCTATCGTAAGGGTCTCAGGATTGGAATAGGAAGGAGTTGGATATCACATCTTATGCTATAGGAAGGGTCTCAGGTTTGGTATTACAAGCATTGTGATATTATATCTCATGCTATAGGAAGGGTCTCAGGATTGGATTGGGAAGGAGTTGGATATCACATCTCATGCTATAGGAAGGGTCTCAGGTTTGGAATGGGAAGGGTTTGTACATCACATCTCTTGCTATAGGAAGGGCCTCAGGTTTGGTATGAGAAACATTGAGATATCACATCTCATGTTATAGGAAGGATATCAGGTTTGGTATTAGAAGCATTGAGATATCACATCTCATGATATAGGAAGGGTCTCAGGATTGGAATGGGAAGGAGTTGGATATCACATCTCATGCTATAGGAAGGGTCTCAGGTTTGGTAGAAGCATTGAGATATCACATCTCATGCTATAGGAAGGGTCTCCGGATTGGAATGGGAAGTAGTTGTATATGACATCTCGTGCCATACGAAGGGTAGCACATATGCTATAGGAAGGGTCTCAGGTTTGGAACAAGGGAAGGAGTTGGATATCGCATCTCATGCTTTAAGAAGGGTCTCAGTTTTGGTATTAGAAGCATTGAGATATCACATCTCATGCTATAGGAAGGGTCTCAGGATTGGAATGGGAACGAATTGGATATCACATCTCATGCTATAGGAAAGGTCTCAGGTTTGGAATGGGAATGATTTGTATATCACATCTCTTGCTATAGGAAGGGCCTCAGGTTTGGTATCAGAAACATTGAGATATCACATCTCATGGTATAGGAAGGATCTCAGTATTGGAATGGAAAGGGGTTGGATATCACATCTCATGTTATAGGAAGGATATCAGGTTTGGTATTAGAAGCATTGAGATATCACATCTCATGCTATAGGAAGGGTCTCAGGATTGGAATGGGAAGGAGTTGGATATCACATCTCATGCTATAGGAAGGGTCTCAGGTTTGGTAGAAGCATTGCGATATCACATCTCATGCTATAGGAAGGGTCTCAGGATTGGAATGGGAAGGAGTAGTATATGACATCTCATGCCATAGGAAGGGTCTCAGGTTTGGTATAAGCATTGAGATATCACATCTCTGCTATCGGAAGGGTCTCGGGATTGGAATGGGAAGGAGTTGGATATTACATTCTTGCTATAGGAAGGGTCTCAGGTTTGGAATGGGAAGGAGTTGGATATCCCATCTCATGTCATAGGAAGGATCTCAGGTTTGCTATTAGAAGCACTGAGATATCACATCTCATGCTATAGGAATGGTCTCAGGATTGGAATGGGAAGGAGTTGGATATTACATTCTTGCTATAAGAAGGGTCTCAGGTTTGGAACGGGAAGGAGTTGGATATCACATCTCATGCTTTAAGAAGGGTCTCAGTTTTGGTATTAGAAGCATTGAGATATCACATCTCATGCTATAGGAAGGGTCTCAGGATTGGAATGGGAAGGAGTTGGATATCACATCTCATGCTATAGGAAGGGTCTCAGGTTTGGTATTACAAGCATTGCGATATTACATCTCATGCTATAGGAAGGGTCTCAGGTTTGGAATGGGGAGGATTTGTATATCACATCTCTTGCTATAGGAAGGGCCTCAGGTTTGGTATGAGAAACATTGAGATATCACATCTCATGGTATAGGAAGGATCTCAGGATTGGAATGGGAAGGAGTTGGATATCACATCTCATGTTATAGGAAGGATATCAGGTTTGGTATTAGAAGCATTGAGATATCACATCTCATGCTATAGGAAGTGTCTCTGTTTTAGGATGGGAAGGAGTTGGAGATAACATCTCATGCTATATGAAGGGTCTCAGGTTTGGTATTAGAAGCTTTGAGATATCACATTTCATACTATAGGAAGGGTCTCTGGTTTGGGATGGGAAGGAGTTGGATATCACATCTCATGCTATAACAAGGGTCTCAGGTTTGGTATTAGAAGCATTGAGATATCACATCTCATGCTATAGGAAGGGTCTCAGGTTTGGAATGGGAAGGAGTTGGATATCACATCTCAGGCTATAGGAAGGATCTCAGTTTTGGAATGAGAAGGAGTTGGATATCACATATCATGTTATATGAAGGCTCTCAGGTTTGGTATTAGAAGCATTGAGATATCACATCTCATGCTATAGTAAGGGTCTCAGGATTGGCATGGGAAGGAGTTTGATATCACATCTCATGCTAAAGGAAGGGTCTCCGGTTTGGAATGGGAAGGAGTTGGATATCACATCTCATGTTATAGGAAGGATCTCAGGTTTGGTATTAGAAACATTGAGATAACACATCTCATGCTATAGGAAGGGTCTCAGGATTGAAATGGGAAGGAGTTGGATATCACATCTCATGCTATCGTAAGGGTCTCAGGATTGGAATAAGAAGGAGTTGGATATCCCATCTCATGCTTTAAGAAGGGTCTCAGGTTTGGTATTAGAAGCATTGAGATATCACATCTCATGCTATAGGAAGGGTCTAAGGATTGGAATGGGAAGGAGTTGGATATCACACATGCTATAGGAAGGGTCTCAGGTTTGGTATTACAAGCATTGTGATATTACATCTCATGCTATAGGAAGGGTCTCAGGATTGGATTGGGAAGTAGTTGGATATCACATCTGATGCTATAGGAAGGGTCTCAGGTTTGGAATGGGAAGGATTTGTACATCACATCTCTTGCTATAGGAAGGGCCTCAGGTTTGGTATGAGAAACATTGAAATATCACATCTCATAGTATAGGAAGGATCTCAGGATTGGAATGTGAAGGAGTTGGATATCACATCTCGTGTTATAGGAAGGATATCAAGTTTGGTATTAGAAGCATTGAGATATCACATCTCATGCTATAGGAATGGTCTCAGGTTTGGTAGAAGCACTGAGATATCACATCTCATGCTATAGGAAGGGTCTCAGGATTGGAATGGGAAGGAGTAGTATATGACCTCTCATGCCATAGGAATGGTCTCAGGTTTGGTACAAGCATTGAGATATCACATCTCTGCTATCGGAAGGGTCTCAGGTTTGGAAAGGGAAGGAGTTGGATATCACGTCTCATGCTATAGGAAGGTTCTCAGGTTTGGTATTAGAAGCATTGAGATATCACATCTCATGCTATAGGTAGGGTCTCAGTATTGGAATGGGAAGGAGTTGGATATCACATCTCATGCTACAGGAAGGGTCTCAGGTTTGGAATGGGAAGGAATTGGATATCACATCTCATGTTATAGGAAGGATCTCAGGTCTGGTATTAGAAGCATTGTGATATCACATCTCATGCCATAGGAAGGGTCTCAGGTTTGGAGTGGGAAGGAGTTGGATATCACATCTCATGCTATAGGAAGGGTCTCAGGTTTGGTAGAAGCATTGAGATATCACATCTCATGCTATAGGAAGGGTCTCCGGATTGGAATGGGTAGTAGTTGTATATTACATCTCATGCCATAGGAAGGGTCTCAGGTTTGGTATAAGCATTGAGATATCACATCTCTGCTATTAGAAGGGTCTCAGGATTGGAATGGGAAGGAGTTGGATATCCCATCTCATGTTATAGGAAGGGTCTCAGGTTTGGTATTAGAAGCATTGAGATATCACATCTCATGCTATAGGAAAGGTCTCAGGAATGGGATGGGAAGGACTTGGATATCTCATCTCATGTTATAGGACGGGTCTCAGGTGTGGTATTAGAAGGATTGAGATATCACATCGCATGCTGTAGGAAGGGTCTCAGGTTTGGAATGGGGAGGAATTGGATATCACATCTCATGTCATAGGAAGGATCTCAGGTTTGCTATTAGAAGCATTGAGATATCACTTCTCAAGCTATAGGAAGGGTCTCAGGTTTGGAAAGGGAAGGATTTGGATTTCACATCTCATGTTGTAGGATGGTTCTCATGTTTGGTTTTAGAAGCATTGAGATATCACATCTCATGCTATCGGAAGGGTCTCAGGTTTGGAATGGGAAGGATTTGGATTTCACATATGTTATAGGATGGTTCTCAGGTTTGGTTTTAGAAGCAGTAAGATATCACATCTCATGCTATAGGAAGGGTCTCAGGTTTGGAATGGGAAGGAGTTGGATACAAATCTCATGTTATAGGAAGGATCTCAGGTTTGGTATTAGAAGCATTGAGATATCACATATCATGCTATAGGAAAGGTCTCAGGATTGGAATGGGAAGGAGTTGGATATCACATCACATGCTAAAGGAAAGGTCTCAGGTTTGGAAGGGGAAGGATTTGGATCTCACATATGTTTTAGGACGGGTGTCAGGTTTGGTATTAGAAGCATTGAGATATCACATCTCATGGTATAGGAAGGGTCTCAGGATTGGAATGGGAAGGAGTTGGATAGCACATCTCAAGCTATCTCAGGATTGGAATGGGAAGGAGTTTGATATCACATCTCAAGCTATAGGAAGGGTCTCAGGTTTGGAAAGGGAATGATTTGGATTTCACATGTTACAGGATAGTTCTCATGTTTGGTTTTAGAAGCATTGAGATATCACATCTCATGTTATAGGAAGGATCTCAGGTTTGGTATTAGAAGCATTGAGATATCACATCTCATGCTATAGGAAGGGTCTCAGGTTTGGAATGAGAAGGAGTTGGATATCACATCTCATGCTATAGGAAGGATCTCAGGTTTGGTGTTAGAAGCATTGAGATATCAGATCTCATGCTATCGGAAGGATCTCAGGTTTGGTATTAGAAGCATTGAGATATCACATCTCATGCTACCAGAAGGGTCTCAGGATTGGAATGGGAAGGAGTCGGATATCACATCTCATGCTAAAGGGAGGGTTTCAGGTTTGGAAGTGGAAGGATTTGGATATCACATCTCATGTTATAGGAAGATCTCAGGTTTGGTATTAGAAGCATTGAGATATCACATCTCATGCTATCGGAAGGATCTCAGGTTTGGTATTAGAAGCATTGAGATATCACATCTCATGCTATAGGAAGGGTCTCAGGTTTGGAATGGGAAGGATTTGTACATCACATCTCTTGCTATAGGAAGGGCCTCAGGTTTGGTAAGAGAAACATTAAGATATCACATCTCATGCTATCGGAAGGGTCTCAGGATTGGAATGGGAAGGAGTTGGATATCACATCTCAAGCTATCTCAGGATTGGAATGGGAAGGAGTTTGATATCACATCTCAAGCTATAGGAAGGGTCTCAAGTTTGGAAGGGGAAGGATTTGGATTTCACATCTCATGTTTTAGGACGGGTCTCAGGTTTGGTATTAGAAACATTGAGATATCACATCTCATGGTATAGGAAGGGTTTCAGGATTGGAATGGGAAGGAGTTGGATATCACATCTCATGCAATAGGAAGGGTCTCAGGTTTGATAGAAGCATTGAGATATCACATCTCATGCTATAGGAAGGGTCTCAGGATTGGAATGGGAAGGAGTTGGATATCACATCTCATGCCATAGGAAGAGTCTCAGGTTTGGTATAAGCATTGAGATATCACATCTCTGCTATCGTAAGGGTCTCAGGATTGGAATAGGAAGGAGTTGGATATCCCATCTCATGCTTTAAGAAGGGTCTCAGGTTTGGTATTAGAAGCATTGAGATATCACATCTCATGCTATAGGAAGGGTCTAAGGATTGGAATGGGAAGGAGTTGGATATCACATCTTATGCTATAGGAAGGGTCTCAGGTTTGGTATTACAAGCATTGTGATATTATATCTCATGCTATAGGAAGGGTCTCAGGATTGGATTGGGAAGGAGTTGGATATCACATCTCATGCTATAGGAAGGGTCTCAGGTTTGGAATGGGAAGGGTTTGTACATCACATCTCTTGCTATAGGAAGGGCCTCAGGTTTGGTATGAGAAACATTGAGATATCACATCTCATGTTATAGGAAGGATATCAGGTTTGGTATTAGAAGCATTGAGATATCACATCTCATGATATAGGAAGGGTCTCAGGATTGGAATGGGAAGGAGTTGGATATCACATCTCATGCTATAGGAAGGGTCTCAGGTTTGGTAGAAGCATTGAGATATCACATCTCATGCTATAGGAAGGGTCTCCGGATTGGAATGGGAAGTAGTTGTATATGACATCTCATGCCATAGGAAGGGTAGCACATATGCTATAGGAAGGGTCTCAGGTTTGGAACACGGGAAGGAGTTGGATATCACATCTCATGCTTTAAGAAGGGTCTCAGTTTTGGTATTAGAAGCATTGAGATATCACATCTCATGCTATAGGAAGGGTCTCAGGATTGGAATGGGAACAAGTTGGATATCACATCTCATGCTATAGGAAGGGTCTCAGGATTGGATTGGGAAGGAGTCGGATATCACATCCCATGCTATAGCAAAGGTCTCAGGTTTGGAATGGGAATGATTTGTATATCACATCTCTTGCTATAGGAAGGGCCTCAGGTTTGGTATCAGAAACATTGAGATATCACATCTCATGGTATAGGAAGGATCTCAGTATTGGAATGGAAAGGGGTTGGATATCACATCTCATGTTATAGGAAGGATATCAGGTTTGGTATTAGAAGCATTGAGATATCAAATCTCATGCTATAGGAAGGGTCTCAGGATTGGAATGGGAAGGAGTTGGATATCACATCTCATGCTATAGGAAGGGTCTCAGGTTTGGTAGAAGCATTGAGATATCACATCCCATGCTATAGGAAGGGTCTCAGGATTGGAATGGGAAGGAGTAGTATATGACATCTCATGCCATAGGAAGGGTCTCAGGTTTGGTATAAGCATTGAGATATCACATCTCTGCTATCGGAAGTGTCTCAGGATTGGAATGGGAAGGAATTGGATATCCCATCTCATGTCATAGGAAGGATCTCAGGTTTGCTATTAGAAGCACTGAGATATCACATCTCATGCTATAGGAATGGTCTCAGGATTGGAATGGGAAGGAGTTGGATATTACATTCTTGCTATAGGAAGGGTCTCAGGTTTGGAATGGGAAGGAGTTGGATATCCCATCTCATGTCATAGGAAGGATCTCAGGTTTGCTATTAGAAGCACTGAGATATCACATCTCATGCTATAGGAATGGTCTCAGGATTGGAATGGGAAGGAGTTGGATATTACATTCTTGCTATAGGAAGGGTCTCAGGTTTGGAACGGGAAGGAGTTGGATATCACATCTCATGCTTTAAGAAGGGTCTCAGTTTTGGTATTAGAAGCATTGAGATATCACATCTCATGCTATAGGAAGGGTCTCAGGATTGGAATGGGAAGGAGTTGGATATCACATCTCATGCTATAGGGTGGGTCTCAGGTTTGGTATTACAAGCATTGCGATATTACATCTCATGCTATAGGAAGGGTCTCAGGTTTGGAATGGGGAGGATTTGTATATCACATCTCTTGCTATAGGAAGGGCCTCAGGTTTGGTATGAGAAACATTGAGATATCACATCTCATGGTATAGGAAGGATCTCAGGATTGGAATGGGAAGGAGTTGGATATCACATCTCATGTTATAGGAAGGATATCAGGTTTGGTATTAGAAGCATTGAGATATCACATCTCATGCTATAGGAAGTGTCTCTGTTTTGGGATGGGAAGGAGTTGGAGATAACATCTCATGCTATATGAAGGGTCTCAGGTTTGGTATTAGAAGCTTTGAGATATCACATTTCATACTATAGGAAGGGTCTCTGGTTTGGGATGGGAAGGAGTTGGATATCACATCTCATGTTATAACAAGGGTCTCAGGTTTGGTATTAGAAGCATTGAGATATCACATCTCATGCTATAGGAAGGGTCTCAGGTTTGGAATGGGAAGGAGTTGGATATCACATCTCAGGCTATAGGAAGGATCTCAGTTTTGGAATGAGAAGGAGTTGGATATCACATATCATGTTATATGAAGGCTCTCAGGTTTGGTATTAGAAGCATTGAGATATCACATCTCATGCTATAGTAAGGGTCTCAGGATTGGCATGGGAAGGAGTTTGATATCACATCTCATGCTAAAGGAAGGGTCTCCGGTTTGGAATGGGAAGGAGTTGGATATCACATCTCATGTTATAGGAAGGATCTCAGGTTTGGTATTAGAAACATTGAGATAACACATCTCATGCTATAGGAAGGGTCTCAGGATTGAAATGGGAAGGAGTTGGATATCACATCTCATGCTATCGTAAGGGTCTCAGGATTGGAATAGGAAGGAGTTGGATATCCCATCTCATGCTTTAAGAATGGTCTCAGGTTTGGTATTAGAAGCATTGAGATATCACATCTCATGCTATAGGAAGGGTCTAAGGATTGGAATGGGAAGGAGTTGGATATCACACATGCTATAGGAAGGGTCTCAGGTTTGGTATTACAAGCATTGTGATATTACATCTCATGCTATAGGAAGGGTCTCAGGATTGGATTGGGAAGTAGTTGGATATCACATCTGATGCTATAGGAAGGGTCTCAGGTTTGGAATGGGAAGGATTTGTACATCACATCTCTTGCTATAGGAAGGGCCTCAGGTTTGGTATGAGAAACATTGAAATATCACATCTCATGGTATAGGAAGGATCTCAGGATTGGAATGTGAAGGAGTTGGATATCACATCTCGTGTTATAGGAAGGATATCAAGTTTGGTATTAGAAGCATTGAGATATCACATCTCATGCTATAGGAAGGGTCTCAGGTTTGGTAGAACCATTGAGATATCACATCTCATGCTATAGGAAGGGTCTCAGGATTGGAATGGGAAGGAGTAGTATATGACCTCTCATGCCATAGGAATGGTCTCAGGTTTGGTACAAGCATTGAGATATCACATCTCTGCTATCGGAAGGGTCTCAGGTTTGGAAAGGGAAGGAGTTGGATATCACGTCTCATGCTATAGGAAGGTTCTCAGGTTTGGTATTAGAAGCATTGAGATATCACATCTCATGCTATAGGAAGGGTCTCAGTATTGGAATGGGAAGGAGTTGGATATCACATCTCATGCTACAGGAAGGGTCTCAGGTTTGGAATGGGAAGGAATTGGATATCACATCTCATGTTATAGGAAGGATCTCAGGTCTGGTATTAGAAGCATTGTGATATAACATCTCATGTTATAGGAAGGATCTCAGGTTTGGTATTAGAAGCATTGAGATATCACATCTCAAGCTATCGGAAGGATCTCAGGTTTGGTATTAGAAGCATTGAGATATCACATCTCATGCTATCAGAAGGGTCTCAGGATTGGAAGGGGAAGGATTTGGATATCACATCTCATGTTATCGGAAGGATCTCAGGTTTGGTATTAGAAGTATTGAGATATCACATCTCATGCTATAGGAAGGGTCTCAGGATTGGAATGGGAAGGAGTTGGATATCACATCTCATGCTAAAGGAAGGGTCTCAGGTTTGGTAGAAGCATTGAGATATCACATCTCATGCTATAGGAAGGGTCTCAGGATTGGAATGGGAAGGACTTAGATATCACATATCATGCTATAGGGAGGGTCTCAGTTTTGATATTAGAAGCATTGAGATATAACATCTCATGCTATTCGAAGTGTCTCAGGATTGGAATGGGAAGGAGCTGGATATCACATCTCATGCTAAAGGAAGGGTCTCAGGTTTGGAATGGGAAGGAGTTGGATATCACATCTCATGTTATAGGAAGTGTCTCAGGTTTGGTATAAGCATTGAGATATCACATCTCTGCTATCGGAGGTGTCTCAGGATTGGGATGGGAAGGAATTGGATATCACATCTCATGCTATAGGAAGGGTATCAGGTTTGGAACGGGAAGGATTTGGATATCACATCTCATGTTATTGGACCGGTCTCAGGTTTGGTATTAGAAGCATTGAGATATCACATCGCATGCTGTAGGAAGGATCTCAGGTTTGGAATGGGAAGGAATTGGATATCACATCTCATGTCATAGGTAGTATCTCAGGTTTGGTATTAGAAGCATTGAGATATCACATATCATGCTATAGGAATGGTCTCAGGATTGGAATGGGTAGGAGTTGGATATTACATTCTTGCTATAGGAAGGGTCTCATGTTTGGAATGGGAAGGAGTTGGATATCACATATGCTATAGGAAGGGTCTCAGGTTTGGAACGGGAAGGAGTTGGATATCACATCTCATGTTATAGGAAGGGTCTCAGGTTTGGTATAAGCATTGAGATATCACATCTCTGCTATCGGAGGTGGCTCAGGATTGGAATGGGAAGGAGTTCGATATCACATCTCATGCTATAGGAAGGGTCTCAGGATTGGAATGGGAAGGAGTTTTATATGACATCTCATGCTATAGGAAGGATCTCAGTTTTGGTTTTAGAAGCATTGAGACATCACATCTCATGTTATAGGAAGGGTCTCAGGATTGGAATGGGAAGGAGTTGGATATCACATCTCATGCTATAGGAAGGGTCTCAGGTTTGGTATAAGCATTGAGATATCACATCTCATGCTATAGGAAGGGTCTCAGGATTGGAATGGGAAGGAGTTGTATATAACATCTCCTGCCACAGGAAGGGTCTCAGGTTTGGTATAAGCATTGAGATATCACATCTCTGCTATCGGAAGGGTCTCAGGAATGCAATGGGAAGGAGTTGGATATCCCATCTTATGTTATAGGAAGGGTCTCAGGTTTGGTATTAGAAGCATTGAGATATCACATCTCATGCTATAGGAAGGGTCTCAGGATTGGAATGGGAAGGACTTGGATATCACATCTCATGCTATAGGGAGGGTCTCAGGATTGGAATGGGAAGGAGTTGGATATCACATCTCATGCTAAAGGGAGGGTCTCAGGAATGGAAGGGGAAGGATTTGGATATCACATCTCATGTTATAGGAAGGATCTCAGGTTTGGTATTAGAAGCATTGAGATATCACATCTCATGCTATCGGAAGGATCTCAGGTTTGGTATTAGAGGCATTGAGATATCACATCTCATGCTAAAGGGAGGGTCTCGGGTTTGGAAGGGAAATGATTTGGATATCACATCTCTTGTTATAGGAAGGATCACAGGTTTGGTAATAGAAGCATTGAGATATCACATCTCATGCTATCGGAAGGGTCTCAGGATTGGAATGGGAAGGAGTTGGATATCACATCTCATGCTATAGGAAGGGTCTCAGGTTTGGAACGGGAAGGAGTTGGATATCACATCTCATGTTATAGGAAGAGTCTCAGGTTTGGTATAAGCATTGAGATATCACATCTCTGCTATCGGAGGTGTCTCAGGATTGGGATGCGAAGGAATTGGATATCACATCTCATGCTATAGGAAGGGTATCAGGTTTGGAACGGGAAGGATTTGGATATCACATCTCATGTTATTGGACCGGTCTCAGGTTTGGTATTAGAAGCATTGAGATATCAAGTCTCATGGTATAGGACGGGAGTTTGATATCACATCTCATGCCATGGTATGGGTCTCAGGTTTTGTAGAAGCATTGGCATATCACATCTCATGCTATCGGAAGGGTATCAGGATTGGATTTGGAAGGAGTTGGATATCCCATCTCATGCTATAGGAAGGGTCTCAGGATTGGAATGGGAAGGACTTGGATATCACATCTCATGCTGTAGGAAGGCTCTCAGGTTTGGAAAGGGAAGGAGTTGGATATCACATTTCATGTTAGAGGTAGGATCTCAGGTTTGGTATTAGAGACATTGAGATATCACACCTCATGCTATCAGAAGTGTTAGGAAAGATTTCGTAATTGTAGGTAATTTTCCTTCCATGTGGCAACCCCTAAACTTTTTGCTGTTGTTTTTCACCTTGTTCTTGACTTTGCCAGAGAAGTGCAGCCTTCTGCTGCACTCCTCTGGGCTTTCGCTCCTTTTCTTATGGGGAAACTGACATGCCCTTAAGACAGTCAGTACCGGGGAACGCTGTTTCCCGTAGTTTCTTTTATCATGTTGCGGCTTTAGTGCAACATGACACAAGAGGGCACTGTAAGCTAAGTTACAGCTCTCTTGGGTCTCTAGCCTTCTACGGGCCCTAGATACTCGTTTAGGATTGTATCTGATCGGTGCAAGTAATTCAGGGACGGGAATGGTGGCAGCGATCGTTTTCTTGTGTTTTGAGCTCCTTTTGGCGTTCTAAGCGCATTTCTCGCGCTTAACCCAAAATGGTGGCCTGGCTCCCAAAATGGCCAGACCACGAGGCTCCTTTGTCCTGTCCGCTGACCGTCTTGCTCCCTTCACCTTTCCCAGGTCGAGCCGACCCGGGGCCTTCCTTATTTGGGCATGTACTTTCCCGCGAAACACGGATGCTTTCGCGGGCTTCTACATGTCGTGTGTGTGCCTCCAGGATGTGGGCTGGGATGTCTGGTCCCAATACACATCCTGGGTGCCAGAGAGTCTAGGGTGGTGTGAATGCCTGGGACCACCGTGGTCCGTGATTGGTCCACGAATGGTGTGAGTGTTGATGAGCGGATCTCCCATTGGGTCCCCTCCGTTTTGGCGCGAAGGGAACCGTGGATAAGAGGGGGCTGGAAACACCACTACCATGTCGATCTCCTGAGTTCTCACGAACGAAGGAATACAGGAGCCAAGTATCCTGCAACCAAGAGGCTGGACCGAGGAATCGCTGGTGACCCGCTGAAGGACTCCTCCTCTGCACTGCTGTCGCCTTGTGAAACCCTTTTCACCTTTGATCGAACCAGAAGGCCTGTACTGGTACTTCGACCCTTGGAATAGCGGGGACAGCTATTCTCGGCATCTTCACCATCTCCTGCCAGTAAGCCTTCGGAAGCGTCTCTGGGCCATCCAGTTGACTGACCAGCTTACACGGGAGTCTTGCTCTGTAACCGCCGCCAGGTTGTGTAGTATCTCGAGTCCTTGTCACTCTCACACGCTTCGTACACTTGGCGTTCCCAGGTCTGAAGTGAGTAGTGTACATTGGGCTCAGATACACACGGCCGCTCCGTTTCCCTGCTGTGGCGACAAACTGTGCGGGTTTCTTCGATTGGGACGTCTTTTTACTCAACACGACGACGAGGCGTTCCCTGCTCTTCTGAACCTGCCAGCTGCTGAAACTGACGCGCAGAAGCCTGGGTCTGCTTGCATCGGGGACCGGTGAGTAGCATAGCTAGGATCTGGTCGCCCTCCTGCAGGAGCCCATTGCTTTTCCCCGCTGTGTAAAACAGCACCCTTGTCCGTACTCGCGCTCTGCTTCTGCCCACTGTGGAGGCTGCGCTTGAGTCGCGGAACTTGTTCTTCTTCTTTCGTGCACTAAACTGAACTGCCTGACTTCCTTCAAAGAACTTCTCCTTTTGCCCGTTGGCACCAGCGCGTGCAGGTACTTTGAGCACAAGGCTCCACTCTTCGCAGAGCTCGGACTTCCATCTAGTTAGGTGCCTCTGAAGGCGAACTGAGTCTAAGCATTATACCGCACTGCCTGTTTTCCTTCCCTTTTAGGTGGACTACACATTTCGTGCCTATAACGCTTGCGACTGTCGTATTTGTATATATATTGTGTGGATATGGTATGTGTTGGTTTAATATTGTGATATTGTGATTTTCTCGCTACGGTCATTGTTTTAAAGGCCTTAAAATAAATGTGTATATATTTTTTATATAACAACTGTTTGGAGTAGTTTGTAAGTGATCTTGCTTTGTGGGCTCATTACGAGCTTTCAGTCACCCTCACCCCTCTTGAGACCTAGTCTTGACCGCCGCGATCGCTACCTTGATTGGTCTGGCTCGTCCAGAGGTTACCCTGTTCCAAGTAACTAGGTTGGCCTTCTGAACTTCTGCGCCACCAGGACAGAGTTCAGAAATCCGTCTTAACAAGAAGGGTATCAGGATTGGAATGGGAAGGAGTTGGATATCACATCTCATGCTAAAGGGAGGGTCTCAGGTTTGGAAGGGGAAGGATTTGGATATCACATCTCATGTTATAGGAAGGATCTCAGGTTTGGTATTAGAAGCATTGAGATATCACATCTCATGCTATCGGAAGGATCTCAGGTTTGGTATTAGAAGCATTGAGATATCACATCTCATGCTATAGGAAGGGTCTCAGGATTGGAATGGGAAGGAGTTGGATATCACATCTCATGTTATAGGAAGGATCTCAGGTTTGGTATTAGAAGCATTGAGATATCACATCTCATGCTAAAGGAAGGGTCTCAGGATTGGAATGGGAAGGAGTTGGATATCACATCTCATGCTAAAGGAAGGGTCTCAGTTTTGGTAGAAGCATTGCGGTATCACATCTCATGCTATAGGAAGGGTCTCAGGATTGGAATCGGAAGGAGTTGGATATCACATCTCATGCTATAGGAAGGGTCTCAGGTTTGGTATAAGCATTGAAATATCACATCTCTGCTATCGGAAGGGTCTCAAGATTGGAATGGGAAGGACTTAGATATCACATCTCATGCTATAGGGAGGGTCTCAGTTTTGATATTAGAAGCATTGAGATATCACATCTCATGCTATCGGAAGGGTCTCAGGATTGGAATGGGAGGAGCTGGATATCACATCTCATGCTAAAGGAAGGGTCTCAGGTTTGGAAGGGGAAGGATTTGGATATCACATCTCATGTTATAGGACGGGTCTCAGGTTTGGTATTAGAAGCATTGTGATATCACATCTCATGCTATAGGAAGTGTCTCAGGATTGGAATGGGAAGGAGTTGGATATCACATCTCATGCTATAGGAAGGGTTTCAGGTTTGGTAGAAGCATTGAGATATCACATCTCATGCTATGGGAAGAGTCTCAGGTTTGGGAAGGGAAGGATTTGGATTTCACATCTCATGTTATAGGATGGTTCTCATGTTTGGTTTTTGAAGCATTGAGATATCACATCTCATGCTATAGGAATGGTCTCAGGATTGGAATGGGTAGGAGTTGGATATTACATTCTTGCTATAGGAAGGGTCTCATGTTTGGAATGGGAAGGAGTTGGATATCACATATGCTATAGGAAGGGTCTCAGGTTTGGAACGGGAAGGAGTTGGATATCACATCTCATGTTATAGGAAGGGTCTCAGGTTTGGTATAAGCATTGAGATATCACATCTCTGCTATCGGAGGTGGCTCAGGATTGGAATGGGAAGGAGTTCGATATCACATCTCATGCTATAGGAAGGGTCTCAGGATTGGAATGGGAAGGAGTTTTATATGACATCTCATGCTATAGGAAGGATCTCAGTTTTGGTTTTAGAAGCATTGAGACATCACATCTCATGTTATAGGAAGGGTCTCAGGATTGGAATGGGAAGGAGTTGGATATCACATCTCATGCTATAGGAAGGGTCTCAGGTTTGGTATAAGCATTGAGATATCACATCTCATGCTATAGGAAGGGTCTCAGGATTGGAATGGGAAGGAGTTGTATATAACATCTCCTGCCACAGGAAGGGTCTCAGGTTTGGTATAAGCATTGAGATATCACATCTCTGCTATCGGAAGGGTCTCAGGAATGCAATGGGAAGGAGTTGGATATCCCATCTTATGTTATAGGAAGGGTCTCAGGTTTGGTATTAGAAGCATTGAGATATCACATCTCATGCTATAGGAAGGGTCTCAGGATTGGAATGGGAAGGACTTGGATATCACATCTCATGCTATAGGGAGGGTCTCAGGATTGGAATGGGAAGGAGTTGGATATCACATCTCATGCTAAAGGGAGGGTCTCAGGAATGGAAGGGGAAGGATTTGGATATCACATCTCATGTTATAGGAAGGATCTCAGGTTTGGTATTAGAAGCATTGAGATATCACATCTCATGCTATCGGAAGGATCTCAGGTTTGGTATTAGAGGCATTGAGATATCACATCTCATGCTAAAGGGAGGGTCTCGGGTTTGGAAGGGAAAGGATTTGGATATCACATCTCTTGTTATAGGAAGGATCACAGGTTTGGTAATAGAAGCATTGAGATATCACATCTCATGCTATCGGAAGGGTCTCAGGATTGGAATGGGAAGGAGTTGGATATCACATCTCATGCTATAGGAAGGGTCTCAGGTTTGGAACGGGAAGGAGTTGGATATCACATCTCATGTTATAGGAAGAGTCTCAGGTTTGGTATAAGCATTGAGATATCACATCTCTGCTATCGGAGGTGTCTCAGGATTGGGATGCGAAGGAATTGGATATCACATCTCATGCTATAGGAAGGGTATCAGGTTTGGAACGGGAAGGATTTGGATATCACATCTCATGTTATTGGACCGGTCTCAGGTTTGGTATTAGAAGCATTGAGATATCAAGTCTCATGGTATAGGACGGGAGTTTGATATCACATCTCATGCCATGGTATGGGTCTCAGGTTTTGTAGAAGCATTGGCATATCACATCTCATGCTATCGGAAGGGTATCAGGATTGGATTTGGAAGGAGTTGGATATCCCATCTCATGCTATAGGAAGGGTCTCAGGATTGGAATGGGAAGGACTTGGATATCACATCTCATGCTGTAGGAAGGCTCTCAGGTTTGGAAAGGGAAGGAGTTGGATATCACATTTCATGTTAGAGGTAGGATCTCAGGTTTGGTATTAGAGACATTGAGATATCACACCTCATGCTATCAGAAGTGTTAGGAAAGATTTCGTAATTGTAGGTAATTTTCCTTCCATGTGGCAACCCCTAAACTTTTTGCTGTTGTTTTTCACCTTGTTCTTGACTTTGCCAGAGAAGTGCAGCCTTCTGCTGCACTCCTCTGGGCTTTCGCTCCTTTTCTTATGGGGAAACTGACATGCCCTTAAGACAGTCAGTACCGGGGAACGCTGTTTCCCGTAGTTTCTTTTATCATGTTGCGGCTTTAGTGCAACATGACACAAGAGGGCACTGTAAGCTAAGTTACAGCTCTCTTGGGTCTCTAGCCTTCTACGGGCCCTAGATACTCGTTTAGGATTGTATCTGATCGGTGCAAGTAATTCAGGGACGGGAATGGTGGCAGCGATCGTTTTCTTGTGTTTTGAGCTCCTTTTGGCGTTCTAAGCGCATTTCTCGCGCTTAACCCAAAATGGTGGCCTGGCTCCCAAAATGGCCAGACCACGAGGCTCCTTTGTCCTGTCCGCTGACCGTCTTGCTCCCTTCACCTTTCCCAGGTCGAGCCGACCCGGGGCCTTCCTTATTTGGGCATGTACTTTCCCGCGAAACACGGATGCTTTCGCGGGCTTCTACATGTCGTGTGTGTGCCTCCAGGATGTGGGCTGGGATGTCTGGTCCCAATACACATCCTGGGTGCCAGAGAGTCTAGGGTGGTGTGAATGCCTGGGACCACCGTGGTCCGTGATTGGTCCACGAATGGTGTGAGTGTTGATGAGCGGATCTCCCATTGGGTCCCCTCCGTTTTGGCGCGAAGGGAACCGTGGATAAGAGGGGGCTGGAAACACCACTACCATGTCGATCTCCTGAGTTCTCACGAACGAAGGAATACAGGAGCCAAGTATCCTGCAACCAAGAGGCTGGACCGAGGAATCGCTGGTGACCCGCTGAAGGACTCCTCCTCTGCACTGCTGTCGCCTTGTGAAACCCTTTTCACCTTTGATCGAACCAGAAGGCCTGTACTGGTACTTCGACCCTTGGAATAGCGGGGACAGCTATTCTCGGCATCTTCACCATCTCCTGCCAGTAAGCCTTCGGAAGCGTCTCTGGGCCATCCAGTTGACTGACCAGCTTACACGGGAGTCTTGCTCTGTAACCGCCGCCAGGTTGTATAGTATCTCGAGTCCTTGTCACTCTCACACGCTTCGTACACTTGGCGTTCCCAGGTCTGAAGTGAGTAGTGTACATTGGGCTCAGATACACACGGCCGCTCCGTTTCCCTGCTGTGGCGACAAACTGTGCGGGTTTCTTCGATTGGGACGTCTTTTTACTCAACACGACGACGAGGCGTTCCCTGCTCTTCTGAACCTGCCAGCTGCTGAAACTGACGCGCAGAAGCCTGGGTCTGCTTGCATCGGGGACCGGTGAGTAGCATAGCTAGGATCTGGTCGCCCTCCTGCAGGAGCCCATTGCTTTTCCCCGCTGTGTAAAACAGCACCCTTGTCCGTACTCGCGCTCTGCTTCTGCCCACTGTGGAGGCTGCGCTTGAGTCGCGGAACTTGTTCTTCTTCTTTCGTGCACTAAACTGAACTGCCTGACTTCCTTCAAAGAACTTCTCCTTTTGCCCGTTGGCACCAGCGCGTGCAGGTACTTTGAGCACAAGGCTCCACTCTTCGCAGAGCTCGGACTTCCATCTAGTTAGGTGCCTCTGAAGGCGAACTGAGTCTAAGCATTATACCGCACTGCCTGTTTTCCTTCCCTTTTAGGTGGACTACACATTTCGTGCCTATAACGCTTGCGACTGTCGTATTTGTATATATATTGTGTGGATATGGTATGTGTTGGTTTAATATTGTGATATTGTGATTTTCTCGCTACGGTCATTGTTTTAAAGGCCTTAAAATAAATGTGTATATATTTTTTATATAACAACTGTTTGGAGTAGTTTGTAAGTGATCTTGCTTTGTGGGCTCATTACGAGCTTTCAGTCACCCTCACCCCTCTTGAGACCTAGTCTTGACCGCCGCGATCGCTACCTTGATTGGTCTGGCTCGTCCAGAGGTTACCCTGTTCCAAGTAACTAGGTTGGCCTTCTGAACTTCTGCGCCACCAGGACAGAGTTCAGAAATCCGTCTTAACAAGAAGGGTATCAGGATTGGAATGGGAAGGAGTTGGATATCACATCTC
The DNA here is from genome assembly GCF_040938575.1 of Ambystoma mexicanum. Classification (NCBI taxonomy): domain Eukaryota; kingdom Metazoa; phylum Chordata; class Amphibia; order Caudata; family Ambystomatidae; genus Ambystoma; species Ambystoma mexicanum. The sequence continues at coordinate 568,977,160 of NC_090932.1, read as the reverse complement.
ATGCTAAAGGGAGGGTCTCAGGTTTGGAAGGGGAAGGATTTGGATATCACATCTCATGTTATAGGAAGGATCTCAGGTTTGGTATTAGAAGCATTGAGATATCACATCTCATGCTATCGGAAGGATCTCAGGTTTGGTATTAGAAGCATTGAGATATCACATCTCATGCTATAGGAAGGGTCTCAGGATTGGAATGGGAAGGCGTTGGATATCACATCTCATGTTATAGGAAGGATCTCAGGTTTGGTAGAAGCATTGCGGTATCACATCTCATGCTATAGGAAGGGTCTCAGGATTGGAATCGGAAGGAGTTGGATATCACATCTCATGCTATAGGAAGGGTCTCAGGTTTGGTATAAGCATTGAAATATCACATCTCTGCTATCGGAAGGGTCTCAAGATTGGAATGGGAAGGACTTAGATATCACATCTCATGCTATAGGGAGGGTCTCAGTTTTGATATTAGAAGCATTGAGATATCACATCTCATGCTATCGGAAGGGTCTCAGGATTGGAATGGGAGGAGCTGGATATCACATCTCATGCTAAAGGAAGGGTCTCAGGTTTGGAAGGGGAAGGATTTGGATATCACATCTCATGTTATAGGACGGGTCTCAGGTTTGGTATTAGAAGCATTGTGATATCACATCTCATGCTATAGGAAGTGTCTCAGGATTGGAATGGGAAGGAGTTGGATATCACATCTCATGCTATAGGAAGGGTTTCAGGTTTGGTAGAAGCATTGAGATATCACATCTCATGCTATGGGAAGAGTCTCAGGTTTGGGAAGGGAAGGATTTGGATTTCACATCTCATGTTATAGGATGGTTCTCATGTTTGGTTTTTGAAGCATTGAGATATCACATCTCATGCTATCGGAAGGGTCTCAGGTTTGGAATGGGAAGGAGTTGGATATCACATCTCATGTTATAGGAAGGATCTCAGGTTTGGTATTAGAAGCATTGAGATATCACATCTCATGCTATAGGAAGGGTCTCAGGATTGGAATGGCAAGGAGTTGGATATCACATCTCATGCTAAAGGAAGGGTCTCAGGTTTGATAGAAGCATTGAGATATCACATCTCATGCTATAGGAAGGAACTCAGGATTGGAATGGGAAGGAGTTGGATATCACATCTCATGCCATAGGAAGGGTTATCAGGTTTGGTATAAACATTGAGATATCACATCTCATGCTATAGGAAGGATCTCAGGTTTGGTATTAGAAGCATTGAGACATCACATCTCATGCTATAGGAAGGGTCTCAGGTTTGGTATAAGCATTGAGATATCACCACATCCCATGCTATAGGAAGGGTCTCAGGATTGGAATTGGAAGTTGTATATGACATCTCATGCCATAGGAAGGATCTCAGGTTTGGTATAAGCATTGAGATATCACATCTCTGCTATCGGAAGGGTATCAGGATTGGAATGGGAAGGAGTTGGATATCCCATCTCATGTTATAGGAAGAGTCTCAGGTTTGGTATTAGAAGCATTGAGACATCACATCTCATGCTATAGGAAGGGTCTCAGGATTGGAATGGGAAGGAGTTGGATATCCCATCTTATGTTATAGGAAGGGACTCAAGTTTGATATTAGAAGCATTGAGATATCACATCTCATGATATCGGAAGGGTCTCAGGATTGGAATGGGAAGGAGTTGGATATCAAATCTCATGATAAAGGAAGGGTCTCAGGATTGGAATGGGAAGGACTTGGATATCACATCTCATGCTATAGGAAGGCTCTCAGGTTTGGAAGGGGAAGGAGTTGGATACCACATTTCATGTTAGAGGTAGAATCGCAGGTTTGGAATTAGAGGCATTGAGATATCACATCTCATGCTATCAGAAGGGTCTCAGGATTGGGATGGGAAGGTGTTGGATATCACATCTCATGCTAAAGGGAGGGTCTCATATTTGGAAGGGGAAGGATTTGGATATCACATCTCATGTTATAGGAAGGATCTCAGGTTTGGTATTAGAAGCATTGAGATATCACTTCTCATGCTATCGGAAGGGTATCAGGATTGGATTTGGAAGTAGTTGGATATCCCATCTCATGCTATCTACCAAACCTGAGACCCTTCCTTTAGCATGAGATGTGATATCCAACTCCTTCCCATTCCAATCCTGAGACCCTTCCTATAGCATGAGATGTGATATCTCAATGCTTCTAATACCAAACCTGAGACCCTTCCTATAGCATGAGATGGGAAATGTGATATCCAACTCCTTCCCCTTCCAAACCTGAGAGCCTTCCTATAGCATGAGATGTGATATCCAACTCCTTCCCATTCCAATCCTGAGACCCTTATTATACCATGAGATGTCATATCTCAATGCTTCTAATACCAAACCTGAGACCCGTCCTAAAACATGAGATGTGAGATCCAAATCCTTCCCCTTCCAATCCTGAGACCCTTCCGATAGCATGAGATGTGCTATCTCAATGCTTCTAATATCAAACCTGAGATTCTACCTCTAACATGAAATGTGATATCCAACTCCTTCCCCTTCCAAACCTGAGCCCCTTCCTATAGCATGAGATGGGATATCCAACTACTTCCAAATCCAATCCTGATACCCTTCCGATAGCATGAGATGTGATATTTCAATGCCTCTAATACTAAACCTGAGATCCTTCCGATAGCATGAGAAGTGATATCTCAATGCTTCTAATACCAAACCTGAGATCCTTCCTATAACATGAGATGTGATATCCAAGTCCTTCCCATTCCAATCCTGAGACCCTTCCTTTATCATGAGATGTGATATCCAACTCCTTCCCATTCCAATCCTGAGACCTTTCCGATATCATGAGATGTGATATCTCAATGCTTCTAATATCAAACTTGAGACCCTCCCTACAGCATGAGATGTGATATCCAAGTCCTTCCCATTCCAATCCTGAGACCCTTCCTATAGCATGAGATGTGATATCTCAATGCTTCTAATACCAAACCTGAGACCCTTCCTGTGACATGAGATGGGATATCCAACGCCTTCCCATTCCAATCCTGAGACCCTTCGGATAGCAGAGATGTGATATCTCAATGCTTATACCAAGCCTGAGACCCTTCCTACAGCATGAGATGTGATATCCAAGTCCTTCCCATTCCAATCCTGAGACCCTTCCTATAGCATGAGATGTGATATCTCAATGCTTCTAATACCAAACCTGAGACCCTTCCTATGACATGAGATGGGATATCCAACTCCTTCCCATTCCAATCCTGAGACCCTTCCTATAGCATGAGATGTGATGTCTCAATGCTTCTAATACCAAACCTGAGATCCTTCTTATAACATGAGATGTGATATCCAACTCCTTCCCATTCCAATCCTGAGACCCTTCCTATAGCATGAGATGTGATATCTCACTGCTTATACCAAACCTGAGACCCTTCCTATAGCATGAGATGTGATATCCAACTCCTTCCCATTCCAATCCTGAGACCCTTCCTATAGCATGAGATGTGATATCTCAATGCTTCTAATATCAAACTTGAGACCCTCCCTATAGCATGAGACGTGATATCCAAGTCCTTCCCATTCCAATCCTGAGACCCTTCCTATAGCATGAGATGTGATATCTCAATGCTTCTAATACCAAACCTGAGACCCTTCCTGTGACATGAGATGGGATATCCAACGCCTTCCCATTCCAATCCTGAGACCCTTCGGATAGCAGAGATGCGATATCTCAATGCTTATACCAAGCCTGAGACCCTTCCTACAGCATGAGATGTGATATCCAAGTCCTTCCCATTCCAATCCTGAGACCCTTCCTATAGCATGAGATGTGATATCTCAATGCTTCTAATACCAAACCTGAGACCCTTCCTATGACATGAGATGGGATATCCAACTCCTTCCCATTCCAATCCTGAGACCCTTCCTATAGCATGAGATGTGATGTCTCAATGCTTCTAATACCAAACCTGAGATCCTTCTTATAACATGAGATGTGATATCCAACTCCTTCCCATTCCAATCCTGAGACCCTTCCTATAGCATGAGATGTGATATCTCACTGCTTATACCAAACCTGAGACCCTTCCTATAGCATGAGATGTGATATCCAACTCCTTCCCATTCCAATCCTGAGACCCTTCCTATAGCATGAGATGTGATATCTCAATGCTTCTAATATCAAACTTGAGACCCTCCCTATAGCATGAGACGTGATATCCAACTCCTTCCCATTCCAATCCTGAGACTCTTCCTATAGCATGAGATGTGATATCTCAATGCTTCTACCAAACCTGAGACCCTTCCTATAACATGAGATGGGATATCCAACTCCTTCCCATTCCAATCCTCAGACACTTCCTATAGCATGAGATGTGATATCTCAATGCTTCTAATACCAAACCCGAGACCCTTCCTATGGCATGAGATTTGATATCAAACTCCTTCCCATTCCAATCCTGAGACCCTTCCTATAGCATGAGATATGATATCCAACTCCTTCCCATTCCAATCCTGAAACCCTTCCTATACCATGAGATGTGATATCTTAATGCTTCTAATACCAAACCTGAGACCCGTCCTATATAACATGAGATGTGATATCCAAATCCTTCCCCTTCCAAACCTGAGACCCTTCCTTTAGCATGAGATGTGATATCCAGCTCCTTCCCATTCCAATCCTGAGACCCTTCCGATAGCATGAGATGTGATATCTCAATGCTTCTAATATCAAAACTGAGACCCTCCCTATAGCATGAGATGTGATATCTAAGTCCTTCCCATTCCAATCCTGAGTCCCTTCCGATAGCAGAGATGTGATATCTCAATGCTTATACCAAACCTGAGACCCTTCCTATGGCATGAGATGTGATATCCAACTCCTTCCCATTTCAATCCTGAGACCCTTCCTATAGCATGAGATGTGATATCTCAATGCTTCTACCAAACATGAGACCCTTCCTTTAGCATGAGATGTGATATCCATCTCATTCCCATTCCAATCCTGAGACCCTTCCTATAGCATGAGATGTGATATCTCAATGCTTCTAATACCAAACCTGAGATCCTTCCGATAACATGAGATGTGATATCCAAATCCTTCCCCTTCCAAACCTGAGACCCTCCCTTTAGCATGAGATGTGATATCCAACTCCTTCCCATTCCAATCCTGAGACCCTTCTGATAGCATGAGATGTGATATCTCAATGCTTCTAATACTAAACCTGAGATCCTTCCGATAGCATGAGAAGTGATATCTCAATGCTTCTAATACCAAACCTGAGACTCGTCCTATAACATGAGATATTATATCCAAATCCTTCCCATTCCAATCCTGAAACCCTTCCTTTAGCATGCGATGTGATATCTCAATGTTTCTAATAAAAAACCTGAGACCCTTACTATAGCAAGAGATGTGATATCCAGCTCCTTCCCATTCCAATCCTGAGACCCTTCCGATAGCATGAGATGTGATATCTCAATGCTTCTAATATCAAAACTGAAACCCTCCCTATAGCATGAGATGTGATATCTAAGTCCTTCCCATTCCAATCCTGAGACCCTTCCGATAGCAGAGATGTGATATCTCAATGCTTATACTAAACCTGAGACCCTTCCTATGGCATGAGATGTGATATCCAACTCCTTCCCATTTCAATCCTGAGACCCTTCCTATAGCATGAGATGTGATATCTCAATGCTTCTACCAAACATGAGACCCTTCCTTTAGCATGAGATGTGATATCCATCTCCTTCCCATTCCAATCCTGAGACCCTTCCTAGAGCATGAGATGTGATATCTCAATGTTTCTAATACCAAACCTGAGATCCTTCCGATAACATGAGATGTGATATCCAAATCCTTCCCCTTCCAAACCCGAGACCCTCCCTTTAGCATGAGATGTGATATCCAACTCCTTCCCATTCCAATCCTGAGACCCTTCTGATAGCATGAGATGTGATATCTCAATGCTTCTAATACTAAACCTGAGATCCTTCCGATAGCATGAGAAGTGATATCTCAATGCTTCTAATACCAAACCTGGGACCCGTCCTATAACATGAGATATGATATCCAAATCCTTCCCATTCCAATCCTGAAACCCTTCCTTTAGCATGAGATGTGATATCTCAATGTTTCTAATAAAAAACCTGAGACCGTTCCTATAGCAAGAGATGTGATATCCAAATCCTTCCCATTCCAATCCTGAGACCCTTCCTATAACATGAGATGTGATATCCAACTCCTTCCCATTCCAATCCTGAAACCCTTCCTATAGCATGAGATGTGATATCTCAATGTTTCTAATAAAAAACCTGAGACCCTTCCAAAAGCAAGACTTGTGATATCCAAATCCTTCCCATTCCAATCCTGAGACCCTTCCTATAACATGAGATGTGATATCCAACTCCTTCCCATTCCAACCTGAGACCCTTCCTATAGCATGAGAAGGGATATCCAACTCCTTCCCATTCCAATCCTGAGACCCTTCCTATAGCAAGAGATGTGATATCCAAATCCTTCCCATTCCAATCCTGAGATGCTTCCTATAACATGAGATGTGATACCCAATTATTTCCCATTCCAAACCTGAGACCCTTCCTATTGGATGAGATGTGATATCCAACACCTTCCCATTCCAATCCTGACACCCTTCCTATACCATGAGATGTGATATCTCAATGCGTCTAATACCAAACCTGGGACTCGTCCTATAACATGAGATATGATATCCAAATCCTTCCCCTTCCAAACCTGAGACCCTTCCTTTAGCATGAGATGTGATATCCAAATCCTTCCCATTCCAATCCTGAAACCCCTCCTATGGCATGAGATGTGATATCTCAATGTTTCTAATAAAAAACTGAGACCCTTCCTATAGCAAGAGATGTGATATCCAAATCCTTCCCATTTCAATCCTGAGACCCTACCTATAACATGAGATGTGATATCCAACTCCTTCCCATTCCAACCTGAGACCCTTCCTATAACATGAGATGTGATATCCAACTCCTTCCCATTCCAATCCTGAAACCCTTCCTATAGCATGAGATGTGATATCTCAATGTTTCTAATAAAAAACCTGAGACCCTTCCAATAGCAAGAGATGTGCTATCCAAATCCTTCCCATTCCAATCCTGAGACCCTTCCTATAACATGAGATGTGATATCCAACTCCTTCCCATTCCAACCTGAGACGTTTCCTATAGCATGAGAAGGGATATCCAACTCCTTCCCATTCCAATCCTGAGACCCTTCTGATAGCATGAGATGTGATATCTCAATGCTTCTAATACTAAACCTGAGATCCTTCCGATAGCATGAGAAGTGATATCTCAATGCTTCTAATACCAAACCTGAGACCCGTCCTATAACATGAGATATCATATCCAAATCCTTCCCATTCCAATCCTGAAACCCTTCCTTTAGCATGCGATGTGATATCTCAATGTTTCTAATAAAAAACCTGAGACCCTTCCTATAGCAAGAGATGTGATATCCAGCTCCTTCCCATTCCAATCCTGAGACCCTTCCGATAGCATGAGATGTGATATCTCAATGCTTCTAATATCAAAACTGAAACCCTCCCTATAGCATGAGATGTGATATCTAAGTCCTTCCCATTCCAATCCTGAGACCCTTCCGATAGCAGAGATGTGATATCTCAATGCTTATACTAAACCTGAGACCCTTCCTATGGCATGAGATGTGATATCCAACTCCTTCCCATTTCAATCCTGAGACCCTTCCTATAGCATGAGATGTGATATCTCAATGCTTCTACCAAACATGAGACCCTTCCTTTAGCATGAGATGTGATATCCATCTCCTTCCCATTCCAATCCTGAGACCCTTCCTAGAGCATGAGATGTGATATCTCAATGTTTCTAATACCAAACCGGAGATCCTTCCGATAACATGAGATGTGATATCCAAATCCTTCCCCTTCCAAACCCGAGACCCTCCCTTTAGCATGAGATGTGATATCCAACTCCTTCCCATTCCAATCCTGAGACCCTTCTGATAGCATGAGATGTAATATCTCAATGCTTCTAATACTAAACCTGAGATCCTTCCGATAGCATGAGAAGTGATATCTCAATGTTTCTAATACCAAACCTGAGATCCTTCCGATAACATGAGATGTGATATCCAAATCCTTCCCCTTCCAAACCCGAGACCCTCCCTTTAGCATGAGATGTGATATCCAACTCCTTCCCATTCCAATCCTGAGACCCTTCTGATAGCATGAGATGTGATATCTCAATGCTTCTAATACTAAACCTGAGATCCTTCCGATAGCATGAGAAGTGATATCTCAATGCTTCTAATACCAAACCTGGGACCCGTCCTATAACATGAGATATGATATCCAAATCCTTCCCATTCCAATCCTGAAACCCTTCCTTTAGCATGAGATGTGATATCTCAATGTTTCTAATAAAAAACCTGAGACCGTTCCTATAGCAAGAGATGTGATATCCAAATCCTTCCCATTCCAATCCTGAGACCCTTCCTATAACATGAGATGTGATATCCAACTCCTTCCCATTCCAATCCTGAAACCCTTCCTATAGCATGAGATGTGATATCTCAATGTTTCTAATAAAAAACCTGAGACCCTTCCAAAAGCAAGACTTGTGATATCCAAATCCTTCCCATTCCAATCCTGAGACCCTTCCTATAACATGAGATGTGATATCCAACTCCTTCCCATTCCAACCTGAGACCCTTCCTATAGCATGAGAAGGGATATCCAACTCCTTCCCATTCCAATCCTGAGACCCTTCCTATAGCAAGAGATGTGATATCCAAATCCTTCCCATTCCAATCCTGAGATGCTTCCTATAACATGAGATGTGATACCCAATTATTTCCCATTCCAAACCTGAGACCCTTCCTATTGGATGAGATGTGATATCCAACACCTTCCCATTCCAATCCTGACACCCTTCCTATACCATGAGATGTGATATCTCAATGCGTCTAATACCAAACCTGGGACTCGTCCTATAACATGAGATATGATATCCAAATCCTTCCCCTTCCAAACCTGAGACCCTTCCTTTAGCATGAGATGTGATATCCAAATCCTTCCCATTCCAATCCTGAAACCCCTCCTATGGCATGAGATGTGATATCTCAATGTTTCTAATAAAAAACTGAGACCCTTCCTATAGCAAGAGATGTGATATCCAAATCCTTCCCATTTCAATCCTGAGACCCTACCTATAACATGAGATGTGATATCCAACTCCTTCCCATTCCAACCTGAGACCCTTCCTATAACATGAGATGTGATATCCAACTCCTTCCCATTCCAATCCTGAAACCCTTCCTATAGCATGAGATGTGATATCTCAATGTTTCTAATAAAAAACCTGAGACCCTTCCAATAGCAAGAGATGTGCTATCCAAATCCTTCCCATTCCAATCCTGAGACCCTTCCTATAACATGAGATGTGATATCCAACTCCTTCCCATTCCAACCTGAGACGTTTCCTATAGCATGAGAAGGGATATCCAACTCCTTCCCATTCCAATCCTGAGACCCTTCTGATAGCATGAGATGTGATATCTCAATGCTTCTAATACTAAACCTGAGATCCTTCCGATAGCATGAGAAGTGATATCTCAATGCTTCTAATACCAAACCTGAGACCCGTCCTATAACATGAGATATCATATCCAAATCCTTCCCATTCCAATCCTGAAACCCTTCCTTTAGCATGCGATGTGATATCTCAATGTTTCTAATAAAAAACCTGAGACCCTTCCTATAGCAAGAGATGTGATATCCAGCTCCTTCCCATTCCAATCCTGAGACCCTTCCGATAGCATGAGATGTGATATCTCAATGCTTCTAATATCAAAACTGAAACCCTCCCTATAGCATGAGATGTGATATCTAAGTCCTTCCCATTCCAATCCTGAGACCCTTCCGATAGCAGAGATGTGATATCTCAATGCTTATACTAAACCTGAGACCCTTCCTATGGCATGAGATGTGATATCCAACTCCTTCCCATTTCAATCCTGAGACCCTTCCTATAGCATGAGATGTGATATCTCAATGCTTCTACCAAACATGAGACCCTTCCTTTAGCATGAGATGTGATATCCATCTCCTTCCCATTCCAATCCTGAGACCCTTCCTAGAGCATGAGATGTGATATCTCAATGTTTCTAATACCAAACCGGAGATCCTTCCGATAACATGAGATGTGATATCCAAATCCTTCCCCTTCCAAACCCGAGACCCTCCCTTTAGCATGAGATGTGATATCCAACTCCTTCCCATTCCAATCCTGAGACCCTTCTGATAGCATGAGATGTAATATCTCAATGCTTCTAATACTAAACCTGAGATCCTTCCGATAGCATGAGAAGTGATATCTCAATGCTTCTAATACCAAACCTGGGACCCGTCCTATAACATGAGATATGATATCCAAATCCTTCCCATTCCAATCCTGAAACCCTTCCTTTAGCATGAGATGTGATATCTCAATGTTTCTAATAAAAAACCTGAGACCGTTCCTATAGCAAGAGATGTGATATCCAAATCCTTCCCATTCCAATCCTGAGACCCTTCCTATAACATGATATGTGATATCCAACTCCTTCCCATTCCAATCCTGAAACCCTTCCTATAGCATGAGATGTGATATCTCAATGTTTCTAATAAAAAACCTGAGACCCTTCCAAAAGCAAGACTTGTGATATCCAAATCCTTCCCATTCCAATCCTGAGACCCTTCCTATAGCATGAGATGTGATATCTCAATGTTTCTAATAAAAAACCTGAGACCCTTCCAATAGCAAGAGATGTGCTATCCAAATCCTTCCCATTCCAATCCTGAGACCCTTCCTATAACATGAGATGTGATATCCAACTCCTTCCCATTCCAACCTGAGACGTTTCCTATAGCATGAGAAGGGATATCCAACTCCTTCCCATTCCAATCCTGACACCCTTCCTATAGCAAGAGATGTGATATCCAAATCCTTCCCATTCCAATCCTGAGATCCTTCCTATAACATGAGATGTGATACCCAATTATTTCCCATTCCAAACCTGAGACCCTTCCTATTGGATGAGATGTGATATCCAACACCTTCCCATTCCAATCCTGACACCCTTCCTATACCATGAGATGTGATATCTCAATGCTTCTAATACCAAACCTGGGACCCGTCCTATAACATGAGATATGATATCCAAATCCTTCCCATTCCAACCTGAGACCCTTCCTATAACATGATATGTGATATCCAACTCCTTCCCATTCCAATCCTGAAACCCTTCCTATAGCATGAGATGTGATATCTCAATGTTTCTAATAAAAAACCTGAGACCCTTCCAAAAGCAAGACTTGTGATATCCAAATCCTTCCCATTCCAATCCTGAGACCCTTCCTATAGCATGAGATGTGATATCTCAATGTTTCTAATAAAAAACCTGAGACCCTTCCAATAGCAAGAGATGTGCTATCCAAATCCTTCCCATTCCAATCCTGAGACCCTTCCTATAACATGAGATGTGATATCCAACTCCTTCCCATTCCAACCTGAGACGTTTCCTATAGCATGAGAAGGGATATCCAACTCCTTCCCATTCCAATCCTGAGACCCTTCCTATAGCAAGAGATGTGATATCCAAATCCTTCCCATTCCAATCCTGAGATCCTTCCTATAACATGAGATGTGATACCCAATTATTTCCCATTCCAAACCTGAGACCCTTCCTATTGGATGAGATGTGATATCCAACACCTTCCCATTCCAATCCTGACACCCTTCCTATACCATGAGATGTGATATCTCAATGCTTCTAATACCAAACCTGGGACCCGTCCTATAACATGAGATATGATATCCAAATCCTTCCCATTCCAACCTGAGACCCTTCCTATAACATGAGATGTGATATCCAACTCCTTCCCATTCCAATCCTGAAACCCTTCCTATAGCATGAGATGTGATATCTCAATGTTTCTAATAAAAAACCTGAGACCCTTCCAATAGCAAGAGATGTGATATCCAAATCCTTCCCATTCCAATCCTGAGACCCTTCCTATAACATGAGATGTGATATCCAACTCCTTCCCATACCAACCTGAGACCCTTCCTATTGCATGAGAAGGGATATCCAACTCCTTCCCATTCCAATCCTGAGACCCTTCCTATAGCAAGAGATGTGATATCCAAATCCTTCCCATTCCAATCCTGAGATCCTTCCTATAACATGAGATGTGATATCTCAATGCTTCTAATACCAAACCTGAGACCCTTCCTATGACATGAGATGGGATATCCAACTCCTTCCCATTCCAATCCTGAGACCCTTCGGATAGCATAGATGTGATATCTCAATGCTTATACCAAGCCTGAGACCCTTCCTATGGCATGAGATGTGATATCTCAATGCTTCTAATATCAAACTTGAGACCCTCCCTATAGCATGAGACGTTATATCCAACTCCTTCCCATTCCAACCTGAGACCCTTCCTATAGCATGAGATGTGATGTCTCAATGCTTCTAATACCGAACCTGAGATCCTTCCTATAACATGAGATGTGATATCCAACTCCTTCCCATTCCAATCCTGAGGCCCTTCCTATAGCATGAGATGTGATATCTCACTGCTTATACCAAACCTGAGACCCTTCCTATAGCATGAGATGTGATATCCAACTCCTTCCCATTCCAATCCTGAGACCCTTCCTATAGCATGAGATGTGATATCTCAATGCTTCTAATATCAAACTTGAGACCCTCCCTATAGCATGAGACATGATATCCAACTCCTTCCCATTCCAATCCTGAGACCCTTCCTATAGCATGAGATGTGATATCTAAGTCCTTCCCATTCCAATCCTGAGACCCTTCCGATAGCAGAGATGTGATATCTCAATGCTTATACTAAACCTGAGACCCTTCCTATGGCATGAGATGTGATATCCAACTCCTTCCCATTTCAATCCTGAGACCCTTCCTACATACATGCCAACATTCTGTGACCAAAAATCTGTAGGAATCTTAAAGTTTCAAAAATAGTCAGGCGAGGAGGTAATGATAGGAATTGGGCGCGTCAGCAGCCCATTGTCATTGGATGAGCCCGCCGCCGCGGGTGCATTCAATGACAATGAGGCACCTGCCACGCCTTCTGCCATCACGCCAGCTCGGGGGAGCCCTTGAAAGACTCGCCAGAGTTGACGTAATGGGGGGCTAATGGTGCCTTTTGTGAAAGGCACTCGCGGCGGAGGGGCGCCCTTAGCCCACCGCCGTGGGCGCCTTTTACATCAAAGGCCTGCATGCTGTGCCTTCTCCCACTACGCCAGCTCGGGGAAGTCCTTGAAAGACTCCCCTGAGCTGGCGTGGTGGGGGGCTAATGGTGCCTTTGGCCAAAGGCACCCGCGGTGGAGAGGCGCTTTTAGCCCACCGCCGTGGGTGCCTTTGACATTAAAAGCCTGCATGCTGCGCCTTCTCCCGCTACGCCAGCTCGGGGAAGTCCTTGAAAGACTCCGAGTTGGCGTGGTGGGGGGCTAATGGCGCCTTTTGCCAAAGGCACCCGCGGCGGAGGGGCGCTTTTAGCCCACCGCATTGGATGCCTTTGACATTAACAGCCTGCATGCCGCGCCTTCTCCCGCTACGCCAGCTCGGGGAAGTCCTTGAAAGACTCCCCCGAGTTGGCGTGGTGGGGGGCTAATGGCGCCTTTGACCAAAGGCACCCGCGGTGGAGGGGCACTTTTAGCCCACCGCCGTGGGTGCCTTTGACATTAAAAGCCTGCATGCTGCACCTTCTCCCACTAGGCCAGCTCGGGGAAGTCCTTGAAAGACTCCCCGAATTGGCATGGTGGGGGGCTAAGGGCACCTTTTGCCAAAGGCACCCGCGGCGGAGGGGTGCCTTTAGCCCACCGCCGTGGGTGCCTTTGACATTAAAAGCTGCATGCTGCGCCTTCTCCCGCTACGCCAGCTCGGGGAAGTCCTTGAAAGACTCTGAGTTGGCGTGGTGGGGGGCTAATGTTGCCTTTTGCCAAAGGCACCCGCGGCGGAGGGGCGCTTTTAGCCCACCGCCGTGGGTGCCTTTGACATTAAAAGCCTGCATGCCGCGCATTCTCCCGGTATGCCAGCTCGGGGAAGTCCTTGAAAGACTCCCCCGAGCTGGCGTGGTGGGGGGCTAATGGCGCCTTTTGCCAAAGGCACCCGCGGCCGAGGGGCGCTTTTAGCCCACCGCCGTGGGTGCCTTTGACATTAACAGCCTGCATGCCACGCCTTCTCCCGCTACGCCAGCTCGGGGAAGTCCTTGAAAGACTCCCCCGAGCTGGCGTGGTGGGGGGCTAATGGCGCCTTTTGCCAAAGGCACCCGCGGCGGAGGGGGCGCTTTAGCCCACCGCCGTGGGTGCCTTTGACATTAAAAGCCTGCATGCCGCGCATTCTCCCGGTATGCCAGCTCAGGGGAGCCCTTGAAAGACTCCCCCGAGCTGGCGTGGGCAAAAAAAAAAAAAAAATGTAAAAAAAAAAAAACTTTTTTTTTTTTTTTTTTTTTTTTTTACAAAAAAAAATCGGTATTTGGTGTTAAAAAATCGTTAGGCGGTAGGACTGCTTCAAAAGCGGTATCCTACCGCCTAAATCGGTAGGGTTGGCAAGTATGTTCCTATAGCATGAGATGTGATATCTCAATGCTTCTACCAAACATGAGACCCTTCCTTTAGCATGAGATGTGATATCCATCTCCTTCCCATTCCAATCCTGAGACCCTTCCTAGAGCATGAGATGTGATATCTCAATGTTTCTAATACCAAACCTGAGATCCTTCCGATAACATGAGATGTGATATCCAAATCCTTCCCCTTCCAAACCCGAGACCCTCCCTTTAGCATGAGATGTGATATCCAACTCCTTCCCATTCCAATCCTGAGACCCTTCTGATAGCATGAGATGTGATATCTCAATGCTTCTAATACTAAACCTGAGATCCTTCCGATAGCATGAGAAGTGATATCTCAATGCTTCTAATACCAAACCTGGGACCCGTCCTATAACATGAGATATGATATCCAAATCCTTCCCATTCCAATCCTGAAACCCTTCCTTTAGCATGAGATGTGATATCTCAATGTTTCTAATAAAAAACCTGAGACCGTTCCTATAGCAAGAGATGTGATATCCAAATCCTTCCCATTCCAATCCTGAGACCCTTCCTATAACATGAGATGTGATATCCAACTCCTTCCCATTCCAATCCTGAAACCCTTCCTATAGCATGAGATGTGATATCTCAATGTTTCTAATAAAAAACCTGAGACCCTTCCAAAAGCAAGACTTGTGATATCCAAATCCTTCCCATTCCAATCCTGAGACCCTTCCTATAGCATGAGATGTGATATCTCAATGTTTCTAATAAAAAACCTGAGACCCTTCCAATAGCAAGAGATGTGCTATCCAAATCCTTCCCATTCCAATCCTGAGACCCTTCCTATAACCTGAGATGTGATATCCAACTCCTTCCCATTCCAACCTGAGACGTTTCCTATAGCATGAGAAGGGATATCCAACTCCTTCCCATTCAAATCCTGAGACTCTTCCTATAGCAAGAGATGTGATATCCAAATCCTTCCCATTCCAATCCTGAGATCCTTCCTATAACATGAGATGTGATACCCAATTATTTCCCATTCCAAACCTGAGACCCTTCCTATTGGATGAGATGTGATATCCAACACCTTCCCATTCCAATCCTGACACCCTTCCTATACCATGAGATGTGATATCTCAATGCTTCTAATACCAAACCTGGGACCCATCCTATAACATGAGATATGATATCCAAATCCTTCCCCTTCCAAACCTGAGACCCTTCCTTTAGCATGAGATGTGATATCCAAATCCTTCCCATTCCAATCCTGAAACCCCTCCTATAGCATGAGATGTGATATCTCAATGTTTCTAATAAAAAACTGAGACCCTTCCTATAGCAAGAGATGTGATATCCAAATCCTTCCCATTTCAATCCTGAGACCCTACCTATAACATGAGATGTGATATCCAACTCCTTCCCATTCCAACCTGAGACCCTTCCTATAACATGAGATGTGATATCCAACTCCTTCCCATTCCAATCCTGAAACCCTTCCTATAGCATGAGATGTGATATCTCAATGTTTCTAATAAAAAACCTGAGACCCTTCCAATAGCAAGAGATGTGATATCCAAATCCTTCCCATTCCAATCATGAGACCCTTCCTATAACATGAGATGTGATATCCAACTCCTTCCCATACCAACCTGAGACCCTTCCTATTGCATGAGAAGGGATATCCAACTCCTTCCCATTCCAATCCTGAGACCCTTCCTATAGCAAGAGATGTGATATCCAAATCCTTCCCATTCCAATCCTGAGATCCTTCCTATAACATGAGATGTGATATCTCAATGCTTCTAATACCAAACCTGAGACCCTTCCTATGACATGAGATGGGATATCCAACTCCTTCCCATTCCAATCCTGAGACCCTTCGGATAGCATAGATGTGATATCTCAATGCTTATACCAAGCCTGAGACCCTTCCTATGGCATGAGATGTGATATCTCAATGCTTCTAATATCAAACTTGAGACCCTCCCTATAGCATGAGACGTGATATCCAACTCCTTACCATTCCAATCCTGAGACTCTTCCTATAGCATGAGATGTGATATCTCAATGCTTCTACCAAACCTGAGACCCTTCCTATAACATGAGATGGGATATCCAACTCCTTCCCATTCCAATCCTCAGACACTTCCTATAGCATGAGATGTGATATCTCAATGCTTCTAATACCAAACCTGAGACCCTTCCTATGGCATGAGATGTGATATCCAACTCCTTCCCATTCCAATCCTGAGACCCTTCCTATAGCATGAGATGTGATATCTCAATGCTTCTAATATCAAACTTGAGACCCTCCCTATAGCATGAGACGTGATATCCAACTCCTTCCCATTCCAATCCTGAGACTCTTCCTATAGCATGAGATGTGATATCTCAATGCTTCTACCAAACCTGAGACCCTTCCTATAACATGAGATGGGATATCCAACTCCTTCCCATTCCAATCCTCAGACACTTCCTATAGCATGAGATGTGATATCTCAATGCTTCTAATACCAAACCTGAGACCCTTCCTATGGCATGAGATTTGATATCAAACTCCTTCCCATTCCAATCCTGAGACCCTTCCTATAGCATGAGATATGATATCCAACTCCTTCCCATTCCAATCCTGAAACCCTTCCTATACCATGAGATGTGATATCTTAATGCTTCTAATTCCAAACCTGAGACCCGTCCTATAACATGAGATGTGATATCCAAATCCTTCCCCTTCCAAACCTGAGACCCTTCCTTTAGCATGAGATGTGATATCCAGCTCCTTCCCATTCCAATCCTGAGACCCTTCCGATAGCATGAGATGTGATATCTCAATGCTTCTAATATCAAAACTGAGACCCTCCCTATAGCATGAGATGTGATATCTAAGTCCTTCCCATTCCAATCCTGAGACCGTTCCGATAGCAGAGATGTGATATCTCAATGCTTATACCAAACCTGAGACCCTTCCTATGGCATGAGATGTGATATCCAACTCCTTCCCATTTCAATCCTGAGACCCTTCCTATAGCATGAGATGTGATATCTCAATGCTTCTACCAAACATGAGACCCTTCCTTTAGCATGAGATGTGATATCCATCTCCTTCCCATACCAATCCTGAGACCCTTCCTATAGCATGAGATGTGATATCTCAATGCTTCTAATACCAAACCTGAGATCCTTCCGATAACATGAGATGTGATATCCAAATCCTTCCCCTTCCAAACCTGAGACCCTCCCTTTAGCATGAGATGTGATATCCAACTACTTCCCATTCCAATCCTGAGACCCTTCTGATAGCATGAGATGTGATATCTCAATGCTTCTAATACTAAACCTGAGATCCTTCCGATAGCATGAGAAGTGATATCTCAATGCTTCTAATACCAAACCTGGGACCCGTCCTATAACATGAGATATTATATCCAAATCCTTCCCATTCCAATCCTGAAACCCTTCCTTTAGCATGAGATGTGATATCTCAATGTTTCTAATAAAAAACCTGAGACCCTTCCTATAGCAAGAGATGTGTTATCCAAATCCTTCCCATTCCAATCCTGAGACCCTTCCTATAACATGAGATGTGATATCCAACTCCTTCCCATTCCAATCCTGAAACCCTTCCTATAGCATGAGATGTGATATCTCAATTTTTCTAATAACAACCTGAGACCCTTCCAATAGCAAGAGATGTGATATCCAAATCCTTCCCATTCCAATCCTGAGACCCTTCCTATAACATGAGATGTGATATCCAACTCCTTCCCATTCCAAACTGAGACCCTTCCTATAGCATGAGAAGGGATATCCAACTCCTTCCCATTCCAATCCTGAAACCCTTCCTATAGCATGAGATGTGATATCTCAATTTTTCTAATAAAAAACCTGAGACCCTTCCAATAGCAAGAGATGTGATATCCAAATCCTTCCCATTCCAATCCTGAAACCCTTCCTATAGCATGAGATGTGATATCTCAATTTTTCTAATAAAAAACCTGAGACCCTTCCAATAGCAAGAGATGTGATATCCAAATCCTTCCCATTCCAATCCTGAGACCCTTCCTATAGCATGAGAAGGGATATCCAACTCCTTCCCATTCCAATCCTGAGACCCTTCCTATAGCAAGAGAAGTGATATCCAATTCCTTCCCATTCCAATCCTGAGATCCTTCCTATAACATGAGATGTGATACCCAATTATTTCCCATTCCAAACCTGAGACCCTTCCTATTGGATGAGATGTGATATCCAACACCTTCCCATTCCAATCCTGACACCCTTCCTATACCATGAGATGTGATATCTCAATGCTTCTAATACCAAACCTGGGACCCGTCCTATAACATGAGATATGATATCCAAATCCTTCCCCTTCCAAACCTGAGACCCTTCCTTTAGCATGAGATGTGATATCCAAATCCTTCCCATTCCAATCCTGAAACCCCTCCTATAGCATGAGATGTGATATCTCAATGTTTCTAATAAAAAACTGAGACCCTTCCTATAACAAGAGATGTGATATCCAAATCCTTCCCATTTCAATCCTGAGACCCTACCTATAACATGAGATGTGATATCCAACTCCTTCCCATTCCAACCTGAGACCCTTCCTATAGCATGAGATGTGATGTCTCAATGCTTCTAATACCGAACCTGAGATCCTTCCTATAACATGAGATGTGATATCCAACTCCTTCCCATTCCAATCCTGAGGCCCTTCCTATAGCATGAGATGTGATATCTCACTGCTTATACCAAACCTGAGACCCTTCCTATAGCATGAGATGTGATATCCAACTCCTTCCCATTCCAATCCTGAGACCCTTCCTATAGCATGAGATGTGATATCTCAATGCTTCTAATATCAAACTTGAGACCCTCCCTATAGCATGAGACATGATATCCAACTCCTTCCCATTCCAATCCTGAGACTCTTCCTATAGCATGAGATGTGATATCTCAATGCTTCTACCAAACCTGAGACCCTTCCTATAACATGAGATGGGATTTCCAACTCCTTCCCATTCCAATCCTCAGACACTTCCTATAGCATGAGATGTGATATCTCAATGCTTCTAATACCAAACCTGAGACCCTTCCTATGGCATGAGATTTAATATCAAACTCCTTCCCATTCCAATCCTGAGACCCTTCCTATAGCATGAGATATGATATCCAACTCCTTCCCATTCCAATCCTGAAACCCTTCCTATACCATAAGATGTGATATCTTAATGCTTCTAATACCAAACCTGAGACCCGTCCTATAACATGAGATGTGATATCCAAATCCTTCCCCTTCCAAACCTGAGACCCTTCCTTTAGCATGAGATGTGATATCCAGCTCCTTCCCATTCCAATCCTGAGACCCTTCCGATAGCATGAGATGTGATATATCAATGCTTCTAATATCAAAACTGAGAACCTCCCTATAGCATGAGATGTGATATCTAAGACCTTCCCATTCCAATCCTGAGACCCTTCCGATAGCAGAGATGTGATATCTCAATGCTTATACCAAACCTGAGACCCTTCCTATGGCATGAGATGTGATATCCAACTCCTTCCCATTTCAATCCTGAGACCCTTCCTATAGCATGAGATGTGATATCTCAATGCTTCTACCAAACATGAGACCCTTCCTTTAGCATGAGATGTGATATCCAACTCCTTCCCATTCCAATCCTGAGACCCTTCTGATAGCATGAGATGTGATATCTCAATGCTTCTAATACTAAACCTGAGATCCTTCCGATAGCATGAGAAGTGATATCTCAATGCTTCTAATACCAAACCTGGGACCCGTCCTATAACATGAGATATTATATCCAAATCCTTCCCATTCCAATCCTGAAACCCTTCCTTTAGCATGAGATGTGATATCTCAATGTTTCTAATAAAAAACCTGAGACCCTTCCTATAGCAAGAGATGTGATATCCAGCTCCTTCCCATTCCAATCCTGAGACCCTTCCGATAGCATGAGATGTGATATCTCAATGCTTCTAATATCAAAACTGAGACCCTCCCTATAGCATGAGATGTGATATCTAAGTCCTTCGCATTCCAATCCTGAGACCCTTCCGATAGCAGAGATGTGATATCTCAATGCTTATACCAAACCTGAGACCCTTCCTATGGCATGAGATGTGATATCCAACTCCTTCCCATTTCAATCCTGAGACCCTTCCTATAGCATGAGATGTGATATCTCAATGCTTCTACCAAACATGAGACCCTTCCTTTAGCATGAGATGTGATATCAATCTCCTTCCCATTCCAATCCTGAGACCCTTCCTATAGCATGAGATGTGATATCTCAATGCTTCTAATACCAAACCTGAGATCCTTCCGATAACATGAGATGTGATATCCAAATCCTTCCCCTTCCAAACCTGAGACCCTCCCTTTAGCATGAGATGTGATATCCAACTCCTTCCCATTCCAATCCTGAGACCCTTCTGATAGCATGAGATGTGATATCTCAATGCTTCTAATACTAAACCTGAGATCCTTCCGATAGCATGAGAAGTGATATCTCAATGCTTCTAATACCAAACCTGGGACCCGTCCTATAACATGAGATATGATATCCAAATCCTTCCCATTCCAATCCTGAAACCCTTCCTTTAGCATGAGATGTGATATCTCAATGTTTCTAATAAAAAACCTGAGACCCTTCCTATAGCAAGAGATGTGATATCCAAATCCTTCCCATTCCAATCCTGAGACCCTTCCTATAACATGAGATGTGATATCCAACTCCTTCCCATTCCAATCCTGAAACCCTTCCTATAGCATGAGATGTGATATCTCAATGTTTCTAATAAAAAACCTGAGACCCTTCCAATAGCAAGAGATGTGATATCCAAATCCTTCCCATTCCAATCCTGAGACCCTTCCTATAACATGAGATGTGATATCCAACTCCTTCCCATTCCAACCTGAGACCCTTCCTATAGTATGAGAAGGGATATCCAACTCCTTCCCATTCCAATCCTGAGACCCTTCCTATAGCAAGAGATGTGATATCCAAATCCTTCCCATTCCAATCCTGAGATCCTTCCTATAACATTGTTAGGAAAGATTTCGTAATTGTAGGTAATTTTCCTTCCATGTGGCAACCCCTAAACTTTTTGCTGTTGTTTTTCACCTTGTTCTTGACTTTGCCAGAGAAGTGCAGCCTTCTGCCGCACTCCTCTGGGCTTTCGCTCCTTTCTTACGGGGAAACTGACATGCCCTTAAGACAGTCAGTACCGGGGAACGCTGTTTCCCGTAGTTTCTTTTATCATGTTGCGGCTTTCGTGCAACATGACACAAGAGGGCACTGTAAGCTAAGTTACAGCTCTCTTGGGTCTCTAGCCTTCTACAGGCCCTAGATACTCGTTTAGGATTGTATTTGATCGGTGCAAGTCATTCAGGGACTGGAATGGTGGCAGCGATCGTTTTGTGTATTTTGAGCTCCTTTTGGCGTTCTGAGCGCGTTTTTCGCACTGAACCCAAAATGGTGGCCTGGCTCCCAAAATGGCCAGACCACGAGGCTCCTTTGTCCTGTCCACTGACCGTCTTGCTCCCTTCACCTTCCCCAGGTCGAGCGACCCGGGGCCTTCCTTATTTGGGCATGTACTTTCCCGCGAAACACGGATGCTTTCGCGGGCTTCTACATGTCGGTTGTGTGCCTCCAGGGTGTGGGCTGGGATGTCTGGTCCCAATACACATCCTGGGTGCCAGAGAGTCTAGGGTGGTGTGAATGCCTGGGACCACCGTGGTCCGTGATTGGTCCACGAATGGTGTGTGTGTTGATGAGCGGATCTCCCATTGGCTCCCCTCCGTTTTGGCGCGAAGGGAACCGTGGATAAGAGGGGGCTGGAAACACCACTACCATGTCGATCTCCTGAGTTCTCACGAACGAAGGAATACAGGAGCCAAGTATCCTGCAACCAAGAGGCTGGACCGAGGAATCGCTGGTGACCCGCTGAAGGACTCCTCCTTTGCACTGCTGTCGTCCTGTGAAACCCTTTCCTCCTTTGATCGAACCAGAAGGCCTGTACTGGTGCTTCGACCTTTGGAATAGCAGGAACAGCTATTCCCGGCATCTTCACCATCTCCTGCCAAGTAAGCCTTCGGAAGCGTCTCTGGGCCATCCAGTTGACTGACCAGCTTACACGGGAGTCTTGCTCTGTAACCGCCGCCAGGTTGTGTAGTATCTCGAGTCCTTGTCACTCTCCCACGCTTCGTGCACTTGGCGTTCCCAGGTCTGAAGGGAGGAGTGTACTTTTGGCTCAGATACACACGGCCGCTCCGTTGTCCTGCTGCGGCAACAAACTGTGCAGGTTTCTACGATTGGGACGTCTTTTTGCTCTACACGATGACGAGGCTTTCCCGGCTCTTCTGAACCTGCCAGCTGCTAAAAATGAAGTGGAGAAGCCTGGGTCTGCTTGCATCGGGGACCGGTGAGTAGCATAGCTAGGATCTGGTCGCCCTCCTGCAGTAGCCCATTGCTTTTCCCCGCTGTGTAAAACAGCACCCTTTTTGTCCGTACTCGCGCTCTGCTTCTGCCCGCTGTGGAGGCTGCGCTTGAGTCGCGGAACCTGTTCTTCTTCTATTGTGCACTAACCCGAACTGCCTGACTTCCTCCGAAGAGCTTCTCCTTTTGCCCGTTGGCACCAGCGCGTGCAGGTACTTTGAGCACAAGGCTCCACTCTTCGCAGGGCTCGGACTTCCATCTAGTTAGGTGCCTCTAAAGGCGAACTGAGTCGAAAGCATTATCGCACTGCCTGTTTTCCTTCCCTTTCAGGTGGACTACACATTTCGTGCATATAACGCTTGTGACTGTAGTATTTGTATATATATTGTGTTGATATGGTATGTGTTGGTTTAATATTGTGATATTGTGATTTTTTCGCTACGGTCATTGTTTTAAAGGCCTTAAAATAAATGTGTATATATTTTTGATATAACACCTGTTTGGAGTAGTTTGTGAGTGTTCTGGTTTTGTGTGCTCATTGCGGGCTTTCAGTCACCCTCACCCCTCTTGAGACCTAGTCTTGACCGCCGCGATCGCTACCTTGATTGGTCTGGCTCGTCCAGAGGTTACCCTGTTCCAAGTAATTAGGTTGGCCTTCTGAACTTCTGCGCCGCCAGGACAGAGTTCAGAAATCCGTCTTAACAAATTGGTGTACAGCGGTGGGATACGACTGAAGGTATCCAGTGTTGCGCACGAACTAAGGCATTTCAGGTTATTCCAAACAGGACACGTAGTGAATTGTTGTAATATAACTTTAAAAAGGCCATAGTCCTATCTAACAGTATGGAAACAAATACGTTGTTAACTTTAAATGCTTCCAAATCAGAAACGCTGAAAAAGATGTGTGCGGAGAGAGGTGTTTCCTCTCAAGGCACAAAATTGGAAATGATCCAGAGAATCGTGGCGTGGCAAGAAGCGCAGCTTGACGCTATAACTTCTGAGGACAGTGCAGAAGGTGGTGGGGCTGCTCTCACTGGCAGAACCGACGGTTCTGCCGCTGCAATGATCCATCGCGACCACGAGGACAGGGAGGACGAGATGTCTAATGTTTCCTCTGCCAGTGCTGATGGGGAGGCTATGCTTGAATTCAAGAAGCAAGAGCTGCGGTTCAGGCAGCAGGAGCTTGAATTCAGCATAGCCAAACTAAAAATCGAACAGGCAGAAAAACAAAAAGACAGGGATCACCAGTTGGAACTGGCCAAGCTTCAGGTTGCAAATGGGTCCAAGGGTCCTGGACATGGGTCTGGGGCCTCCTCTCATCCACGGTTTCCGAAAGATCTGCTCAGTGTGTATGAAGAACGGAATGACATTATGGACTGGCTGAATGCGTTTGAGTATGCATGCGAAGTTCAACAAGTTGACAATGCTGATAAGATTGCCTGGCTACTCAGCAGACTGCCCCATTCTGGCTGTAGTGCCATTATGGAAATGTCGAAGGCTGAGCGAGCTGATTTCGCAATGCTAAAGCAAACTCTCATTTTAAAGTTTGGGAAGACTCCGGCCCAATATTTGAAACGTTTTAGAGAGTATAAGAAAAAGGAAGGTGGTACTTGGGTATCTTATGTCACTGAATCCTTGAAAAACTTAACTGGCTGGGTCGAAGGTTATAAGGTTTCTACCTTCGAAGGCATGATAAATCTTGTCATGCTGGAACACATTTTTGCTTCTTCTTCCCCGGAGCTTAAGCAGCATTTGGCCGATTCGAAGGAGATAGATCCTAAGAAGCTGGCCATTGCAGCAGACTTATGGGTGTCACATCGAGTGTCCCATAAGGACAAAACTCATCCTGGTAAGCAGGAGGAAGGGAAAAAGTCCAAAGATATGGAGGGTGGAGAATCTGCTAAATCTTCTTCCCATAAGGGCCACAAAAAGAAAAACAAGGGTAAGACACAAGAGAACTCACAGGGTAGTGGAGGTCCGCCTCCGAAACAGAACTCTGGTTACAATAAGCCTCCCTATGTAAACAGACCCATTGGATCTTGTTTTGCTTGTGGAGCAACTGACCATGTGAAGGGGGATCCCCGTTGTAAGGTTAGACCTTTGGGGGTCCACTCCGCTAATCTGGCCTTCTCCTCCTACGAGGAAGAAGAGATTACAGGAGCATCCTTCTCCTCAGACTCATTTCCCAGCGGAATAGAGGCTGAGGTAGTTTTAGTGTCCCTGGGTTCCTGGGAGCCTAAAGTCGCAGAGGCTTATGCTAGGATTCCGGATAATACCAAGCACTACTTTAAAGACAGTGTGCTGATCAATGGAGTAGATACTCCAGCTCTTAGGGATAGTGGGTGCAGTCGCACTGTAGTGGATTCTACCTTGGTAGACTCAGAGGAAGTTGCCAGAGCTACTCTGATGCCCACTAAGTTGGCTGACGGCCCCCTCCGTATGTTTCCAGTAATACCTGTAAATCTTACTTTAAATGGTACAGCAGTCAGGATTCCAGTGAGCATTCAGAGAAACGTCCCGGGAAAGGTCTTGTTAGGTAATGATCTCAGAGCTTTAGGGCTCGTAGGAGACACTGCCGAAAGACCCTACACACGGTCTCATCAACGACCTGCTCATAAACAACAAGCTCGACCTCCTCATCCTTACTGAAACCTGGCTGAATGAAAGCTCAGGCCCAGTCTTATCACTCGCCATCCCACCTGGATATTCCATTTTTAGGAAAGACCGCACCTCTCAGAGAGGTGGAGGCGTTGCCCTCATCGCGAGGGACACCCTTACCATCAGAGAAGCTGAAGGCATCCTTGATAGCAATAGTGACTACCTCCCGCTAAAAATCAATTTCTCGCCCAACTGCACCATATCCATGCACATTGTATACAGACCCCCTGGCCCATGTACGGACTTCCATGACACCCTTATCCCTGCATTGTCTCACAACATCAAAAAGACCTCTCAGGTTCTACTCCTTGGTGACCTCAACCTAGGGCTGAATGACCCTAAAGACTCCCCAGCGAAACACCTCAAGAAGGCACTCTCCAACATCAGCTTTGTGCACTCCATTTCTGACACCACGCACATCAAAGGGCGCACCCTTGACTGGATCAGTCATCACAACTGCTCCCTTCTCATCACGGCCAATACCCCTATCCCCTGGTCTGACCATCACTACATCCAATTCAACCTCGGAACCAGAAAAGTGGCTCTCTCTCCGCCATCACCATGCCTCGCCACCTACGCCAGGAGCTCACGCCTCCTCACAGTCGAGAACCTAGCACCCTACCTCCTTAACCCAGCCCTTCAGGCACCTTCATCTAATAACCCTGACACCTTAGCTGACACCTTCAAGGATGTCATCAGGTCAGCCGTGGACGCCATTGCTCCCCTGACTCTCAAAAAAGCTAAGAAAGCCAAACATGCTAACTCATGGTTCTCTAAAGAACTCCTTGACCAACGTGCGCAAAAGAGGATTGCACTATCCTCCTGGAAAGCAAACCCCTCTGAAGCCACTAAACAGAAGTTCAAAGCCATTTCCAAATCCTACAAGACTAACATCACACTGGCAAAGGCTGCCTCCTTCAACGCCAGGATCTCCGACGCCAAGTCAGGATCTAAGGAACTATTCACAATCTTCAGGGAACTTGAAAAACCATCTGCCCCCCCCTCCTCAGTTATCAAAGATGACAAGTGGTGCAACAGCATTCAATCTGCCATGCTAGAGAAGCTCAACACCCTCCAAACAAAAATTTGTGGCCACCAAAAAGCCCTTTCCCATATCATAGCGAACATCCACGCCAAGCCACCCATCAAGTCCACGTCATCCCCGATGTTCGAATTCAAAGACATCACTGAGCAAGAGGTCATCATCCTCCTCAACTATATTAAACCCTCCAATTGTAAAGGCGATGCCTGCCCAGCCAGCCTCATCAAAGACTCCGCACATACTCTCGCCCCCTTCCTTACAGCCTTTATCAACTCCTCCTTCCAATCAGGCCATGTCCCATCAGGACTCAAGGAAGCGTGGGTACGCCCACTCCTCAAGAAACCCTCACTCGACCCAACCGTCCCGGGGAATTACAGGCCCATCACAACTGTACCATTCCTGCTCAAAATCTTGGACAAAGCAGCCTACCTGCAGGTCCAAAAGTTCTTAGAGGACAACCGTCTCCTCGGCCTGCGGCAATCTGGGTTCCGCCCCCGACATGGCACTGAAACGGCCCTCCTAGATCTAAAGAACCAAATGGATGACCTCAGAGATGCAGGCAAACCTGCCCTCCTACTGCTCCTGGATCTATCCGCAGCGTTCGATCTGGTTGACCACAACACCTTGTGTCACCACCTAGCCACCCAAGCCAACTTCTCCCCGAAAGCCTGCCAGTGGATCACCTCCTTTCTCCAAGAAAGGGCCATGAAAGTCTTTTCTGAAGCTGCCGCCGCCACCCCTAGCCTCCTCACCTGCGGTGTCCCTCAGGGATCCTGTATCGCCCCAACACTCTATAACCTCTTTACAAGGCCCCTGTTTAGCATCTTGGATTCCCTTGGTATTTCATATACCAACTATGCTGACGATACGCAGGTACTGATCCCACTCACGAGCGACTACCTAGCAGATTCCAACACCCTCACCTCTATCTACACTACCATCCAATCCTGGATGGCGGAGAATTGGCTGTGCCTCAACAGCGAAAAGACCGAACTCCTCCTCATTGGGTCACCCTTCACTCTGGGTAACCTCGGAGATCAGTACGCCTCCTTCTCACTTGATAACATTCCAATCAAGGTCTCGAACCATGTTAAGACACTCGGAGTCTACCTTGACTCCGACCTGTCCATGGATAAACAGGTCAATGCTATCGCTGCATCCTCAGCCTACTACTCCAAAGTCCTCAATGCAGCCAGGCCCTTCTTGGCCCGTCAAAATTGCCTCACGATTGCCAGGGCAATTATCGGGTCAAGACTTGACTACTGTAATGCCCTTCTCGTGGGGACATCCAGCAAAAACCTGGCCAAATTGCAGCTAGCCCAGAACAATGCGCTAAGGGCAGCCACCGGTACCTCAAGAAGAAACCATATCTCCGAAATCAGAAGGCAAGCACACTGGCTCCCTGTCAAAGAGAGAATTGTCTTTAAAACTCTTGCTCTCACACACAAATGCCTTCACGAACTTGCCCCTCCTTACCTGACCAACAGAATTACTAGGCACACCGCCACGAGACCTCTCAGGTCCCCTTATGCCAACACAATTGTCACGCCTACTACTGGGAAAGTGCGCGCTGGTGGCTCCAGCTTCCCCACCCTAGCAGCCACGCACTGGAACGCTCTGCCACCTCACCTAAGACTCATTCAATCCCACCTAGCCTTCCGTAAGGCTATCAAAACCAGACTCTTTGTTTAACCTGAACCTGTATCGTCCACTGCATATATGCCTACCAATCTGTAACTAAGAGCCCTCCTGGCACCTGTCTGTAATCCTAAGTTTGCGTATCCTCTGTAACAGCGCCTCGATGCCTTACGGGCTGCAAGCGCGCTTAACAAATGCAAATAAATAAAAAATAAAAAAAAATATCTCAATGCTTCTAATACCAAACCTGAGACCCGTCGTAAAACATGAGATGTGAGATCCAAATCCTTCCCCTTCCAAACCTGAGACCCTTCCTATAGCTTGAGATGTGATATCAAACTCCTTCCCATTCCAATCCTGAGATAGCTTGAGATGTGATATCCAACTCCTTCCCATTCCAATCCTGAGACCCTTCCGATAGCATGAGATGTGATATCTCAATGCTTCTAATATCAAAACTGAGACCCTCCCTATAGCATGAGATGTGATATCTAAGTCCTTCCCATTCCTATCCTGAGACCCTTCCGATAGCAGAGATGTGATATCTCAATGCTTATACCAAACCTGAGACCCTTCCTATAGCATGAGATGTGATATCTCAATGCTTCTATCAAACCTGAGACCCTTCCTTTAGCATGAGATGTGATATCCAACTCCTTCCCATTCCAATCCTGAGACCCTTCCTATAGCATGAGCTGTAATATCTCAATGCTTCTATCAAACCTGAGACCCTTCCTTTACCATGAGTTGTGATATCCAACTCCTTCCCCTTCCAAACCTGAGACCCTTCCTTTAGCATGAGATGTGATATCCAAATCCTTCCCATTCCAATCCTGAAACCCTTCCTATAGCATGAGATGTGATATCTCAATGTTTCTAATAAAAAACTGAGACCCTTCCTATAGCAAGAGATGTGATATCCAAATCCTTCCCATTCCAATCCTGAGACCCTACCTATAACATGAGATGTGATATCCAACTCCTTCCCATTCCAACCTGAGACCCTTCCTATAGCATGAGAAGGGATATCCAACTCCTTCCCAATCCAATCCTGAGACCCTTCCGATAGCAGAGATGTGATATCTCAATGCTTATACCAAACCTGAGACCCTTACTATGGCATGAGATGTGATATCCAAATCCTTCCCATTCCAATCCTGAGACCCTTCCTATAGCATGAGATGTGATATCTCAATGCTTCTGCCAAACCCGAGACCCTTCCTTTAGCATGAGATGTGATATCCAAATCCTTCACATTCCAATCCTGAGACCCTTCATATAGCATGAGATATGATATCTCAATGCCTCTAATACCAAACCTGAGATCCTTCCTATAACGTGAGATGTGATATCCAACTCCTTCCCATTCCAAACCTGAGACCTTTCCGATAGCATGAGATGTGATATCTCAATGCTTCTAAAACCAAACATGAGAACCATCCTATAACATGAGATGTGCTATCCAAATCCTTCCCTTCCCAAACCTGAGACCCTTCCTATAGCTTGAGATGTGATATCAAACTCCTTCCCATTCCAATCCTGAGACCCTTATTATACCATGAGATGTGATATCTCAATGCTTCTAATACCAAACCTGAGACCCGTCCTAAAACATGAGATGTGAGATCCAAATCCTTCCCCTTCCAAACCTGAGACCCTTCCTATAGCTTGAGATGTGATATCAAACTCCTTCCCATTCCAATCCTGAGATAGTTTGAGATGTGATATCCAACTCCTTCCCATTCCAATCCTGAGACCCTTCCGATAGCATGAGATGTGATATCTCAATGCTTCTAATATCAAAACTGAGACCCTCCCTATAGCATGAGATGTGATATCTAAGTCCTTCCCATTCCTATCCTGAGACCCTTCCGATAGCAGAGATGTGATATCTCAATGCTTCTACCAAAACTGAGACCCTTCCTATAGCATGAGATGTGATATCTCAATGCTTCTACCAAAACTGAGACCCTTCCTTTAGCATGAGATGTGATATCCAACTCCTTCCCATTCCAATCCTGAGACCTTTCCTATAGTTCCTATAGCATGAGATGTGATATCTCAATGCCTCTAATACCAAACCTGAGATCCTTCCTATAACATGTGATGTGATATTCAAATCCTTCCCCTTCCAAACCTGAGACCCTCCCTTTAGCATGAGATGTGATATCCGACTCCTTCCCATTCCAATCCTGAGACCCTTCTGATAGCATGAGATGTGATATCTCAATGCTTCTAATACCAAACCTGAGATCCTTCCGATAGCATGAGATGTGATATCTCAATGCTTCTAATACCAAACCTGAGATCTTCCTATAACATGAGATGTGATATCCAAATCCTTCCACTTCCAAACCTGAAACCCTCCCTTTAGCATGAGATGTGATATCCGACTCCTTCCCATTCCAATCCTGAGACCCTTCTGGTAGCATGAGATGTGATATCTCAATGCTTCTAATACCAAACCTGAGATCCTTCCGATAGCATGAGATCTGATATCTCAATGCTTCTAATACCAAACCTGAGATCCTTCCTATAGCATGAGATGTGATATCCAACTCCTTCCCATTCCAAACCTGAGACCCTTCCTATAGCATGAGATGTGATATCTCAATGCTTCTAATACCAAACCCGAGATCCTTCCTATAACATGAGATGTGATATCTTAATGCTTCTAAAACCAAAAATGAGAACTATCCTGTAACATGTGAAATCCAAATCATTCCCTTTCCAAACCTGAGACCCTTCCTATAGCTTGAGATGTGATATCAAACTCCTTCCCATTCCAATCCTGAGATAGCTTGAGATGTGCTATCCAACTCCTTCCCATTCCAATCCTGAGACCCTTCCTATACCATGAGATGTGATATCTCAATGCTTCTAATACCAAACCTGACACCCGTCCTAAAACATTTGTGAGATCCAAATCCTTCCCCTTCCAAACCTGAGACCTTTAATTTAGCATGAGATGTGATATCCAACTCCTTCCCATTCCAATCCTGAGACCTTTCCTATAGCATGATATGTGATATCTCAATGCTTCTAATACCAAACCTGAGATCCTTCCTATAACATGAGATGTGTATCCAACTCCTTCCCATTCCAAACCTGAGACCCTTCCTATAGCATGAGATGTGATATCTTAATGCTTCTAAAACCAAATCTGAGAACCATCCTATAACATATGTGAAATCCAAATCCTTCCCTTTCCAAACCTGAGACCCTTCCGATAGCATGAGATGTGATATCTCAATGCTTCTAAAACCAAACATGAGAACCATCCTACAACATGAGATGTGAAATCAAAATCCTTCCCTTTCCAAACCTGAGACCCTTCCTATAGCTTGAGATGTGATATCAAACTCCTTCCCATTCCAATCCTGAGATAGCTTGAGATGTGATATCCAACTCCTTCCCATTCCAATCCTGGGACCCTTGCGATAGCATGAGATGTGATATCTCAATGCCTCTAATATCAAAACTGAGACCCTCCCTATAGCATGAGATGTGATATCTAAGTCCTTCCCATTCCTATCCTGAGACCCTTCCGATAGCAGAGATGTTATATCTCAATGCTTATACCAAATCTGAGACCCTTCCTATGGCATGAGATGTGATATCCAACTCCTTCCCATTCCAATCCTGAGACCCTTCCTATAGCATGAGATGTGAAATCTCAATGCTTCTATCAAACCTGAGACCCTTCCTTTAGCATGACATGTGATATCCAACTCCTTCCCATTCCAATCCTGAGACCCTTCCTATAGCATGAGTTGTGATATCTCAATGCTTCTAATACCAAACCTGGGACCCGTCCTATAACATGAGATGTGATATCCAAATCCTTCCCCTTCCAAACCTAAGACCCTTCCTTTAGCATGAGATGTGATATCCAAATCCTTCCCATTCCAATCCTGAAACCCTTCCTATAGCATGAGATGTGATAACTCAATGTTTCTAATAAAAAACCTGAGACCCTTCCTATAGCAAGAGATGTGATATCCAAATCCTTCCCATTCCAATCCTGAGACCCTTCCTATAACATGAGATGTGTTATCCAAGTCCTTCCCATTCCAACCTGAGACCCTTCCTATAGCATGAGAAGGGAAATCAAACTCCTTCCCATTCCAATCCTGAGACCCTTCCTATAGCAAGAGATGTGATATCCAAATCCTTCCCATTCCAATCCTGAGATCCTTCCTATAACATGAGATGTGATATCCAATTATTTCCCATTCCAAACCTGAGACCCTTCCTATTGGATGAGATGTGATATCCAACTCCTTCCCATTCCAATCCTGAGACCCTTCCTATACCATGAGATGTGATATCTCAATGCTTCTAATACCAAACCTGGGACCCGTCCTATAACATGAGATATGATATCCAAATCCTTCCCCTTCCAAACCTGATACCCTTCCTTTAGCATGAGATGTGATATCCAAATCCTTCCCATTCCAATCCTGAAACCCTTCCTATAGCATGAGATGTGATATCTCAATGTTTCTAATAAAAACCTGAGACCCTTCCTATAGCAAGCGATGTGATATCCAAATCCTCCCCATTCCAATCCTGAGACCCTACCTATAACATGAGATGTGATATCCAAATCCTTCCCATTCCAACCTATGTGATATCTCAATGCTTATACCAAACCTGAGACCCTTACTATGGCATGAGATGTGATATCCAAATCCTTCCCATTCCAATCCTGAGACCCTTCCTATAGCATGAGATGTGATATCTCAATGCTTCTGCCAAACCTGAGACCCTTCCATTAGCATGAGATGTGATATCCAAATCCTTCACATTCCAATCCTGAGACCCTTCCTATAGCATGAGATATGATATCTCAATGCTTCTAATACCAAACCTGAGATCCTTCCTATAACATGAGATGTGATATCCAACTCCTTCCCATTCCAAACCTGAGACCTTTCCGATAGCATGAGATATGATATCTCAATGCTTCTAAAACCAAACATGAGAACCATCCTATAACATGAGATGTGCTATCCAAATCCTTCCCTTCCCAAACCTGAGATCCTTCCTATAGCTTGAGATGTGATATCAAACTCCTTCCCATTCCAATCCTGAGACCCTTATTATACCTGACAAACGAGGTGCGCCACTGAAGGAAAAGGGGAAAAGAAGGAGAAAATAAAGAAAAAAGAAGAAATTGGAAGAGCACCGGACTTTGAAAAGCTCTGTAGCGGGGAAGTGCAGTTGCACATAAAAATCTCCTCGCGGAAGTTTGGCCCGACCTAACGGTCCCCGCCGCAACTACACAACGCGAGAGCTGCCTCCCAGTTTACAAGAGCAGAGGAGAGACGCGTGAAGCTCTTAAGGAGGGGGCCCCAAGGCGCCGCGGACACCTCGTGCAACAAGTAAGGTGGTCGCGGGCGCTCCGCACAGTGGAGAGCACCTGTAGATTCGGCGGCTGTGGGCCCCCTCCCCCACCCCCCCGCCCCCCCTGCGCAGGGGCTGTCATTGCACAGGAGACTCTTGAGCCTTGGTGTGTCCGCGGCACAGAGTTTTGGGGGTGTCAAGCCAGGCGTCCCGTCCCCCTCCCTCCCATCCCCCAGGGAAACCCGAATCACTCGACACCAAGGCCCGGCTGTTAACCCATCCACATAAGACTGCTGTATAACGGAGGCACGGGAAGCCCCGTCTCAGAAAACACCCCTATACAAACATACGCAAAGCGGGGGTCCAGCTTCCCAACGGTCCCAGGCACAAGAAGCACGACTCCACACGCTGCATCCAGAGCATATTGCAGCTCTAACCAAATATTAAACACCACGCGCCTCGCCATAAAATTCCCTCATGCTATGAGAGAGCTAAACGCGACACGCTGCACAATATATATTAACAGTTTCCCCTTCAGGGAATGAAGAATCTGCACTCTCTTGGTAGGAGTGGTGTCCCAGAAACTTAAGTTTCACCTCAGCCCAGACACCCAAGAACTGCCAGTTACTCCCCCAAGGCCGCATTTCTCTCTGCAGCTCTCCGCTGCTCGATGGCGCAGTTGGCGCCCCCACGCCTTGTTAAACCAGTACAAGGTAAGGCCATTAGCATTAATGCCCCCATGCTACAACCTTCATGTGCGCCTACCTTGCTAGCAAACACACGCCCTCTGCTGTACCACAGCAGGAATGCGCGACTACGGTCCCGCACTCAGCCCACCAACCCCATCAGTTCTACCCCTACCTTGGGTTACCGAAATGTTAGGTTGGGCATAAGAAGCCAGCGGCCAGCCCACACATGCTCTGCCACGGCACGACAGTTCATCATCAAGGGTCTTGTCAACAAACAATACTTCACGATCACCAACCCTACTATGAACTTTAACTTTGCCCCACAACCTTCGCCCTTCAGTCCTACTGCACCCATGCCTGTAGCGCATACTGTTGCCGCCCCATGACCACACTTGATTTTGTGCAGCGCAATGATGTTTCTGTGCCTATTCATCCTACTGTTGCCACACCCATGACCACACTTGATTTTGTGCAGCTCAATGATGTTTCTGTGCCTATTCATCCTACTGTTGCCACACCCATGACCACACTTGATTTTGTGCAGCTCAATGATGTTTCTGTGCCTATTCATCCTACTGTTGCCACACCCATGACCACACTTGATTTTGTGCAGCTCAATGATGTTTCTGTGCCTATTCATCCTACTGTTGCCACACCCTCGACCACACCACCTAGTACTTCTGACACTCCATCCTCACCCACCAGCCCACCTATCCCCACGCCTCCCCATGCCTACATGCTAAGCTGCGCCCTGCTTAATGCCCGCTCCATACCAGCTCACGCCCTTGACATCAACGACCTGCTCATAAACAACAAGCTCGACCTCCTCATCCTTACTGAAACCTGGCTGAATGAAAGCTCAGGCCCAGTCTTATCACTCGCCATCCCACCTGGATATTCCATTTTTAGGAAAGACCGCACCTCTCAGAGAGGTGGAGGCGTTGCCCTCATCGCGAGGGACACCCTTACCATCAGAGAAGTTGAAGGCATCCTTGATAGCAATAGTGACTACCTCCCGCTAAAAATCAATGTCTCGCCCAACTGCACCATATCCATGCACATTGTATACAGACCCCCTGGCCCATGTACGGACTTCCATGACACCCTTACCCCTGCATTGTCTCACAACATCAAAAAGACCTCTCAGGTTCTACTCCTTGGTGACCTCAACCTAGGGCTGAATGACCCTAAAGACTCCCCAGCGAAACACCTCAAGAAGGCACTCTCCAACATCAGCTTTGTGCACTCCATTTCTGACACCACGCACATCAAAGGGCGCACCCTTGACTGGATCAGTCATCACAACTGCTCCCTTCTCATCACGGCCAATACCCCTATCCCCTGGTCTGACCATCACTACATCCAATTCAACCTCGGAACCAGAAAAGTGGCTCTCTCTCCGCCATCACCATGCCTCGCCACCTACGCCAGGAGCTCACGCCTCCTCACAGTCGAGAACCTAGCACCCTACCTCCTTAACCCAGCCCTTCAGGCACCTTCATCTAATAACCCTGACACCTTAGCTGACACCTTCAAGGATGTCATCACGTCAGCCGTGGACGCCATTGCTCCCCTGACTCTCAAAAAAGCTAAGAAAGCCAAACATGCTAACTCATGGTTCTCTAAAGAACTCCTTGACCAACGTGCGCAAAAGAGGATTGCACTATCCTCCTGGAAAGCAAACCCCTCTGAAGCCACTAAACAGAAGTTCAAAGCCATTTCCAAATCCTACAAGACTAACATCACACTGGCAAAGGCTGCCTCCTTCAACGCCAGGATCTCCGACGCCAAGTCAGGATCTAAGGAACTATTCACAATCTTCAGGGAACTTGAAAAACCATCTGCCCCCCCCTCCTCAGTTATCAAAGATGACAAGTGGTGCAACAGCATTCAATCTGCCATGCTAGAGAAGCTCAACACCCTCCAAACAAAAATTTGTGGCCACCAAAAAGCCCTTTCCCATATCATAGCGAACATCCACGCCAAGCCACCCATCAAGTCCACGTCATCCCCGAAGTTCGAATTCAAAGACATCACTGAGCAAGAGGTCATCATCCTCCTCAACTATATTAAACCCTCCAATTGTAAAGGCGATGCCTGCCCAGCCAGCCTCATCAAAGACTCCGCACATACTCTCGCCCCCTTCCTTACAGCCTTTATCAACTCCTCCTTCCAATCAGGCCATGTCCCATCAGGACTCAAGGAAGCGTGGGTACGCCCACTCCTCAAGAAACCCTCACTCGACCCAACCGTCCCGGGGAATTACAGGCCCATCACAACTGTACCATTCCTGCTCAAAATCTTGGCCAAAGCAGCCTACCTGCAGGTCCAAAAGTTCTTAGAGGACAACCGTCTCCTCGGCCTGCGGCAATCTGGGTTCCGCCCCCGACATGGCACTGAAACGGCCCTCCTAGATCTAAAGAACCAAATGGATGACCTCAGAGATGCAGGCAAACCTGCCCTCCTACTGCTCCTGGATCTATCCGCAGCGTTCGATCTGGTTGACCACAACACCTTGTGTCACCACCTAGCCACCCAAGCCAACTTCTCCCCGAAAGCCTGCCAGTGGATCACCTCCTTTCTCCAAGAAAGGGCCATGAAAGTCTTTTCTGAAGCTGCCGCCGCCACCCCTAGCCTCCTCACCTGCGGTGTCCCTCAGGGATCCTGTATCGCCCCAACACTCTATAACCTCTCTACAAGGTCCCTGTTTAGCATCTTGGATTCCCTTGGTATTTCATATACCAACTATGCTGACGATACGCAGGTACTGATCCCACTCACGAGCGACTACCTAGCAGATTCCAACACCCTCACCTCTATCTACACTACCATCCAATCCTGGATGGCGGAGAATTGGCTGTGCCTCAACAGCGAAAAGACCGAACTCCTCCTCATTGGGTCACCCTTCACTCTGGGTAACCTCGGAGATCAGTACGCCTCCTTCTCACTTGATAACATTCCAATCAAGGTCTCGAACCATGTTAAGACACTCGGAGTCTACCTTGACTCCGACCTGTCCATGGATAAACAGGTCAATGCTATCGCTGCATCCTCAGCCTACTACTCCAAAGTCCTCAATGCAGCCAGGCCCTTCTTGGCCCGTCAAAATTGCCTCACGATTGCCAGGGCAATTATCGGGTCAAGACTTGACTACTGTAATGCCCTTCTCGTGGGGACATCCAGCAAAAACCTGGCCAAATTGCAGCTAGCCCAGAACAATGCGCTAAGGGCAGCCACCGGTACCTCAAGAACAAACCATATCTCCGAAATCAGAAGGCAAGCACACTGGCTCCCTGTCAAAGAGAGAATTGTCTTTAAAACTCTTGCTCTCACACACAAATGCCTTCACGAACTTGCCCCTCCTTACCTGACCAACAGAATTACTAGGCACACCGCCACGAGACCTCTCAGGTCCCCTTATGCCAACACAATTGTCACGCCTACTACTGGGAAAGTGCGCGCTGGTGGCTCCAGCTTCCCCACCCTAGCAGCCACGCACTGGAACGCTCTGCCACCTCACCTAAGACTCATTCAATCCCACCTAGCCTTCCGTAAGGCTATCAAAACCAGACTCTTTGTTTAACCTGAACCTGTATCGTCCACTGCATATATGCCTACCAATCTGTAACTAAGAGCCCTCCTGGCACCTGTCTGTAATCCTAAGTTTGCGTATCCTCTGTAACAGCGCCTCGATGCCTTACGGGCTGCAAGCGCGCTTAACAAATGCAAATAAATAAAAAATAAAAGAAAATATCTCAATGCTTCTAATACCAAACCTGAGACCCGTCCTAAAACATGAGATGTGAGATCCAAATCCTTCCCCTTCCAAACCTGAGACCCTTCCTATAGCTTGAGATGTGATATCAAACTCCTTCCCATTCCAATCCTGAGATAGCTTGAGATGTGATATCCAACTCCTTCCCATTCCAATCCTGAGACCCTTCCGATAGCATGAGATGTGATATCTCAATGCTTCTAATATCAAAACTGAGACCCTCCCTATAGCATGAGATGTGATATCTAAGTCCTTCCCATTCCTATCCTGAGACCCTTCCGATAGCAGAGATGTGATATCTCAATGCTTATACCAAACCTGAGACCCTTCCTATAGCATGAGATGTGATATCTCAATGCTTCTATCAAACCTGAGACCCTTCCTTTAGCATGAGATGTGATATCCAACTCCTTCCCATTCCAATCCTGAGACCCTTCCTATGCATGAGCTGTAATATCTCAATGCTTCTATCAAACCTGAGACCCTTCCTTTACCATGAGTTGTGATATCCAACTCCTTCCCCTTCCAAACCTGAGACCCTTCCTTTAGCATGAGATGTGATATCCAAATCCTTCCCATTCCAATCCTGAAACCCTTCCTATAGCATGAGATGTGATATCTCAATGTTTCTAATAAAAAACTGAGACCCTTCCTATAGCAAGAGATGTGATATCCAAATCCTTCCCATTCCAATCCTGAGACCCTACCTATAACATGAGATGTGATATCCAACTCCTTCCCATTCCAACCTGAGACCCTTCCTATAGCATGAGAAGGGATATCCAACTCCTTCCCAATCCAATCCTGAGACCCTTCCGATAGCAGAGATGTGATATCTCAATGCTTATACCAAACCTGAGATCCTTACTATGGCATGAGATGTGATATCCAAATCCTTCCCATTCCAATCCTGAGACCCTTCCTATAGCATGAGATGTGATATCTCAATGCTTCTGCCAAACCCGAGACCCTTCCTTTAGCATGAGATGTGATATCCAAATCCTTCACATTCCAATCCTGAGACCCTTCATATAGCATGAGATATGATATCTCAATGCCTCTAATACCAAACCTGAGATCCTTCCTATAACATGAGATGTGATATCCAACTCCTTCCCATTCCAAACCTGAGACCTTTCCGATAGCATGAGATGTGATATCTCAATGCTTCTAAAACCAAACATGAGAACCATCCTATAACATGAGATGTGCTATCCAAATCCTTCCCTTCCCAAACCTGAGACCCTTCCTATAGCTTGAGATGTGATATCAAACTCCTTCCCATTCCAATCCTGAGACCCTTATTATACCATGAGATGTGATATCTCAATGCTTCTAATACCAAACCTGAGACCCGTCCTAAAACATGAGATGTGAGATCCAAATCCTTCCCCTTCCAAACCTGAGACCCTTCCTATAGCTTGAGATGTGATATCAAACTCCTTCCCATTCCAATCCTGAGATACCTTGAGATGTGATATCCAACTCCTTCCCATTCCAATCCTGAGACCCTTCCGATAGCATGAGATGTGATATCTCAATGCTTCTAATATCAAAACTGAGACCCTCCCTATAGCATGAGATGTGATATCCAAGTCCTTCCCATTCCTATCCTGAGACCCTTCCGATAGCAGAGATGTGATATCTCAATGCTTATACC
This sequence comes from Ambystoma mexicanum, assembly GCF_040938575.1. Classification (NCBI taxonomy): domain Eukaryota; kingdom Metazoa; phylum Chordata; class Amphibia; order Caudata; family Ambystomatidae; genus Ambystoma; species Ambystoma mexicanum. Next base: position 568,937,261 of record NC_090932.1, on the reverse strand, counting down.
AAACCTGAGACCCTTCCTATAGCATGAGATGTGATATCTCAATGTTTCTATCAAACCTGAGACCCTTCCTTTAGCATGAGATGTGATATCCAACTCCTTCCCATTCCAATCCTGAGACCCTTCCTATAGCATGAGCTGTAATATTTCAATGCTTCTATCAAACCTGAGACCCTTCCTTTAGCATGAGATGTGATATCCAACTCCTTCCCCTTCCAAACCCGAGACCCTTCCTTTAGCATGAGATGTGATATCCAAATCCTTCCCATTCCAATCCTGAAACCGTTCCTATACCATGAGATGTGATATTTCTGTTTCTAATAAAAAACATGAGACCCTTCCTATAGCAAGAGATATGATATCCAAATCCTTCCCATTCCAATCCCGAGACCCTTCCTATAACATGAGATGTGATATCCAACTCCTTCCCATTCTAACCTGAGACCCTTCCTATAGCATGAGAAGGGATATCCAATTCCTTCCCATTCCAATCCTGAGACCCTTCCTATACCATGAGATGTGATATCTCAGTGCTTCTAATACCAAACCTGGGACCCGTCCTATAACATGAGATATGATATCCAAATCCTTCCCATTCGAATCCTGAAACCCTTCCTTTAGCATGAGATGTGATATCTCAATGTGTCTAATAAAAAACCTGAGACCCTTCCTATAGCAAGAGATGTGATATCCAAATCCTTCGCATTCCAATCCTGAGACCCTTCCTATAACATGGATGTGATATCCAACTCCTTCCCATTCCATATTTGAGACCCTTCCTATACCATGAGAATTGATATCTCAATGCTTCTAATACCAAACCTGAGACCCTTCCTATAGCATGAGATGTGATATCCTACTCCTTCCCATTCCAATCCTGAGACCCTTCCTATAGCACGAGATGTGATGTCTCAATGCTTCTAATACCAAACCTGACACCCTTCATATAGCATGAGATGGGATATCCAACTCCTTCCCAATCCAATCCTGAGACCCTTCCGATAGCATGAGATGTCATTTCTCAATGCTTCTACCAAAACTGAGACCCTTCCTATGGCATGAGATGTGATATCAAACTCCTTCCCATTCCAATCCTGAGACCCTTCCTATAGCTTGAGATGTGATATCCAACTCCTTCCCATTCCAATCCTGAGACCCTTCCTATACCATGAGATGTGATATCTCAATGCTTGTAGTACCAAACCTGAGACCCGTCCTACAACATGAGATGTGATATCCAAATCCTTCCCCTTCCAAGCCTGAGACCCTTCCTTTAGCATGAGATGTGATATCCAACTCCTTCCCATTCCAATCCTGAGACCCTTCCGATTGCATGAGATGTGATATCTCAATGCTTCTAATATCAAACCTGAGACCCTCCCTATAGCATGAGATGTGATATCCAAGTCCTTCCCATTCCAATCCTGAGATCCTTCCTATAGCATGAGATGTGATATCTCAATGCTTCTAATACCAAACATGATATCCTTCCTATAACATGAGATGTGATATATAAACTCCTTACCATTCCAATCCCAAGACCCTTCCTATAGCATGAGATGTGAAATCTCAATGCTTCTACCAAACTTGAGAACCTTCCTATAACATGAGATGTGATATCCAACTCCTTTCCATTCCAATACCGAGATCCTTCTTATACCATGAGATGTGATATCTCAATGTTTCTCATACCAAACCTGAGGCCCTTCCTATAGCAAGAGATGTGATATCCAAGTCCTTCCCATTCCAATCCTGAGACCCTTCCGATAGCATGAGATGTCATTTCTCAATGCTTCTACCAAAACTGAGACCCTTCCTATGGCATGAGATGTGATATCAAACTCCTTCCCATTCCAAACCTGAGACCCTTCCTATAGCTTGAGATGTGATATCCAACTCCTTCCCATTCCAATCCTGAGACCCTTCCTATACCATGAGATGTGATATCTCAATGCTTGTAGTACCAAACCTGAGACCGGTCCTACAACATGAGATGTGATATCCAAATCCTTCCCCTTCCAAGCCTGAGACCCTTCCTTTAGCATGAGATGTGATATCCAACTCCTTCCCATTCCAATCCTGAGACCCTTCTGATAGCATGAGATGTGATATCTCAATGCTTCTAATATCAAACCTGAGACCCTCCCTATAGCATGAGATGTGATATCCAAGTCCTTCCCATTCCAATCCTGAGATCCTTCCTATAGCATGAGATGTGATATCTCAATGCTTCTAATAACAAACATGATATCCTTCCTATAACATGAGATGTGATATATAAACTCCTTACCATTCCAATCCCGAGACCCTTCCGATAGCAGAGATGTGATATCTCAATGCTTATACCAAACCTGAGACCCTTCCTATGGCATGAGATGTCATATACTACTGCTTCCCATTCCAATCCTGGGACCCTTCCTATAGCATGAGATGTGATATCTCAATGCTTCTACCAAACTTGAGACCCTTCCTATAGCATGAGATGTGATATCCAACTCCTTCCCATTCCAATCCTGAGACCCTTCCTATAGCATGAGATGTGATGTCTCAATGCTTCTAATAACAAACCTGATATCCTTCCTATAACATGAGATGTGATATCCAACTCCTTTCCATTCCAATACTGAGATCCTTCCTATACCATGAGATGTGATATCTCAATGTTTCTCATACCAAACCTGAGGCCCTTCCTATAGCAAGAGATGTGATATACAAATCCTTCCCATTCCAAACCTGAGACCCTTCCTATAGCATGAGATGTGATATCCGACTCTTTCCCAATCCAATCCTGAGACCCTTCCTATAGCATGAGATGTAATATCACAATGCTTGTAATACCAAACCTGAGACCATTCCTATAGCATGAGATGTGATATCCAACTCCTTCCCATTCCAATCCTGAGACCCTTCCTATAGCATGAGATGTGATATCTCAATGCTTTTAATACCAAAACTGAGACCCTTCTTAAAGCATGAGATGTGATATCCAACTACTTCCCGTTCCAAACCTGAGACCCTTCCTATAGCATATGTGACATCCAACTCCTTCCCATTCCAAACCTGAGACCCTTCATATAGCAAGAATGTAATATCCAACTCCTTCCCATTCCAATCCTGAGACCATTCCTATAGCATGAGAAGTGATATCTCAATGCTTCTAATAGCAAACCTGAGATCCTTCCTATGACATGAGATGTGATATCCAATTCCTTCCCATTCCAAACCTGAGACCCTTCCTACAGCATGCGATGTGATATCTCAATCCTTCTAATACCACACCTGAGACCCGTCCTATAACATGAGATGAGATATCCAAGTCCTTCCCATCCCAATCCTGAGACCTTTCCTATAGCATGAGATGTGATATCTCAATGCTTCTAATACCAAACCTGAGACCCTTCCTATAACATGAGATGGGATATCCAACTCCTTCCCATTCCAATCCTGAGACCCTTCCGATAGCAGAGATGTGATATCTCAATGCTTATACCAAACCTGAGACCCTTCCTATGGCATGAGATGTAATATACAACTACTACCCATTCCAATCCGGAGACCCTTCCTATAGCATGAGATGTGATATCTCAATGCTTCTACCAAACCTGAGACCCTTCCTATAGCATGAGATGTGATATCCAACTCCTTCCCACTCCAAACCTGAGACCCTTCCTATGGCATGAGATGTGATATCACAATGCTTCTAATACCAGACCTGAGATCCTTCCTATAACATGAGATGTGATATCCAATTCCTTCCCATTCCAAACCTGAGACCTTTCCTGTAGCATGAGATGTGATATCCAACTCCTTCCCATTCCAATACTGAGACCCTTCCTATAGCATGAGATGTGATATCTCAATGCTTCTAATACCAAACCTGAGAACCTTCCTATAGCATGAGACATGATATCCAACTCCTTCCCTTTCCAAACCTGAGACCCTTCCGATAGCAGAGATGTGATATCTCAATGCTTGTACCAAACCTGAGACCCTTCCTATGGCATGAGAGGTCATATACTACTCCTTCCCATTCCAATCCTGAGACCCTTCCTATAGCATGAGATGTGATATCTCAATGCTTCTACCAACCTGAGACCCTTCCTATAGCATGAGATGTGATATCTCAATGCTTCTAATACCAAACCTGAGACCCTTCTTAAAGCATGAGATGGGATATCCAACTCCTTCCTATTCCAATCCTGAGACCCTTCCTATAGCATGAGATGTGTTATCTCAATGTTTCTAATACCAAACCTGAGATCCTTCCTATAACATGAGATGTGATATCCAACTCCTTCCCATTCCAAACCGGAGACCCTTCCTTTAGCATGAGATGTGATATCAAACTCCTTCCCATGCCAATCCTGAGACCCTTACTATAGCATGAGATGTGATATCCAACTCCTTCCCACTCCAAACCTGAGACCCTTCCTATGGCATGAGATGTGATATCACAATGCTTCTAATACCAGACCTGAGATCCTTCCTATAACATGAGATGTGATATCCAATTCCTTCCCATTCCAAACCTGAGACCTTTCCTGTAGCATGAGATGTGATATCCAACTCCTTCCCATTCCAATACTGAGACCCTTCCTATAGCATGAGATGTGATATCTCAATGCTTCTAATACCAAACCTGAGAACCTTCCTATAGCATGAGACGTGATATCCAACTCCTTCCCTTTCCAAACCTGAGACCCTTCCGATAGCAGAGATGTGATATCTCAATGCTTGTACCAAACCTGAGACCCTTCCTATGGCATGAGAGGTCATATACTACTCCTTCCCATTCCAATCCTGAGACCCTTCCTATAGCATGAGATGTGATATCTCAATGCTTCTAATACCAAACTTGATATCCTTCCTACAACACGAGATGTGATATCCAACTCCTTCACATTCCAATCCTGAGATCCTTCCTATACCATGAGATGTGATATTTCAATGTTTCTCATACCAAACCTGAGGCCCTTCCTATAGCAAGAGATGTGATGTACAAATCCTTCCCATTCCAAACCTGAGACCTTTCCTATAGCATCAGATGTGATATCCAACTCCTTCCCAATCCAATCCTGAGACCCTTCCTATAGCATGAGATGTAATATCACAATGCTTGTAATACCAAACATGAGACCCTTCCTATAGCATGTGTGATATCCAACTCCTTCCCATTCCAATCCTTAGACCCTTCCTATAGCATGAGATGTGATATCTCAATGCTTCTAATACCAAACCTGAGACCCTTCTTAAAGCATGAGATGGGATATCCAACTCCTTCCTATTCCAATCCTGAGACCCTTCCTATAGCATGAGATGTGTTATCTCAATGTTTCTAATACCAAACCTGAGATCCTTCCTATAACATGAGATGTGATATCCAACTCCTTCCCATTCCAAACCGGAGACCCTTCCTTTAGCATGAGATGTGATATCAAACTCCTTCCCATGCCAATCCTGAGACCCTTACTATAGCATGAGATGTGATATCTCAATGCTTCTAATACCAAACCTGAGAGCCTTCATATACATGATATGTGATATCCAACTCCTTCCCATTCCAAACCTGAGACCCTTCCTATAGCATGAGATGTGATATCTCAAAGCTTCTAATACCAAACCTGAGACCCTTCATATAGCATGAGATGTTATCTCCAACTCCTTCCCATCCCAAAACAGAGACCCTTCCTATAGCATGAGATGTGATATCTCAATGCTTCTAATACCAAACCTGATATCCTTCCTATAACATGAGATGTGATATCCAACTCCTTCCCATTCCAATCCTGAGATCCTTCCTATACCATGAGATGTGATATCTCAATGTTTCTCATACCAAACCTGAGGCCCTTCCTATAGCAAGAGATGTGATATACAAATCCTCCCCATTCCAAACCTGAGACCATTCCTATAGCATGAGATGTAATATCGCAATGCTTGTAATACCAAACCTGAGACCCTTCCTATAGCATGAGATGTGATATCCAACTCCTTCCCATTCCAATCCTGAGACCCTTCCTAGAGCATGAGATGTGATATCTCAATGCTTCTAATACCAAAACTGAGACCCTTCTTAAAGCATGAGATGTGATATCCAACTCCTTCCCGTTCCAAACCTGAGACCCTTCCTATAGCAAGAATGTAATATACAACTCCTTCCCATTCCAATCCTGAGACCATTCCTATAGCATGAGATGTGATATCTCAGTGCTTCTAATAGCAAACCTGAGATCCTTCCTATGACATGAGATGGGATATCCAACTCCTTCCCGTTCCAAACCTGAGACCCTTCCTATAGCAAGAATGTAATATCCAACTCCTTCCCATTCCAATCCCGAGACCCTTCCGATAGCAGAGATGTGATATCTCAATGCTTATACCAAACCTGAGACCCTTCCTATGGCATGAGATGTCATATACTACTCCTTCCCATTCCAATCCTGAGACCCTTACTATAGCATGAGATGTGATATCTTAATGCTTCTACCAAACCTGAGACCCTTCCTATAGCATGAGATGTGATATCCAACTCCTTCCCATTCCAATCCTGAGACCCTTCCTATAGCATGAGATGTGATATCTCAATGCTTCTAATACCAAACCTGATATCCTTCCTATAACATGAGATGTGATATCCAACCCCTTTCCATTCCAATACTGAGATCCTTCCTATACCATGAGATGTGATATCTCAATGTTTCTGATACCAAACCTGAGGCCCTTCCTATAGTGTTAAGACGGATTTCTGAACTCTGTCCTGGTGGCGCAGAGGTTCAGAAGGCCAACCTAATTACTTGGAACAGGGTAACCTCTGGACAAGCCAGACCAATCAAGGTAGCGATCGCGGCGGTCAAGACTAGGTCTCAAGAGGGGTGAGGGTGACTGAAAGCCCACAGTGAGCACACAAAGCAAGAGCGCTTACAAACTACTCCAAACAGTTGTTTATATCAAAAATAGATACACATTTATTATAAGGCCTTGAAACTAATAACTACAGTAAAAGCAGCAATATACAACGATATTAAACCAACACATACACTATCCACCCAATATATATACAGAATACACAGTTTCACAGCATTAGCAGCACGAAATATGTTATCCACCTGCAGGGGAAGGAAAACAGGCAGTGCGAACCAATGCGTGTGATATGTCCGCCTTCTGAGGCCCCTAACTAGATGGTAGTCCAATCCCTACGAAGAGTGGAGCCTAGCGCTCAAAAGTACCTGCACACGCCGGTGCCAATGGGCAGAAGGTGAAGCTCTTCGGAGGACGTTGAACAGCTCTGTAGGGAGCTCTAATGAAGGAGAACACGGTCCGCGACTCTAGCGCAGCCTCCACTGTGAGGCAGAAGCAGGGCGCGAGTACGGACAAGGGGTGCTGTATTTACAGCGGGGAAAAGCAAGGGGCACTGCAGGAGGGCGACCAGATCCTAGCTAATCTACTCACCGGTCCCCGAAGCAAGCAGGCCCGAGCTTCTCCTCGATAGATACAGCTTCTGGCAGGTTCTGAAGAGCAGGGAACGTCTCGTCGTCGTGCAGAGTAAAAAGACGTCCCGATCGAAGAAACAAGCACAGTTTTGTCGCCACAGCAGGGCAACGGAACGGCCGGGTGTATTCAAGCCAAACGAGCACTGCTCACCTCTAGCTTAGGACTGCTAAGCAAACGAAGCGTGTGAGCATGCCCCGGACTCAGAATACCACCCAACCTGTCGGCGATTACAGAGCAGGCCTCCTTAGTAAGCTGGTCAGTCAACTGGATGGCCCAGAGACACTTCCGAAGGCTTACAGCAGGAGTTGATGAAGGTGCCGGGAATAGCTGGTCCTGCTATTCCAATAGGTCGAAGCGCCAGTACAGGCCTTCTTGTTCGATCTTAGGTGGAAAGGGCTTCACCGGACGACAGCAATGAGGAGCAGAAGTTCTTCAGGGGGTCACCAGCGATTCCTCGGTCCAGCCTCGTGTTCGCAGGATACTTGGCTCCTGTATCCCTGGGTTCGTAAGAACTCAGGAGATCGACATGGTAGTGGTGTTTCCAGCTCCCTCTTATCCACGGTTCCCTTCGCGCCAAAACGGAGGGGAGCCAATGGGAGATCCGCTCATCAACACACATACCATACGTGGACCAATCACGGACCACAGTGGTCCCAGGCATTCACACCACCCTAGACTCTCTGGCACCCAGGATGTGTATTGGGACCAGACAGCCCAGCCCACATCCTGGGGGCACTCAAACGACATGTAGAAGCCCGCGAAAGCAACCGTGTTTCGCGGGAAACTACATGCCCAAATAAGGAAGGCACCGGGTCGCCTGACCCGGGGGAAGGTAAAGGGAGCAAGACGGACAGTGGACGAGACAAAGGAGCCTCGTGGTCCGGCCATTTTGGGTAGCCGGGCCACCCTTTTGTGTTTGCGGCAAAAAGGTGCTCAGAACGGCAAAAGGAGCTCAAAATAAACCAAATGATCGCTGCCACCAGCCCAGTCCCTGAATGACTTGCACCGATCCAAAAACCATCCTACAAGAGTGTCTAGGGTCTGTAGAAGGCTAGAGACCCAAGAGAGCTGTAACTTAGCTTACAGTGCCCTCTTGTGTCGTGTTGCACTAAAATGGCGACACGATAAAAGAAACTACGGGAAACAGCGTTCCCCGGTACTGACTGTCTTAAGGGCATGTCAGTTTCCCCGTAAGAAAGGAGCGAAAGCCCAGAGGAGTACGGCAGAAGGCTGCACTTCTCTGGCAAAGTCAAGAAAACAGGTTGAAAACAATAGCAAAAAGTTTAGGGGTTGCCACATGGAAGGAAAGTTCCCTACAATAACGAAATCTTTCCTAACACTCGCCCCTCCCAGACTATGGACAGGGGGAACTAATCCACCCCTGGATGAGTCTCTTGTTCAGGTCGGTAAAACATTCTGGACAACCCATCAGCATTGCTATGTTGGACACCTGGCCTATGCTCAATAGTGAAGTCGAAGCCTTGTAGACTTATGGACCACCTAAGCAACTTTGGATTCTCCCCCTTCATGTTCATTAGCCACTTTAACGGCTTATGGTCAGTCTGCACAGTGAAGTGGGTCCCATAGAGGTAGGGCCGCAGCTTCCTTAGGGCCCACACAACAGAGAAACATTCTTTCTCTACCGTGGACCATCTGAGCTCTCTGTCCTTAAGCTGGCGACTAATAAAACCGATAGGGTGTTCCTTACCCTTCTCATCTACTTGTGATAGTACAGCTCCTATCCCAGTGTCAGAGGCATCCGTCTGCACGATAAAAGGTCTTTGATAATCAGGGGCCCTGAGCACAGGGGCCTGGCACAAGGAGTCTTTCAAGCCATTGAAGGCCTTCTCACACTCGTCAGTCCAAGTTACCTTCTTGGGTTTCTTCGGAGTTGTGAGGGCAGTCAGAGGAGCAGCTATGGTGCCATAGTCTGCCATAAAATTGCGGTAATAACCCGTGAGTCCTAAGAAGGCTCTCACTTGGGTTTGTGTAGTGGGGGTAGGCCAGTCTTGTACTGCTTGTACTTTACTGGGGAGAGGCTGTATCCTTCCTCCACCTACTTCATGCCCAAGGTAAACCACTGAGCCTTGTCCAATCTGGCATTTACTCGCCTTTATGGTCAAGTGGGCTTTCTGAAGAGCCTGGAGCACAATCCCGAGGTGTTTCACATGGTCTTCCCAGGTGGCACTGAAAACTGCTATATCGTCCAGATATGCAAGACAGAATTCGTCCAACCCATTCAACACATGATTCACAAGCCTCTGGAAAGTGGCAGGTGCATTCTTCAATCCGAACGGCATTACCCGGAATTGGTAAAGCCCGTCGGGAGTTGAAAATGCTGTCTTCTCCTTGGCATGTTCTGCTAAAGCTATTTGCCAATAGCCCGCAGTCAGGTCAAACGTGCTGAGGTACTTGGAGGCACCCAAGGTATCCACCAGCTCGTCAGTTCGAGGCAAGGGGTGAGCGTCTGTCTTGGTGACAGCATTCAGAGCCCTGTAATCCACGCAGAACCTCAATTCAGAGGTGCCTGCCTTTGGAACCAATACCACAGGACTGGACCAAGGACTACTAGAGGGTTCAATCACCCCAAGGTCTAACATCTTGTTGACCTCGGTCTTAATATAAGACCGTACTTTATCCGACATCCTGTATCCCCTACTTTTGGTAGGTACACTGTCTCCTGTGTCAATGTTATGTTTGCACCAAGGTGTCAAACCAGGCGACTGTGAAAACAGGGGGGAAAACTGCCTAAGCAAACTTTTCACCTCAGCCTGCTGATCAGAAGTCAGGTGAGAGGCCACTCGGACACCCTCAACGGAGCTATCTGAAGGACCGCTTTGGAACAGGTCGGGAAGAGGTTCTGACTCCTCTTCCTCAACGTCTGACGCCAGTAGCAGTGCTGCGATTTCGACTCTTGGGACGAAAGCCTTCAGCCTATTTACGTGGAACACTTTTGGAGCCTGTCCAGGCCTTCCAAGGTCCACTAAATAGTTCACCTCACCCAGGGGCTCCACCACTGTGTAAGGGCCTGACCATTTGTCCTGTAAAGCGCGAGGCCTTATGGGGTTCATGATCAGGACTTGCTGACCAGGTGTAAAGTGAATTAAGGAAGCTTTCTGGTCGTACCAATGTTTCACCAGCGCTTGTCCGGCCTTCAACTTTTCACTAGCCAAGCCCATCAGGAGTACCATCCGTTTTCTGAGCCCTAGCACATAGTCAACTACATTGGTAGTAACAGGGGGAGTGGGCATCTCCCATCCCTCTTTGACGATGGCTAAGGGTCCCCGTACGGGATGACCGAACAGAAGTTCGAAGGGGCTGAAGCCAACACCCTCCTGTGGTACCTCTCTGTAGGCAAACAACAAGCATGGTAAAAGAAGGTCCCATTTCCTCCTCTGGGGCTCCTCCAGAGCCCCAATCATGCTCTTTAGCGTTCTGTTGAAACGCTCCACCAGACCATTGGTCTGGGGGTGGTATGCAGAAGAGAACTTGTAGGTGACCCCACATTCTTTCCACATAGCCTGCATATACTTCGACATAAAGTTGCTGCCACGATCTGACACAACTTCTTTAGGGAAGCCAACCCTAGTAAATATGCCGAGTAAAGCTTTTGCAACTGACTTGGCAGTTACAGTCTTTAATGGGATGGCCTCAGGATACCTGGTTGCATGGTCGACCAGCACCAGGATAAACCTATTGCCTGAGGATGTTTGCGGGTCAAGGGGACCAACGATGTCGATCCCTACCCTTTCAAATGGTACCCCCACAACTGGGAGCGGTACCAACGGAGCTTGGATTGTCGCGCCAACCTTACCAGACAACTGGCAGGAGGCACAACTCCTGCAGTGACTTTCTACTTGCACCCCCATCTTGGGCCAGTAGAAGTGCATAGATAACCTTTGCTTGGTCCTCTTCATTCCAAGGTGACCAGCAAGGGGAACTTCATGCGCCAACTGCAGGAGGAAGGGTCTAACAGCAAGGGGAACCACCAACCTCCTATGGTCTCCTTCTGTAGACTCTGTGGGCTCACTATACAGGAGTCCACCTTCCCAATAAATCCGATGCTTCCCAGGAGGTTCACCCTCAAGCTGGGAGCAGGCCTGTCTCCTTAGGCCTTCCAGAGATGGGCACTCACGTTGGCCCTTACTGAAGTCGTCCCTATCAGGACCTCCTTCAACTAACAAGTCTTTTAGTTCAGGATGGTCGTTGGGGTCGAACACTTCAGGCATCGCCACCTCCTCGTCAGGCTCGGGCGATTGACCAACTCCCTCCACCGCAGTGGTAGGCGAGCTCGGGGGAATATTCTCTTTCCCCCGTCGGGACTTGTTGACTCCTTTCGCCTTGGGTTTCCCCTTCGGCTGGGGCGGCGTATTGGACTTGGCCAATGCTGCCCGTGCTTGAGACCGTGTGTAGGGTCTTTCGGCAGTGTCTCCTACGAGCCCTAGAGCTCTGAGATCATTGCCCAACAAGACCTTTCCCGGGACGTTTCTCTGAATGCTCACTGGAATCCTAACTGCTGTACCATTTAAAGTTAGATTAACAGGGATCACGGGAAACATACGGAGGGGGCCGTCAGCCAACTTAGTGGGCATCAGAGTAGCTCTGGCAACTTCCTCTGAGTCTACCAAGGTAGAATCCACTACAGTTCGACTGCACCCACTATCCCTAAGAGCTGGAGTATCCACTCCATTGATCAGCACACTGTCTTTAAAGTAGTGCTTGGTATTATCCGGAATCCTAGCATACGCCTCTGCGACTTTAGGCTCCCAGGAACCCAGGGACACTAAAACTACCTCAGCCTCTATTCCGCTGGGAAATGAGTCTGAGGAGAAGGATGCTCCTGTAATCTCTTCTTCCTCGTAGGAGGAGAAGGCCAGATTAGCGGAGTGGACCCCCAAAGGTCTAACCTTACAACGGGGATCCCCCTTCACATGGTCAGTTGCTCCACAAGAAAAACAAGCCCCATTGGGTCTGTTTACGTAGGGAGGCTTATTATAACCAGAGTTCTGTTTCGGAGGCGAACCTCCACTACCCTGTGAGTTCTCGGATGGCTTACCCTTATTTTTCTTTTTGTGGCCCTTATGGGAAGAAGATTTAGCAGATTCCCCACCCTCCACATCTTTGGACTTTTTCCCTTCCTCCTGCTTACCAGGATGAGTTTTGTCCTTATGGGACACTCGATGTGACACCCATAAATCTGCTGCAATGGCCAGCTTCTTAGGATCTATCTCCTTCGAATCGGCCAAATGCTGCTTAAGCTCCGGGGAAGAAGAAGCAAAAATGTGTTCCAGCATGACCAGATTGATCATGCCTTCGAAGGTAGAAACCTTATAACCTTCAACCCAGCCAGTCAAGTTTTTCAGGGACTCAGCTACATACGACACCCAAGTACCACCTTCCTTTTTCTTATACTCTCTAAACCTTTTCAAATATTGGGTCGGAGTCTTCCCAAACTTTAAAATGAGAGTCTGCTTCAACATTGCAAAATCAGCGCGCTCAGCCTTCGACATTTCCATAATGGCACTGCAACCAGAATGGGGCAGTCTGCTGAGTAACCATGCAATCTTATCCGCATTATCAACCTCTTGAACCTCGCATGCATACTCAAACGCATTTAACCAGTCCATAATGTCATTTCGTTCCTCATACACACTGAGCAGATCTTTTGGAAACCGTGGATGAGAGGAAGCCCCAGAACCATGTCCAGGACCCTTGGACCCATTTGCGAACTGAAGCTTGGCCAGTTCCAACTGGTGATCCCTGTCTTTTTGTTTTTCTGCCTGGTCGATTTTCAGTTTGGCTATGCTGAATTCAAGCTCCTGCTGCCTAAACCGCAGCTCTTGCTTCTTGAATTCAAGCATAGCCTCCCCATCAACACTGGCAGAGGAAACGTTAGACATTACATCCTCCCTGTCCTCGTGGTCGTGATGGATCAGTGCAGCGGCAGAACCGTCGGTTCTGCCAGTGAGAGCAGCCCCACCACCTTCTGCACTGTCCTCGGAAGTTATAGCGTCAAGCTGCGCTTCTTGCCACGCCACGATTCTCTGGATCATTTCCAATTTAGTGCCTTGAGAGGAAACCCCTCTCTCCGCACACATCTTCTTCAATGTTTCAGATTTCGAAGCATTTAAGGTTAATAAAGTATTCGTTTCCATACTGTCGATAGGACTATGGCCTTTTTAACGTTATATTCAATACTTTACTGCGTGTCCTGGTTGGAATAACCTGAAAACGCCCTAGCTCGTGCGCAACACTGGATACCTTCAGTCGTATCCCACCGCTGTACACCAATTTGTTAAGACGGATTTCTGAACTCTGTCCTGGTGGCGCAGAGGTTCAGAAGGCCAACCTAATTACTTGGAACAGGGTAACCTCTGGACAAGCCAGACCAATCAAGGTAGCGATCGCGGCGGTCAAGACTAGGTCTCAAGAGGGGTGAGGGTGACTGAAAGCCCACAGTGAGCACACAAAGCAAGAGCGCTTACAAACTACTCCAAACAGTTGTTTATATCAAAAATAGATACACATTTATTATAAGGCCTTGAAACTAATAACTACAGTAAAAGCAGCAATATACAACGATATTAAACCAACACATACACTATCCACCCAATATATATACAGAATACACAGTTTCACAGCATTAGCAGCACGAAATATGTTATCCACCTGCAGGGGAAGGAAAACAGGCAGTGCGAACCAATGCGTGTGATATGTCCGCCTTCTGAGGCCCCTAACTAGATGGTAGTCCAATCCCTACGAAGAGTGGAGCCTAGCGCTCAAAAGTACCTGCACACGCCGGTGCCAATGGGCAGAAGGTGAAGCTCTTCGGAGGACGTTGAACAGCTCTGTAGGGAGCTCTAATGAAGGAGAACACGGTCCGCGACTCTAGCGCAGCCTCCACTGTGAGGCAGAAGCAGGGCGCGAGTACGGACAAGGGGTGCTGTATTTACAGCGGGGAAAAGCAAGGGGCACTGCAGGAGGGCGACCAGATCCTAGCTAATCTACTCACCGGTCCCCGAAGCAAGCAGGCCCGAGCTTCTCCTCGATAGATACAGCTTCTGGCAGGTTCTGAAGAGCAGGGAACGTCTCGTCGTCGTGCAGAGTAAAAAGACGTCCCGATCGAAGAAACAAGCACAGTTTTGTCGCCACAGCAGGGCAACGGAACGGCCGGGTGTATTCAAGCCAAACGAGCACTGCTCACCTCTAGCTTAGGACTGCTAAGCAAACGAAGCGTGTGAGCATGCCCCGGACTCAGAATACCACCCAACCTGTCGGCGATTACAGAGCAGGCCTCCTTAGTAAGCTGGTCAGTCAACTGGATGGCCCAGAGACACTTCCGAAGGCTTACAGCAGGAGTTGATGAAGGTGCCGGGAATAGCTGGTCCTGCTATTCCAATAGGTCGAAGCGCCAGTACAGGCCTTCTTGTTCGATCTTAGGTGGAAAGGGCTTCACCGGACGACAGCAATGAGGAGCAGAAGTTCTTCAGGGGGTCACCAGCGATTCCTCGGTCCAGCCTCGTGTTCGCAGGATACTTGGCTCCTGTATCCCTGGGTTCGTAAGAACTCAGGAGATCGACATGGTAGTGGTGTTTCCAGCTCCCTCTTATCCACGGTTCCCTTCGCGCCAAAACGGAGGGGAGCCAATGGGAGATCCGCTCATCAACACACATACCATACGTGGACCAATCACGGACCACAGTGGTCCCAGGCATTCACACCACCCTAGACTCTCTGGCACCCAGGATGTGTATTGGGACCAGACAGCCCAGCCCACATCCTGGGGGCACTCAAACGACATGTAGAAGCCCGCGAAAGCAACCGTGTTTCGCGGGAAACTACATGCCCAAATAAGGAAGGCCCCGGGTCGCCTGACCCGGGGGAAGGTAAAGGGAGCAAGACGGACAGTGGACGAGACAAAGGAGCCTCGTGGTCCGGCCATTTTGGGTAGCCGGGCCACCCTTTTGTGTTTGCGGCAAAAAGGTGCTCAGAACGGCAAAAGGAGCTCAAAATAAACCAAATGATCGCTGCCACCAGCCCAGTCCCTGAATGACTTGCACCGATCCAAAAACCATCCTACAAGAGTGTCTAGGGTCTGTAGAAGGCTAGAGACCCAAGAGAGCTGTAACTTAGCTTACAGTGCCCTCTTGTGTCGTGTTGCACTAAAATGGCGACACGATAAAAGAAACTACGGGAAACAGCGTTCCCCGGTACTGACTGTCTTAAGGGCATGTCAGTTTCCCCGTAAGAAAGGAGCGAAAGCCCAGAGGAGTACGGCAGAAGGCTGCACTTCTCTGGCAAAGTCAAGAAAACAGGTTGAAAACAATAGCAAAAAGTTTAGGGGTTGCCACATGGAAGGAAAGTTCCCTACAATAACGAAATCTTTCCTAACATATAGCAAGAGATGTGAAATACAAATCATTCCCATTCCAAACCTGAGACCTTTCCTATAGCATGGGATGTGATATCCGACTCCTTCCCAATCCAATCCTGACACCCTTCCTATAGCATGAGATGTGATATCCAACTCGTTCCCATTCCAATCCTGAGACCCTTCCTATAGCATGAGATGTGATATCTCAATGCTTCTAATACCAAAACTGAGACCCTTCTTAAAGCATGAGATGTGATATCCAACTCCTTCCCGTGTTCCAAACCTGAGACCCTTCCTATAGCATATGTGCTACCCTTCCTATGGCATGAGATGTCATATACAACTACTTCCCATTCCAATCCGGAGACCCTTCCTATATCATGAGATGTGATATCTCAATGCTTCTAATACCAAACCTGATATCCTTCCTATAACATGAGATGTGATATCTCAATGTTTCTCATACCAAACCTGAGGCCCTTCCTATAGCAAGAGATGTGATGTACAAACCCTTCCCATTCCAAACCTGAGACCCTTCCTATAGCATGAGATGTGATATCCAACTCCTTCCCAATCCAATCCTGAGACCCTTCCTATAGCATTAGATATAATATCACAATGCTTGTAATTCCAAACCTGAGACCCTTCCTATAGCATAAGATGTGATATCCAACTCCTTCCCATTCCAATCCTTAGACCCTTCCTATAGCATGAGATGTGATATCTCAATGCTTCTAATACCAAACCTGAGACCCTTCTTAAAGCATGAGATGGGATATCCAACTCCTTCCTATTCCAATCCTGAGACCCTTACGATAGCAGAGATGTGATATCTCAATGCTTATACCAAACCTGAGACTCTTCCTATGGCATGAGATGTGATATCCAACTCCTTCCCATTCCAATCCTATGACCCTTCCTATAGCATGAGATGTGATATCTCAATGCTTCTATCAAACCTGAGACCCTTCCTATTGCATGAGATGTGATATCCAACTCCTTCCCATTCCAATCCTGAAACCCTTCCTATACCATGAGATGTGATATCTCAATGTTTCTAATACCAAACCTGAGACCCGTCCTAAAACATGAGATGAGAAATCCAAATCCTTCCCCTTCCAAACTTGAGACCCTTCCTATAGCTTGAGATGTGATATCAAACTCCTTCCCATTCCAATCCTGAGATAGCTTGAGATGTGATATCCAACTCCTTCCCATTCCAATCCTGAGACCCTTCCGATAGCATGAGATGTGATATCTTAATGTTTCTCTTACCAAACCTGAGGCCCTTCCTATAGCAAGAGATGTGATGTACAAATCCTTCCAATTCCAAACCTGAGACCCTTCCTATAGCATGAGATGTGATATCCAACTCCTTCCCAATCCAATCCTGAAACCCTTCCTATAGCATGAGATGTAATATCACAATGTTTGTAATACCAAACCTGAGACCCTTCCTATAGCATGAGATGTGATATCCAACTCCTTCCCATTCCAATCCTGAGACCCTTCCTATAGCATGAGATGTGATATCTCAATGCTTCTAATACCAAACCTGAGATCCTTCCGATAGCATGAGATGTGATATCTCAATGCTTCTAATACCAAACCTGAGATCTTCCTATAACATGAGATGTGATATCCAAATCCTTCCACTTCCAAACCTGAAACCCTCCCTTTAGCATGAGATGTGATATCCGACTCCTTCCCATTCCAATCCTGAGACCCTTCTGGTAGCATGAGATGTGATATCTCAATGCTTCTAATACCAAACCTGAGATCCTTCCGATAGCATGAGATCTGATATCTCAATGCTTCTAACACCAAACCTGAGATCCTTCCTATAGCATGAGATGTGATATCCAACTCCTTCCCATTCCAAACCTGAGACCCTTCCTATAGCATGAGATGTGATATCTCAATGCTTCTAATACCAAACCTGAGATCCTTCCTATAACATGAGATGTGATATCTCAATGCTTCTAAAACCAAACATGAGAACTATCCTGTAACATGTGAAATCCAAATCATTCCCTTTCCAAACCTGAGACCCTTCCTATAGCTTGAGATGTGATACCAAACTCCTTCCCATTCCAATCCTGAGATAGCTTGAGATGTGCTATCCAACTCCTTCCCATTCCAATCCTGAGACCCTTCCTATACCATGAGATGTGATATCTCAATGCTTCTAATACCAAACCTGACACCCGTCCTAAAACATATGTGAGATCCAAATCCTTCCCCTTCCAAACCTGAGACCTTTCCTTTAGCATGTGATGTGATATCCAACTCCTTCCCATTCCAATCCTGACACCTTTCCTATAGCATGATATGTGATATCTCAATGCTTCTAATACCAAACCTGACATCCTTCCTATAACATGAGATTTGTATCCAACTCCTTCCCATTCCAAACCTGAGACCCTTCCTATAGCATGAGATGTGATATCTTACTGCTTCTAAAACCAAACCTGAGAACCATCCTATAACATATGTGAAATCCAAATCCTTCCCTTTCCAAACCAGAGACCCTTCCGATAGCATGAGATGTGATATCTCAATGCTTCTAAAACCAAACATGAGAACCATCCTACAACATGAGATGTGAAATCCAAATCCTTCCCTTTCCAAACCTGAGACCCTTCCTATAGCTTGAGACGTAATATCTCAATGCTTCTAATAGCAAACCTGAGATCCTTCCTATGACATGAGATGTGATATCCAATTCCTTCCCATTCCAAACCTGAGACCCTTCCTACAGCATGCAATGTGATATCTCAATCCTTCTAATACCACACCTGAGACCCGTCCTATAACATGAGATGAGATATCCAGGTCCTTCCCATCCCAATCCTGAGACCTTTCCTATAGCATGAGATGTGATATCTCAATGCTTCTAATACCAAACCTGAGACCCTTCCTATAACATGAGATGGGATATCCAACTCCTTCCCATTCCAATCCTGAGACCCTTCCGATAGCAGAGATGTGATATCTCAATGCTTATACCAAACCTGAGACCCT
Source organism: Ambystoma mexicanum (assembly GCF_040938575.1). NCBI lineage: Eukaryota > Metazoa > Chordata > Amphibia > Caudata > Ambystomatidae > Ambystoma > Ambystoma mexicanum. The sequence continues at coordinate 568,918,375 of NC_090932.1, read as the reverse complement.
TCCTATGGCATGAGATGTAATATACAACTACTACCCATTCCAATCCGGACACCCTTCCTATAGCATGATATGTGATATCTCAATGCTTCTACCAAACCTGAGACCCTTCCTATAGCATGAGATGTGATATCCAACTCCTTCCCATTCCAATCCTGAGATAGCTTGAGATGTGATATCCAACTCCTTCCCATTCCAATCCTGAGACCCTTCCGATAGCATGAGATGTGATATCTTAATGTTTCTCTTACCAAACCTGAGGCCCTTCCTATAGCAAGAGATGTGATGTACAAATCCTTCCCATTCCAAACCTGAGACCCTTCCTATAGCATGAGATGTGATATCTCAATGCTTCTAATACCAAACCTGAGATCCTTCCTATAACAGGGATGCTGGTGGTAGATCTCTCTCCGCAGCAGGGGCCTCCCTCTGGAACAGCCTGCCTGCCTCCCTGAAACTTGAGGAGAACCATCTCCGGTTCCGGAAGCACCTCAAAACCTTCCTCTTCGCTTCTGCCTTCTCTCTCCCTCTCCCCTGCTAAACCTGCTTAACTCCCCACTGAATTCTGCACCTAACCTGCATCTGGGCCACTCTCAGCGACCTCGGTCCAGGGCCCAGCCACTCTCCACTTGCACTGCCTCCCTGGCTCCCCCTGCACTGTGGGACTGTCACTGTATCCCTACAGCCCCCTTCCCAGCACTTGCTCTGCACTTACCTCGCACTTGCCACCAGCTGGCCCTTTTTATTTATTATTTATTATTTATTATTTTATTACGCCACTTACCTTTTACTGCACTTACCCCCCCACCTCCTCCCCCTGCACTTTCTCCTTTTTCCCCTTACCTCTGCACTTGCGCGATCTGAATGACACCTGGCCTAGTAGGATCGTTTGTCTGTCTTCCCCTTGTTTCCTCCCTCCCTGCCTCGTCGCGCCTTGAAACACTTGTGTATAGGCGCGTTACAAATACCATATCATATCATATCATATCATATCATATCATATCATATCCAACTCCTTCCCACTCCAAACCTGAGACCCTTCCTATGGCATGAGATGTGATATCACAATGCTTCTAATACCAGACCTGAGATCCTTCCTATAACATGAGATGTGATATCCAATTCCTTCCCATTCCAAACCTGAGACCCTTCCTGTAGCATGAGATGTGATATCCAACTCCTTCCCATTCCAATACGGAGACCCTTCCTATAGCATGAGATGTGATATCTCAATGCTTCTAATACCATACCTGAGAACCTTCCTATAGCATGAGACGTGATATCCAACTCCTTCCCTTTCCAAACCTGAGACCCTTCCGATAGCAGAGATGTGATATCTCAATGCTTGTACCAAACCTGAGACCATTCCTATGGCATGAGAGGTCATATACTACTCCTTCCCATTCCAATCCTGAGACCCTTCCTATAGCATGAGATGTGATATCTCAATGCTTCTACCAAACCTGAGACCCTTCCTATAGCATGAGATGTGATATCTCAATGCTTCTAATACCAAACTTGATATCCTTCCTATAACACGAGATGTGATATCCAACTCCTTCACATTCCAATCCTGAGATCCTTCCTATACCATGAGATGTGATATTTCAATGTTTCTCATACCAAACCTGAGGCCCTTCCTATAGCAAGAGATGTGATGTACAAATCCTTCCCATTCCAAACCTGAGACCCTTCCTATAGCATCAGATGTGATATCCAACTCCTTCCCAATCCAATCCTGAGACCCTTCCTATAGCATGAGATGTAATATCACAATGCTTGTAATACCAAACCTGAGACCCTTCCTATAGCATGTGTGATATCCAACTCCTTCCCATTCCAATCCTTAGACCCTTCCTATAGCATGAGATGTGATATCTCAATGCTTCTAATACCAAACCTGAGACCCTTCTTAAAGCATGAGATGGGATATCCAACTCCTTCCTATTCCAATCCTGAGACCCTTACGATAGCATGAGATGTGATATCCAACTCCTTCCCATTTCAATCCTGAGACCCTTCGTATAGCATGAGATGTGTTATCTCAATGTTTCTAATACCAAACCTGAGATCCTTCCTATAACATGAGATGTGATATCCAACTCCTTCCCATTCCAAACCGGAGACCCTTCCTTTAGCATGAGATATGATATCAAACTCCTTCCCATGCCAATCCTGAGACCCTTACTATAGCATGAGATGTGATATCTCAATGCTTCTAATACCAAACCTGAGAGCCTTCATATAACATGATATGTGATATCCAACTCCTTCTCATTCCAAAACTGAGATCCTTCCTATAGCCTGAGATGTGATATCCAACTCCTTCCCATTCCAAACCTGAGACCCTTCCTATAGCATGAGATGTGATATCTCAATGCTTCTAATACCAAACCTGAGACCCTTGTTATAGCATGAGATGTGATATCCAACTCCTTCCCATCCCAAACCAGAGACCCTTCCTATAGTATGAAATGTGATATCTCAAAGCTTCTAATACCAAACCTGAGACCCTTCATATAGCATGAGATGTTATCTCGAACTCCTTCCCATCCCAAAACAGAGACCCTTCCTATAGCATGAGATGTGATATCTCAATGCTTCTAATACCAAACCTGATATCCTTCCTATAACATGAGATGTGATATCCAACTCCTTCCCATTCCAATCCTGAGATCCTTCCTATACCATGAGATGTGATATCTCAATGTTTCTCATACCAAACCTGAGGCCCTTCCTATAGCAAGAGATGTGATATACAAATCCTCCCCATTCCAAACCTGAGACCCTTCCTATAGCATGAGATGTAATATCGCAATGCTTGTAATACCAAACCTGAGACCCTTCCTATAGCATGAGATGTGATATCCAACTCCTTCCCATTCCAATCCTGAGACCCTTCCTATAGCATGAGATGTGATATCTCAATGCTTCTAATACCAAAACTGAGACCCTTCATAAAGCATGAGATGTGATATTCAACTCCTTCCCGTTCCAAACCTGAGACCCTTCCTATAGCAAGAATGTAATATCCAACTCCTTCCCATTCCAATCCTGAGACCATTCCTATAGCATGAGATGTGATATCTCAGTGCTTCTAATAGCAAACCTGAGATCCTTCCTATGACATGAGATGGGATATCCAACTCCTTCCCGTTCCAAACCTGAGACCCTTCCTATAGCAAGAATGTAATATCCAACTCCTTCCCATTCCAATCCCGAGACCCTTCCGATAGCAGAGATGTGATATCTCAATGCTTATACCAAACCTGAGACCCTTCCTATGGCATGAGATGTCATATACTACTCCTTCCCATTCCAATCCTGAGACCCTTCCTATAGCATGAGATGTGATATCTCAATGCTTCTACCAAACCTGAGACCCTTCCTATAGCATGAGATGTGATATCCAACTCCTTCCCATTCCAATCCTGAGACCCTTCCTATAGCATGAGATGTGATATCTCAATGCTTCTAATACCAAACCTGATATCCTTCCTATAACATGAGATGTGATATCCAACCCCTTTCCATTCCAATACTGAGATCCTTCCTATACCATGAGATGTGATATCTCAATGTTTCTGATACCAAACCTGAGGGCCTTCCTATAGCAAGAGATGTAATATACAAATCATTCCCATTCCAAACCTGAGACCTTTCCTATAGCATGGGATGTGATATCCGACTCCTTCCCAATCCAATCCTGAGACCCTTCCTATAGCATGAGATGTGATTTCCAACTCGTTCCCATTCCAATCCTGAGACCCTTCCTATAGCATGAGATGTGATATCTCAATGCTTCTAATACCAAAACTGAGACCCTTCTTAAAGCATGAGATGTGATATCCAACTCCTTCCCGTGTTCCAAACCTGAGACCCTTCCTATAGCATATGTGCTACCCTTCCTATGGCATGAGATGTCATATACAACTACTTCCCATTCCAATCCGGAGACCCTTCCTATAGCATGAGATGTGATATCTCAATGCTTCTACCAAACATGAGACCCTTCCTTTAGCATGAGATGTGATATCCATCTCCTTCCCATTCCAATCCTGAGACCCTTCCTATAGCATGAGATGTGATATCTCAATGCTTCTAATACCAAACCTGAGATCCTTCCGATAACATGAGATGTGATATCCAAATCATTCCCCTTCCAAACCTGAGACCCTCCCTTTAGCATGAGATGTGATATCCAACTCCTTCCCATTCCAATCCTGAGACCCTTCTGATAGCATGAGATGTGATATCTCAGTGCTTCTAATACCAAACCTGGGACCCGTCCTATAACATGAGATATGATATCCAAATCCTTCCCATTCGAATCCTGAAACCCTTCCTTTAGCATGAGATGTGATATCTCAATGTGTCTAATAAAAAACCTGAGACCCTTCCTATAGCAAGAGATGTGGTATCCAAATCCTTCGCATTCCAATCCTGAGACCCTTCCTATAACATGGATGTGATATCCAACTCCTTCCCATTCCAATTCTGAGACCCTTCCTATACCATGAGAATTGATACCTCAATGCTTCTAATACCAAACCTGAGACCCTTCCTATAGCATGAGATGTGATATCCTACTCCTTCCCATTCCAATCCTGAGACCCTTCCTATAGCACGAGATGTGATATCTCAATGCTTCTAATACCAAACCTGACACCCTTCATATAGCATGAGATGGGATATCCAACTCCTTCCCAATCCAATCCTGAGACCCTTCCGATAGCATGAGATGTCATTTCTCAATGCTTCTACCAAAACTGAGACCCTTCCTATGGCATGAGATGTGATATCAAACTCCTTCCCATTGCAATCCTGAGACCCTTCCTATAGCTTGAGATGTGATATCCAACTCCTTCCCATTCCAATCCTGAGACCCTTCCTATACCATGAGATGTGATATCTCAATGCTTGTAGTACCAAACCTGAGACCCGTCCTACAACATGAGATGTGATATCCAAATCCTTCCCCTTCCAAGCCTGAGACCCTTCCTTTAGCATGAGATGTGATATCCAACTCCTTCCCATTCCAATCCTGAGACCCTTCCGATAGCATGAGATGTGATATCTCAATGCTTCTAATATCAAACCTGAGACCCTCCCTATAGCATGAGATGTGATATCCAAGTCCTTCCCATTCCAATCCTGAGATCCTTCCTATAGCATGAGATGTGATATCTCAATGCTTCTAATACCAAACATGATATCCTTCCTATAACATGAGATGTGATATATAAACTCCTTACCATTCCAATCCCGAGACCCTTCCGATAGCAGAGATGTGATATCTCAATGCTTATACCAAACCTGAGACCCTTCCTATGGCATGAGATGTCATATACTACTGCTTCCCATTCCAATCCTGGGACCCTTCCTATAGCATGAGATGTGATATCTCAATGCTTCTACCAAACTTGAGACCCTTCCTATAGCATGAGATGTGATATCCAACTCCTTCCCATTCCAATCCTGAGACCCTTCCTATAGCATAAGATGTGATGTCTCAATGCTTCTAATACCAAACCTGATATCCTTCCTATAACATGAGATGTGATATCCAACTCCTTTCCATTCCAATACTGAGAGCCTTCCTATACCATGAGATGTGATATCTCAATGTTTCTCATACCAAACCTGAGGCCCTTCCTATAGCAAGAGATGTGATATACAAATCCTTCCCATTCCAAACCTGAGACCCTTCCTATAGCATGAGGTGTGATATCCGACTCTTTCCCAATCCACTCCTGAGACCCTTCCTATAGCATGAGATGTAATATCACAATGCTTGTAATACCAAACCTGAGACCATTCCTATAGCATGAGATGTGATATCCAACTCCTTCCCATTCCAATCCTGAGACCCTTCCTATAGCATGAGATGTGATATCTCAATGCTTTTAATACCAAAACTGAGACCCTTCTTAAGGCATGAGATGTGATATCCAACTACTTCCCGTTCCAAACCTGAGACCCTTCCTATAGCATATGTGACATCCAACTCCTTCCCATTCCAAACCTGAGACCCTTCATATAGCAAGAATGTAATATCCAACTCCTTCCCATTCCAATCCTGAGACCATTCCTATAGCATGAGAAGTGATATCTCAATGCTTCTAATAGCAAACCTGAGATCCTTCCTATGACATGAGATGTGATATCCAATTCCTTCCCATTCCAAACCTGAGACCCTTCCTACAGCATGCGATGTGATATCTCAATCCTTCTAATACCACACCTGAGACCCGTCCTATAACATGAGATGAGATATCCAACTCCTTCCCATTCCAATCCTGAGACCCTTCCGATAGCAGAGATGTGATATCTCAATGCTTATACCAAACCTGAGACCCTTCCTATGGCATGAGATGTAATATACAACTACTACCCATTCCAATCCGGAGACCCTTCCTATAGCATGAGATGTGATATCTCAATGCTTCTACCAAACCTGAGACCCTTCCTATAGCATGAGATGTGATATCCAACTCCTTCCCACTCCAAACCTGAGACCCTTCCTATGGCATGAGATGTGATATCACAATGCTTCTAATACCAGACCTGAGATCCTTCCTATAACATGAGATGTGATATCCAATTCCTTCCCATTCCAAACCTGAGACCCTTCCTGTAGCATGAGATGTGATATCCAACTCCTTCCCATTCCAATACTGAGACCCTTCCTATAGCATGAGATGTGATATCTCAATGCTTCTAATACCAAACCTGAGAACCTTCCTATAGCATGAGACGTGATATCCAACTCCTTCCCTTTCCAAACCTGAGACCCTTCCGATAGCAGAGATGTGATATCTCAATGCTTGTACCAAACCTGAGACCCTTCCTATGGCATGAGAGGTCATATACTACTCCTTCCCATTCCAATCCTGAGACCCTTCCTATAGCATGAGATGTGATATCTCAATGCTTCTACCAAACCTGAGACCCTTCCTATAGCATGAGATGTGATATCTCAATGCTTCTAATACCAAACTTGATATCCTTCCTATAACACGAGATGTGATATCCAACTCCTTCATATTCCAATCCTGAGATCCTTCCTATACCATGAGATGTGATATTTCAATGTTTCTCATACCAAACCTGAGGCCCTTCCTATAGCAAGAGATGTGATGTACAAATCCTTCCCATTCCAAACCTGAGACCTTTCCTATAGCATCAGATGTGATATCCAACTCCTTTTCAATCCAATCCTGAGACCCTTCCTATAGCATGAGATGTAATATCACAATGCTTGTAATACCAAACCTGAGACCCTTCCTATAGCATGTGTGATATCCAACTCCTTCCCATTCCAATCCTTAGACCCTTCCTATAGCATGAGATGTGATATCTCAATGCTTCTAATACCAAACCTGAGACCCTTCTTAAAGCATGAGATGGGATATCCAACTCCTTCCTATTCCAATCCTGAGACCCTTACGATAGCATGAGATGTGATATCCAACTCCTTCCCATTTCAATCCTGAGACCCTTCCTATAGCATGAGATGTGTTATCTCAATGTTTCTAATACCAAACCTGAGATCCTTCCTATAACATGAGATGTGATATCCAACTCCTTCCCATTCCAAACCGGAGACCCTTCCTTTAGCATGAGATGTGATATCAAACTCCTTCCCATGCCAATCCTGAGACCCTTACTATAGCATGAGATGTGATATCTCAATGCTTCTAATACCAAACCTGAGAGCCTTCATATAACATGATATGTGATATCCAACTCCTTCTCATTCCAAACCTGAGATCCTTCCTATAGCCTGAGATGTGATATCCAACTCCTTCCCATTCCAAACCTGAGACCCTTCCTATAGCATGAGATGTGATATCTCAATGCTTCTAATACCAAACCTGAGACCCTTGTTATAGCATGAGATGTGATATCCAACTCCTTCCCATCCCAAACCAGAGACCCTTCCTATAGTATGAAATGTGATATCTCAAAGCTTCTAATACCAAACCTGAGACCCTTCATATAGCATGAGATGTTATCTCCAACTCCTTCCCATCCCAAAACAGAGACCCTTCCTATAGCATGAGATGTGATATCTCAATGCTTCTAATACCAAACCTGATATCCTTCCTATAACATGAGATGTGATATCCAACTCCTTCCCATTCCAATCCTGAGATCCTTCCTATACCATGAGATGTGATATCTCAATGTTTCTCATACCAAACCTGAGGCCCTTCCTATAGCAAGAGATGTGATATACAAATCCTCCCCATTCCAAACCTGAGACCCTTCCTATAGCATGAGATGTAATATCGCAATGCTTGTAATACCAAACCTGAGACCCTTCCTATAGCATGAGATGTGATATCCAACTCCTTCCCATTCCAATCCTGAGACCCTTCCTAGAGCATGAGATGTGATATCTCAATGCTTCTAATACCAAAACTGAGACCCTTCTTAAAGCATGAGATGTGATATCCAACTCCTTCCCGTTCCAAACCTGAGACCCTTCCTATAGCAAGAATGTAATATCCAACTCCTTCCCATTCCAATCCTGAGACCATTCCTATAGCATGAGATGTGATATCTCAGTGCTTCTAATAGCAAACCTGAGATACTTCCTATGACATGAGATGGGATATCCAACTCCTTCCCGTTCCAAACCTGAGACCCTTCCTATAGCAAGAATGTAATATCCAACTCCTTCCCATTCCAATCCCGAGACCCTTCCGATAGCAGAGATGTGATATCTCAATGCTTATACCAAACCTGAGACCCTTCCTATGGCATGAGATGTCATATACTACTCCTTCCCATTCCAATCCTGAGACCCTTCCTATAGCATGAGATGTGATATCTTAATGCTTCTACCAAACCTGAGACCCTTCCTATAGCATGAGATCTGATATCCAACTCCTTCCCATTCCAATCCTGAGACCCTTCCTATAGCATGAGATGTGATATCTCAATGCTTCTAATACCAAACCTGATATCCTTCCTATAACATGAGATGTGATATCCAACCCCTTTCCATTCCAATACTGAGATCCTTCCTATACCATGAGATGTGATATCTCAATGTTTCTGATACCAAACCTGAGGCCCTTCCTATAGCAAGAGATGTGATATACAAATCATTCCCATTCCAAACCTGAGACCTCTCCTATAGCATGGGATGTGATATCCGACTCCTTCCCAATCCAATCCTGAGACCCTTCCTATAGCATGAGATGTGATATCCAACTCGTTCCCATTCCAATCCTGAGACCCTTCCTATAGCATGAGATGTGATATCTCAATGCTTCTAATACCAAAACTGAGACCCTTCTTAAAGCATGAGATGTGATATCCAACTCCTTCCCGTGTTCCAAACCTGAGACCCTTCCTATAGCATATGTGCTACCCTTCCTATGGCATGAGATGTCATATACAACTACTTCCCATTCCAATCCAGAGACCCTTCCTATAGCATGAGATGTGATATCTCAATGCTTCTACCAAACCTGAGACCCTTCCTATAGCATGAGATGTGATATCCAACTCCTTCCCATTCCAATCCTGAGACCCTTCCTATATCATGAGATGTGATATCTCAATGCTTCTAATACCAAACCTGATATTCTTCCTATAACATGAGATGTGATATCTCAATGTTTCTCATACCAAACCTGAGGCCCTTCCTATAGCAAGAGATGTGATGTACAAACCCTTCCCATTCCAAACCTGAGACCCTTCCTATAGCATGAGATGTGATATCCAACTCCTTCCCAATCCAATCCTGAGACCCTTCCTATAGCATGAGATATAATATCACAATGCTTGTAATACCAAACCTGAGACCCTTCCTATAGCATAAGATGTGATATCCAACTCCTTCCCATTCCAATCCTTAGACCCTTCCTATAGCATGAGATGTGATATCTCAATGCTTCTAATACCAAACCTGAGACCCTTCTTAAAGCATGAGATGGGATATCCAACTCCTTCCTATTCCAATCCTGAGACCCTTACGATAGCAGAGATGTGATATCTCAATGCTTATACCAAACCTGAGACTCTTCCTATGGCATGAGATGTGATATCCAACTCCTTCCCATTCCAATCCTGAGACCCTTCCTATAGCATGAGATGTGATATCTCAATGCTTCTATCAAACCTGAGACCCTTCCTATTGCATGAGATGTGATATCAAACTCCTTCCCATTCCAATCCTGAAACCCTTCCTATACCATGAGATGTGATATCTCAATGTTTCTAATACCAAACCTGAGACCCATCCTAAAACATGAGATGTGAAATCCAAATCCTTCCCCTTCCAAACTTGAGACCCTTCCTATAGCTTGAGATGTGATATCAAACTCCTTCCCATTCCAATCCTGAGATAGCTTGAGATGTGATATCCAACTCCTTCCCATTCCAATCCTGAGACCCTTCCGATAGCATGAGATGTGATATCTTAATGTTTCTCTTACCAAACCTGAGGCCCTTCCTATAGCAAGAGATGTGATGTACAAATCCTTCCCATTCCAAACCTGAGACCCTTCCTATAGCATGAGATGTGATATCCAACTCCTTCCCAATCCAATCCTGAAACCCTTCCTATAGCATGAGATGTAATATCACAATGTTTGTAATACCAAACCTGAGACCCTTCCTATAGCATGAGATGTGATATCCAACTCCTTCCCATTCCAATCCTGAGACCCTTCCTATAGCATGAGATGTGATATCTCAATGCTTCTAATACCAAACCTGAGATCCTTCCGATAGCATGAGATGTGATATCTCAATGCTTCTAATACCAAACGTGAGATCTTCCTATAACATGAGATGTGATATCCAAATCCTTCCACTTCCAAACCTGAAACCCTCCCTTTAGCATGAGATGTGATATCCGACTCCTTCCCATTCCAATCCTGAGACCCTTCTGGTAGCATGAGATGTGATATCTCAATGCTTCTAATACCAAACCTGAGATCCTTCCTATAGCATGAGATGTGATATCCAACTCCTTCCCATTCCAAACCTGAGACCCTTCCTATAGCATGAGATGTGATATCTCAATGCTTCTAATACCAAACCTGAGATCCTTCCTATAACATGAGATGTGATATCTCAATGCTTCTAAAACCAAACATGAGAACTATCCTGTAACATGTGAAATCCAAATCATTCCCTTTCCAGACCTGAGACCCTTCCTATAGCTTGAGATGTGATATCAAACTCCTTCCCATTCCAATCCTGAGATAGCTTGAGATGTGCTATCCAACTCCTTCCCATTCCAATCCTGAGACCCTTCCTATACCATGAGATGTGATATCTCAATGCTTCTAATACCAAACCTGACACCCGTCCTAAAACATATGTGAGATCCAAATCCTTCCCCTTCCAAACCTGAGACCTTTCCTTTAGCATGTGATGTGATATCCAACTCCTTCCCATTCCAATCCTGAGACCTTTCCTATAGCATGATATGTGATATCTCAATGCTTCTAATACCAAACCTGAGATCCTTCCTATAACATGAGATTTGTATCCAACTCCTTCCCATTCCAAACCTGAGACCCTTCCGATAGCATGAGATGTGATATCTCAGTGCTTCTAATAGCAAACCTGAGATCCTTCCTATGACATGAGATGGGATATCCAAATCCTTCCCCTTCCAAACCTGAGACCTTTCCTTTAGCATGTGATGTGATATCCAACTCCTTCCCATTCCAATCCTGAGACCTTTCCTATAACATCAGATGTGATATCTTACTGCTTCTAAAACCAAACCTGAGAACCATCCTATAACATATGTGAAATCCAAATCCTTCCCTTTCCAAACCTGAGACCCTTCCGATAGCATGAGATGTGATATCTCAATGCTTCTAAAACCAAACATGAGAACCATCCTACAACATGAGATGTGAAATCCAAATCCTTCCCTTTCCAAACCTGAGACCCTTCCTATAGCATGAGATGTGATATCTCAATGCTTCTAATACCAAACCTGATATCCTTCCTATAACATGAGATGTGATATCCAACCCCTTTCCATTCCAATACTGAGATCCTTCCTATACCATGAGATGTGATATCTCAATGTTTCTGATACCAAACCTGAGGCCCTTCCTATAGCAAGAGATGTGATATACAAATCATTCCCATTCCAAACCTGAGACCTCTCCTATAGCATGGGATGTGATATCCGACTCCTTCCCAATCCAATCCTGAGACCCTTCCTATAGCATGAGATGTGATATCCAACTCGTTCCCATTCCAATCCTGAGACCCTTCCTATAGCATGAGATGTGATATCTCAATGCTTCTAATACCAAAACTGAGACCCTTCTTAAAGCATGAGATGTGATATCCAACTCCTTCCCGTGTTCCAAACCTGAGACCCTTCCTATAGCATATGTGCTACCCTTCCTATGGCATGAGATGTCATATACAACTACTTCCCATTCCAATCCAGAGACCCTTCCTATAGCATGAGATGTGATATCTCAATGCTTCTACCAAACCTGAGACCCTTCCTATAGCATGAGATGTGATATCCAACGCCTTCCCATTCCAATCCTGAGACCCTTCCTATATCATGAGATGTGATATCTCAATGCTTCTAATACCAAACCTGATATCCTTCCTATAACATGAGATGTGATATCTCAATGTTTCTCATACCAAACCTGAGGCCCTTCCTATAGCAAGAGATGTGATGTACAAACCCTTCCCATTCCAAACCTGAGACCCTTCCTATAGCATGAGATGTGATATCCAACTCCTTCCCAATCCAATCCTGAGACCCTTCCTATAGCATGAGATATAATATCACAATGCTTGTAATACCAAACCTGAGACCCTTCCTATAGCATAAGATGTGATATCCAACTCCTTCCCATTCCAATCCTTAGACCCTTCCTATAGCATGAGATGTGATATCTCAATGCTTCTAATACCAAACCTGAGACCCTTCTTAAAGCATGAGATGGGATATCCAACTCCTTCCTATTCCAATCCTGAGACCCTTACGATAGCAGAGATGTGATATCTCAATGCTTATACCAAACCTGAGACTCTTCCTATGGCATGAGATGTGATATCCAACTCCTTCCCATTCCAATCCTGAGACCCTTCCTATAGCATGAGATGTGATATCTCAATGCTTCTATCAAACCTGAGACCCTTCCTATTGCATGAGATGTGATATCAAACTCCTTCCCATTCCAATCCTGAAACCCTTCCTATACCATGAGATGTGATATCTCAATGTTTCTAATACCAAACCTGAGACCCATCCTAAAACATGAGATGTGAAATCCAAATCCTTCCCCTTCCAAACTTGAGACCCTTCCTATAGCTTGAGATGTGATATCAAACTCCTTCCCATTCCAATCCTGAGATAGCTTGAGATGTGATATCCAACTCCTTCCCATTCCAATCCTGAGACCCTTCCGATAGCATGAGATGTGATATCTTAATGTTTCTCTTACCAAACCTGAGGCCCTTCCTATAGCAAGAGATGTGATGTACAAATCCTTCCCATTCCAAACCTGAGACCCTTCCTATAGCATGAGATGTGATATCCAACTCCTTCCCAATCCAATCCTGAAACCCTTCCTATAGCATGAGATGTAATATCACAATGTTTGTAATACCAAACCTGAGACCCTTCCTATAGCATGAGATGTGATATCCAACTCCTTCCCATTCCAATCCTGAGACCCTTCCTATAGCATGAGATGTGATATCTCAATGCTTCTAATACCAAACCTGAGATCCTTCCGATAGCATGAGATGTGATATCTCAATGCTTCTAATACCAAACCTGAGATCTTCCTATAACATGAGATGTGATATCCAAATCCTTCCACTTCCAAACCTGAAACCCTCCCTTTAGCATGAGATGTGATATCCGACTCCTTCCCATTCCAATCCTGAGACCCTTCTGGTAGCATGAGATGTGATATCTCAATGCTTCTAATACCAAACCTGAGATCCTTCCGATAGCATGAGATCTGATATCTCAATGCTTCTAACACCAAACCTGAGATCCTTCCTATAGCATGAGATGTGATATCCAACTCCTTCCCATTCCAAACCTGAGACCCTTCCTATAGCATGAGATGTGATATCTCAATGCTTCTAATACCAAACCTGAGATCCTTCCTATAACATGAGATGTGATATCTCAATGCTTCTAAAACCAAACATGAGAACTATCCTGTAACATGTGAAATCCAAATCATTCCCTTTCCAAACCTGAGACCCTTCCTATAGCTTGAGATGTGATATCAAACTCCTTCCCATTCCAATCCTGAGATAGCTTGAGATGTGCTATCCAACTCCTTCCCATTCCAATCCTGAGACCCTTCCTATACCATGAGATGTGATATCTCAATGCTTCTAATACCAAACCTGACACCCGTCCTAAAACATATGTGAGATCCAAATCCTTCCCCTTCCAAACCTGAGACCTTTCCTTTAGCATGTGATGTGATATCCAACTCCTTCCCATTCCAATCCTGAGACCTTTCCTATAGCATGATATGAGATATCTCAATGCTTCTAATACCAAACCTGAGATCCTTCCTATAACATGAGATTTGTATCCAACTCCTTCCCATTCCAAACCTGAGACCCTTCCGATAGCATGAGATGTGATATCTCAGTGCTTCTAATAGCAAACCTGAGATCCTTCCTATGACATGAGATGGGATATCCAAATCCTTCCCCTTCCAAACCTGAGACCTTTCCTTTAGCATGTGATGTGATATCCAACTCCTTCCCATTCCAATCCTGAGACCTTTCCTATAACATCAGATGTGATATCTTACTGCTTCTAAAACCAAACCTGAGAACCATCCTATAACATATGTGAAATCCAAATCCTTCCCTTTCCAAACCTGAGACCCTTCCGATAGCATGAGATGTGATATCTCAATGCTTCTAAAACCAAACATGAGAACCATCCTACAACATGAGATGTGAAATCCAAATCCTTCCCTTTCCAAACCTGAGACCCTTCCTATAGCTTGAGAAGTGATATCTCAATGCTTCTAATAGCAAACCTGAGATCCTTCCTATGACATGAGATGTGATATCCAATTCCTTCCCATTCCAAACCTGAGACCCTTCCTACAGCATGCGATGTGATATCTCAATCCTTCTAATACCACACCTGAGACCCGTCCTATAACATGAGATGAGATATCCAAGTCCTTCCCATCCCAATCCTGAGACCTTTCCTATAGCATGAGATGTGATATCTCAATGCTTCTAATACCAAACCTGAGACCCTTCCTATAACATGAGATGGGATATCCAACTCCTTCCCATTCCAATCCTGAGACCCTTCCGATAGCAGAGATGTGATATCTCAATGCTTATACCAAACCTGAGACCCTTCCTATGGCATGAGATGTAATATACAACTACTACCCATTCCAATCCGGAGACCCTTCCTATAGCATGAGATGTGATATCTCAATGCTTCTACCAAACCTGAGACCCTTCCTATAGCATGAGATGTGATATCCAACTCCTTCCCACTCCAAACCTGAGACCCTTCCTATGGCATGAGATGTGATATCACAATGCTTCTAATACCAGACCTGAGATCCTTCCTATAACATGAGATGTGATATCCAATTCCTTCCCATTCCAAACCTGAGACCCTTCCTGTAGCATGAGATGTGATATCCAACTCCTTCCCATTCCAATACTGAGACCCTTCCTATAGCATGAGATGTGATATCTCAATGCTTCTAATACCAAACCTGAGAACCTTCCTATAGCATGAGACGTGATATCCAACTCCTTCTCTTTCCAAACCTGAGACCCTTCCGATAGCAGAGATGTGATATCTCAATGCTTGTACCAAACCTGAGACCATTCCTATGGCATGAGAGGTCATATACTACTCCTTCCCATTCCAATCCTGAGACCCTTCCTATAGCATGAGATGTGATATCTCAATGCTTCTACCAAACCTGAGACCCTTCCTATAGCATGAGATGTGATATCTCAATGCTTCTAATACCAAACTTGATATCCTTCCTATAACACGAGATGTGATATCCAACTCCTTCACATTCCAATCCTGAGATCCTTCCTATACCATGAGATGTGATATTTCAATGTTTCTCATACCAAACCTGAGGCCCTTCCTATAGCAAGAGATGTGATGTACAAATCCTTCCCATTCCAAACCTGAGACCCTTCCTATAGCATCAGATGTGATATCCAACTACTTCCCAATCCAATCCTGAGACCCTTCCTATAGCATGAGATGTGATATCTCAATGCTTCTAATACCAAACCTGAGACCCTTCTTAAAGCATGAGATGGGATATCCAACTCCTTCCTATTCCAATCCTGAGACCCTTACGATAGCATGAGATGTGATATCCAACTCCTTCCCATTTCAATCCTGAGACCCTTCCTATAGCATGAGATGTGTTATCTCAATGTTTCTAATACCAAACCTGAGATCCTTCCTATAACATGAGATGTGATATCCAACTCCTTCCCATTCCAAACCGGAGACCCTTCCTTTAGCATGAGATGTGATATCAAACTCCTTCCCATGCCAATCCTGAGACCCTTACTATAGCATGAGATGTGATATCTCAATGCTTCTAATACCAAACCTGAGAGCCTTCATATAACATGATATGTGATATCCAACTCCTTCTCATTCCAAAACTGAGATCCTTCCTATAGCGTGAGATGTGATATCCAACTCCTTCCCATTCCAAACCTGAGACCCTTCCTATAGCATGAGATGTGATATCTCAATGCTTCTAATACCAAACCTGAGACCCTTGTTATAGCATGAGATGTGATATCCAACTCCTTCCCATCCCAAACCAGAGACCCTTCCTATAGTATGAAATGTGATATCTCAAAGCTTCTAATACCAAACCTGAGACCCTTCATATAGCATGAGATGTTATCTCCAACTCCTTCCCATCCCAAAACAGAGACACTTCCTATAGCATGAGATGTGATATCTCAATGCTTCTAATACCAAACCTGATATCCTTCCTATAACATGAGATGTGATATCCAACTCCTTCCCATTCCAATCCTGAGATCCTTCCTATACCATGAGATGTGATATCTCAATGTTTCTCATACCAAACCTGAGGCCCTTCCTATAGCAAGAGATGTGATATACAAATCCTCCCCATTCCAAACCTGAGACCCTTCCTATAGCATGAGATGTAATATCGCAATGCTTGTAATACCAAACCTGAGACCCTTCCTATAGCATGAGATGTGATATCCAACTCCTTCCCATTCCAATCCTGAGACCCTTCCTATAGCATGAGATGTGATATCTCAATGCTTCTAATACCAAAACTGAGACCCTTCTTAAAGCATGAGATGTGATATCCAACTCCTTCCCGTTCCAAACCTGAGACCCTTCCTATAGCAAGAATGTAATATCCAACTCCTTCCCATTCCAATCCTGAGACCATTCCTATAGCATGAGATGTGATATCTCAGTGCTTCTAATAGCAAACCTGAGATCCTTCCTATGACATGAGATGGGATATCCAACTCCTTCCCATTCCAAACCTGAGACCCTTCCTATAGCAAGAATGTAATATCCAACTCCTTCCCATTCCAATCCTGAGACCATTCCTATAGCATGAGATGTGATATCTCAGTGCTTCTAATAGCAAACCTGAGATCCTTCCTATGACATGAGATGGGATATCCAATTCCTTCCCATTCCAATCCTGAGACACTTCCGATAGCAGAGATGTGATATCTCAATGCTTATACCAAACCTGAGACCCTTCCTATGGCATGAGATGTCATATACTACTCCTTCCCATTCCAATCCTGAGACCCTTCCTATAGCATGAGATGTGATATCTCAATGCTTCTACCAAACCTGAGACCCTTCCTATAGCATGAGATGTGATATCCAACTCCTTCCCATTCCAATCCTGAGACCCTTCCTATAGCATGAGATGTGATATCTCAATGCTTCTAATACCAAACCTGATATCCTTCCTATAACATGAGATGTGATATCCAACCCCTTTCCATTCCAATACTGAGATCCTTCCTATACCATGAGATGTGATATCTCAATGTTTCTGATGCCAAACCTGAGGCCCTTCCTATAGCAAGAGATGTGATATACAAATCATTCCCATTCCAAACCTGAGACCTTTCCTATAGCATGGGATGTGATATCCGACTCCTTCCCAATCCAATCCTGAGACCCTTCCTATAGCATGAGATGTGATATCCAACTTGTTCCCATTCCAATCCTGAGACCCTTCCTATAGCATGAGATGTGATATCTCAATGCTTCTAATACCAAAACTGAGACCCTTCTTAAAGCATGAGATGTGATATCCAACTCCTTCCCGTGTTCCAAACCTGAGACCCTTCCTATAGCATATGTGCTACCCTTCCTATGGCATGAGATGTCATATACAACTACTTCCCATTCCAATCCGGAGACCCTTCCTATAGCATGAGATGTGATATCTCAGTGTTTCTACCAAACCTGAGACCCTTCCTATAGCATGAGATGTGATATCCAACTCCTTCCCATTAGAATCCTGAGACCCTTCCTATATCATGAGATGTGATATCTCAATGCTTCTAATACCAAACCTGATAACCTTCCTATAACATGAGATGTGATATCTCAATGTTTGTCATACCAAACCTGAGGCCCTTCCTATAGCAAGAGATGTGATGTACAAACCCTTCCCATTCCAATCCTGAGACCCTTCCTATAGCATGAGATGTGATATCCAACTCCTTCCCAATCCAATCCTGAGACCCTTCCTATAGCATGAGATATAATATCACAATGCTTGTAATACCAAACCTGAGACCCTTCCTATAGCATAAGATGTGATATCCAACTCCTTCCCATTCCAATCCTTAGACCCTTCCTATAGCATGAGATGTGATATCTCAATGCTTCTAATACCAAACCTGAGACCCTTCTTAAAGCATGAGATGGGATATCCAACTCCTTCCTATTCCAATCCTGAGACCCTTACGATAGCAGAGATGTGATATCTCAATGCTTATACCAAACCTGAGACTCTTCCTATGGCATGAGATGTGATATCCAACTCCTTCCCATTCCAATCCTGAGACCCTTCCTATAGCATGAGATGTGATATCTCAATGCTTCTATCAAACCTGAGACCCTTCCTATTGCATGAGATGTGATATCCAACTCCTTCCCATTCCAATCCTGAAACCCTTCCTATACCATGAGATGTGATATCTCAATGTTTCTAATACCAAACCTGAGACCCGTCCTAAAACATGAGATGTGAAATCCAAATCCTTCCCCTTCCAAACTTGAGACCCTTCCTATAGCTTGAGATGTGATATCAAACTCCTTCCCATTCCAATCCTGAGATAGCTTGAGATGTGATATCCAACTCCTTCCCATTCCAATCCTGAGACCCTTCCGATAGCATGAGATGGGATATCTTAATGTTTCTCTTACCAAACCTGAGGCCCTTCCTATAGCAAGAGATGTGATGTACAAATCCTTCCCATTCCAAACCTGAGACCCTTCCTATAGCATGAGATGTGATATCCAACTCCTTCCCAATCCAATCCTGAAACCCTTCCTATAGCATGAGATGTAATATCACAATGTTTGTAATACCAAACCTGAGACCCTTCCTATAGCATGAGATGTGATATCCAACTCCTTCCCATTCCAATCCTGAGACCCTTCTATAGCATGAGATGTGATATCTCAATGCTTCTAATACCAAACCTGAGATCCTTCCGATAGCATGAGATGTGATATCTCAATGCTTCTAATACCAAACCTGAGATCTTCCTATAACATGAGATGTGATATCCAAATCCTTCCACTTCCAAACCTGAAACCCTCCCTTTAGCATGAGATGTGATATCCGACTCCTTCCCATTCCAATCCTGAGACCCTTCTGGTAGCATGAGATGTGATATCTCAATGCTTCTAATACCAAACCTGAGATCCTTCCGATAGCATGAGATCTGATATCTCAATGCTTCTAACACCAAACCTGAGATCCTTCCTATAGCATGAGATGTGATATCCAACTCCTTCTCATTCCAAACCTGAGACCCTTCCTATAGCATGAGATGTGATATCTCAATGCTTCTAATACCAAACCTGAGATCCTTCCTATAACATGAGATGTGATATCTCAATGCTTCTAAAACCAAACATGAGAACTATCCTGTAACATGTGAAATCCAAATCATTCCCTTTCCAAACCTGAGACCCTCCCTATAGCTTGAGATGTGATATCAAACTCCTTCCCATTCCAATCCTGAGATAGCTTGAGATGTGCTATCCAACTCCTTCCCATTCCAATCCTGAGACCCTTCCTATACCATGAGATGTGATATCTCAATGCTTCTAATACCAAACCTGACACCCGTCCTAAAACATATGTGAGATCCAAATCCTTCCCCTTCCAAACCTGAGACCTTTCCTTTAGCATGTGATGTGATATCCAACTCCTTCCCATTCCAATCCTGAGACCTTTCCTATAGCATGATATGTGATATCTCAATGCTTCTAATACCAAACCTGAGATCCTTCCTATAACATGAGATTTGTATCCAACTCCTTCCCATTCCAAACCTGAGACCCTTCCTATAGCATGAGATGTGATATCTTACTGCTTCTAAAACCAAACCTGAGAACCATCCTATAACATATGTGAAATCCAAATCCTTCCCTTTCCAAACCTGAGACCCTTCCGATAGCATGAGATGTGATATCTCAATGCTTCTAAAACCAAACATGAGAACCATCCTACAACATGAGTTGTGAAATCCAAATCCTTCCCTTTCCAAACCTGAGACCCTTCCTATAGCTTGAGAAGTGATATCTCAATGCTTCTAATAGCAAACCTGAGATCCTTCCTATGACATGAGATGTGATATCCAATTCCTTCCCATTCCAAACCTGAGACCCTTCCTACAGCATGCGATGTGATATCTCAATCCTTCTAATACCACACCTGAGACCCATCCTATAACATGAGATGAGATATCCAAGTCCTTCCCATCCCAATCCTGAGACCTTTCCTATAGCATGAGATGTGATATCTCAATGCTTCTAATACCAAACCTGAGACCCTTCCTATAACATGAGATGGGATATCCAACTCCTTCCCATTCCAATCCTGAGACCCTTCCGATAGCAGAGATGTGATATCTCAATGCTTATACCAAACCTGAGACCCTTCCTATAGCATGAGATGTGATATCCAACTCCTTCCCACTCCAAACCTGAGACCCTTCCTATGGCATGAGATGTGATATCACAATGCTTCTAATACCAGACCTGAGATCCTTCCTATAACATGAGATGTGATATCCAATTCCTTCCCATTCCAAACCTGAGACCCTACCTGTAGCATGAGATGTGATATCCAACTCCTTCCCATTCCAATACTGAGACCCTTCCTATAGCATGAGATGTGATATCTCAATGCTTCTAATACCAAACCTGAGAACCTTCCTATAGCATGAGACGTGATATCCAACTCCTTCCCTTTCCAAACCTGAGACCCTTCCGATAGCAGAGATGTGATATCTCAATGGTTGTACCAAACCTGAGACCATTCCTATGGCATGAGAGGTCATATACTACTCCTTCCCATTCCAATCCTGAGACCCTTCCTATAGCATGAGATGTGATATCTCAATGCTTCTACCAAACCTGAGACCCTTCCTATAGCATGAGATGTGATATCTCAATGCTTCTAATACCAAACTTGATATCCTTCCTATAACACGAGATGTGATATCCAACTCCTTCACATTCCAAACCTGAGACCCTTCCTATGGCATGAGATGTGATATCACAATGCTTCTAATACCAGACCTGAGATCCTTCCTATAACATGAGATGTGATATCCAATTCCTTCCCATTCCAAACCTGAGACCCTTCCTGTAGCATGAGATGTGATATCCAACTCCTTCCCATTCCAATACTGAGACCCTTCCTATAGCATGAGATGTGATATCTCAATGCTTCTAATACCAAACCTGAGAACCTTCCTATAGCATGAGACGTGATATCCAACTCCTTCCCTTTCCAAACCTGAGACCCTTCCGATAGCAGAGATGTGATATCTCAATGTTTGTACCAAACCTGAGACCATTCCTATGGCATGAGAGGTCATATACTACTCCTTCCCATTCCAATCCTGAGACCCTTCCTATAGCATGAGATGTGATATCTCAATGCTTCTACCAAACCTGAGACCCTTCCTATAGCATGAGATGTGATATCTCAATGCTTCTAATACCAAACTTGATATCCTTCCTATAACACGAGATGTGATATCCAACTCCTTCACATTCCAATCCTGAGATCCTTCCTATACCATGAGATGTGATATTTCAATGTTTCTCATACCAAACCTGAGGCCCTTCCTATAGCAAGAGATGTGATGTACAAATCCTTCCCATTCCAAACCTGAGACCCTTCCTATAGCATCAGATGTGATATCCAACTACTTCCCAATCCAATCCTGAGACCCTTACTATAGCATGAGATGTAATATCACAATGCTTGTAATACCAAACCTGAGACCCTTCCTATAGCATGTGTGATATCCAACTCCTTCCCATTCCAATCCTTAGACCCTTCCTATAGCATGAGATGTGATATCTCAATGCTTCTAATACCAAACCTGAGACCCTTCTTAAAGCATGAGATGGGATATCCAACTCCTTCCTATTCCAATCCTGAGACCCTTACGATAGCATGAGATGTGATATCCAACTCCTTCCCATTTCAATCCTGAGACCCTTCCAATAGCATGAGATGTGTTATCTCAATGTTTCTAATACCAAACCTGAGATCCTTCCTATAACATGAGATGTGATATCCAACTCCTTCCCATTCCAAACCGGAGACCCTTCCTTTAGCATGAGATGTGATATCAAACTCCTTCCCATGCCAATCCTGAGACCCTTACTATAGCATGAGATGTGATATCTCAATGCTTCTAATACCAAACCTGAGAGCCTTCATATAACATGATATGTGATATCCAACTCCTTCTCATTCCAAAACTGAGATCCTTCCTATAGCCTGAGATGTGATATCCAACTCCTTCCCATTCCAAACCTGAGACCCTTCCTATAGCATGAGATGTGATATCTCAATGCTTCTAATACCAAACCTGAGACCCTTGTTATAGCATGAGATGTGATATCCAACTCCTTCCCATCCCAAACCAGAGACCCTTCCTATAGTATGAAATGTGATATCTCAAAGCTTCTAATACCAAACCTGAGACCCTTCATATAGCATGAGATGTTATCTCCAACTCCTTCCCATCCCAAAACAGAGACACTTCCTATAGCATGAGATGTGATATCTCAATGCTTCTAATACCAAACCTGATATCCTTCCTATAACATGAGATGTGATATCCAACTCCTTCCCATTCCAATCCTGAGATCCTTCCTATACCATGAGATGTGATATCTCAATGTTTCTCATACCAAACCTGAGGCCCTTCCTATAGCAAGAGATGTGATATACAAATCCTCCCCACTCCAAACCTGAGACCCTTCCTATAGCATGAGATGTAATATCGCAATGCTTGTAATACCAAACCTGAGACCCTTCCTATAGCATGAGATGTGATATCCAACTCCTTCCCATTCCAATCCTGAGACCCTTCCTATAGCATGAGATGTGATATCTCAATGCTTCTAATACCAAAACTGAGACCCTTCTTAAAGCATGAGATGTGATATTCAACTCCTTCCCGTTCCAAACCTGAGACCCTTCCTATAGCAAGAATGTAATATCCAACTCCTTCCCATTCCAATCCTGACACCATTCCTATAGCATGAGATGTGATATCTCAGTGCTTCTAATAGCAAACCTGAGATCCTTCCTATGACATGAGATGGGATATCCAACTCCTTCCCATTGCAAACCTGAGACTCTTCCTATAGCAAGAATGTAATATCCAACTCCTTCCCATTCCAATCCCGAGACCCTTCCGATAGCAGAGATGTGATATCTCAATGCTTATACCAAACCTGAGACCCTTCCTATGGCATGAGATGTCATATACTACTCCTTCCCATTCCAATCCTGAGACCCTTCCTATAGCATGAGATGTGATATCTCAATGCTTCTACCAAACATGAGACCCTTCCTATAGCATGAGATGTGATATCCAACTCCTTCCCATTCCAATCCTGAGACCCTTCCTATAGCATGAGATGTGATATCTCAATGCTTCTAATACCAAACCTGATATCCTTCCTATAACATGAGATGTGATATCCAACCCCTTTCCATTCCAATACTGAGATCCTTCCTATACCATGAGATGTGATATCTCAATGTTTCTGATACCAAGTCTGAGGCCCTTCCTATAGCAAGAGATGTGATATACAAATCATTCCCATTCCAAACCTGAGACCTTTCCTATAGCATGGGATGTGATATCCGACTCCTTCCCAATCCAAACCTGAGACCCTTCCCATTGCATGAGATGTGATATCCAACTCCTTCCCATTCCAATCCTTAGACCCTTCCTATAGCATGAGATGTGATATCTCAATGCTTCTAATACCAAACCTGAGACCCTTCTTAAAGCATGAGATGGGATATCCAACTCCTTCCTATTCCAATCCTGAGACCCTTACGATAGCAGAGATGTGATCTCTCAATGCTTATACCAAACCTGAGACTCTTCCTATGGCATGAGATGTGATATCCAACTCCTTCCCATTCCAATCCTGAGACCCTTCCTATAGCATGAGATGTGATATCTCAATCCTTCTATCAAACCTGAGACCCTTCCTATTGCATGAGATGTGATATCCAACTCCTTCCCATTCCAATCCTGAGACCCTTCCTATAGCATGAGATGTGATATCTCAGTGCTTCTAATACCAAACCTGAGATCCTTCCGATAGCATGAGATGTGATATCTCAATGCTTCTAATACCAAACCTGAGATCTTCCTATAACATGAGATGTGATATCCAAATCCTTCCACTTCCAAACCTGAAACCCTCCCTTTAGCATGAGATGTGATATCCGACTCCTTCCCATTCCAATCCTGAGACCCTTCTGGTAGCATGAGATGTGATATCTCAATGCTTCTAATACCAAACCTGAGATCCTTCCGATAGCATGAGATCTGATATCTCAATGCTTCTAACACCAAACCTGAGATCCTTCCTATAGCATGAGATGTGATATCCAACTCCTTCCCATTCCAAACCTGAGACCCTTCCTATAGCATGAGATGTGATATCTCAATGCTTCTAATACCAAACCTGAGATCCTTCCTATAACATGAGATGTGATATCTCAATGCTTCTAAAAACCAAACATGAGAACTATCCTGTAACATGTGAAATCCAAATCATTCCCTTTCCAAACCTGAGACCCTTCCTATAGCTTGAGATGTGATATCAAACTCCTTCCCATTCCAATCCTGAGATAGCTTGAGATGTGCTATCCAACTCCTTCCCATTCCAATCCTGAGACCCTTCCTATACCATGAGATGTGATATCTCAATGCTTCTAATACCAAACCTGACACCCGTCCTAAAACATATGTGAGATCCAAATCCTTCCCCTTCCAAACCTGAGACCTTTCCTTTAGCATGTGATGTGATATCCAACTACTTCCCATTCTAATCCTGAGACCTTTCCTATAGCATGATATGTGATATCTCAATGCTTCTAATACCAAACCTGAGATCCTTCCTATAACATGAGATTTGTATCCAACTCCTTCCCATTCCAAACCTGAGACCCTTCCTATAGCATGAGATGTGATATCTTACTGCTTCTAAAACCAAACCTGAGAACCATCCTATAACATATGTGAAATCCAAATCCTTCCCTTTCCAAACCTGAGACCCTTCCGATAGCATGAGATGTGATATCTCAATGCTTCTAAAACCAAACATGAGAACCATCCTACAACATGAGATGTGAAATCCAAATCCTTCCCTTTCCAAACCTGAGACCCTTCCTATAGCTTGAGATGTGATATCAAACTCCTTCCCATTCCAATCCTGAGATAGCTTGAGATGTGATATCCAACTCCTTCCCATTCCAATCCTGGGACCCTTCCGATAGCATGAGATGTGATATCTCAATGCTTCTAATATCAAAACTGAGACCCTCCCTATAGCATGAGATGTGATATCTAAGTCCTTCCCATTCCTATCCTGAGACCCTTCCGATAGCAGAGATGTGATATCTCAATGCTTATACCAAATCTGAGACCCTTCCTATGGCATGAGATGTGATATCCAACTCCTTCCCATTCCAATCCTGAGACCCTTCCTATAGCATGAGATGTGAAATCTCAATGCTTCTATCAAACCTGAGACCCTTCCTTTAGCATGACATGTGATATCCAACTCCTTCCCATTCCAATCCTGAGACCCTTCCTATAGCATGAGTTGTGATATCTCAATGCTTCTAATACCAAACCTGGGACCCGTCCTATAACATGAGATGTGATATCCAAATCCTTCCCCTTCCAAACCTAAGACCCTTCCTTTAGCATGAGATGTGATATCCAAATCCGATCGCTACCTTGATTGGTCTGGTTCGTCCAGAGGTTACCCTGTTCCAAGTAATTAGGTTGGCCTTCTGAACTTCTGCGCCACCAGGACAGAGTTCAGAAATCCGTCTTAACAGCATGAGATGTCATATACAACTCCTTCCGATTCCAATCCTGAGACCCTTCCTATAGCATGAGATGTGATATCTCAATGCTTCTAATACCAAACCTGAGATCCTTCCTATAGCATGAGATGTGATATCAAACTCCTTCCCATTCCAAACCTGAGACCCTTCTGATAGCATGAGATGTGATATCTCAATGCTTCTAAAACCAAACATGAGAACCATCCTATAACATGAGATGTGAAATCCAAATCATTCCCTTTCCAAACCTGAGACCCTTCCTATAGCTTGAGATGTGATATCAAACTCCTTCCCATTCAATGTGATATCCAACTCCTTCCCATTCCAAACCTGAGACCCTTCCTATAGCATGAGATGTTATATCGTAATGCTTCTAAAACCAAACCTGAGAACCATCCTATAACATGTGAACTCCAAATCCTTCCCTTTCCAAACCTGAGACCCTTCCGATAGCATGAGATGTGATAGCTCAATGCTTCTAATATCAAAACTGAGACCCTCCCTATAGTATGAGTATCTAAGTCCTTCCCATTCCTATCCTGAGACCCTTCCGATAGCAGAGATGTGATATCTCAATGCTTATACCAAACCTGATGACCCATCCTATGGCATGATATGTGATATCCAACTCCTTCCCATTGCAATCCTGAGTTCCTTCCTATAGCATGAGATGTGATCTCAATGCTTCTATCAAACCTGAGACCCTTCCTTTAGCATGAGATGTGATATCCAACTCCTTGCCATTCCAATCCTGAGACCCTTCCTATAACATGAGACGTGATATCCAACTCCTTCCCATTCCAATCCTGAGACACCTCCTCTAGCATGAGATGTGATATCTCAATGCTTCTAATACCAAACCTGGGACCCGTCCTATAAAATGAGATATGATATCCAAATCCTTCCCCTTCCAAACCTGAGACCCTTCAATTAGCATGAGATGTGATATCCACATCCTTCCATTCCAATTCTGAAACCCTTCCTATAGCATGAGATGTGATGGCTCAATGTTTCTAATAAAAAACCTGAGACCCTTCCTATAGCAAGAGATTTGATATCCAAATCCTTCCCATTCCAATCCTGAGACCCTTCCTATAACGAGATGTGATATCCAACTCCTTCCCATTCCAACCTGACCTTCCTTTAGCATGAGAAGGGATATCCAACTCCTTCCCATTCCAATCCTGAAACCCTTCCTATAGCATGAGATGTGATATCTCAATGTTTCTAATAAAAAACCTGAGACCCTTCCTATAGCAAGAGATGTGATATCCAAATCCTTCCCATTTCAATCTTGAGACCCTTCCTATAGCATGAGATGTGATATCCAACTCCTTCCCATTCCAACCTGATACCCTTCCTATAGCATAAGGGATATCCAACTCCTTCCCAATCCAATCCTGAGACCCTTCCGATAGCAGAGATGTGATATCTCAATGCTTATACCAAACCTGAGACCCTACCTTTAGCATGATGTGATATCCAAATCCTTCACATTCCAATCCTGAGACCCTTCCTATAGCATGAGATGTGATATCTCAATGCTTCTAATACCAAACCTGAGAACCATCCTATAACATGAGATGTGAAATCCCAATCCTTCCCTTCCCAAACCTGAGACCCTTCCTATAGCTCGAGATGTGATATCAAACTCCTTCCCATTCCAATCCTGAGATAGCTTGAGATGTGATGTCCAACTCCTTCCCTTTCCAATCCTGAGACCCTTATCATACCATATGTGATATCTCAAGGCTTCTAATACCAAACCTGAGACCCGTCCTAAAACATGAGATGTGAGATCCAAATCCTTCCCCTTCCAAACCTGAGACCTTTCCTTTAGCATATGTGATATCCTACTCCTTCCCATTCCAATCCTGAGACCCTTCCCATAGCATGAGATGTGATATCTCAATGCTTCTAATATCAAACCTGAGAACCTCCCTATAGCATGAGATGTGATATCCAACTCCTTCCAATTCCAATACTGAGACCCTTCCAATAGCATATGTGATATCTCAGTGCTTCTAATATCAAAACTGAGACCCTCCCTATAGCATGACATGTGATATCCAACTCCTTCCCATTCCAATCGAGACCCTTCCTATAACGAGATGTGATATCTCTTTGCTACTAATACCAAACCTGTGCCCCTTCATGTGATATCCAACTCCTTCCCATTCCAAACTTGTGACCCTTCCTGTAGCATGAAATGTGATTTCTCACCCCTTCCAATGCCAAACCCGAGACCATTCCCACAGCCTGAGATTTGAAATCTCATTTCTTCCAATACCAAACCCGAGACCCTTCCGATAGGATGAGATTTACTATCTCACTCCTTAAAATACCAAACTCGAGTCCCTTCCTAAAGGATGTGATTCTAATACCAAACCTGAGACTCTCCCTACAACAAGAGATGTCATATCCAACTCCTTCCCATTCCAATCCTGAGACTCTTCCTATAGCATGACATGTGATATCGAACTTCCCATTCCAATCCTGAGACTCAGACCTCCTCGTCTAACCTTCTCACCACTCCTAGCTCCCGGATTGATCATGAACTCCTGCTGTCTCTTCGCTCCCTTCTTCTGCTTCCTTTCCTCTCTCCTTCCTCATCTGCCCTAGGTCAGGCTCCTTCTACACCTCCGCAGGGATTACTGATTTGTACC
Source organism: Ambystoma mexicanum (assembly GCF_040938575.1). NCBI lineage: Eukaryota > Metazoa > Chordata > Amphibia > Caudata > Ambystomatidae > Ambystoma > Ambystoma mexicanum. Next base: position 568,889,016 of record NC_090932.1, on the reverse strand, counting down.
CCTCCCCACTCTCAACTCTCACTCAGTTTCAAACACTCATCTGACATCTGCCATTTCCTGGAAGTACCCGACCTTGATGTTCTTGGTCTAACCGAGACATGGTTGACGGCCAGCGCTATCTCGAGCTTTGACACTTTCCTCCCTGATGACAAGTTCCTCTCCATGCCCAGATCCAACCGTTCTTGAGGGGGAGTATCCTTGATTCCTGTAGTAAATTGCTTTCCTTTGCAGGCCGACTCCTCTCACGAATGCCTTGTCTGCATGCATTCTCTCTTTCCTGGCGAATCTCTCACCGTGGCTATTTGCCTACCCCCTTCCTCTCTCAGTGGATGGACTTCTCCATCCTAGCCTCCTACCACTCAACTCCGCCTACTTGGAGAATTCCACATGAACCTGTATGCTTCCTGACCTGGACTTTTACGAGATCTGCAACTCTTCATGTATCTGGCCCTACACACTGCAGGGAATACTCAGGATTTTCAGATCTCAGACCTCCCCCTCTGTAACCCTCTCAACAATCCTCTCCCGTGGTGATCAAGTTCTCATCTCCAAAGAAGGCTAACTGCCAGCTGTTCCTCCTCGGTGGAGTTCTCCCTTTCTGTCCCTGCTCCCTGCACCGTTTCGCGTTGCAAGTACTCGCTTCCCAGCTCTCTGGTTTCGACGCGTGTTCCCTGCCTTCTCTCCTCTTCCCGCTGCCTTCAAATCAACAAATGAGCTTCAAAAGATACACGGTGTATGTACTGTGTCCGTGCGTTTGTTGTCGAATCCTGAAGTTTTTAACCACTGTTCTCCCATACAAGGGGGGGTCAACATCTACTGCTGTTCACAGGCTGATTGTATACGGCTGAAATCTTCAAGGCATTATCAGCTTTCCTGACTGTTTTGTAACGTGTATTTGCCATCTGTTAATGAAGGTGACGAACGGAGACCCGAAGGGAAATGGAGGCGGCACCCCGATAACCGGGGCAGGGGCCTTCCTCCTTCCGCTCTCTCGTCCCTCCCCCCGCGGGGGCAGGGGAGAGGGCGGCAAGAGGCCGAAAAAGAGCGCCAAGCGCTGCAAAAGCCCGCGAAGGGCAACAAAAGAAAGGGGAGGAGCTTGGGATTCATAAGCGGCAGGCGCCCGGCACAGGAGCACTTGCAGCTCTTCCAGCAGCCGGGCGCCCGCCAAGCATGAGAGGATTTTCGTTTCAAGAAGGATGTCGTTTCGGGTTCCTGCTCACCCCTGTTCGCGTTGCTGTGTGGCGGTCACTGCAGCTGAAGGCCTTTCCGGCGTTCGCGTGGGAGATCCTGGATGTCATGGTGGTCAAATGGACGATTTTGTGCGCCGGCTGCAGTCATGAGAAGAGCTCGGGTGTCGCAGATAGAGAAGGAGAGAAAGTACATACAGGTGGGGAGAGCCGAATGCTCCGTTTGTTAGAGGACGGGGTGGTTAATCATAGTGCGGCTGGCGCCGTAATTACATAGAAGGGGTTTTTCAATAACTGGGGGTCGGGTCGCCGGAGCAAGTAAGCGAGCTCATTTGAGGTGGGAGTGTTATGGGCCATGTAGAAATTGTACAGGATGCAGCAAGCGTAATGTAGAAAGAACGGGGTTTATGGATGTGTAAAGGCAAATGTGTAAGGAATAAATACGGTCCCGAGTCCTCCTATATGTCTAAACGCGAGTCGGGTTCAGACAGCGAATTTTAGCCAGTCTCTGTGGCACGGGCAGTAAAAACGCGTGGATCGAACCTGGAAGGTTGGTGGGTCGAAATCCTACTCAGATGCAAAAAACTGAGAATAGAACCATGTGTGTTAAGGGGAGGGTGGTAGACAGCCCGGTCTCATATTTTGGTTAAAGCCAAGCGAAGGAATTGAGAGGATATATAACAGGATAAAGGTAAACGTTTGTCAGAAAAGCTCGACCGCAATAACCACTTAAAGTGGGATAGGCATTTAACAATATGGTGGTAGGCACCTTAGAAATAGCAATGAGCAGCGAGAGGAAGGTTGTTATGTATGGCTTCAGGCGCTTTTATGAATCAGTACATATGGTAGTAAGGACCGGTCCCGGGCGGCTGGGTTTTAGAATCAGACTAGGGGGCATGCCTTTTCCCAAACGGCATGGTGATACTCGGAACCTCCTATATGCAGTCGCCAGGTGCGGGGAATGCCGGTGCCTATTGCAGCGAACTGCTAAGTACTCAAACAGGTCAAAGAACGGCAGGGCGGGGGTAAAGTCGGCTCGGCCGACACTGTAGGGATTTCTGGAGTTAGTATGGCCGAGTGGGCTAAGGAGCCGCGGTCAGGTCACTCGCCGCAGCAGGCGGAGGCCGGCCCCTCACACCCGACGTCTTTTGAATAAGGTGCGTTTCTTGCTTTTCGGCGTCGGGGCGGCATGCGACAGTGTAACTGATAGCGCAGGGGCAACGTGCTCACCGTGGAAGACGCAACACAGGTTCAGGCGCTAGATTCGTGCTTGAAAACAGCTGGGCATTAAGCACGTTATAAGTAACGGTACAGTTACAATAGTATGCAGTGCTCTAAGCCTTTAACCTAAACTTACTGCGTTGCTCGAAGGAAAATAATGAATAGCATTTCATTGTGTACGGTGGGACAACACGATAGAAATGCCGGCAGCAAGCTCTTTGATAAAAGGAAGGTGGTACCTGTTCATGGGTGTGAAACCGTGTGCTGTGGCGCCGGAGATTATTGTGATTAATGGCTTGTGTAGTGGCCCGTGAGCTAAGGTTTTTCAGACTGCAATCAACTTGTGGGGCTTGCATTATTAGAGGACTTGGGGGTGGGCATCATTGTTGGTGTTCTGTGCAGTGTTGGAATTATTGAAGAGTGCCGCGAGTTGTTTTAATTTGTACAAGGGCGTGTAGGGTGTCATTATGTACCGCATTGCCGCCTGCCCAGTCATCGGGCGATATTTACAGCTGTGCACTCGGGGCCAATGGTGCATGTCCGTCTCTGTGGCACAGTCAGTAAGTGTTGTGACTTGTACCTGAGAGGTTGGGGGTTCGAGGCAATCTCCAACTTCAAATTCCTGAAGTATTGTGAAAAATAATTACAATTTCATTGTTGGCGTTCTGTGCAGTGTTGGAATTATTGAAGAGTGCCGCGAGTTGTTTTAATTTGTACAAGGGCGTGTAGGGTGTCATTATGTACCGCATTGCCGCCTGCCCAGTCATCGGGCGATATTTACAGCTGTGCACTCGGGGCCAATGGTGCATGGGTTTACTATGGCAGCGGGTGGTACGACATGCAGGACAGGGGTCTCCCACGTTGCCTTGCTTTTCAATGGAGAAGGATCAGGGATTTACAGTACAAAATAGGGGTAGATCTACACATTACAGAGATGACAGTCGTGCTTTCCCAAGCACAACAAAGGAAGGCAGTTTCATATGCCTTACTCGGACCCCATGGCAACAACATTTCAAAAGTGGTCTATATAGGGGATGGGGTTTTAGAAGCAACTCTTTATATTTCCCAGATGCGACGAGCTGAAAGTACAGCTGGTACGCGCTTTTCCGGCCAATATGTCCTGCATCATTAAGGAAATTACCGTTTGGAGGGGAAAGTGCATTACGTTGCACACGAGAGCGGCGGAGGGCATGGTAGCAAGTCAGAGGCAAAGCGACAAGCGGGAGACACCGTGTTCGTTACCCATTGCATTTTGGGGGGGAAAACGGTCAAGGGCCGGTTTTCTTTTGGCAGTCTGGGACTTATAGTAGTGGAGGTCCCTGTTGATGACTGGGTAACACCGTCAGAGGTAGGGACGTGTTTACTATGACTAGGCGCCACACATGCGTTATGTTGCGCATTGCAGGGAAGGTTGCGAGGCGCCCGCGTGTTCAGTATGGGTGACATTGAGTGTCTCCTCGTGGGGCTTAGGTAGGGCATTGGCGCTCAGGAACATCGGAAATGAGGGCGAACTACCGTCAGTTGGGATGGGTGAACAGTGCAGTGGGCTTGCATGTGTCATCAAGGGAATATTCCATGTTTACAGCCAGGTTCAACTTGTCTTATGTGTCGCTTTTATTTTGGCCAGGCTGAGCGACCCACTAGCAGCGAGGTGATGGTGTGCAGCCAGGGAAAGTATGGAAGGCTACAGCCGGGACATTAACATGGGTAATTTCGGCGGCGCAACTGCACATGGGAGGGTTAAAGCTTTCGATTGGGCCACAGTTTACCTGGGCGGAGCGTTCTGGAAGGATCATATCTCTTGTGCGGTGCTATCGCAACTGCCACGTGGTGCAGGGGTTGGTGGTACAGCTGCTGTTTCTGTAGAGGAGTGGGGTCTAAGGCTTTCATTGTAGGTGACAGCTGTACTCTTGGGGAAGATAGGGCTAGGCACCAGTAGAGCCCCAGTAAAGCAGCTAGTGGTACGGGTTTGGGGCGGTTGGAAGGACAAGACGCCCCAATGGCGGTCAATGTAAAGTTAGCAAAAGTATCTGGAATTATGGCGGGTGTAAAAGCGCTCGGACACACAAATGTAGGAAAAGGGGACGGACATGGTTTAAGTCCTGGGTGGGGACAGGATATCACGTCGCGCCGTTATTTGGTACCGCAGTTGCTGCTCGGGTGGCTGGAGGAGAAAAAACGATTAGGAGTAGTTTAGCTAATTGTAGTTATGGCACAGCAACAGTGGATTAATTATCAACCATGTGGGTTGGGTTGACGGCATTTGTTTGTGTTTGTGGTAGCAGCCACAGAGGTGACACAGGGGCTACAGAGTGTTCATATGCGTCAGCTGAATTCGCAGGTAACTGATAGGGGTTTGCAGTGAGGGACTCTATTACGGAACTCACTTGGTGGCCCGTGATGAGACGTTGCGGTAGACAACCTTTCAGTGCAGCAGGCTTTTAAGGTAATTTCCACCACGCAAAGGTGGTTGGTCGGGATCACGCAGGGTCACACGATTTGACAGGAGCGGCATGGCATTGCAAATTTGGAGGACATAAGAGTGAATGTACCTAGTGAATAGGGCTAATCAGGGGATGTACAAAGCGTAGAGGTGAGGACAGCTCAGGGGGAGCAGGCTGGACTTGGAAGCAAGATGACACAGAGCAACAAAGTTTGATCCCATGTTAGCGCTTGGAAACCTCGGGGTATTAAGCGCATTAGAAAAAACCTATCCTCCTACCAACGTTCCAAATGATATAAAGCAGGTTAGGAGAGGATGGGAGAATAGGCCGGGGAGGCAATAAGGGCACGGAGGTAGATGGATACCCTTGTAGGCAACCATATCTGGGCAGATTCTAGTGGGCATGGGATGGGACATATCTGAATTGGCCAGGGGGTGAAGGTTGCTGGGGCACTCAGGTCAGTGGCTGATCCACCGAGGTCAATGCACGGGAGGGCATACCCTACAAAACAGGTTGTCCAGGTTGGGTCATGGTGGGGTACCTTATCACTGCAGGGCCTGGTAGTTGCAAGGGCATTGATGCGGGGGAGAGGGCTCAGGCTAGCCATTGGACTGCAGAAGTGGCCATGAAAGTTACTAATACACAACGCAATATATTGGGCTTGCGCACATGGGTCAGTTCGGTGGAATCAATATAACACCAGTAGTATGTGGCAAAAGGGGGATAGGGTTTGAGCCAAAAGACGAAGTCAGTATGTACAGTAGCTTCGTGTATAGACTCCACTACTCGGGAGTCGGACCAGCGCCTCTTGGGAGCCTAACACGGCAGGGGCATCTGGTGGTGGCAACGAGGGCTCCGCTTCCTCGAACAAATGGCTTTCTCTCAGCCCGAAAACACCTGCAAGGGCAGGGAGGTATCAGGCACGGAGGGTTGAGAGAATTGTGTCTACGAAGGAGATGGTTGGATAATGCAAGGAACGGAGTCGGACCACCGCCTCTTGGGAGCCTAAAAACGGCAGGGGCGTCTGGTGTTGGCAACGAGGGCTCAGCCTCCTCGAACAAATGGCGCTCTCTCACCCCTAAAACACCTGCAGGGGCAGGGTGTTACCAGGCACGGAGTGTTGGGAGAGTTGTGCCTAGTAAGGAGATGGTTGGAAGAGAAGGAGGCAGTTGGCTTCAAAGCAGTGGTAGAACCAGGAGCCGGTGGTGCGAGAGCAGGTCAAGGAGGATGGAAAGGTGGGGGGGGGTCTGAGGTACCCCAGGAGCAGGCACAACTGGCAAAGGTGACATCCCTGGTCAAAGAAGGATAGAAGGACTGGCACCGGGCAGCAAGGTGTACACAGAACTTTCTAGAGTTACAAATTAGGAAAAGGGGGAGCCACGGTGGGCGGTAACCCACCTTTGGCGTGGCGGTGTTGTGGCGACCAATGAGAACAGAAAGACTCCGAATGAGCCATTGCTAAACTGGAAGGGGCTTCGCCCATTCTGGACCGCGCCTCCTGGGAGCCTAAACGGCGGGGGTGCCTGGCGGTAGCAATTGGGGCTCAGCTTCCCCCCAACAAACGGCACTCCCCCAGTCCGCAAATACCTGCAGGGGCAGGCGGTTCTCAGACTCGAAGGTCTTGGGGGAGTTGGGCCTGCAATGGACATGGATAAAAAGGGGGAAGCAGGACGAGGAGCAGTCGCCGCATCTTTGGAGCTATTTTCAATATCTGTTTGCTGTGGTTATATATATGTGTGAAAATAAATCTGCGGCCTTGTTATGCCAAACCAAAGGAAAATGTCTCATTCAGCACCTTACTGGAGGGGAAAGGAAAGGGGCTGGCAAGAATGAGTAATGGGTGATGCATATGGTATAGCTAATGGACAAATGCCCAGGTTATGAAGGTGACGAACGGAGACCCGAAGGGAAATGGAGGCGGCACCCCGATAACCGGGGCAGGGGCCTTCCTCCTTCCGCTCTCTCGTCCCTCCCCCCGCGGGGGCAGGGGAGAGGGCGGCAAGAGGCCGAAAAAGAGCGCCAAGCGCTGCAAAAGCCCGCGAAGGGCAACAAAAGAAAGGGGAGGAGCTTGGGATTCATAAGCGGCAGGCGCCCGGCACAGGAGCACTTGCAGCTCTTCCAGCAGCCGGGCGCCCGCCAAGCATGAGAGGATTTTCGTTTCCCACCCTCCCACCCTACAGCTGAGGCAGAGCCTGGACGTCGTTGTCGCAGGAGGACCAGGCGGTGTTGTGGCGACCAATGAGAACAGAAAGACTCCGAATGAGCCATTGCTAAACCGGAAGGGGCTTCGCCCATTCTGGACCGCGCCTCCTGGGAGCCTAAACGGCGGGGGTGCCTGGCGGTAGCAATTGGGGCTCAGCTTCCCCCCAACAAACGGCGCTCCCCCAGTCCGCAAATACCTGCAGGGGCAGGCGGTTCTCAGACTCGAAGGTCTTGGGGGAGTTGGGCCTGCAATGGACATGGATAAAAAGGGGGAAGCAGGACGAGGAGCAGTCGCCGCATCTTTGGAGCTATTTTCAATATCTGTTTGCTGTGGTTATATATATGTGTGAAAATAAATCTGCGGCCTTGTTATGCCAAACCAAAGGAAAATGTCTCATTCAGCACCTTACTGGAGGGGAAAGGAAAGGGGCTGGCAAGAATGAGTAATGGGTGATGCATATGGTATAGCTAATGGACAAATGCCCAGGTTATGCAGTCGCCGTGTTCATCGTCCCTTCTACTACAGGCTGCACTCCCCTGGAGATCACATTCTCCTCTCCAGAGCAGGTTAACTACCAGCTGCTCCTCCTCATAGGCGTTCATCCTTTCTGTCCCTGATCCCTGCTCCGTTTCGCGTTGCAAACACTCGCTTCCCTGCTCTCTGGTTTAGACGCTGTTCCTCCTCAGAGGTGTTCTTCTTTCTGTCCCTGCTCCCTGCACAGTTTCGCGTTGCAGTACTCGCTTCCCAGCTCTCTGGTTTAGAAGCGTGTTCCCTGCCTTCTCTCCTCTTCCCGCTGCCTTCAAATCAACAAATGAGCTTCAAAAGATACACATTGCTCAGAATGCTTTATAACACCCATTATTCATCATATAGCTGTAACCCGCTAGACGTATTGAAATGTGCTGTAAACTAGCAAAACCAGCTAGAAAATGTACTTTCCTCGCGTTTTTGTAAATGCGAATTCTGATGGGTTCCCATGTATGTACTGTGTCCGTGCGTTTGTTGTCGAATCCTGAAGTGTTTAACCACTGTTCTCGCATAAAAGGGGGGTTCAACATCTACTGCTGTTCACAGGCTGAATGTATACGGCTGAAATCTTCAAGGCATTATCAGCTTTCCTGACTGTTTTGGAACGTGTATTTGCCATCTGTTAATGCAGTCGCCTTGTGGTCATCGTCCCTTTTAGTTTACAGGCTGCACTCCCCTGGTGATCACATTCTCTTCTCCAGAGCAGGCTACTACCAGCTGCTCCTCCTCAGAGGCGTTCCTTCTTTCTGTCCCTGCTCCCTGCACCGTTTCGCGTTGCATGTACTCGCTTCCCACCTCTCTGGTTTAGATGCGTGTTCCCTGCCTTCTCTCCTCTTCCTACAGCCTTCCAATGAGCTCCACAAGATAGTGTTCAGAAGGGGGGCCCCGGGGGGAACGCGAAGCGTTTCCCCCCGGGGAGTATTTTGGCGCTGCACTCGGCCAGCGAGTGGCCGCGGGGGGTAGAGCGCCTGTTTCCCGGGGTACTTAAGGGCTCAGGGAAGGTTCGGGAGACAGGCGACGGTTAGGACTTGTCGATTGCACAGGTCCCGTTGCCTGCTCCCGAGCCTTCCCTGGGTAACTGGGCCTAGCTGTCAGGTAGTTCAGGTGAGAGAGGGGATTTGGTAAGCTTTAGGGCGGGTAGGGGATTATTATAAAAAAAAAAAAAAAAAAAGTAAAGTTGTAATCAGGGTAGGAGGGGTGCCGTAAATAAGACACCCCTCTGGGTTTACCGGCCTATCCAGGTTCCTGGGGCTTCTGGTGGGCGGCACGCGAGCAAGGGAAAGGGCTTGTGGGGCTCCGTGTCGGTTGAGGAGTAAGCATCCTCTCAGTTCGGGTCAGCGTTAGTAATAAAATAAAGGGGAGCGGAGCCTCAGCGGATCCGCAGAGCTAGTCACGCGGGGATTTCCTTGTGCTCCTCCCGCTCCGAGCGTTTCGTTTCGCGTGCGTGGGCGTTGTTTATCTAACGCTCGCGCAGATAAGGGGCTGGGCGGCGGGTTTAAAGGAGCCGCGCCCCAGTGTTTGTGTGGAGTGCGGTGCGCTCCGGACACAGCCAGGTGGCAGTGTTCTGCTTATTAGCAAGTGCTAACAAGGGCTTGCTGTTGGGAGCTTTTACAGGGCTCCCGCTTTTGTAATAGGGGTGGGAAAGGGGTAGGCAGGGTTATAAGTGGTAGTGGGGGCAGGTGGAATAATAAAATATTAAAAAAAAAAAAAAAAAAATGTTTGTGGTTAATTTATTAATTTTCAATTTGTCAGTAGGGAAGCAAGAATTAAAAAAAAAAAAAAAAAAAAAAAAAAAATAATAAATAAATAAATAAATAAATAATATACAGTTAAGGCAGGTGAGTTTAAATTGGTGGCCTGTTATTAATTGTCTCTACTAGGGAGGCTATTTTCAAAGTTTTCACACTAGGTGCGTGGGTGGTTTGGGGTTAATTTTGGGGGCGCTTTGCTCCTTTTGAGTTTCTGAGGTTACAAGGTGGTGAGGGCTAGTCCACGGGTAGGTCCTGGCTCGGGGGCATAGATTATTTAGGGCGATTTTTGAGGGCTGTATTGGCTTGGCACATACATTTTAGTGTGCACAATGACAGGCCGGGGGGCGAGCAAGAAGGGGTTGGTGGATGCCGGGGCCTTGAAGAAGGCCCTGGAAATCATTAGCAGGGCAACTAAAGCCCAATTGGAAAGTGCAGTGGGGGAAGTTACGGGAGAAGAAGGGAGCGGTGGGGGCCGGCCGCAGCGCAGAGCGGTGGCAGACGGTGCATTGGCGGCGGTGGTAGCTTGCACCCCTACGGCAGGAAAAGGGGAGATTTGGGAATCTAGGGGCAGGAAGATGAGGAGGGAGATAGACAGGAGGGCAGAAGGGGGTTTAAATAGTTCTGGGGGTCAGCTAGAAAGGGAGGAAGGGTATGATAGCCCCAGGGTAGAGGGGAGTTCTCGGGAGGGTACAGACCGAGGGAACAACAGTGGGGGCAGGGGCGGAGGACAGGTGGGTGTGGCAGGGCAGAGAGGAAGAGGGGGAAAATACCTGCAGAAGAGTGCGGGTGGGAGAAGGAGGGAGAGGTCCCCGTCACTTGAGGAGGGTAGGGGGGGGCGCGGAACGGCCCCCCCGGGTAGGAGGAGTGGGGGCGGAGGGCGCTGCGCAGCCCCCGCTGTGCAGATGGAGGTTGAGGGTTTTTGTACGGCCCCTCCTCAGTCATCGCAAGGAGAGCCTAGAGGGCACAGCACGGCCCCTAGCAATGAGGATGTCAGGGTGGAGGTCGGAACGCCTCGCCCAAGAGAAGAGGACCAGGCAGAGGTTCCCACAGCCCCGCCGGGAAGACGTCAGAGGAGTGGCGGGGCGGACGCCCCGGGCTCGGAAGAAGATCAGCAAATCATTTCGGGCAGGAGCCCGCATCCTCAATGGTATTTAAGGAATGATCAAGTTGGTTGGGAGGAATACGGGGGGCAATGGGAATTTGAGGATTACAGGGCGGAAAGGGAATGGGCGGAGGAGAGAAGAAGTTCAAGGTGGGAAAAGGAAAGGGAAGTACAAGGGGGTCGGGGCGAAACGGGTCGAGGAAATTATTGGCTGGGCGATTGTGCAGACATGTTTTGTCCCCGCAGCAGGAGCCCTCTGAGAATGGAGAGGAGGAGCAGCGGTGTGGAGGCCAGGCCGCAGATGGCAGGCGTGGAAAGAGGTGAGAGGGAAAGGGAATGGTCATCTGCATGGCAGAGAGGGGTCACAAATAAGGGGTCGGGGGATGATCGGGGTGGTCCACTAAATGTGATGAAGGAAGTGGGGGTGCAGGCTTTTGGAGCTGAAGGGGTTGGAAGGAACATTTGCTCAGTGGAGGTCCAAACGGACAAGGTGGTGGAGCCAGTGGGGCTCGAGGTGCAGGCGGGAAAAGATAAAGAGGTGGAGGTGAAGGGAAAAGAGAAGAAATTGCCATACATGGGGATAACAAAGCCATTGGGGGCACATTTGATGGCAGCAACCAGGGAGAAAATACCGGGAGGTGAGTTTGTGGATGTCTTCAAGTTGCTGCATAGGGAGGTGAGAGCGAAAGAGGGGTCTAAGGAGGAAGAGAGAGAGTTGGCTTCACGCCCGAGGGTCCCGGTGACCATTGAGAATTGGACGTCGGCCTTTATCATTTATGCCAGCGTGTATTGCGAGAAATTCCCGGAGCGGTGCGTGGCTCTGTTGAAATACATGGATGTAATAAGGAAGGCCTTCACGAGCTTTGGGGGTTTTGCTTGGGTAAGGTATGACGAGGAATTTAGAGCAAGAATGGCGGAGGACAGTCAGGCGGTCTGGGGGGAGATAGATATGGATCTTTGGGTGCAATGGATGGCCCCAACGAGGCCAGCCCCGACATTACACACGGCGAGCGGGCTGCCAGTGCCTTTCCGGCCCTTTCTTGGTCGCCCCGCCCATGAAGGGGCGGGGGGAGGAGGCAGGGGCCAATCCTCAGCAGCATGCTGGGGGTACAATAAGGAGAGCTGCGCAAGAACCATGTGCAGGTTCAAGCATGAGTGCAGCAAGTGTGGGGGGAAACATCCTCTCACGCAGTGTTTCCAACAAGGAGAAAGAGGAAGGGGGAGAGGGGCAGGAAGAGGGGTTGGGGGGAAAAGCTTTTACTCCAATTAAAGTGGAGGTGCTGGAGGATTGGTTGCAATTCTACCCGGCTAGGGAAGGCGCTAAGATTTTGAGTGAGGGTTTTGGGCAGGGGTTTAGATTAGGTTACCAGGGTCCAAGGGTGCGGAGATGGGCGGAAAATTTGAAGTCAGCAAGAGAGAACATGGAAGTGGTAAGGCAAAAATTGAGCAAGGAATTGGCAGCGGGCAGGATGGTGGGGCCGTTTGATGAAGTACCGGGTGACCTAGTAATATCTCCACTGGGGGTGGTGCCCAAGAAAGCACCAGGAGAGTTCAGACTGATTCATCATTTGTCTTGGCCGGAGGGTATGTCAGTTAATGACTTCATTGCCCCGGAAGAGTGTGGGGTGGTGTATGCGAGTGTAGACCAGGCGGTGGAGCTAATACGGAAAGAAGGGCGAGGGGCCTTCATGGCCAAGTGCGATATCAAAGCAGCGTTTAGATTATTGCCAGTGCACCCAGAGGATTTTTGGTTGTTGGGGTTGCAATTTGAGGACCGTATTTACATAGACAAAGCATTGCCTATGGGTTGTGCAATCTCCTGTGCACTGTTTGAACGATTTAGCTCTTTCTTACAGTGGGCCTCATTACGACCCTGGCGGAAATCGGAAAACGATGGCGGAGATGCAATACCGCCATCGAATAGCGCTCGGTGCGACTATGACCCGCCACCGCAAAGTACGAAGACATTAGCGACACCGTAGTGAACGCCAACGCTAACTGCACCAAGTACGCGCGCGCGCGCCATGCCAAACCGTAAATACCACCATGGCGCAAGGGTACGCGAATTCCGACCCTAGCGGACATGTACCTAACGCCATCAAGCATGGCGGAAAGCACCATTCCGCCATGGTGAGAAGTACGGCATCGCGAATCAACCGTAAACGGCCCCACTGAGTGCCTGTACACCGCTCCCTGCCCACAAAGTACAACTCCTCGTAGGTGCAATGAAGTCACAATGCTACCAGTGAAATGTACAAGTCACCCATGCATGCCAACAAACAAAAGAAACACAAGAGGGGCCAAAGGGAGCTGCAGGGCACAGATGGCACGAATACAGAAGCCATTCCAATGGACATGACCACAGTCCCCCCCCCCCGAAACGCACGCAAACACAGGCACCTGTGACCAGCAATATTTCGAAAATCACAACATTCCACCAGTCCACCTGGCTGACCGGCGTCTGTTACACAAAACCCAATCCCCCGCCCCTGAGCATGACAACATTCAATCAGTCATATTGGCAGCCCCCATCCCTGACCTCACTGGGCTCCGTAGGCAAACGCGCCCAGCACAGTACCACGCGACTATACTCCGAAACCGGAACCCAATGCAGATCTCCTCACAACACATCGCTCCCCAAATAGGAATATGCCACATCACTCGCAAAGAAGAACGCTACACGGCCTATATCAGAATAGAAATTTAATGCACAACCAAATCACCAAGCTCATACAGCCATTAGTCCATGAACTACAAAACACATATCACCATCGTGGGCTGCATCCGCAAGGAATGACCAGCTACTACTTGTGTGACGCCCTGTTCCATCATGGTACACAGAGCCACATTCACGTACGAAAAGGCAACATGGAAGCGCACAGAACCGCAGGCCCGTCCCAATGGGGAGGCACTAGTCCAACTGAAAGGCCGAAATGTTGCTCCGAGCCACTAGTACTGCGTAAGGGCATGTGGGCCATTGGCGATCGTCCCATAAGATCGTAATGCTGCTCCACTGATGAACACGAAGCAGCAGGTGTCGGGAGTAAACGCCATCTGCAGGAGTGGCATACAGATGGCAGTGGCAAAAGGGCAGGAGATACCTGTCAACCAAAAGAAAAGAAAAAGAACAGAATGGCCATCAGAACTACATTCGAACAACTCACTCCAATGACCACACCAAATCCACAGCCATATGCATGCTAGCCCACTCCAAAGGATCATCACCACCCCAAAACCACTTGCGACTCATAACTATCTATATCGAGGTGTAAACACCATCCCAAACGAGTGTACCTGTGCATGCGTCTGTCAAAACAGATTCCATCAGATGGGAATGTTAACGTGCATGGACACAAGTGTCTGAAGGCGCGTCGAGACAGGGAGGGCTCAACAAGGCCAGATAGACGATGGTCCCATTATGGCAGCCCTGCATCACATAGCGCAGGGGAGGCGGATAGATCCCAAGAAGCCCTGCACATGGCAAACCCTGTATCAAATCACCTGCCCATGCATCCATTCATCAACCCCTCATCCTGTTATAAAAACGCCTGAATATTTACTCACAAAACATTCGGAATTTCCATTGAGTCTGTGCGTCATGCAGCCTGCAAAATCCACAGTGTCCCAGCCCGTGATTTCAGTGATGTGAAGTTACATGAATTTGGGAACGTCCGGCCTCATCGCCCACGTCACAATTGCGCATCCCAAACTATTCATATCAATCATTGCTTCCTCGCCATGGCCTCTGTCTCAAGGACATCGAACAATAGAACGTTATATCTGCAGTCAGACCTGTGGGCATCTCCCCGGCGCTAGCTGAAAACCGAAAGCGCCGGCCTTCGAATTCCTCATTTGCAACATCACGTCGAAAAGCCATCTGTGGCCGTTTGAAATCACAAATTAATCCATCTAGTGCAGCTGTGTGTGAAAATGTCAACTGCCATCACCCACTAATGGGATGGGCCGGCCGTCGTTGCAACCCTGTACAGTGATGCATGAGGGCCCACCGTTACTCGAGTACTACGTTCCACTGACCCATCACAAGTCTGTTCGCGACTGCAAAGATTGTATGTGAAACAATGGGACCATAGCCGATTGTACATATCAACAAATGTTACACGGCCATCGGGTACAAATACATGATTGCAATAGCAAGATGCCGTTCCTCGAATAGCAGCGTTGTGTGCGGGACGTGCTCGCCCAAAGGGGAGAGCAGCTTGCACAGGTGGAATGATTCACCACAGGTGGAGGCCATACAGCCTGAAAACACATAAAGTGCACACCCAGTCTCCTCCCACAACCACACCCACTCCGAAATGCTACCGGCAGGACTCGCGATGTTGGCCCTGGGGGACCTGATAGCACTGCAAGTACTCCAACTCCAAGAAGAAGACGAACACCAACTACAACCGGCCGCACGGAGGAGACGCAGGAGGAGGAGGAGGCCAAGGCAGGGCCCGCAAGGGCCGCCAGCACAGCCACTACCACCACGCAGGCAGCCCGCAATCCCACGCCTCCGAGCACATCCGTTCAACCTCACTGATGAGCAGATCCACACCCTCTACCGTTTGGACCGGGCCACCATAGCCGCAATAGTGGACATGACACAGGCTGACCTTGTCAGCATGATAGACAGCCCAACCGCCATCCCACCCCTACTGAAGGTGGTGTCTGTACTCCACTTCCTGGCCACGGGGACCTACCAGCACACAGTCGGACAGTTGCATGGCATTTCTCAGCCACTGTTCTCACGGACACTATTGCAAGTGCTCGATGCCCTCCTGAAGCACGCAGACGACTACATCTCTCTACCACGCTCGGAGCAGGACATTACCAACACAAAAGTGGGATTCCATGCACTTGCCGGCATACCGGGTTGCATTGGTGCCATCGACTGCACCCATGTGGAATTGGTCGTCCCACATGCCATGGAGGCCCAGTACCGCAACCGAAAACAATATCATTCCCTGAATGTACAGATGGTGTGTGACTCCAACAGGATCATTACACATTGTTGTGCCAGATTCCCTGGATCAACCCATGATTCTATGGTCTTGAGGAACTCTACAATACCACGCTACATGGAGCGACACGCAGGGAACAGATCCTGGCTACTCGGTGAGTCTCTTTTCATGCATGATGATGCGGGGTATGTGATGCGGCAATGACCTGGCAGGAAGGGGGGGGGGTGTGCGTACGTAGCAATGGCATTCCACATCATAAGTTTATCGTCCACATACAGGTGATGCTGGGTATCCACTGAAGAGATGGCTCCTCACACCAGTTCGGAACCCACGGAACCAGCAAGAGCAGGACTACAACCATGCCCACTCACGTACCCGTGTAGTCATTGAACAGGCATTCGGCCTACTGAAGACTCGTTTCCGCTGCCTCAGCAGGTCTGGCGGGGCACTCCTGTACCGCCATGAGAAGGTTGCAAAGATGGTGATGGCATGTGTCATGCTCCACAACATGTGCGTACGTAGAAATGTGCCCATGCCCCCTGACGCAGAACTGCAAGCACCTGATGATGGTCATGATGAGGGTGGGGATGTGGCAGCACCTCAAGGAGTCTGCGAGGCACCGGAGGGCCGTGACATTCGTCAGCATCTCATTGATGCATGCTTCTAACACTCACGCCTGGTGGCTGATACATGGACACGGGACTCGTGGCACTGTGTGTGTCTGGTACATGCACAATATGGACTGTACGCCTATGATGGCCTAGTACACTAAAATCATTGTCCACACATCTCATTGGTTGATCGTGCACTGTTTATGGCATATGTGATATCATGTTGAACACCCTATCGACCCGCCACCCTAGTGAGCCCAACACACCCCCTCCACCCTCCTACCTCCCCCCCGAACACCAGTGTCCAAAGATGCTCATTGTCAGTTGGCTGTCGTTATTGCAAGCCCCCTCTGCGGGTGTCAGGGGCACCCCTGCCTGTGGAGCGCAGGTTCCTCCCAGATCTACGTTGGGGGCTGCCCTGGACGGAACTTGCAATGGATGATGTCTCTGCCTGCTCACGTCCATGCATGTCCCTAAGGGTTTGTGAGAGCTCCGTGAGCACACGGCGCACTGCGGCAAGTTCGGCACATACGTCTTTGGACGTCGCATGCAGTTCCCCCCTCAGGCTCTCGGTGCTTCTCTCCATTTGTGCCCTTAGTGTCTCTGTGCCTCTCTCCATTTCTGCCCTGAGTGTCTCAGTTGATGTTTCTATGTCTGCCTTAGTGCGCCCACATTCATCGGCATGGTCCTTGAGGAGCGTGGCCAGTTGCTGCTGTTGCCCGATTAACTGGTCGAGGGACTGTTGCCTCTGCTGGGCCATGGCCATTTGCGGGGGTGTCACAGAGGGGCTGTTGACCTCATGTTGCCTTGCCACAGGGCTTGGGGGGGATGGCCAGTCGTCGTCTTGTGGGTGCCCCTGCGTGGTATTCTCATGTTGTACGGGATGGGACAGACAGGGGGATTGGGACAGGTCATGGATGGATCTGACTTCGGCATCCCCGTCTTCTGTGTCGGAGCATGCTGCCATCAATGGGGTGTCACCTATGGTGCTGCTGCCACCAGAGCCAGTGCCTTCCGTGGCATCCGTTGGGGGGACCTGTGGTGGTGGTGTTGTGGGCATGCTGGCTGCTGGGGTGCCTGTTGATGTTCCCTCCTCTGTGCTGCCACCTGATTTGTGCTGCTGCCGTGTCTTGATGCGTGCAGCTGAGGTGGAGGGTCTTTGGCCGTTGGTCTTGGCCCTCTTTGCAGGTGTGCTGGTAGGGGTGTTCTGTTGCTCGTCGTTTGGATCGGACCCTGTGGTGGAGTAAAGGAGGGCGAGGGTTATTATTGGGTCTGTGGGTATTGGAATGGCATTGTATCACATGCTTTGGGGTGGTAAATGAGGGTGATTTGGGTCGGGGCCTTGGAGGTGCTTTCATTTGTGTGTGGGGTGAGGGTGCAGTTGTTTGGCAGCCTGCAGTTAGGGTGTGCCTGCTGGACGTGTGGTGGGTGTTTTAGGGGTTTTTATTTATTTATGTATTTATTGTGTTTTTAAAGTGCGCTATGAGGGCGATGTGTGTGGACGTTCTCCTGGACATGTGTTTCTGTTGCACTATGTGGACACATGGTACTTCACATGATTGGACATTGTGGATTCAGCATTGTTTTATCTGGCCCACCTACCTGATTCTTCTGATGTCTGCACTCCTTTCTCCATCCCTCCGACTCCCTCAATGCTCTCCATTCCGATGGTGGAGGCACAGATTTCTTCCCAGGGGGTCAACTTGATGGGTGACTCAGGACCTCCCCCGGTGGCTGTGGCAATGTTGCGGTTGGCAGAGAGTATGCTGCGGACGCGTATCCGCAGGTCGTCCCACCGCTTTCTGCATTGCTGTGGGGTGCGGGGTGCGGTCCCCACCGCACTTACACGCTGTGCCACCAGAGCCCATATGGCCTTCTTGTTCGCAAGTGCCGTCCTGGTCATTTGCGTGGAGAAGACGACGGCAGCATTCTCCTGGAGGGTCTCTGTTAGCACGGTGAGTTCCTCACGGGAGAAGTGGACCTGCCGCTTGCGGTCGCACGCTTTCTTCGCTACTTTTCCCATTTTTCTTGGTTTCGCTAGGGTGGATGACGGGTTGGGGTGTGTCTCAGGGTAGTGTTTTTAGTGGTTGCGTGGTTTTAGTGGTTTTATAGGTGTACGGCGGGATGTTTCCCGTTCCGGGGCCATGTATTTGCTTCCGTTTCCGTATATTTCCGGTCACCGTACTTTCCGGTAGGCGCACTCTGCGGTTTCCGCTGTGATGGGTGGCGGTATTGCACCTAGGGCGACGTACGGCGGCGGTGTGGGCCGTTTTGGGGTCATTTCCGCCATCGCGGACTTTGCACTTCCGCCATGGCGTGGTGCTCGTGCCCGATGGGTCGGAATGGACCGCTCTTTGCTCCTTCGTGCAATGGCGGAAACGCTATTTACGCTGTTGCGGTCCGGTCAGTCACTTTCCGCCAGGGTCGTAATGAGGGCCAGTGGGTTTTCTCATTCAGCTCAGGGTGGGAGAGTGTGTTGCACTATTTGGATGACTTTCTCTTTATTAGCGGGGCAAAAAGGGAAGAG
The DNA here is from genome assembly GCF_040938575.1 of Ambystoma mexicanum. Lineage (NCBI taxonomy): Eukaryota > Metazoa > Chordata > Amphibia > Caudata > Ambystomatidae > Ambystoma > Ambystoma mexicanum. Next base: position 568,870,478 of record NC_090932.1, on the reverse strand, counting down.
GAGTGCAGAAGAATGCTAAAGTTGTTCCAAGACTTGATGGAGGAGCTGGGGGTACCATTAGCCGAAGACAAGACAGAAGGGCCGGCAGTGGTGTTAACATTCCTGGGAATTGAGTTGGATTCAGTGGCCATGACCTCACGCTTGCCGCACGACAAGGTGAGAAAATTGGTGGTACTGTTGGAAAAGACAGTAGGGGCCAAGAAAATGATGCTGGTGGAGATGCAGAGATTGGTGGGACATCTGAATTTTGCATGTAAGGTGGTGGCCCCGGGGAGGACGTTTTGCAGAAATATGGCAAGGGCCATGGCGGGAGCAAAGTGCCCACATCACAGGATAAGAATATCGGGGGCAGTGCGGGAGGATTGTAGGATTTGGTTGCGTTTTTTGGAGAGTTTCAATGGAACGTCTATGTGGTTGCAGGGAGATCCAGTGACTTGGGAAGTTCAGATTCTCTCGGATGCAGCAGGGGCGGGTGGATTTGGAGTGTTTTGGGGAGGAAAATGGTGTGCCGAAAAATGGCCGGAGAGATGGTTGAAGGAAGGGAGGAGCATAGCGTTCTTGGAGTTTTTTCCATTGCTAGTTGCATTGGAGTTGTGGGGGAAGGAGCTACGGAATAAGAAGGTGAATTTCAATGTAGACAACGAATGCGTGGTCCATGTGGTGAACAGGCAGTCAGCGAGGGATCAGAGGGTGGCAAGGTTGATGAGAGAATTTGTCCTGCGTTGCATGGAATGGAATGTGGTGTTTAAAGCAACACATGTGCCAGGGAAGGATAATGGCATCGCTGATGCATTATCTCGTTTTCAATGGCAGAGATTCCGTGGATTGGCTCCAGAGGCAGATCGGGAGGGGCGGCAGATTCCGAAGGAGCTGTGGAAGATAGGAGGCTGAGAGCGCTGGCACTGGTGGAGGGTTCATTGGCCGCGGCATCCAAGAAGTCATACAGGAGGGCCTGGGAGGAGTTTATTAAAGGAGGAGCTAGTAGTTGGAGGGGTAGATGGGATGCGGAAGAGCGGAGGAGGGATGACGTGAATAATTTCATACTGAGGTGCATTGACAGGGGCTGGTCAAGGGCAACGATAACAGGAAAACTAGCAGGGATATCCTTTTACGGAAAATGGTTTTGGGGTTTTCAGCCAAGTGGAGGGGAGATGGCAAGTAGGATGTTGGAAGGATGGGCAAGGGAGAGTAAGAGGGACAAAGATAGGAGGAGGCCGATATCGGCGGATTTACTGCAGAGTTTGGTTGGGGTTTTGGGGGGAGTGTGCTGGTCGGCATGGGAGGTGGAATTGTTTGCAGCTTGTTTTACATGGTTATTTTTTGGGGCCTTTAGGGTTTCTGAGTTGGTAGGGGGAAAAGGGGGGCTAGGGGGGCTGCAGTGGGATGATGTGCAGATTACAGAGGAAGGTCTAGACATCAAGATTAAAAAGTCAAAGACGGATCAGAAGGGAAAGGGCTCTTGGGTCCGGCTGGGTCGAGGGAGCAAGGGTCTATGCCCAATTAAGGTGGGCAAGGTATGGAAGGAGCGCTGTGGGTTTAACTCTGGTTTGGTTTTCCAGCATGCGGATAGATCCCCGGTTTCAGCAGCGCAGGTTTTGGGAGTATTGCGTAAGGCGCTGTGCAGGGTAGGAGAAAAGGGGGAGGAGTTTGGGACTCATTCTTTTAGGATGGGCTCAGCATCTGAGGGTAGCAGGCTGGGTTTTTCTGAAGAACGGGTCAAAAGCTTGGGGCGTTGGAGATCGGGAAAATACAAGGGTTACGTTAGGGATTTTGGTAAAAGGGATTATTGAAGTCAGTTAGTGGAGGACTGGAGGGCGAGGTGTTTTGTTGTAATAAGATGACTTGGCAGTAATTTGTGTAATTTTTGTTTCAGATGCTGCGCAAAGAATTGGGGAGTTGGCGCAAGTTTGGATCGTTGGACATTCAATTGTGAAGTGGGCTGGCAAAGAGGCGGAGAAAAGGGTGTTTGGTAGACAGCTGGGGTGTAGTTATAAAGAAGTGGTGGTGAGGTGGCATGGTTTGGGGGGCCTGAGATGGGATCAGCTGCTGCCCATATTGGCAGGAATGAGAGAGCGATATGGAGTTCCTCAGGTGGTGATGCTGCATGCTGGGGAGAATGACCTGGTTAGGGATACGGGGGTTGCCCTGCTGAGAAAGATGAAGAGGGACTTAGGTTGGGTTAGGGAGATGTGGCCTCAAGCGGTGGTGGTGTGGACGAAGTTGTTGCCGAGAAGAGTTTGGAGGGGTGCAAGGAATGAGGGAGCGATAGAGCGGGCTAGGAAGGGGATAAACAGAGAAATGGAGAAATTTTGTGCGTCAGTGGAAGTGAGGGTCATGGACCATAAGGAGATAACATACGAGGGGTTTCTTGTTTTTAGAGGGGATGGGGTACACCTGTCCATATACGGGAACAGTTACTACCTGGCGGACTTGAGTTCGTGGCTGGGAGACTGGGTGAAAAGTTTGAAGTAGTAAGGGGGAGGGGGGGGTTTGGGGCAGAAAGAACTCCTCGGGGGAGGGTTTTTCTGGTGCCGGGGGCATGGCCCCTTTTGATGTGGGGGGGGGGGAAGCACAATGGGGGAATGACACGGGAAAGGAGGGGGTGGCGCTGCTTGCACAAGCAGGTCACCCCGGTGGATCAGGTATTGAGCCTGGAGGGGCATGGCCCCTGGGAAAAAAGCGGGACGCCTGGAAAAGGGGCAAGGATTCGGTAGGATCCAAGGGATCATTAGGGAGGAAATGGGTTATTTAATTATTTAATTGTTGGGGGAAAATGGGAAATGTTTAAGTTATTTAATTGATTGTTTAAGTAGCCATTTAGTTTGTTAGGCCATGGAGCCAGTTATGCGTTATGATTGTAAGCTTTGGCCTGTCACATTAAAGCGACCTTTTCCACTTTTAAATGAGTCTGGGTTTTTGTGCAGTAAGCCAAAATGCTTCATAACCCCATTATTCAACATATAGCTGTAACCCGCTAGACGTATTGAAACGTGCTAAAAACTAGCAAAAATAGCTAGAAAATGTACTTCCCTCCCGTTTTTGTAAATGCAAATTCTGGTGGGTTCCCATGTTGTATGTACTGTGTCCGTGCGTTTGTTGTCGAATCCTGAAGTTTTTAACCACTGTTCTCCCATACTAAGGGGGGGGTCAACATCTACTGCTGTTCACAGGCTGAATGTATACGGCTGAAATCTTCAAGGCATTATCAGCTTTCCTGACTGTTTTGGAACGTGTATTTGCCATCTGTTAATGCAGTCGCCTTGTGGTCATCGTCCCTTTTAGTTTACAGGCTGCACTCCCCTGGTGATCACATTACCTCTCCAGAGCAGGCGAACTACCAGCTGCTCCTCCTCAGAGGCGTTCCTTCTTTCTGTCCCTGCTCCCTGCACCGTTTCGCGTTGCATGTATTCGCTTCCCACCTCTCTGGTTTAGATGCGTGTTCCCTGCCTTCTCTGCTCTTCCTAAAGCCTTCCAAGGAGCTCCACAAGATAGTGTTCAGAATGCTTTATAACACCCATTATTAGCCGTAACCCGCTAGACGTATTGAAACGTGCTAAAAACTAGCAAACACAGCTAGAAAATGTACTTTCCCCGCGTTTTGGTAAATGCGAATTCTGGTGGATTCCCATTTTGTACTCTGTTCGTGCGTTTGTTCAGTCGAATCCTGTTCTTTTGAACCACTCTTCTCCCATAAAAGGGAGGATCAAAATGTGTTGTTCACAGGCTGAATTTATACTGCTGAAATGATCGCTTCCCTGCTCTCTGGTTTAGACGCGTGTACCCTGCATTTACCAAAACGCGAGGGAAGTACATTTTCTAGCTATTTTTGCTGGTTTTAGCACGTTTTAATACGTCTAGCGGGTTACAGCTATATGTTGAATAATGGGGTTATAAAGAATTCTGAACACTGTGTCTTGTGGAGCTCATTGGAAGGCTGTAGGAAGAGGAGAGAAGGCAGGGAACACGCATCTAAACCAGAGAGCTTGGAAGCGAGTACATGCAACACGGTGCAGGGAGCAGGAACAGAAAGGAGGAACGCCTCTGAGGAGGAGCAGCTGGTAGTTACCCTGCTCTGGAGAGGAGAATGTGATCACCAGGGGAGTGCAGCCTGTAAACTAAAAGGGAGGATGACCACAAGGCAACTGTATTAATAGATGGCAAATACACGTTCCAAAACAGTCAGGAAAGCTGATAATGCCTTGAAGATTTCAACCGTATACATTCAGCCTGTGAACCTGTGAACAGCAGTAGATGTTGAACCCCCCTTGTATGGGAGAACAGTGGTTAAAAACTTCAGGATTCGACAACAAACGCACGGACACAGTACATACATGGGAACCCATCAGAATTCGCATTTACAAAAACGCGAGGAAAGTACATTTTCTAGCTGGTTTTGCTAGTTTACAGCACATTTCAATACGTCTAGCGGGTTACGGCTATATGATGAATAATGGGTGTTATAAAGCATTCTGAGCACCGTGTATCTTTTGAAGCTCATTTGTTGATTTGAAGGCAGCGGGAAGAGGAGAGAAGGCAGGGAACACGCGTCTAAACCAGAGAGCTGGGAAGCGAGTGTTTGCAACGCGAAACGGTGCAGGGAGCAGGGACAGAAAGGGAGAACTCCACTGAGGAGGAACAGCTGGTAGGTAGCCTTCTTTGGAGATGAGAACTTGATCACCACGGGAGAGGATTGTTGAGAGGGTAACAGAGGGGGAGGTCTGAGATCAGAAAATCCTGAGTATTCCCTGCAGTGTGTAGGGCCAGTGACATGTACAGTTGCAGATCTCGTAAAAGTCCAGGTCAGGAAGCATACAGGTTCATGTTGAATTCTCCAAGTAGGCGGAGTTGAGTGGTAGGAGGCTAGGATGGAGAAGTCCATCCACTGAGAGAGGAAGGGGGTAGGCAAATAGCCACGGTGAGAGAATGGCCAGGAAAGAGAGAATGCATGCAGACAAGGCATTCGTGAGAGGAGTCGGCCTGCAAAGGAAAGCAATTTACTACAGGAATCAAGGATGCTCCCCCCTCAAGAACGGTTGGATCTGGGCATGGAGAGGAACTTGTCATCAGGGAGGAAAGTGTCAAAGCTCGAGACAGCGCTGGCCGTCAACCATGTCTCGGTTAGACCAAGAACATCAAGGTCGGGTTCTTCCAGGAAATGGCAGATGTCAGATGAGTTTTTGAAACTGAGTGAGAGTTGAGAGTGGGGAGGGGTACAAATCAGTAATCCCTGCGGAGGTGTAGAAGGAGCCTGACCTAGGGCAGATGAGGAAGGAGAGAGGAAAGGAAGCAGAAGAAGGGAGAGAGGAGACAGCAGGAGTGCATGATCCATCCGGGAGCTAGGAGTGGTGAGAAGGTTAGACGGGGAGGTCTGAGTCTCAGGATTGGAATGGGAAGTTCGATATCACATGTCATGCTATAGGAAGAGTCTCATGATTGGAATGGGAAGGAGTTGGATATGACATCTCTTGTTATAGGGAGGGTCTCAGGTTTGGTATTAGAATCGCATCCTTTAGGAAGGGACTCGAGTTTGGTATTTTAAGGAGTGAGATAGTAAATCTCATCCTATCGGAAGGGTCTCGGGTTTGGTATTGGAAGAAATGAGATTTCAAATCTCAGGCTGTGGGAATGGTCTCGGGTTTGGTATTGGAAGGGGTGAAAATCACATTTCATGCTACAGGAAGGGTCACAAGTTTGGAATGGGAAGGAGTTGGATATCACATATACTACGAGAAGGGGCTCAGGTTTGGTATTAGAAGCATAGAGATATCACATCTCATGTTATAGGAAGGGTCTCGATTGGAATGGGAAGGAGTTAGATATCACATCTCATGCTATAGGGAGGGTCTCAGTTTTGATATTAGAAGCATTGAGATATCACATATGCTATTGGAAGGGTCGCAGTATTTGAATTGGAAGGAGTTGGATATCCCTTCTCATGCTATAGGAAGGGTCTCAGGTTGGAATGGGAAGGATTTGGATATCACATCTCTTGCTATAGGAAGGGTCTCAGGTTTTTTATTAGAAACATTGAGATATCACATCTCATGCTATAGGAAGGGTTTAAGGATTGGAATGGGAAGGAGTTGGATATCCCTTCTCATGCTATAGGAAGGGTCTCAGGTTGGAATGGGAAGGATTTGGATATCACATCTCTTGCTATAGGAAGGGTCTCAGGTTTTTTATTAGAAACATTGAGATATCACATCTCATGCTATAGGAAGGGTTTAAGGATTGGAATGGGAAGGATTTGGATATCACATCTCATGCTAAAGGAAGGGTCTCAGGTTTGGAAGGGGAAGGATTTGGATATCACATCTCATGTTATTTGACCGGTCTCAGGTTTGGTATTAGAAGCATTGAGATATCAAGTCTCATGGTATAGGACGGGAGTTTGATATCACATCATGCCATGGTATGGGTCTCAGGTTTTGTAGAAGCATTGGGATATCACATCTCATGCTATCGGAAGGGTATCAGGATTGGATTTGGAAGGAGTTGTTGGATATCCCATCTCATGCTATAGGAAAGGTCTCAGGTTGGAATGGGAAAGAGTTGGATATCACATCTCATGTTATAGGAAGGGTCTCAAGATTGGAATGGGAAGGACTTGGATATCACATCTCATGCTGTAGGAAGGCTCTCAGGTTTGGAAAGGGAAGGAGTTGGATATCACATTTCATGTTAGAGGTAGGATCTCAGGTTTGGTATTAGAGGCATTGAGATATCACATCTCATGCTATCAGAAGGGTATCAGGATTGGAATGGGAAGGAGTTGGATATCACATCTCATGCTAAAGGGAGGGTCTCAGGTTTGGATGGGGAAGGATTTGGATATTACATCTCATGTTATAGGAAGGATCTCAGGTTTGGTATTAGAAGCATTGAGATATCACATCTCATGCTATCGGAAGGATCTCAGGTTTGGTATTAGAAGCATTGAGATATCACATCTCATGCTATAGGAAGGGTCTCAGGATTGGAATGGGAAGGACTTGGATATCACATCTCATGCTAAAGGAAGGGTCTCAGTTTTGGTAGAAGCATTGCGATATCACATCTCATGCTATAGGAAGGGTCTCAGGATTGGAATCGGAAGGAGTTGGATATCACATCTCATGCTATAGGAAGGGTCTCAGGTTTGGTATAAGCATTGAGATATCACATCTCTGCTATCGGAAGGGTCTCAGGATTGGATTGGGAAGGAGTTGGATATCACATCTCATGTTATAGGAAGGGTCTCCGGATTGGAATGTGAAGGATTTGGATATCACATCTCATGCTAAAGGAAGGGTCTCAGGTTTGGAATGGGAAGGAGTTGGATATGACATCTCTTGTTATAGGGAGGGTCTCAGGATTTGAATGGCAAGGTGTTGGATATCACATCTCATGCCATAGGAAGGGTCTCAGGTTTGGTATAAGCATTGAGATATCACATCTCTGCTATCGGAAGGGTCTCAGGATTGGATTGGGAAGGAGTTGGATATCCCTTCTCATGCTATAGGAAGGGTCTCAGGTTGGAAAGGGAAGGAGTTGGATATCACATCTCATGCTATAGGGAGGGTTTCAGTTTTGATATTAGAAGCATTGAGATATCACATCTCATGCTATCGGAAGTGTCTCAGGATTGGAATGGGAAGGAGCTGGATATTACATCTCATGCTAAAGGAAGGGTCTCAGGTTTGGAACGGGAAGGAGTTGGATATCCGATCTCATGTTATAGGAAGGGTCTCAGGTTTGGTATAAGCATTGAGATATCACATCTCATGCTATAGGAAGGGTCTCAGGATTGGAATGGAAGGAGTTGGATATCACATCTCATGTTATAGGAAGGATCTCAGGTTTGGTATTAGAAGCATTGAGACATCACATCTCATGCTATAGGAAGGGTCTCAGGATTGGAATGGGAAGGAGTTGGATATCACATCTCATGCTATAGGAAGGGTCTCAGGTTTGGTATAAGCATTGAGATATCACATCTCATGCTATAGGAAGGGTCTCAGGATTGGAATGGGAAGGAGTTGTATATGACATCTCATGCCGTAGGAAGGGTCTCAGGTTTGGTATAAGCATTGAGATATCACATCTCTGCTATCAGAAGAGTCTCAGGATTGGAATGGGAAGGAGTTGGATATCCCATCTCATGTTATAGGAAGAGTCTCAGGTTTGGTATTAGAAGCATTGAGATATCACATCTCATGCTATAGGAAGTGTCTCAGGATTGGAATGGGAAGGACTTGGATATCACATCTCATGCTATAGGGAGGTTCTCAAGTTTGATATTAGAAGCATTGAGATATCACATCTCATGCTATAGGAAGAGTCTCAGGTTTGGGAAGGGAAGGATTTGGATTTCACATCTCATGCCATAGGAAGGGTCTCAGGTTTGGTATAAGCATTGAGATATCACATCTCTGCTATCGGAAGGGTCTCAGGATTGGATTGGGAAGGAGTTGGATATCACATCTCATGTTATAGGAAGGGTCTCCGGATTGGAATGTGAAGGATTTGGATATCACATCTCATGCTAAAGGAAGGGTCTCAGGTTTGGAATGGGAAGGAGTTGGATATGACATCTCTTGTTATAGGGAGGGTCTCAGGATTTGAATGGCAAGGAGTTGGATATCACATCTCATGCCATAGGAAGGGTCTCAGGTTTGGTATAAGCATTGAGATATCACATCTCTGCTATCGGAAGGGTCTCAGGATTGGATTGGGAAGGAGTTGGATATCCCTTCTCATGCTATAGGAAGGGTCTCAGGTTGGAATGGGAAGGAGTTGGATATCACATCTCATGCTAAAGGAAGGGTCTCAGGTTTGGTAGAAGCATTGAGATATCACATCTCATGCTATCGGAAGTGTCTCAGGATTGGAATGGGAAGGAGCTGGATATTACATCTCATGCTAAAGGAAGGGTCTCAGGTTTGGAACGGGAAGGAGTTGGATATCCGATCTCATGTTATAGGAAGGGTCTCAGGTTTGGTATAAGCATTGAGATATCACATCTCTGCTATCGGAAGTGTCTCAGGATTGGAATGGGAAGGAATTGGATATCCCATCTCATGTTATAGGACGGGTCTCAGGATTATTATTAGAATCATTGAGATATCATATTGCATGCTGTATGAAGGGTCTAAGGATTGGAATGGGAAAGACTTGGATATCACATCTCATGCTATAGGAAGGGTCTCAGGTTTGGTATAAGCATTGAGATATCAAATCTCAGGCTATAGGAAGGGTCTCAGGATTGGAATGGAAGGAGTTGGATATCACATCTCATGTTATAGGAAGGATCTCAGGTTTGGTATTAGAAGCATTGAGACATCACATCTCATGCTATAGGAAGGGTCTCAGGATTGGAATGGGAAGGAGTTGGATATCACATCTCATGCTATAGGAAGGGTCTCAGGTTTGGTATAAGCATTGAGATATCACATCTCATGCTATAGGAAGGGTCTCAGGATTGGAATGGGAAGGAGTTGTATATGACATCTCATGCCGTAGGAAGGGTCTCAGGTTTGGTATAAGCATTGAGATATCACATCTCTGCTATCAGAAGAGTCTCAGGATTGGAATGGGAAGGAGTTGGATATCCCATCTCATGTTATAGGAAGAGTCTCAGGTTTGGTATTAGAAGCATTGAGATATCACATCTCATGCTATAGGAAGTGTCTCAGGATTGGAATGGGAAGGACTTGGATATCACATCTCATGCTATAGGGAGGGTCTCAAGTTTGATATTAGAAGCATTGAGATATCACATCTCATGCTATAGGAAGAGTCTCAGGTTTGGGAAGGGAAGGATTTGGATTTCACATCTCATGTTATAGGATGGTTCTCATGTTTGGTTTTTGAAGCATTGAGATATCACATCTCATGCTATCGGAAGGGTCTCAGGTTTGGTATTAGAAGCATTGAGATATCACATCTCATGCTATAGGATTGGTCTCCGGATTGGAATGTGAAGGATTTGGATATCACATCTCATGCTAAAGGAAGGGTCTCAGGTTTGGAATGGGAAGGAGTTGGATATGACATCTCTTGTTATAGGGAGGGTCTCAGGATTTGAATGGCAAGGAGTTGGATATCACATCTCATGCCATAGGAAGGGTCTCAGGGTTGGTATAAGCATTGAGATATCACATCTCTGCTATCGGAAGGGTCTCAGGATTGGAATGGGAAGGACTTAGATATCACATCTCATGCTATAGGGAGGGTCTCAGTTTTGATATTAGAAGCATTGAGATATCACATCTCATGATATCGGAAGGGTCTCAGGATTGGAATGGGAGGAGCTGGATATCACATCTCATGCTAAAGGAAGGGTCTCAGGTTTGGAAGGGGAAGGATTTGGATATCACATCTCATGTTATAGGATGGGTCTCAGGTTTGGTATTAGAAGCATTGTGATATCACATCTCATGCTATAGGAAGTGTCTCAGGATTGGAATGGGAAGGAGTTGGATATCACATCTCATGCTATAGGAAGGGTTTCAGGTTTGGTAGAAGCATTGAGATATCACATCTCATGCTATAGGAAGAGTCTCAGGTTTGGGAAGGGAAGGATTTGGATTTCACATCTCATGTTATAGGATGGTTCTCATGTTTGGTTTTTGAAGCATTGAGATATCACATCTCATGCTATCGGAAGGGTCTCAGGTTTGGTATTAGAAGCATTGAGATATCACATCTCATGCTATAGGATTGGTCTCCGGATTGGAATGTGAAGGATTTGGATATCACATCTCATGCTAAAGGAAGGGTCTCAGGTTTGGAATGGGAAGGAGTTGGATATGACATCTCTTGTTATAGGGAGGGTCTCAGGATTTGAATGGCAAGGAGTTGGATATCACATCTCATGCCATAGGAAGGGTCTCAGGTTTGGTATAAGCATTGAGATATCACATCTCTGCAAGGGTCTCAGGATTGGATTGGGAAGGAGTTGGATATCACATCTCATGTTATAGGAAGGGTCTCCGGATTGGAATGTGAAGGATTTGGATATCACATCTCATGCTCAAGGAAGGGTCTCAGGTTTGGAATGGGAAGGAGTTGGATATGACATCTCTTGTTATAGGGAGGGTCTCAGGATTTGAATGGCAAGGAGTTGGATATCACATCTCATGCCATAGGAAGGGTCTCAGGTTTGGTATAAGCATTGAGATATCACATCTCTGCTATCGGAAGGGTCTCAGGATTGGATTGGGAAGGAGTTGGATATCCCTTCTCATGCTATAGGAAGGGTCTCAGGTTGGAATGGGAAGGAGTTGGATATCACATCTCATGCTAAAGGAAGGGTCTCAGGTTTGGTAGAAGCATTGAGATATCACATCTCATGCTATCGGAAGTGTCTCAGGATTGGAATGGGAAGGAGCTGGATATTACATCTCATGCTAAAGGAAGGGTCTCAGGTTTGGAACGGGAAGGAGTTGGATATCCGATCTCATGTTATAGGAAGGGTCTCAGTTTTGGTATAAGCATTGAGATATCACATCTCTGCTATCGGAAGTGTCTCAGGATTGGAATGGGAAGGAATTGGATATCCCATCTCATGTTATAGGACGGGTCTCAGGATTGTTATTAGAATCATTGAGATATCATATTGCATGCTGTATGAAGGGTCTAAGGATTGGAATGGGAAAGACTTGGATATCACATCTCATGCTATAGGAAGGGTCTCAGGTTTGGTATAAGCATTGAGATATCAAATCTCATGCTATAGGAAGGGTCTCAGGATTGGAATGGAAGGAGTTGGATATCACATCTCATGTTATAGGAAGGATCTCAGGTTTGGTATTAGAAGCATTGAGACATCACATCTCATGCTATAGGAAGGGTCTCAGGATTGGAATGGGAAGGAGTTGGATATCACATCTCATGCTATAGGAAGGGTCTCAGGTTTGGTATAAGCATTGAGATATCACATCTCATGCTATAGGAAGGGTCTCAGGATTGGAATGGGAAGGAGTTGTATATGACATCTCATGCCGTAGGAAGGGTCTCAGGTTTGGTATAAGCATTGAGATATCACATCTCTGCTATCAGAAGAGTCTCAGGATTGGAATGGGAAGGAGTTGGATATCCCATCTCATGTTATAGGAAGAGTCTCAGGTTTGGTATTAGAAGCATTGAGATATCACATCTCATGCTATAGGAAGTGTCTCAGGATTGGAATGGGAAGGACTTGGATATCACATCTCATGCTATAGGGAGGGTCTCAAGTTTGATATTAGAAGCATTGAGATATCACATCTCATGCTATAGGAAGAGTCTCAGGTTTGGGAAGGGAAGGATTTGGATTTCACATCTCATGTTATAGGATGGTTCTCATGTTTGGTTTTTGAAGCATTGAGATATCACATCTCATGCTATCGGAAGGGTCTCAGGTTTGGTATTAGAAGCATTGAGATATCACATCTCATGCTATAGGATTGGTCTCCGGATTGGAATGTGAAGGATTTGGATATCACATCTCATGCTAAAGGAAGGGTCTCAGGTTTGGAATGGGAAGGAGTTGGATATGACATCTCTTGTTATAGGGAGGGTCTCAGGATTTGAATGGCAAGGAGTTGGATATCACATCTCATGCCATAGGAAGGGTCTCAGGGTTGGTATAAGCATTGAGATATCACATCTCTGCTATCGGAAGGGTCTCAGGATTGGAATGGGAAGGACTTAGATATCACATCTCATGCTATAGGGAGGGTCTCAGTTTTGATATTAGAAGCATTGAGATATCACATCTCATGATATCGGAAGGGTCTCAGGATTGGAATGGGAGGAGCTGGATATCACATCTCATGCTAAAGGAAGGGTCTCAGGTTTGGAAGGGGAAGGATTTGGATATCACATCTCATGTTATAGGATGGGTCTCAGGTTTGGTATTAGAAGCATTGTGATATCACATCTCATGCTATAGGAAGTGTCTCAGGATTGGAATGGGAAGGAGTTGGATATCACATCTCATGCTATAGGAAGGGTTTCAGGTTTGGTAGAAGCATTGAGATATCACATCTCATGCTATAGGAAGAGTCTCAGGTTTGGGAAGGGAAGGATTTGGATTTCACATCTCATGTTATAGGATGGTTCTCATGTTTGGTTTTTGAAGCATTGAGATATCACATCTCATGCTATCGGAAGGGTCTCAGGTTTGGTATTAGAAGCATTGAGATATCACATCTCATGCTATAGGATTGGTCTCCGGATTGGAATGTGAAGGATTTGGATATCACATCTCATGCTAAAGGAAGGGTCTCAGGTTTGGAATGGGAAGGAGTTGGATATGACATCTCTTGTTATAGGGAGGGTCTCAGGATTTGAATGGCAAGGAGTTGGATATCACATCTCATGCCATAGGAAGGGTCTCAGGTTTGGTATAAGCATTGAGATATCACATCTCTGCAAGGGTCTCAGGATTGGATTGGGAAGGAGTTGGATATCACATCTCATGTTATAGGAAGGGTCTCCGGATTGGAATGTGAAGGATTTGGATATCACATCTCATGCTCAAGGAAGGGTCTCAGGTTTGGAATGGGAAGGAGTTGGATATGACATCTCTTGTTATAGGGAGGGTCTCAGGATTTGAATGGCAAGGAGTTGGATATCACATCTCATGCCATAGGAAGGGTCTCAGGTTTGGTATAAGCATTGAGATATCACATCTCTGCTATCGGAAGGGTCTCAGGATTGGATTGGGAAGGAGTTGGATATCCCTTCTCATGCTATAGGAAGGGTCTCAGGTTGGAATGGGAAGGAGTTGGATATCACATCTCATGCTAAAGGAAGGGTCTCAGGTTTGGTAGAAGCATTGAGATATCACATCTCATGCTATCGGAAGTGTCTCAGGATTGGAATGGGAAGGAGCTGGATATTACATCTCATGCTAAAGGAAGGGTCTCAGGTTTGGAACGGGAAGGAGTTGGATATCCGATCTCATGTTATAGGAAGGGTCTCAGTTTTGGTATAAGCATTGAGATATCACATCTCTGCTATCGGAAGTGTCTCAGGATTGGAATGGGAAGGAATTGGATATCCCATCTCATGTTATAGGACGGGTCTCAGGATTGTTATTAGAATCATTGAGATATCATATTGCATGCTGTATGAAGGGTCTAAGGATTGGAATGGGAAAGACTTGGATATCACATCTCATGCTATAGGAAGGGTCTCAGGTTTGGTATAAGCATTGAGATATCAAATCTCATGCTATAGGAAGGGTCTCAGGATTGGAATGGAAGGAGTTGGATATCACATCTCATGTTATAGGAAGGATCTCAGGTTTGGTATTAGAAGCATTGAGACATCACATCTCATGCTATAGGAAGGGTCTCAGGATTGGAATGGGAAGGAGTTGGATATCACATCTCATGCTATAGGAAGGGTCTCAGGTTTGGTATAAGCATTGAGATATCACATCTCATGCTATAGGAAGGGTCTCAGGATTGGAATGGGAAGGAGTTGTATATGACATCTCATGCCGTAGGAAGGGTCTCAGGTTTGGTATAAGCATTGAGATATCACATCTCTGCTATCAGAAGAGTCTCAGGATTGGAATGGGAAGGAGTTGGATATCCCATCTCATGTTATAGGAAGAGTCTCAGGTTTGGTATTAGAAGCATTGAGATATCACATCTCATGCTATAGGAAGTGTCTCAGGATTGGAATGGGAAGGACTTGGATATCACATCTCATGCTATAGGGAGGGTCTCAAGTTTGATATTAGAAGCATTGAGATATCACATCTCATGCTATAGGAAGAGTCTCAGGTTTGGGAAGGGAAGGATTTGGATTTCACATCTCATGTTATAGGATGGTTCTCATGTTTGGTTTTTGAAGCATTGAGATATCACATCTCATGCTATCGGAAGGGTCTCAGGTTTGGTATTGTTAAGACGGATTTCTGAACTCTGTCCTGGTGGCGCAGAAGTTCAGAAGGCCAACCTAATTACTTGGAACAGGATAACCTCTGGACAAGCCAGACCAATCAAGGTAGCGATCGCGGCGGTCAAGACTAGGTCTCAAGAGGGGTGAGGGTGACTGAAAGCCCGCAGTGAGCACACAAAGCAAGAGCGCTTACAAACTACTCCAAACAGTTGTTTATATCAAAAATAGATACACATTTATTATAAGGCCTCGAAACTAATGACTACAGTAAAAGCAGCAATATACAACGATATTAAACCAACACATACTCTATCCACCCAATATATATACAGAATACACAGTTTCACAGCATTAGCAGCACGAAATATGTTATCCACCTGCAGGGGAAGGAAAACAGGCAGTGCGAACCAATGCGAGTGATATGTCCGCCTTCTGAGGCCCCTAACTGGATGGTAGTCCAATCCCTACGAAGAGTGGAGCCTAGCGCTCAAAAGTACCTGCACACGCCGGTGCCAATGGGCAGAAGGTGAAGCTCTTCGGAGGACGTTGAACAGCTCTGTAGGGAGCTCTAATGAAGGAGAACACGGTCCGCGACTCTAGCGCAGCCTCCACTGTGAGGCAGAAGCAGGGCGCGAGTACGGACAAGGGGTGCTGTATTCACAGCGGGGAAAAGCAAAGGGCACTGCAGGAGGGCGACCAGATCCTAGCTAATCTACTCACCGGTCCCCGAAGCAAGCAGGCCCGAGCTTCTCCTCGATAGATGCAGCTTCTGGCAGGTTCTGAAGAGCAGGGAACGTCTCGTCGTCGTGCAGAGTAAAAAGACGTCCCGATCGAAGAAACAAGCACAGTTTTGTCGCCACAGCAGGGCAACGGAACGGCCGGGTGTATTCAAGCCAAACGAGCACCGCTCACCTCTAGCTTAGGACTGCTAAGCAAACGAAGCGTGTGAGCATGCCCCGGACTCAGAACACCACCCAACCTGTCGGCGATTACAGAGCAGGCCTCCTTAGTAAGCTGGTCAGTCAACTGGATGGCCCAGAGACACTTCCGAAGGCTTACAGCAGGAGTTGATGAAGGTGCCGGGAATAGCTGGTCCTGCTATTCCAATAGGTCGAAGCGCCAGTACAGGCCTTCTTGTTCGATCTTAGGTGGAAAGGGCTTCACCGGACGACAGCAATGAGGAGCAGAAGTTCTTCAGGGGGTCACCAGTGATTCCTCGGTCCAGCCTCGTGTTCGCAGGATACTTGGCTCCTGTATCCCTGGGTTCGTAAGAACTCAGGAGATCGACATGGCAGTGGTGTTTCCAGCTCCCTCTTATCCACGGTTCCCTTCGCGCCAAAACGGAGGGGAGCCAATGGGAGATCCGCTCATCAACACACATACCATACGTGGACCAATCACGGACCACAGTGGTCCCAGGCATTCACACCACCCTAGACTCTCTGGCACCCAGGATGTGTATTGGGACCAGACAGCCCAGCCCACATCCTGGGGGCACTCAAACGACATGTAGAAGCCCGCGAAAGCAACCGTGTTTCGCGGGAAACTACATGCCCAAATAAGGAAGGCCCCGGGTCGCCTGACCCGGGGGAAGGTAAAGGGAGCAAGACGGACAGTGGACGAGACAAAGGAGCCTCGTGGTCCGGCCATTTTGGGTAGCCGGGCCACCCTTTTGTGTTCGCGGCAAAAAGGTGCTCAGAACGGCAAAAGGAGCTCAAAATAAACCAAATGATCGCTGCCACCAGCCCAGTCCCTGAATGACTTGCACCGATCCAAAAACCATCCTATAAGAGTGTCTAGGGTCTGTAGAAGGCTAGAGACCCAAGAGAGCTGTAACTTAGCTTACAGTGCCCTCTTGTGTCGTGTTGCACTAAAATGGCGACACGATAAAAGAAACTACGGGAAACAGCGTTCCCCGGTACTGACTGTCTTAAGGGCATGTCAGTTTCCCCGTAAGAAAGGAGCGAAAGCCCAGAGGAGTACAGCAGAAGGCTGCACTTCTCTGGCAAAGTCAAGAAAACAGGTTGAAAACAATAGCAAAAAGTTTAGGGGTTGCCACATGGAAGGAAAGTTCCCTACAATAACGAAATCTTTCCTAACACTCGCCCCTCCCAGACTATGGACAGGGGGAACTAATCCACCCCTGGATGAGTCTCTTGTTCAGGTCGGTAAAACATTCTGGACAACCCATCAGCATTGCTATGTTGGACACCTGGCCTATGCTCAATAGTGAAGTCGAGGCCTTGTAGACTTATGGACCACCTAAGCAACTTTGGATTCTCCCCCTTCATGTTCATTAGCCACTTTAACGGCTTATGGTCAGTCTGCACAGTGAAGTGGGTCCCATAGAGGTAGGGCCGCAGCTTCCTTAGGGCCCACACAACAGAGAAACATTCTTTCTCTACCGTGGACCATCTGAGCTCTCTGTCCTTAAGCTGGCGACTAATAAAACCGATAGGGTGTTCCTTACCCTTCTCATCTACTTGTGATAGTACAGCTCCTATCC
Source organism: Ambystoma mexicanum (assembly GCF_040938575.1). Classification (NCBI taxonomy): domain Eukaryota; kingdom Metazoa; phylum Chordata; class Amphibia; order Caudata; family Ambystomatidae; genus Ambystoma; species Ambystoma mexicanum. Next base: position 568,853,092 of record NC_090932.1, on the reverse strand, counting down.
CAGTGTCAGAGGCATCCGTCTGCACGATAAAAGGTCTTTGATAATCAGGGGCCCTGAGCACAGGGGCCTGGCACAAGGAGTCTTTTAAGCCATTGAAGGCCTTCTCACACTCGTCAGTCCAAGTTACCTTCTTGGGTTTCTTCGGAGTTGTGAGGGCAGTCAGAGGAGCAGCTATGGTGCCATAGTCTGCCATAAAATTGCGGTAATAACCCGTGAGTCCTAAGAAGGCTCTCACTTGGGTTTGTGTAGTGGGGGTAGGCCAGTCTTGTACTGCTTGTACCTGACTGAGTAGAGGCTGTCTCCTCCCTCCAAATACTTCATGTCCAAGGTAAACCACTGAGCCTTGTCCATTTTGGTGAGGGGCCACTCGGACACCCTCCAAAGAGCTAACTGAAGGACTGCTTGGGAACAGGTCGGGGAGAGGTTCAGACTCCTCTTCCTCAACATCTGAAGCCAGGAGCAGTGCTACGATTTCGACGCTTGGGCCGAAAGCCTTCAGCCTATTCACGGGAAGCACTTTGGGAGCCTGTCCAGGCCTTCCAAGGTCCACTGAATAGTTAACCTCACCCAGGGGCTCCACCACTGGGTAAGGGCCTGACCATTTGTCCTGTAAAGCTCGAGGCCTTATGAGATTCATGATCAGGACTTGCTGACCAAGTGTAAAGTTGATGAGGGAAGCTTTCTGGTCGTACCAAGGTTTCACCAGCGCTTGCCCTGCCTTCAATTTATCACTAGTCAAGCCTATCAGAAGTACCATCCGTTTTCTGAGCCCTAGCACATAATCAACTACATTGGTAGTAACAGGGGGAGGGGGCATCTCCCATCCCTCTTTGATGATGGCTAAGGGTCCCCGTACGGGATGACCGAACAGAAGTTCGAAGGGGCTGAAGCCAACACCCTCCTGTGGTACCTCTCGGTAGGCAAACAGCAAGCATGAAACAAGAAGATCCCATTTTCTTCTCTGAGGCTCCTCCAGAGCCCCAATCATGCTTTTTAACGTCCTGTTAAGACGCCCCCCCAGACCATCGGTCTGGGGGCGGTATGCAGAAGAGAACCTGTAGGTGACCCCACATTCTTTCCACATAGCCTGCCTATACTTCGACATAAAGTTGCTGCCATCATCCGGCACAACTTCTTTAGGGAAGCCAACCCTAGTAAACATGCCGAGTAAAGCTTCTGCAACTGGCTTGGCAGTTACAGTTGTAAATGGGACGGCCTCAGGATACCTGGTTGCATGGTCGACCAGCACCAGGATAAACCTATTGCCTGAGGATGTTTGCGGGTCAAGGGGACCAACCATGTCGATCCCTACCCTTTCAAATGGTACCCCCACCACTGGGAGCGGTACCAACGGAGCTTGGATTGTCGCACCAACCTTACCAGACAACTGGCAGGCGGCACAACTCCTGCAGTGACTTTCTACTTGCTCCCCCATCTTGGGCCAGTAGAAGTGCATGGATAACCTTTGCTTGGTCCTCCTCATACCAAGGTGACCAGCAAGGGGAACGACATGCGCCAACTGTAGGAGGAAGGGCCTAACAGCAAGGGAAACCACCAACCTCCTATGGTCTCCTTCTGTAGACTCTGTGGGCTCACTATAAAGGAGTCCACCTTCCTGGTAAATCCTTTGCAACCCAGGAGGTTCACCCTCAAGCTGGGAGCAGGCCTGTATCCTTAGGCCTTCCAGAGATGGGCACTCACGTTGGCCCTTACTGAAGTCGTCCCTATCAGGACCTCCTTCAACTAACAAGTCTTTTAGTTCAGGATGGTCGTTGGGGTCGAACACTTCAGGCATCGCCACCTCCTCGTCAGGCTCGGGCGATTGACCAACTCCCTCCACCGCAGTGGTAGGCGAGCTCGGGGGAATATTCTCTTTCCCCCGTCGGGACTTGTTGACTCCTTTCGCCTTGGGTTTCCCCTTCGGCTGGGGCGGCGTATTGGACTTGGCCAATGCTGCCCGTGCTTGAGACCGTGTGTAGGGTCTTTCGGCAGTGTCTCCTACGAGCCCTAGAGCTCTGAGATCATTGCCCAACAAGACCTTTCCCGGGACGTTTCTCTGAATGCTCACTGGAATCCTAACTGCTGTACCATTTAAAGTTAGATTAACAGGGATCACGGGAAACATACGGAGGGGGCCGTCAGCCAACTTAGTGGGCATCAGAGTAGCTCTGGCAACTTCCTCTGAGTCTACCAAGGTAGAATCCACTACAGTTCGACTGCACCCACTATCCCTAAGAGCTGGAGTATCCACTCCATTGATCAGCACACTGTCTTTAAAGTAGTGCTTGGTATTATCCGGAATCCTAGCATACGCCTCTGCGACTTTAGGCTCCCAGGAACCCAGGGACACTAAAACTACCTCAGCCTCTATTCCGCTGGGAAATGAGTCTGAGGAGAAGGATGCTCCTGTAATCTCTTCTTCCTCGCAGGAGGAGAAGGCCAGATTAGCGGAGTGGACCCCCAAAGGTCTAACCTTACAACGGGGATCCCCCTTCACATGGTCAGTTGCTCCACAAGAAAAACAAGCCCCATTGGGTCTGTTTACGTAGGGAGGCTTATTATAACCAGAGTTCTGTTTCGGAGGCGAACCTCCACTACCCTGTGAGTTCTCGGATGGCTTACCCTTATTTTTCTTTTTGTGGCCCTTATGGGAAGAAGATTTAGCAGATTCCCCACCCTCCACATCTTTGGACTTTTTCCCTTCCTCCTGCTTACCAGGATGAGTTTTGTCCTTATGGGACACTCGATGTGACACCCATAAATCTGCTGCAATGGCCAGCTTCTTAGGATCTATCTCCTTCGAATCGGCCAAATGCTGCTTAAGCTCCGGGGAAGAAGAAGCAAAAATGTGTTCCAGCATGACCAGATTGATCATGCCTTCGAAGGTAGAAACCTTATAACCTTCAACCCAGCCAGTCAAGTTTTTCAGGGACTCAGCTACATACGACACCCAAGTACCACCTTCCTTTTTCTTATACTCTCTAAACCTTTTCAAATATTGGGTCGGAGTCTTCCCAAACTTTAAAATGAGAGTCTGCTTCAACATTGCAAAATCAGCGCGCTCAGCCTTCGACATTTCCATAATGGCACTGCAACCAGAATGGGGCAGTCTGCTGAGTAACCATGCAATCTTATCCGCATTATCAACCTCTTGAACCTCGCATGCATACTCAAACGCATTTAACCAGTCCATAATGTCATTTCGTTCCTCATACACACTGAGCAGATCTTTTGGAAACCGTGGATGAGAGGAAGCCCCAGAACCATGTCCAGGACCCTTGGACCCATTTGCGAACTGAAGCTTGGCCAGTTCCAACTGGTGATCCCTGTCTTTTTGTTTTTCTGCCTGGTCGATTTTCAGTTTGGCTATGCTGAATTCAAGCTCCTGCTGCCTAAACCGCAGCTCTTGCTTCTTGAATTCAAGCATAGCCTCCCCATCAACACTGGCAGAGGAAACGTTAGACATTACATCCTCCCTGTCCTCGTGGTCGTGATGGATCAGTGCAGCGGCAGAACCGTCGGTTCTGCCAGTGAGAGCAGCCCCACCACCTTCTGCACTGTCCTCGGAAGTTATAGCGTCAAGCTGCGCTTCTTGCCACGCCACGATTCTCTGGATCATTTCCAATTTAGTGCCTTGAGAGGAAACCCCTCTCTCCGCACACATCTTCTTCAATGTTTCAGATTTCGAAGCATTTAAGGTTAACAAAGTATTCGTTTCCATACTGTTGATAGGACTATGGCCTTTTTAACGTTATATTCAATACTTTACTGCGTGTCCTGGTTGGAATAACCTGAAAACGCCTTAGCTCGTGCGCAACACTGGATACCTTCAGTCGTATCCCACCGCTGCCACCAATTTGTTAAGACGGATTTCTGAACTCTGTCCTGGTGGCGCAGAAGTTCAGAAGGCCAACCTAATTACTTGGAACAGGATAACCTCTGGACAAGCCAGACCAATCAAGGTAGCGATCGCGGCGGTCAAGACTAGGTCTCAAGAGGGGTGAGGGTGACTGAAAGCCCGCAGTGAGCACACAAAGCAAGAGCGCTTACAAACTACTCCAAACAGTTGTTTATATCAAAAATAGATACACATTTATTATAAGGCCTCGAAACTAATGACTACAGTAAAAGCAGCAATATACAACGATATTAAACCAACACATACTCTATCCACCCAATATATATACAGAATACACAGTTTCACAGCATTAGCAGCACGAAATATGTTATCCACCTGCAGGGGAAGGAAAACAGGCAGTGCGAACCAATGCGAGTGATATGTCCGCCTTCTGAGGCCCCTAACTGGATGGTAGTCCAATCCCTACGAAGAGTGGAGCCTAGCGCTCAAAAGTACCTGCACACGCCGGTGCCAATGGGCAGAAGGTGAAGCTCTTCGGAGGACGTTGAACAGCTCTGTAGGGAGCTCTAATGAAGGAGAACACGGTCCGCGACTCTAGCGCAGCCTCCACTGTGAGGCAGAAGCAGGGCGCGAGTACGGACAAGGGGTGCTGTATTCACAGCGGGGAAAAGCAAAGGGCACTGCAGGAGGGCGACCAGATCCTAGCTAATCTACTCACCGGTCCCCGAAGCAAGCAGGCCCGAGCTTCTCCTCGATAGATGCAGCTTCTGGCAGGTTCTGAAGAGCAGGGAACGTCTCGTCGTCGTGCAGAGTAAAAAGACGTCCCGATCGAAGAAACAAGCACAGTTTTGTCGCCACAGCAGGGCAACGGAACGGCCGGGTGTATTCAAGCCAAACGAGCACCGCTCACCTCTAGCTTAGGACTGCTAAGCAAACGAAGCGTGTGAGCATGCCCCGGACTCAGAACACCACCCAACCTGTCGGCGATTACAGAGCAGGCCTCCTTAGTAAGCTGGTCAGTCAACTGGATGGCCCAGAGACACTTCCGAAGGCTTACAGCAGGAGTTGATGAAGGTGCCGGGAATAGCTGGTCCTGCTATTCCAATAGGTCGAAGCGCCAGTACAGGCCTTCTTGTTCGATCTTAGGTGGAAAGGGCTTCACCGGACGACAGCAATGAGGAGCAGAAGTTCTTCAGGGGGTCACCAGTGATTCCTCGGTCCAGCCTCGTGTTCGCAGGATACTTGGCTCCTGTATCCCTGGGTTCGTAAGAACTCAGGAGATCGACATGGCAGTGGTGTTTCCAGCTCCCTCTTATCCACGGTTCCCTTCGCGCCAAAACGGAGGGGAGCCAATGGGAGATCCGCTCATCAACACACATACCATACGTGGACCAATCACGGACCACAGTGGTCCCAGGCATTCACACCACCCTAGACTCTCTGGCACCCAGGATGTGTATTGGGACCAGACAGCCCAGCCCACATCCTGGGGGCACTCAAACGACATGTAGAAGCCCGCGAAAGCAACCGTGTTTCGCGGGAAACTACATGCCCAAATAAGGAAGGCCCCGGGTCGCCTGACCCGGGGGAAGGTAAAGGGAGCAAGACGGACAGTGGACGAGACAAAGGAGCCTCGTGGTCCGGCCATTTTGGGTAGCCGGGCCACCCTTTTGTGTTCGCGGCAAAAAGGTGCTCAGAACGGCAAAAGGAGCTCAAAATAAACCAAATGATCGCTGCCACCAGCCCAGTCCCTGAATGACTTGCACCGATCCAAAAACCATCCTATAAGAGTGTCTAGGGTCTGTAGAAGGCTAGAGACCCAAGAGAGCTGTAACTTAGCTTACAGTGCCCTCTTGTGTCGTGTTGCACTAAAATGGCGACACGATAAAAGAAACTACGGGAAACAGCGTTCCCCGGTACTGACTGTCTTAAGGGCATGTCAGTTTCCCCGTAAGAAAGGAGCGAAAGCCCAGAGGAGTACAGCAGAAGGCTGCACTTCTCTGGCAAAGTCAAGAAAACAGGTTGAAAACAATAGCAAAAAGTTTAGGGGTTGCCACATGGAAGGAAAGTTCCCTACAATAACGAAATCTTTCCTAACAGGTATTAGAAGCATTGAGATATCACATCTCATGCTATAGGATTGGTCTCCGGATTGGAATGTGAAGGATTTGGATATCACATCTCATGCTAAAGGAAGGGTCTCAGGTTTGGAATGGGAAGGAGTTGGATATGACATCTCTTGTTATAGGGAGGGTCTCAGGTTTTGAATGGCAAGGAGTTGGATATCACATCTCATGCCATAGGAAGGGTCTCAGGTTTGGTATAAGCATTGAGATATCACATCTCTGCTATCGGAAGGGTCTCAGGATTGGAATGGGAAGGACTTAGATATCACATCTCATGCTATAGGGAGGGTCTCAGTTTTGATATTAGAAGCATTGAGATATCACATCTCATGCTATCGGAAGGGTCTCAGGATTGGAATGGGAGGAGCTGGATATCACATCTCATGCTAAAGGAAGGGTCTCAGGTTTGGAAGGGGAAGGATTTGGATATCACATCTCATGTTATAGGATGGGTCTCAGGTTTGGTATTAGAAGCATTGTGATATCACATCTCATGCTATAGGAAGTGTCTCAGGATTGGAATGGGAAGGAGTTGGATATCACATCTCATGCTATAGGAAGGGTTTCAGGTTTGGTAGAAGCATTGAGATATCACATCTCATGCTATAGGAAGAGTCTCAGGTTTGGGAAGGGAAGGATTTGGATTTCACATCTCATGTTATAGGATGGTTCTCATGTTTGGTTTTTGAAGCATTGAGATATCACATCTCATGCTATCGGAAGGGTCTCAGGTTTGGTATTAGAAGCATTGAGATATCACATCTCATGCTATAGGATTGGTCTCCGGATTGGAATGTGAAGGATTTGGATATCACATCTCATGCTAAAGGAAGGGTCTCAGGTTTGGAATGGGAAGGAGTTGGATATGACATCTCTTGTTATAGGGAGGGTCTCAGGATTTGAATGGCAAGGAGTTGGATATCACATCTCATGCCATAGGAAGGGTCTCAGGTTTGGTATAAGCATTGAGATATCACATCTCTGCAAGGGTCTCAGGATTGGATTGGGAAGGAGTTGGATATCACATCTCATGTTATAGGAAGGGTCTCCGGATTGGAATGTGAAGGATTTGGATATCACATCTCATGCTAAAGGAAGGGTCTCAGGTTTGGAATGGGAAGGAGTTGGATATGACATCTCTTGTTATAGGGAGGGTCTCAGGATTTGAATGGCAAGGAGTTGGATATCACATCTCATGCCATAGGAAGGGTCTCAGGTTTGGTATAAGCATTGAGATATCACATCTCTGCTATCGGAAGGGTCTCAGGATTGGATTGGGAAGGAGTTGGATATCCCTTCTCATGCTATAGGAAGGGTCTCAGGTTGGAATGGGAAGGAGTTGGATATCACATCTCATGCTAAAGGAAGGGTCTCAGGTTTGGTAGAAGCATTGAGATATCACATCTCATGCTATAGGAAGGGTCTCAGGATTGGAATGGGAAGGACTTAGATATCACATATCATGCTATAGGGAGGGTTTCAGTTTTGATATTAGAAGCATTGAGATATCACATCTCATGCTATCGGAAGTGTCTCAGGATTGGAATGGGAAGGAGCTGGATATTACATCTCATGCTAAAGGAAGGGTCTCAGGTTTGGAACGGAAGGAGTTGGATATCCGATCTCATGTTATAGGAAGGGTCTCAGGTTTGGTATAAGCATTGAGATATCACATCTCTGCTATCGGAAGTGTCTCAGGATTGGAATGGGAAGGAATTGGATATCCCATCTCATGTTATAGGACGGGTCTCAGGATTGTTATTAGAATCATTGAGATATCATTTTGCATGCTGTAGGAAGGGTCTAAGGATTGGAATGGGAAAGACTTGGATATCACATCTCATGCTATAGGAAGGGTCTCAGGTTTGGTATAAGCATTGAGATATCAAACCTCATGCTATAGGAAGGGTCTCAGGATTGGAATGGAAGGAGTTGGATATCACATCTCATGTTATAGGAAGGATCTCAGGTTTGGTATTAGAAGCATTGAGACATCAAATCTCATGCTATAGGAAGGGTCTCAGGATTGGAATGGGAAGGAGTTGGATATCACATCTCATGCTATAGGAAGGGTCTCAGGTTTGGTATAAGCATTGAGATATCACATCTCATGCTATAGGAAGGGTCTCAGGATTGGAATGGGAAGGAGTTGTATATGACATCTCATGCCGTAGGAAGGGTCTCAGGTTTGGTATAAGCATTGAGATATCACATCTCTGCTATCAGAAGAGTCTCAGGATTGGAATGGGAAGGAGTTGGATATCCCATCTCATGTTATAGGAAGAGTCTCAGGTTTGGTATTAGAAGCATTGAGATATCACATCTCATGCTATAGGAAGTGTCTCAGGATTGGAATGGGAAGGACTTGGATATCACATCTCATGCTATAGGGAGGGTCTCAAGTTTGATATTAGAAGCATTGAGATATCACATCTCATGCTATAGGAAGAGTCTCAGGTTTGGGAAGGGAAGGATTTGGATTTCACATCTCATGTTATAGGATGGTTCTCATGTTTGGTTTTTGAAGCATTGAGATATTACATCTCATGCTATCGGAAGGGTCTCAGGTTTGGTATTAGAAGCATTGAGATATCACATCTCATGCTATAGGATTGGTCTAGGGGTTGGAATGTGAAGGATTTGGATATCACATCTCATGCTAAAGGAAGGGTCTCAGGTTTGGAATGGGAAGGAGTTGGATATGACATCTCTTGTTATAGGGAGGGTCTCAGGATTTGAATGGCAAGGAGTTGGATATCACATCTCATGCCATAGGAAGGGTCTCAGGTTTGGTATAAGCATTGAGATATCACATCTCTGCTATCGGAAGGGTCTCAGGATTGGAATGGGAAGGACTTAGATATCACATCTCATGCTATAGGGAGGGTCTCAGTTTTGATATTAGAAGCATTGAGATATCACATCTCATGCTATCGGAAGGGTCTCAGGATTGGAATGGGAGGAGCTGGATATCACATCTCATACTATAGGAAGTGTCTCAGGATTGGAATGGGAAGGAGTTGTATATCACATCTTATGCTATAGGAAGGGTTTCAGGTTTGGTAGAAGCATTGAGATATCACATCTCATGCTATAGGAAGAGTCTCAGGTTTGGGAAGGGAAGGATTTGGATTTCACATCTCATGTTATAGGATGGTTCTCATGTTTGGTTTTTGAAGCATTGAGATATCACATCTCATGCTATCGGAAGGGTCTCAGGTTTGGTATTAGAAGCATTGAGATATCACATCTCATGCTATAGGATTGGTCTCTGGATTGGAATGTGAAGGATTTGGATATCACATCTCATGCTAAAGGAAGGGTCTCAGGTTTGGAATGGGAAGGAGTTGGATATGACATCTCTTGTTATAGGGAGGGTCTCAGGATTTGAATGGCAAGGAGTTGGATATCACATCTCATGCCATAGGAAGGGTCTCAGGTTTGGTATTAGAAGCCTTGAGATATCAAATCTCATGGTATAATAAGGGTCTCAGGATTGGAATGGGAAGGAGTTGGATATCACATCTCAAGCTATTTCAGGATTGGAATGGGAAGGAGTTTGATATCACATCTCAAGCTATAGGAAGTGTCTCAGGTTTGGGAAGGGAAGGATTGGGATTTCACATCTCATGTTATAGGATGGTTCTCATGTTTGGTTTTAGAAGCATTGAGATATCACATCTCATGCTATCGGAAGGGTCTCAGGTTTGGAATGGGAAGGAGTTGGATATCACATCTCATGTTATAGGAAGCATCTCAGGTTTGGTATTAGAAGCATTGAGATATCACATCTCATGCTATAGGAAGGGTCTCAGGATTGGAATGTGAAGGATTTGGATATCAAATCTCATGCTAAAGGAAGGGTCTCAGGTTTGGTATAAGCATTGAGATATCACATCTCTGCTATCGGAAGGGTCTCAGGATTGGATTGGGAAGGAGTTGGACATCCCTTCTCATGCTATAGGAAGGGTCTCATGTTGGAATGGGAAGGAGTTGGATATCATATATCATGTTATAGGAAGGGTCTCAAGATTGAAATGGGAAGTATTTGGATATCACATCTCTTGCTATATGAAGGGTCTCAGGTTTTTTATTAGAAACATTGAGATATCACATCTCATGCTATCGGAAGGGTTTCAGGATTGGAATGGGAAGGATTTGGATATCATATCTCATGTTATAGGACGGGTCCCAGGTTTGGCATTAGAAGCATTGAGATATCACATCTTATGGTATAGGAAGGGTCTCAGGTTTGGAATGGGAAGTAGTTGGATATCACATCTCATCCAATAGGAAGGGTCTCAGGTTTGGAATGGGAAGGATTTGGATATCACATCTCTTGCTATAGGAAGGGTCTCAGGTTTTTTATTAGAAACATTGAGATATCACATCTCATGCTATAGGAAGGGTTTAAGGATTGGAATGGGAAGGAGTTGGATATCCCTTCTCATGCTATAGGAAGGGTCTCAGGTTGGAATGGGAAGGATTTGGATATCACATCTCTTGCTATAGGAAGGGTCTCAGGTTTTTTATTAGAAACATTGAGATATCACATCTCATGCTATAGGAAGGGTTTAAGGATTGGAATGGGAAGGATTTGGATATCACATCTCATGCTAAAGGAAGGGTCTCAGGTTTGGAAGGGGAAGGATTTGGATATCACATCTCATGTTATTTGACCGGTCTCAGGTTTGGTATTAGAAGCATTGAGATATCAAGTCTCATGGTATAGGACGGGAGTTTGATATCACATCATGCCATGGTATGGGTCTCAGGTTTTGTAGAAGCATTGGGATATCACATCTCATGCTATCGGAAGGGTATCAGGATTAGATTTGGAAGGAGTTGTTGGATATCCCATCTCATGCTATAGGAAAGGTCTCAGGTTGGAATGGGAAAGAGTTGGATATCACATCTCATGTTATAGGAAGGGTCTCAAGATTGGAATGGGAAGGACTTGGATATCACATCTCATGCTGTAGGAAGGCTCTCAGGTTTGGAAAGGGAAGGAGTTGGATATCACATTTCATGTTAGAGGTAGGATCTCAGGTTTGGTATTAGAGGCATTGAGATATCACATCTCATGCTATCAGAAGGGTATCAGGATTGGAATGGGAAGGAGTTGGATATCACATCTCATGCTAAAGGGAGGGTCTCAGGTTTGGATGGGGAAGGATTTGGATATCACATCTCATGTTATAGGAAGGATCTCAGGTTTGGTATTAGAAGCATTGAGATATCACATCTCATGCTATCGGAAGGATCTCAGGTTTGGTATTAGAAGCATTGAGATATCACATCTCATGCTATAGGAAGGGTCTCAGGATTGGAATGGGAAGGACTTGGATATCACATCTCATGCTAATGGAAGGGTCTCAGTTTTGGTAGAAGCATTGCGATATCACATCTCATGCTATAGGAAGGGTCTCAGGATTGGAATCGGAAGGAGTTGGATATCACATCTCATGCTATAGGAAGGATCTCAAGTTTGGTATAAGCATTGAGATATCACATCTCTGCTATCGGAAGGGTCTCAGGATTGGATTGGGAAGGAGTTGGATATCACATCTCATGTTATAGGAAGGGTCTCCGGATTGGAATGTGAAGGATTTGGATATCACATCTCATGCTAAAGGAAGGGTCTCAGGTTTGGAATGGGAAGGAGTTGGAGACCCTTCCTATAGCATGAGATGTGATATCTCAATTCTTATACCAAACCTGAGACCCTTCCTATAGCATGAGATGTGATATCCAACTCCTTCCCATTCCAATCCTGAGACCCTTAGTATAGCATGAGATGTGATATCTCAATGCTTATACCAAACCTGAGACCCTTCCTACGGCATGAGATGTCATATACAACTCCTTCCCATTCCAATCCTGAGACCCTTCCTATAGCATGAGATGTGATATCTCAATGCTTATACCAAACCTGAGACCCTTCCTATAGCATGAGATGTGATATCCAACTCCTTCCCATTCCAATCCTGAGACCCTTCCTATAGCATGAGATGTGATATCTCAATGCTTATACCAAACCTGAGACCCTTCCTATAACATGAGATGGGATATCCAACTCCTTCCCATTCCAATCCTGAGACACTTTCGATAGCAGAGATGTGATATCTCAATGCTTATACCAGACCTTAGACCCTTCCTATAACATGAGATCGGATATCCAACTCCTTCCCGTTCCAAACCTGAGACCCTTCCTTTAGCATGAGATGTGATATCCAGCTCCTTCCCATTCCAATCCTGAGACACTTCCGATAGCATGAGATGTGATATCTCAATGCTTCTAATATCAAAACGGAAACCCTCCCTATCGCATGATATGTGATATCTAAGTCCTTCCCATTCCAATCCTGAGACCCTTCCTATAGCATGAGATGTGATATCTCAATGCTTCTAATACCAAACCTGAGATCCTTCCGATAGCATGAGATCGGATATCCAACTCCTTCCCATTCGAATCCTGAGACACTTCCGATAGCAGAGATGTGATATCTCAATGCTTATACCAGACCTTAGACCCTTCCTATAACATGAGATCGGATATCCAACTCCTTCCCGTTCCAAACCTGAGACCCTTCCTTTAGCATGAGATGTGATATCCAGCTCCTTCCCATTCCAATCCTGAGACACTTCCTATAGCATGAGATGTGATATCTCAATGCTTCTACCAAACCTGAGACCCTTCCTTTAGCATAAGATGTGATATCCAACTCCTTCCCATTCCAATCCTGAGACCCTTCCTATAGCATGAGATGTGATATCTCAATACTTCTAATACCAAACCTGAGATCCTTTCCGATAACATGAGATGTGATATCCAAATCCTTCCCCTTCCAAACCTGAGACCCTCCCTTTAGCATATGTGATATCCATCTCCTTCCCATTCCAATCCTGAGACCCTTCTGATAGCATGAGATGTGATATCTCAATGCTTCTAATACCAAACCTGAGATCCTTCCGATAGCATGAGATGTGATATCTCAATGCTTATACCAGACCTTAGACCCTTCCTATAACATGAGATCGGATATCCAACTCCTTCCCGTTCCAAACCTGAGACCCTTCCTTTAGCATGAGATGTGATATCCAGCTCCTTCCCATTCCAATCCTGAGACCCTCCCTTTAGCATGAGATGTGATATCTCAATGCTTCTAATATCAAAACAGAAACCCTCCCTATAGCATGATATGTGATATCTAAGTCCTTCCCATTCCAATCCTGAGACCCTTCCTATAGCATGAGATGTGATATCTCAATGCTTCTACCAAACCTGAGACCCTTCCTTTAGCATGAGATGTGATATCCAACTCCTTCCCATTCCAATCCTGAGACCCTTCCTATAGCATGAGGTGTGATATCTCAATACTTCTAATACCAAACCTGAAATCCTTCCGATAACATGAGATGTGATATCCAAATCCTTCCCCTTCCAAACCTGAGACCCTCCCTTTAGCATGAGATGTGATATCCAACTCCTTCCCATTCCAATCCTGAGACCCTTCTGATAGCATGAGATGTGATATCTCAATGCTTCTAATACCAAACCTGAGATCCTTCCGATAGCATGAGATGTGATATCTCAATGCTTCTAATACCAAACCTGAGATCCTTCCTATAACATGAGATGTGATATCCAAATCCTTCCCCTTCCAATTCTGAGACCCTCCCTTTAACATGAGATGTGATATCCAACTCCTTCCCATTCCAACCTGAGACCCTTCCTATAGCATGAGATGTGATATCCAAGTCCTTCCCATTCCAATCCTTAGACCCTTCCTACAGCATGCAATATGATATCTCAATGCCTCTAATACCAAACCTGAGATCCTTCCTCTAAAGCATGAGATGTGACATCTCAATGCTTATACCAAACCTGAGACCCTTCCTATAGCATGAAATGTGATATCCAACTCCTTCCCATTCCAATCCTGAGACCCTTCCTATAGCATGAGATGTGATATCTCAATGCCTCTAATACCAAACCTGAGATCCTTCCTCTAACATGAAATGTGATATCCAACTCCTTCCCTTTCCAAACCTGAGAGCCTACCTATAGCATGAGATGTGATATTCAAGTCCTTCCCATTCCAATCCTTAGACCCTTCCTACAGCATGCAATATGATATCTCAATGATTCTAATAACAAACCTGAGACCCGTCCTATAACATGAGATGGGATATCCAACTCCTTCCCATTCCAATCCTGAGACACTTCCGATAGCAGAGATGTGATATCTCAATGCTTATACCAAACCTGAGACCCTTCCTATAGCATGAGATGTAATATCCAACTCCTTCCCATTCCAATCCTGAGACCCTTCCTACAGCATGCGATGTGATATCTCAATGCTTCTAATACCAAACCTGAGACCCGTCCTATAACATGAGATGGGATATCCAACTCCTTCCCGTTCCAAACCTGAGACCCTTCCTATAGCATGAGATGTGATATCCAACTCCTTCCCATCCCAATCCTGAGACACTTCCGATTGCAGAGATGTGATATCTCAATGCTTATACCAAACCTGAGACTCTTCCTATAACATGAGATGTGATATCCAACTCCTTCCCGTTCCAAACCTGAGACCCTTCCTATAGCATGAGATGTGATATCCAACTCCCTCCCATTCCAATCCTGAGACCCTTCTGATAGCATGAGATGTGATATCTCAATGCTTCTAATACCAAACCTGAGATCCTTCTTATAACATGTGATGTGATATCCAAATCCTTCCCCTTCCAAACCTGAGACCCTCCCTTTAGCATGAGAAGTGATATCCAACTCCTTCCCATTCCAATCCTGAGACCCTTATGATAGCATGAGATGTGATATCTCAATGCCTCTAATACCAAACCTGAGATACTTCCGATAGCATGAGATGTGATATCTCAATGATTCTAATACCAAACCTGAGATCCTTCCTATAACATGCGATGTGATATCCAAATCCTTCCCCTTCCAAACCACACCCTCCCTTTAGCATGAGATGTGATATCCAACTCCTTCCCATTCCAATCCTGAGACCCTTCTGATAGCATGAGATGTGATACCTCAATGCCTCTAATACCAAACCTGAGATCCTACCTCTAACATGAAATGTGATATCCAACTCCTTCCCTTACCAAACCTGAGATCCTTCCTATAACATGCGATGTGATATCCAAATCCTTCCCCTTCCAAACCTGAGACCCTCCCTATAGCATGAGATGTGATATCCAAGTCCATCCCATTCCAATCCTGAGACCCTTCCTATAGCATGAGATGTGATATCTTAATGCTTATTCCAAACCTGAGACCCTTCCTATGGCATGAGATGTCATATACAACTCCTTCCCATTCCAATCCTGAGACCCTTCCTATAGCATGAGATGTGATATCTCAATGCTTATACCAAACCTGAGACCCTTCCTATAGCATGAGATGTGACAGCCAACTTCTTCCCATTCCAATCCTGAGACCCTTCCTATAACATGAGATGTGATGTCGCAATGCTTCTAATACCAAACCTGAGATCTTTCCTATAACATGAGATGTGATATCCAACACCTTCCCATTCCAATCCTGAGACCCTTCCTATAGCATGAGATGTGATATCTCAATGCTTATACCAAACGTGAGACCCTTCCTATAGCTCGAGATGTGATATCCAACTCCTTCCCATTCCAATCCTGAGACCCTTCCTATAGCATGAGATGTGATATCTCAATGCTTATACCAAACGTGAGACCCTTCCTATAACATGAGATGTGATATCTTAATGCCTCTAATACCAAACCTGAGATCCTTCCTCTAACATGAAATGTGATATCCAACTCCTTCCCCTTCCAAACCTGAGAGCCTTCCTATAGCATGAGATATGATATCCAAGTCCTTCCCATTCCAATCCTGGGACCCTTCCTATAACATGAGATGTGATATCCAACTCCTTCCCATTCCAACCTGAGACCCTTCCTATAGCATGAGATGGGATATCCAACTCCTTCCAGATCAAATCCTGATACCCTTCCGATAGCATGAGATGTGATATCCCAATGTTTCTACCAAACCTGAGACCCATACTATGGCATGAGTTGTGATATCAAACCCCTTCCCATTCCAATCCTGAGACCCTTCCTATAGCTTGAGATATCCAACTCCTTCCCATTCCAATTCTGAGACCCTTCCTATACCATGAGACTTGATATCTCAATGCATCTAATACCAAACCTGAGACCCTTCCTATAGCATGAGATGTGATATCTCAATGCTTCTAATACCAAACCTGAGATCCTTCCGATAACATGAGATGTGATATCCAAATCCTTCCCCTTCCAAACCTGAGACCCTCCCTTTAGCATGAGATGTGATATCTCAATGCCTCTAATACCAAACCTGAGATCCTTCCGATAGCATGAGATGTGATATCTCAATGCTTCTAATACCAAACCTGAGATCCTTCCTATAACATGAGACGTGATATCCAAATCCTTCCCCTTCCAAACCTGAGACCCTCCCTTTAGCATGAGATGTGATATCCAACTACTTCCCATTCCAATCCTGAGACCCTTCTGATAGCATGAGATGTGATATCTCAATGCCTCTAATACCAAACCTGAGATCCTACCTCTAACATGAAATGTGATATCCAACTCTTTCCCCTTCCAAACCTGAGAGCCTTCCTATAGCATGAGATGTGATATCCGACTCCTTCCCATTCCAATCCTGAGACCCTTCCGATAGCATGAGATGTGATATCTCAATGCTTCTAATACCAAACCTGAGATCCTTCTTATAACATGTGATGTGATATCCAAATCCTTCCCCTTCCAAACCTGAGACCCTCCCTTTAGCATGAGATGTGATATCCAACTCCTTCCCATTCCAATCCTGAGACCCTTATGATAGAAAGCATGAGATGTGATATCTCAATGCCTCTAATACCAAACCTGAGATACTTCCGATAGCATGAGATGTGATATCTCAATGCTTCTAATACCAAACCTGAGATCCTTCCTATAACATGAGATGTGATATCCAAATCCTTCCCCTTCCAAACCTGAGACCCTCCCTTTAGCATGAGATGTGATATCCAACTCCTTCCCATTCCAATCCTGAGACCCTTCCGATAGCATGAGATGTGATATCTCAATGCTTCTTATACCAAACCTGTGATCCTTCCTATAACAAGAGATGTGATATCCAAATCCTTCCCCTTCCAAACCTGAGACCCTCCCTTTAGCATGAGATGTGATATCTCAATGCCTCTAATACCAAACCTGAGATCCTTCCGATAGCATGAGATGTGATATCTCAATGCTTCTAATACCAAACCTGAGATCCTTCCTATAACATGAGACGTGATATCCAAATCCTTCCCCTTCCAAACCTGAGACCCTCCCTTTAGCATGAGATGTGATATCCAACTCCTTCCCATTCCAATCCTGAGACCCTTCTGATAGCATGAGATGTGATATCTCAATGCCTCTAATACCAAACCTGAGATCCTACCTCTAACATGAAATGTGATATCCAACTCTTTCCCCTTCCAAACCTGAGAGCCTTCCTATAGCATGAGATGTGATATCCGACTCCTTCCCATTCCAATCCTGAGACCCTTCCGATAGCATGAGATGTGATATCTCAATGCTTCTAATACCAAACCTGAGATCCTTCTTATAACATGTGATGTGATATCCAAATCCTTCCCCTTCCAAACCTGAGACCCTCCCTTTAGCATGAGATGTGATATCCAACTCCTTCCCATTCCAATCCTGAGACCCTTATGATAGATGATAGATAGCATGAGATGTGATAGCTCAATGCCTCTAATACCAAACCTGAGATACTTCCGATAGCATGAGATGTGATATCTCAATGCTTCTAATACCAAACCTGAGATCCTTCCTATAACATGAGATGTGATATCCAAATCCTTCCCCTTCCAAACCTGAGACCCTCCCTTTAGCATGAGATGTGATATCCAACTCCTTCCCATTCCAATCCTGAGACCCTTCTGATAGCATGAGATGTGATATCTCAATGCTTCTAATACCAAACCTGAGATCCTTCTTATAACATGTGATGTGATATCCAAATCCTTCCCCTTCCAAACCTGAGACCCTCCCTTTAGCATGAGATGTGATATCCAACTCCTTCCCATTCCAATCCTGAGACCCTTATGATAGATAGCATGAGATGTGATATCTCAATGCCTCTAATACCAAACCTGAGATACTTCCGTTAGCATGAGATGTGATATCTCAATGCTTCTAATACCAAACCTGAGATCCTACCTCTAACATGAAATGTGATATCCAACTCCTTCCCTTTCCAAACGTGAGACCCTCCCTATAGCATGAGATGTGATATCCTAGTCCTTCCCATTCCAATCCTGAGACCCTTCCTATAGCATGAGATGTGATATCTCAATGCTTCTAATACCAAACCTGAGACCCTTCCTATAACATAATATGGGATATCCAACTCCTTCCCATTCCAATCCTGAGACCCTTCCGATAGCAGAGATGTGATATCTCAATGCTTATACCAAACCTGAGACCCTTCCTGTGGCATGAGATGTGTTGGGTATTTTGTGGATATTTGGGGCTTTGCGGTATTTTCTTACCGCCAAAATACCTTTAGCAATAATCACTCTCTGTATTCATATTGGGTCACACATGACAATAATACATTGCATTATTTCAGAATTCAGACCTATTTAGATGATGTGCGCGGTAGTTTGCGTGGTTGGTTGGTATAGTGGTTGGTTTATTTGTGGCCCCAATATCCAACACCCCTTGTTTTTTATCTAGATTGTTCTTGATCACTAGAGAGACCTCAGGCCTACATTTTAGGGATACCACATTTTCAGTGTTAGTGTTGTGTGCCACCATGGGCTATTGTGGTATTTTTGTGGTAATTTCCACTACCTTATATACGGTAGGGAACTATGTCCAGGGAGTCTCTCTTCCCGTTGACTCATGTACCTCCAACAGGCTATGCTACAAACAGTCACTCACAACTGTCCATACTGAATAGAATCATGCACACATCTGTTTTAAAATGACAATTGCACTGTTTAAAAATCTACCCACGTTTAAACCTTTCCCATGCAAAATGAAAGAGAGAAATAATACACACTAGCTATCTGTTTTCAAATGTTTTTGTATTATAGCAATTTCTTTTAAACACAGTTTAGCTTTTTTTACAGAAATAAATGAAATGGTACAACATTATTTGTGATAAAATGAACAGAGAGCTGCGAGAATATATTCAATTGGTAACATTAAATATGCTGATAAGAGACTGAGACTCCCTTTAATACACTGACTGAACAGTTTCGCACACTTTCGCACAGCTCCCACTCGCTTCTGTAATTACCTTATCTGTTCAGCATGAGTTTTCTTCGGCTATTCTCTTTCTGAATTTGGCTCCCTTGAAAATCAACCCAGTGAGAACAAGCGTCTGCCGTTCTCAAACCGGGGTTATTGCCTGGAACTCTCAGCTTTTGCAGCAGGAATGCCTCAGCCAGGAAACAGATCCTTCTCCCAGCTCTGCAAGATCTCGATTGTTCTCCCTCCCCTCAAGCTTCTCCAGCAAAGTTCTAATCACAGCCTCTAGCATGATACTTGCTATGACGCTGCTCCAATCAGAATCAATCATGTCATCTCCTCCCTCACTACACAATGGCTCACTTCTACAGTAAAAATTGTAACAAACTGATTTCCTGTTCCTTCGAGCTCTTTGCTTCCTGTAGTTATGTGGACAGAGCAGCAGAGAAAAAAAATGAATGTGCGTTTAAAAGTTCACTTTCAGAGTAGGCCTAATTCTGCAGTGGAGACACATTTTTATTAGTGGGTTATGTTAAATGAAGTTTTATTAGTCAGGTTAGTTATTAATAAGGTTAGTTATTAATTTTCAAATGTGTCTCTTGCAACATAGGCATTTCAGGTGAAAAAAAGTGTGCATTTTGAATGTGCACATGTGTGCTTTTAACTGTAAAAATAGATTTGCATCTTATATGTAAAAATCGTTTTTGACTGAATAGCCTGTCTTTACTTATATGTCCATGTCACTCTGGCAACACATATAGCAATGCACCACACCCATGTGGTGGTGCTGCATCAAAAAAAAAATGCTACCTGTGCAGTAGTGCTGTACTCTGTGCTGTAACACGCCAAATATCCTTACAGATGTCATATACAACTCCTTCCCATTCCAATCCTGAGACCCTTCCTATAGCATGAGATGTGATATCTCAATGCTTATACCAAACCTGAGACCCTTCCTATAGCATGAGATGTGATATCCAACTCCTTCTCATTCCAATCCTGAGACCCTTCCTATAACATGAGATGTGATGTCTCAATGCTTCTAATACCAAACCTGAGATCCTTCCTATGGCATGAGATGTCATATAAAAATCCTTCCCATTCCAATCCTGAGACCCTTCCTATAGCATGAGATGTGATATCGAACTCCTTCCCATTCCAATCCTTAGACACTTCCTATAGCATGAGTTTTGATATCTCAATGCTTCTAATACCAAACCTGAGATCCTTCCGATAGCATGAGATGTGATATCTCAATGCTTCTAATACCAAACCTGAGATCATTCCTATAACACGAGATGTAATATCCAAATCCTTCCCCTTCCAAACCTGAGACCCTCCCTTTAGCATTAGATGTGATATCCAACTCCTTCCCATTCCAATCCTGAGACACTTCCTATAGCATGAGATGTGATGTCTCGATGCTTCTAATACCAAACCTGAGATCCTTCCTATAACATGAGATGTGATATCCAACTCCTTCCAATTCCAATCCTGAGACACTTCCTATAGCATGAGAAGTGATATCTCCATGCTTATACCAAACCTGAGACCCTTCCTATAGCATGAGATGTGATATCCAAATCCTTCCCATTGCAATCCTGAGACCCTTCCTATAGCATGAGATGTGATATCTCAATGCTTATACCAAACCTGAGAGCCTACCTATAGCATGAGATGTGATATCCAAGTCCATCCCATTCCAATCCTTAGACCCTTCCTACAGCATGCGATGTGATATCTCAATGATTCTAATACCAAACCAGAGACCCGTCCTATAACATGAGATGGGATATCCAACTCCTTCCCATTCCATTCCTGAGCCACTTCCGATAGCAGAGATGTGATATCTCAATGCTTATACCAAACCTGAGACCCTTCCTATAACATGAGATGTGATATCCAACTCCTTCCCGTTCAAAACCTGAGACCCTTCCTATAGCATATGTGATATCCAACTCCTTCCCATTCCAAACATGAGACCCTTCCTATAGCAAGAATGTAATATCCAACTCCTACCCATTCCAATCCTGAGACCATTCCTATAGCATGAGATGTGATATCTCAATGCTTCTAATACCAAACCTGAGATACTTCCTATGACATGAGATGTGATATCCAATTCCTTCCCATTCCAAACCTGAGATCCTTCCTACAGCATGCAATGTGATATCTCAATGCTTCTAATACCAAACCTGAGACCCGTCCTATAACATGAGATGGGATATCCAACTCCTTCCCGTTCCAAACCTGATACCCTTCCTATAGCATGAGATGTGATATCCAACTCCTTCCCATCCCAAACCTGAGATACCTCCGATAGCAGAGATGTGATATCTCAATGCTTATACCAAACCTGAGACTCTTCCTATAACATGAGATGTGATATCCAACTCCTTCCCGTTCCAAACCTGAGACCCTTCCTATAGCATGAGATGTGATATCCAACTCCTTCCCATTCCAATCCTGAGACCCTTCCGATAGCATGAGATGTGATATCTCAATGCTTCTAATACCAAACCTGTGATCCTTCCTATAACATAAGATGTGATATCCAATCCTTCCCCTTCCAAACCTGAGACCCTCCCTTTAGCATGAGATGTGATATCCAACTCCTTCCCATTCCAATCCTGAGACCCTTCCTACAGCATGAGATGTGATATCTCAATGCTTCTAATACCAAACCTGAGACCCTTCCTATAACATGAGATGGGAATATCCAACTCCTTCCCATTCCAATCCTGAGACCCGTCCGATAGCAGAGATGTGATATCTCAATGCTTATACCAAACCTGAGATCCTTCCTATAACATGAGATGTGATATCCAACTCCTTCCCATTCCAATCCTGAGACCCTTCCTATAGCATGAGATGTGATATCTCACTGCTTATACCAAACCTGAGACCCTTCCTATAGCATGAGATGTGATATCCAACTCCTTCCCATTCCAATCCTGAGACCCTTCCTATAGCATGAGATGTGATATCTCAATGCTTCTAATATCAAACTTGAGACCCTCCCTATAGCATGGATTGTGATATCCAAGTCCTTCCCATTCCAATCCTGAGACACTTCCTACAGCATGAGATGTGATATCGCAATGCTTCTAATACCAAACCTGAGACTCTTCCTATAACATGAGATGGGATATCCAACTCCTTCCCATTCCAATCCTGAGACCCTTCCGATAGCAGAGATGTGATATCTCAATGCTTATACCAAACCTGAGACCCTTCCTACGGCATGAGATGTCATATACAACTCCTTTCCATTCCAATCCTGAGACCCTTCCTATAGCATGAGATGTGATATCCAACTCCTTCCCATTCCAATCCTGAGACCCTTCCTATAGCATGAGATGTGATGTCTCAATGCTTCTAATACCAAACCTGGAATCCTTCCTATAACATGAGATGTGATATCCAACTCCTTCCATTCCAATCCTGAGACCCTTCCTATAGCATGAGATGTGATAACTCAATGCTTATACCAAACCTGAGACCTTCCTATAGCATGAGATGTGATACCCAACTCCTTCCCATTCCAATCCTGAGACCCTTCCTATAGCATGAGATGTGATATCTCAATGCCTCTAATACCAAACCTGAGATCCTTCCTCTAACATGAAATGTGATATCCAACTCCTTCCCTTTCCAAACCTGAGAGCCTATCTATAGCATGAGATGTGATATCCAAGTCCTTCCCATTCTAATCCTTAGACCCTTCCTACAGCATGCAATATGATATCTCAATGCTTATACCAAACCTGAGACCCTTCCTATAACATGAGATGTGATATCCAACTCCTTCCCATTCCAAACCTGAGAGCCTTACTTTAGCATGAGATGTGACATCCAGCTCCTTCCCATTCCAATCCTGAGACACTTCCGATAGCATGAGATGTGATAACTCAATGCTTCTAATATCAAAACTGAGACCCTCCCTATAGCATGAGATGTGATATTTCAATGCTTCTACAAAACCTGAGACCCTTCCTTTAGCATGAGATGTGATATCCAACTCCTTCCCATTCCAATCCTGAGACCCTTCCTATAGCATGAGATGTGATATCTCAATACTTCTAATACCAAACCTGATATCCTTCTGATAACATGAGATGTGATATCCAAATCCTTCCCCTTCCAAACCTGAGACCCTCCCTTTAGCATGAGATGTGATATCTAACTCCTTCCCATACCAATCCTGAGACCCTTCTGATAGCATTAGATGTGATATCTCAATGCTTCTAATACCAAACCTGAGATCCTTCCGATAGCATGAGATGTGATATCTCAATGCTTCTAATACCAAACCTGAGATCATTCCTATAACACGAGATGTAATATCCAAATCCTTCCCCTTCCAAACCTGAGACCCTCCCTTTAGCATTAGATGTGATATCCAACTCCTTCCCATTCCAATCCTGAGACACTTCCTATAGCATGAGATGTGATGTCTCGATGCTTCTAATACCAAACCTGAGATCCTTCCTATAACATGAGATGTGATATCCAACTCCTTCCAATTCCAATCCTGAGACACTTCCTATAGCATGAGAAGTGATATCTCCATGCTTATACCAAACCTGAGACCCTTCCTATAGCATGAGATGTGATATCCAAATCCTTCCCATTCCAATCCTGAGACCCTTCCTATAGCATGAGATGTGATATCTCAATGCTTATACCAAACCTGAGATCCTTCCTATAACATGAGATGTGATATCCAACTCCTTCCCATTCCAATCCTGAGACCCTTCCTATAGCATGAGATGTGATATCTCACTGCTTATACCAAACCTGAGACCCTTCCTATAGCATGAGATGTGATATCCAACTCCTTCCCATTCCAATCCTGAGACCCTTCCTATAGCATGAGATGTGATATCTCAATGCTTCTAATATCAAACTTGAGACCCTCCCTATAGCATGGATTGTGATATCCAAGTCCTTCCCATTCCAATCCTGAGACACTTCCTACAGCATGAGATGTGATATCGCAATGCTTCTAATACCAAACCTGAGACTCTTCCTATAACATGAGATGGGATATCCAACTCCTTCCCATTCCAATCCTGAGACCCTTCCGATAGCAGAGATGTGATATCTCAATGCTTATACCAAACCTGAGACCCTTCCTACGGCATGAGATGTCATATACAACTCCTTTCCATTCCAATCCTGAGACCCTTCCTATAGCATGAGATGTGATATCCAACTCCTTCCCATTCCAATCCTGAGACCCTTCCTATAGCATGAGATGTGATGTCTCAATGCTTCTAATACCAAACCTGAGATCCTTCCTATAACATGAGATGTGATATCCAACTCCTTCCATTCCAATCCTGAGACCCTTCCTATAGCATGAGATGTGATAACTCAATGCTTATACCAAACCTGAGACCTTCCAATAGCATGAGATGTGATACCCAACTCCTTCCCATTCCAATCCTGAGACCCTTCCTATAGCATGAGATGTGATATCTCAATGCCTCTAATACCAAACCTGAGATCCTTCCTCTAACATGAAATGTGATATCCAACTCCTTCCCTTTCCAAACCTGAGAGCCTATCTATAGCATGAGATGTGATATCCAAGTCCTTCCCATTCTAATCCTTAGACCCTTCCTACAGCATGCAATATGATATCTCAATGCTTATACCAAACCTGAGACCCTTCCTATAACATGAGATGTGATATCCAACTCCTTCCCATTCCAAACCTGAGAGCCTTACTTTAGCATGAGATGTGACATCCAGCTCCTTCCCATTCCAATCCTGAGACACTTCCGATAGCATGAGATGTGATAACTCAATGCTTCTAATATCAAAACTGAGACCCTCCCTATAGCATGAGATGTGATATTTCAATGCTTCTACAAAACCTGAGACCCTTCCTTTAGCATGAGATGTGATATCCAACTCCTTCCCATTCCAATCCTGAGACCCTTCCTATAGCATGAGATGTGATATCTCAATACTTCTAATACCAAACCTGATATCCTTCTGATAACATGAGATGTGATATCCAAATCCTTCCCCTTCCAAACCTGAGACCCTCCCTTTAGCATGAGATGTGATATCTAACTCCTTCCCATACCAATCCTGAGACCCTTCTGATAGCATTAGATGTGATATCTCAATGCTTCTAATACCAAACCTGAGATCCTTCCGATAGCATGAGATGTGATATCTCAATGCTTCTAATACCAAACCTGAGATCATTCCTATAACACGAGATGTAATATCCAAATCCTTCCCCTTCCAAACCTGAGACCCTCCCTTTAGCATTAGATGTGATATCCAACTCCTTCCCATTCCAATCCTGAGACACTTCCTATAGCATGAGATGTGATGTCTCGATGCTTCTAATACCAAACCTGAGATCCTTCCTATAACATGAGATGTGATATCCAACTCCTTCCAATTCCAATCCTGAGACACTTCCTATAGCATGAGAAGTGATATCTCCATGCTTATACCAAACCTGAGACCCTTCCTATAGCATGAGATGTGATATCCAAATCCTTCCCATTCCAATCCTGAGACCCTTCCTATAGCATGAGATGTGATATCTCAATGCTTATACCAAACCTGAGAGCCTACCTATAGCATGAGATGTGATATCCAAGTCCATCCCATTCCAATCCTTAGACCCTTCCTACAGCATGCGATGTGATATCTCAATGATTCTAATACCAAACCAGAGACCCGTCCTATAACATGAGATGGGATATCCAACTCCTTCCCATTCCATTCCTGAGCCACTTCCGATAGCAGAGATGTGATATCTCAATGCTTATACCAAACCTGAGACCCTTCCTATAACATGAGATGTGATATCCAACTCCTTCCCGTTCCAAACCTGAGACCCTTCCTATAGCATATGTGATATCCAACTCCTTCCCATTCCAAACATGAGACCCTTCCTATAGCAAGAATGTAATATCCAACTCCTACCCATTCCAATCCTGAGACCATTCCTATAGCATGAGATGTGATATCTCAATGCTTCTAATACCAAACCTGAGATACTTCCTATGACATGAGATGTGATATCCAATTCCTTCCCATTCCAAACCTGAGATCCTTCCTACAGCATGCAATGTGATATCTCAATGCTTCTAATACCAAACCTGAGACCCGTCCTATAACATGAGATGGGATATCCAACTCCTTCCCGTTCCAAACCTGATACCCTTCCTATAGCATGAGATGTGATATCCAACTCCTTCCCATCCCAAACCTGAGACACCTCCGATAGCAGAGATGTGATATCTCAATGCTTATACCAAACCTGAGACTCTTCCTATAACATGAGATGTGATATCCAACTCCTTCCCGTTCCAAACCTGAGACCCTTCCTATAGCATGAGATGTGATATCCAACTCCTTCCCATTCCAATCCTGAGACCCTTCCGATAGCATGAGATGTGATATCTCAATGCTTCTAATACCAAACCTGTGATCCTTCCTATAACATAAGATGTGATATCCAATCCTTCCCCTTCCAAACCTGAGACCCTCCCTTTAGCATGAGATGTGATATCCAACTCCTTCCCATTCCAATCCTGAGACCCTTCCTACAGCATGAGATGTGATATCTCAATGCTTCTAATACCAAACCTGAGACCCTTCCTATAACATGAGATGGGAATATCCAACTCCTTCCCATTCCAATCCTGAGACCCGTCCGATAGCAGAGATGTGATATCTCAATGCTTATACCAAACCTGAGATCCTTCCTATAACATGAGATGTGATATCCAACTCCTTCCCATTCCAATCCTGAGACCCTTCCTATAGCATGAGATGTGATATCTCACTGCTTATACCAAACCTGAGACCCTTCCTATAGCATGAGATGTGATATCCAACTCCTTCCCATTCCAATCCTGAGACCCTTCCTATAGCATGAGATGTGATATCTCAATGCTTCTAATATCAAACTTGAGACCCTCCCTATAGCATGGATTGTGATATCCAAGTCCTTCCCATTCCAATCCTGAGACACTTCCTACAGCATGAGATGTGATATCGCAATGCTTCTAATACCAAACCTGAGACTCTTCCTATAACATGAGATGGGATATCCAACTCCTTCCCATTCCAATCCTGAGACCCTTCCGATAGCAGAGATGTGATATCTCAATGCTTATACCAAACCTGAGACCCTTCCTACGGCATGAGATGTCATATACAACTCCTTTCCATTCCAATCCTGAGACCCTTCCTATAGCATGAGATGTGATATCCAACTCCTTCCCATTCCAATCCTGAGACCCTTCCTATAGCATGAGATGTGATGTCTCAATGCTTCTAATACCAAACCTGAGATCCTTCCTATAACATGAGATGTGATATCCAACTCCTTTCATTCCAATCCTGAGACCCTTCCTATAACATGAGATGTGATAACTCAATGCTTATACCAAACCTGAGACCTTCCTATAGCATGAGATGTGATACCCAACTCCTTCCCATTCCAATCCTGAGACCCTTCCTATAGCATGAGATGTGATATCTCAATGCCTCTAATACCAAACCTGAGATCCTTCCTCTAACATGAAATGTGATATCCAACTCCTTCCCTTTCCAAACCTGAGAGCCTATCTATAGCATGAGATGTGATATCCAAGTCCTTCCCATTCTAATCCTTAGACCCTTCCTACAGCATGCAATATGATATCTCAATGCTTATACCAAACCTGAGACCCTTCCTATAACATGAGATGTGATATCCAACTCCTTCCCATTCCAAACCTGAGAGCCTTACTTTAGCATGAGATGTGACATCCAGCTCCTTCCCATTCCAATCCTGAGACACTTCCGATAGCATGAGATGTGATAACTCAATGCTTCTAATATCAAAACTGAGACCCTCCCTATAGCATGAGATGTGATATTTCAATGCTTCTACAAAACCTGAGACCCTTCCTTTAGCATGAGATGTGATATCCAACTCCTTCCCATTCCAATCCTGAGACCCTTCCTATAGCATGAGATGTGTTATCTCAATACTTCTAATACCAAACCTGATATCCTTCTGATAACATGAGATGTGATATCCAAATCCTTCCCCTTCCAAACCTGAGACCCTCCCTTTAGCATGAGATGTGATATCTAACTCCTTCCCATACCAATCCTGAGACCCTTCTGATAGCATTAGATGTGATATCTCAATGCTTCTAATACCAAACCTGAGATCCTTCCGATAGCATGAGATGTGATATCTCAATGCTTCTAATACCAAACCTGAGATCCTTCCTATAACATGAGATGTGATATCCAAATCCTTCCCCTTCCAAACCTGAGACCCTCCCTTTAGCATGAGATGTGATATCCAACTCCTTCCCATTCCAATCCTGAGACCCTTCTGATAGCATGAGATGTGATATCTCAATGCCTCTAATACCAAACCTGAGACCCTCCCTTTAGCATGAGATGTGATATCCAACTCCTTCCCTTTCCAAACGTGAGACCCTCCCTATAGCATGAGATGTGATATCCTAGTCCTTCCCATTCCAATCCTGAGACCCTTCCTATAGCATGAGATGTGATATCTCAATGCTTCTAATACCAAACCTGAGACCCTTCCTATAACATAATATGGGATATCCAACTCCTTCCCATTCCAATCCTGAGACCCTTCCGATAGCAGAGATGTGATATCTCAATGCTTATACCAAACCTGAGACCCTTCCTGTGGCATGAGATGTGTTGGGTATTTTGTGGATATTTGGGGCTTTGCGGTATTTTCTTACCGCCAAAATACCTTTAGCAATAATCACTCTCTGTATTCATATTGGGTCACACATGACAATAATACATTGCATTATTTCAGAATTCAGACCTATTTAGATGATGTGCGCGGTAGTTTGCGTGGTTGGTTGGTATAGTGGTTGGTTTATTTGTGGCCCCAATATCCAACACCCCTTGTTTTTTATCTAGATTGTTCTTGATCACTAGAGAGACCTCAGGCCTACATTTTAGGGATACCACATTTTCAGTGTTAGTGTTGTGTGCCACCATGGGCTATTGTGGTATTTTTGTGGTAATTTCCACTACCTTATATACGGTAGGGAACTATGTCCAGGGAGTCTCTCTTCCCGTTGACTCATGTACCTCCAACAGGCTATGCTACAAACAGTCACTCACAACTGTCCATACTGAATAGAATCATGCACACATCTGTTTTAAAATGACAATTGCACTGTTTAAAAATCTACCCACGTTTAAACCTTTTCCCATGCAAAATGAAAGAGAGAAATAATACACACTAGCTATCTGTTTTCAAATGTTTTTGTATTATAGCAATTTCTTTTAAACACAGTTTAACTTTTTTTACAGAAATAAATGAAATGGTACAACATTATTTGTGATAAAATGAACAGAGAGCTGCGAGAATATATTCAATTGGTAACATTAAATATGCTGATAAGAGACTGAGACTCCCTTTAATACACTGACTGAACAGTTTCGCACACTTTCGCACAGCTCCCACTCGCTTCTGTAATTACCTTATCTGTTCAGCATGAGTTTTCTTCGGCTATTCTCTTTCTGAATTTGGCTCCCTTGAAAATCAACCCAGTGAGAACAAGCGTCTGCCGTTCTCAAACCGGGGTTATTGCCTGGAACTCTCAGCTTTTGCAGCAGGAATGCCTCAGCCAGGAAACAGATCCTTCTCCCAGCTCTGCAAGATCTCGATTGTTCTCCCTCCCCTCAAGCTTCTCCAGCAAAGTTCTAATCACAGCCTCTAGCATGATACTTGCT
This sequence comes from Ambystoma mexicanum, assembly GCF_040938575.1. Lineage (NCBI taxonomy): Eukaryota > Metazoa > Chordata > Amphibia > Caudata > Ambystomatidae > Ambystoma > Ambystoma mexicanum. Next base: position 568,823,008 of record NC_090932.1, on the reverse strand, counting down.
ATGACGCTGCTCCAATCAGAATCAATCATGTCATCTCCTCCCTCACTACACAATGGCTCACTTCTACAGTAAAAATTGTAACAAACTGATTTCCTGTTCCTTCGAGCTCTTTGCTTCCTGTAGTTATGTGGACAGAGCAGCAGAGAAAAAAAATGAATGTGCGTTTAAAAGTTCACTTTCAGAGTAGGCCTAATTCTGCAGTGGAGACACATTTTTATTAGTGGGTTATGTTAAATGAAGTTTTATTAGTCAGGTTAGTTATTAATAAGGTTAGTTATTAATTTTCAAATGTGTCTCTTGCAACATAGGCATTTCAGGTGAAAAATAGTGTGCATTTTGAATGTGCACATGTGTGCTTTTAACTGTAAAAATAGATTTGCATCTTATATGTAAAAATCGTTTTTGACTGAATAGCCTGTCTTTACTTATATGTCCATGTCACTCTGGCAACACATATAGCAATGCACCACACCCATGTGGTGGTGCTGCATCAAAAAAAAAATGCTACCTGTGCAGTAGTGCTGTACTCTGTGCTGTAACGCGCCAAATATCCTTACAGATGTCATATACAACTCCTTCCCATTCCAATCCTGAGACCCTTCCTATAGCATGAGATGTGATATCTCAATGCTTATACCAAACCTGAGACCCTTCCTATAGCATGAGATGTGATATCCAACTCCTTCTCATTCCAATCCTGAGACCCTTCCTATAACATGAGATGTGATGTCTCAATGCTTCTAATACCAAACCTGAGATCCTTCCTATGGCATGAGATGTCATATAAAAATCCTTCCCATTCCAATCCTGAGACCCTTCCTATAGCATGAGATGTGATATCGAACTCCTTCCCATTCCAATCCTTAGACCCTTCCTATAGCATGAGTTTTGATATCTCAATGCTTCTAATACCAAACCTGAGATCCTTCCGATAGCATGAGATGTGATATCTCAATGCTTCTAATACCAAACCTGAGATCATTCCTATAACAGGAGATGTAATATCCAAATCCTTCCCCTTCCAAACCTGAGACCCTCCCTTTAGCATGAGATGTGATATCCAACTCCTTCCCATTCCAATCCTGAGACACTTCCTATAGCATGAGATGTGATGTCTCGATGCTTCTAATACCAAACCTGAGATCCTTCCTATAACATGAGATGTGATATCCAACTCCTTCCAATTCCAATCCTGAGACACTTCCTATAGCATGAGAAGTGATATCTCCAAGCTTATACCAAACCTGAGACCCTTCCTATAGCATGAGATGTGATATCCAAATCCTTCCCATTCCAATCCTGAGACCCTTCCTACAGCATGCGATGTGATATCTCAATGATTCTAATACCAAACCAGAGACCCGTCCTATAACATGAGATGGGATATCCAACTCCTTCCCATTCCAATCCTGAGCCACTTCCGATAGCAGAGATGTGATATCTCAATGCTTATACCAAACCTGAGACCCTTCCTATGACATGAGATGTGATATCCAACTCCTTCCAATTCCAATCCTGAGACACTTCCTATAGCATGAGATGTGATATCTCAATGCTTATACCAAACCTGAGAGCCTACCTATAGCATGAGATGTGATATCCAAGTCCATCCCATTCCAATCCTTAGACCCTTCCTACAGCATGCGATGTGATATCTCAATGATTCTAATACCAAACCAGAGACCCGTCCTATAACATGAGATGGGATATCCAACTCCTTCCCATTCCAATCCTGAGCCACTTCCGATAGCAGAGATGTGATATCTCAATGCTTATACCAAACCTGAGACCCTTCCTATAACATGAGATGTGATATCCAACTCCTTCCCGTTCCAAACCTGAGACCCTTCCTATAGCATATGTGATATCCAACTCCTTCCCATTCCAAACATGAGACCCTTCCTATAGCAAGAATGTAATATCCAACTCCTACCCATTCCAATCCTGAGACCATTCCTATAGCATGAGATGTAATATCTCAATGCTTCTAATACCAAACCTGAGATACTTCCTATGACATGAGATGTGATATCCAATTCCTTCCCATTCCAAACCTGAGATCCTTCCTACAGCATGCGATGTGATATCTCAATGCTTCTAATACCAAACCTGAGACCCGTCCTATAACATGAGATGGGATATCCAACTCCTTCCCGTTCCAAACCTGATACCCTTCCTATAGCATGAGATGTGATATCCAACTCCTTCCCATCCCAAACCTGAGACACCTCCGATAGCAGAGATGTGATATCTCAATGCTTATACCAAACCTGAGACTCTTCCTATAACATGAGATGTGATATCCAACTCCTTCCCGTTCCAAACCTGAGACCCTTCCTATAGCATGAGATGTGATATCCAACTCCTTCTCATTCCAATCCTGAGACCCTTCCGATAGCATGAGATGTGATATCTCAATGCTTCTAATACCAAACCTGTGATCCTTCCTATAACATAAGATGTGATATCCAATCCTTCCCCTTCCAAACCTGAGACCCTCCCTTTAGCATGAGATGTGATATCCAACTCCTTCCCATTCCAATCCTGAGACCCTTCCTACAGCATGAGATGTGATATCTCAATGCTTCTAATACCAAACCTGAGACCCTTCCTATAACATGAGATGGGAATATCCAACTCCTTCCCATTCCAATCCTGAGACCCGTCCGATAGCAGAGATGTGATATCTCAATGCTTATACCAAACCTGAGATCCTTCCTATAACATGAGATGTGATATCCAACTCCTTCCCATTCCAATCCTGAGACCCTTCCTATAGCATGAGATGTGATATCTCACTGCTTATACCAAACCTGAGACCCTTCCTATAGCATGAGATGTGATATCCAACTCCTTCCCATTCCAATCCCGAGACCCTTCCTATAGCATGAGATGTGATATCTCAATGCTTCTAATATCAAACTTGAGACCCTCCCTATAGCATGAGATGTGATATCCAAGTCCTTCCCATTCCAATCCTGAGACACTTCCTACAGCATGAGATGTGATATCTCAATGCTTCTAATACCAAACCTGAGACTCTTCCTATAACATGAGATGGGATATCCAACTCCTTCCCATTCCAATCCTGAGACCCTTCCGATAGCAGAGATGTGATATCTCAATGCTTATACCAAACCTGAGACCCTTCCTACGGCATGAGATGTCATATACAACTCCTTTCCATTCCAATCCTGAGACCCTTCCTATAGCATGAGATGTGATATCCAACTCCTTCCCATTCCAATCCTGAGACCCTTCCTATAGCATGAGATGTGATGTCTCAATGCTTCTAATACCAAACCTGAGATCCTTCCTATAACATGAGATGTGATATCCAACTCCTTCCATTCCAATCCTGAGACCCTTCCTATAGCATGAGATGTGATAACTCAATGCTTATACCAAACCTGAGACCTTCCTATAGCATGAGATGTGATACCCAACTCCTTCCCATTCCAATCCTGAGACCCTTCCTATAGCATGAGATGTGATATCTCAATGCCTCTAATACCAAACCTGAGATCCTTCCTCTAACATGAAATGTGATATCCAACTCCTTCCCTTTCCAAACCTGAGAGCCTATCTATAGCATGAGATGTGATATCCAAGTCCTTCCCATTCTAATCCTTAGACCCTTCCTACAGCATGCAATATGATATCTCAATGATTCTAATAACAAACCTGAGACCCGTCCTATAACATGAGATGGGATATCCAACTCCTTCCCATTCCAATCCTGAGACACTTCCGATAGCAGAGATGTGATATCTCAATGCTTATACCAAACCTGAGACCCTTCCTATAACATGAGATGTGATATCCAACTCCTTCCCATTCCAAACCTGAGAGCCTTACATTAGCATGAGATGTGACATCCAGCTCCTTCCCATTCCAATCCTGAGACACTTCCGATAGCATGAGATGTGATAACTCAATGCTTCTAATATCAAAACTGAGACCCTCCCTATAGCATGAGATGTGATATTTCAATGCTTCTACAAAACCTGAGACCCTTCCTTTAGCATGAGATGTGATATCCAACTCCTTCCCATTCCAATCCTGAGACCCTTCCTATAGCATGAGATGTGATATCTCAATACTTCTAATACCAAACCTGATATCCTTCTGATAACATGAGATGTGATATCCAAATCCTTCCCCTTCCAAACCTGAGACCCTCCCTTTAGCATGAGATGTGATATCTAACTCCTTCCCATACCAATCCTGAGACCCTTCTGATAGCATTAGATGTGATATCTCAATGCTTCTAATACCAAACCTGAGATCCTTCAGATAGCATGAGATGTGATATCTCAATGCTTCTAATACCAAACCTGAGATCCTTCCTATAACATGAGATGTGATATCCAAATCCTTCCCCTTCCAAACCTGAGACCCTCCCTTTAGCATGAGATGTGATATCCAACTCCTTCCCATTCCAATCCTGAGACCCTTCTGATAGCATGAGATGTGATATCTCAATGCCTCTAATACCAAACCTGAGACCCTTCCTTTAGCATGAGATGTGATATCCAACTCCTTCCCATTCCAACCTGAGACCCTTCCTATAGCATGAGATGGGATATCCAACTCCTTCCAAATCCAATCCTGATACCCTTCCGATAGCATGAGATGTGATATCCCAATGCTTCTACCAAACCTGAGACCCATACTATGGCATGAGATGTGATATCAAACTCTTTCCCATTCCAATCCTGAGACCCTTCCTATAGCTTGAGATGTGATATCCAACTCATTCCCATTCCAATTCTGAGACCCTTCCTATACCATGAGACTTGATATCTCAATGCTTCTAATACCAAACCTGAGACCCGTCCTATAACATGAGATGTGATATCCAAATCCTTCCCCTTCCAAACCTTAGACCCTTCCTTTATCATGAGATGTGATATCCAACTCCTTCCCATTCCAATCCTGAGACCCTTCCGATATCATGAGATGTGATATCTCAATGCTTCTAATATCAAACTTGAGACCCTCCCTATAGCATGAGATGTGATATCCAAGTCCTTCCCATTCCAATCCTGAGACCCTTCCTATAGCATGAGATGTGATATCTCAATGCTTCTAATACCAAACCTGAGACCCTTCCTGTAACATGAGATGGGAATATCCAACTCCTTCCCATTCCAATCCTGAGACCCTTCCGATAGCAGAGATGTGATATCTCAATGCTTATACCAAACCTGAGATCCTTCCTATAACATGAGATGTGATATCCATCTCCTTCCCATTCCAATCTTGAGACACTTCCTATAGCATGAGATGTGATATCTCACTGCTTATACCAAACCTGAGACCCTTCCTATAGCATGAGATGTGATATCTCAATTCTTCTAATATCAAACTTGAGACCCTCCCTATAGCATGAGATGTGATATCCAAGTCCTTCCCATTCCAATCCTGAGACACTTCCTATAGCATGAGATGTGATATCTCAATGCTTCTAATACCAAACCTGAGACTCTTCCTATAACATGAGATGGGATATCCAACTCCTTCCCATTCCAATCCTGAGACCCTTCCGATAGCAGAGATGTGATATCTCAATGCTTATACCAAACCTGAGACCCTTCCTACGGCATGAGATGTCATATACAACTCCTTCCCATTTCAATCCTGAGACCCTTCCTATAGCATGAGATGTGATATCTCAATGCTTATACCAAACCTGAGACCCTTCCTATAGCATGAGATGTGATATCCAACTCCTTCCCATTCCAATCCTGAGACCCTTCCTATAGCATGAGATGTGATGTCTCAATGCTTCTAATACCAAACCTGAGATCCTTCCTATAACATGAGATGTGATATCCAACTCCTTCCATTCCAATCCTGAGACCCTTCCTATAGCATGAGATGTGATATCTCAATGCTTATACCAAACCTGAGACCCTTCCTATAGCATGAGATGTGATATCCAAGTCCTTCCCATTCCAATCCTTAGACCCTTCCTACAGCATGCAATATGATATCTCAATGATTCTAATAACAATCCTGAGACCCGTCCTATAACATGAGATGGGATATCCAACTCCTTCCCATTCCAATCCTGAGACACTTCCTATAGCATGAGATGTGATATCTCAATGCTTATACCAAACCTGAGACCCTTCCTATAGCATGAGATGTGATATCCAACTCCTTCCCATTCCAATCCTGAGACCCTTCCTATAGCATGAGATGTGATATCTCAATGCTTCTACCAAACCTGAGACCCTTCCTTTAGCATGAGATGGGATATCCAACTCCTTCCTATTCCAATCCTGAGACCCTTCCTATAGCATGAGATGTGATATCTCAATACTTCTAATACCAAACCTGAGATCCTTCCGATAACATGAGATGTGATATCCAAATCCTTCCCCTTCCAAACCTGAGACCCTCCCTTTAGCATGAGATGTGATATCCAACTCCTTCCCATTCCAATCCTGAGACCCTTCTGATAGCATGAGATGTGATATCTCAATGCTTCTAATACCAAACCTGAGATCCTTCCGATAGCATGAGATGTGATATCTCAATGCTTCTAATACCAAACCTGAGATCCTTCCTATAACATGAGATGTGATATCCAAATCCTTCCCCTTCCAAACCTGAGACCCTCCCTTTAGCATGAGATGTGATATCCAACTCCTTCCCCTTCCAATCCTGAGACCCTTCTGATAGCATGAGATGTGATATCTCAATGCCTCTAATACCAAACCTGAGATCCTACTTCTAACATGAAATGTGATATCCAACTCTTTCCCCTTCCAAACCTCAGAGCCTTCCTATAACATGAGATGTGATATCCAACTCCTTCCCATTCCAACCTGAGACCCTTCCTATAGCATGAGATGTGATATCTCAATGCCTCTAATACCAAACCTGAGATCATTCCTCTAACATGAAATGTGATATCCAACTCCTTCCCTTTCCAAACCTGAGAGCCTATCTATAGCATGAGATGTGATATCCAAGTCCTTCCCATTCCAATCCTTAGACCCTTCCTACAGCATGAAATATGATATCTCAATGATTCTAATAACAAACCTGAGACCCGTCCTATAACATGAGATAGGATATCCAACTCCTTCCCATTCCAATCCTGAGACACTTCCGATAGCAGAGATGTGATATCTCAATGCTTATCCCAAACCTGAGACCCTTCCTATAACATGAGATGTGATATCCAACTCCTTCCCGTTCCAAACCTGAGACCCTTCCTTTAGCATGAGATGTGATATCCAGCTCCTTCCCATTCCAATCCTGAGACACTTCCGATAGCATGAGATCTGATATCTCAATGCTTCTAATATCAAAACTGAGACCCTCCCTATAGCATGATATGTGATATCTAAGTCCTTCCCATTCCAATCCTGAGACCCTTCCTATAGCATGAGATGTGATATCTCAATGCTTCTACCAAACCTGAGACCCTTCCTTTAGCATGAGATGTGATATCCAACTCCTTCCCATTCCAATCCTGAGACCCTCCCTTTAGCATGAGATGTGATATCCAACTGCTTCCCATTCCAATCCTGAGACCCTTCTGATAGCATGAGATGTGATATCTCAATGCTTCTAATACCAAACCTGAGACCCTTCCTACAGCATGCGATGGGATATCTCAATGCTTCTAATATCAAACATGAGACCCGTCCTATAGCATGGGATGTGATATCTCAATACTTCTAATACCAAACCTGAGATCCTTCCGATAACATGAGATGTGATATCCAAATCCTTCCCCTTCCAAACCTGAGACCCTCCCTTTAGCATGAGATGTGATATCCAACTGCTTCCCATTCCAATCCTGAGACCCTTCTGATAGCATGAGATGTGATATCTCAATGCTTCTAATACCAAACCTGAGACCCTTCCTACAGCATGCGATGGGATATCTCAATGCTTCTAATATCAAACCTGAGACCCGTCCTATAACATGAGATGGGATATCCAACTCCTTCCCGTTCCAAACCTGATACCCTTCCTATAGCATGAGATGTGATATCCAATTCCTTCCCATCCCAATCCTGAGACACCTCCGATAGCAGAGATGTGATATCTCAATGCTTATACCAAACCTGAGACTCTTCCTATAACATGAGATGTGATAGCCAACTCCTTCCCGTTCCAAACCTGAGACCCTTCCTATAGCATGAGATGTGATATCCAACTCCTTCCCATTCCAATCCTGAGACCCTTCCGATAGCATGAGATGTGATATCTCAATGCTTCTAATACCAAACCTGTGATCCTTCCTATAACAAGAGATGTGATATCCAAATCCTTTCCCTTCCAAACCCGAGACCCTCCCTTTAGCATGAGATGTGATATCTCAATGCCTCTAATACCAAACCTGAGATCCTTCCGATAGCATGAGATGTGATATCTCAATGCTTCTAATACCAAACCTGAGATCCTTCCTATAACATGAGATGTGATATCCAAATCCTTCCCCTTCCATTCCTGAGACCCTCCCTTTAGCATGAGATGTGATATCCAACTCCTTCCCATTCCAATCCTGAGACACACCCGATAGCAGAGATGTGATATCTCAATGCTTATACCAAACCTGAGACCCTTCCTATAACATGAGATCGGACATCCAACTCCTTCCCGTTCCAAACCTGAGACCCTTCCTTTAGCATGAGATGTGATATCCAGCTCCTTCCCATTCCAATCCTGAGACACTTCCGATAGCATGAGATGTGATATCTCAATGCTTCTAATATCAAAACTGAGACCCTCCCTATAGCATGATATGTGATATCTAAGTCCTTCCCATTCCAATCCTGAGACCCTTCCTATAGCATGAGATGTGATATCTCAATGCTTCTACCAAACCTGAGACCCTTCCTTTAGCATGAGATGGGATATCCAACTCCTTCCCATTCCAATCCTGAGACCCTTCCTATAGCATGAGATGTGATATCTCAATACTTCTAATACCAAACCTGAGATCATTCCGATAACATGAGATGTGATATCCAAATCCTTCCCCTTCGAAACCTGAGACCCTCCCTTTAGCATGAGATGTGATATCCAACTCCTTCCCATTCCAATCCTGAGACCCTTCTGATAGCATGAGATGTGATATCTCAATGCTTCTAATACCAAACCTGAGATCCTTCCGATAGCATGAGATGTGATATCTCAATGCTTCTAATACCAAACCTGAGATCATTCCTATAACATGAGATGTGATATCCAAATCCTTCCCCTTCCAAACCTGAGACCCTCCCTTTAGCATGAGATGTGATATCCAACTCCTTCCCCTTCCAATCCTGAGACCCTTCTGATAGCATGAGATGTGATATCTCAATGCCTCTAATACCAAACCTGAGATCCTACTTCTAACATGAAATGTGATATCCAACTCTTTCCCCTTCCAAACCTCAGAGCCTTCCTATAACATGAGATGTGATATCCAACTCCTTCCCATTCCAACCTGAGACCCTTCCTATAGCATGAGATGTGATATCTCAATGCCTCTAATACCAAACCTGAGATCCTTCCTCTAACATGAAATGTGATATCCAACTCCTTCCCTTTCCAAACCTGAGAGCCTATCTATAGCATGAGATGTGATATCCAAGTCCTTCCCATTCCAATCCTTAGACCCTTCCTACAGCATGAAATATGATATCTCAATGATTCTAATAACAAACCTGAGACCCGTCCTATAACATGAGATAGGATATCCAACTCCTTCCCATTCCAATCCTGAGACACTTCCGATAGCAGAGATGTGATATCTCAATGCTTATCCCAAACCTGAGACCCTTCCTATAACATGAGATGTGATATCCAACTCCTTCCCGTTCCAAACCTGAGACCCTTCCTTTAGCATGAGATGTGATATCCAGCTCCTTCCCATTCCAATCCTGAGACACTTCCGATGGCATGAGATCTGATATCTCAATGCTTCTAATATCAAAACTGAGACCCTCCCTATAGCATGATATGTGATATCTAAGTCCTTCCCATTCCAATCCTGAGACCCTTCCTATAGCATGAGATGTGATATCTCAATGCTTCTACCAAACCTGAGACCCTTCCTTTAGCATGAGATGTGATATCCAACTCCTTCCCATTCCAATCCTGAGACCCTCCCTTTAGCATGAGATGTGATATCCAACTGCTTCCCATTCCAATCCTGAGACCCTTCTGATAGCATGAGATGTGATATCTCAATGCTTCTAATACCAAACCTGAGACCCTTCCTACAGCATGCGATGGGATATCTCAATGCATCTAATATCAAACATGAGACCCGTCCTATAGCATGGGATGTGATATCTCAATACTTCTAATACCAAACTTGAGATCCTTCCGATAACATGAGATGTGATATCCAAATCCTTCCCCTTCCAAACCTGAGACCCTCCCTTTAGCATGAGATGTGATATCCAACTGCTTCCCATTCCAATCCTGAGACCCTTCTGATAGCATGAGATGTGATATCTCAATGCTTCTAATACCAAACCTGAGACCCTTCCTACAGCATGCGATGGGATATCTCAATGCTTCTAATATCAAACCTGAGACCCGTCCTATAACATGAGATGGGATATCCAACTCCTTCCCGTTCCAAACCTGATACCCTTCCTATAGCATGAGATGTGATATCCAATTCCTTCCCATCCCAATCCTGAGACACCTCCGATAGCAGAGATGTGATATCTCAATGCTTATACCAAACCTGAGACTCTTCCTATAACATGAGATGTGATATCCAACTCCTTCCCGTTCCAAACCTGAGACCCTTCCTATAGCATGAGATGTGATATCCAACTCCTTCCCATTCCAATCCTGAGACCCTTCCGATAGCATGAGATGTGATATCTCAATGCTTCTAATACCAAACCTGTGATCCTTCCTATAACAAGAGATGTGATATCCAAATCCTTTCCCTTCCAAACCCGAGACCCTCCCTTTAGCATGAGATGTGATATCTCAATGCCTCTAATACCAAACCTGAGATCCTTCCGATAGCATGAGATGTGATATCTCAATGCTTCTAATACCAAACCTGAGATCCTTCCTATAACATGAGATGTGATATCCAAATCCTTCCCCTTCCATTCCTGAGACCCTCCCTTTAGCATGAGATGTGATATCCAACTCCTTCCCATTCCAATCCTGAGACACTTCCGATAGCAGAGATGTGATATCTCAATGCTTATACCAAACCTGAGACCCTTCCTATAACATGAGATCGGACATCCAACTCCTTCCCGTTCCAAACCTGAGACCCTTCCTTTAGCATGAGATGTGATATCCAGCTCCTTCCCATTCCAATCCTGAGACACTTCCGATAGCATGAGATGTGATATCTCAATGCTTCTAATATCAAAACTGAGACCCTCCCTATAGCATGATATGTGATATCTAAGTCCTTCCCATTCCAATCCTGAGACCCTTCCTATAGCATGAGATGTGATATCTCAATGCTTCTACCAAACCTGAGACCCTTCCTTTAGCATGAGATGGGATATCCAACTCCTTCCCATTCCAATCCTGAGACCCTTCCTATAGCATGAGATGTGATATCTCAATACTTCTAATACCAAACCTGAGATCCTTCCGATAACATGAGATGTGATATCCAAATCCTTCCCCTTCCAAACCTGAGACCCTCCCTTTAGCATGAGATGTGATATCCAACTCCTTCCCATTCCAATCCTGAGACCCTTCTGATAGCATGAGATGTGATATCTCAATGCTTCTAATACCAAACCTGAGATCCTTCCGATAGCATGAGATGTGATATCTCAATGCTTCTAATACCAAACCTGAGATCCTTCCTATAACATGAGATGTGATATCCAAATCCTTCCCCTTCCAAACCTGAGACCCTCCCTTTAGCATGAGATGTGATATCCAACTCCTTCCCCTTCCAATCCTGAGACCCTTCTGATAGCATGAGATGTGATATCTCAATGCCTCTAATACCAAACCTGAGATCCTACTTCTAACATGAAATGTGATATCCAAATCTTTCCCCTTCCAAACCTCAGAGCCTTCCTATAACATGAGATGTGATATCCAACTCCTTCCCATTCCAACCTGAGACCCTTCCTATAGCATGAGATGTGATATCTCAATGCCTCTAATACCAAACCTGAGATCCTTCCTCTAACATGAAATGTGATATCCAACTCCTTCCCTTTCCAAACCTGAGAGCCTATCTATAGCATGAGATGTGATATCCAAGTCCTTCCCATTCCAATCCTTAGACCCTTCCTACAGCATGAAATATGATGTCTCAATGATTCTAATAACAAACCTGAGACCCGTCCTATAACATGAGATAGGATATCCAACTCCTTCCCATTCCAATCCTGAGACACTTCCGATAGCAGAGATGTGATATCTCAATGCTTATCCCAAACCTGAGACCCTTCCTATAACATGAGATGTGATATCCAACTCCTTCCCGTTCCAAACCTGAGACCCTTCCTTTAGCATGAGATGTGATATCCAGCTCCTTCCCATTCCAATCCTGAGACACTTCCGATAGCATGAGATCTGATATCTCAATGCTTCTAATATCAAAACTGAGACCCTCCCTATAGCATGATATGTGATATCTAAGTCCTTCCCATTCCAATCCTGAGACCCTTCCTATAGCATGAGATGTGATATCTCAATGCTTCTACCAAACCTGAGACCCTTCCTTTAGCATGAGATGTGATATCCAACTCCTTCCCATTCCAATCCTGAGACCCTCCCTTTAGCATGAGATGTGATATCCAACTGCTTCCCATTCCAATCCTGAGACCCTTCTGATAGCATGAGATGTGATATCTCAATGCTTCTAATACCAAACCTGAGACCCTTCCTACAGCATGCGATGGGATATCTCAATGCTTCTAATATCAAACATGAGACCCGTCCTATAGCATGGGATGTGATATCTCAATACTTCTAATACCAAACCTGAGATCCTTCCGATAACATGAGATGTGATATCCAAATCCTTCCCCTTCCAAACCTGAGACCCTCCCTTTAGCATGAGATGTGATATCCAACTGCTTCCCATTCCAATCCTGAGACCCTTCTGATAGCATGAGATGTGATATCTCAATGCTTCTAATACCAAACCTGAGACCCTTCCTACAGCATGCGATGGGATATCTCAATGCTTCTAATATCAAACCTGAGACCCATCCTATAACATGAGATGGGAAATCCAACTCCTTCCCGTTCCAAACCTGATACCCTTCCTATAGCATGAGATGTGATATCCAATTCCTTCCCATCCCAATCCTGAGACACCTCCGATAGCAGAGATGTGATATCTCAATGCTTATACCAAACCTGAGACTCTTCCTATAACATGAGATGTGATATCCAACTCCTTCCCGTTCCAAACCTGAGACCCTTCCTATAGCATGAGATGTGATATCCAACTCCTTCCCATTCCAATCCTGAGACCCTTCCGATAGCATGAGATGTGATATCTCAATGCTTCTAATACCAAACCTGTGATCCTTCCTATAACAAGAGATGTGATATCCAAATCCTTTCCCTTCCAAACCCGAGACCCTCCCTTTAGCATGAGATGTGATATCTCAATGCCTCTAATACCAAACCTGAGATCCTTCCGATAGCATGAGATGTGATATCTCAATGCTTCTAATACCAAACCTGAGATCCTTCCTATAACATGAGATGTGATATCCAAATCCTTCCCCTTCCATTCCTGAGACCCTCCCTTTAGCATGAGATGTGATATCCAAGTCCTTCCCATTCCAATCCTGAGACACTTCCTATAGCATGAGATGTGATATCTCAATGCTTCTAATACCAAACCTGAGACTCTTCCTATAACATGAGATGGGATATCCAAATCCTTTCCCTTCCAAACCCGAGACCCTCCCTTTAGCATGAGATGTGATATCTCAATGCCTCTAATACCAAACCTGAGATCCTTCCGATAGCATGAGATGTGATATCTCAATGCTTCTAATACCAAACCTGAGATCCTTCCTATAACATGAGATGTGATATCCAAATCCTTCCCCTTCCATTCCTGAGACCCTCCCTTTAGCATGAGATGTGATATCCAACTCCTTCCCATTCCAATCCTGAGACACTTCCGATAGCAGAGATGTGATATCTCAATGCTTATACCAAACCTGAGACCCTTCCTATAACATGAGATCGGACATCCAACTCCTTCCCGTTCCAAACCTGAGACCCTTCCTTTAGCATGAGATGTGATATCCAGCTCCTTCCCATTCCAATCCTGAGACACTTCCGATAGCATGAGATGTGATATCTCAATGCTTCTAATATCAAAACTGAGACCCTCCCTATAGCATGATATGTGATATCTAAGTCCTTCCCATTCCAATCCTGAGACCCTTCCTATAGCATGAGATGTGATATCTCAATGCTTCTACCAAACCTGAGACCCTTCCTTTAGCATGAGATGGGATATCCAACTCCTTCCCATTCCAATCCTGAGACCCTTCCTATAGCATGAGATGTGATATCTCAATACTTCTAATACCAAACCTGAGATCCTTCCGATAACATGAGATGTGATATCCAAATCCTTCCCCTTCCAAACCTGAGACCCTCCCTTTAGCATGAGATGTGATATCCAACTCCTTCCCATTCCAATCCTGAGACCCTTCTGATAGCATGAGATGTGATATCTCAATGCTTCTAATACCAAACCTGAGATCCTTCCGATAGCATGAGATGTGATATCTCAATGCTTCTAATACCAAACCTGAGATCCTTCCTATAACATGAGATGTGATATCCAAATCCTTCCCCTTCCAAACCTGAGACCCTCCCTTTAGCATGAGATGTGATATCCAACTCCTTCCCCTTCCAATCCTGAGACCCTTCTGATAGCATGAGATGTGATATCTCAATGCCTCTAATACCAAACCTGAGATCCTACTTCTAACATGAAATGTGATATCCAAATCTTTCCCCTTCCAAACCTCAGAGCCTTCCTATAACATGAGATGTGATATCCAACTCCTTCCCATTCCAACCTGAGACCCTTCCTATAGCATGAGATGTGATATCTCAATGCCTCTAATACCAAACCTGAGATCCTTCCTCTAACATGAAATGTGATATCCAACTCCTTCCCTTTCCAAACCTGAGAGCCTATCTATAGCATGAGATGTGATATCCAAGTCCTTCCCATTCCAATCCTTAGACCCTTCCTACAGCATGAAATATGATATCTCAATGATTCTAATAACAAACCTGAGACCCGTCCTATAACATGAGATAGGATATCCAACTCCTTCCCATTCCAATCCTGAGACACTTCCGATAGCAGAGATGTGATATCTCAATGCTTATCCCAAACCTGAGACCCTTCCTATAACATGAGATGTGATATCCAACTCCTTCCCGTTCCAAACCTGAGACCCTTCCTTTAGCATGAGATGTGATATCCAGCTCCTTCCCATTCCAATCCTGAGACACTTCCGATAGCATGAGATCTGATATCTCAATGCTTCTAATATCAAAACTGAGACCCTCCCTATAGCATGATATGTGATATCTAAGTCCTTCCCATTCCAATCCTGAGACCCTTCCTATAGCATGAGATGTGATATCTCAATGTTTCTACCAAACCTGAGACCCTTCCTTTAGCATGAGATGTGATATCCAACTCCTTCCCATTCCAATCCTGAGACCCTCCCTTTAGCATGAGATGTGATATCCAACTGCTTCCCATTCCAATCCTGAGACCCTTCTGATAGCATGAGATGTGATATCTCAATGCTTCTAATACCAAACCTGAGACCCTTCCTACAGCATGCGATGGGATATCTCAATGCTTCTAATATCAAACATGAGACCCGTCCTATAGCATGGGATGTGATATCTCAATACTTCTAATACCAAACCTGAGATCCTTCCGATAACATGAGATGTGATATCCAAATCCTTCCCCTTCCAAACCTGAGACCCTCCCTTTAGCATGAGATGTGATATCCAACTGCTTCCCATTCCAATCCTGAGACCCTTCTGATAGCATGAGATGTGATATCTCAATGCTTCTAATACCAAACCTGAGACCCTTCCTACAGCATGCGATGGGATATCTCAATGCTTCTAATATCAAACCTGAGACCCATCCTATAACATGAGATGGGAAATCCAACTCCTTCCCGTTCCAAACCTGATACCCTTCCTATAGCATGAGATGTGATATCCAATTCCTTCCCATCCCAATCCTGAGACACCTCCGATAGCAGAGATGTGATATCTCAATGCTTATACCAAACCTGAGACTCTTCCTATAACATGAGATGTGATATCCAACTCCTTCCCGTTCCAAACCTGAGACCCTTCCTATAGCATGAGATGTGATATCCAACTCCTTCCCATTCCAATCCTGAGACCCTTCCGATAGCATGAGATGTGATATCTCAATGCTTCTAATACCAAACCTGTGATCCTTCCTATAACAAGAGATGTGATATCCAAATCCTTTCCCTTCCAAACCCGAGACCCTCCCTTTAGCATGAGATGTGATATCTCAATGCCTCTAATACCAAACCTGAGATCCTTCCGATAGCATGAGATGTGATATCTCAATGCTTCTAATACCAAACCTGAGATCCTTCCTATAACATGAGATGTGATATCCAAATCCTTCCCCTTCCATTCCTGAGACCCTCCCTTTAGCATGAGATGTGATATCCAAGTCCTTCCCATTCCAATCCTGAGACACTTCCTATAGCATGAGATGTGATATCTCAATGCTTCTAATACCAAACCTGAGACTCTTCCTATAACGTGAGATGGGATATCCAACTCCTTCCCATTCCAATCCTGAGACACTTCCTATAGCATGAGATGTGATATCTCAATGCTTCTAATACCAAACCTGAGACTCTTCCTATAACATGAGATGGGATATCCAACTCCTTCCCATTCCAATCCTGAGACCCTTCCGATAGCAGAGATGTGATATCTCAATGCTTATACCAAACCTGAGACCCTTCCTACGGCATGAGATGTCATATACAACTCCTTCCCATTTCAATCCTGAGACCCTTCCTATAGCATGAGATGTGATATCTCAATGCTTATACCAAACCTGAGACCCTTCCTATAGCATGAGATGTGATATCCAAGTCCTTCCCATTCCAATCCTGAGACACTTCCTATAGCATGAGATGTGATATCTCAATGCTTCTAATACCAAACCTGAGACTCTTCCTATAACATGAGATGGGATATCCAACTCCTTCCCATTCCAATCCTGAGACCCTTCCGATAGCAGAGATGTGATATCTCAATGCTTATACCAAACCTGAGACCCTTCCTACGGCATGAGATGTCATATACAACTCCTTCCCATTTCAATCCTGAGACCCTTCCTATAGCATGAGATGTGATATCTCAATGCTTATACCAAACCTGAGACCCTTCCTATAGCATGAGATGTGATATCCAACTCCTTCCCATTCCAATCCTGAGACCCTTCCTATAGCATGAGATGTGATGTCTCAATGCTTCTAATACCAAACCTGAGATCCTTCCTATAACATGAGATGTGATATCCAACTCCTTCCATTCCAATCCTGAGACCCTTCCTATAGCATGAGATGTGATATCTCAATGCTTATACCAAACCTGAGACCCTTCCTATAGCATGAGATGTGATATCCAAGTCCTTCCCATTCCAATCCTTAGACCCTTCCTACAGCATGCAATATGATATCTCAATGATTCTAATAACAATCCTGAGACCCGTCCTATAACATGAGATGGGATATCCAACTCCTTCCCATTCCAATCCTGAGACACTTCCGATAGCAGAGATGTGATATCTCAATGCTTATACCAAACCTGAGACCCTTCCTATAACATGAGATCGGACATCCAACTCCTTCCCGTTCCAAACCTGAGACCCTTCCTTTAGCATGAGATGTGATATCCAGCTCCTTCCCATTCCAATCCTGAGACACTTCCGATAGCATGAGATGTGATATCTCAATGCTTCTAATATCAAAACTGAGACCCTCCCTATAGCATGATATGTGATATCTAAGTCCTTCCCATTCCAATCCTGAGACCCTTCCTATAGCATGAGATGTGATATCTCAATGCTTCTACCAAACCTGAGACCCTTCCTTTAGCATGAGATGGGATATCCAACTCCTTCCTATTCCAATCCTGAGACCCTTCCTATAGCATGAGATGTGATATCTCAATACTTCTAATACCAAACCTGAGATCCTTCCGATAACATGAGATGTGATATCCAAATCCTTCCCCTTCCAAACCTGAGACCCTCCCTTTAGCATGAGATGTGATATCCAACTCCTTCCCATACCAATCCTGAGACCCTTCTGATAGCATGAGATGTGATATCTCAATGCTTCTAATACCAAACCTGAGATCCTTCCGATAGCATGAGATGTGATATCTCAATGCTTCTAATACCAAACCTGAGATCCTTCCTATAACATGAGATGTGATATCCAAATCCTTCCCCTTCCAAACCTGAGACCCTCCCTTTAGCATGAGATGTGATATCTCAATGCTTCTAATACCAAACCTGAGACTCTTCCTATAACATGAGATGGGATATCCAACTCCTTCCCATTCCAATCCTGAGACCCTTCCGATAGCAGAGATGTGATATCTCAATGCTTATACCAAACCTGAGACCCTTCCTACGGCATGAGATGTCATATACAACTCCTTCCCATTTCAATCCTGAGACCCTTCCTATAGCATGAGATGTGATATCTCAATGCTTATACCAAACCTGAGACCCTTCCTATAGCATGAGATGTGATATCCAACTCCTTCCCATTCCAATCCTGAGACCCTTCCTATAGCATGAGATGTGATGTCTCAATGCTTCTAATACCAAACCTGAGATCCTTCCTATAACATGAGATGTGATATCCAACTCCTTCCATTCCAATCCTGAGACCCTTCCTATAGCATGAGATGTGATATCTCAATGCTTATACCAAACCTGAGACCCTTCCTATAGCATGAGATGTGATATCCAAGTCCTTCCCATTCCAATCCTTAGACCCTTCCTACAGCATGCAATATGATATCTCAATGATTCTAATAACAATCCTGAGACCCGTCCTATAACATGAGATGGGATATCCAACTCCTTCCCATTCCAATCCTGAGACACTTCCGATAGCAGAGATGTGATATCTCAATGCTTATACCAAACCTGAGACCCTTCCTATAACATGAGATCGGACATCCAACTCCTTCCCGTTCCAAACCTGAGACCCTTCCTTTAGCATGAGATGTGATATCCAGCTCCTTCCCATTCCAATCCTGAGACACTTCCGATAGCATGAGATGTGATATCTCAATGCTTCTAATATCAAAACTGAGACCCTCCCTATAGCATGATATGTGATATCTAAGTCCTTCCCATTCCAATCCTGAGACCCTTCCTATAGCATGAGATGTGATATCTCAATGCTTCTACCAAACCTGAGACCCTTCCTTTAGCATGAGATGGGATATCCAACTCCTTCCTATTCCAATCCTGAGACCCTTCCTATAGCATGAGATGTGATATCTCAATACTTCTAATACCAAACCTGAGATCCTTCCGATAACATGAGATTTGATATCCAAATCCTTCCCCTTCCAAACCTGAGACCCTCCCTTTAGCATGAGATGTGATATCCAACTCCTTCCCATTCCAATCCTGAGACCCTTCTGATAGCATGAGATGTGATATCTCAATGCTTCTAATACCAAACCTGAGATCCTTCCGATAGCATGAGATGTGATATCTCAATGCTTCTAATACCAAACCTGAGATCCTTCCTATAACATGAGATGTGATATCCAAATCCTTCCCCTTCCAAACCTGAGACCCTCCCTTTAGCATGAGATGTGATATCCAACTCCTTCCCCTTCCAATCCTGAGACCCTTCTGATAGCATGAGATGTGATATCTCAATGCCTCTAATACCAAACCTGAGATCCTACTTCTAACATGAAATGTGATATCCAACTCTTTCCCCTTCCAAACCTCAGAGCCTTCCTATAACATGAGATGTGATATCCAACTCCTTCCCATTCCAACCTGAGACCCTTCCTATAGCATGAGATGTGATATCTCAATGCCTCTAATACCAAACCTGAGATCATTCCTCTAACATGAAATGTGATATCCAACTCCTTCCCTTTCCAAACCTGAGAGCCTATCTATAGCATGAGATGTGATATCCAAGTCCTTCCCATTCCAATCCTTAGACCCTTCCTACAGCATGAAATATGATATCTCAATGATTCTAATAACAAACCTGAGACCCGTCCTATAACATGAGATAGGATATCCAACTCCTTCCCATTCCAATCCTGAGACACTTCCGATAGCAGAGATGTGATATCTCAATGCTTATCCCAAACCTGAGACCCTTCCTATAACATGAGATGTGATATCCAACTCCTTCCCGTTCCAAACCTGAGACCCTTCCTTTAGCATGAGATGTGATATCCAGCTCCTTCCCATTCCAATCCTGAGACACTTCCGATAGCATGAGATCTGATATCTCAATGCTTCTAATATCAAAACTGAGACCCTCCCTATAGCATGATATGTGATATCTAAGTCCTTCCCATTCCAATCCTGAGACCCTTCCTATAGCATGAGATGTGATATCTCAATGCTTCTACCAAACCTGAGACCCTTCCTTTAGCATGAGATGTGATATCCAACTCCTTCCCATTCCAATCCTGAGACCCTCCCTTTAGCATGAGATGTGATATCCAACTGCTTCCCATTCCAATCCTGAGACCCTTCTGATAGCATGAGATGTGATATCTCAATGCTTCTAATACCAAACCTGAGACCCTTCCTACAGCATGCGATGGGATATCTCAATGCTTCTAATATCAAACATGAGACCCGTCCTATAGCATGGGATGTGATATCTCAATACTTCTAATACCAAACCTGAGATCCTTCCGATAACATGAGATGTGATATCCAAATCCTTCCCCTTCCAAACCTGAGACCCTCCCTTTAGCATGAGATGTGATATCCAACTGCTTCCCATTCCAATCCTGAGACCCTTCTGATAGCATGAGATGTGATATCTCAATGCTTCTAATACCAAACCTGAGACCCTTCCTAAGGCATGCGATGGGATATCTCAATGCTTCTAATATCAAACCTGAGACCCGTCCTATAACATGAGATGGGATATCCAACTCCTTCCCGTTCCAAACCTGATACCCTTCCTATAGCATGAGATGTGATATCCAATTCCTTCCCATCCCAATCCTGAGACACCTCCGATAGCAGAGATGTGATATCTCAATGCTTATACCAAACCTGAGACTCTTCCTATAACATGAGATGTGATATCCAACTCCTTCCCGTTCCAAACCTGAGACCCTTCCTATAGCATGAGATGTGAT
The DNA here is from genome assembly GCF_040938575.1 of Ambystoma mexicanum. Classification (NCBI taxonomy): domain Eukaryota; kingdom Metazoa; phylum Chordata; class Amphibia; order Caudata; family Ambystomatidae; genus Ambystoma; species Ambystoma mexicanum. The sequence goes on along the minus strand of NC_090932.1, from coordinate 568,801,576 downwards.
ATCCAACTCCTTCCCATTCCAATCCTGAGACCCTTCCGATAGCATGAGATGTGATATCTCAATGCTTCTAATACCAAACCTGTGATCCTTCCTATAACAAGAGATGTGATATCCAAATCCTTTCCCTTCCAAACCCGAGACCCTCCCTTTAGCATGAGATGTGATATCTCAATGCCTCTAATACCAAACCTGAGATCCTTCCGATAGCATGAGATGTGATATCTCAATGCTTCTAATACCAAACCTGATATCCTTCCTATAACATGAGATGTGATATCCAAATCCTTCCCCTTCCATTCCTGAGACCCTCCCTTTAGCATGAGATGTGATATCCAACTCCTTCCCATTCCAATCCTGAGACACACCCGATAGCAGAGATGTGATATCTCAATGCTTATACCAAACCTGAGACCCTTCCTATAACATGAGATCGGACATCCAACTCCTTCCCGTTCCAAACCTGAGACCCTTCCTTTAGCATGAGATGTGATATCCAGCTCCTTCCCATTCCAATCCTGAGACACTTCCGATAGCATGAGATGTGATATCTCAATGCTTCTAATATCAAAACTGAGACCCTCCCTATAGCATGATATGTGATATCTAAGTCCTTCCCATTCCAATCCTGAGACCCTTCCTATAGCATGAGATGTGATATCTCAATGCTTCTACCAAACCTGAGACCCTTCCTTTAGCATGAGATGGGATATCCAACTCCTTCCCATTCCAATCCTGAGACCCTTCCTATAGCATGAGATGTGATATCTCAATACTTCTAATACCAAACCTGAGATCCTTCCGATAACATGAGATGTGATATCCAAATCCTTCCCCTTCGAAACCTGAGACCCTCCCTTTAGCATGAGATGTGATATCCAACTCCTTCCCATTCCAATCCTGAGACCCTTCTGATAGCATGAGATGTGATATCTCAATGCTTCTAATACCAAACCTGAGATCCTTCCGATAGCATGAGATGTGATATCTCAATGCTTCTAATACCAAACCTGAGATCATTCCTATAACATGAGATGTGATATCCAAATCCTTCCCCTTCCAAACCTGAGACCCTCCCTTTAGCATGAGATGTGATATCCAACTCCTTCCCCTTCCAATCCTGAGACCCTTCTGATAGCATGAGATGTGATATCTCAATGCCTCTAATACCAAACCTGAGATCCTACTTCTAACATGAAATGTGATATCCAACTCTTTCCCCTTCCAAACCTCAGAGCCTTCCTATAACATGAGATGTGATATCCAACTCCTTCCCATTCCAACCTGAGACCCTTCCTATAGCATGAGATGTGATATCTCAATGCCTCTAATACCAAACCTGAGATCCTTCCTCTAACATGAAATGTGATATCCAACTCCTTCCCTTTCCAAACCTGAGAGCCTATCTATAGCATGAGATGTGATATCCAAGTCCTTCCCATTCCAATCCTTAGACCCTTCCTACAGCATGAAATATGATATCTCAATGATTCTAATAACAAACCTGAGACCCGTCCTATAACATGAGATAGGATATCCAACTCCTTCCCATTCCAATCCTGAGACACTTCCGATAGCAGAGATGTGATATCTCAATGCTTATCCCAAACCTGAGACCCTTCCTATAACATGAGATGTGATATCCAACTCCTTCCTGTTCCAAACCTGAGACCCTTCCTTTAGCATGAGATGTGATATCCAGCTCCTTCCCATTCCAATCCTGAGACACTTCCGATAGCATGAGATCTGATATCTCAATGCTTCTAATATCAAAACTGAGACCCTCCCTATAGCATGATATGTGATATCTAAGTCCTTCCCATTCCAATCCTGAGACCCTTCCTATAGCATGAGATGTGATATCTCAATGCTTCTACCAAACCTGAGACCCTTCCTTTAGCATGAGATGTGATATCCAACTCCTTCCCATTCCAATCCTGAGACCCTCCCTTTAGCATGAGATGTGATATCCAACTGCTTCCCATTCCAATCCTGAGACCCTTCTGATAGCATGAGATGTGATATCTCAATGCTTCTAATACCAAACCTGAGACCCTTCCTACAGCATGCGATGGGATATCTCAATGCTTCTAATATCAAACATGAGACCCGTCCTATAGCATGGGATGTGATATCTCAATACTTCTAATACCAAACTTGAGATCCTTCCGATAACATGAGATGTGATATCCAAATCCTTCCCCTTCCAAACCTGAGACCCTCCCTTTAGCATGAGATGTGATATCCAACTGCTTCCCATTCCAATCCTGAGACCCTTCTGATAGCATGAGATGTGATATCACAATGCTTCTAATACCAAACCTGAGACCCTTCCTACAGCATGCGATGGGATATCTCAATGCTTCTAATATCAAACCTGAGACCCGTCCTATAACATGAGATGGGATATCCAACTCCTTCCCGTTCCAAACCTGATACCCTTCCTATAGCATGAGATGTGATATCCAATTCCTTCCCATCCCAATCCTGAGACACCTCCGATAGCAGAGATGTGATATCTCAATGCTTATACCAAACCTGAGACTCTTCCTATAACATGAGATGTGATATCCAACTCCTTCCCGTTCCAAACCTGAGACCCTTCCTATAGCATGAGATGTGATATCCAACTCCTTCCCATTCCAATCCTGAGACCCTTCCGATAGCATGAGATGTGATATCTCAATGCTTCTAATACCAAACCTGTGATCCTTCCTATAACAAGAGATGTGATATCCAAATCCTTTCCCTTCCAAACCCGAGACCCTCCCTTTAGCATGAGATGTGATATCTCAATGCCTCTAATACCAAACCTGAGATCCTTCCGATAGCATGAGATGTGATATCTCAATGCTTCTAATACCAAACCTGAGATCCTTCCTATAACATGAGATGTGATATCCAAATCCTTCCCCTTCCATTCCTGAGACCCTCCCTTTAGCATGAGATGTGATATCCAACTCCTTCCCATTCCAATCCTGAGACACTTCCGATAGCAGAGATGTGATATCTCAATGCTTATACCAAACCTGAGACCCTTCCTATAACATGAGATCGGACATCCAACTCCTTCCCGTTCCAAACCTGAGACCCTTCCTTTAGCATGAGATGTGATATCCAGCTCCTTCCCATTCCAATCCTGAGACACTTCCGATAGCATGAGATGTGATATCTCAATGCTTCTAATATCAAAACTGAGACCCTCCCTATAGCATGATATGTGATATCTAAGTCCTTCCCATTCCAATCCTGAGACCCTTCCTATAGCATGAGATGTGATATCTCAATGCTTCTACCAAACCTGAGACCCTTCCTTTAGCATGAGATGGGATATCCAACTCCTTCCCATTCCAATCCTGAGACCCTTCCTATAGCATGAGATGTGATATCTCAATACTTCTAATACCAAACCTGAGATCCTTCCGATAACATGAGATGTGATATCCAAATCCTTCCCCTTCCAAACCTGAGACCCTCCCTTTAGCATGAGATGTGATATCCAACTCCTTCCCATTCCAATCCTGAGACCCTTCTGATAGCATGAGATGTGATATCTCAATGCTTCTAATACCAAACCTGAGATCCTTCCGATAGCATGAGATGTGATATCTCAATGCTTCTAATACCAAACCTGAGATCCTTCCTATAACATGAGATGTGATGTCCAAATCCTTCCCCTTCCAAACCTGAGACCCTCCCTTTAGCATGAGATGTGATATCCAACTCCTTCCCCTTCCAATCCTGAGACCCTTCTGATAGCATGAGATGTGATATCTCAATGCCTCTAATACCAAACCTGAGATCCTACTTCTAACATGAAATGTGATATCCAAATCTTTCCCCTTCCAAACCTCAGAGCCTTCCTATAACATGAGATGTGATATCCAACTCCTTCCCATTCCAACCTGAGACCCTTCCTATAGCATGAGATGTGATATCTCAATGCCTCTAATACCAAACCTGAGATCCTTCCTCTAACATGAAATGTGATATCCAACTCCTTCCCTTTCCAAACCTGAGAGCCTATCTATAGCATGAGATGTGATATCCAAGTCCTTCCCATTCCAATCCTTAGACCCTTCCTACAGCATGAAATATGATATCTCAATGATTCTAATAACAAACCTGAGACCCGTCCTATAACATGAGATAGGATATCCAACTCCTTCCCATTCCAATCCTGAGACACTTCCGATAGCAGAGATGTGATATCTCAATGCTTATCCCAAACCTGAGACCCTTCCTATAACATGAGATGTGATATCCAACTCCTTCCCGTTCCAAACCTGAGACCCTTCCTTTAGCATGAGATGTGATATCCAGCTCCTTCCCATTCCAATCCTGAGACACTTCCGATAGCATGAGATCTGATATCTCAAGGCTTCTAATATCAAAACTGAGACCCTCCCTATAGCATGATATGTGATATCTAAGTCCTTCCCATTCCAATCCTGAGACCCTTCCTATAGCATGAGATGTGATATCTCAATGCTTCTACCAAACCTGAGACCCTTCCTTTAGCATGAGATGTGATATCCAACTCCTTCCCATTCCAATCCTGAGACCCTCCCTTTAGCATGAGATGTGATATCCAACTGCTTCCCATTCCAATCCTGAGACCCTTCTGATAGCATGAGATGTGATATCTCAATGCTTCTAATACCAAACCTGAGACCCTTCCTACAGCATGCGATGGGATATCTCAATGCTTCTAATATCAAACATGAGACCCGTCCTATAGCATGGGATGTGATATCTCAATACTTCTAATACCAAACCTGAGATCCTTCCGATAACATGAGATGTGATATCCAAATCCTTCCCCTTCCAAACCTGAGACCCTCCCTTTAGCATGAGATGTGATATCCAACTGCTTCCCATTCCAATCCTGAGACCCTTCTGATAGCATGAGATGTGATATCTCAATGCTTCTAATACCAAACCTGAGACCCTTCCTACAGCATGCGATGGGATATCTCAATGCTTCTAATATCAAACCTGAGACCCATCCTATAACATGAGATGGGAAATCCAACTCCTTCCCGTTCCAAACCTGATACCCTTCCTATAGCATGAGATGTGATATCCAATTCCTTCCCATCCCAATCCTGAGACACCTCCGATAGCAGAGATGTGATATCTCAATGCTTATACCAAACCTGAGACTCTTCCTATAACATGAGATGTGATATCCAACTCCTTTCCGTTCCAAACCTGAGACCCTTCCTATAGCATGAGATGTGATATCCAACTCCTTCCCATTCCAATCCTGAGACCCTTCCGATAGCATGAGATGTGATATCTCAATGCTTCTAATACCAAACCTGTGATCCTTCCTATAACAAGAGATGTGATATCCAAATCCTTTCCCTTCCAAACCCGAGACCCTCCCTTTAGCATGAGATGTGATATCTCAATGCTTCTAATACCAAACCTGAGATCCTTCCTATAACATGAGATGTGATATCCAAATCCTTCCCCTTCCATTCCTGAGACCCTCCCTTTAGCATGAGATGTGATATCCAACTCCTTCCCATTCCAATCCTGAGACCCTTCTGATAGCATGAGATGTGATATCTCAATGCCTCTAATAACAAACCTGAGACCCTCCCTTTAGCATGAGATGTGATATCCAACTGCTTCCCATTCCAATCCTGAGACCCTTCTGATAGCATGAGATGTGATATCTCAATGCTTCTAATACCAAACCTGAGACCCTTCCTACAGCATGCGATGGGATATCTCAATGCTTCTAATATCAAACCTGAGACCCATCCTATAACATGAGATGGGAAATCCAACTCCTTCCCGTTCCAAACCTGATACCCTTCCTATAGCATGAGATGTGATATCCAATTCCTTCCCATCCCAATCCTGAGACACCTCCGATAGCAGAGATGTGATATCTCAATGCTTATACCAAACCTGAGACTCTTCCTATAACATGAGATGTGATATCCAACTCCTTCCCGTTCCAAACCTGAGACCCTTCCTATAGCATGAGATGTGATATCCAACTCCTTCCCATTCCAATCCTGAGACCCTTCTGATAGCATGAGATGTGATATCTCAATGCTTCTAATACCAAACCTGTGATCCTTCCTATAACAAGAGATGTGATATCCAAATCCTTTCCCTTCCAAACCCGAGACCCTCCCTTTAGCATGAGATGTGATATCTCAATGCCTCTAATACCAAACCTGAGATCCTTCCGATAGCATGAGATTTGATATCTCAATGCTTCTAATACCAAACCTGAGATCCTTCCTATAACATGAGATGTGATATCCAAATCCTTCCCCTTCCATTCCTGAGACCCTCCCTTTAGCATGAGATGTGATATCCAACTCCTTCCCATTCCAATCCTGAGACCCTTCTGATAGCATGAGATGTGATATCTCAATGCCTCTAATAACAAACCTGAGATCCTACCTCTAACATGAAATGTGATATCCAACTCCTTCCCTTTCCAAACGTGAGACCCTCCCTATAGCATGAGATGTGATATCCAAGTCCTTCCCATTCCAATCCTGAGACCCTTCCTATAGCATGAGATGTGATATCTCAATGCTTCTAATACCAAACCTGAGACCCTTCCTATAACATAAGATGGGATATCCAACTCCTTCCCATTGCAATCCTGAGACCCTTCCGATAGCAGAGATGTGATATCTCAATGCTTATACCAAACCTGAGACCCTTCCTGTGGCATGAGATGTCATATACAACTCCTTCCCATTCGAATCCTGAGACCCTTCCTATAGCATGAGATGTGATATCTCAATGCTTATACCAAACCTGAGACCCTTCCTATAGCATGAGATGTGATATCCAACTCCTTCCCATTCCAATCCTGAGACCCTTCCTATAACATGAGATGTGATGTCTCAATGCTTCTAATACCAAAACTGAGATCCTTCCTATGGCATGAGATGTCATATAAAACTCCTTCCCATTCCAATCCTGAGACCCTTCCTATAGCATGAGATGTGAAATCGAACTCCTTCCCATTCCAATCCTGAGATCCTTCCGATAGCATGAGATGTGATATCTCAATGCTTCTAATACCAAACCTGAGATCATTCCTATAACACGAGATGTAATATCCAAATCCTTCCCCTTCCAAACCTGAGACCCTCCCTTTAGCATGAGATGTGATATCCAACTCCTTCCCATTCCAATCCTGAGACCCTTCCTATAGCATGAGATGTGATGTCTCAATGCTTCTAATACCAAACCTGAGATCCTTCCTATAACATGAGATGTGATATCCAACTCCTTCCCATTCCAATCCTGAGACACTTCCTATAGCATGAGAAGTGATATCTCCATGCTTATAACAAACCTGAGACCCTTCCTATAGCATGAGATGTAATATCCAAATCCTTCCCATTCCAATCCCTAGACCCTTCCTATAGCATGAGATGTGATATCTCAATGCTTATACCAAACCTGAGAGCCTACCTATAGCATGAGATGTGATATCCAAGTCCATCCCATTCCAATCCTTAGACCCTTCCTACAGCATGCGATGTGATATCTCAATGATTCTATTACCAAACCAGAGACCCGTCCTATAACATGAGATGGGATATCCAACTCCTTCCCATTCCAATTCTGAGCCACCTCCGATAGCAGAGATGTGCTATCTCAATGCTGATACCAAACCTGAGACCCTTCCTATAACATGAGATGTGATATCCAACTCCTTCCCGTTCCAAACCTGAGACCCTTCCTATAGCATATGTGATATCTAACTCCTTCCCATTCCAAACATGAGACCCTTCCTATAGCAAGAATGTAATATCCAACTCCTACCCATTCCAATCCTGAGACCATTCCTATAGCATGAGATGTGATATCTCAATGCTTCTAATACCAAACCTGAGATACTTCCTATGACATGAGATGTGATATCCAATTCCTTCCCATTCCAAACCTGAGATCCTTCCTACAGCATGCGATGTGATATCTCAATGCTTCTAATACCAAACCTGAGACCCGTCCTATAACATGAGATGGGATATCCAACTCCTTCCCATTCCATACCTGATACCCTTCATATAGCATGAGATGTGATATCCAACTCCTTCCCATCCCAATCCTGAGACACCTCCGATAGCAGAGATGTGATATCTCAATGCTTATACCAAACCTGAGACTCTTCCTATAACATGAGATGTGATATCCAACTCCTTCCCGTTCCAAACCTGAGACCCTTCCTATAGCATGAGATGTGATATCCAACTCCTTCCCATTCCAATCCTGAGACCCTTCCGATAGCATGAGATGTGATATCTCAATGCTTCTAATACCAAACCTGTGATCCTTCCTATAACATGAGATGTGATATCCAAATCCTTCCCCTTCCAAACCTGAGACCCTCCCTTTAGCATGAGTTGTGATATCCAACTCCTTCCCATTCCAATCCTGAGACCCTTCATACAGCATGAGATGTGATATCTCAATGCTTCTAATACCAAACCTGAGACCCTTCCTATAACATGAGATGGGAATATCCAACTCCTTCCCATTCCAATCCTGAGACCCTTCCGATAGCAGAGATGTGATATCTCAATGCTTATACCAAACCTGATATCCTTCCTATAACATGAGATGTGATATCCAACTCCTTCCCATTCCAATCCTGAGACCCTTCCTATAGCATGAGATGTAATATCTCACTGCTTATACCAAACGTGAGACACTTCCTATAGCATGAGATGTGATATCCATCCAACTCCTTCCCATTCCAATCCTGAGACCCTTCCTATAGCATGAGATGTGATATCTCAATGCTTCTAATATCAAACTTGAGACCCTCCCTATAGCATGAGTCGTGATATCCAAGTCCTTCCCATTCCAATCCTGAGACACTTCCTATAGCATGAGATGTGATATCTCAATGCTTCTAATACCAAACCTGAGACTCTTCCTATAACATGAGATGGGATATCGAACTCCTTCCCATTCCAATCCCGAGACCCTTCCGATAGCAGAGATGTGATATCTCAATGCTTATACCAAACATGAGACCCTTCCTACGGCATGAGATGTCATATACAACTCCTTCCCATTCCAATCCTGAGAACCTTCCTATAGCATGAGATGTGATATCTCAATGCTTATACCAAACCTGAGACCCTTCCTATAGCATGAGATGTGATATCCAACTCCTTCCCATTCCAATCCTGAGACCCTTCCTATAGCATGAGATGTGATGTCTCAATGCTTCTAATACCAAACCTGAGATCCTTCCTATAACATGAGATGTGATATCCAACTCCTTCCATTCCAATCCTGAGACCCTTCCTATAGCATGAGATGTGAAATCTCAATGCTTATACCAAACCTGAGACCCTCCCTATAGCATGAGATGTGATACCCAACTCCTTCCCATTCCAATCCTGAGACCCTTCCTATAGCATGAGATGTGATATCTCAATGCCTCTAATACCGAACCTGAGATCCTTCCTCTAACATGAAATGTGATATCCAACTCCTTCCCTTTCCAAACCTGAGAGCCTATCTATAGCATGAGATGTGATATCCAAGTCCTTCCCATTCCAATCCTTAGATCCTTCCTACAGCATGCAATATGATATCTCAATGATTCTAATAACAAACCTGAGACCCGTCCTATAACATAAGATGGGATATCCAACTCCTTCCCATTCCAATCCTGAGACACTTCCGATAGCAGAGATGTGATATCTCAATGCTTATACCAAACCTGAGACCCTTCCTATAACATGAGATGTGATATCCAACTCCTTCCCATTCCAAACCTGAGACCCTTCCTTTAGCATGAGATGTGATATCCAGCTCCTTCCCATTCCAATCCTGAGACACTTCTGATACCATGAGATGTGATATCTCAATGCTTCTAATATCAAAACTGAGACCCTCCCTATAGCATGATATGTGATATCTAAGTCCTTCCCATTCCAATCCTGAGACCCTTCCTATAGCATGAGATGTGATATCTCAATGCTTCTACCAAACCTGAGACCCCTCCTTTAGCATGAGATGTGATATCCAACTCCTTCCCATTCCAATCCTGAGACCCTTCCTATAGCATGAGATGTGATATCTCAATACTTCTAATACCAAACCTGAGATCCTTCCGATAACATGAGATGTGATATCCAAATCCTTCCCCTTCCAATCCTGAGACCCTTCTGATAGCATGAGATGTAATATCTCAATGCTTCTAATACCAAACCTGAGATCCTTCCGATAGCTTGAGATGTGATATCTCAATGCTTCTAATACCAAACCTGAGACCCGTCCTATAACATGAGATGTGATATCCAAATCCTTCCCCTTCCAAACCTTAGACCCTTCCTTTATCATGAGATGTGATATCCAACTCCTTCCCATTCCAATCCTGAGACCCTTCCGATATCATGAGATGTGATATCTCAATGCTTCTAATATCAAACTTGAGACACTCCCTATAGCATGAGATGTGATATCCAAGTCCTTCCCATTCCAATCCTGAGACCCTTCCTATAGCTTGAGATGTGATATCCAACTCCTTCCCATTCCAATTCTGAGCCCCTTCCTATACCATGAGACTTGATATCTCAATGCTTCTAATACCAAACCTGAGACCCGTCCTATAACATGAGATGTGATATACAAATCCTTCCACTTCCAAACCTTAGACCCTTCCTTTATCATGAGATGTGATATCCAACTCCTTCCCATTCCAATCCTGAGACCCTTCCGATATCATGAGATGTGATATCTCAATGCTTCTAATATCAAACTTGAGACCCTCCCTATAGCATGAGATGTGATATCCAAGTCCTTCCCATTCCAATCCTGAGACCCTTCCTATAGCATGAGATGTGATATCTCAATGCTTCTAATACCAAACCTGAGACCCTTCCTATAACATGAGATTGGAATATCCAACTCCTTCCCATTCCAACCCTGAGACCCTTCCGATAGCAGAGATGTGATATCTCAATTCTTATACCAAACCTGAGATCCTTCCTATAACATGAGATGTGATATCCAACTCCTTCCCATTCCAATCCTGAGACACTTCCTATAGCATGAGATGTGATATCTCACTGCTTATACCAAACCTGAGACCCTTCCTATAGCATGAGATGTGATATCCAACTCCTTCCCATTCCAATCCTGAGACCCTTCCTATAGCATGAGATGTGATATCTCAATGCTTCTAATATCAAACTTGAGAGCCTCCCTATAGCATGAGATGTGATATCCAAGTACTTCCCATTCCAATCCTGAGACACTTCCTATAGCATGAGATGTGATATCTCAATGCTTCTAATACAAAACCTGAGACTCTTCCTATAACATGAGATGGGATATCCAACTCCTTCCCATTCCAATCCTGAGACCCTTCCGATAGCAGAGATGTGATATCTCAATGCTTATATCAAACCTGAGACCCTTCCTACGGCATGAGATGTCATATACAACTCCTTCCCATTCCAATCCTGAGACCCTTCCTATAGCATGAGATGTGATATCTCAATGCTTATACCAAACCTGAGACCCTTCCTATAGCATGAGATGTGATATCCAACTCCTTCCCATTCCAATCCTGAGACCGTTCCTATAGCATGAGATGTGATATCTCAATGCTTATACCAAACCTGAGACCCTTCCTACGGCATGAGATGTCATATACAACTCCTTCCCATTCCAATCTTGAGACCCTTCCTATAGCATGAGATGTGATATCTCAATGCTTATACCAAACCTGAGACCCTTCCTATAGCATGAGATGTGATATCCAACTCCTTCCCATTCCAATCCTGAGACCCTTCCTATAGCATGAGATGTGATATCTCAATGTTTCTACCAAACCTGAGACCCTTCCTTTAGCATGAGATGTGATATCCAACTCCTTCCCATTCCAATCCTGAGACCCTTCCTATAGCATGAGATGTGATATCTCAATACTTCTAATATCAAACCTGAGATCCTTCCGATAACATGAGATGTGATATCCAAATCCTTCCCCTTCCAATCCTGAGACCCTTCTGATAGCATGAGATGTGATATCTCAATGCTTCTAATACCAAACCTGAGATCCTTCCGATAGCATGAGATGTGATATCTCAATGCTTCTAATACCAAACCTGAGATCCTTCCTATAACATGAGATGTGATATCCAAATCCTTCCCCTTCCAAACCTGAGACCCTCCCTTTAGCATGAGATGTGATATCCAACTCCTTCCCATTCCAATTCTGAGCCCCTTCCTATACCATGAGACTTGATATCCAACTCCTTCCCATTCCAATTCTGAGCCCCTTCCTATACCATGAGACTTGATATCTCAATGCTTCTAATACCAAACCTGAGACCCGTCCTATAACATGAGATGTGATATCCAAATCCTTCCCCTTCCAAACCTTAGACCCTTCCTTTATCATGAGATGTGATATCCAACTCCTTCCCATTCCAATCCTGAGACCCTTCCGATATCATGAGATGTGATATCTCAATGCTTCTAATATCAAACTTGAGACCCTCCCTATAGCATGAGATGTGATATCCAAGTCCTTCCCATTCCAATCCTGAGACCCTTCCTATAGCTTGAGATGTGACATCCAACTCCTTCCCATTCCAATTCTGATCCCCTTCCTATACCATGAGACTTGATATCTCAATGCTTTTAATACCAAACCTGAGACCCGTCCTATAACATGAGATTTGATATCCAAATCCTTCCCCTTCCAAACCTTAGACCCTTCCTTTATCATGAGATGTGATATCCAACTCCTTCCCATTCCAATCCTGAGACCCTTCCGATATCATGAGATGTAATATCTCAATGCTTCTAATATCAAACTTGAGACCCTCCCTATAGCATGAGATGTGATATCCAAGTCCTTCCCATTCCAATCCTGACACCCTTCCTATAGCATGAGATGTGATATCTCAATGCTTCTAATACCAAACCTGAGACCCTTCCTATAACATGAGATTGGAATATCCAACTCCTTCCCATTCCAATCCTGAGACCCTTCCGATAGCAGAGATGTGATATCTCAATTCTTATACCAAACCTGAGATCCTTCCTATAACATGAGATGTGATATCCAACTCCTTCCCATTCCAATCCTGATACACTTCCTATAGCATGAGATGTGATATCTCACTGCTTATACCAAACCTGAGACCCTTCCTATAGCATGAGATGTGATATCCAACTCCTTCCCATTCCAATCCTGAGACCCTTCCTATAGCATGAGATGTGATATCTTAATGCTTATACCAAACCTGAGACCCTTCCTATAACATGAGATGGGATATCCAACTCCTTCCCATTCCAATCCTGAGACACTTCCGATAGCAGAGATGTGATATCTCAATGCTTATACCAGACCTTAGACCCTTCCTATAACATGAGATCGGATATCCAACTCCTTCCCGTTCCAATCCGGAGACCCTTCCTATAGCTTGAGATGTGATATCCAGCTCCTTCCCATTCCAATCCTGAGACACTTCCGATAGCATGAGATGTGATATCTCAATGCTTATACCAAACCTGAGACCCTTCCTATGGCATGAGATGTCATATACAACTCCTTCAGATTCCAAACCTGAGACCCTTCCTATAGCATCAGATGGGATATCTCAATGCTAATACCAAACCTGAGATCCTTCCTATAACATGAGAGGTGATATCCAAATCCTTCCCCTTCCAAACCCGAGACCCTCCCTTTAGCATGAGATGTGATATCCAACTCCTTCCCATTCCAATCCCGAGACCCTTCTGATAGCATGCGATGTGATATCTCAATGCCTCTAATACCAAACCTGAGATCCTTCCGATAGCATGAGATGTGATATCTCAATGCTTCTAATACCAAACCTGAGATCCTTCCTATAACATGAGATGTGATATCCAAATCCTTCCCCTTCCAAACCTGAGACCCTCCCTTTAGCATGAGATGTGATATCCGACTCCTTCCCATTCCAATCCTGAGACCCTTCTGATAGCATGAGATGTGATATCTCAATGCCTCTAATACCAAACCTGAGATCCTTCCAATAGCATGAGATGTGATATCTCAATGCTTCTAATACCAAACCTGAGACCCTTCCTATAACATGAGATGTGATATCCAAGTCCTTCCCATTCCAATCCTGAGACCCTTCCTATAGCATGAGATGTGATATCGCAATGCTTCTAATACCAAACCTGAGACCCTTCCTATAACATGAGATGTGATATCCAAGTCCTTCCCATTCCAATCCTGAGACCCTTCCTATAGCTTGAGATGTGATATCCAACTCCTTCCCATTCCAATTCTGAAACCCGTCCTATACCATGAGATGTGATATCTCAATGCTTCTAATACCAAACCTGAGACCCTTCCTATAACGGGATGGGATATCCAACTCCTTCCCATTCCAATCCTGAGACCCTTCCGATAGCATGAGATGTGATATCTCAATGCTTATACCAAACCTGAGACCCTTCCTATAGCATGAGATGTGATATCCAACTCCTTCCCATTCCAATCCTGAGACCCTTCCTATAGCATGAGATGTGATATCTCAATGCTTATACCAAACCTGAGACCCTTCCTACGGCATGAGATGTCATATACAACTCCTTCCCATTCCAATCCTGAGACCCTTCCTATAGCATGAGATGTGATATCTCAATGCTTATACCAAACCTGAGACCCTTCCTATAGCATGAGATGTGATATCCAACTCCTTCCCATTCCAATCCTGAGACCCTTCCTATAGCATGAGATGTGATATCTCAATGCTTATACCAAACCTGAGACCCTTCCTATAACATGAGATGGGATATCCAACTCCTTCCCATTCCAATCCTGAGACACTTCCGATAGCAGAGATGTGATATCTCAATGCTTATACCAGACCTTAGACCCTTCCTATAACATGAGATCGGATATCCAACTCCTTCCCGTTCCAATCCGGAGACCCTTCCTATAGCTTGAGATGTGATATCCAGCTCCTTCCCATTCCAATCCTGAGACACTTCCGATAGCATGAGATGTGATATCTCAATGCTTCTAATATCAAAACGGAAACCCTCCCTATAGCATGATATGTGATATCCAACTCCTTCCCATTCCAATCCTGAGACCCTTCCGATAGCAGAGATGTGATATCTCAATGCTTATACCAAACCTGAGACCCTTCCTATGGCATGAGATGTCATATACAACTCCTTCCGATTCCAAACCTGAGACCCTTCCTATAGCATCAGATGGGATATCTCAATGCTAATACCAAACCTGAGATCCTTCCTATAACATGAGAGGTGATATCCAAATCCTTCCCCTTCCAAACCCGAGACCCTCCCTTTAGCATGAGATGTGATATCCAACTCCTTCCCATTCCAATCCCGACACCCTTCTGATAGCATGCGATGTGATATCTCAATGCCTCTAATACCAAACCTGAGATCCTTCCGATAGCATGAGATGTGATATCTCAATGCTTCTAATACCAAACCTGAGATCCTTCCTATAACATGAGATGTGATATCCAAATCCTTCCCCTTCCAAACCTGAGACCCTCCCTTTAGCATGAGATGTGATATCCGACTCCTTCCCATTCCAATCCTGAGACCCTTCTGATAGCATGAGATGTGATATCTCAATGCCTCTAATACCAAACCTGAGTTCCTTCCTATAACATGAGATGTGATATCTCAATGCTTCTAATAGTAAACCTGAGACCCTCCCTTTAGCATGAGATGTGATATCCGACTCCTTCCCATTCCAATCCTGAGACCCTTCTGATAGCATGAGATGTGATATCTCAATGCCTCTAATACCAAACCTGAGATCCTTCCGATAGCATGAGATGTGATATCTCAATGCTTCTAATACCAAACCTGAGACCCTTCCTATAACATGAGATGTGATATCCAAGTCCTTCCCATTCCAATCCTGAGACCCTTCCTATAGCATGAGATGTGATATCTCAATGCTTATACCAAACCTGAGACCCTTCCTATAACATGAGATGGGATATCCAACTCCTTCCCATTCCAATCCTGAGACACTTCCGATAGCAGAGATGTGATATCTCAATGCTTATACCAGACCTTAGACCCTTCCTATAACATGAGATCGGATATCCAACTCCTTCCCGTTCCAATCCGGAGACCCTTCCTATAGCTTGAGATGTGATATCCAGCTCCTTCCCATTCCAATCCTGAGACACTTCCGATAGCATGAGATGTGATATCTCAATGCTTATACCAAACCTGAGACCCTTCCTATGGCATGAGATGTCATATACAACTCCTTCCGATTCCAAACCTGAGACCCTTCCTATAGCATCAGATGGGATATCTCAATGCTAATACCAAACCTGAGATCCTTCCTATAACATGAGAGGTGATATCCAAATCCTTCCCCTTCCAAACCCGAGACCCTCCCTTTAGCATGAGATGTGATATCCAACTCCTTCCCATTCCAATCCCGAGACCCTTCTGATAGCATGCGATGTGATATCTCAATGCCTCTAATACCAAACCTGAGATCCTTCCGATAGCATGAGATGTGATATCTCAATGCTTCTAATACCAAACCTGAGATCCTTCCTATAACATGAGATGTGATATCCAAATCCTTCCCCTTCCAAACCTGAGACCCTCCCTTTAGCATGAGATGTGATATCCGACTCCTTCCCATTCCAATCCTGAGACCCTTCTGATAGCATGAGATGTGATATCTCAATGCCTCTAATACCAAACCTGAGATCCTTCCAATAGCATGAGATGTGATATCTCAATGCTTCTAATACCAAACCTGAGACCCTTCCTATAACATGAGATGTGATATCCAAGTCCTTCCCATTCCAATCCTGAGACCCTTCCTATAGCATGAGATGTGATATCGCAATGCTTCTAATACCAAACCTGAGACCCTTCCTATAACATGAGATGTGATATCTAAGTCCTTCCCATTCCAATCCTGAGACCCTTCCTATAGCTTGAGATGTGATATCCAACTCCTTCCCATTCCAATTCTGAAACCCGTCCTATACCATGAGATGTGATATCTCAATGCTTCTAATACCAAACCTGAGACCCTTCCTATAACGGGATGGGATATCCAACTCCTTCCCATTCCAATCCTGAGACCCTTCCGATAGCATGAGATGTGATATCTCAATGCTTATACCAAACCTGAGACCCTTCCTATAGCATGAGATGTGATATCCAACTCCTTCCCATTCCAATCCTGAGACCCTTCCTATAGCATGAGATGTGATATCTCAATGCTTATACCAAACCTGAGACCCTTCCTACGGCATGAGATGTCATATACAACTCCTTCCCATTCCAATCCTGAGACCCTTCCTATAGCATGAGATGTGATATCTCAATGCTTATACCAAACCTGAGACCCTTCCTATAGCATGAGATGTGATATCCAACTCCTTCCCATTCCAATCCTGAGACCCTTCCTATAGCATGAGATGTGATATCTCAATGCTTATACCAAACCTGAGACCCTTCCTATAACATGAGATGGGATATCCAACTCCTTCCCATTCCAATCCTGAGACACTTCCGATAGCAGAGATGTGATATCTCAATGCTTATACCAGACCTTAGACCCTTCCTATAACATGAGATCGGATATCCAACTCCTTCCCGTTCCAATCCGGAGACCCTTCCTATAGCTTGAGATGTGATATCCAGCTCCTTCCCATTCCAATCCTGAGACACTTCCGATAGCATGAGATGTGATATCTCAATGCTTCTAATATCAAAACGGAAACCCTCCCTATAGCATGATATGTGATATCCAACTCCTTCCCATTCCAATCCTGAGACCCTTCCGATAGCAGAGATGTGATATCTCAATGCTTATACCAAACCTGAGACCCTTCCTATGGCATGATATGTCATATACAACTCCTTCCGATTCCAAACCTGAGACCCTTCCTATAGCATCAGATGGGATATCTCAATGCTAATACCAAACCTGAGATCCTTCCTATAACATGAGAGGTGATATCCAAATCCTTCCCCTTCCAAACCCGAGACCCTCCCTTTAGCATGAGATGTGATATCCAACTCCTTCCCATTCCAATCCCGACACCCTTCTGATAGCATGCGATGTGATATCTCAATGCCTCTAATACCAAACCTGAGATCCTTCCGATAGCATGAGATGTGATATCTCAATGCTTCTAATACCAAACCTGAGATCCTTCCTATAACATGAGATGTGATATCCAAATCCTTCCCCTTCCAAACCTGAGACCCTCCCTTTAGCATGAGATGTGATATCCGACTCCTTCCCATTCCAATCCTGAGACCCTTCTGATAGCATGAGATGTGATATCTCAATGCCTCTAATACCAAACCTGAGTTCCTTCCTATAACATGAGATGTGATATCTCAATGCTTCTAATAGTAAACCTGAGACCCTCCCTTTAGCATGAGATGTGATATCCGACTCCTTCCCATTCCAATCCTGAGACCCTTCTGATAGCATGAGATGTGATATCTCAATGCCTCTAATACCAAACCTGAGATCCTTCCGATAGCATGAGATGTGATATCTCAATGCTTCTAATACCAAACCTGAGACCCTTCCTATAACATGAGATGTGATATCCAAGTCCTTCCCATTCCAATCCTGAGACCCTTCCTATAGCATGAGATGTGATATCGCAATGCTTCTAATACCAAACCTGAGACCCTTCCTATAACATGAGATGTGATATCCAAGTCCTTCCCATTCCAATCCTGAGACCCTTCCTATAGCTTGAGATGTGATATCCAACTCCTTACCATTCCAATTCTGAAACCCGTCCTATACCATGAGATGTGATATCTCAATGCTTCTAATACCAAACCTGAGACCCTTCCTATAACGAGATGGGATATCCAACTCCTTCCCATTCCAATCCTGAGACCCTTCCGATAGCAGAGATGTGATATCTCAATGCTTATACCAAACCTGAGACCCTTCCTATGGCAAGAGATGTCATATACAACTCCTTCCGATTCCAAACCTGAGACCCTTCCTATAGCATGAGATGGGATATCTCAATGCTTATACCAAACCTGAGACCCTTCCTATAGCATGAGATGTGATATCCAACTCCTTCCCATTCCAATCCTGAGACCCTTCCTATAGCTTGAGATGTGATATCCAACTCCTTCCCATTCCAATCCTGAGACCCTTCCTATAGCTTGAGATGTGATATCCAACTCCTTCCCATTCCAATCCTGAGACCCTTCCTATAGCATGAGATGTGATATCTCAATGTTTCTAATACCAAATCTGAGACCCATACATGGCATGAGATGTGATATCAAACTCCTTCCAAATCCAATCCTGATACCCTTCCGATAGCATGAGATGTGATATCCCAATGCTTCTACAAAACCTGAGACCCATACATGGCATGAGATGTGATATCAAACTCCTTCCCATTCCAATCCTGAGACCCTTCCTATAGCTTGAGATGTGATATCCAACTCCTTCCCATTCCAATTCTGAGACCCTTCCCATAGCATGAGATGTGATATCTCAATGCTTCTAATACCAAACCTGAGACCCATCCTATAACATGAGATGTGATATCCAAGTCCTTCCCATTCCAATCCTAAGACCCTTCCTATAGCATGAGATGTGATATCTCAATGCTTCTAATACCAAACCTGAGTCCCTTCCTATAACATGAGATGTGATATCCAAGTCCTTCCCATTCTAATCCCGAGACCCTTCCTATAGCTTGAGATGTGATATCCAACTCCTTCCCATTCCAATTCTGAGACCCGTCCTATGCCATGAGATGTGATATCTCAATGCTTCTAATACCAAACCTGAGACCCTTCCTATAACGAGATGGGATATCCAACTCCTTCCCATTCCAATCCGAGACCCTTCCCATAGCAGAGATGTGATATCTCAATGCTTATACCAAACCTGAGACCCTTCCTATGGCATGAGATGTTATATACAACTCCTTCCGATTCCAAACCTGAGACCCTTCCTATAGCATGAGATGTGATATCCAACTCCTTCCCATTCCAATCCTGAGACCCTTCCTATAGCTTGAGATGTGATATCCAACTCCTTCCCATTCCAATCCTGAGACCCTTCCTATAGCTTGAGATGTGATATCCAACTCCTTCCCATTCCAATCCTGAGACCTTTCCTATAGCATGAGATGTGATATCTCAATGCTTCTAATACCAAACCTGAGATCCTTCCTATAACATGAGATGTGATATCCAAATCCTTCCACTTCCAAACCTGAGACCCTCCCTTTAGCATGAGATGTGATATCCGACTCCTTCCCATTCCAATCCTGAGACCCTTCTGATAGCATGAGATGTGATATCTCAATGCCTCTAATACCAAACCTGAGATCCTTCCGATAGCATGAGATGTGATATCTCAATGCCTCTAATACCAAACGTGAGATCCTTCCTCTAACATGAAATGTGATATCCAACTCCTTCCCCTTCCAAACCTGAGAGCCTTCCTATAGCATGAGATGTGATATCCAAGTCCTTCCCATTCCAATCCTGAGACCCTTCCTATAACATGAGATGTGATATCCAACTCCTTCCCATTCCAACCTGAGACCCTTCCTATAGCATGAGATGGGATATCCCAATGCTTCTACAAAACCTGAGACCCATACATGGCATGAGATGTGATATCAAACTCCTTCCCATTCCAATCCTGAGACCCTTCCTATAGCTTGAGATGTGATATCCAACTCCTTCCCATTCCAATTCTGAGACCCGTCCTATACCATGAGACTTGATATCTCAATGCTTCTAATACCAAACCTGAGACTGGTCCTATAACATGAGATGTGATATCCAAATCCTTCCCCTTCCAAACCTTAGACCCTTCCTTTATCATGAGATGTGATATCCAAGTCCTTCCCATTCCAATCCTGAGACCCTTCCTATAGCATGAGATGTGATATCTCAATGCTTCTAATACCAAACCTGAGACCCTTCCTATAACATGAGATGTGATATCCAAAACCTTCCCATTCCAATCCTGAGACCCTTCCTATAGCTTGAGATGTGATATCAAACTCCTTCCCATTCCAACTCTGAGACCCGTCCTATACCATGAGATGTGATATCTCAATGCTTCTAACACCAAACCTGAGACCCTTCCTATAACATGAGATGTGATATCCAAGTCCTTCCCATTCCAATCCTGAGACCCTTCCTATAGCATGAGATGTGATATCTCAATGCTTCTAATACCAAACATGAGACCCTTCCTATAGCATGAGATGGGATATCCAACTCCTTCCCATTCCAATCCTGAGACCCTTCCGATAGCAGAGATGTGATATCTCAATGCTTATACCAAACCTGAGACCCTTCCTATGGCATGAGATGTCATATACAACTCCTTCTGATTCCAAACCTGAGACCCTTCCTGTAGCATCAGATGGGATATCTCAATGCTAATACCAAACCTGAGATCCTTCCTATAACATGAGATGTGATATTCAAATCCTTCCCCTTCCAAACCCGAGACCCTTCTGATAGAATGAGATGTGATATCTCAATGCCTCTAATACCAAACCTGAGATCCTTCCGATAGCATGAGATGTGATATCTCAATGCTTCTAATACCAAACCTGAGATCCTTCCTGTAACATGAGATGTGATATCCAAATCCTTCCCCTTCCAAACCTGAGACCCTCCCTTTAGCATGAGATGTGATATCCGACTCCTTCCCATTCCAATCCTGAGACCCTTCTGATAGCATGAGATGTGATATCTCAATGCCTCTAATACCAAACCTGAGATCCTTCCTATAACATGAGATGTGATATCTCAATGCTTCTAATACCCAACCTGAGACCCTCCCTTTAGCATGAGATGTGATATCCGACTCCTTCCCATTCCAATCCTGAGACCCTTCTGATATCATGAGATGTGATATCTCAATGCCTCTAATACCAAACCTGAGATCCTTCCGATAGCATGAGATGTGATATCTCAATGCATCTAATACCAAACCTGAGATCCTTCCTATAACATGAGATGTGATATCCAAATCCTTCCCCTTCCAAACCTAAGACCCTCCCTGTAGCATGAGATGTGATATCCAACTCCTTCCCATTCCGATCCTGAGATCCTTCTGATAGCATGAGATGTGATATCTCAATGCCTCTAATACCAAACCTGAGATCCTACCTATAACATGAGATGTGATATCCAACTCCTTCCCATTCCAACCTGAGACCCTTCCTATAGCATGCGATGGGATATCCAACTCCTTCCAAATCCAATCCTGATACCCTTCCGATAGCATGAGATGTGATATCCCAATGCTTCTACAAAACCTGAGACCCATACATGGCATGAGATGTGATATCAAACTCCTTCCCATTCCAATCCTGAGACCCTTCCTATAGCTTGAGATGTGATATCCAACTCCTTCCCATTCCAATTCTGAGACCCTTCTCATAGCATGAGATGTGATATCTCAATGCTTCTAATACCAAACCTGAGACCCTTCCTATAACATGAGATGTGATATCCAAGTCCTTCCCATTCCAATCCTGAGACCCTTCCTATAGCATGAGATGTGATATCTCAATGCTTCTAATACCAAACCTGAGATCCTTCCTATAACATGAGATGTGATATCCAAGTCCTTCCCATTCCAATACTGAGACCCTTCCTATAGCTTGAGATGTGATATCCAACTCCTTCCCATTCCAATTCTGAGACCCGTCCTATACCATCAGATGTGATATCTCAATGCTTCTAATACCAAACCTGAGACCCTTCCTATAACGAGATGGGATATCCAACTCCTTCCCATTCCAATCCTGAGACCCTTCAGATAGCAGAGATGTGATATCTCAATGCTTATACCAAACCTGAGACCCTTCCTATGGCATGAGATGTCATATACGACTCCTTCCGATTCCAAACCTGAGACCCTTCCTATAGCATGAGATGGGATATCTCAATGCTTATACCAAACCTGAGACCCTTCCTATAGCATGAGATGGGATATCCAACTCCTTCCAGATCCAATCCTGATACCCTTCCGATAGCATGAGATGTGATATCCCAATGCTTGTACCAAACCTGAGACCCATACATGGCATGAGATGTGATATCAAACTCCTTCCCATTCCAATTCTGAGACCCGTCCTATACCATGAGACTTGATATCTCAATGCTTCTAATACCAAACCTGAGACCGGTCCTATAACATGAGATGTGATATCCAAATCCTTCCCCTTCCAAACCTTAGACCCTTCCTTTATCATGAGATGTGATATCCAAGTCCTTCCCATTCCAATCCTGAGACCTTTCCTATAGCATGAGATGTGATATCTCAATGCTTCTAATACCAAACCTGAGACCCTTCCTATAACATGAGATGTGATATCCAAAACCTTCCCATTCCAATCCTGAGACCCTTCCTATAGCTTGAGATGTGATATCCAACTCCTTCCCATTCCAATTCTGAGACCAGTCCTATACCATGAGATGTGATATCTCAATGCTTCTAATACCAAACCTGAGACCCTTCCTATAACGAGATGGGATATCCAACTCCTTCCCATTCCAATCCTGAGACCCTTCCGATAGCAGAGATGCGATATCTCAATGCTTATACCAAACCTGAGACCCTTCCTATGGCATGAGATGTCATATACAACTCCTTCCGATTCCAAACCTGAGACCCTTCCTATAGCATCAGATGGGATATCTCAATGCTAATACCAAACCTGAGATCCTTCCTGTAACACGAGATGTGATATCCAAATCCTTCCCCTTCCAAACCCGAGACCCTCCCTTTAGCATGAGATGTGATATCCAACTCCTTCCCATTCCAATCCCGAGACCCTTCTGATAGCATGAGATGTGATATCTCAATGCCTCTAATACCAAACCTGAGATCCTTCCGATAGCATGAGACGTGATATCTCAATGCTTCTAATACCAAACCTGAGATCCTTCCTATAACATGAGATGTGATATCCAAATCCTTCCCCTTCCAAACCTGAAACCCTCCCTTTAGCATGAGATGTGATATCCGACTCCTTCCCATTCCAATCCTGAGACCCTTCTGATAGCATGAGATGTGATATCTCAATGCCTCTAATACCAAACCTGAGATCCTTCCTATAACATGAGATGTGATATCTCAATGCTTCTAATACCCAACCTGAGACCCTCCCTTTAGCATGAGATGTGATATCCGACTCCTTCCCATTCCAATCCTGAGACCCTTCTGATATCATGAGATGTGATATCTCAATGCCTCTAATACCAAACCTGAGATCCTTCCGATAGCATGAGATGTTATATCTCAATACTTCTAATACCAAACCTGAGATCCTTCCTATAGCATGAGATGTGATATCTCAATGCTTCTAATACCAAACCTGAGACCCTTCCTATAGCATGAGATGTGATATCTCAATGCTTCTAATACCAAACCTGAGACCCTTCCTACAGCATGCGATGTGATATCTCACTGCTTATACAAAACCTGAGACCCTTCCTATAGCATGAGATGTGATATCCAACTCCTTCCCATTCCAATCCTGAGACCCTTCCTATAGCATGAGATGTGATATCTCAATGCTTCTAATATCAAACTTGAGAGCCTCCCTATAGCATGAGATGTGATATCCAAGTCCTTCCCATTCCAATCCTGAGACACTTCCTATAGCATGAGAAGTGATATCTCAATGCCTCTAATACCAAACCTGAGACTCTTCCTATAACATGAGATGGGATATCCAACTCCTTCCCATTCAAATCCAGAGACCCTTGCGATAGCAGAGATGTGATATCTCAATGCTTATACCAAACCTGAGACCCTTCCTACGGCATGAGATGTCATATACAACTCCTTCCCATTCCAATCCTGAGACCCTTCCTATAGCATGAGATGTGTTATCTCAATGCTTATACCAAACCTGAGACCCTTCCTATAGCATGAGATGTGATATCCAACTCCTTCCCATTCCAATCCTGAGACCCTTCCTATAGCATGAGATGTGATATCTCAATGCTTATACCAAACCTGAGACCCTTCCTACGGCATGAGATGTCATATACAACTCCTTCCCATTCCAATCCTGAGACCCTTCCTATAGCATGAGATGTGATATCTCAATGCTTATACCAAACCTGAGACCCTTCCTATAGCATGAGATGTGATATCCAACTACTTCCCATTCCAATCCTGAGACCCTTCCTATAGCATGAGATGTGATATCTCAATGCTTATACCAAACCTGAGACCCTTCCTATAACATGAGATGGGATATCCAACTCCTTCCCATTCCAATCCTGAGACACTTCCGATAGCAGAGATGTGATATCTCAATGCTTATACCAGACCTTAGACCCTTCCTATAACATGAGATCGGATATCCAACTCCTTCCCGTTCCAAACCTGAGACCCTTCCTTTAGCATGAGATGTGATATCCAGCTCCTTCCCATTCCAATCCTGAGACACTTCCGATAGCATGAGATGTGATATCTCAATGCTTCTAATATCAAAACGGAAACCCTCCCTATAGCATGATATGTGATATCTAAGTCCTTCCCATTCCAATCCTGAGACCCTTCCTATAGCATGAGATGTGATATCTCAATGCTTCTACCAAACCTGAGACCCTTCCTTTAGCATGAGATGTGATATCCAACTCCTTCCCATTCTAATCCTGAGACCCTTCCTATAGCATGAGATGTGATATCTCAATACTTCTAATACCAAACCTGAGATCCTTCCGATAACATGAGATGTGATATCCAAATCCTTCCCCTTCCAAACCTGAGACCCTCCATTTTAGCATGAGATGTGATATCCAACTCCTTCCCATTCCAATCCTGAGACCCTTCTGATAGCATGAGATGTGATATCTCAATGCTTCTAATACCAAACCTGAGATCCTTCCGATAGCATGAGATGTGATATCTCAATTCTTCTAATACCAAACCTGAGATCTTTCCTATAACATGAGATGTGATATCCAAATCCTTCCCCTTCCAATTCTGAGACCCTCCCTTTAACATGAGATGTGATATCCAACTCCTTCCCATTCCAACCTGAGACCCTTCCTATAGCATGAGATGTGATATCTCAATGCCTCTAATACCAAACCTGAGATCCTTCCTCTAACATGAAATGTGATATCCAACTCCTTCCCTTTCCAAACCTGAGAGCCTATCTATAGCATGAGATGTGATATCCAAGTCCTTCCCATTCCAATCCTTAGACCCTTCCTACAGCATGCAATATGATATCTCAATGATTCTAATAACAAACCTGAGACCCGTCCTATAACATGAGATGGGATATCCAACTCCTTCCCATTCCAAACCTGAGACTCTTCCTTTAGCATGAGATGTGATATCCAGCTCCTTCCCATTCCAATCCTGAGACACTTCCGATAGCATGAGATGTGATATCTCAATGCTTCTAATATCAAAACTGAGACCCTCCCTATAGCATGATATGTGATATCTAAGTCTTTCCCATTCCAATCCTGAGACCCTTCTGATAGCATGAGATGTGATATCTCAATGCCTCTAATACCAAACCTGAGATCCTACCTCTAACATGAAATGTGATATCCAACTCTCTCCCCTTCCAAACCTGAGAGCCTTCCTATAGCATGAGATGTGATATCCAAGTCCTTCCCATTCCAATCCTGAGACCCTTCCTATAACATGAGATGTGATATCCAACTCCTTCCCATTCCAACCTGAGACCCTTCCTATAGCATGAGATGGGATATCCAACTCCTTCCAAATCCAATCCTGATACCATTCCGATAGCATGAGATGTGATATCCCAATGCTTCTACCAAACCTGAGACCCATACTATGGCATGAGATGTGATATCAAACTCCTTCCCATTCCAATTCTGAGACCCTTCCTATACCATGAGACTTGCTATCTCAATGCTTCTAATACCAAACCTGAGACCCGTCCTATAACATGAGATGTGATATCCAAATCCTTCCCCTTCCAAACCTTAGACCCTTCCTTTATCATGAGATGTGATATCCAACTCCTTCCCATTCCAATCCTGAGACCCTTCCGATATCATGAGATGTGATATCTCAATGCTTCTAATATCAAACTTGAGACCCTCCCTATAGCATGAGATGTGATATCCAAGTCCTTCCCATTCCAATCCTGAGACCCTTCCTATAGCATGAGATGTGATATCTCAATGCTTCTAATACCAAACCTGAGACCCTTCCTATAACATGAGATGGGAATATCCAACTCCTTACATTCCAATCCTGAGACCCTTCCAATAGCAGAGATGTGATATCTCAATGTTTATACCAAACCTGAGATCCTTCCTATAACATGAGATGTGATATCCAACTCCTTCCCATTCCAATACTGAGACACTGCCTATAGCATGAGATGTGATATCTCACTGCTTATACCAAACCTGAGACCCTTCCTATAGCATGAGATGTGATATCTCAATGCTTCTAATATCAAACTTGAGAGCCTCCCTATAGCATGAGATGTGATATCCAAGTCCTTCCCATTCCAATCCTGAGACACTTCCTACAGCATGAGATGTGATATCTCAATGCCTCTAATACCAAACCTGAGACTCTTCCTATAACATGAGATGGGATATCCAACTCCTTCCCATTCCAATCCTGAGACCCTTCCGATAGCAGAGATGTGATATCTCAATGCTTATACCAAACCTGAGACCCTTCCTACGGCATGAGATGTCATATACAACTCCTTCCCATTCCAATCCTGAGACCCTTCCTATAGCATGAGATGTGATATCTCAATGCTTCTAATATCAAACTTGAGACCCTCCCTATAGCATGAGATGTGATATCCAAGTCCTTCCCATTCCAATCCTGAGACACTTCCTATAGCATGAGATGTGATATCTCAATGCTTCTAATACCAAACCTGAGACTCTTCCTATAACATGAGATGGGATATCCAACTCCTTCCCATTCCAATCCTGAGACCCTTCCGATAGCAGAGATGTGATATCTCAATGCTTATACCAAACCTGAGACCCTTCCTGCGGCATGAGATGTCATATACAACTCCTTCCCATTCCAATCCTGAGACCCTTCCTATAGCATGAGATGTGATATCTCAATGCATATACCAAACCTGAGACCCTTCCTATAGTATGAGATGTGATATCCAACTCCTTCCCATTCCAATCCTGAGACCCTTCCTATAGCATGAGATGTGATGTCTCAATGCTTCTAATACCAAACCTGAGATCCTTCCTATAACATGAGATGTGATATCCAACTCCTTCCATTCCAATCCTGAGACCCTTCCTATAGCATGAGATTTGATATCTCAATGCTTATACCAAACCTGAGACCCTTCCTATAGCATGAGATGTGATATCCAAGACCTTCCCATTCCAATCCTTAGACCCTTCCTACAGCATGCAATATGATATCTCAATGATTCTAATAACAATCCTGAGACCCGTCCTATAACATGAGATGGGATATCCAATTCCTTCCCATTCCAATCCTGAGACACTTCCGATAGCAGAGATGTGATATCTCAATGCTTATACCAAACCTGAGACCCTTCCTATAACATGAGATCGGATATCCAACTCCTTTTCGTTCCAAACCTGAGACCCTTCCTTTAGCATGAGATGTGATATCCAGCTCCTTCGCATTCCAATCCTGAGACACTTCCGATAGCATGAGATGTGATATCTCAATGCTTCTAATATCAAAACTGAAACCCTCCCTATAGCATGATATGTGATATCTAAGTCCTTCCCATTCCAATCCTGAGACCCTTCCTATAGCATGAGATGTGATATCTCAATGCTTCTACCAAACCTGAGACCCTTCCTATGGCATGAGATGTGATATCCAACTCCTTCCCAATACAATCCTGAGACCCTTCCGATAGCAGAGATGTGATATCTCAATGCTTATACCAAACCTGAGACCCTTCCTATGGCATGAGATGTGATATCCAACTCCTTGCCATTCAAATCCTGAGACCCTCCCTATAACAAGAGATGTCATATCCAACTCCTTCCCATTCCAAACCTGAGACCCTTCCTTTAGCATGAGATGTGATATCCAAATCCTTCACATTCCAATCCGGAGACCCTTCCTATAACATGAGATGTGATATCCAACTCCTTCCCAATCCAATCCTGAGACCCTTCCGATAGCAGAGATGTGATATCTCAATGCTTATACCAAACCTGAGACCCTTCCTACGGCATGAGATGTGATATCCAACCCCTTGCAATTCAAATCCTGAGACCCTCCCTATAACAAGAGATGTCATATCCAACTCCTTCCCATTCCAAACCTGAGACCCTTCCTTTAGCATGAGATGTGATTTCCAAATCCTTCACATTCCAATCTGGAGCCCAATCCTATAGCATGAGATGTGATATCTCAATGCTTCTAATACCAAATCTGAGACCCTACCGATAGCATGAGATGTGATATCTCAATGCTTCAAAAACCAAACATGAGAACCATCCTATAACATGAGATGTGAAATCCAAATCCTTCCCTTCCCAAACCTGAGACTCTTCCTATAGCATGAGATGTGATATCTCAATGCTTCTACCAAACCTGAAACCCTTCCTATAGCATGAGATGTGATATCCAAATCCTTCCCCTTCCAAACCTGAGACCCTTCCTTTAGCATGAGATGTGATATCCAGCTCCTCCCATTCCAACCCTGAGACCCTTCCGATAGCATGAGATGTGATATCTCAATGCTTCTAATATCAAAACTGAGACCCTGCCTATAGCATGAGATGTGATATCTAAGTCCTTCCCATTCCAATCCTCAGACCCTTCCTATAGCATGAGATGTGATATCGCAATGCTTCTACCAAAACTGAGACCCTTCCTTTAGCATGAGATGTGATATCCAACTCCTTCCCATTCCAATCCTGAGACCCGTCCTATAGCATGAGATGTGATATCTCAATGCTTCTAATACCAAACCTGAGATCCTTCCGATAGCATGAGATGTGATATCTCAATGCTTCTAATACCAAACCTGAGATCCTTCCTATAACATGAGATGTGACATCCAAATCCTTTCCCTTCCAAACCTGAGACCCTCCCTTTAGCATGAGATGTGATATCCAACTCCTTCCCATTCCAATCCTGATACCCTTCTGATAGCATGAGATGTGATATCTCAATGCCTCTAATACCAAACCTGAGATCCTACCTCTAACATGAAATGTGATATCCAACTCCTTCCCTTTCCAAACCTGAGAGCATTCCTACAGCATGAGATGTGATATCCAAGTCCTTCCCATTCCAATCCTGAGACCCTTCCTATAACATGAGATGTGATATCCAACTCTTTCCCATTCCAACCTGAGACCCTTCCTATAGCATGAGATGGGATATCCAACTCCTTCCAAATCCAATCCTGATACCCTTCCGATAGCATGAGATGTGATATCCCAATGCTTCTACAAAACCTGAGACCCATACCATGGCATGATGTGATATCAAACTCCCGTCCTATACCATGAGACTTGATATCTCAATGCTTCTAATACCAAACCTGAGACCGGTCCAATAACATGAGATGTGATATCCAAATCCTTCCCCTTCCAAACCTTAGACCCTTCCTTTATCATGAGATGCGATATCCAAGTCCTTCCCATTCCATTCCTGAGACCCTTCCTATAGCATGAGATGTGATATCTCAATGCTTCTAATACCAAACCTGAGACCCTTCCTATAACATGAGATGTGATATCCAAGTCCTTCCCATTCCAATCCTGAGACCCTTCCTATAGCATGAGATGTGATATCTCAATGCTTATACCAAACCTGAGACCCTTCCTATGGCATGAGATGTGATATCCAACTCCTTCCCATTCCAATCCTGAGACCCTTCTGATAGCATGAGATGTGATATCTCAATGCCTCTAATACCAAAACTGAGATCCTACCTCTACATGAAATGTGATATCCAACTCCTTCCCCTTCCAACCCTGAGAGCCTTCCTATAGAATGAGATGTGATATCCAAGTCCTTCCCATTCCAATCCTGAGACCCTTCCTATAACATGAGATGTGATATCCAACTCCTTCACATTCCAACCTTAGACCCTTCCTATAGCATGAGATGGGATATCCAACTCCCTCCAAATCCAATCCCGATACCCTTCTGATAGCATGAAATGTGATATCCCAATGCTTCTACAAAACCTGAAACCCATACCATGGCATGAGATGTGATATCAAACTCCTTCCCATTCCAATCCTGAGACCCTTCCTATAGCTTGAGATGTGATATCCAACTCCTTCCCATTCCAATTCTGAGACCCGTCCTATACCATGAGACTTGATATCTCAATGCTTCTAATACCAAACCTGAGACCGGTCCTATAACATGAGATGTGATACCCAAATCCTTCCCCTTCCAAACCTTAGACCCTTCCTATAGCATGAGATGGGATATCTCAATGCTTATACCAAACCTGAGACCCTTCCTATAGCATGAGATGGGATATCCAACTCCTTCCCATTCCAATCCTGAGACCCTTCCAATAGCAGAGATGTGATATCTCAATGCTTATACCAAACCTGAGACCCTTCCTATGGCATGAGATGTCATATACAACTCCTTCCGATTCCAATCCTGAGACCCTTCCTATAGCATGAGATGGGATATCTCAATGCTTATACCAAACCTGAGACCCTTCCTATAGCATGAGATGTGATATCCAACTCCTTCCCATTCCAATCCTGAGACCCTTCCTATAGCATGAGATGTGATATCTAAATGCTTCTAAAACCAAACATGAGAACCATCCTATAACATGAGATGTGAAATCCAAATCATTCCCTTTCCAAACCTGAGACCCTTCCTATAGCTTGAGATGTGATATCAAACTCCTTCCCATTCAATGTGATATCCAATTCCTTCCGATTCCAATCCTGAGACCCTTCCTATACCATGAGATGTGATATTTCAATGCTTCTAATACCAAACCTGAGACCCGTCCTAAAACATGAGATGTGAGATCCAAATCCTTCCCCTTCCAAACCTGAGACCTTTCCTTTAGCATGAGATGTGATATCTAACTCCTTCCCATTCCAAACCTGAGACCGTTCCTATAGCTTGAGATGTTATATCTTAATGCTTCTAAAACCAAACCTGAGAATCATCCTATAACATGAGATGTGAAATCCAAATCCTTCCCTTTCCAAACCTGAGACCCTTCCTATAGCTTGAGATGTGATATCAAAATCTTTCCCATTCCAGTCCTGAGATAGCTTGAGATGTGACAGCCAACTCCTTCCCATTCCAATCCTGAGACCCTTCCTATACCATGAGATGTGATATCTCAATGCTTCTAATATCAAAACTGAGCCCCTCCCTGTAGCATGAGATGTGATATCTAAATCCTTCCCATTCCAATCCTGAGACCCTTCCGATAGCAGAGATGTGATATTTCAATGCTTATACCAAACCTGAGACCCTTCCTATAGCATGAGATGTGATATCCAACTCCTTCCGATTCCAATCCTGAGACCCTTCCTATAGCATGAGATGTGATATCGCAATGCTTCTACCAAAACTGAGACCCTTCCTTTAGCATGAGATGTGATATCCAACTCTTTCCCATTCCAATCCTGAGACCTTTCCTATACCATGAGATGTGATATCTCAATGCTTCTAATACCAAACCTGAGATCCTTCCGATAGCATGAGATGTGATATCTCAATGCTTCTAATACCAAACCTGAGATCCTTCCTATAACATGAGATGTGATATCCAAATCCTTCCCCTTCCAAACCTGAGACCCTCCCTTTAGCATGAGATGTGATATCCAACTCCTTCCCATTACAATCCTGATACCCTTCTGATAGCATGAGATGTGATATCTCAATGCCTCTAATACCAAACCTGAGATCCTACCTCTAACATGAAAAGTGATATCCAACTCCTTCCCTTTCCAAACCTGAGAGCCTTCCTACAGCATGAGATGTGATATCCAAGTCCTTCCCATTCCAATCCTGAGACCCTTCCTATAACATGAGATGTGACATCCAACTCTTTCCCATTCCAACTTGAGACCCTTCCTATAGCATGAGATGGGATATCCAACTCCTTCCAAATCCAATCCTGATACCCTTCCGATAGCATGAGATGTGATATCCCAATGCTTCTACAAAACCTGAGACCCATACCATGGCATGATGTGATATCAAACTCCCGTCCTATACCATGAGACTTGATATCTCAATGCTTCTAATACCAAACCTGAGACCGGTCC
Organism: Ambystoma mexicanum; assembly: GCF_040938575.1. Classification (NCBI taxonomy): domain Eukaryota; kingdom Metazoa; phylum Chordata; class Amphibia; order Caudata; family Ambystomatidae; genus Ambystoma; species Ambystoma mexicanum. The sequence goes on along the minus strand of NC_090932.1, from coordinate 568,768,267 downwards.
AATAACATGAGATGTGATATCCAAATCCTTCCCCTTCCAAACCTGAGACCCTTCCTTTAGCATGAGATGTGATATCCAAATCCTTCCCATTCCAATCCTTAAACCCTTCCTATAGCATGAGATGTGATATCTCAATGTTTCTAATAAAAAACCTGAGACCCTTCCTATAGCAAGAGATTTGATATCCAAATCCTTCCCATTCCAACCTGAGACCCTTCCTATAGCATGAGAAGGGATATCCAACTCCTTCCCATTCCAATCCTGAGACCCTTCCTATACCATGAGATGTGATATCTCAATGCTTCTAATAAAAAACCTGAGACCCTTCCTATAGCAAGAGATGTGATATCCAAATCCTTCCCATTCCAATCCTGAGATCCTTCCTATAACATGAGATGTGATATCCAATTCCTTCCCATTTCAAACCTGAGACCCTTCCTATTGGATGAGATGTGATATCCAACTCCTTCCCATTCCAATCCTGAGACCCTTCCTATAACATAAGATGTGATATCTCAATGCTTCTAATACCAAACCTGGGACCCGTCCTATAACATGAGATATGATATCCAAATCCTTCCCCTTCCAAACCTGAGAGCCTTCCTTTAGCATGAGATGTGATATCTAAATCCTTCCCATTCCAATCCTGAAACCCTTCCTATAGCATGAGATGTGATATCTCAATGTTTCTAATAAAAAACCTGAGACCCTTCCTATAGCAAGAGATGTGATATCCAAATCCTTCCCATTTCAATCTTGAGACCCTTCCTATGACATGAGATGTGATATCCAACTCCTTCCCATTCCAACATGAGACCCTTCCTATAGCATGAGAAGGGATATCCAACTCCTTCCCAATCCAATCCTGACACCCTTCGGATAGCAGAGATGTGATATCTCAATGCTTATACCAAACCTGAGACCCTTCCTTTAGCATGAGATGTGATATCCAACTCCTTCCCATTCCAAACCTGAGACCCTTCTGATAGCATGAGATGTGATATCTCAATGCTTCTAAAACCAAACATGAGAACCATCCTATAACATGAGATGTGAAATCCCAATCTTTCCCTTCCCAAACCTGTGACCCTTCCTATAGCTTGAGATGTGATATCAAACTCCTTCCCATTCCAATCCTGAAATAGCTTGAGATGTGATATCCAACTCCTTCCCATTCCAATCCTGAGACCCTTATTATACCATGAGATGTGATATCTCAATACTTCTAATACCAAACCTGAGATCCTTCCTATAGCATGAGATGTGATATCTCAATGCTTCTACCAAACCTGAGACCCTTCCTTTAGCATGATATGTGATATCCAACTCCTTCCCATTCCAATCCTGAGACCCTTCCTATAGCATGAGATGTGATATCTCAATACTTCTAATACCAAACCTGAGATCCTTCCTATAGCATGAGATGTGATATCTCAATGCTTCTAATACCAAACCTGAGACCCTTCCTACAGCATGCGATGTGATATCTCAATGCTTATACCAAACCTGAGACCCTTCCTATAGCATGAGATGTGATATCCAACTCCTTCCCATTCCAATCCTGAGACCCTTCCTATTGCATGAGATGTGATATCTCAATGCTTCTAATATCAAACTTGAGAGCCTCCCTATAGCATGAGATGTGATATCCAAGTCCTTCCCATTCCAATCCTGAGACACTTCCTATAGCATGAGATGTGATATCTCAATGCTTCTAATACCAAACCTGAGACTCTTCCTATAACATGAGATGGGATATCCAACTCCTTCCCATTCAAATCCAGAGACCCTTGCGATAGCAGAGATGTGATATCTCAATGCTTATACCAAACCTGAGACCCTTCCTACGGCATGAGATGTCATATACAACTCCTTCCCATTCCAATCCTGAGACCCTTCCTATAGCATGAGATGTGATATCTCAATGCTTATACCAAACCTGAGACCCTTCCTATAGCATGAGATGTGATATCCAACTCCTTCCCCTTCCAATCCTGAGACCCTTCCTATAGCATGAGATGTGATATCTCAATGCTTATACCAAACCTGAGACCCTTCCTACGGCATGAGATGTCATATACAACTCCTTCCCATTCCAATCCTGAGACCCTTCCTATAGCATGAGATGTGATATCTCAATGCTTATACCAAACCTGAGACCCTTCCTATAGCATGAGATGTGATATCCAACTACTTCCCATTCCAATCCTGAGACCCTTCCTATAGCATGAGATGTGATATCTCAATGCTTATACCAAACCTGAGACCCTTCCTATAACATGAGATGGGATATCCAACTCCTTCACATTCCAATCCTGAGACACTTCCGATAGCAGAGATGTGATATCTCAATGCTTATACCAGACCTTAGACCCTTCCTATAACATGAGATCGGATATCCAACTCCTTCCCGTTCCAAACCTGAGACCCTTCCTTTAGCATGAGATGTGATATCCAGCTCCTTCCCATTCCAATCCTGAGACACTTCCGATAGCATGAGATGTGATATCTCAATGCTTCTAATATCAAAACGGAAACCCTCCCTATAGCATGATATGTGATATCTAAGTCCTTCCCATTCCAATCCTGAGACCCTTCCTATAGCATGAGATGTGATATCTCAATGCTTCTACCAAACCTGAGACCCTTCCTTTAGCATGAGATGTGATATCCAACTCCTTCCCATTCTAATCCTGAGACCCTTCCTATAGCATGAGATGTGATATCTCAATACTTCTAATACCAAACCTGAGATCCTTCCGATAACATGAGATGTGATATCCAAATCCTTCCCCTTCCAAACCTGAGACCCTCCATTTTAGCATGAGATGTGATATCCAACTCCTTCCCATTCCAATCCTGAGACCCTTCTGATAGCATGAGATGTGATATCTCAATGCTTCTAATACCAAACCTGAGATCCTTCCGATAGCATGAGATGTGATATCTCAATGCTTCTAATACCAAACCTGAGATCTTTCCTATAACATGAGATGTGATATCCAAATCCTTCCCCTTCCAATTCTGAGACCCTCCCTTTAACATGAGATGTGATATCCAACTCCTTCCCATTCCAACCTGAGACCCTTCCTATAGCATGAGATGTGATATCTCAATGCCTCTAATACCAAACCTGAGATCCTTCCTCTAACATGAAATGTGATATCCAAGTCCTTCCCATTCCAATCCTTAGACCCTTCCTACAGCATGCAATATGATAGCTCAATGATTCTAATAACAAACCTGAGACCCGTCCTATAACATGAGATGGGATATCCAACTCCTTCCCATTCCAATCCTGAGACACTTCCGATAGCAGAGATGTGATATCTCAATGCTTATACCAAACCTGAGACCCTTCCTATAACATGAGAGGTGATATCCAACTCCTTCCCGTTCCAAACCTGAGACTCTTCCTTTAGCATGAGATGTGATATCCAGCTCCTTCCCATTCCAATCCTGAGACACTTCCGATAGCATGAGATGTGATATCTCAATGCTTCTAATATCAAAACTGAGACCCTCCCTATAGCATGATATGTGATATCTAAGTCCTTCCCATTCCAATCCTGAGACCCTTCTGATAGCATGAGATGTGATATCTCAATGCCTCTAATACCAAACCTGAGATCCTACCTCTAACATGAAATGTGATATCCAACTCTCTCCCCTTCCAAACCTGAGAGCCTTCCTATAGCATGAGATGTGATATCCAAGTCCTTCCCATTCCAATCCTGAGACCCTTCCTATAACATGAGATGTGATATCCAACTCCTTCCCATTCCAACCTGAGACCCTTCCTATAGCATGAGATGGGATATCCAACTCCTTCCAAATCCAATCCTGATACCATTCCGATAGAATGAGATGTGATATCCCAATGCTTCTACCAAACCTGAGACCCATACTATGGCATGAGATGTGATATCAAACTCCTTCCCATTCCAATTCTGAGACCCTTCCTATACCATGAGACTTGCTATCTCAATGCTTCTAATACCAAACCTGAGACCCGTCCTATAACATGAGATGTGATATCCAAATCCTTCCCCTTCCAAACCTTAGACCCTTCCTTTATGATGAGATGTGATATCCAACTCCTTCCCATTCCAATCCTGAGACCCTTCCGATATCATGAGATGTGATATCTCAATGCTTCTAATATCAAACTTGAGACCCTCCCTATAGCATGAGATGTGATATCCAAGTCCTTCCCATTCCAATCCTGAGACCCTTCCTATAGCATGAGATGTGATATCTCAATGCTTCTAATACCAAACCTGAGACCCTCCCTATAACATGAGATGGGAATATCCAACTCCTTACATTCCAATCCTGAGACCCTTCCGATAGCAGAGATGTGATATCTCAATGTTTATACCAAACCTGAGATCCTTCCTATAACATGAGATGTGATATCCAACTCCTTCCCATTCCAATACTGAGACACTGCCTATAGCATGAGATGTAATATCTCACTGCTTATACCAAACCTGAGACCCTTCCTATAGCATGAGATGTGATATCCAACTCCTTCCCATTCCAATCCTGAGACCCTTCCTATAGCATGAGATGTGATATCTCAATGCTTCTAATATCAAACTTGAGAGCCTCCCTATAGCATGAGATGTGATAACCAAATCCTTCCCATTCCAATCCTGAGACACTTCCTACAGCATGAGATGTGATATCTCAATGCATCTAATACCAAACCTGAGACTCTTCCTATAACATGAGATGGGATATCCAACTCCTTCCCATTCCAATCCTGAGACCCTTCCGATAGCAGAGATGTGATATCTCAATGCTTATACCAAACCTGAGACCCTTCCTACGGCATGAGATGTCATATACAACTCCTTCCCATTCCAATCCTGAGACCCTTCCTATAGCATGGGATGTGATATCTCAATGCTTCTAATATCAAACTTGAGACCCTCCCTATAGCATGAGATGTGATATCCAAGTCCTTCCCATTCCAATCCTGAGACACTTCCTATAGCATGAGATGTGATATCTCAATGCTTCTAATACCAAACCTGAGACTCTTCCTATAACATGAGATGGGATATCCAACTCCTTCCCATTCCAATCCTGAGACCCTTCCGATAGCAGAGATGTGATATCTCAATGCTTATACCAAACCTGAGACCCTTCCTACGGCATGAGATGTCATATACAACTCCTTCCCATTCCAATCCTGAGACCCTTCCTATAGCATGAGATGTGATATCTCAATGCTTATACCAAACCTGAGACCCTTCCTATAGTATGAGATGTGATATCCAACTCCTTCCCATTCCAATCCTGAGACCCTTCCTATAGCATGAGATGTGATGTCTCAATGCTTCTAATACCAAACCTGAGATCCTTCCTATAACATGAGATGTGATATCCAACTCCTTCCATTCCAATCCTGAGACCCTTCCTATAGCATGAGATTTGATATCTCATTGCTTATACCAAACCTGAGACCCTTCCTATAGCATGAGATGTGATATCCAAGTCCTTCCCATTCCAATCCTTAGACCCTTCCTACAGCATGCAATATGATATCTCAATGATTCTAATAACAATCCTGAGACCCGTCCTATAACATGAGATGGGATATCCAATTCCTTCCCATTCCAATCCTGAGACACTTCCGATAGCAGAGATGTGATATCTCAATGCTTATACCAAACCTGAGACCCTTCCTATAACATGAGATCGGATATCCAACTCCTTTTCGTTCCAAACCTGAGACCCTTCCTTTAGCATGAGATGTGATATCCAGCTCCTTCGCATTCCAATCCTGAGACATTTCCGATAGCATGAGATGTGATATCTCAATGCTTCTAATATCAAAACTGAAACCCTCCCTATAGCATGATATGTGATATCTAAGTCCTTCCCATTCCAATCCTGAGACCCTTCCTATAGCATGAGATGTGATATCTCAATGCTTCTACCAAACCTGAGACCCTTCCTATGGCATGAGATGTGATATCCAACTCCTTCCCAATACAATCCTGAGACTCTTCCGATAGCAGAGATGTGATATCTCAATGCTTATACCAAACCTGAGACCCTTCCTATGGCATGAGATGTGATATCCAACTCCTTGCCATTCAAATCCTGAGACCCTCCCTATAACAAGAGATGTCATATCCAACTCCTTCCCATTCCAAACCTGAGACCCTTCCTTTAGCATGAGATGTGATATCCAAATCCTTCACATTCCAATCCGGAGACCCTTCCTATAACATGAGATGTGATATCCAACTCCTTCCCAATCCAATCCTGAGACCCTTCCGATAGCAGAGATGTGATATCTCAATGCTTATACCAAACCTGAGACCCTTCCTACGGCATGAGATGTGATATCCAACCCCTTGCAATTCAAATCCTGAGACCCTCCCTATAACAAGAGATGTCATATCCAACTCCTTCCCATTCCAAACCTGAGATCCTTCCTATAGCATGAGATGTGATATCTCAATGCTTCTACCAAACCTGAGACCCTTCCTTTAGCATGATATGTGATATCCAACTCCTTCCCATTCCAATCCTGAGACCCTTCCTATAGCATGAGATGTGATATCTCAATACTTCTAATACCAAACCTGAGATCCTTCCTATAGCATGAGATGTGATATCTCAATGCTTCTAATACCAAACCTGAGACCCTTCCTACAGCATGCGATGTGATATCTCAATGCTTATACCAAACCTGAGACCCTTCCTATAGCATGAGATGTGATATCCAACTCCTTCCCATTCCAATCCTGAGACCCTTCCTATTGCATGAGATGTGATATCTCAATGCTTCTAATATCAAACTTGAGAGCCTCCCTATAGCATGAGATGTGATATCCAAGTCCTTCCCATTCCAATCCTGAGACACTTCCTATAGCATGAGATGTGATATCTCAATGCTTCTAATACCAAACCTGAGACTCTTCCTATAACATGAGATGGGATATCCAACTCCTTCCCATTCAAATCCAGAGACCCTTGCGATAGCAGAGATGTGATATCTCAATGCTTATACCAAACCTGAGACCCTTCCTACGGCATGAGATGTCATATACAACTCCTTCCCATTCCAATCCTGAGACCCTTCCTATAGCATGAGATGTGATATCTCAATGCTTATACCAAACCTGAGACCCTTCCTATAGCATGAGATGTGATATCCAACTCCTTCCCCTTCCAATCCTGAGACCCTTCCTATAGCATGAGATGTGATATCTCAATGCTTATACCAAACCTGAGACCCTTCCTACGGCATGAGATGTCATATACAACTCCTTCCCATTCCAATCCTGAGACCCTTCCTATAGCATGAGATGTGATATCTCAATGCTTATACCAAACCTGAGACCCTTCCTATAGCATGAGATGTGATATCCAACTACTTCCCATTCCAATCCTGAGACCCTTCCTATAGCATGAGATGTGATATCTCAATGCTTATACCAAACCTGAGACCCTTCCTATAACATGAGATGGGATATCCAACTCCTTCACATTCCAATCCTGAGACACTTCCGATAGCAGAGATGTGATATCTCAATGCTTATACCAGACCTTAGACCCTTCCTATAACATGAGATCGGATATCCAACTCCTTCCCGTTCCAAACCTGAGACCCTTCCTTTAGCATGAGATGTGATATCCAGCTCCTTCCCATTCCAATCCTGAGACACTTCCGATAGCATGAGATGTGATATCTCAATGCTTCTAATATCAAAACGGAAACCCTCCCTATAGCATGATATGTGATATCTAAGTCCTTCCCATTCCAATCCTGAGACCCTTCCTATAGCATGAGATGTGATATCTCAATGCTTCTACCAAACCTGAGACCCTTCCTTTAGCATGAGATGTGATATCCAACTCCTTCCCATTCTAATCCTGAGACCCTTCCTATAGCATGAGATGTGATATCTCAATACTTCTAATACCAAACCTGAGATCCTTCCGATAACATGAGATGTGATATCCAAATCCTTCCCCTTCCAAACCTGAGACCCTCCATTTTAGCATGAGATGTGATATCCAACTCCTTCCCATTCCAATCCTGAGACCCTTCTGATAGCATGAGATGTGATATCTCAATGCTTCTAATACCAAACCTGAGATCCTTCCGATAGCATGAGATGTGATATCTCAATGCTTCTAATACCAAACCTGAGATCTTTCCTATAACATGAGATGTGATATCCAAATCCTTCCCCTTCCAATTCTGAGACCCTCCCTTTAACATGAGATGTGATATCCAACTCCTTCCCATTCCAACCTGAGACCCTTCCTATAGCATGAGATGTGATATCTCAATGCCTCTAATACCAAACCTGAGATCCTTCCTCTAACATGAAATGTGATATCCAAGTCCTTCCCATTCCAATCCTTAGACCCTTCCTACAGCATGCAATATGATAGCTCAATGATTCTAATAACAAACCTGAGACCCGTCCTATAACATGAGATGGGATATCCAACTCCTTCCCATTCCAATCCTGAGACACTTCCGATAGCAGAGATGTGATATCTCAATGCTTATACCAAACCTGAGACCCTTCCTATAACATGAGAGGTGATATCCAACTCCTTCCCGTTCCAAACCTGAGACTCTTCCTTTAGCATGAGATGTGATATCCAGCTCCTTCCCATTCCAATCCTGAGACACTTCCGATAGCATGAGATGTGATATCTCAATGCTTCTAATATCAAAACTGAGACCCTCCCTATAGCATGATATGTGATATCTAAGTCCTTCCCATTCCAATCCTGAGACCCTTCTGATAGCATGAGATGTGATATCTCAATGCCTCTAATACCAAACCTGAGATCCTACCTCTAACATGAAATGTGATATCCAACTCTCTCCCCTTCCAAACCTGAGAGCCTTCCTATAGCATGAGATGTGATATCCAAGTCCTTCCCATTCCAATCCTGAGACCCTTCCTATAACATGAGATGTGATATCCAACTCCTTCCCATTCCAACCTGAGACCCTTCCTATAGCATGAGATGGGATATCCAACTCCTTCCAAATCCAATCCTGATACCATTCCGATAGAATGAGATGTGATATCCCAATGCTTCTACCAAACCTGAGACCCATACTATGGCATGAGATGTGATATCAAACTCCTTCCCATTCCAATTCTGAGACCCTTCCTATACCATGAGACTTGCTATCTCAATGCTTCTAATACCAAACCTGAGACCCGTCCTATAACATGAGATGTGATATCCAAATCCTTCCCCTTCCAAACCTTAGACCCTTCCTTTATCATGAGATGTGATATCCAACTCCTTCCCATTCCAATCCTGAGACCCTTCCGATATCATGAGATGTGATATCTCAATGCTTCTAATATCAAACTTGAGACCCTCCCTATAGCATGAGATGTGATATCCAAGTCCTTCCCATTCCAATCCTGAGACCCTTCCTATAGCATGAGATGTGATATCTCAATGCTTCTAATACCAAACCTGAGACCCTCCCTATAACATGAGATGGGAATATCCAACTCCTTACATTCCAATCCTGAGACCCTTCCGATAGCAGAGATGTGATATCTCAATGTTTATACCAAACCTGAGATCCTTCCTATAACATGAGATGTGATATCCAACTCCTTCCCATTCCAATACTGAGACACTGCCTATAGCATGAGATGTGATATCTCACTGCTTATACCAAACCTGAGACCCTTCCTATAGCATGAGATGTGATATCCAACTCCTTCCCATTCCAATCCTGAGACCCTTCCTATAGCATGAGATGTGATATCTCAATGCTTCTAATATCAAACTTGAGAGCCTCCCTATAGCATGAGATGTGATATCCAAGTCCTTCCCATTCCAATCCTGAGACACTTCCTACAGCATGAGATGTGATATCTCAATGCATCTAATACCAAACCTGAGACTCTTCCTATAACATGAGATGGGATATCCAACTCCTTCCCATTCCAATCCTGAGACCCTTCCGATAGCAGAGATGTGATATCTCAATGCTTATACCAAACCTGAGACCCTTCCTACGGCATGAGATGTCATATACAACTCCTTCCCATTCCAATCCTGAGACCCTTCCTATAGCATGGGATGTGATATCTCAATGCTTCTAATATCAAACTTGAGAGCCTCCCTATAGCATGAGATGTGATATCCAAGTCCTTCCCATTCCAATCCTGAGACACTTCCTATAGCATGAGATGTGATATCTCAATGCTTCTAATACCAAACCTGAGACTCTTCCTATAACATGAGATGGGATATCCAACTCCTTCCCATTCCAATCCTGAGACCCTTCCGATAGCAGAGATGTGATATCTCAATGCTTATACCAAACCTGAGACCCTTCCTACGGCATGAGATGTCATATACAACTCCTTCCCATTCCAATCCTGAGACCCTTCCTATAGCATGAGATGTGATATCTCAATGCTTATACCAAACCTGAGACCCTTCCTATAGTATGAGATGTGATATCCAACTCCTTCCCATTCCAATCCTGAGACCCTTCCTATAGCATGAGATGTGATGTCTCAATGCTTCTAATACCAAACCTGAGATCCTTCCTATAACATGAGATGTGATATCCAACTCCTTCCATTCCAATCCTGAGACCCTTCCTATAGCATGAGATTTGATATCTCATTGCTTATACCAAACCTGAGACCCTTCCTATAGCATGAGATGTGATATCCAAGTCCTTCCCATTCCAATCCTTAGACCCTTCCTACAGCATGCAATATGATATCTCAATGATTCTAATAACAATCCTGAGACCCGTCCTATAACATGAGATGGGATATCCAATTCCTTCCCATTCCAATCCTGAGACACTTCCGATAGCAGAGATGTGATATCTCAATGCTTATACCAAACCTGAGACCCTTCCTATAACATGAGATCGGATATCCAACTCCTTTTCGTTCCAAACCTGAGACCCTTCCTTTAGCATGAGATGTGATATCCAGCTCCTTCGCATTCCAATCCTGAGACATTTCCGATAGCATGAGATGTGATATCTCAATGCTTCTAATATCAAAACTGAAACCCTCCCTATAGCATGATATGTGATATCTAAGTCCTTCCCATTCCAATCCTGAGACCCTTCCTATAGCATGAGATGTGATATCTCAATGCTTCTACCAAACCTGAGACCCTTCCTATGGCATGAGATGTGATATCCAACTCCTTCCCAATACAATCCTGAGACTCTTCCGATAGCAGAGATGTGATATCTCAATGCTTATACCAAACCTGAGACCCTTCCTATGGCATGAGATGTGATATCCAACTCCTTGCCATTCAAATCCTGAGACCCTCCCTATAACAAGAGATGTCATATCCAACTCCTTCCCATTCCAAACCTGAGACCCTTCCTTTAGCATGAGATGTGATATCCAAATCCTTCACATTCCAATCCGGAGACCCTTCCTATAACATGAGATGTGATATCCAACTCCTTCCCAATCCAATCCTGAGACCCTTCCGATAGCAGAGATGTGATATCTCAATGCTTATACCAAACCTGAGACCCTTCCTACGGCATGAGATGTGATATCCAACCCCTTGCAATTCAAATCCTGAGACCCTCCCTATAACAAGAGATGTCATATCCAACTCCTTCCCATTCCAAACCTGAGACCCTTCCTTTAGCATGAGATGTGATTTCCAAATCCTTCACATTCCAATCTGGAGCCCAATCCTATAGCATGAGATGTGATATCTCAATGCTTCTAATACCAAATCTGAGACCCTACCGATAGCATGAGATGTGATATCTCAATGCTTCAAAAACCAAACATGAGAACCATCCTATAACATGAGATGTGAAATCCAAATCCTTCCCTTCCCAAACCTGAGACTCTTCCTATAGCATGAGATGTGATATCTCAATGCTTCTACCAAACCTGAAACCCTTCCTATAGCATGAGATGTGATATCCAAATCCTTCCCCTTCCAAACCTGAGACCCTTCCTTTAGCATGAGATGTGATATCCAGCTCCTCCCATTCCAACCCTGAGACCCTTCCGATAGCATGAGATGTGATATCTCAATGCTTCTAATATCAAAACTGAGACCCTTCCGATAGCATGAGATGTGATATCGCAATGCTTCTACCAAAACTGAGACCCTTCCTTTAGCATGAGATGTGATATCCAACTCCTTCCCATTCCAATCCTGAGACCCGTCCTATAGCATGAGATGTGATATCTCAATGCTTCTAATACCAAACCTGAGATCCTTCCGATAGCATGAGATGTGATATCTCAATGCTTCTAATACCAAACCTGAGATCCTTCCTATAACATGAGATGTGATATCCAAATCCTTTCCCTTCCAAACCTGAGACCCTCCCTTTAGCATGAGATGTGATATCCAACTCCTTCCCATTCCAATCCTGATACCCTTCTGATAGCATGAGATGTGATATCTCAATGCCTCTAATACCAAACCTGAGATCCTACCTCTAACATGAAATGTGATATCCAACTCCTTCCCTTTCCAAACCTGAGAGCATTCCTACAGCATGAGATGTGATATCCAAGTCCTTCCCATTCCAATCCTGAGACCCTTCCTATAACATGAGATGTGATATCCAACTCTTTCCCATTCCAACCTGAGACCCTTCCTATAGCATGAGATGGGATATCCAACTCCTTCCAAATCCAATCCTGATACCCTTCCGGTAGCATGAGATGTGATATCCCAATGCTTCTACAAAACCTGAGACCCATACCATGGCATGATGTGATATCAAACTCCCGTCCTATACCATGAGACTTGATATCTCAATGCTTCTAATACCAAACCTGAGACCGGTCCAATAACATGAGATGTGATATCCAAATCCTTCCCCTTCCAAACCTTAGACCCTTCCTTTATCATGAGATGCGATATCCAAGTCCTTCCCATTCCATTCCTGAGACCCTTCCTATAGCATGAGATGTGATATCTCAATGCTTCTAATACCAAACCTGAGACCCTTCCTATAACATGAGATGTGATATCCAAGTCCTTCCCATTCCAATCCTGAGACCCTTCCTATAGCATGAGATGTGATATCTCAATGCTTATACCAAACCTGAGACCCTTCCTATGGCATGAGATGTGATATCCAACTCCTTCCCATTCCAATCCTGAGACCCTTCTGATAGCATGAGATGTGATATCTCAATGCCTCTAATACCAAAACTGAGATCCTACCTCTACATGAAATGTGATATCCAACTCCTTCCCCTTCCAACCCTGAGAGCCTTCCTATAGAATGAGATGTGATATCCAAGTCCTTCCCATTCCAATCCTGAGACCCTTCCTATAACATGAGATGTGATATCCAACTCCTTCACATTCCAACCTTAGACCCTTCCTATAGCATGAGATGGGATATCCAACTCCTTCCAAATCCAATCCCGATACCCTTCTGATAGCATGAGATGTGATATCCCAATGCTTCTACAAAACCTGAAACCCATACCATGGCATGAGATGTGATATCAAACTCCTTCCCATTCCAATCCTGAGACCCTTCCTATAGTTTGAGATGTGATACCCAAATCCTTCCCCTTCCAAACCTTAGACCCTTCCTATAGCATGAGATGGGATATCTCAATGCTTATACCAAACCTGAGACCCTTCCTATAGCATGAGATGGGATATCCAACTCCTTCCCATTCCAATCCTGAGACCCTTCCGATAGCAGAGATGTGATATCTCAATGCTTATACCAAACCTGAGACCCTTCCTATGGCATGAGATGTCATATACAACTCCTTCCGATTCCAATCCTGAGACCCTTCCTATAGCATGAGATGGGATATCTCAATGCTTATACCAAACCTGAGACCCTTCCTATAGCATGAGATGTGATATCCAACTCCTTCCCATTCCAATCCTGAGACCCTTCCTATAGCAGGAGATGTGATATCTAAATGCTTCTAAAACCAAACATGAGAACCATCCTATAACATGAGATGTGAAATCCAAATCATTCCCTTTCCAAACCTGAGACCCTTCCTATAGCTTGAGATGTGTTATCAAACTCCTTCCCATTCAATGTGATATCCAATTCCTTCCCATTCCAATCCTGAGACCCTTCCTATACCATGAGATGTGATATTTCAATGCTTCTAATACCAAACCTGAGACCCGTCCTAAAACATGAGATGTGAGATCCAAATCCTTCCCCTTCCAAACCTGAGACCTTTCCTTTAGCATGAGATGTGATATCTAACTCCTTCCCATTCCAAACCTGAGACCGTTCCTATAGCTTGAGATGTTATATCTTAATGCTTCTAAAACCAAACCTGAGAACCATCCTATAACATGAGATGTGAAATCCAAATCCTTCCCTTTCCAAACCTGAGACCCTTCCTATAGCTTGAGATGTGATATCAAAATCTTTCCCATTCGTCCTGAGATAGCTTGAGATGTGACAGCCAACTCCTTCCCATTCCAATCCTGAGACCCTTCCTATACCATGAGATGTGATATCTCAATGCTTCTAATATCAAAACTGAGCCCCTCCCTGTAGCATGAGATGTGATATCTAAATCCTTCCCATTCCAATCCTGAGACCCTTCCGATAGCAGAGATGTGATATTTCAATGCTTATACCAAACCTGAGACCCTTCCTATAGCATGAGATGTGATATCCAACTCCTTCCGATTCCAATCCTGAGACCCTTTCTATAGCATGAGATGTGATATCGCAATGCTTCTACCAAAACTGAGACCCTTCCTTTAGCATGAGATGTGATATCCAACTCCTTCCCATTCCAATCCTGAGACCTTTCCTATAGCATGAGATGTGATATCTCAATGCTTCTAATACCAAACCTGAGATCCTTCCGATAGCATGAGATGTGATATCTCAATGCTTCTAATACCAAACCTGAGATCCTTCCTATAACATGAGATGTGATATCCAAATCCTTCCCCTTCCAAACCTGAGACCCTCCCTTTAGCATGAGATGTGATATCCAACTCCTTCCCATTACAATCCTGATACCCTTCTGATAGCATGAGATGTGATATCTCAATGCCTCTAATACCAAACCTGAGATCCTACCTCTAACATGAAAAGTGATATCCAACTCCTTCCCTTTCCAAACCTGAGAGCCTTCCTACAGCATGAGATGTGATATCCAAGTCCTTCCCATTCCAATCCTGAGACCCTTCCTATAACATGAGATGTGACATCCAACTCTTTCCCATTCCAACTTGAGACCCTTCCTATAGCATGAGATGGGATATCCAACTCCTTCCAAATCCAATCCTGATACCCTTCCGATAGCATGAGATGTGATATCCCAATGCTTCTACAAAACCTGAGACCCATACCATGGCATGATGTGATATCAAACTCCCGTCCTATACCATGAGACTTGATATCTCAATGCTTCTAATACCAAACCTGAGACCGGTCCAATAACATGAGATGTGATATCCAAATCCTTCCCCTTCCAAACCTGAGACCCTTCCTTTAGCATGAGATGTGATATCCAAATCCTTCCCATTCCAATCCTTAAACCCTTCCTATAGCATGAGATGTGATATCTCAATGTTTCTAATAAAAAACCTGAGACCCTTCCTATAGCAAGAGATGTGATATCCAAATCCTTCCCATTCCAACCTGAGACCCTTCCTATAGCATGAGAAGGGATATCCAACTCCTTCCCATTCCAATCCTGAGACCCTTCCTATACCATGAGATGTGATATCCAATTCCTTCCCATTTCAAACCTGAGACCCTTCCTATTGGATGAGATGTGATATCTCAATGCTTATACCAAACCTGAGACCCTTCCTTTAGCATGAGATGTGATATCTCAATGCTTCTAATACCAAACCTGAGATGCTTCCTATAACATGAGATGTGATATCCAACTCCTTCCCCTTCCAAACCTGAGACCTTTCCTTTAGCATATGTGATATCCAACTACTTCCCATTCCAATCCTGAGACCCTTCCTATAGCATGAGATGTGATATCTCAATGCTTCTAATATCAAACCTGAGAACCTCCCTATAGCACGAGATGTGCTATCCAACTCCTTCCAATTCCAATACTGAGACCCTTCCAATAGCATATGTGATATCTCAATGCTTCTAATATCAAAACTGAGACCCTCCCTATAGCATGAGATGTGATATCCAACTCCTTCCCATTCCAATCGAGACCCTTCCTATAACAAGAGATGTGATATCTCTATGCTTCTAATACCAAACCTGAGCCCCTTCCCGTAGTATGTGATATCCAACTCCTTCCCATTCCAAACTTGTCACCCTTCCTGTAGCATGAAATGTGATTTCTCACCCCTTCCAATACCAAACCCGAGACCCTTCCCACAGCATGAGATTTGAAATCTCATTTCTTCCAATACCAAACCCGATACCCTTCCGATAGGATGAGATTTACTATCTCACTCCTTAAAATACCAAACTCGAGTCCCTTCCGAAAGGATGTGATTTGATATCTCAGTGCTTCTAATACCAAACCTGAGACCCTCCCCATAACAAGAGATGTCATATCCAACTCCTTCCCATTCCATTCCTGAGACTCTTCCTATAGCATGACATGTGATATCGAACTTCCCATTCCAATCCTGAGACTCAGACCTCCCCGTCTAACCTTCTCACCACTCCTAGCTCCCGGATTGATCATGCACTCATGCTGTCTCTTCTCTCCCTTCTTTTGCTTTCTTTCCTCTCTCCGTCCTCATCTGCCCTAGGTCAGGCTCCTTCTACACCTCAGCAGGGATTACTGATTTGTACCCCTCCCCACTCTCAACTCTCACTCAGTTTCAAACACTCATCTGACATCTGCCATTTCCTGGAAGAACCCGACCTTGATGTCCTTGGTCTAACCGAGACATGGTTGACGGCCAGCGCTGTCTCGAGCTTTGACACTTTCCTCCCTGATGACAAGTTCCTCTCCATGCCCAGATTTCTTGAGGGGGAGTATCCTTGATTCCTGTAGTAAATTGCTTTCCTTTGCAGGCCGACTCCTCTCACGAATGCCTTGTCTGCATGCATTCTCTCTTTCCTGGTCATTCTCTCACCGTGGCTATTTGCCTAACCCCTTCCTCTCTCAGTGGATGGACTTCTCCATCCTAGCCTCCTACCACTCAACTCAGCCTACTTGGAGAATTCAACATGAACCTGTATACTTCCTGACCTGGACTTTTACGAGCTCTGCAACTCTACATGTCGCTGGCCCTACACACTGCAGGGAATACTCAGGATTTTCTGATCTCAGACCTCCCCCTCTGTAACCCTCTCAACAATCCTCTCCCGTGGTGATCAAGTTCTCATCTCCAAAGAAGGCTAACTACCAGCTGTTCCTCCTCAGTGGAGTTCTCCCTTTCTGTCCCTGCTCCCTGCACCGTTTCGCGTTGCAAACACTCGCTTCCCAGCTCTCTGGTTTAGACGCGTGTTCCCTGCCTTCTCTCCTCTTCCCGCTGCCTTCAAATCAACAAATGAGCTTCAAAAGATACACGGTGCTCAGAATGCTTTATAACACCCATTATTCATCATAAAGCCGTAACCCGCTAGACGTATTGAAATGTGCTGTAAACTAGCAAAACCAGCTAGAAAATGTACTGTCCTCGCGTTCTTGTAAATGCGAATTCTGATGGGTTCCCATGTATGTACTGTGTCCGTGCGTTTGTTGTCGAATCCTGAAGTTTTTAGCCACTGTTCTCCCATACAAGGAGGGGGGTCAACATCTACTGCTGTTCACAGGCTGAATGTATACGGCTGAAATCTTCAAGGCATTATCAGGTTTCGTGACTGTTTTGGAACGTGTATTTGCCATCTGTTAATGCAGTCGCCTTGTGGTCATCGTCCCTTTTAGTTTACAGGCTGCATTCCCCTGGTGATCACATTCTCCTCTCCAGAGCAGGCTAACTACCAGCTGCTCCTCAGAGGCGTTCCTTCTTTCTGTCCCTGCTCTCTGCACCGTTTCGCGTTGCATGTACTCGCTTCCCAGCTCTCTGGTTAGATGCGTATTCCCTGCCTTCTCTCCTCTTCCTACAGCCTTCCAATGAGCTCCACAAGATAGTGTTCAGAATGCTTTATAACCCCATTATTCAACATTAGCTGTAACCCGCTAGACGTATTGAAACGTGCTAAAAACTAGCAAAAATAGCTAGAAAATGTACTTCCCTCGCGTTTTTGTAAATGCGAATTCTGGTGGGTTCCCATGTTGTATGTACTGTGTCCGTGCGTTTGTTGTCGAATCCTGAAGTTTTTAACCATTGTTCTCCCATACTAAGGGGGGTCAACATCTACTGCTGTTCACAGTCTGAATGTATACGGCTGAAATCTTCAATGCATTATCAGCTTTCCTGACTGTTTTGGAACGTGTATTTGCCATCTGTTAATGCAGTCGCCCTGTGTTCATCGTCCCTTCTACTTTACAGGCTGCACTCCCCTGGTGATCACATTCTCCTCTCCAGAGCAGGCTAACTACCAGCTGCTCCTCCTCATAGGCGTTCATCCTTTCTGTCCCTGATCCCTGCTCCGTTTCGCGTTGCATGTACACGCTTCCCAGCTCTCTGGTTTAGATGCGTGTTCCCTGCTTCTCTCCTCTTCCTAAAGCCTTCCAATGAGCTCCACAAGATACAGTGTTCAGAATGCTTTATAACACCCATTATTCAACATATAGCCGTAACCCGCTAGACGTATTGAAACGTTCTAAAAACTAGCAAAAACAGTTAGAAAATGTACTTTCCTCGCCTTTTGGTAAATGCGAATTCTGGTGGATTCCCATTTTGTACTCTGTTCGTGCGTTTGATCAGTCGAATTCTGTACTTTTGAACCACTCTTCTCCCATAAAAGGGAGGATCAAAATGTGTTGTTCACAGGCTGAATATATACTGCTGAAATGCTCGCTTCCCTGCTCTCTGGTTTAGACGCGTGTGCCCTGCATTTACCAAAACGCGAGGAAGTACATTTTCTAGCTGTTTTTGCTAGTTTTTAGCACGTTTCAATACGTCTAGCGGGTTACAGCTATATGTTGAATAATGGGGTTATAAAGCATTCTGAACACTATCTTGTGGAGCTCATTGGAAGGCTGTAGGAAGAGGAGAGAAGGCAGGGAATACGCATCTAACCAGAGAGCTGGGAAGCGAGAACATGCAACGCGAAACGGTGCAGGGAGCAGGGACAGAAAGAAGGAACGCCTCTGAGGAGGAGCAGCTGGTAGTTAGCCTGCTCTGGAGAGGAGAATGTGATCACCAGGGGAGTGCAGCCTGTAAATTAAAAGGGACGATGACCACAAGGCGACTGCATTAACAGATGGCAAATACACGTTCCAAAACAGTCAGGAAAGCTGATAATGCCTTGAAGATTTCAGCCGTATACATTCAGCCTGTGAACAGCAGTAGATGTTAACCCCCCTTAGTATGGGAGAACAGTGGTTAAAAACTTCAGGATTCGACAACAAACGCACGGACACAGTACATACAACATGGGAACCCACCAGAATTCGCATTTACAAAAACGCGAGGACAGTACATACACCGTGTATCTTTTGAAGCTCATTTGTTGATTTGAAGGCAGCGGGAAGAAGAGAGAAGGCAGGGAACACGCGTCTAAACCAGAGAGCTGGGAAGTGAGTACTTGCAACGCGAAACGGTGCAGGGAGCAGGGACAGAAAGGGAGAACTCCACTGAGGAGGAACAGCTGGCAGTTAGCCTTCTTTGGAGATGAGAACTTGATCACCACGGGAGAGGATTGTTGAGAGGGTTACAGAGGGGGAGGTCTGAGATCTGAAAATCCTGAGTATTTCCTGCAGTGTGTAGGGCCAGCGACATGAAGAGTTGCAGATCTCGTAAAAGTCCAGGTCAGGAAGCATACAGGTTCATGTTGAATTCTCCAAGTAGGCGGAGTTGAGTGGTAGGAGGCTAGGATGGAGAAGTCCATCCACTGAGAGGAAGGGGGTAGGCAAATAGCCACGGTGAGAGATTCGCCAGGAAAGAGAGAATGCATGCAGACAAGGCATTCGTGAGAGGAGTCGGCCTGCAAAGGAAAGCAATTTACTACAGGAAACAAGGATACTCCCCCTCAAGAACGGTTGGATCTGGGCATGGAGAGGAACTTGTCATCAGGGAGGAAAGTGGTTTGGTATTAGAAGCATTGAGACAGGAGTTGGATATCACATCTCAAGCTATAGGAAGGGTCTCAGGATTGGAATGGGAAGGACTTGGATATCACATCTCATGCTATAGGGAGTGTCTCAAGTTTGCTATTAGAAGCATTGAGATATCACATCTCATGATATCGGAAGGGTCTCAGGATTGGAATGGGAAGGAGTTGGATATCACATCTCATGATAAAGGAAGGGTCTAAGGTTTGGAAGGGGAAGGATTTGGATATCACATCTCATGTTATAGGACGGGTCTCAGGTTTGGTATTAGAAGCATTGAGATATCAAGTCTCATGGTATAGGAAGGGGCTAAGAATTGGAATGGGAAGGAGTTGGATATCAAGTCTCATGGTATAGGAAGGGGCTCAGAATTGGAATGGGAAGGAGTTGGATATCACATCTCATGCTAAAGGGAGGGTCTCAGGTTTGGAAGGGGAAGGATTTGGATATAACATCTCATGTTATAGGAAGGATCTCAGGTTTGGTATTAGAAGCATTGAGATATCACATCTCAAGCTATCGGAAGGATCTCAGGTTTGGTATTAGAAGCATTGAGATATCACATCTCATGCTATCAGAAGGGTCTCAGGATTGGAAGGGGAAGGATTTGGCTATCACATCTCATGTTATCGGAAGGATCTCAGGTTTGGTATTAGAAGTATTGAGATATCACATCTCATGCTATAGGAAGGGTCTCAGGATTGGAATGGGAAGGAGTTGGATATCACATCTGTTAGGAAAGATTTCGTAATTGTAGGGAATTTTCCTTCCATGTGGCAACCCCTAAACTTTTTGCTATTGTTTTAAACCTTGTTCTTGACTTTGCCAGAGAAGTACAGCCTTCTGCCGCACTTCTCTGGGCTTTCGCTCCTTTTCTTACGGGGAAACTGACATGCCCTTAAGACAGTCAGTACCGGGGAACGCTGTTTCCCGTAGTTTCTTTTATCGTGTCGCAGCTTTAGTGCAACACGACACAAGAGGGCACTGTAAGTTAAGTTACAGCTCTCTTGGGTCTCTAGCCTTCTACAGGCCCTAGATACTCGTTTAGGATTGTGTGTGATCGGCACAAGTGATTCAGTGACGGGGCTGGTGGCAGCGATCGTTTTGTATTTTTTGAGCTCCTTTTGGCATTCTGAGCACGTTTTTGCCCTGAACCCAAAATGGTGGCCTGGCTCCCAAAATGGCCAGACCACGAGGCTCCTTTGTCCTGTCCGCTGTCCGTCTTGCTCCCTTCACCTTCCCCGGGTCCAGGTGACCCGGGGCCTTCCTTATTTGGGCATGTACTTTCCCGCGAAACACAGATGCTTTCGCGGGCTTCTACATGCCGTGTGTGTGCCTCCAGGGTGTGGGCTGGGATGTCTGGTCCCAATACACATCCTGGGTGCCAGAGAGTCTAGGGTGGTGTGAATGCCTGGGACCACCGTGGTCCGTGATTGGTCCACGTATGGTGTGTGTGTTAATGGGCGGCTCTCCCATTGGGTCCCCTCCGTTTTGGCGCGAAGGGCACCGTGGATAAGAGGGGGCTGCAAACACCACTACCATGTCGATCTCCTGAGTTCTTACGAACGAAGGAATACAGGAGCCAAGTATCCTGTAACCAGAGGCTGGACCGAGGAATCGCTGGTGACCCGCTGAAGGAATCCTCCTTTGCACTGCTGTCGTCCTGTGAAACCCTTTCCTCCTTGCATCGAACCAGAAGGCCTGTATTGGTGCTTCGACCTATTGGAATAGCAGGAACAGCTATTCCCGGCATCTTCATCAACTCCTAGCAGTAAGCCTTCGGAAGTGTCTCTGGGCCATCCAGTTGACTGACCAGCTTACAAGGGAGTCCTGCTCTGTAACCGCCGTCAGGTTGTGCCGTATCTCGAGTCCTTGTCACTCTCCCACGCTTAGTACACTTGGCGTTCCCAAGTCTGAAGGGAGGAGTGTACTTTTGATTCAGATACGCACGGCCGCTCTGTTGTCCTGCTGCGGCAACAAAACTGTGCTGGTTTCGTCGATTGGGACGTCTTTTTGATCTACACGACTGGAAAGCGTTCCCTGCTCGTCTGAACCCGCCAGCTGCTGAAACTACAGTGGAGAAGCCTGGGTCTGCTTGCTTCGGGGACCGGTGAGTAGATTAGCTAGGATCTGGTCGCCCTCCTGCAGTTGCCCATTGCTTTTCCCTGCTGTGTAAAAACAGCTCCCTTTTCGTCCGTACTCGCGTTTTTGCTTCTGCTCGCTGTGGAGGCTGCGCTTGAGTCACGGAACCTGTTCTTCTTCTGTGTGCACTAACCCGAACTGCCTGACTTCCTCCGAAGAGCTTCTCCTTTGCCCGTGGGCACCAGCACTTGCAGGTACTTTGAGCACAAGGCTCCACTCTTCTCAGGGATCGGACTTCCATCTAGTTAGGTGCCTCTGAAGGCGAACTGACTCGAAAGCATTATCGCACTGCCTGTTTTCTTCCCTTTCAGGTGGACTGCATATTTCGTGCTTTAAACGCTTGCGACTGTGTATTTGTATATATATTGTGTTGATTTGGTATGTGTTGGCTTAATATTGTTATAGAGTGATTTTCTTGCTACGGTCATTGTTTTAAAGGCCTTAAAATAAATGTGTTTATATTTTTGATATAACACCTGCTTGGAGTAGTTTGTTAGCGCTCTTGCTTTGTGTGCTCATTGCGGGCTTTCAGTCACCCTCACCCCTCTTGAGACCTAGTCTTGACCGCCGCGATCGCTACCTTGATTGGTCTGGCTTGTCCAGAGGTTACCCTGTTCCAAGTAATTAGGTTGGCCTTCTGAACTTCTGCGCCACCAGGACAGAGTTCAGAAATCCGTCTTAACAACATCTCATGCTAAAGGAAGGATCTCAGGTTTGGTAGAAGCATTGAGATATCACATCTCATGCTATAGGAAGGGTCTCAGGATTGGAATGGGAAGGACTTAGATATCACATATCATGCTATAGGGAGGGTCTCAGTTTTGATATTAGAAGCATTGAGATATCACATCTCATGCTATTCGAAGTGTCTCAGGATTGGAATGGGAAGGAGCTGGATATCACATCTCATGCTAAAGGAAGGGTCTCAGGTTTGGAATGGGAAGGAGTTGGATATCACATCTCATGTTATAGGAAGGGTCTCAGGTTTGGTATAAGCATTGAGATATCACATCTCTGCTATCGGAAGTGTCTCAGGATTGGAATGGGAAGGAGTTGGATATCCCATCTCATGTTATAGGACGGGTCTCAGGTTTGTTATTAGAATCATTGAGATATCATATTGCATGCTGTAGGAAGGGTCTAATGATTGGAATGGGAAGGACTTGGATATCACATCTCATGCTATAGATAGGCTCTCAGGTTTGGAAAGGGAAGGAGTTGGATATCACATTTCATGTTAGAGGAAGGATCTCAGGTTCGGTATTAGAGGCATTGAGATATCACATCTCATGCTATAGGAAGGGTCTCAGGATTGGAATGGGAAGGAGTTGGGTATCACATCTCATGCTATAGGAAGGGTCTCAGGTTTGGTATAAGCATTGAGATTTCACATCTCATGCTATAGGAAGGGTCTCAGGATTGGAATGGGAAGGAGTTGGATATCACATCTCATGTTATAGGAAGGATCTCAGGTTTGGTATAAGCATTGAGATATCACATCTCTGCTATCGGAAGGGTCTCGGGATTGGAATGGGAAGGAGTTGGATATCCCATCTCATGTTATAGGAGAGTCTCAGGTTTGGTATTAGAAGCATTGAGATATCACATCTCATGCTATAGGAAGTGTCTCAGGATTGGAATGGGAAGGACTTGGATATCACTACTCATGCTATAGG
Organism: Ambystoma mexicanum; assembly: GCF_040938575.1. Taxonomy (NCBI): domain Eukaryota; kingdom Metazoa; phylum Chordata; class Amphibia; order Caudata; family Ambystomatidae; genus Ambystoma; species Ambystoma mexicanum. The sequence goes on along the minus strand of NC_090932.1, from coordinate 568,744,287 downwards.
GAGGGTCTCAAGTTTGATATTAGAAGCATTGAGATATCACATCTCATGCTATAGGAAGGGTCTCAGGATTGGAATGGGAAGGAGTTGGATATCACATCTCATGCTATAGGAAGGGTCTCACGTTTGGTATAAGCAGTGAGATATCACATCTCATGCTATAGGAAGGGTCTCAGGATTGGAATGGGAAGGAGTTGGATATCACATCTCATGTTATAGGAAGGATATCAGGTTTGGTATAAGCATTGAGATATCACATCTCTGCTATCTGAAGGGTCTCAGGATTGGAATGGGAAGGAGTTGGATATTCCCATCTCATGTTATAGGAAGGGTCTCAGGTTTGGTATTAGAAGCATTGAGATATCACATCTCATGCTGTATGAAGGGTCTCAGGGTTGGAATGGGAAGGAGTTGGATATCACATCTCATGCTAAAGGGAGGGTCTCAGGTTTGGAAGGGGAAGGATTTGGATATCACATCTCATGTTATAGGAAGGATCACAGGTTTGGTATTAGAAGCATTGAGATATCACATCTCATGCTATCGGAAGGGTCTCAGGATTGGAATGGGAAGGAGTTGGATATCACATCTCATGCTATAGGAAGGGTCTCAGGTTTGGAACGGGAAGGAGTTGGATATCACATCTCATGTTATAGGAAGAGTCTGAGGTTTGGTATAAGCATTGAGATATCACATCTCTGCTATCGGAGGTGTCTCAGGATTGGGATGGGAAGGAGTTGGATATTACATCTCATGCTATAGGAAGGGTATCAGGTATGGAACGGGAAGGAGTTGGATATCCCATCTCATGTTATAGGACGGGTCTCAGGTTTGGTATTAGAAGCATTGAGATATCACATCGCATGCTGTAGGTAGGATCTCAGGTTTGGAATGGGAAGGAATTGGATATCACATCTCATGTCATAGGAAGTATCTCAGGTTTGGTATTAGAAGCATTGAGATATCACATCTCATGCTATAGGAATGGTCTCAGGATTGGAATGGGTAGGAGTTGGATATTACATTCTTGCTATAGGAAGGGTCTCATGTTTGGAATGGGAAGGAGTTGGATATCACATATGCTATAGGAAGGGTCTCAGGTTTGGAACGGGAAGGAGTTGGATATCACATCTCATGTTATAGGAAGGGTCTCAGGTTTGGTATAAGCATTGAGATATCACATCTCTGCTATCGGAGGTGGCTCAGGATTGGAATGGGAAGGAGTTGGTTATCCCATCTCATGTTATAGGACGGGTCTCTGGTTTGGTATTAGAATCATTGAGATATCACATCGCATGCTGTAGGAAGGGTCTAAGGATTGGAATGGGATGGACTTGGATATCACATCTCATGCTATAGGTAGGCTCTCAGGTTTGGTATAAGCATTTAGATATCACATCTCATGCTATAGGAAGGGTCTCGGGATTGGAATGGGAAGGATTTGGATATCACATCTCATGCTATAGGAAGGGTCTCAGGTTTGGTATAAGCATTGAGATATCACTTCTCATGCTATAGGAAGTGTCTCAGGATTGGAATGGGAAGGAGTTGGATATCACATCTCATGTTATAGGAAGGATCTCAGGTTTGGTATTAGAAGCATTGAGACATCACATCTCATGCTATAGGAAGGGTCTCAGGATTGGAATGGGAAGGAGTTGGATATCACATCTCATGCTAAAGGGAGGGTCTCAGGTTTGGAAGGGGAAGGATTTGGATATTACATCTTGTGTTATAGGAATGATCTCAGGTTTGGTATTAGAAGCATTGAGATATCACATCTCATGCTATCGGAAGGATCTCAGGATTGGAATGGGAAGGAGTTCGATATCACATCTCATGCTATAGGAAGGGTCTCAGGATTGGAATGGGAAGGAGTTTTATATGACATCTCATGCCATAGGAAGGATCTCAGTTTTGGTTTTAGAAGCATTGAGACATCACATCTCATGTTATAGGAAGGGTCTCAGGATTGGAATGGGAAGGAGTTGGATATCACATCTCATGCTATAGGAAGGGTCTCAGGTTTGGTATAAGCATTGAGATATCACATCTCATGCTATAGGAAGGGTCTCAGGATTGGAATGGGAAGGAGTTGTATATGACATCTCATGCCACAGGAAGGGTCTCAGGTTTGGTATAAGCATTGAGATATCACATCTCTGCTATCGGAAGGGTCTCAGGATTGCAATGGGAAGGAGTTGGATATCCCATCTTATGTTATAGGAAGGGTCTCAGGTTTGGTATTAGAAGCATTGAGATATCACATCTCATGCTATAGGAAGGGTCTCAGGATTGGAATGGGAAGGACTTGGATATCACATCTCATGCTATAGGGAGGGTCTCACGTTTGGAAAGGGAAGGAGTTGGATATCACATTTCATGTTAGAGGTAGGATCTCAGGTTTTTTATTAGAGGCATTGAGATATCACATCTCATGCTATCAGAAGGGTCTCAGGATTGGAATGGGAAGGAGTTGGATATCACATCTCATGCTAAAGGGAGGGTCTCAGGAATGGAAGGGGAAGGATTTGGATATCACATCTCATGTTATAGGAAGGATCTCAGGTTTGGTATTAGAAGCATTGAGATATCACATCTCATGCTATCGGAAGGATCTCAGGTTTGGTATTAGAGGCATTGAGATATCACATCTCATGCTAAAGGGAGGGTCTCGGGTTTGGAAGGGAAAGGATTTGGATATCACATCTCTTGTTATAGGAAGGATCACAGGTTTGGTATTAGAAGCATTGAGATATCACATCTCATGCTATCGGAAGGGTCTCAGGATTGGAATGGGAAGGAGTTGGATATCACATCTCATGCTATAGGAAGGGTCTCAGGTTTGGAACGGGAAGGAGTTGGATATCACATCTCATGTTATAGGAAGAGTCTCAGGTTTGGTATAAGCATTGAGATATCACATCTCTGCTATCGGAGGTGTCTCAGGATTGGGATGGGAAGGAATTGGATATCACATCTCATGCTATAGGAAGGGTATCAGTTTTGGAACATGAAGGATTTGGATATCACATCTCATGTTATTGGACCGGTCTCAGGTTTGGTATTAGAAGCATTGAGATATCAAGTCTCATGGTATAGGACGGGAGTTTGATATCACATCTCATGCCATGGTATGGGTCTCAGGTTTTGTAGAAGCATTGGCATATCACATCTCATGCTATCGGAAGGGTATCAGGATTGGATTTGGAAGGAGTTGGATATCCCATCTCATGCTATAGGAAGGGTCTCAGGATTGGAATGGGAAGGACTTGGATATCACATCTCATGCTGTAGGAAGGCTCTCAGGTTTGGAAAGGGAAGGAGTTGGATATCACATTTCATGTTAGAGGTAGGATCTCAGGTTTGGTATTAGAGACATTGAGATATCACACCTCATGCTATCAGAAGTGTTAGGAAAGATTTCGTAATTGTAGGTAATTTTCCTTCCATGTGGCAACCCCTAAACTTTTTGCTGTTGTTTTTCACCTTGTTCTTGACTTTGCCAGAGAAGTGCAGCCTTCTGCTGCACTCCTCTGGGCTTTCGCTCCTTTTCTCATGGGGAAACTGACATGCCCTTAAGACAGTCAGTACCGGGGAACGCTGTTTCCCGTAGTTTCTTTTATCATGTTGCGGCTTTAGTGCAACATGACACAAGAGGGCACTGTAAGCTAAGTTACAGCTCTCTTGGGTCTCTAGCCTTCTACGGGCCCTAGATACTCGTTTAGGATTGTATCTGATCGGTGCAAGTAATTCAGGGACGGGAATGGTGGCAGCGATCGTTTTCTTGTGTTTTGAGCTCCTTTTGGCGTTCTAAGCGCATTTCTCGCGCTTAACCCAAAATGGTGGCCTGGCTCCCAAAATGGCCAGACCACGAGGCTCCTTTGTCCTGTCCGCTGACCGTCTTGCTCCCTTCACCTTTCCCAGGTCGAGCCGACCCGGGGCCTTCCTTATTTGGGCATGTACTTTCCCGCGAAACACGGATGCTTTTGCGGGCTTCTACATGTCGTGTGTGTGCCTCCAGGATGTGGGCTGGGATGTCTGGTCCCAATACACATCCTGGGTGCCAGAGAGTCTAGGGTGGTGTGAATGCCTGGGACCACCGTGGTCCGTGATTGGTCCACGAATGGTGTGAGTGTTGATGAGCGGATCTCCCATCGGGTCCCCTCCGTTTTGGCGCGAAGGGAACCGTGGATAAGAGGGGGCTGGAAACACTACTACCATGTCGATCTCCTGAGTTCTCACGAACGAAGGAATACAGGAGCCAAGTATCCTGCAACCAAGAGGCTGGACCGAGGAATCGCTGGTGACCCGCTGAAGGACTCCTCCTTTGCACTGCTGTCGTCCTGTGAAACCCTTTCCTCCTTTGATCGAACCAGAAGGCCTGTACTGGTGCTTCGACCTTTGGAATAGCAGGAACAGCTATTCTCGGCAACTTCAACATCTCCTGCCAGTAAGCCTTCGGAAGCGTCTCTGGGCCATCCAGTTGACTGACCAGCTTACACGGGAGTCCTGCTCTGTAACCGCCGCCAGGTTGTGTAGTATCTCGAGTCCTTGTCACTCTCCCACGCTTCGTACTCTTGGCGTTCCCAGGTCTGAAGGGAGGAGTGGACATTTGGCTCAGATACACACGGCCGCTCCGTTGCCCTGCTGCGGCAACAAACTGTGCAGGTTTCTTCGATTGGGACGTCTTTTTGCTCTACACGACGACGAGGCGTTCCCTGCTCTTCTGAACCTGCCAGCTGCTGAAACTGACGCGGAGAAGCCTGGGTCTGCTTGCATCGGGGACCGGTGAGTAGCATAGCTAGGATCTGGTCGCCCTCCTGCAGGAGCCCATTGCTTTTCCCCGCTGTGTAAAACAGCACCCTTGTCCGTACTCGCGCTCTGCTTCTGCCCACTGTGGAGGCTGCGCTTGAGTCGCGGAACTTGTTCTTCTTCTTTCGTGCACTAAACTGAACTGCCTGACTTCCTTCAAAGAGCTTCTCCTTTTGCCCGTTGGCACCAGCGCGTGCAGGTACTTTGAGCACAAGGCTCCACTCTTCGCAGGGCTCGGACTTCCATCTAGTTAGGTGCCTCTGAAGGCGAACTGAGTCTAAGCATTATATCGCACTGCCTGTTTTCCTTCCCTTTTAGGTGGACTACACATTTCGTGCCTATAACGCTTGCGACTGTCGTATTTGTATATATATTGTGTGGATATGGTATGTGTTGGTTTAATATTGTGATATTGTGATTTTCTCGCTACGGTCATTGTTTTAAAGGCCTTAAAATAAATGTGTATATATTTTTTATATAACAACTGTTTGGAGTAGTTTGTAAGTGATCTTGCTTTGTGGGCTCATTACGAGCTTTCAGTCACCCTCACCCCTCTTGAGACCTAGTCTTGCCCGCCGCGATCGCTACCTTGATTGGTCTGGCTCGTCTAGAGGTTACCCTGTTCCAAGTAACTAGGTTGGCCTTCTGAACTTCTGCGCCACCAGGACAGAGTTCAGAAATCCGTCTTAACAAGAAGGGTATCAGGATTGGAATGGGAAGGAGTTGGATATCACATCTCATGCTAAAGGGAGGGTCTCAGGTTTGGAAGGGGAAGGATTTGGATATCACATCTCATGTTATAGGAAGGATCTCAGGTTTGGTATTAGAAGCATTGAGATATCACATCTCATGCTATCGGAAGGATCTCAGGTTTGGTATTAAAAGCATTGAGATATCACATCTCATGCTATAGGAAGGGTCTCAGGATTGGAATGGGAAGGAGTTGGATATCACATCTCATGTTATAGGAAGGATCTCAGGTTTGGTATTAGAAGCATTGAGATATCACATCTCATGCTAAAGGAAGGGTCTCAGGATTGGAATGGGAAGGAGTTGGATATCACATCTCATGCTAAAGGAAGGTTCTCAGTTTTGGTAGAAGCATTGCGATATCACATCTCATGCTATAGGAAGGGTCTCAGGATTGGAATCGGAAGGAGTTGGATATCACATCTCATGCTATAGGAAGGGTCTCAGGTTTGGTATAAGCATTGAAATATCACATCTCTGCTATCGGAAGGGTCTCAAGATTGGAATGGGAAGGACTTAGACATCACATCTCATGCTATAGGGAGGGTCTCAGTTTTGATATCAGAAGCATTGAGATATCACATCTCATGCTATCGGAAGGGTCTCAGGATTGGAATGGGAGGAGCTGGATATCACATCTCATGCTAAAGGAAGGGTCTCAGGTTTGGAAGGGGAAGGATTTGGATATCACATCTCATGTTATAGGACGGGTCTCAGGTTTGGTATTAGAAGCATTGTGATATCACATCTCATGCTATAGGAAGTGTCTCAGGATTGGAATGGGAAGGAGTTGGATATCACATCTCATGCTATAGGAAGGGTTTCAGGTTTGGTAGAAGCATTCAGATATCACATCTCATGCTATGGGAAGAGTCTCAGGTTTGGGAAGGGAAGGATTTGGATTTCACATCTCATGTTATAGGATGGTTCTCATGTTTGGTTTTTGAAGCATTGAGATATCACATCTCATGCTATCGGAAGGGTCTCAGGTTTGGAATGGGAAGGAGTTGGATATCACATCTCATGTTATAGGAAGGATCTCAGGTTTGGTATTAGAAGCATTGAGATATCACATCTCATGCTATAGGAAGGGTCTCAGGATTGGAATGGCAAGGAGTTGGATATCACATCTCATGCTAAAGGAAGGGTCTCAGGTTTGATAGAAGCATTGAGATATCACATCTCATGCTATAGGAAGGAACTCAGGATTGGAATGGGAAGGAGTTGGATATCACATCTCATGCCATAGGAAGGGTTATCAGGTTTGGTATAAACATTGAGATATCACATCTCATGCTATAGGAAGGATCTCAGGTTTGGTATTAGAAGCATTGAGACATCACATCTCATGCTATAGGAAGGGTCTCAGGTTTGGTATAAGCATTGAGATATCACCACATCCCATGCTATAGGAAGGGTCTCAGGATTGGAATTGGAAGTTGTATATGACATCTCATGCCATAGGAAGGATCTCAGGTTTGGTATAAGCATTGAGATATCACATCTCTGCTATCGGAAGGGTATCAGGATTGGAATGGGAAGGAGTTGGATATCCCATCTCATGTTATAGGAAGAGTCTCAGGTTTGGTATTAGAAGCATTGAGACATCACATCTCATGCTATAGGAAGGGTCTCAGGATTGGAATGGGAAGGAGTTGGATATCCCATCTCATGTTATAGGAAGGGTCTCAAGTTTGATATTAGAAGCATTGAGATATCACATCTCATGATATCGGAAGGGTCTCAGGATTGGAATGGGAAGGAGTTGGATATCACATCTCATGATAAAGGAAGGGTCTCAGGATTGGAATGGGAAGGACTTGGATATCACATCTCATGCTATAGGAAGGCTCTCAGGTTTGGAAGGGGAAGGAGTTGGATACCACATTTCATGTTAGAGGTAGAATCGCAGGTTTGGAATTAGAGGCATTGAGATATCACATCTCATGCTATCAGAAGGGTCTCAGGATTGGGAAGGGAATGCATTGGATATCACATCTCATGCTAAAGGGAGGGTCTCAGATTTGGAAGGGGAAGGATTTGGATATCACATCTCATGTTATAGGAAGGATCTCAGGTTTGGTATTAGAAGCATTGAGATATCACTTCTCATGCTATCGGAAGGATCTCAGGTTTAGTATTAGAGGCATTGAAACATCACATCTCATGCTATCGGAAGGGTATCAGGATTGGATTTGGAAGTAGTTGGATATCCCATCTCATGCTATCTACCAAACCTGAGACCCTTCCTTTAGCATGAGATGTGATATCCAACTCCTTCCCATTCCAATCCTGAGACCCTTCCTATAGCATGAGATGTGATATCTCAATGCTTCTAATACCAAACCTGAGACCCTTCCTATAGCATGAGATGGGAAATGTGATATCCAACTCCTTCCCCTTCCAAACCTGAGAGCCTTCCTATAGCATGAGATGTGATATCCAACTCCTTCCCATTCCAATCCTGAGACCCTTATTATACCATGAGATGTCATATCTCAATGCTTCTAATACCAAACCTGAGACCCGTCCTAAAACATGAGATGTGAGATCCAAATCCTTCCCCTTCCAAACCTGAGACCCTTCCTTTAGCATGAGATGTGATATCCAAGTCCTTCCCATTCCAATCCTGAGACCCGTCCTATAGCATGAGATGTGATATCTCAATGCTTCTAATACCAAACCTGAGATCCTTCCGATAGCATGAGATGTGATATCTCAATGCTTCTAATACCAAACCTGAGATCCTTCCTATAACATGAGATGTGATATCCAAATCCTTTCCCTTCCAAACCTGAGACCCTCCCTTTAGCATGAGATGTGATATCCAACTCCTTCCCATTCCAATCCTGATACCCTTCTGATAGCATGAGATGTGATATCTCAATGCCTCTAATACCAAACCTGAGATCCTACCTCTAACATGAAATGTGATATCCAACTCCTTCCCTTTCCAAACCTGAGAGCATTCCTACAGCATGAGATGTGATATCCAAGTCCTTCCCATTCCAATCCTGAGACCCTTCCTATAACATGAGATGTGATATCCAACTCTTTCCCATTCCAACCTGAGACCCTTCCTATAGCATGAGATGGGATATCCAACTCCTTCCAAATCCAATCCTGATACCCTTCCGGTAGCATGAGATGTGATATCCCAATGCTTCTACAAAACCTGAGACCCATACCATGGCATGATGTGATATCAAACTCCCGTCCTATACCATGAGACTTGATATCTCAATGCTTCTAATACCAAACCTGAGACCGGTCCAATAACATGAGATGTGATATCCAAATCCTTCCCCTTCCAAACCTTAGACCCTTCCTTTATCATGAGATGCGATATCCAAGTCCTTCCCATTCCATTCCTGAGACCCTTCCTATAGCATGAGATGTGATATCTCAATGCTTCTAATACCAAACCTAAGACCCTTCCTATAACATGAGATGTGATATCCAAGTCCTTCCCATTCCAATCCTGAGACCCTTCCTATAGCATGAGATGTGATATCTCAATGCTTATACCAAACCTGAGACCCTTCCTATGGCATGAGATGTGATATCCAACTCCTTCCCATTCCAATCCTGAGACCCTTCTGATAGCATGAGATGTGATATCTCAATGCCTCTAATACCAAAACTGAGATCCTACCTCTACATGAAATGTGATATCCAACTCCTCCCCTTCCAACCCTGAGAGCCTTCCTATAGAATGAGATGTGATATCCAAGTCCTTCCCATTCCAATCCTGAGACCCTTCCTATAACATGAGATGTGATATCCAACTCCTTCACATTCCAACCTTAGACCCTTCCTATAGCATGAGATGGGATATCCAACTCCTTCCAAATCCAATCCCGATACCCTTCTGATAGCATGAGATGTGATATCCCAATGCTTCTACAAAACCTGAAACCCATACCATGGCATGAGATGTGATATCAAACTCCTTCCCATTCCAATCCTGAGACCCTTCCTATAGTTTGAGATGTGATATACAACTCCTTCCCATTCCAATTCTGAGACCCGTCCTATACCATGAGACTTGATATCTCAATGCTTCTAATACCAAACCTGAGACCGGTCCTATAACATGAGATGTGATACCCAAATCCTTCCCCTTCCAAACCTTAGACCCTTCCTATAGCATGAGATGGGATATCTCAATGCTTATACCAAACCTGAGACCCTTCCTATAGCATGAGATGGGATATCCAACTCCTTCCCATTCCAATCCTGAGACCCTTCCGATAGCAGAGATGTGATATCTCAATGCTTATACCAAACCTGAGACCCTTCCTATGGCATGAGATGTCATATACAACTCCTTCCGATTCCAATCCTGAGACCCTTCCTATAGCATGAGATGGGATATCTCAATGCTTATACCAAACCTGAGACCCTTCCTATAGCATGAGATGTGATATCCAACTCCTTCCCATTCCAATCCTGAGACCCTTCCTATAGCAGGAGATGTGATATCTAAATGCTTCTAAAACCAAACATGAGAACCATCCTATAACATGAGATGTGAAATCCAAATCATTCCCTTTCCAAACCTGAGACCCTTCCTATAGCTTGAGATGTGTTATCAAACTCCTTCCCATTCAATGTGATATCCAATTCCTTCCCATTCCAATCCTGAGACCCTTCCTATACCATGAGATGTGATATTTCAATGCTTCTAATACCAAACCTGAGACCCGTCCTAAAACATGAGATGTGAGATCCAAATCCTTCCCCTTCCAAACCTGAGACCTTTCCTTTAGCATGAGATGTGATATCTAACTCCTTCCCATTCCAAACCTGAGACCGTTCCTATAGCTTCAGATGTTATATCTTAATGCTTCTAAAACCAAACCTGAGAACCATCCTATAACATGAGATGTGAAATCCAAATCCTTCCCTTTCCAAACCTGAGACCCTTCCTATAGCTTGAGATGTGATATCAAAATCTTTCCCATTCGTCCTGAGATAGCTTGAGATGTGACAGCCAACTCCTTCCCATTCCAATCCTGAGACCCTTCCTATACCATGAGATGTGATATCTCAATGCTTTTAATATCAAAACTGAGCCCCTCCCTGTAGCATGAGATGTGATATCTAAATCCTTCCCATTCCAATCCTGAGACCCTTCCGATAGCAGAGATGTGATATTTCAATGCTTATACCAAACCTGAGACCCTTCCTATAGCATGAGATGTGATATCCAACTCCTTCCGATTCCAATCCTGAGACCCTTCCTATAGCATGAGATGTGATATCGCAATGCTTCTACCAAAACTGAGACCCTTCCTTTAGCATGAGATGTGATATCCAACTCCTTCCCATTCCAATCCTGAGACCTTTCCTATAGCATGAGATGTGATATCTCAATGCTTCTAATACCAAACCTGAGATCCTTCCGATAGCATGAGATGTGATATCTCAATGCTTCTAATACCAAACCTGAGATCCTTCCTATAACATGAGATGTGATATCCAAATCCTTCCCCTTCCAAACCTGAGACCCTCCCTTTAGCATGAGATGTGATATCCAAATCCTTCCCATTACAATCCTGATACCCTTCTGATAGCATGAGATGTGATATCTCAATGCCTCTAATACCAAACCTGAGATCCTACCTCTAACATGAAAAGTGATATCCAACTCCTTCCCTTTCCAAACCTGAGAGCCTTCCTACAGCATGAGATGTGATATCCAAGTCCTTCCCATTCCAATCCTGAGACCCTTCCTATAACATGAGATGTGACATCCAACTCTTTCCCATTCCAACTTGAGACCCTTCCTATAGCATGAGATGGGATATCCAACTCCTTCCAAATCCAATCCTGATACCCTTCCGATAGCATGAGATGTGATATCCCAATGCTTCTACAAAACCTGAGACCCATACCATGGCATGATGTGATATCAAACTCCCGTCCTATACCATGAGACTTGATATCTCAATGCTTCTAATACCAAACCTGAGACCGGTCCAATAACATGAGATGTGATATCCAAATCCTTCCCCTTCCAAACCTGAGACCCTTCCTTTAGCATGAGATGTGATATCCAAATCCTTCCCATTCCAATCCTTAAACCCTTCCTATAGCATGAGATGTGATATCTCAATGTTTCTAATAAAAAACCTGAGACCCTTCCTATAGCAAGAGATGTGATATCCAAATCCTTCCCATTCCAACCTGAGACCCTTCCTATAGCATGAGAAGGGATATCCAACTCTTTCCCATTCCAATCCTGAGACCCTTCCTATACCATGAGATGTGATATCCAATTCCTTCCCATTTCAAACCTGAGACCCTTCCTATTGGATGAGATGTGATATCTCAATGCTTATACCAAACCTGAGACCCTTCCTTTAGCATGAGATGTGATATCTCAATGCTTCTAATACCAAACCTGAGATGCTTCCTATAACATGAGATGTGATATCCAACTCCATCCCCTTCCAAACCTGAGACCTTTCCTTTAGCATATGTGATATCCAACTACTTCCCATTCCAATCCTGAGACCCTTCCTATAGCATGAGATGTGATATCTCAATGCTTCTAATATCAAACCTGAGAACCTCCCTATAGCACGAGATGTGCTATCCAACTCCTTCCAATTCCAATACTGAGACCCTTCCAATAGCATATGTGATATCTCAATGCTTCTAATATCAAAACTGAGACCCTCCCTATAGCATGAGATGTGATATCCAACTCCTTCCCATTCCAATCGAGACCCTTCCTATAACATGAGATGTGATATCTCTATGCTTCTAATACCAAACCTGAGCCCCTTCCCGTAGTATATGTGATATCCAACTCCTTCCCATTCCAAACTTGTCACCCTTCCTGTAGCATGAAATGTGATTTCTCACCCCTTCCAATACCAAACCCGAGACCCTTCCCACAGCATGAGATTTGAAATCTCATTTCTTCCAATACCAAACCCGATACCCTTCCGATAGGATGAGATTTACTATCTCACTCCTTAAAATACCAAACTCGAGTCCCTTCCGAAAGGATGTGATTTGATATCTCAGTGCTTCTAATACCAAACCTGAGACCCTCCCCATAACAAGAGATGTCATATCCAACTCCTTCCCATTCCATTCCTGAGACTCTTCCTATAGCATGACATGTGATATCGAACTTCCCATTCCAATCCTGAGACTCAGACCTCCCCGTCTAACCTTCTCACCACTCCTAGCTCCCGGATTGATCATGCACTCCTGCTGTCTCTTCTCTCCCTTCTTTTGCTTTCTTTCCTCTCTCCGTCCTCATCTGCCCTAGGTCAGGCTCCTTCTACACCTCAGCAGGGATTACTGATTTGTACCCCTCCCCACTCTCAACTCTCACTCAGTTTCAAACACTCATCTGACATCTGCCATTTCCTGGAAGAACCCGACCTTGATGTCCTTGGTCTAACCGAGACATGGTTGACGGCCAGCGCTGTCTCGAGCTTTGACACTTTCCTCCCTGATGACAAGTTCCTCTCCATGCCCAGATTTCTTGAGGGGGAGTATCCTTGATTCCTGTAGTAAATTGCTTTCCTTTGCAGGCCGACTCCTCTCACGAATGCCTTGTCTGCATGCATTCTCTCTTTCCTGGTCATTCTCTCACCGTGGCTATTTGCCTAACCCCTTCCTCTCTCAGTGGATGGACTTCTCCATCCTAGCCTCCTACCACTCAACTCAGCCTACTTGGAGAATTCAACATGAACCTGTATACTTCCTGACCTGGACTTTTACGAGCTCTGCAACTCTACATGTCGCTGGCCCTACACACTGCAGGGAATACTCAGGATTTTCTGATCTCAGACCTCCCCCTCTGAAACCTTTCAACAATCCTCTCCCGTGGTGATCAAGTTCTCATCTCCAAAGAAGGCTAACTACCAGCTGTTCCTCCTCAGTGGAGTTCTCCCTTTCTGTCCCTGCTCCCTGCACCGTTTCGCGTTGCAAACACTCGCTTCCCAGCTCTCTGGTTTAGACGCGTGTTCCCTGCCTTCTCTCCTCTTCCCGCTGCCTTCAAATCAACAAATGAGCTTCAAAAGATACACGGTGCTCAGAATGCTTTATAACACCCATTATTCATCATAAAGCCGTAACCCGCTAGACGTATTGAAATGTGCTGTAAACTAGCAAAACCAGCTAGAAAATGTACTGTCCTCGCGTTCTTGTAAATGCGAATTCTGATGGGTTCCCATGTATGTACTGTGTCCGTGCGTTTGTTGTCGAATCCTGAAGTTTTTAGCCACTGTTCTCCCATACAAGGAGGGGGGTCAACATCTACTGCTGTTCACAGGCTGAATGTATACGGCTGAAATCTTCAAGGCATTATCAGGTTTCGTGACTGTTTTGGAACGTGTATTTGCCATCTGTTAATGCAGTCGCCTTGTGGTCATCGTCCCTTTTAGTTTACAGGCTGCATTCCCCTGGTGATCACATTCTCCTCTCCAGAGCAGGCTAACTACCAGCTGCTCCTCAGAGGCGTTCCTTCTTTCTGTCCCTGCTCTCTGCACCGTTTCGCGTTGCATGTACTCGCTTCCCAGCTCTCTGGTTAGATGCGTATTCCCTGCCTTCTCTCCTCTTCCTACAGCCTTCCAATGAGCTCCACAAGATAGTGTTCAGAATGCTTTATAACCCCATTATTCAACATTAGCTGTAACCCGCTAGACGTATTGAAACGTGCTAAAAACTAGCAAAAATAGCTAGAAAATGTACTTCCCTCGCGTTTTTGTAAATGCGAATTCTGGTGGGTTCCCATGTTGTATGTACTGTGTCCGTGCGTTTGTTGTCGAATCCTGAAGTTTTTAACCATTGTTCTCCCATACTAAGGGGGGTCAACATCTACTGCTGTTCACAGTCTGAATGTATACGGCTGAAATCTTCAATGCATTATCAGCTTTCCTGACTGTTTTGGAACGTGTATTTGCCATCTGTTAATGCAGTCGCCCTGTGTTCATCGTCCCTTCTACTTTACAGGCTGCACTCCCCTGGTGATCACATTCTCCTCTCCAGAGCAGGCTAACTACCAGCTGCTCCTCCTCATAGGCGTTCATCCTTTCTGTCCCTGATCCCTGCTCCGTTTCGCGTTGCATGTACACGCTTCCCAGCTCTCTGGTTTAGATGCGTGTTCCCTGCTTCTCTCCTCTTCCTACAGCCTTCCAATGAGCTCCACAAGATACAGTGTTCAGAATGCTTTATAACACCCATTATTCAACATATAGCCGTAACCCGCTAGACGTATTGAAACGTTCTAAAAACTAGCAAAAACAGTTAGAAAATGTACTTTCCTCGCGTTTTGGTAAATGCGAATTCTGGTGGATTCCCATTTTGTACTCTGTTCGTGCGTTTGATCAGTCGAATTCTGTACTTTTGAACCACTCTTCTCCCATAAAAGGGAGGATCAAAATGTGTTGTTCACAGGCTGAATTTATACTGCTGAAATGCTCGCTTCCCTGCTCTCTGGTTTAGACGCGTGTGCCCTGCATTTACCAAAACGCGAGGAAGTACATTTTCTAGCTGTTTTTGCTAGTTTTTAGCACGTTTCAATACGTCTAGCGGGTTACAGCTATATGTTGAATAATGGGGTTATAAAGCATTCTGAACACTATCTTGTGGAGCTCATTGGAAGGCTGTAGGAAGAGGAGAGAAGGCAGGGAATACGCATCTAACCAGAGAGCTGGGAAGCGAGAACATGCAACGCGAAACGGTGCAGGGAGCAGGGACAGAAAGAAGGAACGCCTCTGAGGAGGAGCAGCTGGTAGTTAGCCTGCTCTGGAGAGGAGAATGTGATCACCAGGGGAGTGCAGCCTGTAAATTAAAAGGGACGATGACCACAAGGCGACTGCATTAACAGATGGCAAATACACGTTCCAAAACAGTCAGGAAAGCTGATAATGCCTTGAAGATTTCAGCCGTATACATTCAGCCTGTGAACAGCAGTAGATGTTAACCCCCCTTAGTATGGGAGAACAGTGGTTAAAAACTTCAGGATTCGACAACAAACGCACGGACACAGTACATACAACATGGGAACCCACCAGAATTCGCATTTACAAAAACGCGAGGACAGTACATACACCGTGTATCTTTTGAAGCTCATTTGTTGATTTGAAGGCAGCGGGAAGAAGAGAGAAGGCAGGGAACACGCGTCTAAACCAGAGAGCTGGGAAGTGAGTACTTGCAACGCGAAACGGTGCAGGGAGCAGGGACAGAAAGGGAGAACTCCACTGAGGAGGAACAGCTGGCAGTTAGCCTTCTTTGGAGATGAGAACTTGATCACCACGGGAGAGGATTGTTGAGAGGGTTACAGAGGGGGAGGTCTGAGATCTGAAAATCCTGAGTATTTCCTGCAGTGTGTAGGGCCAGCGACATGAAGAGTTGCAGATCTCGTAAAAGTCCAGGTCAGGAAGCATACAGGTTCATGTTGAATTCTCCAAGTAGGCGGAGTTGAGTGGTAGGAGGCTAGGATGGAGAAGTCCATCCACTGAGAGGAAGGGGGTAGGCAAATAGCCACGGTGAGAGATTCGCCAGGAAAGAGAGAATGCATGCAGACAAGGCATTCGTGAGAGGAGTCGGCCTGCAAAGGAAAGCAATTTACTACAGGAAACAAGGATACTCCCCCTCAAGAACGGTTGGATCTGGGCATGGAGAGGAACTTGTCATCAGGGAGGAAAGTGGTTTGGTATTAGAAGCATTGAGACAGGAGTTGGATATCACATCTCAAGCTATAGGAAGGGTCTCAGGATTGGAATGGGAAGGACTTGGATATCACATCTCATGCTATAGGGAGTGTCTCAAGTTTGCTATTAGAAGCATTGAGATATCACATCTCATGATATCGGAAGGGTCTCAGGATTGGAATGGGAAGGAGTTGGATATCACATCTCATGATAAAGGAAGGGTCTAAGGTTTGGAAGGGGAAGGATTTGGATATCACATCTCATGTTATAGGACGGGTCTCAGGTTTGGTATTAGAAGCATTGAGATATCAAGTCTCATGGTATAGGAAGGGGCTAAGAATTGGAATGGGAAGGAGTTGGATATCAAGTCTCATGGTATAGGAAGGGGCTCAGAATTGGAATGGGAAGGAGTTGGATATCACATCTCATGCTAAAGGGAGGGTCTCAGGTTTGGAAGGGGAAGGATTTGGATATAACATCTCATGTTATAGGAAGGATCACAGGTTTGGTATTAGAAGCATTGAGATATCACATCTCAAGCTATCGGAAGGATCTCAGGTTTGGTATTAGAAGCATTGAGATATCACATCTCATGCTATCAGAAGGGTCTCAGGATTGGAAGGGGAAGGATTTGGCTATCACATCTCATGTTATCGGAAGGATCTCAGGTTTGGTATTAGAAGTATTGAGATATCACATCTCATGCTATAGGAAGGGTCTCAGGATTGGAATGGGAAGGAGTTGGATATCACATCTGTTAGGAAAGATTTCGTAATTGTAGGGAATTTTCCTTCCATGTGGCAACCCCTAAACTTTTTGCTATTGTTTTAAACCTTGTTCTTGACTTTGCCAGAGAAGTACAGCCTTCTGCCGCACTTCTCTGGGCTTTCGCTCCTTTTCTTACGGGGAAACTGACATGCCCTTAAGACAGTCAGTACCGGGGAACGCTGTTTCCCGTAGTTTCTTTTATCGTGTCGCAGCTTTAGTGCAACACGACACAAGAGGGCACTGTAAGTTAAGTTACAGCTCTCTTGGGTCTCTAGCCTTCTACAGGCCCTAGATACTCGTTTAGGATTGTGTGTGATCGGCACAAGTGATTCAGTGACGGGGCTGGTGGCAGCGATCGTTTTGTATTTTTTGAGCTCCTTTTGGCATTCTGAGCACGTTTTTGCCCTGAACCCAAAATGGTGGCCTGGCTCCCAAAATGGCCAGACCACGAGGCTCCTTTGTCCTGTCCGCTGTCCGTCTTGCTCCCTTCACCTTCCCCGGGTCCAGGTGACCCGGGGCCTTCCTTATTTGGGCATGTACTTTCCCGCGAAACACAGATGCTTTCGCGGGCTTCTACATGCCGTGTGTGTGCCTCCAGGGTGTGGGCTGGGATGTCTGGTCCCAATACACATCCTGGGTGCCAGAGAGTCTAGGGTGGTGTGAATGCCTGGGACCACCGTGGTCCGTGATTGGTCCACGTATGGTGTGTGTGTTAATGGGCGGCTCTCCCATTGGGTCCCCTCCGTTTTGGCGCGAAGGGCACCGTGGATAAGAGGGGGCTGCAAACACCACTACCATGTCGATCTCCTGAGTTCTTACGAACGAAGGAATACAGGAGCCAAGTATCCTGTAACCAGAGGCTGGACCGAGGAATCGCTGGTGACCCGCTGAAGGAATCCTCCTTTGCACTGCTGTCGTCCTGTGAAACCCTTTCCTCCTTGCATCGAACCAGAAGGCCTGTATTGGTGCTTCGACCTATTGGAATAGCAGGAACAGCTATTCCCGGCATCTTCATCAACTCCTAGCAGTAAGCCTTCGGAAGTGTCTCTGGGCCATCCAGTTGACTGACCAGCTTACAAGGGAGTCCTGCTCTGTAACCGCCGTCAGGTTGTGCCGTATCTCGAGTCCTTGTCACTCTCCCACGCTTAGTACACTTGGCGTTCCCAAGTCTGAAGGGAGGAGTGTACTTTTGATTCAGATACGCACGGCCGCTCTGTTGTCCTGCTGCGGCAACAAAACTGTGCTGGTTTCGTCGATTGGGACGTCTTTTTGATCTACACGACTGGAAAGCGTTCCCTGCTCGTCTGAACCCGCCAGCTGCTGAAACTACAGTGGAGAAGCCTGGGTCTGCTTGCTTCGGGGACCGGTGAGTAGATTAGCTAGGATCTGGTCGCCCTCCTGCAGTTGCCCATTGCTTTTCCCTGCTGTGTAAAAACAGCTCCCTTTTCGTCCGTACTCGCGTTTTTGCTTCTGCTCGCTGTGGAGGCTGCGCTTGAGTCACGGAACCTGTTCTTCTTCTGTGTGCACTAACCCGAACTGCCTGACTTCCTCCGAAGAGCTTCTCCTTTGCCCGTGGGCACCAGCACTTGCAGGTACTTTGAGCACAAGGCTCCACTCTTCTCAGGGATCGGACTTCCATCTAGTTAGGTGCCTCTGAAGGCGAACTGAGTCGAAAGCATTATCGCACTGCCTGTTTTCTTCCCTTTCAGGTGGACTGCATATTTCGTGCTTTAAACGCTTGCGACTGTGTATTTGTATATATATTGTGTTGATTTGGTATGTGTTGGCTTAATATTGTTATAGAGTGATTTTCTTGCTACGGTCATTGTTTTAAAGGCCTTAAAATAAATGTGTTTATATTTTTGATATAACAACTGTTTGGAGTAGTTTGTAAGCGCTCTTGCTTTGTGTGCTCATTGCGAGCTTTCAGTCACCCTCACCCCTCTTGAGACCTAGTCTTGACCGCCGCGATCGCTACCTTGATTGGTCTGGCTTGTCCAGAGGTTACCCTGTTCCAAGTAATTAGGTTGGCCTTCTGAACTTCTGCGCCACCAGGACAGAGTTCAGAAATCCGTCTTAACAACATCTCATGCTAAAGGAAGGATCTCAGGTTTGGTAGAAGCATTGAGATATCACATCTCATGCTATAGGAAGGGTCTCAGGATTGGAATGGGAAGGACTTAGATATCACATATCATGCTATAGGGAGGGTCTCAGTTTTGATATTAGAAGCATTGAGATATCACATCTCATGCTATTCGAAGTGTCTCAGGATTGGAATGGGAAGGAGCTGGATATCACATCTCATGCTAAAGGAAGGGTCTCAGGTTTGGAATGGGAAGGAGTTGGATATCACATCTCATGTTATAGGAAGGGTCTCAGGTTTGGTATAAGCATTGAGATATCACATCTCTGCTATCGGAAGTGTCTCAGGATTGGAATGGGACGGAGTTGGATATCCCATCTCATGTTATAGGACGGGTCTCAGGTTTGTTATTAGAATCATTGAGATATCATATTGCATGCTGTAGGAAGGGTCTCAGGATTGGAATGGGAAGGACTTAGATATCACATATCATGCTATAGGGAGGGTCTCAGTTTTGATATTAGAAGCATTGAGATATCACATCTCATGCTATTCGAAGTGTCTCAGGATTGGAATGGGAAGTGTTAAGACGGATTTCTGAACTCTGTCCTGGTGGCGCAGAGGTTCAGAAGGCCAACCTAATTACTTGGAACAGGGTAACCTCTGGACAAGCCAGACCAATCAAGGTAGCGATCGCGGCGGTCAAGACTAGGTCTCAAGAGGGGTGAGGGTGACTGAAAGCCCGCAATGAGCACACAAAGCAAGAGCGCTTACAAACTACTCCAAACAGTTGTTTATATCAAAAATAGATACACATTTATTATAAGGCCTTGAAACTAATAACTACAGTAAAAGCAGCAATATACAACGATATTAAACCAACACATACACTATCCACCCAATATATATACAGAATACACAGTTTCACAGCATTAGCAGCACGAAATATGTTATCCACCTGCAGGGGAAGGAAAACAGGCAGTGCGAACCAATGCGTGTGATATGTCCGCCTTCTGAGGCCCCTAACTAGATGGTAGTCCAATCCCTACGAAGAGTGGAGCCTAGCGCTCAAAAGTACCTGCACACGCCGGTGCCAATGGGCAGAAGGTGAAGCTCTTCGGAGGACGTTGAACAGCTCTGTAGGGAGCTCTAATGAAGGAGAACACGGTCCGCGACTCTAGCGCAGCCTCCACTGTGAGGCAGAAGCAGGGCGCGAGTACGGACAAGGGGTGCTGTATTTACAGCGGGGAAAAGCAAGGGGCACTGCAGGAGGGCGACCAGATCCTAGCTAATCTACTCACCGGTCCCCGAAGCAAGCAGGCCCGAGCTTCTCCTCGATAGATACAGCTTCTGGCAGGTTCTGAAGAGCAGGGAACGTCTCGTCGTCGTGCAGAGTAAAAAGACGTCCCGATCGAAGAAACAAGCACAGTTTTGTCGCCACAGCAGGGCAACGGAACGGCCGGGTGTATTCAAGCCAAACGAGCACTGCTCACCTCTAGCTTAGGACTGCTAAGCAAACGAAGCGTGTGAGCATGCCCCGGACTCAGAATACCACCCAACCTGTCGGCGATTACAGAGCAGGCCTCCTTAGTAAGCTGGTCAGTCAACTGGATGGCCCAGAGACACTTCCGAAGGCTTACAGCAGGAGTTGATGAAGGTGCCGGGAATAGCTGGTCCTGCTATTCCAATAGGTCGAAGCGCCAGTACAGGCCTTCTTGTTCGATCTTAGGTGGAAAGGGCTTCACCGGACGACAGCAATGAGGAGCAGAAGTTCTTCAGGGGGTCACCAGCGATTCCTCGGTCCAGCCTCGTGTTCGCAGGATACTTGGCTCCTGTATCCCTGGGTTCGTAAGAACTCAGGAGATCGACATGGTAGTGGTGTTTCCAGCTCCCTCTTATCCACGGTTCCCTTCGCGCCAAAACGGAGGGGAGCCAATGGGAGATCCGCTCATCAACACACATACCATACGTGGACCAATCACGGACCACAGTGGTCCCAGGCATTCACACCACCCTAGACTCTCTGGCACCCAGGATGTGTATTGGGACCAGACAGCCCAGCCCACATCCTGGGGGCACTCAAACGACATGTAGAAGCCCGCGAAAGCAACCGTGTTTCGCGGGAAACTACATGCCCAAATAAGGAAGGCCCCGGGTCGCCTGACCCGGGGGAAGGTAAAGGGAGCAAGACGGACAGTGGACGAGACAAAGGAGCCTCGTGGTCCGGCCATTTTGGGTAGCCGGGCCACCCTTTTGTGTTCGCGGCAAAAAGGTGCTCAGAACGGCAAAAGGAGCTCAAAATAAACCAAATGATCGCTGCCACCAGCCCAGTCCCTGAATGACTTGCACCGATCCAAAAACCATCCTATAAGAGTGTCTAGGGTCTGTAGAAGGCTAGAGACCCAAGAGAGCTGTAACTTAGCTTACAGTGCCCTCTTGTGTCGTGTTGCACTAAAATGGCGACACGATAAAAGAAACTACGGGAAACAGCGTTCCCCGGTACTGACTGTCTTAAGGGCATGTCAGTTTCCCCGTAAGAAAGGAGCGAAAGCCCAGAGGAGTACGGCAGAAGGCTGCACTTCTCTGGCAAAGTCAAGAAAACAGGTTGAAAACAATAGCAAAAAGTTTAGGGGTTGCCACATGGAAGGAAAGTTCCCTACAATAACGAAATCTTTCCTAACACTCGCCCCTCCCAGACTATGGACAGGGGGAACTAATCCACCCCTGGATGAGTCTCTTGTTCAGGTCGGTAAAACATTCTGGACAACCCATCAGCATTGCTATGTTGGACACCTGGCCTATGCTCAATAGTGAAGTCGAAGCCTTGTAGACTTATGGACCACCTAAGCAACTTTGGATTCTCCCCCTTCATGTTCATTAGCCACTTTAACGGCTTATGGTCAGTCTGCACAGTGAAGTGGGTCCCATAGAGGTAGGGCCGCAGCTTCCTTAGGGCCCACACAACAGAGAAACATTCTTTCTCTACCGTGGACCATCTGAGCTCTCTGTCCTTAAGCTGGCGACTAATAAAACCGATAGGGTGTTCCTTACCCTTCTCATCTACTTGTGATAGTACAGCTCCTATCCCAGTGTCAGAGGCATCCGTCTGCACGATAAAAGGTCTTTGATAATCAGGGGCCCTGAGCACAGGGGCCTGGCACAAGGAGTCTTTCAAGCCATTGAAGGCCTTCTCACACTCGTCAGTCCAAGTTACCTTCTTGGGTTTCTTCGGAGTTGTGAGGGCAGTCAGAGGAGCAGCTATGGTGCCATAGTCTGCCATAAAATTGCGGTAATAACCCGTGAGTCCTAAGAAGGCTCTCACTTGGGTTTGTGTAGTGGGGGTAGGCCAGTCTTGTACTGCTTGTACTTTACTGGGGAGAGGCTGTATCCTTCCTCCACCTACTTCATGCCCAAGGTAAACCACTGAGCCTTGTCCAATCTGGCATTTACTCGCCTTTATGGTCAAGTGGGCTTTCTGAAGAGCCTGGAGCACAATCCCGAGGTGTTTCACATGGTCTTCCCAGGTGGCACTGAAAACTGCTATATCGTCCAGATATGCAAGACAGAATTCGTCCAACCCATTCAACACATGATTCACAAGCCTCTGGAAAGTGGCAGGTGCATTCTTCAATCCGAACGGCATTACCCGGAATTGGTAAAGCCCGTCGGGAGTTGAAAATGCTGTCTTCTCCTTGGCATGTTCTGCTAAAGCTATTTGCCAATAGCCCGCAGTCAGGTCAAACGTGCTGAGGTACTTGGAGGCACCCAAGGTATCCACCAGCTCGTCAGTTCGAGGCAAGGGGTGAGCGTCTGTCTTGGTGACAGCATTCAGAGCCCTGTAATCCACGCAGAACCTCAATTCAGAAGTGCCTGCTTTTGGAACCAGAACCACAGGACTGGACCAAGGACTACTAGAGGGTTCAATCACCCCAAGGTCTAACATCTTGTTGACCTCGGTCTTAATATAAGACCGTACTTTATCCGACATCCTGTATCCCCTACTTTTGGTAGGTACACTGTCTCCTGTGTCAATGTTATGTTTGCACCAAGGTGTCAAACCAGGCGACTGTGAAAACAGGGGGGAAAACTGCCTAAGCAAACTTTTCACCTCAGCCTGCTGATCAGAAGTCAGGTGAGGGGCCACTCGGACACCCTCAACGGAGCTATCTGAAGGACCGCTTTGGAACAGGTCGGGAAGAGGTTCTGACTCCTCTTCCTCAACGTCTGACGCCAGTAGCAGTGCTGCGATTTCGACTCTTGGGACGAAAGCCTTCAGCCTATTTACGTGGAACACTTTTGGAGCCTGTCCAGGCCTTCCAAGGTCCACTAAATAGTTCACCTCACCCAGGGGCTCCACCACTGTGTAAGGGCCTGACCATTTGTCCTGTAAAGCGCGAGGCCTTATAGGGTTCATGATCAGGACTTGCTGACCAGGGGTAAAGTGAATTAAGGAAGCTTTCTGGTCGTACCAATGTTTCACCAGCGCTTGTCCGGCCTTCAACTTTTCACTAGCCAAGCCCATCAGGAGTACCATCCGTTTTCTGAGCCCTAGCACATAGTCAACTACATTGGTAGTAACAGGGGGAGTGGGCATCTCCCATCCCTCTTTGACGATGGCTAAGGGTCCCCGTACGGGATGACCGAACAGAAGTTCGAAGGGGCTGAAGCCAACACCCTCCTGTGGTACCTCTCTGTAGGCAAACCACAAGCATGGTAAAAGAAGGTCCCATTTCCTCCTCTGGGGCTCCTCCAGAGCCCCAATCATGCTCTTTAGCGTTCTGTTGAAACGCTCCACCAGACCATTGGTCTGGGGGTGGTATGCAGAAGAGAACTTGTAGGTGACCCCACATTCTTTCCACATAGCCTGCATATACTTCGACATAAAGTTGCTGCCACGATCTGACACAACTTCTTTAGGGAAGCCAACCCTAGTAAATATGCCGAGTAACGCTTTTGCAACTGACTTGGCAGTTACAGTCTTTAATGGGATGGCCTCAGGATACCTGGTTGCATGGTCGACCAGCACCAGGATAAACCTATTGCCTGAGGATGTTTGCGGGTCAAGGGGACCAACGATGTCGATCCCTACCCTTTCAAATGGTACCCCCACAACTGGGAGCGGTACCAACGGAGCTTGGATTGTCGCGCCAACCTTACCAGACAACTGGCAGGAGGCACAACTCCTGCAGTGACTTTCTACTTGCACCCCCATCTTGGGCCAGTAGAAGTGCATAGATAACCTTTGCTTGGTCCTCTTCATTCCAAGGTGACCAGCAAGGGGAACTTCATGCGCCAACTGCAGGAGGAAGGGTCTAACAGAAAGGGGAACCACCAACCTCCTATGGTCTCCTTCTGTAGACTCTGTGGGCTCACTGTACAGGAGTCCACCTTCCCAATAAATCCGATGCTTCCCAGGAGGTTCACCCTCAAGCTGGGAGCAGGCCTGTCTCCTTAGGCCTTCCAGAGATGGGCACTCACGTTGGCCCTTACTGAAGTCGTCCCTATCAGGACCTCCTTCAACTAACAAGTCTTTTAGTTCAGGATGGTCGTTGGGGTCGAACACTTCAGGCATCGCCACCTCCTCGTCAGGCTCGGGCGATTGACCAACTCCCTCCACCGCAGTGGTAGGCGAGTTCGGGGGAATATTCTCTTTCCCCCGTCGGGACTTGTTGACTCCTTTCGCCTTGGGTTTCCCCTTCGGCTGGGGCGGCGTATTGGACTTGGCCAATGCTGCCCGTGCTTGAGACCGTGTGTAGGGTCTTTCGGCAGTGTCTCCTACGAGCCCTAGAGCTCTGAGATCATTGCCCAACAAGACCTTTCCCGGGACGTTTCTCTGAATGCTCACTGGAATCCTAACTGCTGTACCATTTAAAGTTAGATTAACAGGGATCACGGGAAACATACGGAGGGGGCCGTCAGCCAACTTAGTGGGCATCAGAGTAGCTCTGGCAACTTCCTCTGAGTCTACCAAGGTAGAATCCACTACAGTTCGACTGCACCCACTATCCCTAAGAGCTGGAGTATCCACTCCATTGATCAGCACACTGTCTTTAAAGTAGTGCTTGGTATTATCCGGAATCCTAGCATACGCCTCTGCGACTTTAGGCTCCCAGGAACCCAGGGACACTAAAACTACCTCAGCCTCTATTCCGCTGGGAAATGAGTCTGAGGAGAAGGATGCTCCTGTAATCTCTTCTTCCTCGTAGGAGGAGAAGGCCAGATTAGCGGAGTGGACCCCCAAAGGTCTAACCTTACAACGGGGATCCCCCTTCACATGGTCAGTTGCTCCACAAGAAAAACAAGCCCCATTGGGTCTGTTTACGTAGGGAGGCTTATTATAACCAGAGTTCTGTTTCGGAGGCGAACCTCCACTACCCTGTGAGTTCTCGGATGGCTTACCCTTATTTTTCTTTTTGTGGCCCTTATGGGAAGAAGATTTAGCAGATTCCCCACCCTCCACATCTTTGGACTTTTTCCCTTCCTCCTGCTTACCAGGATGAGTTTTGTCCTTATGGGACACTCGATGTGACACCCATAAATCTGCTGCAATGGCCAGCTTCTTAGGATCTATCTCCTTCGAATCGGCCAAATGCTGCTTAAGCTCCGGGGAAGAAGAAGCAAAAATGTGTTCCAGCATGACCAGATTGATCATGCCTTCGAAGGTAGAAACCTTATAACCTTCAACCCAGCCAGTCAAGTTTTTCAGGGACTCAGCTACATACGACACCCAAGTACCACCTTCCTTTTTCTTATACTCTCTAAACCTTTTCAAATATTGGGTCGGAGTCTTCCCAAACTTTAAAATGAGAGTCTGCTTCAACATTGCAAAATCAGCGCGCTCAGCCTTCGACATTTCCATAATGGCACTGCAACCAGAATGGGGCAGTCTGCTGAGTAACCATGCAATCTTATCCGCATTATCAACCTCTTGAACCTCGCATGCATACTCAAACGCATTTAACCAGTCCATAATGTCATTTCGTTCCTCATACACACTGAGCAGATCTTTTGGAAACCGTGGATGAGAGGAAGCCCCAGAACCATGTCCAGGACCCTTGGACCCATTTGCGAACTGAAGCTTGGCCAGTTCCAACTGGTGATCCCTGTCTTTTTGTTTTTCTGCCTGGTCGATTTTCAGTTTGGCTATGCTGAATTCAAGCTCCTGCTGCCTAAACCGCAGCTCTTGCTTCTTGAATTCAAGCATAGCCTCCCCATCAACACTGGCAGAGGAAACGTTAGACATTACATCCTCCCTGTCCTCGTGGTCGTGATGGATCAGTGCAGCGGCAGAACCGTCGGTTCTGCCAGTGAGAGCAGCCCCACCACCTTCTGCACTGTCCTCGGAAGTTATAGCGTCAAGCTGCGCTTCTTGCCACGCCACGATTCTCTGGATCATTTCCAATTTAGTGCCTTGAGAGGAAACCCCTCTCTCCGCACACATCTTCTTCAATGTTTCAGATTTCGAAGCATTTAAGGTTAATAAAGTATTCGTTTCCATACTGTCGATAGGACTATGGCCTTTTTAACGTTATATTCAATACTTTACTGCGTGTCCTGGTTGGAATAACCTGAAAACGCCTTAGCTCGTGCGCAACACTGGATACCTTCAGTCGTATCCCACCGCTGTACACCAATTTGTTAAGACGGATTTCTGAACTCTGTCCTGGTGGCGCAGAGGTTCAGAAGGCCAACCTAATTACTTGGAACAGGGTAACCTCTGGACAAGCCAGACCAATCAAGGTAGCGATCGCGGCGGTCAAGACTAGGTCTCAAGAGGGGTGAGGGTGACTGAAAGCCCGCAATGAGCACACAAAGCAAGAGCGCTTACAAACTACTCCAAACAGTTGTTTATATCAAAAATAGATACACATTTATTATAAGGCCTTGAAACTAATAACTACAGTAAAAGCAGCAATATACAACGATATTAAACCAACACATACACTATCCACCCAATATATATACAGAATACACAGTTTCACAGCATTAGCAGCACGAAATATGTTATCCACCTGCAGGGGAAGGAAAACAGGCAGTGCGAACCAATGCGTGTGATATGTCCGCCTTCTGAGGCCCCTAACTAGATGGTAGTCCAATCCCTACGAAGAGTGGAGCCTAGCGCTCAAAAGTACCTGCACACGCCGGTGCCAATGGGCAGAAGGTGAAGCTCTTCGGAGGACGTTGAACAGCTCTGTAGGGAGCTCTAATGAAGGAGAACACGGTCCGCGACTCTAGCGCAGCCTCCACTGTGAGGCAGAAGCAGGGCGCGAGTACGGACAAGGGGTGCTGTATTTACAGCGGGGAAAAGCAAGGGGCACTGCAGGAGGGCGACCAGATCCTAGCTAATCTACTCACCGGTCCCCGAAGCAAGCAGGCCCGAGCTTCTCCTCGATAGATACAGCTTCTGGCAGGTTCTGAAGAGCAGGGAACGTCTCGTCGTCGTGCAGAGTAAAAAGACGTCCCGATCGAAGAAACAAGCACAGTTTTGTCGCCACAGCAGGGCAACGGAACGGCCGGGTGTATTCAAGCCAAACGAGCACTGCTCACCTCTAGCTTAGGACTGCTAAGCAAACGAAGCGTGTGAGCATGCCCCGGACTCAGAATACCACCCAACCTGTCGGCGATTACAGAGCAGGCCTCCTTAGTAAGCTGGTCAGTCAACTGGATGGCCCAGAGACACTTCCGAAGGCTTACAGCAGGAGTTGATGAAGGTGCCGGGAATAGCTGGTCCTGCTATTCCAATAGGTCGAAGCGCCAGTACAGGCCTTCTTGTTCGATCTTAGGTGGAAAGGGCTTCACCGGACGACAGCAATGAGGAGCAGAAGTTCTTCAGGGGGTCACCAGCGATTCCTCGGTCCAGCCTCGTGTTCGCAGGATACTTGGCTCCTGTATCCCTGGGTTCGTAAGAACTCAGGAGATCGACATGGTAGTGGTGTTTCCAGCTCCCTCTTATCCACGGTTCCCTTCGCGCCAAAACGGAGGGGAGCCAATGGGAGATCCGCTCATCAACACACATACCATACGTGGACCAATCACGGACCACAGTGGTCCCAGGCATTCACACCACCCTAGACTCTCTGGCACCCAGGATGTGTATTGGGACCAGACAGCCCAGCCCACATCCTGGGGGCACTCAAACGACATGTAGAAGCCCGCGAAAGCAACCGTGTTTCGCGGGAAACTACATGCCCAAATAAGGAAGGCCCCGGGTCGCCTGACCCGGGGGAAGGTAAAGGGAGCAAGACGGACAGTGGACGAGACAAAGGAGCCTCGTGGTCCGGCCATTTTGGGTAGCCGGGCCACCCTTTTGTGTTCGCGGCAAAAAGGTGCTCAGAACGGCAAAAGGAGCTCAAAATAAACCAAATGATCGCTGCCACCAGCCCAGTCCCTGAATGACTTGCACCGATCCAAAAACCATCCTATAAGAGTGTCTAGGGTCTGTAGAAGGCTAGAGACCCAAGAGAGCTGTAACTTAGCTTACAGTGCCCTCTTGTGTCGTGTTGCACTAAAATGGCGACACGATAAAAGAAACTACGGGAAACAGCGTTCCCCGGTACTGACTGTCTTAAGGGCATGTCAGTTTCCCCGTAAGAAAGGAGCGAAAGCCCAGAGGAGTACGGCAGAAGGCTGCACTTCTCTGGCAAAGTCAAGAAAACAGGTTGAAAACAATAGCAAAAAGTTTAGGGGTTGCCACATGGAAGGAAAGTTCCCTACAATAACGAAATCTTTCCTAACAGGAAGGAGCTGGATATCACATCTCATGCTAAAGGAAGGGTCTCAGGTTTGGAATGGGAAGGAGTTGGATATCACATCTCATGTTATAGGAAGGGTCTCAGGTTTGGTATAAGCATTGAGATATCACATCTCTGCTATCGGAAGTGTCTCAGGATTGGAATGGGAAGGAGTTGGATATCCCATCTCATGTTATAGGACGGGTCTCAGGTTTGTTATTAGAATCATTGAGATATCATATTGCATGCTGTAGGAAGGGTCTAAGGATTGGAATGGGAAGGACTTGGATATCACATCTCATGCTATAGATAGGCTCTCAGGTTTGGAAAGGGAAGGAGTTGGATATCACATTTCATGTTAGAGGAAGGATCTCAGGTTCGGTATTAGAGGCATTGAGATATCACATCTCATGCTATAGGAAGGGTCTCAGGATTGGAATGGGAAGGAGTTGGGTATCACATCTCATGCTATAGGAAGGGTCTCAGGTTTGGTATAAGCATTGAGATTTCACATCTCATGCTATAGGAAGGGTCTCAGGATTGGAATGGGAAGGAGTTGGATATCACATCTCATGTTATAGGAAGGATCTCAGGTTTGGTATAAGCATTGAGATATCACATCTCTGCTATCGGAAGGGTCTCGGGATTGGAATGGGAAGGAGTTGGATATCCCATCTCATGTTATAGGAAGAGTCTCAGGTTTGGTATTAGAAGCATTGAGATATCACATCTCATGCTATAGGAAGTGTCTCAGGATTGGAATGGGAAGGACTTGGATATCACTACTCATGCTATAGGGAGGGTCTCAAGTTTGATATTAGAAGCATTGAGATATCACATCTCATGCTATAGGAAGGGTCTCAGGATTGGAAAGGGAAGGAGTTGGATATCACATCTCATGCTATAGGAAGGGTCTCACGTTTGGTATAAGCAGTGAGATATCACATCTCATGCTATAGGAAGGGTCTCAGGATTGGAATGGGAAGGAGTTGGATATCACATCTCATGTTATAGGAAGGATATCAGGTTTGGTATAAGCATTGAGATATCACATCTCTGCTATCTGAAGGGTCTCAGGATTGGAATGGGAAGGAGTTGGATATTCCCATCTCATGTTATAGGAAGGGTCTCAGGTTTGGTATTAGAAGCATTGAGATATCACATCTCATGCTGTATGAAGGGTCTCAGGGTTGGAATGGGAAGGAGTTGGATATCACATCTCATGCTAAAGGGAGGGTCTCAGGTTTGGAAGGGGAAGGATTTGGATATCACATCTCATGTTATAGGAAGGATCACAGGTTTGGTATTAGAAGCATTGAGATATCACATCTCATGCTATCGGAAGGGTCTCAGGATTGGAATGGGAAGGAGTTGGATATCACATCTCATGCTATAGGAAGGGTCTCAGGTTTGGAACGGGAAGGAGTTGGATATCACATCTCATGTTATAGGAAGAGTCTGAGGTTTGGTATAAGCATTGAGATATCACATCTCTGCTATCGGAGGTGTCTCAGGATTGGGATGGGAAGGAGTTGGATATTACATCTCATGCTATAGGAAGGGTATCAGGTATGGAACGGGAAGGAGTTGGATATCCCATCTCATGTTATAGGACGGGTCTCAGGTTTGGTATTAGAAGCATTGAGATATCACATCGCATGCTGTAGGTAGGATCTCAGGTTTGGAATGGGAAGGAATTGGATATCACATCTCATGTCATAGGAAGTATCTCAGGTTTGGTATTAGAAGCATTGAGATATCACATCTCATGCTATAGGAATGGTCTCAGGATTGGAATGGGTAGGAGTTGGATATTACATTCTTGCTATAGGAAGGGTCTCATGTTTGGAATGGGAAGGAGTTGGATATCACATATGCTATAGGAAGGGTCTCAGGTTTGGAACGGGAAGGAGTTGGATATCACATCTCATGTTATAGGAAGGGTCTCAGGTTTGGTATAAGCATTGAGATATCACATCTCTGCTATCGGAGGTGGCTCAGGATTGGAATGGGAAGGAGTTGGTTATCCCATCTCATGTTATAGGACGGGTCTCTGGTTTGGTATTAGAATCATTGAGATATCACATCGCATGCTGTAGGAAGGGTCTAAGGATTGGAATGGGATGGACTTGGATATCACATCTCATGCTATAGGTAGGCTCTCAGGTTTGGTATAAGCATTGAGATATCACATCTCATGCTATAGGAAGGGTCTCGGGATTGGAATGGGAAGGATTTGGATATCACATCTCATGCTATAGGAAGGGTCTCAGGTTTGGTATAAGCATTGAGATATCACTTCTCATGCTATAGGAAGTGTCTCAGGATTGGAATGGGAAGGAGTTGGATATCACATCTCATGTTATAGGAAGGATCTCAGGTTTGGTATTAGAAGCATTGAGACATCACATCTCATGCTATAGGAAGGGTCTCAGGATTGGAATGGGAAGGAGTTGGATATCACATCTCATGCTAAAGGGAGGGTCTCAGGTTTGGAAGCGGAAGGATTTGGATATTACATCTTGTGTTATAGGAATGATCTCAGGTTTGGTATTAGAAGCATTGAGATATCACATCTCATGCTATCGGAAGGATCTCAGGATTGGAATGGGAAGGAGTTCGATATCACATCTCATGCTATAGGAAGGGTCTCAGGATTGGAATGGGAAGGAGTTTTATATGACATCTCATGCCATAGGAAGGATCTCAGTTTTGGTTTTAGAAGCATTGAGACATCACATCTCATGTTATAGGAAGGGTCTCAGGATTGGAATGGGAAGGAGTTGGATATCACATCTCATGCTATAGGAAGGGTCTCAGGTTTGGTATAAGCATTGAGATATCACATCTCATGCTATAGGAAGGGTCTCAGGATTGGAATGGGAAGGAGTTGTATATGACATCTCATGCCACAGGAAGGGTCTCAGGTTTGGTATAAGCATTGAGATATCACATCTCTGCTATCGGAAGGGTCTCAGGATTGCAATGGGAAGGAGTTGGATATCCCATCTTATGTTATAGGAAGGGTCTCAGGTTTGGTATTAGAAGCATTGAGATATCACATCTCATGCTATAGGAAGGGTCTCAGGATTGGAATGGGAAGGACTTGGATATCACATCTCATGCTATAGGGAGGGTCTCACGTTTGGAAAGGGAAGGAGTTGGATATCACATTTCATGTTAGAGGTAGGATCTCAGGTTTTTTATTAGAGGCATTGAGATATCACATCTCATGCTATCAGAAGGGTCTCAGGATTGGAATGGGAAGGAGTTGGATATCACATCTCATGCTAAAGGGAGGGTCTCAGGAATGGAAGGGGAAGGATTTGGATATCACATCTCATGTTATAGGAAGGATCTCAGGTTTGGTATTAGAAGCATTGAGATATCACATCTCATGCTATCGGAAGGATCTCAGGTTTGGTATTAGAGGCATTGAGATATCACATCTCATGCTAAAGGGAGGGTCTCGGGTTTGGAAGGGAAAGGATTTGGATATCACATCTCTTGTTATAGGAAGGATCACAGGTTTGGTAGAAGCATTGAGATATCACATCTCATGCTATCGGAAGGGTCTCAGGATTGGAATGGGAAGGAGTTGGATATCACATCTCATGCTATAGGAAGGGTCTCAGGTTTGGAACGGGAAGGAGTTGGATATCACATCTCATGTTATAGGAAGAGTCTCAGGTTTGGTATAAGCATTGAGATATCACATCTCTGCTATCGGAGGTGTCTCAGGATTGGGATGGGAAGGAATTGGATATCACATCTCATGCTATAGGAAGGGTATCAGTTTTGGAACATGAAGGATTTGGATATCACATCTCATGTTATTGGACCGGTCTCAGGTTTGGTATTAGAAGCATTGAGATATCAAGTATCATGGTATAGGACGGGAGTTTGATATCACATCTCATGCCATGGTATGGGTCTCAGGTTTTGTAGAAGCATTGGCATATCACATCTCATGCTATCGGAAGGGTATCAGGATTGGATTTGGAAGGAGTTGGATATCCCATCTCATGCTATAGGAAGGGTCTCAGGATTGGAATGGGAAGGACTTGGATATCACATCTCATGCTGTAGGAAGGCTCTCAGGTTTGGAAAGGGAAGGAGTTGGATATCACATTTCATGTTAGAGGTAGGATCTCAGGTTTGGTATTAGAGACATTGAGATATCACACCTCATGCTATCAGAAGTGTTAGGAAAGATTTCGTAATTGTAGGTAATTTTCCTTCCATGTGGCAACCCCTAAACTTTTTGCTGTTGTTTTTCACCTTGTTCTTGACTTTGCCAGAGAAGTGCAGCCTTCTGCTGCACTCCTCTGGGCTTTCGCTCCTTTTCTCATGGGGAAACTGACATGCCCTTAAGACAGTCAGTACCGGGGAACGCTGTTTCCCGTAGTTTCTTTTATCATGTTGCGGCTTTAGTGCAACATGACACAAGAGGGCACTGTAAGCTAAGTTACAGCTCTCTTGGGTCTCTAGCCTTCTACGGGCCCTAGATACTCGTTTAGGATTGTATCTGATCGGTGCAAGTAATTCAGGGACGGGAATGGTGGCAGCGATCGTTTTCTTGTGTTTTGAGCTCCTTTTGGCGTTCTAAGCGCATTTCTCGCGCTTAACCCAAAATGGTGGCCTGGCTCCCAAAATGGCCAGACCACGAGGCTCCTTTGTCCTGTCCGCTGACCGTCTTGCTCCCTTCACCTTTCCCAGGTCGAGCCGACCCGGGGCCTTCCTTATTTGGGCATGTACTTTCCCGCGAAACACGGATGCTTTTGCGGGCTTCTACATGTCGTGTGTGTGCCTCCAGGATGTGGGCTGGGATGTCTGGTCCCAATACACATCCTGGGTGCCAGAGAGTCTAGGGTGGTGTGAATGCCTGGGACCACCGTGGTCCGTGATTGGTCCACGAATGGTGTGAGTGTTGATGAGCGGATCTCCCATCGGGTCCCCTCCGTTTTGGCGCGAAGGGAACCGTGGATAAGAGGGGGCTGGAAACACTACTACCATGTCGATCTCCTGAGTTCTCACGAACGAAGGAATACAGGAGCCAAGTATCCTGCAACCAAGAGGCTGGACCGAGGAATCGCTGGTGACCCGCTGAAGGACTCCTCCTTTGCACTGCTGTCGTCCTGTGAAACCCTTTCCTCCTTTGATCGAACCAGAAGGCCTGTACTGGTGCTTCGACCTTTGGAATAGCAGGAACAGCTATTCTCGGCAACTTCATCATCTCCTGCCAGTAAGCCTTCGGAAGCGTCTCTGGGCCATCCAGTTGACTGACCAGCTTACACGGGAGTCCTGCTCTGTAACCGCCGCCAGGTTGTGTAGTATCTCGAGTCCTTGTCACTCTCCCACGCTTCGTACTCTTGGCGTTCCCAGGTCTGAAGGGAGGAGTGGACATTTGGCTCAGATACACACGGCCGCTCCGTTGCCCTGCTGCGGCAACAAACTGTGCAGGTTTCTTCGATTGGGACGTCTTTTTGCTCTACACGACGACGAGGCGTTCCCTGCTCTTCTGAACCTGCCAGCTGCTGAAACTGACGCGGAGAAGCCTGGGTCTGCTTGCATCGGGGACCGGTGAGTAGCATAGCTAGGATCTGGTCGCCCTCCTGCAGGAGCCCATTGCTTTTCCCCGCTGTGTAAAACAGCACCCTTGTCCGTACTCGCGCTCTGCTTCTGCCCACTGTGGAGGCTGCGCTTGAGTCGCGGAACTTGTTCTTCTTCTTTCGTGCACTAAACTGAACTGCCTGACTTCCTTCAAAGAGCTTCTCCTTTTGCCCGTTGGCACCAGCGCGTGCAGGTACTTTGAGCACAAGGCTCCACTCTTCGCAGGGCTCGGACTTCCATCTAGTTAGGTGCCTCTGAAGGCGAACTGAGTCTAAGCATTATATCGCACTGCCTGTTTTCCTTCCCTTTTAGGTGGACTACACATTTCGTGCCTATAACGCTTGCGACTGTCGTATTTGTATATATATTGTGTGGATATGGTATGTGTTGGTTTAATATTGTGATATTGTGATTTTCTCGCTACGGTCATTGTTTTAAAGGCCTTAAAATAAATGTGTATATATTTTTTATATAACAACTGTTTGGAGTAGTTTGTAAGTGATCTTGCTTTGTGGGCTCATTACGAGCTTTCAGTCACCCTCACCCCTCTTGAGACCTAGTCTTGCCCGCCGCGATCGCTACCTTGATTGGTCTGGCTCGTCTAGAGGTTACCCTGTTCCAAGTAACTAGGTTGGCCTTCTGAACTTCTGCGCCACCAGGACAGAGTTCAGAAATCCGTCTTAACAAGAAGGGTATCAGGATTGGAATGGGAAGGAGTTGGATATCACATCTCATGCTAAAGGGAGGGTCTCAGGTTTGGAAGGGGAAGGATTTGGATATCACATCTCATGTTATAGGAAGGATCTCAGGTTTGGTATTAGAAGCATTGAGATATCACATCTCATGCTATCGGAAGGATCTCAGGTTTGGTATTAAAAGCATTGAGATATCACATCTCATGCTATAGGAAGGGTCTCAGGATTGGAATGGGAAGGAGTTGGATATCACATCTCATGTTATAGGAAGGATCTCAGGTTTGGTATTAGAAGCATTGAGATATCACATCTCATGCTAAAGGAAGGGTCTCAGGATTGGAATGGGAAGGAGTTGGATATCACATCTCATGCTAAAGGAAGGTTCTCAGTTTTGGTAGAAGCATTGCGATATCACATCTCATGCTATAGGAAGGGTCTCAGGATTGGAATCGGAAGGAGTTGGATATCACATCTCATGCTATAGGAAGGGTCTCAGGTTTGGTATAAGCATTGAAATATCACATCTCTGCTATCGGAAGGGTCTCAAGATTGGAATGGGAAGGACTTAGACATCACATCTCATGCAATAGGGAGGGTCTCAGTTTTGATATCAGAAGCATTGAGATATCACATCTCATGCTATCGGAAGGGTCTCAGGATTGGAATGGGAGGAGCTGGATATCACATCTCATGCTAAAGGAAGGGTCTCAGGTTTGGAAGGGGAAGGATTTGGATATCACATCTCATGTTATAGGACGGGTCTCAGGTTTGGTATTAGAAGCATTGTGATATCACATCTCATGCTATAGGAAGTGTCTCAGGATTGGAATGGGAAGGAGTTGGATATCACATCTCATGCTATAGGAAGGGTTTCAGGTTTGGTAGAAGCATTCAGATATCACATCTCATGCTATGGGAAGAGTCTCAGGTTTGGGAAGGGAAGGATTTGGATTTCACATCTCATGTTATAGGATGGTTCTCATGTTTGGTTTTTGAAGCATTGAGATATCACATCTCATGCTATCGGAAGGGTCTCAGGTTTGGAATGGGAAGGAGTTGGATATCACATCTCATGTTATAGGAAGGATCTCAGGTTTGGTATTAGAAGCATTGAGATATCACATCTCATGCTATAGAAAGGGTCTCAGGATTGGAATGGCAAGGAGTTGGATATCACATCTCATGCTAAAGGAAGGGTCTCAGGTTTGATAGAAGCATTGAGATATCACATCTCATGCTATAGGAAGGAACTCAGGATTGGAATGGGAAGGAGTTGGATATCACATCTCATGCCATAGGAAGGGTTATCAGGTTTGGTATAAACATTGAGATATCACATCTCATGCTATAGGAAGGATCTCAGGTTTGGTATTAGAAGCATTGAGACATCACATCTCATGCTATAGGAAGGGTCTCAGGTTTGGTATAAGCATTGAGATATCACCACATCCCATGCTATAGGAAGGGTCTCAGGATTGGAATTGGAAGTTGTATATGACATCTCATGCCATAGGAAGGATCTCAGGTTTGGTATAAGCATTGAGATATCACATCTCTGCTATCGGAAGGGTATCAGGATTGGAATGGGAAGGAGTTGGATATCCCATCTCATGTTATAGGAAGAGTCTCAGGTTTGGTATTAGAAGCATTGAGACATCACATCTCATGCTATAGGAAGGGTCTCAGGATTGGAATGGGAAGGAGTTGGATATCCCATCTCATGTTATAGGAAGGGTCTCAAGTTTGATATTAGAAGCATTGAGATATCACATCTCATGATATCGGAAGGGTCTCAGGATTGGAATGGGAAGGAGTTGGATATCACATCTCATGATAAAGGAAGGGTCTCAGGATTGGAATGGGAAGGACTTGGATATCACATCTCATGCTATAGGAAGGCTCTCAGGTTTGGAAGGGGAAGGAGTTGGATACCACATTTCATGTTAGAGGTAGAATCGCAGGTTTGGAATTAGAGGCATTGAGATATCACATCTCATGCTATCAGAAGGGTCTCAGGATTGGGAAGGGAATGCATTGGATATCACATCTCATGCTAAAGGGAGGGTCTCAGATTTGGAAGGGGAAGGATTTGGATATCACATCTCATGTTATAGGAAGGATCTCAGGTTTGGTATTAGAAGCATTGAGATATCACTTCTCATGCTATCGGAAGGATCTCAGGTTTAGTATTAGAGGCATTGAAACATCACATCTCATGCTATCGGAAGGGTATCAGGATTGGATTTGGAAGTAGTTGGATATCCCATCTCATGCTATCTACCAAACCTGAGACCCTTCCTTTAGCATGAGATGTGATATCCAACTCCTTCCCATTCCAATCCTGAGAACCTTCCTATAGCATGAGATGTGATATCTCAATGCTTCTAATACCAAACCTGAGACCCTTCCTATAGCATGAGATGGGAAATGTGATATCCAACTCCTTCCCCTTCCAAACCTGAGAGCCTTCCTATAGCATGAGATGTGATATCCAACTCCTTCCCATTCCAATCCTGAGACCCTTATTATACCATGAGATGTCATATCTCAATGCTTCTAATACCAAACCTGAGACCCGTCCTAAAACATGAGATGTGAGATCCAAATCCTTCCCCTTCCAAACCTGAGACCCTTCCTTTAGCATGAGATGTGATATCCAAGTCCTTCCCATTCCAATCCGGAGACCCTTCCTATAGCATGAGATGTGATATCTCAATGCTTCTAATACCAAACCTGAGACCCTTCCTATGACATGAGATGGGATATCCAACTCCTTCCCATTCCAATCCTGAGACCCTTCGGATAGCAGAGATATGATATCTCAATGCTTATACCAAGCCTGAGACCCTTCCTACAGCATGAGATGTGATATCCAAGTCCTTCCCATTCCAATCCTGAGACCCTTCCTATAGCATGAGATGTGATATCTCAATGCTTCTAATACCAAACCTGAGACCCTTCCTATAGCATGAGATGTGATGTCTCAATGCTTCTAATACCAAACCTGAGATCCTTCCTATAACATGAGATGTGATATCCAACTCCTTCCCATTCCAATCCTGAGACCCTTCCTATAGCATGAGATGTGATATTTCACTGCTTATACCAAACCTGAGACCCTTCCTATAGCATGAGATGTGATATCCAACTCCTTCCCATTCCAATCCTGAGACCCTTCCT
Source organism: Ambystoma mexicanum (assembly GCF_040938575.1). Taxonomy (NCBI): domain Eukaryota; kingdom Metazoa; phylum Chordata; class Amphibia; order Caudata; family Ambystomatidae; genus Ambystoma; species Ambystoma mexicanum. The sequence continues at coordinate 568,705,967 of NC_090932.1, read as the reverse complement.
ATAGCATGAGATGTGATATCTCAATGCTTCTAATATCAAATTTGAGACCCTCCCTATAGCATGAGATGGGATATCCAACTCCTTCCCATTCCAATCCTCAGACACTTCCTATAGCATGAGATGTGATATCTCAATGCTTCTAATACCAAACCTGAGACCCTTCCTATGGCATGAGATTTGATATCAAACTCCTTCCCATTCCAATCCTGAGACCCTTCCTATAGCATGAGATATGATATCCAACTCCTTCCCATTCCAATCCTGAAACCCTTCCTATACCATGAGATGTGATATCTTAATGCTTCTAATACCAAACCTGAGACCCGTCCTATAACATGAGATGTGATATCCAAATCCTTCCCCTTCCAAACCTGAGACCCTTCCTTTAGCATGAGATGTGATATCCAGCTCCTTCCCATTCCAATCCTGAGACCCTTCCGATGGCATGAGATGTGATATCTCAATGCTTCTAATATCAAAACTGAGACCCTCCCTATAGCATGAGATGTGATATCTAAGTCCTTCCCATTCCAATCCTGAGTCCCTTCCGATAGCAGAGATGTGATATCTCAATGCTTATACCAAACCTGAGACCCTTCCTATGGCATGAGATGTGATATCCAACTCCTTCCCATTTCAATCCTGAGACCCTTCCTATAGCATGAGATGTGATATCTCAATGCTTCTACCAAACATGAGACCCTTCCTTTAGCATGAGATGTGATATCCATCTCCTTCCCATTCCAATCCTGAGACCCTTCCTATAGCATGAGATGTGATATCTCAATGCTTCTAATATCAAACCTGAGATCCTTCCGATAACATGAGATGTGATATCCAAATCCTTCCCCTTCCAAACCTGAGACCCTCCCTTTAGCATGAGATGTGATATCCAACTCCTTCCCATTCCAATCCTGAGACCCTTCTGATAGCATGAGATGTGATATCTCAATTCTTCTAATACTAAACCTGAGATCCTTCCGATAGCATAAGAAGTGATGTCTCAATGCTTCTAATACCAAACCTGGGACCCGTCCTATAACATGAGATATTATATCCAAATCCTTCCCATTCCAATCCTGAAACCCTTCCTTTAGCATGAGATGTGATATCTCAATGTTTCTAATAAAAAACCTGAGACCCTTCCTATAGCAAGAGATGTGATATCCAGCTCCTTCCCATTCCAATCCTGAGACCCTTCCGATAGCATGAGATGTGATATCTCAATGCTTCTAATATCAAAACTGAAACCCTCCCTATAGCATGAGATGTGATATCTAAGTCCTTCCTATTCCAATCCTGAGACCCTTCCGATAGCAGAGATGTGATATCTCAATGCTTATACTAAACCTGAGACCCTTCCTATGGCATGAGATGTGATATCCAACTCCTTCCCATTTCAATCCTGAGACCCTTCCTATAGCATGAGATGTGATATCTCAATGCTTCTACCAAACATGAGACCCTTCCTTTAGCATGAGATGTGATATCCATCTCCTTCCCATTCCAATCCTGAGACCCTTCCTATAGCATGAGATGTGATATCTCAATGCTTCTAATACCAAACCTGAGATCCTTCCGATAACATGAGATGTGATATCCAAATCCTTCCCCTTCCAAACCCGAGACCCTCCCTTTAGCATGAGATGTGATATCCAACTCCTTCCCATTCCAATCCTGAGACCCTTCTGATAGCATGAGATGCGATATCTCAATGCTTCTAATACTAAACCTGAGATCCTTCCGATAGCATGAGAAGTGATATCTCAATGCTTCTAATACCAAACCTGGGACCCGTCCTATAACATGAGATATGATATCCAAATCCTTCCCATTCCAATCCTGAAACCCTTCCTTTAGCATGAGATGTGATATCTCAATGTTTCTAATAAAAAACCTGAGACCGTTCCTATAGCATGAGAAGGGATATCCAACTCCTTCCCATTCCAATCCTGAGACCCTTCCTATAGCAGAGATGTGATATCTCAATGCTTATTCCAATCCTGAGATGCTTCCTATAACATGAGATGTGATACCCAATTATTTCCCATTCCAAACCTGAGACCCTTCCTATTGGATGAGATGTGATATCCAACACCTTCCCATTCCAATCCTGACACCCTTCCTATACCATGAGATGTGATATCTCAATGCGTCTAATACCAAACCTGGGACTCGTCCTATAACATGAGATATGATATCCAAATCCTTCCCCTTCCAAACCTGAGACCCTTCCTTTAGCATGAGATGTGATATCCAAATCCTTCCCATTCCAATCCTGAAACCCCTCCTATAGCATGAGATGTGATATCTCAATGTTTCTAATAAAAAACTGAGACCCTTCCTATAGCAAGAGATGTGATATCCAAATCCTTCCCATTTCAATCCTGAGACCCTACCTATAACATGAGATGTGATATCCAACTCCTTCCCATTCCAACCTGAGACCCTTCCTATAACATGAGATGTGATATCCAACTCCTTCCCATTCCAATCCTGAAACCCTTCCTATAGCATGAGATGTGATATCTCAATGTTTCTAATAAAAAACCTGAGACCCTTCCAATAGCAAGAGATGTGCTATCCAAATCCTTCCCATTCCAATCCTGAGACCCTTCCTATAACATGAGATGTGATATCCAACTCCTTCCCATTCCAACCTGAGACGTTTCCTATAGCATGAGAAGGGATATCCAACTCCTTCCCATTCCAATCCTGAGACCCTTCCTATAGCAAGAGATGTGATATCCAAATCCTTCCCATTCCAATCCTGAGATCCTTCCTATAACATGAGATGTGATACCCAATTATTTCCCATTCCAAACCTGAGACCCTTCCTATTGGATGAGATGTGATATCCAACACCTTCCCATTCCAATCCTGACACCCTTCCTATACCATGAGATGTGATATCTCAATGCTTCTAATACCAAACCTGGGACCCGTCCTATAACATGAGATATGATATCCAAATCCTTCCCCTTCCAAACCTGAGACCCTTCCTTTAGCATGAGATGTGATATCCAAATCCTTCCCATTCCAATCCTGAAACCCCTCCTATAGCATGAGATGTGATATCTCAATGTTTCTAATAAAAAACTGAGACCCTTCCTATAGCAAGAGATGTGATATCCAAATCCTTCCCATTTCAATCCTGAGACCCTACCTATAGCATGAGATGTGATATCCAACTCCTTCCCATTCCAACCTGAGACCGTTCCTATAGCATGAGAAGGGATATCCAACTCCTTCCCATTCCAATCCTGAGACCCTTCCTATAGCAAGAGATGTGATATCCAAATCCTTCCCATTCCAATCCTGAGATGCTTCATATAACATGAGATGTGATACCCAATTATTTCCCATTCCAAACCTGAGACCCTTCCTATTGGAAGAGATGTGATATCCAACACCTTCCCATTCCAATCCTGACACCCTTCCTATACCATGAGATGTGATATCTCAATGCGTCTAATACCAAACCTGGGACTCGTCCTATAACATGAGATATGATATCCAAATCCTTCCCCTTCCAAACCTGAGACCCTTCCTTTAGCATGAGATGTGATATCCAAATCCTTCCCATTCCAATCCTGAAACCCCTCCTATAGCATGAGATGTGATATCTCAATGTTTCTAATAAAAAACTGAGACCCTTCCTATAGCAAGAGATGTGATATCCAAATCCTTCCCATTTCAATCCTGAGACCCTACCTATAACATGAGATGTGATATCCAACTCCTTCCCATTCCAACCTGAGACCCTTCCTATAACATGAGATGTGATATCCAACTCCTTCCCATTCCAATCCTGAAACCCTTCCTATAGCATGAGATGTGATATCTCAATGTTTCTAATAAAAAACCTGAGACCCTTCCAATAGCAAGAGATGTGCTATCCAAATCCTTCCCATTCCAATCCTGAGACCCTTCCTATAACATGAGATGTGATATCCAACTCCTTCCCATTCCAACCTGAGACGTTTCCTATAGCATGAGAAGGGATATCCAACTCCTTCCCATTCCAATCCTGAGACCCTTCCTATAGCAAGAGATGTGATATCCAAATCCTTCCCATTCCAATCCTGAGATCCTTCCTATAACATGAGATGTGATACCCAATTATTTCCCATTCCAAACCTGAGACCCTTCCTATTGGATGAGATGTGATATCCAACACCTTCCCATTCTAATCCTGACACCCTTCCTATACCATGAGATGTGATATCTCAATGCTTCTAATACCAAACCTGGGACCCGTCCTATAACATGAGATATGATATCCAAATCCTTCCCCTTCCAAACCTGAGACCCTTCCTTTAGCATGAGATGTGATATCCAAATCCTTCCCATTCCAATCCTGAAACCCCTCCTATAGCATGAGATGTGATATCTCAATGTTTCTAATAAAAAACTGAGACCCTTCCTATAGCAAGAGATGTGATATCCAAATCCTTCCCATTTCAATCCTGAGACCCTACCTATAGCATGAGATGTGATATCCAACTCCTTCCCATTCCAACCTGAGACCCTTCCTATAACATGAGATGTGATATCCAACTCCTTCCCATTCCAATCCTGAAACCCTTCCTATAGCATGAGATGTGATATCTCAATGTTTCTAATAAAAACCTGAGACCCTTCCAATAGCAAGAGATGTGATATCCAAATCCTTCCCATTCCAATCCTGAGACCCTTCCTATAACATGAGATGTGATATCCAACTCCTTCCCATACCAACCTGAGACCCTTCCTATTGCATGAGAAGGGATATCCAACTCCTTCCCATTCCAATCCTGAGACCCATCCTATAGCAAGAGATGTGATATCCAAATCCTTCCCATTCCAATCCTGAGATCCTTCCTATAACATGAGATGTGATATCTCAATGCTTCTAATACCAAACCTGAGACCCTTCCTATGACATGAGATGTGATATCCAACTCCTTCCCATTCCAATCCTGAGACCCTTCGGGTAGCATAGATGTGATATCTCAATGCTTATACCAAGCCTGAGACCCTTCCTATGGCATGAGATGTGATATCCAACTCCTTCCCATTCCAATCCTGAGACCCTTCCTATAGCATGAGATGTGATGTCTCAATGCTTCTAATACCAAACCTGAGATCCTTCCTATAACATGAGATGTGATATCCAACTCCTTCCCATTCCAATCCTGAGACCCTTCCTATAGCATGAGATGTGATATCCAACTCCTTCCCATTCCAATCCTGAGACCCTTCCTATAGCATGAGATGTGATATCTCAATGCTTCTAATATCAAACTTGAGACCCTCCCTATAGCATGAGACGTGATATCCAACTCCTTCCCATTCCAATCCTGAGACTCTTCCTATAGCATGAGATGTGATATCTCAATGCTTCTACCAAACCTGAGACCCTTCCTATAACATGAGATGGGATATCCAACTCCTTCCCATTCCAATCCTCAGACACTTCCTATAGCATGAGATGTGATATCTCAATGCTTCTAATACCAAACCTGAGACCCTTCCTATGGCATGAGATTTGATATCAAACTCCTTCCCATTCCAATCCTGAGACCCTTCCTATAGCATGAGATATGATATCCAACTCCTTCCCATTCCAATCCTGAAACCCTTCCTATACCATGAGATGTGATATCTTAATGCTTCTAATACCAAACCTGAGACCCGTCCTATAACATGAGATGTGATATCCAAATCCTTACCCTTCCAAACCTGAGACCCTTCCTTTAGCATGAGATGTGATATCCAGCTCCTTCCCATTCCAATCCTGAGACCCTTCCGATAGCATGAGATGTGATATCTCAATGCTTCTAATATCAAAACTGAGACCCTCCCTATAGCATGAGATGTGATATCTAAGTCCTTCCCATTCCAATCCTGAGACCCTTCCAATAGCAGAGATGTGATATCTCAATGCTTATACCAAACCTGAGACCCTTCCTATGGCATGAGATGTGATATCCAACTCCTTCCCATTTCAATCCTGAGACCCTTCCTATAGCATGAGATGTGATATCTCAATGCTTCTACCAAACATGAGACCCTTCCTTTAGCATGAGATGTGATATCCATCTCCTTCCCATTCCAATCCTGAGACCCTTCCTATAGCATGAGATGTGATATCTCAATGCTTCTAATACCAAACCTGAGATCCTTCCGATAACATGAGATGTGATATCCAAATCCTTCCCCTTCCAAACCTGAGACCCTCCCTTTAGCATGAGATGTGATATCCAACTACTTCCCATTCCAATCCTGAGACCCTTCTGATAGCATGAGATGTGATATCTCAATTCTTCTAATACTAAACCTGAGATCCTTCCGATAGCATGAGAAGTGATATCTCAATGCTTCTAATACCAAACCTGGGACCCGTCCTATAACATGAGATATTATATCCAAATCCTTCCCATTCCAATCCTGAAACCCTTCCTTTAGCATGAGATGTGATATCTCAATGTTTCTAATAAAAAACCTGAGACCCTTCCTATAGCAAGAGATGTGATATCCAAATCCTTCCCATTCCAATCCTGAGACCCTTCCTATAACATGAGATGTGATATCCAACTCCTTCCCATTCCAATCCTGAAACCCTTCCTATAGCATGAGATGTGATATCTCAATTTTTCTAATAAAAAACCTGAGACCCTTCCAATAGCAAGAGATGTGATATCCAAATCCTTCCCATTCCAATCCTGAGACCCTTCCTATAACATGAGATGTGATATCCAACTCCTTCCCATTCCAACCTGAGACCCTTCCTATAGCATGAGAGGGGATATCCAACGCCTTCCCATTCCAATCCTGAGACCCTTCCTATAGCAAGAGATGTGATATCCAATTCCTTCCCATTCCAATCCTGAGATCCTTCCTATAACATGAGATGTGATACCCAATTATTTCCCATTCCAAACCTGAGACCCTTCCTATTGGATGATATCCAACACCTTCCCATTCCAATCCTGACACCCTTCCTATACCATGAGATGTGATGTCTCAATGCTTCTAATACCAAACCTGGGACCCGTCCTATAACATGAGATATGATATCCAAATCCTTCCCCTTACAAACCTGAGACCCTTCCTTTAGCATGAGATGTGATATCCAAATCCTTCCCATTCCAATCCTGAAACCCCTCCTATAGCATGAGATGTGATATCTCAATGTTTCTAATAAAAAACTGAGACCCTTCCTATAGCAAGAGATGTGATATCCAAATCCTTCCCATTTCAATCCTGAGACCCTACCTATAACATGAGATGTGATATCCAACTCCTTCCCATTCCAACCTGAGACCCTTCCTATAGCATGAGATGTGATGTATCAATGCTTCTAATACCAAACCTGAGATCCTTCCTATAACATGAGATGTGATATCCAACTCCTTCCCATTCCAATCCTGAGGCCCTTCCTATAGCATGAGATGTGATATCTCACTGCTTATACCAAACCTGAGACCCTTCCTATAGCATGAGATGTGATATCCAACTCCTTCCCATTCCAATCCTGAGACCCTTCCTATAGCATGAGATGTGATATCTCAATGCTTCTAATATCAAACTTGAGACCCTCCCTATAGCATGAGACGTGATATCCAACTCCTTCCCATTCCAATCCTGAGACTCTTCCTATAGCATGAGATGTGATATCTCAATGCTTCTACCAAACCTGAGACCCTTCCTATAACATGAGATGGGATATCCAACTCCTTCCCATTCCAATCCTCAGACACTTCCTATAGCATGAGATGTGATATCTCAATGCTTCTAATACCAAACCTGAGACCCTTCCTATGGCATTAGATTTGATATCAAACTCCTTCCCATTCCAATCCTGAGACCCTTCCTATAGCATGAGATATGATATCCAACTCCTTCCCATTCCAATCCTGAAACCCTTCGTATACCATGAGATGTGATATCTTAATGCTTCTAATACCAAACCTGAGACCCGTCCTATAACATGAGATGTGATATCCAAATCCTTCCCCTTCCAAACTTGAGACCCTTCCTTTAGCATGAGATGTGATATCCAGCTCCTTCCCATTCCAATCCTGAGACCCTCCCTATAGCATGAGATGTGATATCTAAGACCTTCCCATTCCAATCCTGAGACCCTTCCGATAGCAGAGATGTGATATCTCAATGCTTATACCAAACCTGAGACCCTTCCTATGGCATGAGATGTGATATCCAACTCCTTCCCATTTCAATCCTGAGACCCTTCCTATAGCATGAGATGTGATATCTCAATGCTTCTACCAAACATGAGACCCTTCCTTTAGCATGAGATGTGATATCCATCTCCTTCCCATTCCAATCCTGAGACCCTTCCTATAGCATGAGATGTGATATCTCAATGCTTCTAATACCAAACCTGAGATCCTTCCGATAACATGAGATGTGATATCCAAATCCTTCCCCTTCCAAACCTGAGACCCTCCCTTTAGCATGAGATGTGATATCCAACTCCTTCCCATTCCAATCCTGAGACCCTTCTGATAGCATGAGATGTGATATCTCAATGCTTCTAATACTAAACCTGAGATCCTTCCGATAGCATGAGAAGTGATATCTCAATGCTTCTAATACCAAACCTGGGACCCGTCCTATAACATGAGATATTATATCCAAATCCTTCCCATTCCAATCCTGAAACCCTTCCTTTAGCATGAGATGTGATATCTCAATGTTTCTAATAAAAAACCTGAGACCCTTCCTATAGCAAGAGATGTGATATCCAGCTCCTTCCCATTCCAATCCTGAGACCCTTCCGATAGCATGAGATGTGATATCTCAATGCTTTTTATATCAAAATTGAGACCCTCCCTATAGCATGAGATGTGATATCTAAGTCATTCGCATTCCAATCCTGAGACCCTTCCGATAGCAGAGATGTGATATCTCAATGCTTATACCAAACCTGAGACCCTTCCTATGGCATGAGATGTGATATCCAACTCCTTCCCATTTCAATCCTGAGACCCTTCCTATAGCATGAGATGTGATATCTCAATGCTTCTACCAAACATGAGACCCTTCCTTTAGCATGAGATGTGATATCCATCTCCTTCCCATTCCAATCCTGAGACCCTTCCTATAGCATGAGATGTGATATCTCAATGCTTCTAATACCAAACCTGAGATCCTTCCGATAACATGAGATGTGATATCCAAATCCTTCCCCTTCCAAACCTGAGACCCTCCCTTTAGCATGAGATGTGATATCCAACTCCTTCCCATTCCAATCCTGAGACCCTTCTGATAGCATGAGATGTGATATCTCAATGCTTCTAATACTAAACCTGAGATCCTTCCGATAGCATGAGAAGTGATATCTCAATGCTTCTAATACCAAACCTGGGACCCGTCCTATAACATGAGATATTATATCAAAATCCTTCCCATTCGAATCCTGAAACCCTTCCTTTAGCATGAGATGTGATATCTCAATGTTTCTAATAAAAAACCTGAGACCCTTCCTATAGCAAGAGATGTGATATCCAGCTCCTTCCCATTCCAATCCTGAGACCCTTCCGATAGCATGAGATGTGATATCTCAATGCTTCTAATATCAAAACTGAGACCCTCCCTATAGCATGAGATGTGATATCTCAATGCTTCTACCAAACATGAGACCCTTCCTTTAGCATGAGATGTGATATCCATCTCCTTCCCATTCCAATCCTGAGACCCTTCCTATAGCATGAGATGTGATATCTCAATGCTTCTAATACCAAACCTGAGATCCTTCCGATAACATGAGATGTGATATCCAAATCCTTCCCCTTCCAAACCTGAGACCCTCCCTTTAGCATGAGATGTGATATCCAACTCCTTCCCATTCCAATCCTGAGACCCTTCTGATAGCATGAGATGTGATATCTCAATGCTTCTAATACTAAACCTGAGATCCTTCCGATAGCATGAGAAGTGATATCTCAATGCTTCTAATACCAAACCTGGGACCCGTCCTATAACATGAGATATTATATCCAAATCCTTCCCATTCCAATCCTGAAACCCTTCCTTTAGCATGAGATGTGATATCTCAATGTTTCTAATAAAAAACCTGAGACCCTTCCTATAGCAAGAGATGTGATATCCAGCTCCTTCCCATTCCAATCCTGAGACCCTTCCGATAGCATGAGATGTGATATCTCAATGCTTTTTATATCAAAATTGAGACCCTCCCTATAGCATGATTTGTGATATCTAAGTCATTCGCATTCCAATCCTGAGACCCTTCCGATAGCAGAGATGTGATATCTCAATGCTTATACCAAACCTGAGACCCTTCCTATGGCATGAGATGTGATATCCAACTCCTTCCCATTTCAATCCTGAGACCCTTCCTATAGCATGAGATGTGATATCTCAATGCTTCTACCAAACATGAGACCCTTCCTTTAGCATGAGATGTGATATCCATCTCCTTCCCATTCCAATCCTGAGACCCTTCCTATAGCATGAGATGTGATATCTCAATGCTTCTAATACCAAACCTGAGATCCTTCCGATAACATGAGATGTGATATCCAAATCCTTCCCCTTCCAAACCTGAGACCCTCCCTTTAGCATGAGATGTGATATCCAACTCCTTCCCATTCCAATCCTGAGACCCTTCTGATAGCATGAGATGTGATATCTCAATGCTTCTAATACTAAACCTGAGATCCTTCCGATAGCATGAGAAGTGATATCTCAATGCTTCTAATACCAAACCTGGGACCCGTCCTATAACATGAGATATTATATCAAAATCCTTCCCATTCGAATCCTGAAACCCTTCCTTTAGCATGAGATGTGATATCTCAATGTTTCTAATAAAAAACCTGAGACCCTTCCTATAGCAAGAGATGTGATATCCAGCTCCTTCCCATTCCAATCCTGAGACCCTTCCGATAGCATGAGATGTGATATCTCAATGCTTCTAATATCAAAACTGAGACCCTCCCTATAGCATGAGATGTGATATCTAAGTCCTTCGCATTCCAATCCTGAGACCCTTCCGATAGCAGAGATGTGATATCTCAATGCTTATACCAAACCTGAGACCCTTCCTATGGCATGAGATGTGATATCCAACTCCTTCCCATTTCAATCCTGAGACCCTTCCTATAGCATGAGATGTGATATCTCAATGCTTCTACCAAACATGAGACCCTTCCTTTAGCATGAGATGTGATATCCATCTCCTTCCCATTCCAATCCTGAGACCCTTCCTATAGCATGAGATGTGATATCTCAATGCTTCTAATACCAAACCTGAGATCCTTCCGATAACATGAGATGTGATATCCAAATCCTTCCCCTTCCAAACCTGAGACCCTCCCTTTAGCATGAGATGTGATATCCAACTCCTTCCCATTCCAATCCTGAGACCCTTCTGATAGCATGAGATGTGATATCTCAATGCTTCTAATACTAAACCTGAGATCCTTCTGATAGCATGAGAAGTGATATCTCAATGTTTCTAATACCAAACCTGGGACCCGTCCTATAACATGAGATATGATATCCAAATCCTTCCCATTCCAATCCTGAAACCCTTCCTTTAGCATGAGATGTGATATCTCAATGTTTCTAATAAAAAACCTGAGACCCTTCCTATAGCAAGAGATGTGATATCCAAATCCTTCCCATTCCAATCCTGAGACCCTTCCTATAACATGAGATGTGATATCCAACTCCTTCTCATTCCAATCCTGAAACCCTTCCTATAGCATGAGATGTGATATCTCAATGTTTCTAATAAAAAACCTGAGACCCTTCCAATAGCAAGAGATGTGATATCCAAATCCTTACCATTCCAATCCTGAGACCCTTCCTATAACATGAGATGTGATATCCAACTCCTTCCCATTCCAACCTGAGACCCTTCCTATAGTATGAGAAGGGATATCCAACTCCTTCCCATTCTAATCCTGAGACCCTTCCTATAGCAAGAGATGTGATATCCAAATCCTTCCCATTCCAATCCTGAGATCCTTCCTATAACATGAGATGTGATACCCAATTATTTCCCATTCCAAACCTGAGACCCTTCCTATTGGATGAGATGTGATATCCAACACCTTCCCATTCCAATCCTGACACCCTTCCTATACCATGAGATGTGATATCTCAATGCTTCTAATACCAAACCTGGGACACGTCCTATAACATGAGATATGATATCCAAATCCTTCCCCTTCCAAACCTGAGACCCTTCCTTTAGCATGAGATGTGATATCCAAATCCTTCCCATTCCAATCCTGAAACCCCTCCTATAGCATGAGATGTGATATCTCAATGTTTCTAATAAAAAACCTGAGACCCTTCCAATAGCAAGAGATGTGATATCCAAATCCTTCCCATTCCAATCCTGAGACCCTTCCTATAACATGAGATGTGATATCCAACTCCTTCCCATTCCAACCTGAGACCCTTCCTATAACATGAGATGTGATATCTCAATGTTTCTAATAAAAAACCTGAGACCCTTCCAATAGCAAGAGATGTGATATCCAACTCCTTCCCATTCCAATCCTAAAACCCTTCCTATAGCAAGAGATGTGCTATCCAAATCCTTCCCATTCCAATCCTGAGATCCTTCCTATAACATGAGATGTGATACCCAATTATTTACCATTCCAAACCCGAGACCCTTCCTATTGGATGAGATGTGATATTCAACACCTTCCCATTCCAATCCTGACACCCTTCCTATACCATGAGATTTGATATCTCAATGTTTCTAATACAAAACTGAGACCCTTCCTATAGCAAGAGATGTGATATCCAAATCCTTCCCATTTCAATCCTGAAACCCCTCCTAAAGCATGAGATCTGATATCTCAATGTTTCTAATATAAAACTGAGACCCTTCCTATAGCAAGAGATGTGATATCCAAATCCTTCCCATTTCAATCCTGAGACCCTACCTATAACATGAGATGTGATATCCAACTCCTTCCCATTCCAACCTGAGACCCTCCCTTTAGCATGAGATGTGATATCCAACTCCTTCCCATTCCAATCCTGAGACCCTTCTAATAGCATGAGATGTGATATCTCAATGCTTCTAATACTAAACCTGAGATCCTTCCGATAGCATGAGAAGTGATATCTCAATGCTTCTAATACCAAACCTGGGACCCGTCCTATAACATGAGATATGATATCCAAATCCTTCCCATTCCAATCCTGAAACCCTTCCTTTAGCATGAGATGTGATATCTCAATGTTTCTAATAAAAAACCTGAGACCCTTCCTATAGCAAGAGATGTGATATCCAAATCCTTCCCATTCCCATCCTGAGACCCTTCCTATAACATGAGATGTGATATCCAACTCCTTCCCATTCCAATCCTGAAACCCTTCCTATAGCATGAGATGTGATATCTCAATGTTTCTAATAAAAAACCTGAGACCCTTCCAATAGCAAGAGATGTGATATCCAAATCCTTCCCATTCCAATCCTGAGACCCTTTCTATAACATGAGATGTGATATCCAACTCCTTCCCATTCCAACCTGAGATCCTTCCTATAGCATGAGAAGGGATATCCAACTCCTTCCCATTCCAATCCTGAGACCCTTCCTATAGCAAGAGATGTGATATCCAAATCCTTCCCATTCCAATCCTGAGATCCTTCCTATAACATGAGATGTGATACCCAATTATTTCCCATTCCAAACCTGAGACCCTTCCTATTGGATGAGATGTGATATCCAACACCTTCCCATTCCAATCCTGACACCCTTCCTATACCATGAGATGTGATATCTCAATGCTTCTAATACCAAACCTGGGACCCTTCCTATAACATGAGATGTGATATCCAAATCCTTCCCATTCCAATCCTGAAACCCCTCCTATAGCATGAGATGTGATATCTCAATGTTTTTAATAAAAAACCTGAGACCCTTCCAATAGCAAGAGATGTGATATCCAAATCCTTCCCATTCCAATCCTGAGACCCTTCCTATAACATGAAATGTGATATCCAACTCCTTCCCATTCCAACCTGAGACCCTTCCTATAGCATGAGAAGGGATATCCAACTCCTTCCCATTCCAATCCTGAGACCCTTTCTATCGCAAGAGATGTGATATCCAAATCCTTCCCATTCCAATCCTGAGATCCTTCCTATAACATGAGATGTGATACCCAATTATTTCCCATTCCAAACCTGAGACCCTTCCTATTGGATGAGATGTGATATTCAACACCTTCCCATTCCAATCCTGACACCCTTCCTATACCATGAGATGTGATATCTCAATGTTTCTAATACAAAACTGAGACCCTTCCTATAGCAAGAGATGTGATATCCAAATCCTTCCCATTTCAATCCTGAGACCCTACCTATAACATGATATGTGATATCCAACTCCTCCCCATTCCAACCTGTGACCCTTCCTATAGCATGAGAAGGGATATCCAACTCCTTCCCAATCCAATCCTGAGACCCTTCCGATAGCAGAGATGTGATATCTCAATGCTTATAGCAATCCTGAGACCCTTCCTATTGCATGAGATGTGATATCTCACTGCTTCTGCCAAACCTGAGACCCTTCCTTTAGCATGAGATGTGATATCCAAATCCTTCACATTCCAATCCTGAGACCCTTCCTATAGCATGAGATATGATATCTCAATGCTTCTAATACCAAACCTGAGATCCTTCCTATAACATGAGACGGGATATCCAACTCCTTCCCATTCCAATCCTGAGACTCTTCCTATAGCATGAGATGTGATATCTCAATGCTTCTACCAAACCTGAGACCCTTCCTATAACATGAGATAATATCCAACTCCTTCCCATTCCAATTCTGAGACCCGTCCTATACCATGAGACTTGATATCTCAATGCTTCTAATACCAAACCTGAGACCGGTCCTATAACATGAGATGTGATACCCAAATCCTTCCCCTTCCAAACCATAGACCCTTCCTATAGCATGAGATGTGATATCTCAATGCTTCTAATACCAAACCTGAGACCCTTCCTATAACGAGATGGGATATCCAACTCCTTCCAATTCCAATCCTGAGACCCTTCCGATAGCAGAGATGTGATATCTCAATGCTTATACCAAACCTGAGACCCTTCCTATGGCATGAGATGTCATATACAACTCCTTCCGATTCCAATCCTGAGACCCTTCATATAGCATGAGATGTGATATCTCAATGCTTCTAATACCAAACCTGAGATCCTTCCTATAACATGACATGTGATATCAAACTCCTTCCCATTCCAAACCTGAGACCCTTCCGATAGCATGATATGTGATATCACAATGCTTCTAAAACCAAACATGAGAACCATCCTATAACATGAGATGTGAAATCCAAATCATTCCCTTTCCAAACCTGAGACCCTTCCTATAGCTTGAGATGTGATATCAAACTCCTTCCCATTCAATGTGATATCCAACTCCTTCCCATTCCAATCCTGAGACCCTTCCTATACCATGAGATGTGATATTTCAATGCTTCTAATACCAAACCTGAGACCCGTCCTAAAACATGAGATGTGAGATCCAAATCCTTCCCCTTCCAAACCTGAGACCTTTCCTATAGCATGAGATGTGATATCTCAATGCTTCTTATACCAAACCTGAAATCCTTCCGATAGCATGAGATGTGATATCTCAATGCTTCTAATACCAAACCTGAGATCCTTCCTATAACATGAGATGTGATATCCAAATCCTTCACCTTCCAAACCTGAGACCCTCCCTTTAGAATGAGATGTGATATCCAACTCCTTCCAATTCCAATCCTGATACCCTTCTGATAGCATGAGATGTGATATCTCAATGCCTCTAATACCAAACCTGAGATCCTACCTCTAACATGAAATGTGATATCCAACTCCTTCCCTTTCCAAACCTGAGAGCCTTCCTACAGCATGAGATGTGATATCCAAATCCTTCACATTCCAATCCTGAGACCCTTCTTATAGCATGAGATATGATATCTCAATGCTTCTAATACCAAACCTGAGATCCTTCCTATAACATGAGACGGGATATCCAACTCCTTCCCATTCCAATCCTGAGACTCTTCCTATAGCATGAGATGTGATATCTCAATGCTTCTACCAAACCTGAGACCCTTCCTATAACATGAGATAATATCCAAATCCTTCCCATTCCAATTCTGAGACCCGTCCTATAACATGAGTAATATCCAACTCCTTCCCATTCCAATTCTGAGACCCGTCCTATACCATGAGACTTGATATCTCAATGCTTCTAATACCAAACCTGAGACCGGTCCTATAACATGAGATGTGATACCCAAATCCTTCCCCTTCCAAACCATAGACCCTTCCTATAGCATGAGATGTGATATCTCAATGCTTCTAATACCAAACCTGAGACCCTTCCTATAACGAGATGGGATATCCAACTCCTTCCCATTCCAATCCTGAGACCCTTCCGATAGCAGAGATGTGATATCTCAATGCTTATACCAAACCTGAGACCCTTCCTATAACGAGATGGGATATCCAACTCCTTCCCATTCCAATCCTGAGACCCTTCCGATAGCAGAGATGTGATATCTCAATGCTTATACCAAACCTGAGACCCTCCCTATAGCATGAGATGTGATATCTCAATGCTTCTAATACCAAACCTGAGATCCTTCCTATAACATGAGATGTGATATCAAACTCCTTCCCATTCCAAACCTGAGACCCTTCCGATAGCATGATATGTGATATCACAATGCTTCTAAAACCAAACATGAGAACCATCCTATAACATGAGATGTGAAATCCAAATCATTCCCTTTCCAAACCTGAGACCCTTCCTATAGCTTGAGATGTGATATCAAACTCCTTCCCATTCAATGTGATATCCAACTCCTTCCCATTCCAATCCTGAGACCCTTCCTATACCATGAGATGTGATATTTCAATGCTTCTAATACCAAACCTGAGACCCGTCCTAAAACATGAGATGTGAGATCCAAATCCTTCCCCTTCCAAACCTGAGACCTTTCCTATAGCATGAGATGTGATATCTCAATGCTTCTTATACCAAACCTGAAATCCTTCCGATAGCATGAGATGTGATATCTCAATGCTTCTAATACCAAACCTGAGATCCTTCCTATAACATGAGATGTGATATCCAAATCCTTCGCCTTCCAAACCTGAGACCCTCCCTTTAGAATGAGATGTGATATCCAACTCCTTCCAATTCCAATCCTGATACCCTTCTGATAGCATGAGATGTGATATCTCAATGCCTCTAATACCAAACCTGAGATCCTACCTCTAACATGAAATGTGATATCCAACTCCTTCCCTTTCCAAACCTGAGAGCCTTCCTACAGCATGAGATGTGATATCCAAGTCCTTCCCATTCCAATCCTGAGACCCTTCCTATAACATGAGATGTGATATCCAACTCCTTCCCATTCCAACCTGAGACCCTTCCTATAGCATGAGATGGGATATCCAACTCCTTCCAAATCCAATCCTGATACCCTTCCGATAGCATGAGATGTGATATCCCAATGCTTCTACAAAACCTGAGACCCATACCATGGCATGAGATGTCATATCAAACTCCCCTCCTATACCATGAGATGTGATATCTCAATGCTTCTAATACCAAACCTGGGACCCGTCCTATAACATGAGATATGATATCCAAATCCTTCCCCTTCCAAACCTGAAACCCTTCCTATAGCATGAGAAGGGATATCCAACTCCTTCCCATTCCAATCCTGAGACCCTTCCTATACCATGAGATGTGATATCTCAATGCTTCTAATAAAAAACCTGAGACCCTTCATATAGCAAGAGATGTGATATCCAAATCCTTCCCATTCCAATCCTGAGATCCTTCCTATAACATGAGATGTGATATCCAATTCATTCCCATTCCAAACCTGAGACCCTTCCTATTGGATGAGATGTGATATCCAACTCCTTGCCATTCCAATCCTGAGTCCCTTCCTATACCATGAGATGTGATATCTCAATGCTTCTAATACCAAACCTGGGACCCGCCGTATAACATGAGATGTGATATCCAAATCCTTCCCATTCCAATCCTGAAACCCTTCCAATAGCATGAGAAGGGATATCCAACTCCTTCCCATTCCAATCCTGAGACCCTTCCTATACCATGAGATGTGATATCTCAATGCTTCTAATAAAAAACCTGAGACCCTTCCTATAGCAAGAGATGTGATATCCGAATCCTTCCCATTCCAATCCTGAGATCCTTCCTATAACATGAGATGTGATATCCAATTCATTCCCATTCCAAACCTGAGACCCTTCCTATTGGATGAGATGTGATATCCAACTCCTTCCCATTCCAATCCTGAGACCCTTCCTATACCATGGGATGTGATATCTCAATGCTTATAATACCAAACCTGGGACCCGCCCTATAACATGAGATATGATATCCAAATCCTTCCCCTTCCAAACCTGAGACCCTTCCTTTAGCATGAGATGTGATATCCAAATCCTTCCCATTCCAATCCTGAAACCCTTCCTATAGCATGAGATGTGATATCTCAATGTTTCTAATAAAAAACCTGAGACCCTTCCTATAGCAAGAGATGTGATATCCAAATCCTTCCCATTTCAATCTTGAGACCCTTCCTATAGCATGAGATGTGATATCCAACTCCTTCCCATTCCAACCTGAGACCCTTCCTATAGCATGAGAAGGGATATCCAACTCCTTCCCAATCCAATCCTGAGACCCTTCCGATAGCAGAGATGTGATATCTCAATGCTTATACCAAACCTGAGACCCTACCTTTAGCATGATGTGATATCCAAATCCTTCACATTCCAATCCTGAGACCCTTCCTATAACATGAGATGTGATATCTCAATGCTTCTAATAACAAACCTGAGATCCTTCCTATAACATGAGATGTGATATCCAACTCCTTCCCATTCCAAACCTGAGACCCTTCCGATAGCATGAGATGTGATATCTCAATGCTTCTAATAACAAACCTGAGATCCTTCCTATAACATGAGATGTGATATCCAACTCCTTCCCATTCCAAACCTGAGATCCTTCCTATAACATGAGATGTGATATCCAACTCCTTCCCATTCCAACCTGAGACCTTTCCTATAGCATGAGATGGGATATCCAACAACTCCTTCCAAATCCAATCCTGATACCCTTCCGATAGCATGAGATGTGATATCCCAATGCTTCTACAAAACCTGAGACCCATACCATGGCATGATGTGATATCAAACTCCCGTCCTATACCATGAGACTTGATATCTCAATGCTTCTAATACCAAACCTGAGACCGGTCAAATAACATGAGATGTGATATCCAAATCCTTCCCCTTCCAAACCTGAGACCCTTCCTTTAGCATGAGATGTGATATCCAAATCCTTCCCATTCCAATCCTTAAACCCTTCCTATAGCATGAGATGTGATATCTCAATGTTTCTAATAAAAAACCTGAGACCCTTCCTATAGCAAGAGATGTGATATCCAAATCCTTCCCATTCCAACCTGAGACCCTTCCTATAGCATGAGAAGGGATATCCAACTCCTTCCCATTCCAATCCTTAAACCCTTCCTATAGCATGAGATGTGATATCTCAATGTTTCTAATAAAAAACCTGAGACCCTTCCTATAGCAAGAGATGTGATATCCAAATCCTTCCCATTCCAACCTGAGACCCTTCCTATAGCATGAGAAGGGATATCCAACTCCTTCCCATTCCAATCCTGAGATCCTTCCTATAACATGAGATGTGATATCCAATTCCTTCCCATTCCAAACCTGAGACCCTTCCTATTGGATGAGATGTGATATCCAACTCCTTCCCATTCCAAACCTGAGACCCTTCCTATACCATAAGATGTGATATCTCAATGCTTCTAATACCAAACCTGGGACCCGTCCTATAACATGAGATATGATATCCAAATCCTTCCCATTCCAATCCTGAAACCCTTCCGATAGCATGTGATGTGATATCTCAATGTTTCTAATAAAAAACCTGAGACCCTTCATTTAGCAAGAGATGTGATATCCAAATACTTCCCATTTCAATCTTGAGACCCTTCCTATAACATGAGATATGATATCCAACTCCTTCCCATTCCAACATGAGACCCTTCCTATAGCATGAGAAGGGATGTCCAACTCCTTCCCAATCCAATCCTGAGACCCTTCCGATAGCAGAGATGTGATATCTCAATGCTTATACCAAACCTGAGACCCTTCCTTTAGCATGAGATTTGATATCCAAATCCTTCACATTCCAATCCTGAGACCCTTCCTATAGCATGAGATTCAATGCTTCTAATACCAAAACTGAGATGCTTCCTATAACATGAGATGTGATATCCAACTCCTTCCCATTCCAAACCTGAGACCCTTCCGATAGCATGAGATGTGATATCTCAATGCTTCTACAACCAAACATGAGAACCATCCTATAACATGAGATGTGAAATCCCAATCCTTCCCTTCCCAAACCTGAGACCCTTCCTATAGCTTGAGATGTGATATCAAACTCCTTCCCATTCCAATCCTGAAATAGCTTGAGATGTGATATCCAACTCCTTCCCATTCCAATCCTGAGACCCTTATTATACCATGAGATGTGATATCTCAAGGCTTCTAATACCAAACCTGAGACCCGTCCTAAAACATGAGATGTGAGATCCAAATCCTTCCCCTTCCAAACCTGAGACCTTTCCTTTAGCATATGTGATATCCAACTACTTCCCATTCCAATCCTGAGACACTTCCGATAGCATGAGATGTGATATCTCAATGCTTCTAATATCAAAACTGAAACCCTCCCTATAGCATGAGATGTGATATCCAACTCCTTCCCATTCCAACCTGAGACCCTTCCTATAGCATGAGAAGGGATATCCAACTCCTTCCCAATCCAATCCTGAGACCCTTCCGATAGCAGAGATGTGATATCTCAATGCTTATACCAAACCTGAGACCCTTCCTATGGCATGAGATGTGATATCCAACACCTTGCCATTCAAATCCTGAGGCCCTCCCTATAACAAGAGATGTCATATCCAACTCCTTCCCATTCCAAACCTGAGACCCTTCCTTTAGCATGAGATGTGATATCCAAATCCTTCACATTCCAATCCGGAGACCCTTCCTATAACATGAGATGTGATATCCAACTCCTTCCCAATCCAATCCTGAGACCCTTCCGATAGCAGAGATGTGATATCTCAATGCTTATACCAAACCTGAGACCCTTCCTATAGCATGAGATGTGATATCCAACTCCTTCCGATTCCAATCCTGAGACCCTTCCTATAGCATGAGATGTGATATCGCAATGCTTCTACCAAAACTGAGACCCTTCCTTTAGCATGAGATGTGATATCCAAGTCCTTCCCATTCCAATCCTGAAACCCTTCCGATAGCATGAGATGTGATATCTCAATGTTTCTAATAAAAAACCTGAGACCCTTCATATAGCAAGAGATGTGATATCCAAATACTTCCCATTTCAATCTTGAGACCCTTCCTATAACATGAGATATGATATCCAACTCCTTCCCATCCCATTCCAACATGAGACCCTTCCTATAGCATGAGAAGGGATGTCCAACTCCTTCCCAATCCAATCCTGAGACCCTTCCGATAGCAGAGATGTGATATCTCAATGCTTATACCAAACCTGAGACCCTTCCTTTAGCATGAGATTTGATATCCAAATCCTTCACATTCCAATCCTGAGACCCTTCCTATAGCATGAGATGTGATATCTCAATGCTTCTAATACCAAACCTGAGATCCTTCCTATAACATGAGATGTGATATCCAACTCCTTCCCATTCCAAACCTGAGACCCTTCCGATAGCATGAGATGTGATATCCAACTCCTTCCCATTCCAATCCTGAGACCCTCCCTTTAGCATGAGATGTGATATCCAACTGCTTCCCATTCCAATCCTGAGACCCTTCTGATAGCATGAGATGTGATATCTCAATGCTTCTAATACCAAACCTGAGACCCTTCCTACAGCATGCGATGGGATATCTCAATGCTTCTAATATCAAACATGAGACCCGTCCTATAGCATGGGATGTGATATCTCAATACTTCTAATACCAAACCTGAGATCCTTCCGATAACATGAGATGTGATATCCAAATCCTTCCCCTTCCAAACCTGAGACCCTCCCTTTAGCATGAGATGTGATATCCAACTGCTTCCCATTCCAATCCTGAGACCCTTCTGATAGCATGAGATGTGATATCTCAATGCTTCTAATACCAAACCTGAGACCCTTCCTACAGCATGCGATGGGATATCTCAATGCTTCTAATATCAAACCTGAGACCCATCCTATAACATGAGATGGGATATCCAACTCCTTCCCGTTCCAAACCTGATACCCTTCCTATAGCATGAGATGTGATATCCAATTCCTTCCCATCCCAATCCTGAGACACCTCCGATAGCAGAGATGTGATATCTCAATGCTTATACCAAACCTGAGACTCTTCCTATAACATGAGATGTGATATCCAACTCCTTCCCGTTCCAAACCTGAGACCCTTCCTATAGCATGAGATGTGATATCCAACTCCTTCCCATTCCAATCCTGAGACCCTTCCGATAGCATGAGATGTGATATCTCAATGCTTCTAATACCAAACCTGTGATCCTTCCTATAACAAGAGATGTGATATCCAAATCCTTTCCCTTCCAAACCCGAGACCCTCCCTTTAGCATGAGATGTGATATCTCAATGCCTCTAATACCAAACCTGAGATCCTTCCGATAGCATGAGATGTGATATCTCAATGCTTCTAATACCAAACCTGAGATCCTTCCTATAACATGAGATGTGATATCCAAATCCTTCCCCTTCCATTCCTGAGACCCTCCCTTTAGCATGAGATGTGATATCCAACTCCTTCCCATTCCAATCCTGAGACCCTTCTGATAGCATGAGATGTGATATCTCAATGCCTCTAATAACAAACCTGAGATCCTACCTCTAACATGAAATGTGATATCCAACTCCTTCCCTTTCCAAACGTGAGACCCTCCCTATAGCATGAGATGTGATATCCAAGTCCTTCCCATTCCAATCCTGAGACCCTTCCTATAGCATGAGATGTGATATCTCAATGCTTCTAATACCAAACCTGAGACCCTTCCTATAACATAAGATGGGATATCCAACTCCTTCCCATTGCAATCCTGAGACCCTTCCGATAGCAGAGATGTGATATCTCAATGCTTATACCAAACCTGAGACCCTTCCTGTGGCATGAGATGTCATATACAACTCCTTCCCATTCCAATCCTGAGACCCTTCCTATAGCATGAGATGTGATATCTCAATGCTTATACCAAACCTGAGACCCTTCCTAAACCATGAGATGTGATATCTCAATGCTTATAATACCAAACCTGGGACCCGCCCTATAACATGAGATATGATATCCAAATCCTTCCCCTTCCAAACCTGAGACCCTTCCTTTAGCATGAGATGTGATATCCAAATCCTTCCCATTCCAATCCTGAAACCCTTCCTATAGCATGAGATGTGATATCTCAATGTTTCTAATAAAAAACCTGAGACCCTTCCTATAGCAAGAGATGTGATATCCAAATCCTTCCCATTTCAATCTTGAGACCCTTCCTATAGCATGAGATGTGATATCCAACTCCTTCCCATTCCAACCTGAGACCCTTCCTATAGCATGAGAAGGGATATCCAACTCCTTCCCAATCCAATCCTGAGACCCTTCCGATAGCAGAGATGTGATATCTCAATGCTTATACCAAACCTGAGACCCTACCTTTAGCATGATGTGATATCCAAATCCTTCACATTCCAATCCTGAGACCCTTCCTATAACATGAGATGTGATATCTCAATGCTTCTAATAACAAACCTGAGATCCTTCCTATAACATGAGATGTGATATCCAACTCCTTCCCATTCCAAACCTGAGACCCTTCCGATAGCATGAGATGTGATATCTCAATGCTTCTAATAACAAACCTGAGATCCTTCCTATAACATGAGATGTGATATCCAACTCCTTCCCATTCCAAACCTGAGATCCTTCCTATAACATGAGATGTGATATCCAACTCCTTCCCATTCCAACCTGAGACCTTTCCTATAGCATGAGATGGGATATCCAACAACTCCTTCCAAATCCAATCCTGATACCCTTCCGATAGCATGAGATGTGATATCCCAATGCTTCTACAAAACCTGAGACCCATACCATGGCATGATGTGATATCAAACTCCCGTCCTATACCATGAGACTTGATATCTCAATGCTTCTAATACCAAACCTGAGACCGGTCAAATAACATGAGATGTGATATCCAAATCCTTCCCCTTCCAAACCTGAGACCCTTCCTTTAGCATGAGATGTGATATCCAAATCCTTCCCATTCCAATCCTTAAACCCTTCCTATAGCATGAGATGTGATATCTCAATGTTTCTAATAAAAAACCTGAGACCCTTCCTATAGCAAGAGATGTGATATCCAAATCCTTCCCATTCCAACCTGAGACCCTTCCTATAGCATGAGAAGGGATATCCAACTCCTTCCCATTCCAATCCTTAAACCCTTCCTATAGCATGAGATGTGATATCTCAATGCTTCTAATACCAAACCTGAGACCGGTCAAATAACATGAGATGTGATATCCAAATCCTTCCCCTTCCAAACCTGAGACCCTTCCTTTAGCATGAGATGTGATATCCAAATCCTTCCCATTCCAATCCTTAAACCCTTCCTATAGCATGAGATGTGATATCTCAATGTTTCTAATAAAAAACCTGAGACCCTTCCTATAGCAAGAGATGTGATATCCAAATCCTTCCCATTCCAACCTGAGACCCTTCCTATAGCATGAGAAGGGATATCCAACTCCTTCCCATTCCAATCCTTAAACCCTTCCTATAGCATGAGATGTGATATCTCAATGTTTCTAATAAAAAACCTGAGACCCTTCCTATAGCAAGAGATGTGATATCCAAATCCTTCCCATTCCAACCTGAGACCCTTCCTATAGCATGAGAAGGGATATCCAACTCCTTCCCATTCCAATCCTGAGATCCTTCCTATAACATGAGATGTGATATCCAATTCCTTCCCATTCCAAACCTGAGACCCTTCCTATTGGATGAGATGTGATATCCAACTCCTTCCCATTCCAAACCTGAGACCCTTCCTATACCATAAGATGTGATATCTCAATGCTTCTAATACCAAACCTGGGACCCGTCCTATAACATGAGATATGATATCCAAATCCTTCCCATTCCAATCCTGAAACCCTTCCGATAGCATGAGATGTGATATCCCAATGCTTCTACAAAACCTGAGACCCATACCATGGCATGATGTGATATCAAACTCCCGTCCTATACCATGAGACTTGATATCTCAATGCTTCTAATACCAAACCTGAGACCGGTCAAATAACATGAGATGTGATATCCAACTCCTTCCCCTTCCAAACCATAGACCCTTCCTATAGCATGAGATGTGATATCTCAATGCTTCTAATACCAAACCTGAGACCCTTCCTATAACGAGATGGGATATCCAACTCCTTCCCATTCCAATCCTGAGACCCTTCCGATAGCAGAGATGTGATATCTCAATGCTTATACCAAACCTGAGACCCTTCCTATAACGAGATGGGATATCCAACTCCTTCCCATTCCAATCCTGAGACCCTTCCGATAGCAGAGATGTGATATCTCAATGCTTATACCAAACCTGAGACCCTTCCTATAGCATGAGATGTGATATCTCAATGCTTCTAATACCAAACCTGAGATCCTTCCTATAACATGAGATGTGATATCAAACTCCTTCCCATTCCAAACCTGAGACCCTTCCGATAGCATGATATGTGATATCACAATGCTTCTAAAACCAAACATGAGAACCATCCTATAACATGAGATGTGAAATCCAAATCATTCCCTTTCCAAACCTGAGACCCTTCCTATAGCTTGAGATGTGATATCAAACTCCTTCCCATTCAATGTGATATCCAACTCCTTCCCATTCCAATCCTGAGACCCTTCCTATACCATGAGATGTGATATTTCAATGCTTCTAATACCAAACCTGAGACCCGTCCTAAAACATGAGATGTGAGATCCAAATCCTTCCCCTTCCAAACCTGAGACCTTTCCTATAGCATGATGTTAGGAAAGATTTCGTTATTGTAGGGAACTTTCCTTCCATGTGGCAACCCCTAAACTTTTTGCTATTGTTTTCAACCTGTTTTCTTGACTTTGCCAGAGAAGTGCAGCCTTCTGCTGTACTCCTCTGGGCTTTCGCTCCTTTCTTACGGGGAAACTGACATGCCCTTAAGACAGTCAGTACCGGGGAACGCTGTTTCCCGTAGTTTCTTTTATCGTGTCGCCATTTTAGTGCAACACGACACAAGAGGGCACTGTAAGCTAAGTTACAGCTCTCTTGGGTCTCTAGCCTTCTACAGACCCTAGACACTCTTATAGGATGGTTTTTGGATCGGTGCAAGTCATTCAGGGACTGGGCTGGTGGCAGCGATCATTTGGTTTATTTTGAGCTCCTTTTGCCGTTCTGAGCACCTTTTTGCCGCGAACACAAAAGGGTGGCCCGGCTACCCAAAATGGCCGGACCACGAGGCTCCTTTGTCTCGTCCACTGTCCGTCTTGCTCCCTTTACCTTCCCCCGGGTCAGGCGACCCGGGGCCTTCCTTATTTGGGCATGTAGTTTCCCGCGAAACACGGTTGCTTTCGCGGGCTTCTACATGTCGTTTGAGTGCCCCCAGGATGTGGGCTGGGCTGTCTGGTCCCAATACACATCCTGGGTGCCAGAGAGTCTAGGGTGGTGTGAATGCCTGGGACCACTGTGGTCCGTGATTGGTCCACGTATGGTATGTGTGTTGATGAGCGGATCTCCCATTGGCTCCCCTCCGTTTTGGCGCGAAGGGAACCGTGGATAAGAGGGAGCTGGAAACACCACTACCATGTCGATCTCCTGAGTTCTTACGAACCCAGGGATACAGGAGCCAAGTATCCTGCGAACACGAGGCTGGACCGAGGAATCGCTGGTGACCCCCTGAAGAACTTCTGCTCCTCATTGCTGTCGTCCGGTGAAGCCCTTTCCACCTAAGATCGAACAAGAAGGCCTGTACTGGCGCTTCGACCTATTGGAATAGCAGGACCAGCTATTCCCGGCACCTTCATCAACTCCTGCTGTAAGCCTTCGGAAGTGTCTCTGGGCCATCCAGTTGACTGACCAGCTTACTAAGGAGGCCTGCTCTGTAATCGCCGACAGGTTGGGTGGTATTCTGAGTCCGGGGCATGCTCACACGCTTCGTTTGCTTAGCAGTCCTAAGCTAGAGGTGAGCAGTGCTCGTTTGGCTTGAATACACCCGGCCGTTCCGTTGCCCTGCTGTGGCGACAAAACTGTGCTTGTTTCTTCGATCGGGACGTCTTTTTACTCTGCACGACGACGAGACGTTCCCTGCTCTTCAGAACCTGCCAGAAGCTGCATCTATCGAGGAGGAGCTCGGGCCTGCTTGCTTCGGGGACCGGTGAGTAGATTAGCTAGGATCTGGTCGCCCTCCTGCAGTGCCTCTTGCTTTTCCCCGCTGTAAATACAGCACCCCTTGTCCGTACTCGCGCCCTGCTTCTGCCTCACAGTGGAGGCTGCGCTAGAGTCGCGGACCGTGTTCTCCTTCATTAGAGCTCCCTACAGAGCTGTTCAACGTCCTCCGAAGAGCTTCACCTTCTGCCCATTGGCACCGGCGTGTGCAGGTACTTTTGAGCGCTAGGCTCCACTCTTCGTAGGGATTGGACTACCATCCAGTTAGGGGCCTCAGAAGGCGGACATATCACTCGCATTGGTTCGCACTGCCTGTTTTCCTTCCCCTGCAGGTGGATAACATATTTCGTGCTGCTAATGCTGTGAAACTGTGTATTCTGTATATATATTGGGTGGATAGTGTATGTGTTGGTTTAATATCGTTGTATATTGCTGCTTTTACTGTGGTTATTAGTTTCAAGGCCTTATAATAAATGTGTATCTATTTTTGATATAAACAACTGTTTGGAGTAGTTTGTAAGCGCTCTTGCTTTGTGTGCTCATTGCGGGCTTTCAGTCACCCTCACCCCTCTTGAGACCTAGTCTTGACCGCCGCGATCGCTACCTTGATTGGTCTGGCTTGTCCAGAGGTTACCCTGTTCCAAGTAATTAGGTTGGCCTTCTGAACCTCTGCGCCACCAGGACAGAGTTCAGAAATCCGTCTTAACAAATTGGTGTACAGCGGTGGGATACGACTGAAGGTATCCAGTGTTGCGCACGAGCTAAGGCGTTTTCAGGTTATTCCAACCAGGACACGCAGTAAAGTATTGAATATAACGTTAAAAAGGCCATAGTCCTATCGACAGTATGGAAACGAATACTTTATTAACCTTAAATGCTTCGAAATCTGAAACATTGAAGAAGATGTGTGCGGAGAGAGGGGTTTCCTCTCAAGGCACTAAATTGGAAATGATCCAGAGAATCGTGGCGTGGCAAGAAGCGCAGCTTGACGCTATAACTTCCGAGGACAGTGCAGAAGGTGGTGGGGCTGCTCTCACTGGCAGAACCGACGGTTCTGCCGCTGCACTGATCCATCACGACCACGAGGACAGGGAGGATGTAATGTCTAACGTTTCCTCTGCCAGTGTTGATGGGGAGGCTATGCTTGAATTCAAGAAGCAAGAGCTGCGGTTTAGGCAGCAGGAGCTTGAATTCAGCATAGCCAAACTGAAAATCGACCAGGCAGAAAAACAAAAAGACAGGGATCACCAGTTGGAACTGGCCAAGCTTCAGTTCGCAAATGGGTCCAAGGGTCCTGGACATGGTTCTGGGGCTTCCTCTCATCCACGGTTTCCAAAAGATCTGCTCAGTGTGTATGAGGAACGAAATGACATTATGGACTGGTTAAATGCGTTTGAGTATGCATGCGAGGTTCAGGAGGTTGATAATGCGGATAAGATTGCATGGTTACTCAGCAGACTGCCCCATTCTGGTTGCAGTGCCATTATGGAAATGTCGAAGGCTGAGCGCGCTGATTTTGCAATGTTGAAGCAGACTCTCATTTTAAAGTTTGGGAAGACTCCGACCCAATATTTGAAAAGGTTTAGAGAGTATAAGAAAAAGGAAGGTGGTACTTGGGTGTCGTATGTAGCTGAGTCCCTGAAAAACTTGACTGGCTGGGTTGAAGGTTATAAGGTTTCTACCTTCGAAGGCATGATCAATCTGGTCATGCTGGAACACATTTTTGCTTCTTCTTCCCCGGAGCTTAAGCAGCATTTGGCCGATTCGAAGGAGATAGATCCTAAGAAGCTGGCCATTGCAGCAGATTTATGGGTGTCACATCGAGTGTCCCATAAGGACAAAACTCATCCTGGTAAGCAGGAGGAAGGGAAAAAGTCCAAAGATGTGGAGGGTGGGGAATCTGCTAAATCTTCTTCCCATAAGGGCCACAAAAAGAAAAATAAGGGTAAGCCATCCGAGAACTCACAGGGTAGTGGAGGTTCGCCTCCGAAACAGAACTCTGGTTATAATAAGCCTCCCTACGTAAACAGACCCAATGGGGCTTGTTTTTCTTGTGGAGCAACTGACCATGTGAAGGGGGATCCCCGTTGTAAGGTTAGACCTTTGGGGGTCCACTCCGCTAATCTGGCCTTCTCCTCCTACGAGGAAGAAGAGATTACAGGAGCATCCTTCTCCTCAGACTCATTTCCCAGCGGAATAGAGGCTGAGGTAGTTTTAGTGTCCCTGGGTTCCTGGGAGCCTAAAGTCGCAGAGGCGTATGCTAGGATTCCGGATAATACCAAGCACTACTTTAAAGACAGTGTGCTGATCAATGGAGTGGATACTCCAGCTCTTAGGGATAGTGGGTGCAGTCGAACTGTAGTGGATTCTACCTTGGTAGACTCAGAGGAAGTTGCCAGAGCTACTCTGATGCCCACTAAGTTGGCTGACGGCCCCCTCCGTATGTTTCCCGTGATCCCTGTTAATCTAACTTTAAATGGTACAGCAGTTAGGATTCCAGTGAGCATTCAGAGAAACGTCCCGGGAAAGGTCTTGTTGGGCAATGATCTCAGAGCTCTAGGGCTCGTAGGAGACACTGCCGAAAGACCCTACACACGGTCTCAAGCACGGGCAGCATTGGCCAAGTCCAATACGCCGCCCCAGCCGAAGGGGAAACCCAAGGCGAAAGGAGTCAACAAGTCCCGACGGGGGAAAGAGAATATTCCCCCGAACTCGCCTACCACTGCGGTGGAGGGAGTTGGTCAATCGCCCGAGCCTGACGAGGAGGTGGCGATGCCTGAAGTGTTCGACCCCAACGACCATCCTGAACTAAAAGACTTGTTAGTTGAAGGAGGTCCTGATAGGGACGACTTCAGTAAGGGCCAACGTGAGTGCCCATCTCTGGAAGGCCTAAGGAGACAGGCCTGCTCCCAGCTTGAGGGTGAACCTCCTGGGTTGCAAAGGATTTACCAGGAAGGTGGACTCCTGTATAGTGAGCCCACAGAGTCTACAGAAGGAGACCATAGGAGGTTGGTGGTTTCCCTTGCTGTTAGGCCCTTCCTCCTGCAGTTGGCGCATGTCGTTCACCTTGCTGGTCACCTTGGTATGAGGAGGACCAAGCAAAGGTTATCCATGCACTTCTACTGGCCCAAGATGGGGGTGCAAGTAGAAAGTCACTGCAGGAGTTGTGCCTCCTGCCAGTTGTCTGGTAAGGTTGGCGCGACAATCCAAGCTCCGTTGGTACCGCTCCCAGTTGTGGGGGTACCATTTGAAAGGGTAGGGATCGACATGGTTGGTCCCCTTGACCCGCAAACATCCTCAGGCAATAGGTTTATCCTGGTGCTGGTCGACCATGCAACCAGGTATCCTGAGGCCGTCCCATTTACAACTGTAACTGCCAAGCCAGTTGCAGAAGCTTTACTCGGCATGTTTACTAGGGTTGGCTTCCCTAAAGAAGTTGTGTCGGATCATGGCAGCAACTTTATGTCGAAGTATAGGCAGGCTATGTGGAAAGAATGTGGGGTCACCTACAGGTTCTCTTCTGCATACCGCCCCCAGACCGATGGTCTGGGGGGGCGTCTTAACAGGACGTTAAAAAGCATGATTGGGGCTCTGGAGGAGCCTCAGAGAAGAAAATGGGATCTTCTTGTTTCATGCTTGCTGTTTGCCTACCGAGAGGTACCACAGGAGGGTGTTGGCTTCAGCCCCTTCGAACTTCTGTTCGGTCATCCCGTACGGGGACCCTTAGCCATTGTCAAGGAGGGATGGGAGATGCCCACTCCCCCTGTTACTACCAATGTAGTTGATTATGTGCTAGGGCTCAGAAAACGGATGGTACTTCTGATGGGCTTGGCTAGTGCTAAATTGAAGGCAGGGCAAGCGCTGGTGAAACATTGGTACGACCAGAAAGCTTCCCTCATCAACTTTACACATGGCCAGCAAGTCCTGATCGTGAATCCCATAAGGCCTCGAGCTTTACAGGACAAATGGTCAGGCCCTTACCCAGTGGTGGAGCCCCTGGGTGAGGTTAGCTATTCAGTGGACCTTGGAAGGCCTGGAC
Organism: Ambystoma mexicanum; assembly: GCF_040938575.1. Classification (NCBI taxonomy): domain Eukaryota; kingdom Metazoa; phylum Chordata; class Amphibia; order Caudata; family Ambystomatidae; genus Ambystoma; species Ambystoma mexicanum. Next base: position 568,674,311 of record NC_090932.1, on the reverse strand, counting down.
AGGCTCTAAAAGTGTTTCACGTGAATAGGCTGAAGGCTTTCGGCCCAAGCGTCGAAATCGTAGCACTGCTCCTGGCTTCAGATGTTGAGGAAGAGGAGTCTGAACCTCTCCCCGACCTGTTCCCAAGCAGTCCTTCAGTTAGCTCTTTGGAGGGTGTCCGAGTGGCCCCTCACCAAAATGGACAAGGCTCAGTGGTTTACCTTGGACATGAAGTATTTGGAGGGAGGAGACAGCCTCTACTCAGTCAGGTACAAGCAGTACAAGACTGGCCTACCCCCACTACGCAAACCCAAGTGAGAGCCTTCTTAGGACTCACGGGTTATTACCGCAATTTTGTGGCAGACTATGGCACCATAGCTGCTCCTCTGACTGCCCTCACAACTCCGAAGAAACCCAAGAAGGAAACTTGGACTGACGAGTGTGAGAAGGCCTTCAATGGCTTGAAAGACTCCTTGTGCCAGGCCCCTGTGCTCAGGGCCCCTGATTATCAAAGACCTTTTATCGTGCAGACGGATGCCTCTGACACTGGGATAGGAGCTGTACTATCACAAGTAGATGAGAAGGGTAAGGAACACCCTATCGGTTTTATTAGTCGCCAGCTTAAGGACAGAGAGCTCAGATGGTCCACGGTAGAGAAAGAATGTTTCTCTGTTGTGTGGGCCCTAAGGAAGCTGCGGCCCTACCTCTATGGGACCCACTTCACTGTGCAGACTGACCATAAGCCGTTAAAGTGGCTAATGAACATGAAGGGGGAGAATCCAAAGTTGCTTAGGTGGTCCATAAGTCTACAAGGCTTCGACTTCACTATTGAGCATAGGCCAGGTGTCCAACATAGCAATGCTGATGGGTTGTCCAGAATGTTTTACCGACCTGAACAAGAGACTCATCCAGGGGTGGATTAGTTCCCCCTGTCCATAGTCTGGGAGGGGCGAGTGTTAGGAAAGATTTCGTTATTGTAGGGAACTTTCCTTCCATGTGGCAACCCCTAAACTTTTTGCTATTGTTTTCAACCTGTTTTCTTGACTTTGCCAGAGAAGTGCAGCCTTCTGCTGTACTCCTCTGGGCTTTCGCTCCTTTCTTACGGGGAAACTGACATGCCCTTAAGACAGTCAGTACCGGGGAACGCTGTTTCCCGTAGTTTCTTTTATCGTGTCGCCATTTTAGTGCAACACGACACAAGAGGGCACTGTAAGCTAAGTTACAGCTCTCTTGGGTCTCTAGCCTTCTACAGACCCTAGACACTCTTATAGGATGGTTTTTGGATCGGTGCAAGTCATTCAGGGACTGGGCTGGTGGCAGCGATCATTTGGTTTATTTTGAGCTCCTTTTGCCGTTCTGAGCACCTTTTTGCCGCGAACACAAAAGGGTGGCCCGGCTACCCAAAATGGCCGGACCACGAGGCTCCTTTGTCTCGTCCACTGTCCGTCTTGCTCCCTTTACCTTCCCCCGGGTCAGGCGACCCGGGGCCTTCCTTATTTGGGCATGTAGTTTCCCGCGAAACACGGTTGCTTTCGCGGGCTTCTACATGTCGTTTGAGTGCCCCCAGGATGTGGGCTGGGCTGTCTGGTCCCAATACACATCCTGGGTGCCAGAGAGTCTAGGGTGGTGTGAATGCCTGGGACCACTGTGGTCCGTGATTGGTCCACGTATGGTATGTGTGTTGATGAGCGGATCTCCCATTGGCTCCCCTCCGTTTTGGCGCGAAGGGAACCGTGGATAAGAGGGAGCTGGAAACACCACTACCATGTCGATCTCCTGAGTTCTTACGAACCCAGGGATACAGGAGCCAAGTATCCTGCGAACACGAGGCTGGACCGAGGAATCGCTGGTGACCCCCTGAAGAACTTCTGCTCCTCATTGCTGTCGTCCGGTGAAGCCCTTTCCACCTAAGATCGAACAAGAAGGCCTGTACTGGCGCTTCGACCTATTGGAATAGCAGGACCAGCTATTCCCGGCACCTTCATCAACTCCTGCTGTAAGCCTTCGGAAGTGTCTCTGGGCCATCCAGTTGACTGACCAGCTTACTAAGGAGGCCTGCTCTGTAATCGCCGACAGGTTGGGTGGTATTCTGAGTCCGGGGCATGCTCACACGCTTCGTTTGCTTAGCAGTCCTAAGCTAGAGGTGAGCAGTGCTCGTTTGGCTTGAATACACCCGGCCGTTCCGTTGCCCTGCTGTGGCGACAAAACTGTGCTTGTTTCTTCGATCGGGACGTCTTTTTACTCTGCACGACGACGAGACGTTCCCTGCTCTTCAGAACCTGCCAGAAGCTGCATCTATCGAGGAGGAGCTCGGGCCTGCTTGCTTCGGGGACCGGTGAGTAGATTAGCTAGGATCTGGTCGCCCTCCTGCAGTGCCTCTTGCTTTTCCCCGCTGTAAATACAGCACCCCTTGTCCGTACTCGCGCCCTGCTTCTGCCTCACAGTGGAGGCTGCGCTAGAGTCGCGGACCGTGTTCTCCTTCATTAGAGCTCCCTACAGAGCTGTTCAACGTCCTCCGAAGAGCTTCACCTTCTGCCCATTGGCACCGGCGTGTGCAGGTACTTTTGAGCGCTAGGCTCCACTCTTCGTAGGGATTGGACTACCATCCAGTTAGGGGCCTCAGAAGGCGGACATATCACTCGCATTGGTTCGCACTGCCTGTTTTCCTTCCCCTGCAGGTGGATAACATATTTCGTGCTGCTAATGCTGTGAAACTGTGTATTCTGTATATATATTGGGTGGATAGTGTATGTGTTGGTTTAATATCGTTGTATATTGCTGCTTTTACTGTGGTTATTAGTTTCAAGGCCTTATAATAAATGTGTATCTATTTTTGATATAAACAACTGTTTGGAGTAGTTTGTAAGCGCTCTTGCTTTGTGTGCTCATTGCGGGCTTTCAGTCACCCTCACCCCTCTTGAGACCTAGTCTTGACCGCCGCGATCGCTACCTTGATTGGTCTGGCTTGTCCAGAGGTTACCCTGTTCCAAGTAATTAGGTTGGCCTTCTGAACCTCTGCGCCACCAGGACAGAGTTCAGAAATCCGTCTTAACACATGAGATGTGATATCTCAATGCTTCTTATACCAAACCTGAAATCCTTCCGATAGCATGAGATGTGATATCTCAATGCTTCTAATACCAAACCTGAGATCCTTCCTATAACATGAGATGTGATATCCAAATCCTTCGCCTTCCAAACCTGAGACCCTCCCTTTAGAATGAGATGTGATATCCAACTCCTTCCAATTCCAATCCTGATACCCTTCTGATAGCATGAGATGTGATATCTCAATGCCTCTAATACCAAACCTGAGATCCTACCTCTAACATGAAATGTGATATCCAACTCCTTCCCTTTCCAAACCTGAGAGCCTTCCTACAGCATGAGATGTGATATCCAAGTCCTTCCCATTCCAATCCTGAGACCCTTCCTATAACATGAGATGTGATATCCAACTCCTTCCCATTCCAACCTGAGACCCTTCCTATAGCATGAGATGGGATATCCAACTCCTTCCAAATCCAATCCTGATACCCTTCCGATAGCATGAGATGTGATATCCCAATGCTTCTACAAAACCTGAGACCCATACCATGGCATGAGATGTCATATCAAACTCCCCTCCTATACCATGAGATGTGATATCTCAATGCTTCTAATACCAAACCTGGGACCCGTCATATAACATGAGATATGATATCCAAATCCTTCCCCTTCCAAACCTGAAACCCTTCCTATAGCATGAGAAGGGATATCCAACTCCTTCCCATTCCAATCCTGAGACCCTTCCTATACCATGAGATGTGATATCTCAATGCTTCTAATAAAAAACCTGAGACCCTTCATATAGCAAGAGATGTGATATCCAAATCCTTCCCATTCCAATCCTGAGATCCTTCCTATAACATGAGATGTGATATCCAATTCATTCCCATTCCAAACCTGAGACCCTTCCTATTGGATGAGATGTGATATCCAACTCCTTCCCATTCCAATCCTGAGACCCTTCCTATACCATGAGATGTGATATCTCAATGCTTATAATACCAAACCTGGGACCCGCCCTATAACATGAGATATGATATCCAAATCCTTCCCCTTCCAAACCTGAGACCCTTCCTTTAGCATGAGATGTGATATCCAAATCCTTCCCATTCCAATCCTGAAACCCTTCCTATAGCATGAGATGTGATATCTCAATGTTTCTAATAAAAAACCTGAGACCCTTCCTATAGCAAGAGATGTGATATCCAAATCCTTCCCATTTCAATCTTGAGACCCTTCCTATAGCATGAGATGTGATATCCAACTCCTTCCCATTCCAACCTGAGACCCTTCCTATAGCATGAGAAGGGATATCCAACTCCTTCCCAATCCAATCCTGAGACCCTTCCGATAGCAGAGATGTGATATCTCAATGCTTATACCAAACCTGAGACCCTACCTTTAGCATGATGTGATATCCAAATCCTTCACATTCCAATCCTGAGACCCTTCCTATAACATGAGATGTGATATCTCAATGCTTCTAATAACAAACCTGAGATCCTTCCTATAACATGAGATGTGATATCCAACTCCTTCCCATTCCAAACCTGAGACCCTTCCGATAGCATGAGATGTGATATCTCAATGCTTCTAATAACAAACCTGAGATCCTTCCTATAACATGAGATGTGATATCCAACTCCTTCCCATTCCAAACCTGAGATCCTTCCTATAACATGAGATGTGATATCCAACTCCTTCCCATTCCAACCTGAGACCTTTCCTATAGCATGAGATGGGATATCCAACAACTCCTTCCAAATCCAATCCTGATACCCTTCCGATAGCATGAGATGTGATATCCCAATGCTTCTACAAAACCTGAGACCCATACCATGGCATGATGTGATATCAAACTCCCGTCCTATACCATGAGACTTGATATCTCAATGCTTCTAATACCAAACCTGAGACCGGTCAAATAACATGAGATGTGATATCCAAATCCTTCCCCTTCCAAACCTGAGACCCTTCCTTTAGCATGAGATGTGATATCCAAATCCTTCCCATTCCAATCCTTAAACCCTTCCTATAGCATGAGATGTGATATCTCAATGTTTCTAATAAAAAACCTGAGACCCTTCCTATAGCAAGAGATGTGATATCCAAATCCTTCCCATTCCAACCTGAGACCCTTCCTATAGCATGAGAAGGGATATCCAACTCCTTCCCATTCCAATCCTTAAACCCTTCCTATAGCATGAGATGTGATATCTCAATACTTCTAATACCAAACCTGAGACCGGTCAAATAACATGAAATGTGATATCCAAATCCTTCCCCTTCCAAACCTGAGACCCTTCCTTTAGCATGAGATGTGATATCCAAATCCTTCCCATTCCAATCCTTAAACCCTTCCTATAGCATGAGATGTGATATCTCAATGTTTCTAATAAAAAACCTGAGACCCTTCCTATAGCAAGAGATGTGATATCCAAATCCTTCCCATTCCAACCTGAGACCCTTCCTATAGCATGAGAAGGGATATCCAACTCCTTCCCATTCCAATCCTTAAACCCTTCCTATAGCATGAGATGTGATATCTCAATGTTTCTAATAAAAAACCTGAGACCCTTCCTATAGCAAGAGATGTGATATCCAAATCCTTCCCATTCCAACCTGAGACCCTTCCTATAGCATGAGAAGGGATATCCAACTCCTTCCCATTCCAATCCTGAGATCCTTCCTATAACATGAGATGTGATATCCAATTCCTTCCCATTCCAAACCTGAGACCCTTCCTATTGGATGAGATGTGATATCCAACTCCTTCCCATTCCAAACCTGAGACCCTTCCTATACCATAAGATGTGATATCTCAATGCTTCTAATACCAAACCTGGGACCCGTCCTATAACATGAGATATGATATCCAAATCCTTCCCATTCCAATCCTGAAACCCTTCCGATAGCATGAGATGTGATATCTCAATGTTTCTAATAAAAAACCTGAGACCCTTCATTTAGCAAGAGATGTGATATCCAAATACTTCCCATTTCAATCTTGAGACCCTTCCTATAACATGAGATATGATATCCAACTCCTTCCCATTCCAACATGAGACCCTTCCTATAGCATGAGAAGGGATGTCCAACTCCTTCCCAATCCAATCCTGAGACCCTTCCGATAGCAGAGATGTGATATCTCAATGCTTATACCAAACCTGAGACCCTTCCTTTAGCATGAGATTTGATATCCAAATCCTTCACATTCCAATCCTGAGACCCTTCCTATAGCATGAGATTCAATGCTTCTAATACCAAAACTGAGATGCTTCCTATAACATGAGATGTGATATCCAACTCCTTCCCATTCCAAACCTGAGACCCTTCCGATAGCATGAGATGTGATATCTCAATGCTTCTACAACCAAACATGAGAACCATCCTATAACATGAGATGTGAAATCCCAATCCTTCCCTTCCCAAACCTGAGACCCTTCCTATAGCTTGAGATGTGATATCAAACTCCTTCCCATTCCAATCCTGAAATAGCTTGAGATGTGATATCCAACTCCTTCCCATTCCAATCCTGAGACCCTTATTATACCATGAGATGTGATATCTCAAGGCTTCTAATACCAAACCTGAGACCCGTCCTAAAACATGAGATGTGAGATCCAAATCCTTCCCCTTCCAAACATGAGACCTTTCCTTTAGCATATGTGATATCCAACTACTTCCCATTCCAATCCTGAGACACTTCCGATAGCATGAGATGTGATATCTCAATGCTTCTAATATCAAAACTGAAACCCTCCCTATAGCATGAGATGTGATATCCAACTCCTTCCCATTCCAACCTGAGACCCTTCCTATAGCATGAGAAGGGATATCCAACTCCTTCCCAATCCAATCCTGAGACCCTTCCGATAGCAGAGATGTGATATCTCAATGCTTATACCAAACCTGAGACCCTTCCTATGGCATGAGATGTGATATCCAACACCTTGCCATTCAAATCCTGAGGCCCTCCCTATAACAAGAGATGTCATATCCAACTCCTTCCCATTCCAAACCTGAGACCCTTCCTTTAGCATGAGATGTGATATCCAAATCCTTCACATTCCAATCCGGAGACCCTTCCTATAACATGAGATGTGATATCCAACTCCTTCCCAATCCAATCCTGAGACCCTTCCGATAGCAGAGATGTGATATCTCAATGCTTATACCAAACCTGAGACCCTTCCTATAGCATGAGATGTGATATCCAACTCCTTCCGATTCCAATCCTGAGACCCTTCCTATAGCATGAGATGTGATATCGCAATGCTTCTACCAAAACTGAGACCCTTCCTTTAGCATGAGATGTGATATCCAAGTCCTTCCCATTCCAATCCTGAAACCCTTCCGATAGCATGAGATGTGATATCTCAATGTTTCTAATAAAAAACCTGAGACCCTTCATATAGCAAGAGATGTGATATCCAAATACTTCCCATTTCAATCTTGAGACCCTTCCTATAACATGAGATATGATATCCAACTCCTTCCCATCCCATTCCAACATGAGACCCTTCCTATAGCATGAGAAGGGATGTCCAACTCCTTCCCAATCCAATCCTGAGACCCTTCCGATAGCAGAGATGTGATATCTCAATGCTTATACCAAACCTGAGACCCTTCCTTTAGCATGAGATTTGATATCCAAATCCTTCACATTCCAATCCTGAGACCCTTCCTATAGCATGAGATGTGATATCTCAATGCTTCTAATACCAAACCTGAGATGCTTCCTATAACATGAGATGTGATATCCAACTCCTTCCCATTCCAAACCTGAGACCCTTCCGATAGCATGAGATGTGATATCCAACTCCTTCCCATTCCAATCCTGAGACCCTCCCTTTAGCATGAGATGTGATATCCAACTGCTTCCCATTCCAATCCTGAGACCCTTCTGATAGCATGAGATGTGATATCTCAATGCTTCTAATACCAAACCTGAGACCCTTCCTACAGCATGCGATGGGATATCTCAATGCTTCTAATATCAAACATGAGACCCGTCCTATAGCATGGGATGTGATATCTCAATACTTCTAATACCAAACCTGAGATCCTTCCGATAACATGAGATGTGATATCCAAATCCTTCCCCTTCCAAACCTGAGACCCTCCCTTTAGCATGAGATGTGATATCCAACTGCTTCCCATTCCAATCCTGAGACCCTTCTGATAGCATGAGATGTGATATCTCAATGCTTCTAATACCAAACCTGAGACCCTTCCTACAGCATGCGATGGGATATCTCAATGCTTCTAATATCAAACCTGAGACCCATCCTATAACATGAGATGGGATATCCAACTCCTTCCCGTTCCAAACCTGATACCCTTCCTATAGCATGAGATGTGATATCCAATTCCTTCCCATCCCAATCCTGAGACACCTCCGATAGCAGAGATGTGATATCTCAATGCTTATACCAAACCTGAGACTCTTCCTATAACATGAGATGTGATATCCAACTCCTTCCCGTTCCAAACCTGAGACCCTTCCTATAGCATGAGATGTGATATCCAACTCCTTCCCATTCCAATCCTGAGACCCTTCCGATAGCATGAGATGTGATATCTCAATGCTTCTAATACCAAACCTGTGATCCTTCCTATAACAAGAGATGTGATATCCAAATCCTTTCCCTTCCAAACCCGAGACCCTCCCTTTAGCATGAGATGTGATATCTCAATGCCTCTAATACCAAACCTGAGATCCTTCCGATAGCATGAGATGTGATATCTCAATGCTTCTAATACCAAACCTGAGATCCTTCCTATAACATGAGATGTGATATCCAAATCCTTCCCCTTCCATTCCTGAGACCCTCCCTTTAGCATGAGATGTGATATCCAACTCCTTCCCATTCCAATCCTGAGACCCTTCTGATAGCATGAGATGTGATATCTCAATGCCTCTAATAACAAACCTGAGATCCTACCTCTAACATGAAATGTGATATCCAACTCCTTCCCTTTCCAAACGTGAGACCCTCCCTATAGCATGAGATGTGATATCCAAGTCCTTCCCATTCCAATCCTGAGACCCTTCCTATAGCATGAGATGTGATATCTCAATGCTTCTAATACCAAACCTGAGACCCTTCCTATAACATAAGATGGGATATCCAACTCCTTCCCATTGCAATCCTGAGACCCTTCCGATAGCAGAGATGTGATATCTCAATGCTTATACCAAACCTGAGACCCTTCCTGTGGCATGAGATGTCATATACAACTCCTTCCCATTCCAATCCTGAGACCCTTCCTATAGCATGAGATGTGATATCTCAATGCTTATACCAAACCTGAGACCCTTCCTATACCATGAGATGTGATATCTCAATGCTTATAATACCAAACCTGGGACCCGCCCTATAACATGAGATATGATATCCAAATCCTTCCCCTTCCAAACCTGAGACCCTTCCTTTAGCATGAGATGTGATATCCAAATCCTTCCCATTCCAATCCTGAAACCCTTCCTATAGCATGAGATGTGATATCTCAATGTTTCAAATAAAAACCTGAGACCCTTCCTATAGCAAGAGATGTGATATCCAAATCCTTCCCATTTCAATCTTGAGACCCTTCCTATAGCATGAGATGTGATATCCAACTCCTTCCCATTCCAACCTGAGACCCTTCCTATAGCATGAGAAGGGATATCCAACTCCTTCCCAATCCAATCCTGAGACCCTTCCGATAGCAGAGATGTGATATCTCAATGCTTATACCAAACCTGAGACCCTACCTTTAGCATGATGTGATATCCAAATCCTTCACATTCCAATCCTGAGACCCTTCCTATAACATGAGATGTGATATCTCAATGCTTCTAATAACAAACCTGAGATCCTTCCTATAACATGAGATGTGATATCCAACTCCTTCCCATTCCAAACCTGAGACCCTTCCGATAGCATGAGATGTGATATCTCAATGCTTCTAATAACAAACCTGAGATCCTTCCTATAACATGAGATGTGATATCCAACTCCTTCCCATTCCAAACCTGAGATCCTTCCTATAACATGAGATGTGATATCCAACTCCTTCCCATTCCAACCTGAGACCTTTCCTATAGCATGAGATGGGATATCCAACAACTCCTTCCAAATCCAATCCTGATACCCTTCCGATAGCATGAGATGTGATATCCCAATGCTTCTACAAAACCTGAGACCCATACCATGGCATGATGTGATATCAAACTCCCGTCCTATACCATGAGACTTGATATCTCAATGCTTCTAATACCAAACCTGAGACCGGTCAAATAACATGAGATGTGATATCCAAATCCTTCCCCTTCCAAACCTGAGACCCTTCCTTTAGCATGAGATGTGATATCCAAATCCTTCCCATTCCAATCCTTAAACCCTTCCTATAGCATGAGATGTGATATCTCAATGTTTCTAATAAAAAACCTGAGACCCTTCCTATAGCAAGAGATGTGATATCCAAATCCTTCCCATTCCAACCTGAGACCCTTCCTATAGCATGAGAAGGGATATCCAACTCCTTCCCATTCCAATCCTTAAACCCTTCCTATAGCATGAGATGTGATATCTCAATGCTTCTAATACCAAACCTGAGACCGGTCAAATAACATGAGATGTGATATCCAAATCCTTCCCCTTCCAAACCTGAGACCCTTCCTTTAGCATGAGATGTGATATCCAAATCCTTCCCATTCCAATCCTTAAACCCTTCCTATAGCATGAGATGTGATATCTCAATGTTTCTAATAAAAAACCTGAGACCCTTCCTATAGCAAGAGATGTGATATCCAAATCCTTCCCATTCCAACCTGAGACCCTTCCTATAGCATGAGAAGGGATATCCAACTCCTTCCCATTCCAATCCTTAAACCCTTCCTATAGCATGAGATGTGATATCTCAATGTTTCTAATAAAAAACCTGAGACCCTTCCTATAGCAAGAGATGTGATATCCAAATCCTTCCCATTCCAACCTGAGACCCTTCCTATAGCATGAGAAGGGATATCCAACTCCTTCCCATTCCAATCCTGAGATCCTTCCTATAACATGAGATGTGATATCCAATTCCTTCCCATTCCAAACCTGAGACCCTTCCTATTGGATGAGATGTGATATCCAACTCCTTCCCATTCCAAACCTGAGACCCTTCCTATACCATAAGATGTGATATCTCAATGCTTCTAATACCAAACCTGGGACCCGTCCTATAACATGAGATATGATATCCAAATCCTTCCCATTCCAATCCTGAAACCCTTCCGATAGCATGAGATGTGATATCTCAATGTTTCTAATAAAAAACCTGAGACCCTTCATTTAGCAAGAGATGTGATATCCAAATACTTCCCATTTCAATCTTGAGACCCTTCCTATAACATGAGATATGATATCCAACTCCTTCCCATTCCAACATGAGACCCTTCCTATAGCATGAGAAGGGATGTCCAACTCCTTCCCAATCCAATCCTGAGACCCTTCCGATAGCAGAGATGTGATATCTCAATGCTTATACCAAACCTGAGACCCTTCATTTAGCATGAGATTTGATATCCAAATCCTTCACATTCCAATCCTGAGACCCTTCCTACAGCATGAGATTCAATGCTTCTAATACCAAAACTGAGATGCTTCCTATAACATGAGATGTGATATCCAACTCCTTCCCATTCCAAACCTGAGACCCTTCCGATAGCATGAGATGTGATATCTCAATGCTTCTACAACCAAACATGAGAACCATCCTATAACATGAGATGTGAAATCCCAATCCTTCCCTTCCCAAACCTGAGACCCTTCCTATAGCTTGAGATGTGATATCAAACTCCTTCCCATTCCAATCCTGAAATAGCTTGAGATGTGATATCCAACTCCTTCCCATTCCAATCCTGAGACCCTTATTATACCATGAGATGTGATATCTCAAGGCTTCTAATACCAAACCTGAGACCCGTCCTAAAACATGAGATGTGAGATCCAAATCCTTCCCCTTCCAAACATGAGACCTTTCCTTTAGCATATGTGATATCCAACTACTTCCCATTCCAATCCTGAGACACTTCCGATAGCATGAGATGTGATATCTCAATGCTTCTAATATCAAAACTGAAACCCTCCCTATAGCATGAGATGTGATATCCAACTCCTTCCCATTCCAACCTGAGACCCTTCCTATAGCATGAGAAGGGATATCCAACTCCTTCCCAATCCAATCCTGAGACCCTTCCGATAGCAGAGATGTGATATCTCAATGCTTATACCAAACCTGAGACCCTTCCTATGGCATGAGATGTGATATCCAACACCTTGCCATTCAAATCCTGAGGCCCTCCCTATAACAAGAGATGTCATATCCAACTCCTTCCCATTCCAAACCTGAGACCCTTCCTTTAGCATGAGATGTGATATCCAAATCCTTCACATTCCAATCCGGAGACCCTTCCTATAACATGAGATGTGATATCCAACTCCTTCCCAATCCAATCCTGAGACCCTTCCGATAGCAGAGATGTGATATCTCAATGCTTATACCAAACCTGAGACCCTTCCTATAGCATGAGATGTGATATCCAACTCCTTCCGATTCCAATCCTGAGACCCTTCCTATAGCATGAGATGTGATATCGCAATGCTTCTACCAAAACTGAGACCCTTCCTTTAGCATGAGATGTGATATCCAAGTCCTTCCCATTCCAATCCTGAAACCCTTCCGATAGCATGAGATGTGATATCTCAATGTTTCTAATAAAAAACCTGAGACCCTTCATATAGCAAGAGATGTGATATCCAAATACTTCCCATTTCAATCTTGAGACCCTTCCTATAACATGAGATATGATATCCAACTCCTTCCCATCCCATTCCAACATGAGACCCTTCCTATAGCATGAGAAGGGATGTCCAACTCCTTCCCAATCCAATCCTGAGACCCTTCCGATAGCAGAGATGTGATATCTCAATGCTTATACCAAACCTGAGACCCTTCCTTTAGCATGAGATTTGATATCCAAATCCTTCACATTCCAATCCTGAGACCCTTCCTATAGCATGAGATGTGATATCTCAATGCTTCTAATACCAAACCTGAGATGCTTCCTATAACATGAGATGTGATATCCAACTCCTTCCCATTCCAAACCTGAGACCCTTCCGATAGCATGAGATGTGATATCCAACTCCTTCCCATTCCAATCCTGAGACCCTCCCTTTAGCATGAGATGTGATATCCAACTGCTTCCCATTCCAATCCTGAGACCCTTCTGATAGCATGAGATGTGATATCTCAATGCTTCTAATACCAAACCTGAGACCCTTCCTACAGCATGCGATGGGATATCTCAATGCTTCTAATATCAAACATGAGACCCGTCCTATAGCATGGGATGTGATATCTCAATACTTCTAATACCAAACCTGAGATCCTTCCGATAACATGAGATGTGATATCCAAATCCTTCCCCTTCCAAACCTGAGACCCTCCCTTTAGCATGAGATGTGATATCCAACTGCTTCCCATTCCAATCCTGAGACCCTTCTGATAGCATGAGATGTGATATCTCAATGCTTCTAATACCAAACCTGAGACCCTTCCTACAGCATGCGATGGGATATCTCAATGCTTCTAATATCAAACCTGAGACCCATCCTATAACATGAGATGGGATATCCAACTCCTTCCCGTTCCAAACCTGATACCCTTCCTATAGCATGAGATGTGATATCCAATTCCTTCCCATCCCAATCCTGAGACACCTCCGATAGCAGAGATGTGATATCTCAATGCTTATACCAAACCTGAGACTCTTCCTATAACATGAGATGTGATATCCAACTCCTTCCCGTTCCAAACCTGAGACCCTTCCTATAGCATGAGATGTGATATCCAACTCCTTCCCATTCCAATCCTGAGACCCTTCCGATAGCATGAGATGTGATATCTCAATGCTTCTAATACCAAACCTGTGATCCTTCCTATAACAAGAGATGTGATATCCAAATCCTTTCCCTTCCAAACCCGAGACCCTCCCTTTAGCATGAGATGTGATATCTCAATGCCTCTAATACCAAACCTGAGATCCTTCCGATAGCATGAGATGTGATATCTCAATGCTTCTAATACCAAACCTGAGATCCTTCCTATAACATGAGATGTGATATCCAAATCCTTCCCCTTCCATTCCTGAGACCCTCCCTTTAGCATGAGATGTGATATCCAACTCCTTCCCATTCCAATCCTGAGACCCTTCTGATAGCATGAGATGTGATATCTCAATGCCTCTAATAACAAACCTGAGATCCTACCTCTAACATGAAATGTGATATCCAACTCCTTCCCTTTCCAAACGTGAGACCCTCCCTATAGCATGAGATGTGATATCCAAGTCCTTCCCATTCCAATCCTGAGACCCTTCCTATAGCATGAGATGTGATATCTCAATGCTTCTAATACCAAACCTGAGACCCTTCCTATAACATAAGATGGGATATCCAACTCCTTCCCATTGCAATCCTGAGACCCTTCCGATAGCAGAGATGTGATATCTCAATGCTTATACCAAACCTGAGACCCTTCCTGTGGCATGAGATGTCATATACAACTCCTTCCCATTCCAATCCTGAGACCCTTCCTATAGCATGAGATGTGATATCTCAATGCTTATACCAAACCTGAGACCCTTCCTATACCATGAGATGTGATATCTCAATGCTTATAATACCAAACCTGGGACCCGCCCTATAACATGAGATATGATATCCAAATCCTTCCCCTTCCAAACCTGAGACCCTTCCTTTAGCATGAGATGTGATATCCAAATCCTTCCCATTCCAATCCTGAAACCCTTCCTATAGCATGAGATGTGATATCTCAATGTTTCAAATAAAAACCTGAGACCCTTCCTATAGCAAGAGATGTGATATCCAAATCCTTCCCATTTCAATCTTGAGACCCTTCCTATAGCATGAGATGTGATATCCAACTCCTTCCCATTCCAACCTGAGACCCTTCCTATAGCATGAGAAGGGATATCCAACTCCTTCCCAATCCAATCCTGAGACCCTTCCGATAGCAGAGATGTGATATCTCAATGCTTATACCAAACCTGAGACCCTACCTTTAGCATGATGTGATATCCAAATCCTTCACATTCCAATCCTGAGACCCTTCCTATAACATGAGATGTGATATCTCAATGCTTCTAATAACAAACCTGAGATCCTTCCTATAACATGAGATGTGATATCCAACTCCTTCCCATTCCAAACCTGAGACCCTTCCGATAGCATGAGATGTGATATCTCAATGCTTCTAATAACAAACCTGAGATCCTTCCTATAACATGAGATGTGATATCCAACTCCTTCCCATTCCAAACCTGAGATCCTTCCTATAACATGAGATGTGATATCCAACTCCTTCCCATTCCAACCTGAGACCTTTCCTATAGCATGAGATGGGATATCCAACAACTCCTTCCAAATCCAATCCTGATACCCTTCCGATAGCATGAGATGTGATATCCCAATGCTTCTACAAAACCTGAGACCCATACCATGGCATGATGTGATATCAAACTCCCGTCCTATACCATGAGACTGGATATCTCAATGCTTCTAATACCAAACCTGAGACCGGTCAAATAACATGAGATGTGATATCCAAATCCTTCCCCTTCCAAACCTGAGACCCTTCCTTTAGCATGAGATGTGATATCCAAATCCTTCCCATTCCAATCCTTAAACCCTTCCTATAGCATGAGATGTGATATCTCAATGTTTCTAATAAAAAACCTGAGACCCTTCCTATAGCAAGAGATGTGATATCCAAATCCTTCCCATTCCAACCTGAGACCCTTCCTATAGCATGAGAAGGGATATCCAACTCCTTCCCATTCCAATCCTTAAACCCTTCCTATAGCATGAGATGTGATATCTCAATGCTTCTAATACCAAACCTGAGACCGGTCAAATAACATGAGATGTGATATCCAAATCCTTCCCCTTCCAAACCTGAGACCCTTCCTTTAGCATGAGATGTGATATCCAAATCCTTCCCATTCCAATCCTTAAACCCTTCCTATAGCATGAGATGTGATATCTCAATGTTTCTAATAAAAAACCTGAGACCCTTCCTATAGCAAGAGATGTGATATCCAAATCCTTCCCATTCCAACCTGAGACCCTTCCTATAGCATGAGAAGGGATATCCAACTCCTTC
Source organism: Ambystoma mexicanum (assembly GCF_040938575.1). NCBI lineage: Eukaryota > Metazoa > Chordata > Amphibia > Caudata > Ambystomatidae > Ambystoma > Ambystoma mexicanum. Next base: position 568,658,060 of record NC_090932.1, on the reverse strand, counting down.
CCATTGCAATCCTTAAACCCTTCCTATAGCATGAGATGTGATATCTCAATGTTTCTAATAAAAAACCTGAGACCCTTCCTATAGCAAGAGATGTGATATCCAAATCCTTCCCATTCCAACCTGAGACCCTTCCTATAGCATGAGAAGGGATATCCAACTCCTTCCCATTCCAATCCTGAGATCCTTCCTATAACATGAGATGTGATATCCAATTCCTTCCCATTCCAAACCTGAGACCCTTCCTATTGGATGAGATGTGATATCCAACTCCTTCCCATTCCAAACCTGAGACCCTTCCTATACCATAAGATGTGATATCTCAATGCTTCTAATACCAAACCTGGGACCCGTCCTATAACATGAGATATGATATCCAAATCCTTCCCATTCCAATCCTGAAACCCTTCCGATAGCATGAGATGTGATATCTCAATGTTTCTAATAAAAAACCTGAGACCCTTCATTTAGCAAGAGATGTGATATCCAAATACTTCCCATTTCAATCTTGAGACCCTTCCTATAACATGAGATATGATATCCAACTCCTTCCCATTCCAACATGAGACCCTTCCTATAGCATGAGAAGGGATGTCCAACTCCTTCCCAATCCAATCCTGAGACCCTTCCGATAGCAGAGATGTGATATCTCAATGCTTATACCAAACCTGAGACCCTTCCTTTAGCATGAGATTTGATATCCAAATCCTTCACATTCCAATCCTGAGACCCTTCCTATAGCATGAGATTCAATGCTTCTAATACCAAAACTGAGATGCTTCCTATAACATGAGATGTGATATCCAACTCCTTCCCATTCCAAACCTGAGACCCTTCCGATAGCATGAGATGTGATATCTCAATGCTTCTACAACCAAACATGAGAACCATCCTATAACATGAGATGTGAAATCCCAATCCTTCCCTTCCCAAACCTGAGACCCTTCCTATAGCTTGAGATGTGATATCAAACTCCTTCCCATTCCAATCCTGAAATAGCTTGAGATGTGATATCCAACTCCTTCCCATTCCAATCCTGAGACCCTTATTATACCATGAGATGTGATATCTCAAGGCTTCTAATACCAAACCTGAGACCCGTCCTAAAACATGAGATGTGAGATCCAAATCCTTCCCCTTCCAAACCTGAGACCTTTCCTTTAGCATATGTGATATCCAACTACTTCCCATTCCAATCCTGAGACACTTCCGATAGCATGAGATGTGATATCTCAATGCTTCTAATATCAAAACTGAAACCCTCCCTATAGCATGAGATGTGATATCCAACTCCTTCCCATTCCAACCTGAGACCCTTCCTATAGCATGAGAAGGGATATCCAACTCCTTCCCAATCCAATCCTGAGACCCTTCCGATAGCAGAGATGTGATATCTCAATGCTTATACCAAACCTGAGACCCTTCCTATGGCATGAGATGTGATATCCAACACCTTGCCATTCAAATCCTGAGGCCCTCCCTATAACAAGAGATGTCATATCCAACTCCTTCCCATTCCAAACCTGAGACCCTTCCTTTAGCATGAGATGTGATATCCAAATCCTTCACATTCCAATCCGGAGACCCTTCCTATAACATGAGATGTGATATCCAACTCCTTCCCAATCCAATCCTGAGACCCTTCCGATAGCAGAGATGTGATATCTCAATGCTTATACCAAACCTGAGACCCTTCCTATAGCATGAGATGTGATATCCAACTCCTTCCGATTCCAATCCTGAGACCCTTCCTATAGCATGAGATGTGATATCGCAATGCTTCTACCAAAACTGAGACCCTTCCTTTAGCATGAGATGTGATATCCAAGTCCTTCCCATTCCAATCCTGAAACCCTTCCGATAGCATGAGATGTGATATCTCAATGTTTCTAATAAAAAACCTGAGACCCTTCATATAGCAAGAGATGTGATATCCAAATACTTCCCATTTCAATCTTGAGACCCTTCCTATAACATGAGATATGATATCCAACTCCTTCCCATCCCATTCCAACATGAGACCCTTCCTATAGCATGAGAAGGGATGTCCAACTCCTTCCCAATCCAATCCTGAGACCCTTCCGATAGCAGAGATGTGATATCTCAATGCTTATACCAAACCTGAGACCCTTCCTTTAGCATGAGATTTGATATCCAAATCCTTCACATTCCAATCCTGAGACCCTTCCTATAGCATGAGATGTGATATCTCAATGCTTCTAATACCAAACCTGAGATGCTTCCTATAACATGAGATGTGATATCCAACTCCTTCCCATTCCAAACCTGAGACCCTTCCGATAGCATGAGATGTGATATCCAACTCCTTCCCATTCCAATCCTGAGACCCTCCCTTTAGCATGAGATGTGATATCCAACTCCTTCCCATTCCAATCCTGAGACCCTTCTGATAGCATGAGATGTGATATCTCAATGCTTCTAATACCAAACCTGAGACCCTTCCTACAGCATGCGATGGGATATCTCAATGCTTCTAATATCAAACATGAGACCCGTCCTATAGCATGGGATGTGATATCTCAATACTTCTAATACCAAACCTGAGATCCTTCCGATAACATGAGATGTGATATCCAAATCCTTCCCCTTCCAAACCTGAGACCCTCCCTTTAGCATGAGATGTGATATCCAACTGCTTCCCATTCCAATCCTGAGACCCTTCTGATAGCATGAGATGTGATATCTCAATGCTTCTAATACCAAACCTGAGACCCTTCCTACAGCATGCGATGGGATATCTCAATGCTTCTAATATCAAACCTGAGACCCATCCTATAACATGAGATGGGATATCCAACTCCTTCCCGTTCCAAACCTGATACCCTTCCTATAGCATGAGATGTGATATCCAATTCCTTCCCATCCCAATCCTGAGACACCTCCGATAGCAGAGATGTGATATCTCAATGCTTATACCAAACCTGAGACTCTTCCTATAACATGAGATGTGATATCCAACTCCTTCCCGTTCCAAACCTGAGACCCTTCCTATAGCATGAGATGTGATATCCAACTCCTTCCCATTCCAATCCTGAGACCCTTCCGATAGCATGAGATGTGATATCTCAATGCTTCTAATACCAAACCTGTGATCCTTCCTATAACAAGAGATGTGATATCCAAATCCTTTCCCTTCCAAACCCGAGACCCTCCCTTTAGCATGAGATGTGATATCTCAATGCCTCTAATACCAAACCTGAGATCCTTCCGATAGCATGAGATGTGATATCTCAATGCTTCTAATACCAAACCTGAGATCCTTCCTATAACATGAGATGTGATATCCAAATCCTTCCCCTTCCATTCCTGAGACCCTCCCTTTAGCATGAGATGTGATATCCAACTCCTTCCCATTCCAATCCTGAGACCCTTCTGATAGCATGAGATGTGATATCTCAATGCCTCTAATAACAAACCTGAGATCCTACCTCTAACATGAAATGTGATATCCAACTCCTTCCCTTTCCAAACGTGAGACCCTCCCTATAGCATGAGATGTGATATCCAAGTCCTTCCCATTCCAATCCTGAGACCCTTCCTATAGCATGAGATGTGATATCTCAATGCTTCTAATACCAAACCTGAGACCCTTCCTATAACATAAGATGGGATATCCAACTCCTTCCCATTGCAATCCTGAGACCCTTCCGATAGCAGAGATGTGATATCTCAATGCTTATACCAAACCTGAGACCCTTCCTGTGGCATGAGATGTCATATACAACTCCTTCCCATTCCAATCCTGAGACCCTTCCTATAGCATGAGATGTGATATCTCAATGCTTATACCAAACCTGAGACCCTTCCTAAACCATGAGATGTGATATCTCAATGCTTATAATACCAAACCTGGGACCCGCCCTATAACATGAGATATGATATCCAAATCCTTCCCCTTCCAAACCTAAGACCCTTCCTTTAGCATGAGATGTGATATCCAAATCCTTCCCATTCCAATCCTGAAACCCTTCCTATAGCATGAGATGTGATATCTCAATGTTTCTAATAAAAAACCTGAGACCCTTCCTATAGCAAGAGATGTGATATCCAAATCCTTCCCATTTCAATCTTGAGACCCTTCCTATAGCATGAGATGTGATATCCAACTCCTTCCCATTCCAACCTGAGACCCTTCCTATAGCATGAGAAGGGATATCCAACTCCTTCCCAATCCAATCCTGAGACCCTTCCGATAGCAGAGATGTGATATCTCAATGCTTATACCAAACCTGAGACCCTACCTTTAGCATGATGTGATATCCAAATCCTTCACATTCCAATCCTGAGACCCTTCCTATAACATGAGATGTGATATCTCAATGCTTCTAATAACAAACCTGAGATCCTTCCTATAACATGAGATGTGATATCCAACTCCTTCCCATTCCAAACCTGAGACCCTTCCGATAGCATGAGATGTGATATCTCAATGCTTCTAATAACAAACCTGAGATCCTTCCTATAACATGAGATGTGATATCCAACTCCTTCCCATTCCAAACCTGAGATCCTTCCTATAACATGAGATGTGATATCCAACTCCTTCCCATTCCAACCTGAGACCTTTCCTATAGCATGAGATGGGATATCCAACAACTCCTTCCAAATCCAATCCTGATACCCTTCCGATAGCATGAGATGTGATATCCCAATGCTTCTACAAAACCTGAGACCCATACCATGGCATGATGTGATATCAAACTCCCGTCCTATACCATGAGACTTGATATCTCAATGCTTCTAATACCAAACCTGAGACCGGTCAAATAACATGAGATGTGATATCCAAATCCTTCCCCTTCCAAACCTGAGACCCTTCCTTTAGCATGAGATGTGATATCCAAATCCTTCCCATTCCAATCCTTAAACCCTTCCTATAGCATGAGATGTGATATCTCAATGTTTCTAATAAAAAACCTGAGACCCTTCCTATAGCAAGAGATGTGATATCCAAATCCTTCCCATTCCAACCTGAGACCCTTCCTATAGCATGAGAAGGGATATCCAACTCCTTCCCATTCCAATCCTTAAACCCTTCCTATAGCATGAGATGTGATATCTCAATGCTTCTAATACCAAACCTGAGACCGGTCAAATAACATGAGATGTGATATCCAAATCCTTCCCCTTCCAAACCTGAGACCCTTCCTTTAGCATGAGATGTGATATCCAAATCCTTCCCATTCCAATCCTTAAACCCTTCCTATAGCATGAGATGTGATATCTCAATGTTTCTAATAAAAAACCTGAGACCCTTCCTATAGCAAGAGATGTGATATCCAAATCCTTCCCATTCCAACCTGAGACCCTTCCTATAGCATGAGAAGGGATATCCAACTCCTTCCCATTCCAATCCTTAAACCCTTCCTATAGCATGAGATGTGATATCTCAATGTTTCTAATAAAAAACCTGAGACCCTTCCTATAGCAAGAGATGTGATATCCAAATCCTTCCCATTCCAACCTGAGACCCTTCCTATAGCATGAGAAGGGATATCCAACTCCTTCCCATTCCAATCCTGAGATCCTTCCTATAACATGAGATGTGATATCCAATTCCTTCCCATTCCAAACCTGAGACCCTTCCTATTGGATGAGATGTGATATCCAACTCCTTCCCATTCCAAACCTGAGACCCTTCCTATACCATAAGATGTGATATCTCAATGCTTCTAATACCAAACCTGGGACCCGTCCTATAACATGAGATATGATATCCAAATCCTTCCCATTCCAATCCTGAAACCTTTCCGATAGCATGAGATGTGATATCCCAATGCTTCTACAAAACCTGAGACCCATACCATGGCATGATGTGATATCAAACTCCCGTCCTATACCATGAGACTTGATATCTCAATGCTTCTAATACCAAACCTGAGACCGGTCAAATAACATGAGATGTGATATCCAACTCCTTCCCCTTCCAAACCATAGACCCTTCCTATAGCATGAGATGTGATATCTCAATGCTTCTAATACCAAACCTGAGACCCTTCCTATAACGAGATGGGATATCCAACTCCTTCCCATTCCAATCCTGAGACCCTTCCGATAGCAGAGATGTGATATCTCAATGCTTATACCAAACCTGAGACCCTTCCTATAACGAGATGGGATATCCAACTCCTTCCCATTCCAATCCTGAGACCCTTCCGATAGCAGAGATGTGATATCTCAATGCTTATACCAAACCTGAGACCCTTCCTATAGCATGAGATGTGATATCTCAATGCTTCTAATACCAAACCTGAGATCCTTCCTATAACATGAGATGTGATATCAAACTCCTTCCCATTCCAAACCTGAGACCCTTCCGATAGCATGATATGTGATATCACAATGCTTCTAAAACCAAACATGAGAACCATCCTATAACATGAGATGTGAAATCCAAATCATTCCCTTTCCAAACCTGAGACCCTTCCTATAGCTTGAGATGTGATATCAAACTCCTTCCCATTCAATGTGATATCCAACTCCTTCCCATTCCAATCCTGAGACCCTTCCTATACCATGAGATGTGATATTTCAATGCTTCTAATACCAAACCTGAGACCCGTCCTAAAACATGAGATGTGAGATCCAAATCCTTCCCCTTCCAAACCTGAGACCTTTCCTATAGCATGAGATGTGATATCTCAATGCTTCTTATACCAAACCTGAAATCCTTCCGATAGCATGAGATGTGATATCTCAATGCTTCTAATACCAAACCTGAGATCCTTCCTATAACATGAGATGTGATATCCAAATCCTTCGCCTTCCAAACCTGAGACCCTCCCTTTAGAATGAGATGTGATATCCAACTCCTTCCAATTCCAATCCTGATACCCTTCTGATAGCATGAGATGTGATATCTCAATGCCTCTAATACCAAACCTGAGATCCTACCTCTAACATGAAATGTGATATCCAACTCCTTCCCTTTCCAAACCTGAGAGCCTTCCTACAGCATGAGATGTGATATCCAAGTCCTTCCCATTCCAATCCTGAGACCCTTCCTATAACATGAGATGTGATATCCAACTCCTTCCCATTCCAACCTGAGACCCTTCCTATAGCATGAGATGGGATATCCAACTCCTTCCAAATCCAATCCTGATACCCTTCCGATAGCATGAGATGTGATATCCCAATGCTTCTACAAAACCTGAGACCCATACCATGGCATGAGATGTCATATCAAACTCCCCTCCTATACCATGAGATGTGATATCTCAATGCTTCTAATACCAAACCTGGGACCCGTCATATAACATGAGATATGATATCCAAATCCTTCCCCTTCCAAACCTGAAACCCTTCCTATAGCATGAGAAGGGATATCCAACTCCTTCCCATTCCAATCCTGAGACCCTTCCTATACCATGAGATGTGATATCTCAATGCTTCTAATAAAAAACCTGAGACCCTTCATATAGCAAGAGATGTGATATCCAAATCCTTCCCATTCCAATCCTGAGATCCTTCCTATAACATGAGATGTGATATCCAATTCATTCCCATTCCAAACCTGAGACCCTTCCTATTGGATGAGATGTGATATCCAACTCCTTCCCATTCCAATCCTGAGACCCTTCCTATACCATGAGATGTGATATCTCAATGCTTATAATACCAAACCTGGGACCCGCCCTATAACATGAGATATGATATCCAAATCCTTCCCCTTCCAAACCTGAGACCCTTCCTTTAGCATGAGATGTGATATCCAAATCCTTCCCATTCCAATCCTGAAACCCTTCCTATAGCATGAGATGTGATATCTCAATGTTTCTAATAAAAAACCTGAGACCCTTCCTATAGCAAGAGATGTGATATCCAAATCCTTCCCATTTCAATCTTGAGACCCTTCCTATAGCATGAGATGTGATATCCAACTCCTTCCCATTCCAACCTGAGACCCTTCCTATAGCATGAGAAGGGATATCCAACTCCTTCCCAATCCAATCCTGAGACCCTTCCGATAGCAGAGATGTGATATCTCAATGCTTATACCAAACCTGAGACCCTACCTTTAGCATGATGTGATATCCAAATCTTTCACATTCCAATCCTGAGACCCTTCCTATAACATGAGATGTGATATCTCAATGCTTCTAATAACAAACCTGAGATCCTTCCTATAACATGAGATGTGATATCCAACTCCTTCCCATTCCAAACCTGAGACCCTTCCGATAGCATGAGATGTGATATCTCAATGCTTCTAATAACAAACCTGAGATCCTTCCTATAACATGAGATGTGATATCCAACTCCTTCCCATTCCAAACCTGAGATCCTTCCTATAACATGAGATGTGATATCCAACTCCTTCCCATTCCAACCTGAGACCTTTCCTATAGCATGAGATGGGATATCCAACAACTCCTTCCAAATCCAATCCTGATACCCTTCCGATAGCATGAGATGTGATATCCCAATGCTTCTACAAAACCTGAGACCCATACCATGGCATGATGTGATATCAAACTCCCGTCCTATACCATGAGACTTGATATCTCAATGCTTCTAATACCAAACCTGAGACCGGTCAAATAACATGAGATGTGATATCCAAATCCTTCCCCTTCCAAACCTGAGAGCCTTCCTATAGCATGAGAAGGGATATCCAACTCCTTCCCATTCCAATCCTTAAACCCTTCCTATAGCATGAGATGTGATATCTCAATACTTCTAATACCAAACCTGAGACCGGTCAAATAACATGAAATGTGATATCCAAATCCTTCCCCTTCCAAACCTGAGACCCTTCCTTTAGCATGAGATGTGATATCCAAATCCTTCCCATTCCAATCCTTAAACCCTTCCTATAGCATGAGATGTGATATCTCAATGTTTCTAATAAAAAACCTGAGACCCTTCCTATAGCAAGAGATGTGATATCCAAATCCTTCCCATTCCAACCTGAGACCCTTCCTATAGCATGAGAAGGGATATCCAACTCCTTCCCATTCCAATCCTTAAACCCTTCCTATAGCATGAGATGTGATATCTCAATGTTTCTAATAAAAAACCTGAGACCCTTCCTATAGCAAGAGATGTGATATCCAAATCCTTCCCATTCCAACCTGAGACCCTTCCTATAGCATGAGAAGGGATATCCAACTCCTTCCCATTCCAATCCTGAGATCCTTCCTATAACATGAGATGTGATATCCAATTCCTTCCCATTCCAAACCTGAGACCCTTCCTATTGGATGAGATGTGATATCCAACTCCTTCCCATTCCAAACCTGAGACCCTTCCTATACCATGAGATGTGATATCTCAATGCTTCTAATACCAAACCTGGGACCCGTCCTATAACATGAGATATGATATCCAAATCCTTCCCATTCCAATCCTGAAACCCTTCCGATAGCATGAGATGTGATATCTCAATGTTTCTAATAAAAAACCTGAGACCCTTCATTTAGCAAGAGATGTGATATCCAAATACTTCCCATTTCAATCTTGAGACCCTTCCTATAACATGAGATATGATATCCAACTCCTTCCCATTCCAACATGAGACCCTTCCTATAGCATGAGAAGGGATGTCCAACTCCTTCCCAATCCAATCCTGAGACCCTTCCGATAGCAGAGATGTGATATCTCAATGCTTATACCAAACCTGAGACCCTTCCTTTAGCATGAGATTTGATATCCAAATCCTTCACATTCCAATCCTGAGACCCTTCCTATAGCATGAGATTCAATGCTTCTAATACCAAAACTGAGATGCTTCCTATAACATGAGATGTGATATCCAACTCCTTCCCATTCCAAACCTGAGACCCTTCCGATAGCATGAGATGTGATATCTCAATGCTTCTACAACCAAACATGAGAACCATCCTATAACATGAGATGTGAAATCCCAATCCTTCCCTTCCCAAACCTGAGACCCTTCCTATAGCTTGAGATGTGATATCAAACTCCTTCCCATTCCAATCCTGAAATAGCTTGAGATGTGATATCCAACTCCTTCCCATTCCAATCCTGAGACCCTTATTATACCATGAGATGTGATATCTCAAGGCTTCTAATACCAAACCTGAGACCCGTCCTAAAACATGAGATGTGAGATCCAAATCCTTCCCCTTCCAAACCTGAGACCTTTCCTTTAGCATATGTGATATCCAACTACTTCCCATTCCAATCCTGAGACACTTCCGATAGCATGAGATGTGATATCTCAATGCTTCTAATATCAAAACTGAAACCCTCCCTATAGCATGAGATGTGATATCCAACTCCTTCCCATTCCAACCTGAGACCCTTCCTATAGCATGAGAAGGGATATCCAACTCCTTCCCAATCCAATCCTGAGACCCTTCCGATAGCAGAGATGTGATATCTCAATGCTTATACCAAACCTGAGACCCTTCCTATGGCATGAGATGTGATATCCAACACCTTGCCATTCAAATCCTGAGGCCCTCCCTATAACAAGAGATGTCATATCCAACTCCTTCCCATTCCAAACCTGAGACCCTTCCTTTAGCATGAGATGTGATATCCAAATCCTTCACATTCCAATCCGGAGACCCTTCCTATAACATGAGATGTGATATCCAACTCCTTCCCAATCCAATCCTGAGACCCTTCCGATAGCAGAGATGTGATATCTCAATGCTTATACCAAACCTGAGACCCTTCCTATAGCATGAGATGTGATATCCAACTCCTTCCGATTCCAATCCTGAGACCCTTCCTATAGCATGAGATGTGATATCGCAATGCTTCTACCAAAACTGAGACCCTTCCTTTAGCATGAGATGTGATATCCAAGTCCTTCCCATTCCAATCCTGAAACCCTTCCGATAGCATGAGATGTGATATCTCAATGTTTCTAATAAAAAACCTGAGACCCTTCATATAGCAAGAGATGTGATATCCAAATACTTCCCATTTCAATCTTGAGACCCTTCCTATAACATGAGATATGATATCCAACTCCTTCCCATCCCATTCCAACATGAGACCCTTCCTATAGCATGAGAAGGGATGTCCAACTCCTTCCCAATCCAATCCTGAGACCCTTCCGATAGCAGAGATGTGATATCTCAATGCTTATACCAAACCTGAGACCCTTCCTTTAGCATGAGATTTGATATCCAAATCCTTCACATTCCAATCCTGAGACCCTTCCTATAGCATGAGATGTGATATCTCAATGCTTCTAATACCAAACCTGAGATGCTTCCTATAACATGAGATGTGATATCCAACTCCTTCCCATTCCAAACCTGAGACCCTTCCGATAGCATGAGATGTGATATCCAACTCCTTCCCATTCCAATCCTGAGACCCTCCCTTTAGCATGAGATGTGATATCCAACTGCTTCCCATTCCAATCCTGAGACCCTTCTGATAGCATGAGATGTGATATCTCAATGCTTCTAATACCAAACCTGAGACCCTTCCTACAGCATGCGATGGGATATCTCAATGCTTCTAATATCAAACATGAGACCCGTCCTATAGCATGGGATGTGATATCTCAATACTTCTAATACCAAACCTGAGATCCTTCCGATAACATGAGATGTGATATCCAAATCCTTCCCCTTCCAAACCTGAGACCCTCCCTTTAGCATGAGATGTGATATCCAACTGCTTCCCATTCCAATCCTGAGACCCTTCTGATAGCATGAGATGTGATATCTCAATGCTTCTAATACCAAACCTGAGACCCTTCCTACAGCATGCGATGGGATATCTCAATGCTTCTAATATCAAACCTGAGACCCATCCTATAACATGAGATGGGATATCCAACTCCTTCCCGTTCCAAACCTGATACCCTTCCTATAGCATGAGATGTGATATCCAATTCCTTCCCATCCCAATCCTGAGACACCTCCGATAGCAGAGATGTGATATCTCAATGCTTATACCAAACCTGAGACTCTTCCTATAACATGAGATGTGATATCCAACTCCTTCCCGTTCCAAACCTGAGACCCTTCCTATAGCATGAGATGTGATATCCAACTCCTTCCCATTCCAATCCTGAGACCCTTCCGATAGCATGAGATGTGATATCTCAATGCTTCTAATACCAAACCTGTGATCCTTCCTATAACAAGAGATGTGATATCCAAATCCTTTCCCTTCCAAACCCGAGACCCTCCCTTTAGCATGAGATGTGATATCTCAATGCCTCTAATACCAAACCTGAGATCCTTCCGATAGCATGAGATGTGATATCTCAATGCTTCTAATACCAAACCTGAGATCCTTCCTATAACATGAGATGTGATATCCAAATCCTTCCCCTTCCATTCCTGAGACCCTCCCTTTAGCATGAGATGTGATATCCAACTCCTTCCCATTCCAATCCTGAGACCTTTCTGATAGCATGAGATGTGATATCTCAATGCCTCTAATAACAAACCTGAGATCCTACCTCTAACATGAAATGTGATATCCAACTCCTTCCCTTTCCAAACGTGAGACCCTCCCTATAGCATGAGATGTGATATCCAAGTCCTTCCCATTCCAATCCTGAGACCCTTCCTATAGCATGAGATGTGATATCTCAATGCTTCTAATACCAAACCTGAGACCCTTCCTATAACATAAGATGGGATATCCAACTCCTTCCCATTGCAATCCTGAGACCCTTCCGATAGCAGAGATGTGATATCTCAATGCTTATACCAAACCTGAGACCCTTCCTGTGGCATGAGATGTCATATACAACTCCTTCCCATTCCAATCCTGAGACCCTTCCTATAGCATGAGATGTGATATCTCAATGCTTATACCAAACCTGAGACCCTTCCTATACCATGAGATGTGATATCTCAATGCTTATAATACCAAACCTGGGACCCGCCCTATAACATGAGATATGATATCCAAATCCTTCCCCTTCCAAACCTGAGACCCTTCCTTTAGCATGAGATGTGATATCCAAATCCTTCCCATTCCAATCCTGAAACCCTTCCTATAGCATGAGATGTGATATCTCAATGTTTCTAATAAAAAACCTGAGACCCTTCCTATAGCAAGAGATGTGATATCCAAATCCTTCCCATTTCAATCTTGAGACCCTTCCTATAGCATGAGATGTGATATCCAACTCCTTCCCATTCCAACCTGAGACCCTTCCTATAGCATGAGAAGGGATATCCAACTCCTTCCCAATCCAATCCTGAGACCCTTCCGATAGCAGAGATGTGATATCTCAATGCTTATACCAAACCTGAGACCCTACCTTTAGCATGATGTGATATCCAAATCCTTCACATTCCAATCCTGAGACCCTTCCTATAACATGAGATGTGATATCTCAATGCTTCTAATAACAAACCTGAGATCCTTCCTATAACATGAGATGTGATATCCAACTCCTTCCCATTCCAAACCTGAGACCCTTCCGATAGCATGAGATGTGATATCTCAATGCTTCTAATAACAAACCTGAGATCCTTCCTATAACATGAGATGTGATATCCAACTCCTTCCCATTCCAAACCTGAGATCCTTCCTATAACATGAGATGTGATATCCAACTCCTTCCCATTCCAACCTGAGACCTTTCCTATAGCATGAGATGGGATATCCAACAACTCCTTCCAAATCCAATCCTGATACCCTTCCGATAGCATGAGCTGTGATATCCCAATGCTTCTACAAAACCTGAGACCCATACCATGGCATGATGTGATATCAAACTCCCGTCCTATACCATGAGACTTGATATCTCAATGCTTCTAATACCAAACCTGAGACCGGTCAAATAACATGAGATGTGATATCCAAATCCTTCCCCTTCCAAACCTGAGACCCTTCCTTTAGCATGAGATGTGATATCCAAATCCTTCCCATTCCAATCCTTAAACCCTTCCTATAGCATGAGATGTGATATCTCAATGTTTCTAATAAAAAACCTGAGACCCTTCCTATAGCAAGAGATGTGATATCCAAATCCTTAGCATTCCAACCTGAGACCCTTCCTATAGCATGAGAAGGGATATCCAACTCCTTCCCATTCCAATCCTTAAACCCTTCCTATAGCATGAGATGTGATATCTCAATGCTTCTAATACCAAACCTGAGACCGGTCAAATAACATGAGATGTGATATCCAAATCCTTCCCCTTCCAAACCTGAGACCCTTCCTTTAGCATGAGATGTGATATCCAAATCCTTCCCATTCCAATCCTTAAACCCTTCCTATAGCATGAGATGTGATATCTCAATGTTTCTAATAAAAAACCTGAGACCCTTCCTATAGCAAGAGATGTGATATCCAAATCCTTCCCATTCCAACCTGAGACCCTTCCTATAGCATGAGAAGGGATATCCAACTCCTTCCCATTCCAATCCTTAAACCCTTCCTATAGCATGAGATGTGATATCTCAATGTTTCTAATAAAAAACCTGAGACCCTTCCTATAGCAAGAGATGTGATATCCAAATCCTTCCCATTCCAACCTGAGACCCTTCCTATAGCATGAGAAGGGATATCCAACTCCTTCCCATTCCAATCCTGAGATCCTTCCTATAACATGAGATGTGATATCCAATTCCTTCCCATTCCAAACCTGAGACCCTTCCTATTGGATGAGATGTGATATCCAACTCCTTCCCATTCCAAACCTGAGACCCTTCCTATACCATAAGATGTGATATCTCAATGCTTCTAATACCAAACCTGGGACCCGTCCTATAACATGAGATATGATATCCAAATCCTTCCCATTCCAATCCTGAAACCCTTCCGATAGCATGAGATGTGATATCTCAATGTTTCTAATAAAAAACCTGAGACCCTTCATATAGCAAGAGATGTGATATCCAAATACTTCCCATTTCAATCTTGAGACCCTTCCTATAACATGAGATATGATATCCAACTCCTTCCCATTCCAACATGAGACCCTTCCTATAGCATGAGAAGGGATGTCCAACTCCTTCCCAATCCAATCCTGAGACCCTTCCGATAGCAGAGATGTGATATCTCAATGCTTATACCAAACCTGAGACCCTTCCTTTAGCATGAGATTTGATATCCAAATCCTTCACATTCCAATCCTGAGACCCTTCCTATAGCATGAGATGTGATATCTCAATGCTTCTAATACCAAAACTGAGATGCTTCCTATAACATGAGCTGTGATATCCAACTCCTTCCCATTCCAAACCTGAGACCCTTCCGATAGCATGAGATGTGATATCTCAATGCTTCTACAACCAAACATGAGAACCATCCTATAACATGAGATGTGAAATCCCAATCCTTCCCTTCCCAAACCTGAGACCCTTCCTATAGCTTGAGATGTGATATCAAACTCCTTCCCATTCCAATCCTGAAATAGCTTGAGATGTGATATCCAACTCCTTCCCATTCCAATCCTGAGACCCTTATTATACCATGAGATGTGATATCTCAAGGCTTCTAATACCAAACCTGAGACCCGTCCTAAAACATGAGATGTGAGATCCAAATCCTTCCCCTTCCAAACCTGAGACCTTTCCTTTAGCATATGTGATATCCAACTACTTCCCATTCCAATCCTGAGACACTTCCGATAGCATGAGATGTGATATCTCAATGCTTCTAATATCAAAACTGAAACCCTCCCTATAGCATGAGATGTGATATCCAACTCCTTCCCATTCCAACCTGAGACCCTTCCTATAGCATGAGAAGGGATATCCAACTCCTTCCCAATCCAATCCTGAGACCCTTCCGATAGCAGAGATGTGATATCTCAATGCTTATACCAAACCTGAGACCCTTCCTATGGCATGAGATGTGATATCCAACACCTTGCCATTCAAATCCTGAGACCCTCCCTATAACAAGAGATGTCATATCCAACTCCTTCCCATTCCAAACCTGAGACCCTTCCTTTAGCATGAGATGTGATATCCAAATCCTTCACATTCCAATCCGGAGACCCTTCCTATAACATGAGATGGAATATCCAACTCCTTCCCAATCCAATCCTGAGACCCTTCCGATAGCAGAGATGTGATATCTCAATGCTTATACCAAACCTGAGACCCTTCCTATAGCATGAGATGTGATATCCAACTCCTTCCGATTCCAATCCTGAGACCCTTCCTATAGCATGAGATGTGATATCGCAATGCTTCTACCAAAACTGAGACCCTTCCTTTAGCATGAGATGTGATATCCAAGTCCTTCCCATTCCAATCCTGAAACCCTTCCGATAGCATGAGATGTGATATCTCAATGTTTCTAATAAAAAACCTGAGACCCTTCATATAGCAAGAGATGTGATATCCAAATACTTCCCATTTCAATCTTGAGACCCTTCCTATAACATGAGATATGATATCCAACTCCTTCCCATTCCAACATGAGACCCTTCCTATAGCATGAGAAGGGATGTCCAACTCCTTCCCAATCCAATCCTGAGACCCTTCCGATAGCAGAGATGTGATATCTCAATGCTTATACCAAACCTGAGACCCTTCCTTTAGCATGAGATTTGATATCCAAATCCTTCACATTCCAATCCTGAGACCCTTCCTATAGCATGAGATGTGATATCTCAATGCTTCTAATACCAAACCTGAGATGCTTCCTATAACATGAGATGTGATATCCAACTCCTTCCCATTCCAAACCTGAGACCCTTCCGATAGCATGAGATGTGATATCCAACTCCTTCCCATTCCAATCCTGAGACCCTCCCTTTAGCATGAGATGTGATATCCAACTGCTTCCCATTCCAATCCTGAGACCCTTCTGATAGCATGAGATGTGATATCTCAATGCTTCTAATACCAAACCTGAGACCCTTCCTACAGCATGCGATGGGATATCTCAATGCTTCTAATATCAAACATGAGACCCGTCCTATAGCATGGGATGTGATATCTCAATACTTCTAATACCAAACCTGAGATCCTTCCGATAACATGAGATGTGATATCCAAATCCTTCCCCTTCCAAACCTGAGACCCTCCCTTTAGCATGAGATGTGATATCCAACTGCTTCCCATTCCAATCCTGAGACCCTTCTGATAGCATGAGATGTGATATCTCAATGCTTCTAATACCAAACCTGAGACCCTTCCTACAGCATGCGATGGGATATCTCAATGCTTCTAATATCAAACCTGAGACCCATCCTATAACATGAGATGGGATATCCAACTCCTTCCCGTTCCAAACCTGATACCCTTCCTATAGCATGAGATGTGATATCCAATTCCTTCCCATCCCAATCCTGAGACACCTCCGATAGCAGAGATGTGATATCTCAATGCTTATACCAAACCTGAGACTCTTCCTATAACATGAGATGTGATATCCAACTCCTTCCCGTTCCAAACCTGAGACCCTTCCTATAGCATGAGATGTGATATCCAACTCCTTCCCATTCCAATCCTGAGACCCTTCCGATAGCATGAGATGTGATATCTCAATGCTTCTAATACCAAACCTGTGATCCTTCCTATAACAAGAGATGTGATATCCAAATCCTTTCCCTTCCAAACCCGAGACCCTCCCTTTAGCATGAGATGTGATATCTCAATGCCTCTAATACCAAACCTGAGATCCTTCCGATAGCATGAGATGTGATATCTCAATGCTTCTAATACCAAACCTGAGATCCTTCCTATAACATGAGATGTGATATCCAAATCCTTCCCCTTCCATTCCTGAGACCCTCCCTTTAGCATGAGATGTGATATCCAACTCCTTCCCATTCCAATCCTGAGACCCTTCTGATAGCATGAGATGTGATATCTCAATGCCTCTAATAACAAACCTGAGATCCTACCTCTAACATGAAATGTGATATCCAACTCCTTCCCTTTCCAAACGTGAGACCCTCCCTATAGCATGAGATGTGATATCCAAGTCCTTCCCATTCCAATCCTGAGACCCTTCCTATAGCATGAGATGTGATATCTCAATGCTTCTAATACCAAACCTGAGACCCTTCCTATAACATAAGATGGGATATCCAACTCCTTCCCATTGCAATCCTGAGACCCTTCCGATAGCAGAGATGTGATATCTCAATGCTTATACCAAACCTGAGACCCTTCCTGTGGCATGAGATGTCATATACAACTCCTTCCCATTCCAATCCTGAGACCCTTCCTATAGCATGAGATGTGATATCTCAATGCTTATACCAAACCTGAGACCCTTCCTATAGCATGAGATGAGATATCCAACTCCTTCCCATTCCAATCCTGAGACCCTTCCTATAACATGAGATGTGATGTCTCAATGCTTCTAATACCAAAACTGAGATCCTTCCTATGGCATGAGATGTGATATCCAACTCCTTCCCATTCCAATCCTGAGACCCTTCCTATACCATGAGATGTGATATCTCAATGCTTATAATACCAAACCTGGGACCCGCCCTATAACATGAGATATGATATCCAAATCCTTCCCCTTCCAAACCTGAGACCCTTCCTTTAGCATGAGATGTGATATCCAAATCCTTCCCATTCCAATCCTGAAACCCTTCCTATAGCATGAGATGTGATATCTCAATGTTTCTAATAAAAAACCTGAGACCCTTCCTATAGCAAGAGATGTGATATCCAAATCCTTCCCATTTCAATCTTGAGACCCTTCCTATAGCATGAGATGTGATATCCAACTCCTTCCCATTCCAACCTGAGACCCTTCCTATAGCATGAGAAGGGATATCCAACTCCTTCCCAATCCAATCCTGAGACCCTTCCGATAGCAGAGATGTGATATCTCAATGCTTATACCAAACCTGAGACCCTACCTTTAGCATGATGTGATATCCAAATCCTTCACATTCCAATCCTGAGACCCTTCCTATAACATGAGATGTGATATCTCAATGCTTCTAATAACAAACCTGAGATCCTTCCTATAACATGAGATGTGATATCCAACTCCTTCCCATTCCAAACCTGAGACCCTTCCGATAGCATGAGATGTGATATCTCAATGCTTCTAATAACAAACCTGAGATCCTTCCTATAACATGAGATGTGATATCCAACTCCTTCCCATTCCAAACCTGAGATCCTTCCTATAACATGAGATGTGATATCCAACTCCTTCCCATTCCAACCTGAGACCTTTCCTATAGCATGAGATGGGATATCCAACAACTCCTTCCAAATCCAATCCTGATACCCTTCCGATAGCATGAGATGTGATATCCCAATGCTTCTACAAAACCTGAGACCCATACCATGGCATGATGTGATATCAAACTCCCGTCCTATACCATGAGACTTGATATCTCAATGCTTCTAATACCAAACCTGAGACCGGTCAAATAACATGAGATGTGATATCCAAATCCTTCCCCTTCCAAACCTGAGACCCTTCCTTTAGCATGAGATGTGATATCCAAATCCTTCCCATTCCAATCCTTAAACCCTTCCTATAGCATGAGATGTGATATCTCAATGTTTCTAATAAAAAACCTGAGACCCTTCCTATAGCAAGAGATGTGATATCCAAATCCTTCCCATTCCAACCTGAGACCCTTCCTATAGCATGAGAAGGGATATCCAACTCCTTCCCATTCCAATCCTTAAACCCTTCCTATAGCATGAGATGTGATATCTCAATGCTTCTAATACCAAACCTGAGACCGGTCAAATAACATGAGATGTGATATCCAAATCCTTCCCCTTCCAAACCTGAGACCCTTCCTTTAGCATGAGATGTGATATCCAAATCCTTCCCATTCCAATCCTTAAACCCTTCCTATAGCATGAGATGTGATATCTCAATGTTTCTAATAAAAAACCTGAGACCCTTCCTATAGCAAGAGATGTGATATCCAAATCCTTCCCATTCCAACCTGAGACCCTTCCTATAGCATGAGAAGGGATATCCAACTCCTTCCCATTCCAATCCTTAAACCCTTCCTATAGCATGAGATGTGATATCTCAATGTTTCTAATAAAAAACCTGAGACCCTTCCTATAGCAAGAGATGTGATATCCAAATCCTTCCCATTCCAACCTGAGACCCTTCCTATAGCATGAGAAGGGATATCCAACTCCTTCCCATTCCAATCCTGAGATCCTTCCTATAACATGAGATGTGATATCCAATTCCTTCCCATTCCAAACCTGAGACCCTTCCTATTGGATGAGATGTGATATCCAACTCCTTCCCATTCCAAACCTGAGACCCTTCCTACACCATAAGATGTGATATCTCAATGCTTCTAATACTGTTAAGACGGATTTCTGAACTCTGTCCTGGTGGCGCAGAGGTTCAGAAGGCCAACCTAATTACTTGGAACAGGGTAACCTCTGGACAAGCCAGACCAATCAAGGTAGCGATCGCGGCGGTCAAGACTAGGTCTCAAGAGGGGTGAGGGTGACTGAAAGCCCGCAATGAGCACACAAAGCAAGAGCGCTTACAAACTACTCCAAACAGTTGTTTATATCAAAAATAGATACACATTTATTATAAGGCCTTGAAACTAATAACCACAGTAAAAGCAGCAATATACAACGATATTAAACCAACACATACACTATCCACCCAATATATATACAGAATACACAGTTTCACAGCATTAGCAGCACGAAATATGTTATCCACCTGCAGGGGAAGGAAAACAGGCAGTGCGAACCAATGCGAGTGATATGTCCGCCTTCTGAGGCCCCTAACTGGATGGTAGTCCAATCCCTACGAAGAGTGGAGCCTAGCGCTCAAAAGTACCTGCACACGCCGGTGCCAATGGGCAGAAGGTGAAGCTCTTCGGAGGACGTTGAACAGCTCTGTAGGGAGCTCTAATGAAGGAGAACACGGTCCGCGACTCTAGCGCAGCCTCCACTGTGAGGCAGAAGCAGGGCGCGAGTACGGACAAGGGGTGCTGTATTCACAGCGGGGAAAAGCAAAGGGCACTGCAGGAGGGCGACCAGATCCTAGCTAATCTACTCACCGGTCCCCGAAGCAAGCAGGCCCGAGCTTCTCCTCGATAGATGCAGCTTCTGGCAGGTTCTGAAGAGCAGGGAACGTCTCGTCGTCGTGCAGAGTAAAAAGACGTCCCGATCGAAGAAACAAGCACAGTTTTGTCGCCACCGCAGGACAACGGGACGGCCGGGTGTATTCAAGCCAAACGAGCACCGCTCACCTCTAGCTTAGGACTGCTAAGCAAACGAAGCGTGTGAGCATGCCCCGGACTCAGAATACCACCCAACCTGTCGGCGATTACAGAGCAGGCCTCCTTAGTAAGCTGGTCAGTCAACTGGATGGCCCAGAGACACTTCCGAAGGCTTACAGCAGGAGTTGATGAAGGTGCCGGGAATAGCTGGTCCTGCTATTCCAATAGGTCGAAGCGCCAGTACAGGCCTTCTTGTTCGATCTTAGGTGGAAAGGGCTTCACCGGACGACAGCAATGAGGAGCAGAAGTTCTTCAGGGGGTCACCAGCGATTCCTCGGTCCAGCCTCGTGTTCGCAGGATACTTGGCTCCTGTATCCCTGGGTTCGTAAGAACTCAGGAGATCGACATGGCAGTGGTGTTTCCAGCTCCCTCTTATCCACGGTTCCCTTCGCGCCAAAACGGAGGGGAGCCAATGGGAGATCCGCTCATCAACACACATACCATACGTGGACCAATCACGGACCACAGTGGTCCCAGGCATTCACACCACCCTAGACTCTCTGGCACCCAGGATGTGTATTGGGACCAGACAGCCCAGCCCACATCCTGGGGGCACTCAAACGACATGTAGAAGCCCGCGAAAGCAACCGTGTTTCGCGGGAAACTACATGCCCAAATAAGGAAGGCCCCGGGTCGCCTGACCCGGGGGAAGGTAAAGGGAGCAAGACGGACAGTGGACGAGACAAAGGAGCCTCGTGGTCCGGCCATTTTGGGTAGCCGGGCCACCCTTTTGTGTTCGCGGCAAAAAGGTGCTCAGAACGGCAAAAGGAGCTCAAAATAAACCAAATGATCGCTGCCACCAGTCCAGTCCCTGAATGACTTGCACCGATCCAAAAACCATCCTACAAGAGTGTCTAGGGTCTGTAGAAGGCTAGAGACCCAAGAGAGCTGTAACTTAGCTTACAGTGCCCTCTTGTGTCGTGTTGCACTAAAATGGCGACACGATAAAAGAAACTACGGGAAACAGCGTTCCCCGGTACTGACTGTCTTAAGGGCATGTCAGTTTCCCCGTAAGAAAGGAGCGAAAGCCCAGAGGAGTACAGCAGAAGGCTGCACTTCTCTGGCAAAGTCAAGAAAACAGGTTGAAAACAATAGCAAAAAGTTTAGGGGTTGCCACATGGAAGGAAAGTTCCCTACAATAACGAAATCTTTCCTAACACTCGCCCCTCCCAGACTATGGACAGGGGGAACTAATCCACCCCTGGATGAGTCTCTTGTTCAGGTCGGTAAAACATTCTGGACAACCCATCAGCATTGCTATGTTGGACACCTGGCCTATGCTCAATAGTGAAGTCGAAGCCTTGTAGACTTATGGACCACCTAAGCAACTTTGGATTCTCCCCCTTCATGTTCATTAGCCACTTTAACGGCTTATGGTCAGTCTGCACAGTGAAGTGGGTCCCATAGAGGTAGGGCCGCAGCTTCCTTAGGGCCCACACAACAGAGAAACATTCTTTCTCTACCGTGGACCATCTGAGCTCTCTGTCCTTAAGCTGGCGACTAATAAAACCGATAGGGTGTTCCTTACCCTTCTCATCTACTTGTGATAGTACAGCTCCTATCCCAGTGTCAGAGGCATCCGTCTGCACGATAAAAGGTCTTTGATAATCAGGGGCCCTGAGCACAGGGGCCTGGCACAAGGAGTCTTTCAAGCCATTGAAGGCCTTCTCACACTCGTCAGTCCAAGTTACCTTCTTGGGTTTCTTCGGAGTTGTGAGGGCAGTCAGAGGAGCAGCTATGGTGCCATAGTCTGCCATAAAATTGCGGTAATAACCCGTGAGTCCTAAGAAGGCTCTCACTTGGGTTTGTGTAGTGGGGGTAGGCCAGTCTTGTACTGCTTGTACTTTACTGGGGAGAGGCTGTATCCTTCCTCCACCTACTTCATGCCCAAGGTAAACCACTGAGCCTTGTCCAATCTGGCATTTACTCGCCTTTATGGTCAAGTGGGCTTTCTGAAGAGCCTGGAGCACAATCCCGAGGTGTTTCACATGGTCTTCCCAGGTGGCACTGAAAACTGCTATATCGTCCAGATATGCAAGACAGAATTCGTCCAACCCATTCAACACATGATTCACAAGCCTCTGGAAAGTGGCAGGTGCATTCTTCAATCCGAACGGCATTACCCGGAATTGGTAAAGCCCGTCGGGAGTTGAAAATGCTGTCTTCTCCTTGGCATGTTCTGCTAAAGCTATTTGCCAATAGCCCGCAGTCAGGTCAAACGTGCTGAGGTACTTGGAGGCACCCAAGGTATCCACCAGCTCGTCAGTTCGAGGCAAGGGGTGAGCGTCTGTCTTGGTGACAGCATTCAGAGCCCTGTAATCCACGCAGAACCTCAATTCAGAAGTGCCTGCTTTTGGAACCAGAACCACAGGACTGGACCAAGGACTACTAGAGGGTTCAATCACCCCAAGGTCTAACATCTTGTTGACCTCGGTCTTAATATAAGACCGTACTTTATCCGACATCCTGTATCCCCTACTTTTGGTAGGTACACTGTCTCCTGTGTCAATGTTATGTTTGCACCAAGGTGTCAAACCAGGCGACTGTGAAAACAGGGGGGAAAACTGCCTAAGCAAACTTTTCACCTCAGCCTGCTGATCAGAAGTCAGGTGAGGGGCCACTCGGACACCCTCAACGGAGCTATCTGAAGGACCGCTTTGGAACAGGTCGGGAAGAGGTTCTGACTCCTCTTCCTCAACGTCTGACGCCAGTAGCAGTGCTGCGATTTCGACTCTTGGGACGAAAGCCTTCAGCCTATTTACGTGGAACACTTTTGGAGCCTGTCCAGGCCTTCCAAGGTCCACTAAATAGTTCACCTCACCCAGGGGCTCCACCACTGTGTAAGGGCCTGACCATTTGTCCTGTAAAGCGCGAGGCCTTATAGGGTTCATGATCAGGACTTGCTGACCAGGGGTAAAGTGAATTAAGGAAGCTTTCTGGTCGTACCAATGTTTCACCAGCGCTTGTCCGGCCTTCAACTTTTCACTAGCCAAGCCCATCAGGAGTACCATCCGTTTTCTGAGCCCTAGCACATAGTCAACTACATTGGTAGTAACAGGGGGAGTGGGCATCTCCCATCCCTCTTTGACGATGGCTAAGGGTCCCCGTACGGGATGACCGAACAGAAGTTCGAAGGGGCTGAAGCCAACACCCTCCTGTGGTACCTCTCTGTAGGCAAACAACAAGCATGGTAAAAGAAGGTCCCATTTCCTCCTCTGGGGCTCCTCCAGAGCCCCAATCATGCTCTTTAGCGTTCTGTTGAAACGCTCCACCAGACCATTGGTCTGGGGGTGGTATGCAGAAGAGAACTTGTAGGTGACCCCACATTCTTTCCACATAGCCTGCATATACTTCGACATAAAGTTGCTGCCACGATCTGACACAACTTCTTTAGGGAAGCCAACCCTAGTAAATATGCCGAGTAACGCTTTTGCAACTGACTTGGCAGTTACAGTCTTTAATGGGATGGCCTCAGGATACCTGGTTGCATGGTCGACCAGCACCAGGATAAACCTATTGCCTGAGGATGTTTGCGGGTCAAGGGGACCAACGATGTCGATCCCTACCCTTTCAAATGGTACCCCCACAACTGGGAGCGGTACCAACGGAGCTTGGATTGTCGCGCCAACCTTACCAGACAACTGGCAGGAGGCACAACTCCGGCAGTGACTTTCTACTTGCACCCCCATCTTGGGCCAGTAGAAGTGCATAGATAACCTTTGCTTGGTCCTCTTCATTCCAAGGTGACCAGCAAGGGGAACTTCATGCGCCAACTGCAGGAGGAAGGGTCTAACAGAAAGGGGAACCACCAACCTCCTATGGTCTCCTTCTGTAGACTCTGTGGGCTCACTGTACAGGAGTCCACCTTCCCAATAAATCCGATGCTTCCCAGGAGGTTCACCCTCAAGCTGGGAGCAGGCCTGTCTCCTTAGGCCTTCCAGAGATGGGCACTCACGTTGGCCCTTACTGAAGTCGTCCCTATCAGGACCTCCTTCAACTAACAAGTCTTTTAGTTCAGGATGGTCGTTGGGGTCGAACACTTCAGGCATCGCCACCTCCTCGTCAGGCTCGGGCGATTGACCAACTCCCTCCACCGCAGTGGTAGGCGAGTTCGGGGGAATATTCTCTTTCCCCCGTCGGGACTTGTTGACTCCTTTCGCCTTGGGTTTCCCCTTCGGCTGGGGCGGCGTATTGGACTTGGCCAATGCTGCCCGTGCTTGAGACCGTGTGTAGGGTCTTTCGGCAGTGTCTCCTACGAGCCCTAGAGCTCTGAGATCATTGCCCAACAAGACCTTTCCCGGGACGTTTCTCTGAATGCTCACTGGAATCCTAACTGCTGTACCATTTAAAGTTAGATTAACAGGGATCACGGGAAACATACGGAGGGGGCCGTCAGCCAACTTAGTGGGCATCAGAGTAGCTCTGGCAACTTCCTCTGAGTCTACCAAGGTAGAATCCACTACAGTTCGACTGCACCCACTATCCCTAAGAGCTGGAGTATCCACTCCATTGATCAGCACACTGTCTTTAAAGTAGTGCTTGGTATTATCCGGAATCCTAGCATACGCCTCTGCGACTTTAGGCTCCCAGGAACCCAGGGACACTAAAACTACCTCAGCCTCTATTCCGCTGGGAAATGAGTCTGAGGAGAAGGATGCTCCTGTAATCTCTTCTTCCTCGTAGGAGGAGAAGGCCAGATTAGCGGAGTGGACCCCCAAAGGTCTAACCTTACAACGGGGATCCCCCTTCACATGGTCAGTTGCTCCACAAGAAAAACAAGCCCCATTGGGTCTGTTTACGTAGGGAGGCTTATTATAACCAGAGTTCTGTTTCGGAGGCGAACCTCCACTACCCTGTGAGTTCTCGGATGGCTTACCCTTATTTTTCTTTTTGTGGCCCTTATGGGAAGAAGATTTAGCAGATTCCCCACCCTCCACATCTTTGGACTTTTTCCCTTCCTCCTGCTTACCAGGATGAGTTTTGTCCTTATGGGACACTCGATGTGACACCCATAAGTCTGCTGCAATGGCCAGCTTCTTAGGATCTATCTCCTTTGAATCGGCCAAATGCTGCTTAAGCTCCGGGGAAGAAGAAGCAAAAATGTGTTCCAGCATGACCAGATTGATCATGCCTTCGAAGGTAGAAACCTTATAACCTTCAACCCAGCCAGTCAAGTTTTTCAGGGACTCAGCTACATACGACACCCAAGTACCACCTTCCTTTTTCTTATACTCTCTAAACCTTTTCAAATATTGGGTCGGAGTCTTCCCAAACTTTAAAATGAGAGTCTGCTTCAACATTGCAAAATCAGCGCGCTCAGCCTTCGACATTTCCATAATGGCACTGCAACCAGAATGGGGCAGTCTGCTGAGTAACCATGCAATCTTATCCGCATTATCAACCTCTTGAACCTCGCATGCATACTCAAACGCATTTAACCAGTCCATAATGTCATTTCGTTCCTCATACACACTGAGCAGATCTTTTGGAAACCGTGGATGAGAGGAAGCCCCAGAACCATGTCCAGGACCCTTGGACCCATTTGCGAACTGAAGCTTGGCCAGTTCCAACTGGTGATCCCTGTCTTTTTGTTTTTCTGCCTGGTCGATTTTCAGTTTGGCTATGCTGAATTCAAGCTCCTGCTGCCTAAACCGCAGCTCTTGCTTCTTGAATTCAAGCATAGCCTCCCCATCAACACTGGCAGAGGAAACGTTAGACATTACATCCTCCCTGTCCTCGTGGTCGTGATGGATCAGTGCAGCGGCAGAACCGTCGGTTCTGCCAGTGAGAGCAGCCCCACCACCTTCTGCACTGTCCTCGGAAGTTATAGCGTCAAGCTGCGCTTCTTGCCACGCCACGATTCTCTGGATCATTTCCAATTTAGTGCCTTGAGAGGAAACCCCTCTCTCCGCACACATCTTCTTCAATGTTTCAGATTTCGAAGCATTTAAGGTTAATAAAGTATTCGTTTCCATACTGTCGATAGGACTATGGCCTTTTTAACGTTATATTCAATACTTTACTGCGTGTCCTGGTTGGAATAACCTGAAAACGCCTTAGCTCGTGCGCAACACTGGATACCTTCAGTCGTATCCCACCGCTGCCACCAATTTGTTAAGACGGATTTCTGAACTCTGTCCTGGTGGCGCAGAGGTTCAGAAGGCCAACCTAATTACTTGGAACAGGGTAACCTCTGGACAAGCCAGACCAATCAAGGTAGCGATCGCGGCGGTCAAGACTAGGTCTCAAGAGGGGTGAGGGTGACTGAAAGCCCGCAATGAGCACACAAAGCAAGAGCGCTTACAAACTACTCCAAACAGTTGTTTATATCAAAAATAGATACACATTTATTATAAGGCCTTGAAACTAATAACCACAGTAAAAGCAGCAATATACAACGATATTAAACCAACACATACACTATCCACCCAATATATATACAGAATACACAGTTTCACAGCATTAGCAGCACGAAATATGTTATCCACCTGCAGGGGAAGGAAAACAGGCAGTGCGAACCAATGCGAGTGATATGTCCGCCTTCTGAGGCCCCTAACTGGATGGTAGTCCAATCCCTACGAAGAGTGGAGCCTAGCGCTCAAAAGTACCTGCACACGCCGGTGCCAATGGGCAGAAGGTGAAGCTCTTCGGAGGACGTTGAACAGCTCTGTAGGGAGCTCTAATGAAGGAGAACACGGTCCGCGACTCTAGCGCAGCCTCCACTGTGAGGCAGAAGCAGGGCGCGAGTACGGACAAGGGGTGCTGTATTCACAGCGGGGAAAAGCAAAGGGCACTGCAGGAGGGCGACCAGATCCTAGCTAATCTACTCACCGGTCCCCGAAGCAAGCAGGCCCGAGCTTCTCCTCGATAGATGCAGCTTCTGGCAGGTTCTGAAGAGCAGGGAACGTCTCGTCGTCGTGCAGAGTAAAAAGACGTCCCGATCGAAGAAACAAGCACAGTTTTGTCGCCACCGCAGGACAACGGGACGGCCGGGTGTATTCAAGCCAAACGAGCACCGCTCACCTCTAGCTTAGGACTGCTAAGCAAACGAAGCGTGTGAGCATGCCCCGGACTCAGAATACCACCCAACCTGTCGGCGATTACAGAGCAGGCCTCCTTAGTAAGCTGGTCAGTCAACTGGATGGCCCAGAGACACTTCCGAAGGCTTACAGCAGGAGTTGATGAAGGTGCCGGGAATAGCTGGTCCTGCTATTCCAATAGGTCGAAGCGCCAGTACAGGCCTTCTTGTTCGATCTTAGGTGGAAAGGGCTTCACCGGACGACAGCAATGAGGAGCAGAAGTTCTTCAGGGGGTCACCAGCGATTCCTCGGTCCAGCCTCGTGTTCGCAGGATACTTGGCTCCTGTATCCCTGGGTTCGTAAGAACTCAGGAGATCGACATGGCAGTGGTGTTTCCAGCTCCCTCTTATCCACGGTTCCCTTCGCGCCAAAACGGAGGGGAGCCAATGGGAGATCCGCTCATCAACACACATACCATACGTGGACCAATCACGGACCACAGTGGTCCCAGGCATTCACACCACCCTAGACTCTCTGGCACCCAGGATGTGTATTGGGACCAGACAGCCCAGCCCACATCCTGGGGGCACTCAAACGACATGTAGAAGCCCGCGAAAGCAACCGTGTTTCGCGGGAAACTACATGCCCAAATAAGGAAGGCCCCGGGTCGCCTGACCCGGGGGAAGGTAAAGGGAGCAAGACGGACAGTGGACGAGACAAAGGAGCCTCGTGGTCCGGCCATTTTGGGTAGCCGGGCCACCCTTTTGTGTTCGCGGCAAAAAGGTGCTCAGAACGGCAAAAGGAGCTCAAAATAAACCAAATGATCGCTGCCACCAGTCCAGTCCCTGAATGACTTGCACCGATCCAAAAACCATCCTACAAGAGTGTCTAGGGTCTGTAGAAGGCTAGAGACCCAAGAGAGCTGTAACTTAGCTTACAGTGCCCTCTTGTGTCGTGTTGCACTAAAATGGCGACACGATAAAAGAAACTACGGGAAACAGCGTTCCCCGGTACTGACTGTCTTAAGGGCATGTCAGTTTCCCCGTAAGAAAGGAGCGAAAGCCCAGAGGAGTACAGCAGAAGGCTGCACTTCTCTGGCAAAGTCAAGAAAACAGGTTGAAAACAATAGCAAAAAGTTTAGGGGTTGCCACATGGAAGGAAAGTTCCCTACAATAACGAAATCTTTCCTAACAAATACCAAACCTGAGACCCTTCCTATAGCAAGAGATGTGATATCCAAATCCTTCCCATTCCAACCTGAGACCCTTCCTATAGCATGAGAAGGGATATCCAACTCCTTCCCATTCCAATCCTGAGATCCTTCCTATAACATGAGATGTGATATCCAATTCCTTCCCATTCCAAACCTGAGACCCTTCCTATTGGATGAGATGTGATATCCAACTCCTTCCCATTCCAATCCTGAAACCCTTCCGATAGCATGAGATGTGATATCTCAATGTTTCTAATAAAAAACCTGAGACCCTTCATTTAGCAAGAGATGTGATATCCAAATACTTCCCATTTCAATCTTGAGACCCTTCCTATAACATGAGATATGATATCCAACTCCTTCCCATTCCAACATGAGACCCTTCCTATAGCATGAGAAGGGATGTCCAACTCCTTCCCAATCCAATCCTGAGACCCTTCCGATAGCAGAGATGTGATATCTCAATGCTTATACCAAACCTGAGACCCTTCCTTTAGCATGAGATTTGATATCCAAATCCTTCACATTCCAATCCTGAGAGCCTTCCTATAGCATGAGATTCAATGCTTCTAATACCAAAACTGAGATGCTTCCTATAACATGAGATGTGATATCCAACTCCTTCCCATTCCAAACCTGAGACCCTTCCGATAGCATGAGATGTGATATCTCAATGCTTCTACAACCAAACATGAGAACCATCCTATAACATGAGATGTGAAATCCCAATCCTTCCCTTCCCAAACCTGAGACCCTTCCTATAGCTTGAGATGTGATATCAAACTCCTTCCCATTCCAATCCTGAAATAGCTTGAGATGTGATATCCAACTCCTTCCCATTCCAATCCTGAGACCCTTATTATACCATGAGATGTGATATCTCAAGGCTTCTAATACCAAACCTGAGACCCGTCCTAAAACATGAGATGTGAGATCCAAATCCTTCCCCTTCCAAACCTGAGACCTTTCCTTTAGCATATGTGATATCCAACTACTTCCCATTCCAATCCTGAGACACTTCCGATAGCATGAGATGTGATATCTCAATGCTTCTAATATCAAAACTGAAACCCTCCCTATAGCATGAGATGTGATATCCAACTCCTTCCCATTCCAACCTGAGACCCTTCCTATAGCATGAGAAGGGATATCCAACTCCTTCCCAATCCAATCCTGAGACCCTTCCGATAGCAGAGATGTGATATCTCAATGCTTATACCAAAGCTGAGACCCTTCCTATGGCATGAGATGTGATATCCAACACCTTGCCATTCAAATCCTGAGGCCCTCCCTATAACAAGAGATGTCATATCCAACTCCTTCCCATTCCAAACCTGAGACCCTTCCTTTAGCATGAGATGTGATATCCAAATCCTTCACATTCCAATCCGGAGACCCTTCCTATAACATGAGATGTGATATCCAACTCCTTCCCAATCCAATCCTGAGACCCTTCCGATAGCAGAGATGTGATATCTCAATGCTTATACCAAACCTGAGACCCTTCCTATAGCATGAGATGTGATATCCAACTCCTTCCGATTCCAATCCTGAGACCCTTCCTATAGCATGAGATGTGATATCGCAATGCTTCTACCAAAACTGAGACCCTTCCTTTAGCATGAGATGTGATATCCAAGTCCTTCCCATTCCAATCCTGAAACCCTTCCGATAGCATGAGATGTGATATCTCAATGTTTCTAATAAAAAACCTGAGACCCTTCATATAGCAAGAGATGTGATATCCAAATACTTCCCATTTCAATCTTGAGACCCTTCCTATAACATGAGATATGATATCCAACTCCTTCCCATCCCATTCCAACATGAGACCCTTCCTATAGCATGAGAAGGGATGTCCAACTCCTTCCCAATCCAATCCTGAGACCCTTCCGATAGCAGAGATGTGATATCTCAATGCTTATACCAAACCTGAGACCCTTCCTTTAGCATGAGATTTGATATCCAAATCCTTCACATTCCAATCCTGAGACCCTTCCTATAGCATGAGATGTGATATCTCAATGCTTCTAATACCAAACCTGAGATGCTTCCTATAACATGAGATGTGATATCCAACTCCTTCCCATTCCAAACCTGAGACCCTTCCGATAGCATGAGATGTGATATCCAACTCCTTCCCATTCCAATCCTGAGACCCTCCCTTTAGCATGAGATGTGATATCCAACTGCTTCCCATTCCAATCCTGAGACCCTTCTGATAGCATGAGATGTGATATCTCAATGCTTCTAATACCAAACCTGAGACCCTTCCTACAGCATGCGATGGGATATCTCAATGCTTCTAATATCAAACATGAGACCCGTCCTATAGCATGGGATGTGATATCTCAATACTTCTAATACCAAACCTGAGATCCTTCCGATAACATGAGATGTGATATCCAAATCCTTCCCCTTCCAAACCTGAGACCCTCCCTTTAGCATGAGATGTGATATCCAACTGCTTCCCATTCCAATCCTGAGACCCTTCTGATAGCATGAGATGTGATATCTCAATGCTTCTAATACCAAACCTGAGACCCTTCCTACAGCATGCGATGGGATATCTCAATGCTTCTAATATCAAACCTGAGACCCATCCTATAACATGAGATGGGATATCCAACTCCTTCCCGTTCCAAACCTGATACCCTTCCTATAGCATGAGATGTGATATCCAATTCCTTCCCATCCCAATCCTGAGACACCTCCGATAGCAGAGATGTGATATCTCAATGCTTATACCAAACCTGAGACTCTTCCTATAACATGAGATGTGATATCCAACTCCTTCCCGTTCCAAACCTGAGACCCTTCCTATAGCATGAGATGTGATATCCAACTCCTTCCCATTCCAATCCTGAGACCCTTCCGATAGCATGAGATGTGATATCTCAATGCTTCTAATACCAAACCTGTGATCCTTCCTATAACAAGAGATGTGATATCCAAATCCTTTCCCTTCCAAACCCGAGACCCTCCCTTTAGCATGAGATGTGATATCTCAATGCCTCTAATACCAAACCTGAGATCCTTCCGATAGCATGAGATGTGATATCTCAATGCTTCTAATACCAAACCTGAGATCCTTCCTATAACATGAGATGTGATATCCAAATCCTTCCCCTTCCATTCCTGAGACCCTCCCTTTAGCATGAGATGTGATATCCAACTCCTTCCCATTCCAATCCTGAGACCCTTCTGATAGCATGAGATGTGATATCTCAATGCCTCTAATAACAAACCTGAGATCCTACCTCTAACATGAAATGTGATATCCAACTCCTTCCCTTTCCAAACGTGAGACCCTCCCTATAGCATGAGATGTGATATCCAAGTCCTTCCCATTCCAATCCTGAGACCCTTCCTATAGCATGAGATGTGATATCTCAATGCTTCTAATACCAAACCTGAGACCCTTCCTATAACATAAGATGGGATATCCAACTCCTTCCCATTGCAATCCTGAGACCCTTCCGATAGCAGAGATGTGATATCTCAATGCTTATACCAAACCTGAGACCCTTCCTGTGGCATGAGATGTCATATACAACTCCTTCCCATTCCAATCCTGAGACCCTTCCTATAGCATGAGATGTGATATCTCAATGCTTATACCAAACCTGAGACCCTTCCTATAGCATGAGATGAGATATCCAACTCCTTCCCATTCCAATCCTGAGACCCTTCCTATAACATGAGATGTGATGTCTCAATGCTTCTAATACCAAAACTGAGATCCTTCCTATGGCATGAGATGTCATATAAAACTCCTTCCCATTCCAATCCTGAGACCCTTCCTATAGCATGAGATGTGAAATCGAACTCCTTCCCATTCCAATCCTGAGATCCTTCCGATAGCATGAGATGTGATATCTCAATGCTTCTAATACCAAACCTGAGATCATTCCTATAACACGAGATGTAATATCCAAATCCTTCCCCTTCCAAACCTGAGACCCTCCCTTTAGCATGAGATGTGATATCCAACTCCTTCCCATTCCAATCCTGAGACCCTTCCTATAGCATGAGATGTGATGTCTCAATGCTTCTAATACCAAACCTGAGATCCTTCCTATAACATGAGATGTGATATCCAACTCCTTCCCATTCCAATCCTGAGACACTTCCTATAGCATGAGAAGTGATATCTCCATGCTTATAACAAACCTGAGACCCTTCCTATAGCATGAGATGTAATATCCAAATCCTTCCCATTCCAATCCCTAGACCCTTCCTATAGCATGAAATGTGATATCTCAATGCTTATACCAAACCTGAGAGCCTACCTATAGCATGAGATGTGATATCCAAGTCCATCCCATTCCAATCCTTAGACCCTTCCTACAGCATGCGATGTGATATCTCAATGATTCTATTACCAAACCAGAGACCCGTCCTATAACATGAGATGGGATATCCAACTCCTTCCCATTCCAATCCTGAGCCACCTCCGATAGCAGAGATGTGCTATCTCAATGCTGATACCAAACCTGAGACCCTTCCTATAACATGAGATGTGATATCCAACTCCTTCCCGTTCCAAACCTGAGACCCTTCCTATAGCATATGTGATATCTAACTCCTTCCCATTCCAAACATGAGACCCTTCCTATAGCAAGAATGTAATATCCAACTCCTACCCATTCCAATCCTGAGACCATTCCTATAGCATGAGATGTGATATCTCAATGCTTCTAATACCAAACCTGAGATACTTCCTATGACATGAGATGTGATATCCAATTCCTTCCCATTCCAAACCTGAGATCCTTCCTACAGCATGCGATGTGATATCTCAATGCTTCTAATACCAAACCTGAGACCCGTCCTATAACATGAGATGGGATATCCAACTCCTTCCCATTCCATACCTGATACCCTTCATATAGCATGAGATGTGATATCCAACTCCTTCCCATCCCAATCCTGAGACACCTCCGATAGCAGAGATGTGATATCTCAATGCTTATACCAAACCTGAGACTCTTCCTATAACATGAGATGTGATATCCAACTCCTTCCCGTTCCAAACCTGAGACCCTTCCTATAGCATGAGATGTGATATCCAACTCCTTCCCATTCCAATCCTGAGACCCTTCCGATAGCATGAGATGTGATATCTCAATGCTTCTAATACCAAACCTGTGATCCTTCCTATAACATGAGATGTGATATCCAAATCCTTCCCCTTCCAAACCTGAGACCCTCCCTTTAGCATGAGTTGTGATATCCAACTCCTTCCCATTCCAATCCTGAGACCCTTCATACAGCATGAGATGTGATATCTCAATGCTTCTAATACCAAACCTGAGACCCTTCCTATAACATGAGATGGGAATATCCAACTCCTTCCCATTCCAATCCTGAGACCCTTCCGATAGCAGAGATGTGATATCTCAATGCTTATACCAAACCTGATATCCTTCCTATAACATGAGATGTGATATCCAACTCCTTCCCATTCCAATCCTGAGACCCTTCCTATAGCATGAGATGTAATATCTCACTGCTTATACCAAACGTGAGACCCTTCCTATAGCATGAGATGTGATATCCAACTCCTTCCCATTCCAATCCTGAGACCCTTCCTATAGCATGAGATGTGATATCTCAATGCTTCTAATATCAAACTTGAGACCCTCCCTATAGCATGAGTCGTGATATCCAAGTCCTTCCCATTCCAATCCTGAGACACTTCCTATAGCATGAGATGTGATATCTCAATGCTTCTAATACCAAACCTGAGACTCTTCCTATAACATGAGATGGGATATCCAACTCCTTCCCATTCCAATCCCGAGACCCTTCCGATAGCAGAGATGTGATATCTCAATGCTTATACCAAACCTGAGACCCGTCCTACGGCATGAGATGTCATATACAACTCCTTCCCATTCCAATCCTGAGAACCTTCCTATGGCATGAGATGTGATATCTCAATGCTTATACCAAACCTGAGACCCTTCCTATAGCATGAGATGTGATATCCAACTCCTTCCCATTCCAATCCTGAGACCCTTCCCATAGCATGAGATGTGATGTCTCAATGCTTCTAATACCAAACCTGAGATCCTTCCTATAACATGAGATGTGATATCCAACTCCTTCCATTCCAATCCTGAGACCCTTCCTATAGCATGAGATGTGAAATCTCAATGCTTATACCAAACCTGAGACCCTCCCTATAGCATGAGATGTGATACCCAACTCCTTCCCATTCCAATCCTGAGACCCTTCCTATAGCATGAGATGTGATATCTCAATGCCTCTAATACCGAACCTGAGATCCTTCCTCTAACATGAAATGTGATATCCAACTCCTTCCCTTTCCAAACCTGAGAGCCTATCTATAGCATGAGATGTGATATCCAAGTCCTTCCCATTCCAATCCTTAGACCCTTCCTACAGCATGCAATATGATATCTCAATGATTCTAATAACAATCCTGAGACCCGTCCTATAACATGAGATGGGATATCCAACTCCTTCCCATTCCAATCCTGAGACACTTCCGATAGCAGAGATGTGATATCTCAATGCTTATACCAAACCTGAGACCCTTCCTATAACATGAGATGTGATATCCAACTCCTTCCCATTCCAAACCTGAGACCCTTCCTTTAGCATGAGATGTGATATCCAGCTCCTTCCCATTCCAATCCTGAGACACTTCTGATAGCATGAGATGTGATATCTCAATGCTTCTAATATCAAAACTGAGACCCTCCCTATAGCATGATATGTGATATCTAAGTCCTTCCCATTCCAATCCTGAGACCCTTCCTATAGCATGAGATGTGATATCTCAATGCTTCTACCAAACCTGAGACCCCTCCTTTAGCATGAGATGTGATATCCAACTCCTTCCCATTCCAATCCTGAGACCCTTCCTATAGCATGAGATTTGATATCTCAATACTTCTAATACCAAACCTGAGATCCTTCCGATAACATGAGATGTGATATCCAAATCCTTCCCCTTCCAATCCTGAGACCCTTCTGATAGCATGAGATGTAATATCTCAATGCTTCTAATACCAAACCTGAGATCCTTCCGATAGCTTGAGATGTGATATCTCAATGCTTCTAATACCAAACCTGAGATCCTTCCTATAACATGAGATGTGATATCCAAATCCTTCCCCTTCCAAACCTGAGACCCTCCCTTTAGCATGAGATGTGATATCCAACTCCTTCCCATTCCAATTCTGAGCCCCTTCCTATACCATGAGACTTGATATCCAACTCCTTCCCATTCCAATTCTTAGCCCCTTCCTATACGATGAGACTTGATATCTCAATGCTTCTAATACCAAACCTGAGACCCGTCCTATAACATGAGATGTGATATCCAAATCCTTCCCCTTCCAAACCTTAGACCCTTCCTTTATCATGAGATGTGATATCCAACTCCTTCCCATTCCAATCCTGAGACCCTTCCGATATCATGAGATGTGATATCTCAATGCTTCTAATATCAAACTTGAGATACTCCCTATAGCATGAGATGTGATATCCAAGTCCTTCCCATTCCAATCCTGAGACCCTTCCTATAGCTTGAGATGTGATATCCAACTCCTTCCCATTCCAATTCTGAGCCCCTTCCTATACCATGAGACTTGATATCTCAATGCTTCTAATACCAAACCTGAGACCCGTCCTATAACATGAGATGTGATATACAAATCCTTCCACTTCCAAACCTTAGACCCTTCCTTTATCATGACATGTGATATCCAACTCCTTCCCATTCCAATCCTGAGACCCTTCCGATATCATGAGATGTGATATCTCAATGCTTCTAATATCAAACTTGAGACCCTCCCTATAGCATGAGATGTGATATCCAAGTCCTTCCCATTCCAATCCTGAGACCCTTCCTATAGCATGAGATGTGATATCTCAATGCTTCTAATACCAAACCTGAGACCCTTCCTATAACATGAGATTGGAATATCCAACTCCTTCCCATTCCAACCCTGAGACCCTTCCGATAGCAGAGATGTGATATCTCAATTCTTATACCAAACCTGAGATCCTTCCTATAACATGAGATGTGATATCCAACTCCTTCCCATTCCAATCCTGAGACACTTCCTATAGCATGAGATGTGATATCTCACTGCTTATACCAAACCTGAGACCCTTCCTATAGCATGAGATGTGATATCCAACTCCTTCCCATTCCAATCCTGAGACCCTTCCTATAGCATGAGATGTGATATCTCAATGCTTCTAATATCAAACTTGAGAGCCTCCCTATAGCATGAGATGTGATATCCAAGTACTTCCCATTCCAATCCTGAGACACTTCCTATAGCATGAGATGTGATATCTCAATGCTTCTAATACAAAACCTGAGACTCTTCCTATAACATGAGATGGGATATCCAACTCCTTCCCATTCCAATCCTGAGACCCTTCCGATAGCAGAGATGTGATATCTCAATGCTTATATCAAACCTGAGACCCTTCCTACGGCATGAGATGTCATATACAACTCCTTCCCATTCCAATCCTGAGACCCTTCCTATAGCATGAGATGTGATATCTCAATGCTTATACCAAACCTGAGACCCTTCCTATAGCATGAGATGTGATATCCAACTCCTTCCCATTCCAATCCTGAGACCGTTCCTATAGCATGAGATGTGATATCTCAATGCTTATACCAAACCTGAGACCCTTCCTACGGCATGAGATGTCATATACAACTCCTTCCCATTCCAATCCTGAGACCCTTCCTATAGCATGAGATGTGATATCTCAATGCTTATACCAAACCTGAGACCCTTCCTATAGCATGAGATGTGATATCCAACTCCTTCCCATTCCAATCCTGAGACCCTTCCTATAGCATGAGATGTGATATCTCAATGCTTCTACCAAACCTGAGACCCTTCCTTTAGCATGAGATGTGATATCCAACTCCTTCCCATTCCAATCCTGAGACCCTTCCTATAGCATGAGATGTGATATCTCAATACTTCTAATATCAAACCTGAGATCCTTCCGATAACATGAGATGTGATATCCAAATCCTTCCCCTTCCAATCCTGAGACCCTTCTGATAGCATGAGATGTGATATCTCAATGCTTCTAATACCAAACCTGAGATCCTTCCGATAGCATGAGATGTGATATCTCAATGCTTCTAATACCAAACCTGAGATCCTTCCTATAACATGAGATGTGATATCCAAATCCTTCCCCTTCCAAACCTGAGACCCTCCCTTTAGCATGAGATGTGATATCCAACTCCTTCCCATTCCAATTCTGAGCCCCTTCCTATACCATGAGACTTGATATCCAACTCCTTCCCATTCCAATTCTGAGCCCCTTCCTATACCATGAGACTTGATATCTCAATGCTTCTAATACCAAACCTGAGACCCGTCCTATAACATGAGATGTGATATCCAAATCCTTCCCCTTCCAAACCTTAGACCCTTCCTTTATCATGAGATGTGATATCCAACTCCTTCCCATTCCAATCCTGAGACCCTTCCGATATCATGAGATGTGATATCTCAATGCTTCTAATATCAAACTTGAGACCCTCCCTATAGCATGAGATGTGATATCCAAGTCCTTCCCATTCCAATCCTGAGACCCTTCCTATAGCTTGAGATGTGACATCCAACTCCTTCCCATTCCAATTCTGATCCCCTTCCTATACCATGAGACTTGATATCTCAATGCTTCTAATACCAAACCTGAGACCCGTCCTATAACATGAGATTTGATATCCAAATCCTTCCCCTTCCAAACCTTAGACCCTTCCTTTATCATGAGATGTGATATCCAACTCCTTCCCATTCCAATCCTGAGACCCTTCCGATATCATGAGATGTAATATCTCAATGCTTCTAATATCAAACTTGAGACCCTCCCTATAGCATGAGATGTGATATCCAAGTCCTTCCCATTCCAATCCTGAGACCCTTTCTATAGCATGAGATGTGATATCTCAATGCTTCTAATACCAAACCTGAGACCCTTCCTA
This sequence comes from Ambystoma mexicanum, assembly GCF_040938575.1. Taxonomy (NCBI): domain Eukaryota; kingdom Metazoa; phylum Chordata; class Amphibia; order Caudata; family Ambystomatidae; genus Ambystoma; species Ambystoma mexicanum. The sequence continues at coordinate 568,618,673 of NC_090932.1, read as the reverse complement.
TAACATGAGATTGGAATATCCAACTCCTTCCCATTCCAATCCTGAGACCCTTCCGATTGCAGAGATGTGATATCTCAATTCTTATACCAAACCTGAGATCCTTCCTATAACATGAGATGTGATATCCAACTCCTTCCCATTCCAATTCTGAGCCCCTTCCTATACCATGAGACTTGATATCCAACTCCTTCCCATTCCAATTCTGAGCCCCTTCCTATACCATGAGACTTGATATCTCAATGCTTCTAATACCAAACCTGAGACCCGTCCTATAACATGAGATGTGATATCCAAATCCTTCCCCTTCCAAACCTTAGACCCTTCCTTTATCATGAGATGTGATATCCAACTCCTTCCCATTCCAATCCTGAGACCCTTCCGATATCATGAGATGTGATATCTCAATGCTTCTAATATCAAACTTGAGACCCTCCCTATAGCATGAGATGTGATATCCAAGTCCTTCCCATTCCAATCCTGAGACCCTTCCTATAGCTTGAGATGTGACATCCAACTCCTTCCCATTCCAATTCTGATCCCCTTCCTATACCATGAGACTTGATATCTCAATGCTTCTAATACCAAACCTGAGACCCGTCCTATAACATGAGATTTGATATCCAAATCCTTCCCCTTCCAAACCTTAGACCCTTCCTTTATCATGAGATGTGATATCCAACTCCTTCCCATTCCAATCCTGAGACCCTTCCGATATCATGAGATGTAATATCTCAATGCTTCTAATATCAAACTTGAGACCCTCCCTATAGCATGAGATGTGATATCCAAGTCCTTCCCATTCCAATCCTGAGACCCTTTCTATAGCATGAGATGTGATATCTCAATGCTTCTAATACCAAACCTGAGACCCTTCCTATAACATGAGATTGGAATATCCAACTCCTTCCCATTCCAATCCTGAGACCCTTCCGATTGCAGAGATGTGATATCTCAATTCTTATACCAAACCTGAGATCCTTCCTATAACATGAGATGTGATATCCAACTCCTTCCCATTCCAATCCTGAGACACTTCCTATAGCATGAGATGTGATATCTCACTGCTTATACCAAACCTGAGACCCTTCCTATAGCATGAGATGTGATATCCAACTCCTTCCCATTCCAATCCTGAGACCCTTCCTATAGCATGAGATGTGATATCTCAATGCTAATACCAAACCTGAGACCCTTCCTATAACATGAGATGGGATATCCAACTCCTTCCCATTCCAATCCTGAGACACTTCCGATAGCAGAGATGTGATATCTCAATGCTTATACCAGACCTTAGACCCTTCCTATAACATGAGATTGGATATCCAACTCCTTCCCGTTCCAATCCGGAGACCCTTCCTATAGCTTGAGATGTGATATCCAGCTCCTTCCCATTCCAATCCTGAGACACTTCCGATAGCATGAGATGTGATATCTCAATGCTTCTAATATCAAAACGGAAACCCTCCCTATAGCATGATATGTGATATCCAACTCCTTCCCATTCCAATCCTGAGACCCTTCCGTTAGCAGAGATGTTATATCTCAATGCTTATACCAAACCTGAGACCCTTCCTATGGCATGAGATGTCATATACAACTCCTTCCGATTCCAAACCTGAGACCCTTCCTATAGCATCAGATGGGATATCTCAATGCTAATACCAAACCTGAGATCCTTCCTATAACATGAGAGGTGATATCCAAATCCTTCCCCTTCCAAACCCGAGACCCTCCCTTTAGCATGAGATGTGATATCCAACTCCTTCCCATTCCAATCCCGAGACCCTTCTGATAGCATGCGATGTGATATCTCAATGCCTCTAATACCAAACCTGAGATCCTTCCGATAGCATGAGATGTGATATCTCAATGCTTCTAATACCAAACCTGAGATCCTTCCTATAACATGAGATGTGATATCCAAATCCTTCCCCTTCCAAACCTGAGACCCTCCCTTTAGCATGAGATGTGATATCCGACTCCTTCCCATTCCAATCCTGAGACCCTTCTGATAGCATGAGATGTGATATCTCAATGCCTCTAATACCAAACCTGAGATCCTTCCGATAGCATGAGATGTGATATCTCAATGCTTCTAATACCAAACCTGAGACCCTTCCTATAACATGAGATGTGATATCCAAGTCCTTCCCATTCCAATCCTGAGACCCTTCCTATAGCATGAGATGTGATATCGCAATGCTTCTAATACCAAACCTGAGACCCTTCCTATAACGGGATGGGATATCCAACTCCTTCCCATTCCAATCCTGAGACCCTTCCGATAGCATGAGATGTGATATCTCAATGCTTATACCAAACCTGAGACCCTTCCTATAGCATGAGATGTGATATCCAACTCCTTCCCATTCCAATCCTGAGACCCTTCCTATAGCATGAGATGTGATATCTCAATGCTTATACCAAACCTGAGACCCTTCCTACGGCATGAGATGTCATATACAACTCCTTCCCATTCCAATCCTGAGACCCTTCCTATAGCATGAGATGTGATATCTCAATGCTTATACCAAACCTGAGACCCTTCCTATAGCATGAGATGTGATATCCAACTCCTTCCCATTCCAATCCTGAGACCCTTCCTATAGCATGAGATGTGATATCTCAATGCTTATACCAAACCTGAGACCCTTCCTATAACATGAGATGGGATATCCAACTCCTTCCCATTCCAATCCTGAGACACTTCCGATAGCAGAGATGTGATATCTCAATGCTTATACCAGACCTTAGACCCTTCCTATAACATGAGATCGGATATCCAACTCCTTCCCGTTCCAATCCGGAGACCCTTCCTATAGCTTGAGATGTGATATCCAGCTCCTTCCCATTCCAATCCTGAGACACTTCCGATAGCATGAGATGTGATATCTCAATGCTTCTAATATCAAAACGGAAACCCTCCCTATAGCATGATATGTGATATCCAACTCCTTCCCATTCCAATCCTGAGACCCTTCCGATAGCAGAGATGTGATATCTCAATGCTTATACCAAACCTGAGACCCTTCCTATGGCATGAGATGTCATATACAACTCCTTCCGATTCCAAACCTGAGACCCTTCCTATAGCATCAGATGGGATATCTCAATGCTAATACCAAACCTGAGATCCTTCCTATAACATGAGAGGTGATATCCAAATCCTTCCCCTTCCAAACCCGAGACCCTCACTTTAGCATGAGATGTGATATCCAACTCCTTCCCATTCCAATCCCGACACCCTTCTGATAGCATGCGATGTGATATCTCGATGCCTCTAATACCAAACCTGAGATCCTTCCGATAGCATGAGATGTGATATCTCAATGCTTCTAATACCAAACCTGAGATCCTTCCTATAACATGAGATGTGATATCCAAATCCTTCCCCTTCCAAACCTGAGACCCTCCCTTTAGCATGAGATGTGATATCCGACTCCTTCCCATTCCAATCCTGAGACCCTTCTGATAGCATGAGATGTGATATCTCAATGCCTCTAATACCAAACCTGAGTTCCTTCCTATAACATGAGATGTGATATCTCAATGCTTCTAATAGTAAACCTGAGACCCTCCCTTTAGCATGAGATGTGATATCCGACTCCTTCCCATTCCAATCCTGAGACCCTTCTGATAGCATGAGATGTGATATCTCAATGCCTCTAATACCAAACCTGAGATCCTTCCGATAGCATGAGATGTGATATCTCAATGCTTCTAATACCAAACCTGAGACCCTTCCTATAACATGAGATGTGATATCCAAGTCCTTCCCATTCCAATTCTGAGCCCCTTCCTATACCATGAGACTTGATATCTCAATGCTTCTAATACCAAACCTGAGACCCGTCCTATAACATGAGATGTGATATCCAAATCCTTCCCCTTCCAAACCTTAGACCCTTCCTTTATCATGAGATGTGATATCCAACTCCTTCCCATTCCAATCCTGAGACCCTTCCGATATCATGAGATGTGATATCTCAATGCTTCTAATATCAAACTTGAGACCCTCCCTATAGCATGAGATGTGATATCCAAGTCCTTCCCATTCCAATCCTGAGACCCTTCCTATAGCTTGAGATGTGACATCCAACTCCTTCCCATTCCAATTCTGATCCCCTTCCTATACCATGAGACTTGATATCTCAATGCTTCTAATACCAAACCTGAGACCCGTCCTATAACATGAGATTTGATATCCAAATCCTTCCCCTTCCAAACCTTAGACCCTTCCTTTATCATGAGATGTGATATCCAACTCCTTCCCATTCCAATCCTGAGACCCTTCCGATATCATGAGATGTAATATCTCAATGCTTCTAATATCAAACTTGAGACCCTCCCTATAGCATGAGATGTGATATCCAAGTCCTTCCCATTCCAATCCTGAGACCCTTTCTATAGCATGAGATGTGATATCTCAATGCTTCTAATACCAAACCTGAGACCCTTCCTATAACATGAGATTGGAATATCCAACTCCTTCCCATTCCAATCCTGAGACCCTTCCGATTGCAGAGATGTGATATCTCAATTCTTATACCAAACCTGAGATCCTTCCTATAACATGAGATGTGATATCCAACTCCTTCCCATTCCAATCCTGAGACACTTCCTATAGCATGAGATGTGATATCTCACTGCTTATACCAAACCTGAGACCCTTCCTATAGCATGAGATGTGATATCCAACTCCTTCCCATTCCAATCCTGAGACCCTTCCTATAGCATGAGATGTGATATCTCAATGCTAATACCAAACCTGAGACCCTTCCTATAACATGAGATGGGATATCCAACTCCTTCCCATTCCAATCCTGAGACACTTCCGATAGCAGAGATGTGATATCTCAATGCTTATACCAGACCTTAGACCCTTCCTATAACATGAGATTGGATATCCAACTCCTTCCCGTTCCAATCCGGAGACCCTTCCTATAGCTTGAGATGTGATATCCAGCTCCTTCCCATTCCAATCCTGAGACACTTCCGATAGCATGAGATGTGATATCTCAATGCTTCTAATATCAAAACGGAAACCCTCCCTATAGCATGATATGTGATATCCAACTCCTTCCCATTCCAATCCTGAGACCCTTCCGTTAGCAGAGATGTTATATCTCAATGCTTATACCAAACCTGAGACCCTTCCTATGGCATGAGATGTCATATACAACTCCTTCCGATTCCAAACCTGAGACCCTTCCTATAGCATCAGATGGGATATCTCAATGCTAATACCAAACCTGAGATCCTTCCTATAACATGAGAGGTGATATCCAAATCCTTCCCCTTCCAAACCCGAGACCCTCCCTTTAGCATGAGATGTGATATCCAACTCCTTCCCATTCCAATCCCGAGACCCTTCTGATAGCATGCGATGTGATATCTCAATGCCTCTAATACCAAACCTGAGATCCTTCCGATAGCATGAGATGTGATATCTCAATGCTTCTAATACCAAACCTGAGATCCTTCCTATAACATGAGATGTGATATCCAAATCCTTCCCCTTCCAAACCTGAGACCCTCCCTTTAGCATGAGATGTGATATCCGACTCCTTCCCATTCCAATCCTGAGACCCTTCTGATAGCATGAGATGTGATATCTCAATGCCTCTAATACCAAACCTGAGATCCTTCCGATAGCATGAGATGTGATATCTCAATGCTTCTAATACCAAACCTGAGACCCTTCCTATAACATGAGATGTGATATCCAAGTCCTTCCCATTCCAATCCTGAGACCCTTCCTATAGCATGAGATGTGATATCGCAATGCTTCTAATACCAAACCTGAGACCCTTCCTATAACGGGATGGGATATCCAACTCCTTCCCATTCCAATCCTGAGACCCTTCCGATAGCATGAGATGTGATATCTCAATGCTTATACCAAACCTGAGACCCTTCCTATAGCATGAGATGTGATATCCAACTCCTTCCCATTCCAATCCTGAGACCCTTCCTATAGCATGAGATGTGATATCTCAATGCTTATACCAAACCTGAGACCCTTCCTACGGCATGAGATGTCATATACAACTCCTTCCCATTCCAATCCTGAGACCCTTCCTATAGCATGAGATGTGATATCTCAATGCTTATACCAAACCTGAGACCCTTCCTATAGCATGAGATGTGATATCCAACTCCTTCCCATTCCAATCCTGAGACCCTTCCTATAGCATGAGATGTGATATCTCAATGCTTATACCAAACCTGAGACCCTTCCTATAACATGAGATGGGATATCCAACTCCTTCCCATTCCAATCCTGAGACACTTCCGATAGCAGAGATGTGATATCTCAATGCTTATACCAGACCTTAGACCCTTCCTATAACATGAGATCGGATATCCAACTCCTTCCCGTTCCAATCCGGAGACCCTTCCTATAGCTTGAGATGTGATATCCAGCTCCTTCCCATTCCAATCCTGAGACACTTCCGATAGCATGAGATGTGATATCTCAATGCTTCTAATATCAAAACGGAAACCCTCCCTATAGCATGATATGTGATATCCAACTCCTTCCCATTCCAATCCTGAGACCCTTCCGATAGCAGAGATGTGATATCTCAATGCTTATACCAAACCTGAGACCCTTCCTATGGCATGAGATGTCATATACAACTCCTTCCGATTCCAAACCTGAGACCCTTCCTATAGCATCAGATGGGATATCTCAATGCTAATACCAAACCTGAGATCCTTCCTATAACATGAGAGGTGATATCCAAATCCTTCCCCTTCCAAACCCGAGACCCTCCCTTTAGCATGAGATGTGATATCCAACTCCTTCCCATTCCAATCCCGACACCCTTCTGATAGCATGCGATGTGATATCTCGATGCCTCTAATACCAAACCTGAGATCCTTCCGATAGCATGAGATGTGATATCTCAATGCTTCTAATACCAAACCTGAGATCCTTCCTATAACATGAGATGTGATATCCAAATCCTTCCCCTTCCAAACCTGAGACCCTCCCTTTAGCATGAGATGTGATATCCGACTCCTTCCCATTCCAATCCTGAGACCCTTCTGATAGCATGAGATGTGATATCTCAATGCCTCTAATACCAAACCTGAGTTCCTTCCTATAACATGAGATGTGATATCTCAATGCTTCTAATAGTAAACCTGAGACCCTCCCTTTAGCATGAGATGTGATATCCGACTCCTTCCCATTCCAATCCTGAGACCCTTCTGATAGCATGAGATGTGATATCTCAATGCCTCTAATACCAAACCTGAGATCCTTCCGATAGCATGAGATGTGATATCTCAATGCTTCTAATACCAAACCTGAGACCCTTCCTATAACATGAGATGTGATATCCAAGTCCTTCCCATTCCAATCCTGAGACCCTTCCTATAGCATGAGATGTGATATCGCAATGCTTCTAATACCAAACCTGAGACCCTTCCTATAACATGAGATGTGATATCCAAGTCCTTCCCATTCCAATCCTGAGACCCTTCCTATAGCTTGAGATGTGATATCCAACTCCTTACCATTCCAATTCTGAAACCCGTCCTATACCATGAGATGTGATATCTCAATGCTTCTAATACCAAACCTGAGACCCTTCCTATAACGAGATGGGATATCCAACTCCTTCCCATTCCAATCCTGAGACCCTTCCGATAGCAGAGATGTGATATCTCAATGCTTATACCAAACCTGAGACCCTTCCTATGGCAAGAGATGTCATATACAACTCCTTCCGATTCCAAACCTGAGACCCTTCCTATAGCATGAGATGGGATATCTCAATGCTTATACCAAACCTGAGACCCTTCCTATAGCATGAGATGTGATATCCAACTTCTTCCCATTCCAATCCTGAGACCCTTCCTATAGCTTGAGATGTGATATCCAACTCCTTCCCATTCCAATTCTGAGACCCTTCCCATAGCATGAGATGTGATATCTCAATGCTTCTAATACCAAACCTGAGACCCATCCTATAACATGAGATGTGATATCCAAGTCCTTCCCATTCCAATCCTAAGACCCTTCCTATAGCATGAGATGTGATATCTCAATGCTTCTAATACCAAACCTGAGTCCCTTCCTATAACATGAGATGTGATATCCAAGTCCTTCCCATTCTAATCCCGAGACCCTTCCTATAGCTTGAGATGTGATATCCAACTCCTTCCCATTCCAATTCTGAGACCCGTCCTATGCCATGAGATGTGATATCTCAATGCTTCTAATACCAAACCTGAGACCCTTCCTATAACGAGATGGGATATAACTCCTTCCCATTCCAATCCCGAGACCCTTCCCATAGCAGAGATGTGATATCTCAATGCTTATACCAAACCTGAGATCCTTCCTATGGCATGAGATGTCATATACAACTCCTTCCGATTCCAAACCTGAGACCCTTCCTATAGCATGAGATGTGATATCCAACTCCTTCCCATTCCAATCCTGAGACCCTTCCTATAGCTTGAGATGTGATATCCAACTCCTTCCCATTCCAATCCTGAGACCCTTCCTATAGCTTGAGATGTGATATCCAACTCCTTCCCATTCCAATCCTGAGACCTTTCCTATAGCATGAGATGTGATATCTCAATGCTTCTAATACCAAACCTGAGATCCTTCCTATAACATGAGATGTGATATCCAAATCCTTCCACTTCCAAACCTGAGACCCTCCCTTTAGCATGAGATGTGATATCCGACTCCTTCCCATTCCAATCCTGAGACCCTTCTGATAGCATGAGATGTGATATCTCAATGCCTCTAATACCAAACCTGAGATCCTTCCGATAGCATGAGATGTGATATCTCAATGCCTCTAATACCAAACGTGAGATCCTTCCTCTAACATGAAATGTGATATCCAACTCCTTCCCCTTCCAAACCTGAGAGCCTTCCTATAGCATGAGATGTGATATCCAAGTCCTTCCCATTCCAATCCTGAGACCCTTCCTATAACATGAGATGTGATATCCAACTCCTTCCCATTCCAACCTGAGACCCTTCCTATAGCATGAGATGGGATATCCAACTCCTTCCAGATCCAATCCTGATACCCTTCCGATAGCATGAGATGTGATATCCCAATGCTTCTACAAAACCTGAGACCCATACATGGCATGAGATGTGATATCAAACTCCTTCCCATTCCAATCCTGAGACCCTTCCTATAGCTTGAGATGTGATATCCAACTCCTTCCCATTCCAATTCTGAGACCCGTCCTATACCATGAGACTTGATATCTCAATGCTTCTAATACCAAACCTGAGACTGGTCCTATAACATGAGATGTGATATCCAAATCCTTCCCCTTCCAAACCTTAGACCCTTCCTTTATCATGAGATGTGATATCCAAGTCCTTCCCATTCCAATCCTGAGACCCTTCCTATAGCATGAGATGTGATATCTCAATGCTTCTAATACCAAACCTGAGACCCTTCCTATAACATGAGATGTGATATCCAAAACCTTCCCATTCCAATCCTGAGACCCTTCCTATAGCTTGAAATGTGATATCCAACTCCTTCCCATTCCAATTCTGAGACCCGTCCTATACCATGAGATGTGATATCTCAATGCTTCTAACACCAAACCTGAGACCCTTCCTATAACATGAGATGTGATATCCAAGTCCTTCCCATTCCAATCCTGAGACCCTTCCTATAGCATGAGATGTGATATCTCAATGCTTCTAATACCAAACATGAGACCCTTCCTATAGCATGAGATGGGATATCCAACTCCTTCCCATTCCAATCCTGAGACCCTTCCGATAGCAGAGATGTGATATCTCAATGCTTATACCAAACCTGAGACCCTTCCTATGGCATGAGATGTCATATACAACTCCTTCTGATTCCAAACCTGAGACCCTTCCTGTAGCATCAGATGGGATATCTCAATGCTAATACCAAACCTGAGATCCTTCCTATAACATGAGATGTGATATTCAAATTCTTCCCCTTCCAAACCCGAGACCCTCCCTTTAGCATGAGATGTGATATCCAACTCCTTCCCATTCCAATCCCGAGACCCTTCTGATAGAATGAGATGTGATATCTCAATGCCTCTAATACCAAACCTGAGATCCTTCCGATAGCATGAGATGTGATATCTCAATGCTTCTAATACCAAACCTGAGATCCTTCCTGTAACATGAGATGTGATATCCAAATCCTTCCCCTTCCAAACCTGAGACCCTCCCTTTAGCATGAGATGTGATATCCGACTCCTTCCCATTCCAATCCTGAGACCCTTCTGATAGCATGAGATGTGATATCTCAATGCCTCTAATACCAAACCTGAGATCCTTCCTATAACATGAGATGTGATATCTCAATGCTTCTAATACCCAACCTGAGACCCTCCCTTTAGCATGAGATGTGATATCCGACTCCTTCCCATTCCAATCCTGAGACCCTTCTGATATCATGAGATGTGATATCTCAATGCCTCTAATACCAAACCTGAGATCCTTCCGATAGCATGAGATGTGATATCTCAATGCATCTAATACCAAACCTGAGATCCTTCCTATAACATGAGATGTGATATCCAAATCCTTCCCCTTCCAAACCTAAGACCCTCCCTGTAGCATGAGATGTGATATCCAACTCCTTCCCATTCCGATCCTGAGATCCTTCTGATAGCATGAGATGTGATATCTCAATGCCTCTAATACCAAACCTGAGATCCTACCTATAACATGAGATGTGATATCCAACTCCTTCCCATTCCAACCTGAGACCCTTCCTATAGCATGAGATGGGATATCCAACTCCTTCCAAATCCAATCCTGATACCCTTCCGATAGCATGAGATGTGATATCCCAATGCTTCTACAAAACCTGAGACCCATACATGGCATGAGATGTGATATCAAACTCCTTCCCATTCCAATCCTGAGACCCTTCCTATAGCTTGAGATGTGATATCCAACTCCTTCCCATTCCAATTCTGAGACCCTTCTCATAGCATGAGATGTGATATCTCAATGCTTCTAATACCAAACCTGAGACCCTTCCTATAACATGAGATGTGATATCCAAGTCCTTCCCATTCCAATCCTGAGACCCTTCCTATAGCATGAGATGTGATATCTCAATGCTTCTAATACCAAACCTGAGATCCTTCCTATAACATGAGATGTGATATCCAAGACCTTCCCATTCCAATACTGAGACCCTTCCTATAGCTTGAGATGTGATATCCAACTCCTTCCCATTCCAATTCTGAGACCCGTCCTATACCATCAGATGTGAAATCTCAATGCTTCTAATACCAAACCTGAGACCCTTCCTATAACGAGATGGGATATCCAACTCCTTCCCATTCCAATCCTGAGACCCTTCAGATAGCAGAGATGTGATATCTCAATGCTTATACCAAACCTGAGACCCTTCCTATGGCATGAGATGTCATATACGACTCCTTCCGATTCCAAACCTGAGACCCTTCCTATAGCATGAGATGGGATATCTCAATGCTTATACCAAACCTGAGACCCTTCCTATAGCATGAGATGGGATATCCAACTCCTTCCAGATCCAATCCTGATACCCTTCCGATAGCATGAGATGTGATATCCCAATGCTTGTACCAAACCTGAGACCCATACATGGCATGAGATGTGATATCAAACTCCTTCCCATTCCAATTCTGAGACCCGTCCTATACCATGAGACTTGATATCTCAATGCTTCTAATACTAAACCTGAGACCGGTCCTATAACATGAGATGTGATATCCAAATCCTTCCCCTTCCAAACCTTAGACCCTTCCTTTATCATGAGATGTGATATCCAAGTCCTTCCCATTCCAATCCTGAGACCTTTCCTATAGCATGAGATGTGATATCTCAATGCTTCTAATACCAAACCTGAGACCCTTCCTATAACATGAGATGTGATATCCAAAACCTTCCCATTCCAATCCTGAGACCCTTCCTATAGCTTGAGATGTGATATCCAACTCCTTCCCATTCCAATTCTGAGACCAGTCCTATACCATGAGATGTGATATCTCAATGCTTCTAATACCAAACCTGAGACCCTTCCTATAACGAGATGGGATATCCAACTCCTTCCCATTCCAATCCTGAGACCCTTCCGATAGCAGAGATGCGATATCTCAGTGCTTATACCAAACCTGAGACCCTTCCTATGGCATGAGATGTCATATACAACTCCTTCCGATTCCAAACCTGAGACCCTTCCTATAGCATCAGATGGGATATCTCAATGCTAATACCAAACCTGAGATCCTTCCTGCAACACGAGATGTGATATCCAAATCCTTCCCCTTCCAAACCCGAGACCCTCCCTTTAGCATGAGATGTGATATCCAACTCCTTCCCATTCCAATCCCGAGACCCTTCTGATAGCATGAGATGTGATATCTCAATGCCTCTAATACCAAACCTGAGATCCTTCCGATAGCATGAGACGTGATATCTCAATGCTTCTAATACCAAACCTGAGATCCTTCCTATAACATGAGATGTGATATCCAAATCCTTCCCCTTCCAAACCTGAAACCCTCCCTTTAGCATGAGATGTGATATCCGACTCCTTCCCATTCCAATCCTGAGACCCTTCTGATAGCATGAGATGTGATATCTCAATGCCTCTAATACCAAACCTGAGATCCTTCCTATAACATGAGATGTGATATCTCAATGCTTCTAATACCCAACCTGAGACCCTCCCTTTAGCATGAGATGTGATATCCGACTCCTTCCCATTCCAATCCTGAGACCCTTCTGATATCATGAGATGTGATATCTCAATGCCTCTAATACCAAACCTGAGATCCTTCCGATAGCATGAGATGTTATATCTCAATGCGTCTAATACCAAACCTGAGATCCTTCCTATAACATGGGATGTGATATCCAAATCCTTCCCCTTCCAAACCTGAGACCCTCCCTTTAGCATGAGATGTGATATCCAACTCCTTCCCATTCCGATCCTGAGATCCTTCTGATAGCATGAGATGTGATATCTCAATGCCTCTAATACCAAACCTGAGATCCTACCTCTAACATGTAATGTGATATCCAACTCCTTCCCCTTCCAAACCTGAGAGCCTTCCTATAGCATGAGATGTGATATCCAAGTCCTTCCCATTCCAATCCTGAGACCCTTCCTATAACATGAGATGTGATATCCAACTCCTTCCCATTCCAACCTGAGACCCTTCCTATAGCATGAGATGGGATATCCAACTTCTTCCAAATCCAATCCTGATACCCTTCCGATAGCATGAGATGTGATATCCCAATGCTTCTACAAAACCTGAGACCCATACATGGCATGAGATGTGATATCAAACTCCTTCCCATTCCAATCCTGAGACCCTTCCTATCGCTTGAGATGTGATATCCAACTCCTTCCCATTCCAATTCTGAGACCCTTCCCATAGCATGAGATGTGATATCTCAATGCTTCTAATACCAAACCTGAGACCCTTCCTATAACATGAGATGTGATATCCAAGTCATTCCCATTCCAATCCTGAGACCCTTCCTATAGCATGAGATGTGATATCTCAATGCTTCTAATACCAAACCTGAGACCCTTCCTATTACATGAGATGTGATATCCAAGTCCTTCCCATTCCAATCCTGAGACCCTTCCTATAGCTTGAGATGTGATATCCAACTCCTTCCCATTCCAATTCTGAAACCCGTCCTATACCATGAGATGTGATATCTCAATGCTTCTAATACCAAACCTGAGACCCTTCCTATAACGAGATGGGATATCCAACTCCTTCCCATTCCAATCCTGAGACCCTTCCGATAGCAGAGATGTGATATCTCAATGCTTATACCAAACCTGAGACCCTTCCTATGGCATGAGATGTCATATACAACTCCTTCCGATTCCAAAACTGAGACCCTTCCTATAGCATGAGATGGGATATCTCAATGCTTATACCAAACCTGAGACCCTTCCTATAGCATGAGATGTGATATCCAACTCCTTCCCATTCCAATCCTGAGACCCTTCCTATAGCTTGAGATGTGATATCCAACTCCTTCCCATTCCAATCCTGAGACCCTTCCTATAGCTTGAGATGTGATATCCAACTCCTTCCCATTCCAATCCTGAGACCCTTCCTATAGCATGAGATGTGATATCTCAATGCTTCTAATACCAAACCTGAGATCCTTCCTATAACATGAGATGTGATATCCAAATCCATCCACTTCCAAACCTGAGACCCTCCATTTTGCATGAGATGTGATATCCGACTCCTTCCCATTCCAATCCTGAGACCCTTCTGATAGCATGAGATGTGATATCTCAATGCCTCTAATACCAAACCTGAGATCCTTCCGATAGCATGAGATGTGATATCTCAATGCTTCTAATACCAAACCTGAGATCCTTCCTATAACATGAGATGTGATCTCCAAATCCTTCCCCTTCCAAACCTGAGACCCTCCCTTTAGCATGAGATGTGATATCCAACTCCTTCCCATTCCAATCCTGAGACCCTTCTGATAGCATGAGATGTGATATCTCAATGCCTCTAATACCAAACCTGAGATCCGTCCGATAGCATGAGATGTGATATCTCAATGCCTCTAATACCAAACCAGAGATCCATCCTCTAACATGAAATGTGATATCCAACTCCTTCCCCTTCCAAACCTGAGAGCCTTCCTATAGCATGAGATGTGATATCCAAGTCCTTCCCATTCCAATCCTGAGACCCTTCCTATAACATGAGATGTGATATCCAACTCCTTCCCATTCCAACCTGAGACCCTTCCTATAGCATGAGATGGGATATCCAACTCCTTCCAGATCCAATCCTGATACCCTTCCGATAGCATGAGATGTGATATACCAATGCTTCTACAAAACCTGAGACCCATACATGGCATGAGATGTGATATCAAACTCCTTCCCATTCCAATCCTGAGACCCTTCCTATAGCATGAGATGTGATATCTCAATGCTTCTACCAAACCTGAGACCCTTCCTTTAGCATGAGATGTGGTATCCAACTCCTTCCCATTCCAATCCTGAGATCCTTCCTATAGCATGAGATGTGATATCTCAATACTTCTAATACCAAACCTGAGATCCTTCCGATAACATGAGATGTGATATCCAAATCCTTCCCCTTCCAAACCTGAGACCCTCCCTTTAGCATGAGATGTGATATCCATCTCCTTCCCATTCCAATCCTGAGACCCTTCTGATAGCATGAGATGTGATATCTCAATGCTTCTAATACCAAACCTGAGATCCTTCCGATAGCATGAGATGTGATATCTCAATGCTTCTAATACCAAACCTGAGATCCTTCCTATAACATGAGATGTGATATCCAAATCCTTCCCCTTCCAATTCTGAGACCCTCCCTTTAACATGAGATGTGATATCCAACTCCTTCCCATTCCAACCTGAGACCCTTCCTATAGCATGAGATGTGATATCTCAATGCCTCTAATACCAAACCTGAGATCCTTCCTCTAACATGAAATGTGATATCCAACTCCTTCCCTTTCCAAACCTGAGAGCCTATCTATAGCATGAGATGTGATATCCAAGTCCTTCCCATTCCAATCCTTACACCCTTCCTACAGCATGCAATATGATATCTCAATGATTCTAATAACAAACCTGAGACCCGTCCTATAACATGAGATGGGATATCCAACTCCTTCCATTTCCAATCCTGAGACACTTCCGATAGCAGAGATGTGATATCTCAATGCTTATACCAAACCTGAGACCCTTCCTATAACATAAGATGTGATATCCAACTCCTTCCCGTTCCAAACCTGAGACTCTTACTTTAGCATGAGATGTGATATCCAGCTCCTTCCCATTCCAATCCTGAGACACTTCCGATAGCATGAGATGTGATATCTCAATGCTTCTAATATCAAAACTGAGACCCTCCCTATAGCATGATATGTGATATCTAAGTCCTTCCCATTCCAATCCTGAGACCCTTCCCATACCATGAGATGTGATATCTCAATGCTTCTACCAAACCTGAGACCCTTCCTTTAGCATGATATGTGATATCCAACTCCTTCCCATTCCAATCCTGAGACCCTTCCTATAGCATGAGATGTGATATCTCAATACTTCTAATACCAAACCTGAGATCCTTCCTATAGCATGAGATGTGATATCTCAATGCTTCTAATACCAAACCTGAGACCCTTCCTACAGCATGCGATGTGATATCTCACTGCTTATACCAAACCTGAGACCCTTCCTATAGCATGAGATGTGATATCCAATTCCTTCCCATTCAAATCCAGAGACCCTTGCGATAGCAGAGATGTGATATCTCAATGCTTATACCAAACCTGAGACCCTTCCTACGGCATGAGATGTCATATACAACTCCTTCCCATTCCAATCCTGAGACCCTTCCTATAGCATGAGATGTGATATCTCAATGCTTATACCAAACCTGAGACCCTTCCTATAGAATGAGATGTGATATCCAACTCCTTCCCATTCCAATCCTGAGACCCTTCCTATAGCATGAGATGTGATATCTCAATGCTTATACCAAACCTGAGACCCTTCCTACGGCATGAGATGTCATATACAACTCCTTCCCATTCCAATCCTGAGACCCTTCCTATAGCATGAGATGTGATATCTCAATGCTTATACCAAACCTGAGACCCTTCCTACAGCATGAGATGTGATATCCAACTACTTCCCATTCCAATCCTGAGACCCTTCCTATAGCATGAGATGTGATATCTCAATGCTTATACCAAACCTGAGACCCTTCCTATAACATGAGATGGGATATCCAACTCCTTCCCATTCCAATCCTGAGACACTTCCGATAGCAGAGATGTGATATCTCAATGCTTATACCAGACCTTAGACCCTTCCTATAACATGAGATCGGATATCCAACTCCTTCCCGTTCCAAACCTGAGACCCTTCCTTTAGCATGAGATGTGATATCCAGCTCCTTCCCATTCCAATCCTGAGACACTTCCGATAGCATGAGATGTGATATCTCAATGCTTCTAATATCAAAACGGAAACCCTCCCTATAGCATGATATGTGATATCTAAGTCCTTCCCATTCCAATCCTGAGACCCTTCCTATAGCATGAGATGTGATATCTCAATGCTTCTACCAAACCTGAGACCCTTCCTTTAGCATGAGATGTGATATCCAACTCCTTCCCATTCTAATCCTGAGACCCTTCCTATAGCATGAGATGTGATATCTCAATACTTCTAATACCAAACCTGAGATCCTTCCGATAACATGAGATGTGATATCCAAGTCCTTCCCCTTCCAAACCTGAGACCCTCCATTTTAGCATGAGATGTGATATCCAACTCCTTCCCATTCCAATCCTGAGACCCTTCTGATAGCATGAGATGTGATATCTCAATGCTTCTAATACCAAACCTGAGATCCTTCCGATAGCATGAGATGTGATATCTCAATGCTTCTAATACCAAACCTGAGATCTTTCCTATAACATGAGATGTGATATCCAAATCCTTCCCCTTCCAATTCTGAGACCCTCCCTTTAACATGAGATGTGATATCCAACTCCTTCCCATTCCAACCTGAGACCCTTCCTATAGCATGAGATGTGATATCTCAATGCCTCTAATACCAAACCTGAGATCCTTCCTCTAACATGAAATGTGATATCCAAATCCTTCCCTTTCCAAACCTGAGAGCCTATCTATAGCATGAGATGTGATATCCAAGTCCTTCCCATTCCAATCCTTAGACCCTTCCTACAGCATGCAATATGATATCTCAATGATTCTAATAACAAACCTGAGACCCGTCCTATAACATGAGATGGGATATCCAACTCCTTCCCATTCCAAACCTGAGACTCTTCCTTTAGCATGAGATGTGATATCCAGCTCCTTCCCATTCCAATCCTGAGACACTTCCGATAGCATGAGATGTGATATCTCAATGCTTCTAATATCAAAACTGAGACCCTCCCTATAGCATGATATGTGATATCTAAGTCCTTCCCATTCCAATCCTGAGACCCTTCTGATAGCATGAGATGTGATATCTCAATGCCTCTAATACCAAACCTGAGATCCTACCTCTAACATGAAATGTGATATCCAACTCTCTCCCCTTCCAAACCTGAGAGCCTTCCTATAGCATGAGATGTGATATCCAAGTCCTTCCCATTCCAATCCTGAGACCCTTCCTATAACATGAGATGTGATATCCAACTCCTTCCCATTCCAACCTGAGACCCTTCCTATAGCATGAGATGGGATATCCAACTCCTTCCAAATCCAATCCTGATACCATTCCGATAGCATGAGATGTGATATCCCAATGCTTCTACCAAACCTGAGACCCATACTATGGCATGAGATGTGATATCAAACTCCTTCCCATTCCAATTCTGAGACCCTTCCTATACCATGAGACTTGCTATCTCAATGCTTCTAATACCAAACCTGAGACCCGTCCTATAACATGAGATGTGATATCCAAATCCTTCCCCTTCCAAACCTTAGACCCTTCCTTTATCATGAGATGTGATATCCAACTCCTTCCCATTCCAATCCTGAGACCCTTCCGATATCATGAGATGTGATATCTCAATGCTTCTAATATCAAACTTGAGACCCTCCCTATAGCATGAGATGTGATATCCAAGTCCTTCCCATTCCAATCCTGAGACCCTTCCTATAGCATGAGATGTGATATCTCAATGCTTCTAATACCAAACCTGAGACCCTTCCTATAACATGAGATGGGAATATCCAACTCCTTACATTCCAATCCTGAGACCCTTCCGATAGCAGAGATGTGATATCTCAATGTTTATACCAAACCTGAGATCCTTCCTATAACATGAGATGTGATATCCAACTCCTTCCCATTCCAATACTGAGACACTGCCTATAGCATGAGATGTGATATCTCACTGCTTATACCAAACCCGAGACCCTTCCTACGGCATGAGATGTCATATACAACTCCTTCCCATTCCAATCCTGAGACCCTTCCTATAGCATGAGATGTGATATCTCAATGCTTCTAATATCAAACTTGAGACCCTCCCTATAGCATGAGATGTGATATCCAAGTCCTTCCCATTCCAATCCTGAGACACTTCCTAGAGCATGAGATGTGATATCTCAATGCTTCTAATACCAAACCTGAGACTCTTCCTATAACATGAGATGGGATATCCAACTCCTTCCCATTCCAATCCTGAGACCCTTCCGATAGCAGAGATGTGATATCTCAATGCTTATACCAAACCTGAGACCCTTCCTACGGCATGAGATGTCATATACAACTCCTTCCCATTCCAATCCTGAGACCCTTCCTATAGCATGAGATGTGATATCTCAATGCTTATACCAAACCTGAGACCCTTCCTATAGTATGAGATGTGATATCCAACTCCTTCCCATTCCAATCCTGAGACCCTTCCTATAGCATGAGATGTGATGTCTCAATGCTTCTAATACCAAACCTGAGATCCTTCCTATAACATGAGATGTGATATCCAACTCCTTCCATTCCAATCCTGAGACCCTTCCTATAGCATGAGATTTGATATCTCAATGCTTATACCAAACCTGAGACCCTTCCTATAGCATGAGATGTGATATCCAAGTCCTTCCCATTCCAATCCTTAGACCCTTCCTACAGCATGCAATATGATATCTCAATGATTCTAATAACAATCCTGAGACCCGTCCTATAACATGAGATGGGATATCCAATTCCTTCCCATTCCAATCCTGAGACACTTCCGATAGCAGAGATGTGATATCTCAATGCTTATACCAAACCTGAGACCCTTCCTATAACATGAGATCGGATATCCAACTCCTTTTCGTTCCAAACCTGAGACCCTTCCTTTAGCATGAGATGTGATATCCAGCTCCTTCGCATTCCAATCCTGAGACACTTCCGATAGCATGAGATGTGATATCTCAATGCTTCTAATATCAAAACTGAAACCCTCCCTATAGCATGATATGTGATATCTAAGTCCTTCCCATTCCAATCCTGAGACCCTTCCTATAGCATGAGATGTGATATCTCAATGCTTCTACCAAACCTGAGACCCTTCCTATGGCATGAGATGTGATATCCAACTCCTTCCCAATACAATCCTGAGACCCTTCCGATAGCAGAGATGTGATATCTCAATGCTTATACCAAACCTGAGACCCTTCCTATGGCATGAGATGTGATATCCAACTCCTTGCCATTCAAATCCTGAGACCCTCCCTATAACAAGAGATGTCATATCCAACTCCTTCCCATTCCAAACCTGAGACCCTTCCTTTAGCATGAGATGTGATATCCAAATCCTTCACATTCCAATCCGGAGACCCTTCCTATAACATGAGATGTGATATCCAACTCCTTCCCAATCCAATCCTGAGACCCTTCCGATAGCAGAGATGTGATATCTCAATGCTTATACCAAACCTGAGACCCTTCCTACGGCATGAGATGTGATATCCAACCCCTTGCAATTCAAATCCTGAGACCCTCCCTATAACAAGAGATGTCATATCCAACTCCTTCCCATTCCAAACCTGAGACCCTTCCTTTAGCATGAGATGTGATTTCCAAATCCTTCACATTCCAATCTGGAGCCCAATCCTATAGCATGAGATGTGATATTTCAATGCTTCTAATACCAAATCTGAGACCCTACCGATAGCATGAGATGTGATATCTCAATGCTTCAAAAACCAAACATGAGAACCATCCTATAACATGAGATGTGAAATCCAAATCCTTCCCTTCCCAAACCTGAGACTCTTCCTATAGCATGAGATGTGATATCTCAATGCTTCTACCAAACCTGAAACCCTTCCTATAGCATGAGATGTGATATCCAAATCCTTCCCCTTCCAAACCTGAGACCCTTCCTTTAGCATGAGATGTGATATCCAGCTCCTCCCATTCCAACCCTGAGACCCTTCCGATAGCATGAGATGTGATATCTCAATGCTTCTAATATCAAAACTGAGACCCTCCCTATAGCATGAGATGTGATATCTAAGTCCTTCCCATTCCAATCCTCAGACCCTTCCTATAGCATGAGATGTGATATCGCAATGCTTCTACCAAAACTGAGACCCTTCCTTTAGCATGAGATGTGATATCCAACTCCTTCCCATTCCAATCCTGAGACCCGTCCTATAGCATGAGATGTGATATCTCAATGCTTCTAATACCAAACCTGAGATCCTTCCGATAGCATGAGATGTGATATCTCAATGCTTCTAATACCAAACCTGAGATCCTTCCTATAACATGAGATGTGATATCCAAATCCTTTCCCTTCCAAACCTGAGACCCTCCCTTTAGCATGAGATGTGATATCCAACTCCTTCCCATTCCAATCCTGATACCCTTCTGATAGCATGAGATGTGATATCTCAATGCCTCTAATACCAAACCTGAGATCCTACCTCTAACATGAAATGTGATATCCAACTCCTTCCCTTTCCAAACCTGAGAGCATTCCTACAGCATGAGATGTGATATCCAAGTCCTTCCCATTCCAATCCTGAGACCCTTCCTATAACATGAGATGTGATATCCAACTCTTTCCCATTCCAACCTGAGACCCTTCCTATAGCATGAGATGGGATATCCAACTCCTTCCAAATCCAATCCTGATACCCTTCCGATAGCATGAGATGTGATATCCCAATGCTTCTACAAAACCTGAGACCCATACCATGGCATGATGTGATATCAAACTCCCGTCCTATACCATGAGACTTGATATCTCAATGCTTCTAATACCAAACCTGAGACCGGTCCAATAACATGAGATGTGATATCCAAATCCTTCCCCTTCCAAACCTTAGACCCTTCCTTTATCATGAGATGCGATATCCAAGTCCTTCCCATTCCATTCCTGAGACCCTTCCTATAGCATGAGATGTGATATCTCAATGCTTCTAATACCAAACCTGAGACCCTTCCTATAACATGAGATGTGATATCCAAGTCCTTCCCATTCCAATCCTGAGACCCTTCCTATAGCATGAGATGTGATATCTCAATGCTTATACCAAACCTGAGACCCTTCCTATGGCATGAGATGTGATATCCAACTCCTTCCCATTCCAATCCTGAGACCCTTCTGATAGCATGAGATGTGATATCTCAATGCCTCTAATACCAAAACTGAGATCCTACCTCTACATGAAATGTGATATCCAACTCCTTCCCCTTCCAACCCTGAGAGCCTTCCTATAGAATGAGATGTGATATCCAAGTCCTTCCCATTCCAATCCTGAGACCCTTCCTATAACATGAGATGTGATATCCAACTCCTTCACATTCCAACCTTAGACCCTTCCTATAGCATGAGATGGGATATCCAACTCCTTCCAAATCCAATCCCGATACCCTTCTGATAGCATGAGAGGTGATATCCCAATGCTTCTACAAAACCTGAAACCCATACCATGGCATGAGATGTGATATCAAACTCCTTCCCATTCCAATCCTGAGACCCTTCCTATAGCTTGAGATGTGATATCCAACTCCTTCCCATTCCAATTCTGAGACCCGTCCTATACCATGAGACTTGATATCTCAATGCTTCTAATACCAAACCTGAGACCGGTCCTATAACATGAGATGTGATACCCAAATCCTTCCCCTTCCAAACCTTAGACCCTTCCTATAGCATGAGATGGGATATCTCAATGCTTATATCAAACCTGAGACCATTCCTATAGCATGAGATGGGATATCCAACTCCTTCCCATTCCAATCCTGAGACCCTTCCTATAGCAGAGATGTGATATCTCAATGCTTATACCAAACCTGAGACCCTTCCTATGGCATGAGATGTCATATACAACTCCTTCCGATTCCAATCCTGAGACCCTTCCTATAGCATGAGATGGGATATCTCAATGCTTATACCAAACCTGAGACCCTTCCTATAGCATGAGATGTGATATCCAACTCCTTCCCATTCCAATCCTGAGACCCTTCCTATAGCATGAGATGTGATATCTAAATGCTTCTAAAACCAAACATGAGAACCATCCTATAACATGAGATGTGAAATCCAAATCATTCCCTTTCCAAACCTGAGACCCTTCCTATAGCTTGAGATGTGATATCAAACTCCTTCCCATTCAATGTGATATCCAATTCCTTCCCATTCCAATCCTGAGACCCTTCCTATACCATGAGATGTGATATTTCAATGCTTCTAATACCAAACCTGAGACCCGTCCTAAAACATGAGATGTGAGATCCAAATCCTTCCCCTTCCAAACCTGAGACCTTTCCTTTAGCATGAGATGTGATATCTAACTCCTTCCCATTCCAAACCTGAGACCGTTCCTATAGCTTGAGATGTTATATCTTAATGCTTCTAAAACCAAACCTGAGAACCATCCTATAACATGAGATGTGAAATCCAAATCCTTCCCTTTCCAAACCTGAGACCCTTCCTATAGCTTGAGATGTGATATCAAAATCTTTCCCATTCCAGTCCTGAGATAGCTTGAGATGTGACAGCCAACTCCTTCCCATTCCAATCCTGAGACCCTTCCTATACCATGAGATGTGATATCTCAATGCTTCTAATATCAAAACTGAGCCCCTCCCTGTAGCATGAGATGTGATATCTAAATCCTTCCCATTCCAATCCTGAGACCCTTCCGATAGCAGAGATGTGATATTTCAATGCTTATACCAAACCTGAGACCCTTCCTATAGCATGAGATGTGATATCCAACTCCTTCCGATTCCAATCCTGAGACCCTTCCTATAGCATGAGATGTGATATCGCAATGCTTCTACCAAAACTGAGATCCTTCCTTTAGCATGAGATGTGATATCCAACTCCTTCCCATTCCAATCCTGAGACCTTTCCTATAGCATGAGATGTGATATCTCAATGCTTCTAATACCAAACCTGAGATCCTTCCGATAGCATGAGATGTGATATCTCAATGCTTCTAATACCAAACCTGAGATCCTTCCTATAACATGAGATGTGATATCCAAATCCTTCCCCTTCCAAACCTGAGACCCTCCCTTTAGCATGAGATGTGATATCCAACTCCTTCCCATTACAATCCTGATACCCTTCTGATAGCATGAGATGTGATATCTCAATGCCTCTAATACCAAACCTGAGATCCTACCTCTAACATGAAAAGTGATATCCAACTCCTTCCCTTTCCAAACCTGAGAGCCTTCCTACAGCATGAGATGTGATATCCAAGTCCTTCCCATTCCAATCCTGAGACCCTTCCTATAACATGAGATGTGACATCCAACTCTTTCCCATTCCAACTTGAGACCCTTCCTATAGCATGAGATGGGATATCCAACTCCTTCCAAATCCAATCCTGATACCCTTCCGATAGCATGAGATGTGATATCCCAATGCTTCTACAAAACCTGAGACCCATACCATGGCATGATGTGATATCAAACTCCCGTCCTATACCATGAGACTTGATATCTCAATGCTTCTAATACCAAACCTGAGACCGGTCCAATAACATGAGATGTGATATCCAAATCCTTCCCCTTCCAAACCTGAGACCCTTCCTTTAGCATGAGATGTGATATCCAAATCCTTCCCATTCCAATCCTTAAACCCTTCCTATAGCATGAGATGTGATATCTCAATGTTTCTAATAAAAAACCTGAGACCCTTCCTTTAGCAAGAGATTTGATATCCAAATCCTTCCCATTCCAACCTGAGACCCTTCCTATAGCATGAGAAGGGATATCCAACTCCTTCCCATTCCAATCCTGAGACCCTTCCTATACCATGAGATGTGATATCTCAATGCTTCTAATAAAAAACCGGAGACCCTTCCTATAGCAAGAGATGTGATATCCAAATCCTTCCCATTCCAATCCTGAGATCCTTCCTATAACATGAGATGTGATATCCAATTCCTTCCCATTTCAAACCTGAGACCCTTCCTATTGGATGAGATGTGATATCCAACTCCTTCCCATTCCAATCCTGAGACCCTTCCTATAACATAAGATGTGATATCTCAATGCTTCTAATACCAAACCTGGGACCCGTCCTATAACATGAGATATGATATCCAAATCCTTCCCCTTCCAAACCTGAGAGCCTTCCTTTAGCATGAGATGTGATATCTAAATCCTTCCCATTCCAATCCTGAAACCCTTCCTATAGCATGAGATGTGATATCTCAATGTTTCTAATAAAAAACCTGAGACCCTTCCTATAGCAAGAGATGTGATATCCAAATCCTTCCCATTTCAATCTTGAGACCCTTCCTATGACATGAGATGTGATATCCAACTCCTTCCCATTCCAACATGAGACCCTTCCTATAGCATGAGAAGGGATATCCAACTCCTTCCCAATCCAATCCTGACACCCTTCGGATAGCAGAGATGTGATATCTCAATGCGTATACCAAACCTGAGACCCTTCCTTTAGCATGAGAAGTGATATCCAAATCCTTCACATTCCAATCCTGAGACCCTTCCTATAGCATGAGATGTGATATCTCAATGCTTCTAATACCAAACCTGAGATGCTTCCTATAACATGAGATGTGATATCCAACTCCTTCCCATTCCAAACCTGAGACCCTTCCGATAGCATGAGATGTGATATCTCAATGCTTCTAAAACCAAACATGAGAACCATCCTATAACATGAGATGTGAAATCCCAATCCTTCCCTTCCCAAACCTGAGACCCTTCCTATAGCTTGAGATGTGATATCAAACTCCTTCCCATTCCAATCCTGAAATAGCTTGAGATGTGATATCCAACTCCTTCCCATTCCAATCCTGAGACCCTTATTATACCATGAGATGTGATATCTCAATACTTCTAATACCAAACCTGAGATCCTTCCTATAGCATGAGATGTGATATCTCAATGCTTCTACCAAACCTGAGACCCTTCCTTTAGCATGATATGTGATATCCAACTCCTTCCCATTCCAATCCTGAGACCCTTCCTATAGCATGAGATGTGATATCTCAATACTTCTAATACCATACCTGAGATCCTTCCTATAGCATGAGATGTGATATCTCAATGCTTCTAATACCAAACCTGAGACCCTTCCTACAGCATGCGATGTGATATCTCACTGCTTATACCAAACCTGAGACCCTTCCTATAGCATGAGATGTGATATCCAACTCCTTCCCATTTCAATCCTGAGACCCTTCCTATAGCATGAGATGTGATATCTCAATGCTTCTAATATCAAACTTGAGAGCCTCCCTATAGCATGAGATGTGATATCCAAGTCCTTCCCATTCCAATCCTGAGACACTTCCTATAGCATGAGATGTGATATCTCAATGCTTCTAATACCAAACCTGAGACTCTTCCTATAACATGAGATGGGATATCCAACTCCTTCCCATTCAAATCCAGAGACCCTTGCGATAGCAGAGATGTGATATCTCAATGCTTATACCAAACCTGAGACCCTTCCTACGGCATGAGATGTCATATACAACTCCTTCCCATTCCAACCCTGAGACCCTTCCTATAGCATGAGATGTGATATCTCAATGCTTATACCAAACCTGAGACCCTTCCTATAGCATGAGATGTGATATCCAACTCCTTCCCATTCCAATCCTGAGACCCTTCCTATAGCATGAGATGTGATATCTCAATGCTTATACCAAACCTGAGACCCTTCCTACGGCATGAGATGTCATATACAACTCCTTCCCATTCCAATCCTGAGACCCTTCCTATAGCATGAGATGTGATATCTCAATGCTTATACCAAACCTGAGACCCTTCCTATAGCATGAGATGTGATATCCAACTACTTCCCATTCCAATCCTGAGACCCTTCCTATAGCATGAGATGTGATATCTCAATGCTTATACCAAACCTGAGACCCTTCCTATAACATGAGATGGGATATCCAACTCCTTCCCATTCCAATCCTGAGACACTTCCGATAGCAGAGATGTGATATCTCAATGCTTATACCAGACCTTAGACCCTTCCTATAACATGAGATCGGATATCCAACTCCTTCCCGTTCCAAACCTGAGACCCTTCCTTTAGCATGAGATGTGATATCCAGCTCCTTCCCATTCCAATCCTGAGACACTTCCGATAGCATGAGATGTGATATCTCAATGCTTCTAATATCAAAACGGAAACCCTCCCTATAGCATGATATGTGATATCTAAGTCCTTCCCATTCCAATCCTGAGACCCTTCCTATAGCATGAGATGTGATATCTCAATGCTTCTACCAAACCTGAGACCCTTCCTTTAGCATGAGATGTGATATCCAACTCCTTCCCATTCTAATCCTGAGACCCTTCCTATAGCATGAGATGTGATATCTCAATACTTCTAATACCAAACCTGAGATCCTTCCGATAACATGAGATGTGATATCCAAATCCTTCCCCTTCCAAACCTGAGACCCTCCATTTTAGCATGAGATGTGATATCCAACTCCTTCCAATCCTGAGACCCTTCTGATAGCATGAGATGTGATATCTCAATGCTTCTAATACCAAACCTGAGATCCTTCCGATAGCATGAGATGTGATATCTCAATGCTTCTAATACCAAACCTGAGATCTTTCCTATAACATGAGATGTGATATCCAAATCCTTCCCCTTCCAATTCTGAGACCCTCCCTTTAACATGAGATGTGATATCCAACTCCTTCCCATTCCAACCTGAGACCCTTCCTATAGCATGAGATGTGATATCTCAATGCCTCTAATACCAAACCTGAGATCCTTCCTCTAACATGAAATGTGATATCCAACTCCTTCCCTTTCCAAACCTGAGAGCCTATCTATAGCATGAGATGTGATATCCAAGTCCTTCCCATTCCAATCCTTAGACCCTTCCTACAGCATGCAATATGATATCTCAATGATTCTAATAACAAACCTGAGACCCGTCCTATAACATGAGATGGGATATCCAACTCCTTCCCATTCCAATCCTGAGACACTTCCGATAGCAGAGATGTGATATCTCAATGCTTATACCAAACCTGAGACCCTTCCTATAACATGAGATGTGATATCCAACTCCTTCCCGTTCCAAACCTGAGACTCTTCCTTTAGCATGAGATGTGATATCCAGCTCCTTCCCATTCCAATCCTGAGACACTTCCGATAGCATGAGATGTGATATCTCAATGCTTCTAATATCAAAACTGAGACCCTCCCTATAGCATGATATGTGATATCTAAGTCCTTCCCATTCCAATCCTGAGACCCTTCTGATAGCATGAGATGTGATATCTCAATGCCTCTAATACCAAACCTGAGATCCTACCTCTAACATGAAATGTGATATCCAACTCTCTCCCCTTCCAAACCTGAGAGCCTTCCTATAGTATGAGATGTCATATCCAAGTCCTTCCCATTCCAATCCTGAGACCCTTCCTATAACATGAGATGTGATATCCAACTCCTTCCCATTCCAACCTGAGACCCTTCCTATAGCATGAGATGGGATATCCAACTCCTTCCAAATCCAATCCTGATACCATTCCGATAGCATGAGATGTGATATCCCAATGCTTCTACCAAACCTGAGACCCATACTATGGCATGAGATGTGATATCAAACTCCTTCCCATTCCAATTCTGAGACCCTTCCTATACCATGAGACTTGCTATCTCAATGCTTCTAATACCAAACCTGAGACCCGTCCTATAACATGAGATGTGATATCCAAATCCTTCCCCTTCCAAACCTTAGACCCTTCCTTTATCATGAGATGTGATATCCAACTCCTTCCCATTCCAATCCTGAGACCCTTCCGATATCATGAGATGTGATATCTCAATGCTTCTAATATCAAACTTGAGACCCTCCCTATAGCATGAGATGTGATATCCAAGTCCTTCCCATTCCAATCCTGAGACCCTTCCTATAGCATGAGATGTGATATCTCAATGCTTCTAATACCAAACCTGAGACCCTTCCTATAACATGAGATGGGAATATCCAACTCCTTACATTCCAATCCTGAGACCCTTCCGATAGCAGAGATGTGATATCTCAATGTTTATACCAAACCTGAGATCCTTCCTATAACATGAGATGTGATATCCAACTCCTTCCCATTCCAATACTGAGACACTGCCTATAGCATGAGATGTGATATCTCACTGCTTATACCAAACCTGAGACCCTTCCTATAGCATGAGATGTGATATCCAACTCCTTCCCATTCCAATACTGAGACCCTTCCTATAGCATGAGATGTGATATCTCAATGCTTCTAATATCAAACTTGAGAGCCTCCCTATAGCATGAGATGTGATATCCAAGTCCTTCCCATTCCAATCCTGAGACACTTCCTACAGCATGAGATGTGATATCTCAATGCCTCTAATACCAAACCTGAGACTCTTCCTATAACATGAGATGGGATATCCAACTCCTTCCCATTCCAATCCTGAGACCCTTCCGATAGCAGAGATGTGATATCTCAATGCTTATACCAAACCTGAGACCCTTCCTACGGCATGAGATGTCATATACAACTCCTTCCCATTCCAATCCTGAGACCCTTCCTATAGCATGAGATGTGATATCTCAATGCTTATACCAAACCTGAGACCCTTCCTATAGCATGAGATGTGATATCCAACTACTTCCCATTCCAATCCTGAGACCCTTCCTATAGCATGAGATGTGATATCTCAATGCTTATACCAAACCTGAGACCCTTCCTATAACATGAGATGGGATATCCAACTCCTTCCCATTCCAATCCTGAGACACTTCCGATAGCAGAGATGTGATATCTCAATGCTTATACCAGACCTTAGACCCTTCCTATAACATGAGATCGGATATCCAACTCCTTCCCGTTCCAAACCTGAGACCCTTCCTTTAGCATGAGATGTGATATCCAGCTCCTTCCCATTCCAATCCTGAGACACTTCCGATAGCATGAGATGTGATATCTCAATGCTTCTAATATCAAAACGGAAACCCTCCCTATAGCATGATATGTGATATCTAAGTCCTTCCCATTCCAATCCTGAGACCCTTCCTATAGCATGAGATGTGATATCCAACTCCTTCCCATTCTAATCCTGAGACCCTTCCTATAGCATGAGATGTGATATCTCAATACTTCTAATACCAAACCTGAGATCCTTCCGATAACATGAGATGTGATATCCAAATCCTTCCCCTTCCAAACCTGAGACCCTCCATTTTAGCATGAGATGTGATATCCAACTCCTTCCCATTCCAATCCTGAGACCCTTCTGATAGCATGAGATGTGATATCTCAATGCTTCTAATACCAAACCTGAGATCCTTCCGATAGCATGAGATGTGATATCTCAATGCTTCTAATACCAAACCTGAGATCTTTCCTATAACATGAGATGTGATATCCAAATCCTTCCCTTTCCAATTCTGAGACCCTCCCTTTAACATGAGATGTGATATCCAACTCCTTCCCATTCCAACCTGAGACCCTTCCTATAGCATGAGATGTGATATCTCAATGCCTCTAATACCAAACCTGAGATCGTTCCTCTAACATGAAATGTGATATCCAACTCCTTCCCTTTCCAAACCTGAGAGCCTATCTATAGCATGAGATGTGATATCCAAGTCCTTCCCATTCCAATCCTTAGACCCTTCCTACAGCATGCAATATGATATCTCAATGATTCTAATAACAAACCTGAGACCCGTCCTATAACATGAGATGGGATATCCAACTCCTTCCCATTCCAAACCTGAGACTCTTCCTTTAGCATGAGATGTGATATCCAGCTCCTTCCCATTCCAATCCTGAGACACTTCCGATAGCATGAGATGTGATATCTCAATGCTTCTAATATCAAAACTGAGACCCTCCCTATAGCATGATATGTGATATCTAAGTCCTTCCCATTCCAATCCTGAGACCCTTCTGATAGCATGAGATGTGATATCTCAATGCCTCTAATACCAAACCTGAGATCCTACCTCTAACATGAAATGTGATATCCAACTCTCTCCCCTTCCAAACCTGAGAGCCTTCCTATAGCATGAGATGTGATATCCAAGTCCTTCCCATTCCAATCCTGAGACCCTTCCTATAACATGAGATGTGATATCCAACTCCTTCCCATTCCAACCTGAGACCCTTCCTATAGCATGAGATGGGATATCCAACTCCTTCCAAATCCAATCCTGATACCATTCCGATAGCATGAGATGTGATATCCCAATGCTTCTACCAAACCTGAGACCCATACTATGGCATGAGATGTGATATCAAACTCCTTCCCATTCCAATTCTGAGACCCTTCCTATACCATGAGACTTGCTATCTCAATGCTTCTAATACCAAACCTGAGACCCGTCCTATAACATGAGATGTGATATCCAAATCCTTCCCCTTCCAAACCTTAGACCCTTCCTTTATCATGAGATGTGATATCCAACTCCTTCCCATTCCAATCCTGAGACCCTTCCGATATCATGAGATGTGATATCTCAATGCTTCTAATATCAAACTTGAGACCCTCCCTATAGCATGAGATGTGATATCCAAGTCCTTCCCATTCCAATCCTGAGACCCTTCCTATAGCATGAGATGTGATATCTCAATGCTTCTAATACCAAACCTGAGACCCTTCCTTTAACATGAGATGGGAATATCCAACTCCTTACATTCCAATCCTGAGACCCTTCCGATAGCAGAGATGTGATATCTCAATGTTTATACCAAACCTGAGATCCTTCCTATAACATGAGATGTGATATCCAACTCCTTCCCATTCCAATACTGAGACACTGCCTATAGCATGAGATGTGATATCTCACTGCTTATACCAAACCTGAGACCCTTCCTATAGCATGAGATGTGATATCCAACTCCTTCCCATTCCAATCCTGAGACCCTTCCTATAGCATGAGATGTGATATCTCAATGCTTCTAATATCAAACTTGAGAGCCTCCCTATAGCATGAGATGTGATATCCAAGTCCTTCCCATTCCAATCCTGAGACACTTCCTACAGCATGAGATGTGATATCTCAATGCCTCTAATACCAAACCTGAGACTCTTCCTATAACATGAGATGGGATATCCAACTCCTTCCCATTCCAATCCTGAGACCCTTCCGATAGCAGAGATGTGATATCTCAATGCTTATACCAAACCTGAGACCCTTCCTACGGCATGAGATGTCATATACAACTCCTTCCCATTCCAATCCTGAGACCCTTCCTATAGCATGAGATGTGATATCTCAATGCTTCTAATATCAAACTTGAGACCCTCCCTATAGCATGAGATGTGATATCCAAGTCCTTCCCATTCCAATCCTGAGACACTTCCTATAGCATGAGATGTGATATCTCAATGCTTCTAATACCAAACCTGAGACTCTTCCTATAACATGAGATGGGATATCCAACTCCTTCCCATTCCAATCCTGAGACCCTTCCGATAGCAGAGATGTGATATCTCAATGCTTATACCAAACCTGAGACCCTTCCTACGGCATGAGATGTCATATACAACTCCTTCCCATTCCAATCCTGAGACCCTTCCTATAGCATGAGATGTGATATCTCAATGCTTATACCAAACCTGAGACCCTTCCTATAGTATGAGATGTGATATCCAACTCCTTCCCATTCCAATCCTGAGACCCTTCCTATAGCATGAGATGTGATGTCTCAATGCTTCTAATACCAAACCTGAGATCCTTCCTATAACATGAGATGTGATATCCAACTCCTTCCATTCCAATCCTCAGACCCTTCCTATAGCATGAGATTTGATATCTCAATGCTTATACCAAACCTGAGACCCTTCCTATAGCATGAGATGTGATATCCAAGTCCTTCCCATTCCAATCCTTAGACCCTTCCTACAGCATGCAATATGATATCTCAATGATTCTAATAACAATCCTGAGACCCGTCCTATAACATGAGATGGGATATCCAATTCCTTCCCATTCCAATCCTGAGACACTTCCGATAGCAGAGATGTGATATCTCAATGCTTATACCAAACCTGAGACCCTTCCTATAACATGAGATCGGATATCCAACTCCTTTTCGTTCCAAACCTGAGACCCTTCCTTTAGCATGAGATGTGATATCCAGCTCCTTCGCATTCCAATCCTGAGACACTTCCGATAGCATGAGATGTGATATCTCAATGCTTCTAATATCAAAACTGAAACCCTCCCTATAGCATGATATGTGATATCTAAGTCCTTCCCATTCCAATCCTGAGACCCTTCCTATAGCATGAGATGTTATATCTCAATGCTTCTACCAAACCTGAGACCCTTCCTATGGCATGAGATGTGATATCCAACTCCTTCCCAATACAATCCTGAGACCCTTCCGATAGCAGAGATGTGATATCTCAATGCTTATACCAAACCTGAGACCCTTCCTATGGCATGAGATGTGATATCCAACTCCTTGCCATTCAAATCCTGAGACCCTCCCTATAACAAGAGATGTCATATCCAACTCCTTCCCATTCCAAACCTGAGACCCTTCCTTTAGCATGAGATGTGATATCCAAATCCTTCACATTCCAATCCGGAGACCCTTCCTATAACATGAGATGTGATATCCAACTCCTTCCCAATCCAATCCTGAGACCCTTCCGATAGCAGAGATGTGATATCTCAATGCTTATACCAAACCTGAGACCCTTCCTACGGCATGAGATGTGATATCCAACCCCTTGCAATTCAAATCCTGAGACCCTCCCTATAACAAGAGATGTCATATCCAACTCCTTCCCATTCCAAACCTGAGACCCTTCCTTTAGCATGAGATGTGATTTCCAAATCCTTCACATTCCAATCTGGAGCCCAATCCTACAGCATGAGATGTGATATTTCAATGCTTCTAATACCAAATCTGAGACCCTACCGATAGCATGAGATGTGATATCTCAATGCTTCAAAAACCAAACATGAGAACCATCCTATAACATGAGATGTGAAATCCAAATCCTTCCCTTCCCAAACCTGAGACTCTTCCTATAGCATGAGATGTGATATCTCAATGCTTCTACCAAACCTGAAACCCTTCCTATAGCATGAGATGTGATATCCAAATCCTTCCCCTTCCAAACCTGAGACCCTTCCTTTAGCATGAGATGTGATATCCAGCTCCTCCCATTCCAACCCTGAGACCCTTCCGATAGCATGAGATGTGATATCTCAATGCTTCTAATATCAAAACTGAGACCCTCCCTATAGCATGAGATGTGATATCTAAGTCCTTCCCATTCCAATCCTCAGACCCTTCCTATAGCATGAGATGTGATATCGCAATGCTTCTACCAAAACTGAGACCCTTCCTTTAGCATGAGATGTGATATCCAACTCCTTCCCATTCCAATCCTGAGACCCGTCCTATAGCATGAGATGTGATATCTCAATGCTTCTAATACCAAACCTGAGATCCTTCCGATAGCATGAGATGTGATATCTCAATGCTTCTAATACCAAACCTGAGATCCTTCCTATAACATGAGATGTGATATCCAAATCCTTTCCCTTCCAAACCTGAGACCCTCCCTTTAGCATGAGATGTGATATCCAACTCCTTCCCATTCCAATCCTGATACCCTTCTGATAGCATGAGATGTGATATCTCAATGCCTCTAATACCAAACCTGAGATCCTACCTCTAACATGAAATGTGATATCCAACTCCTTCCCTTTCCAAACCTGAGAGAATTCCTACAGCATGAGATGTGATATCCAAGTCCTTCCCATTCCAATCCTGAGACCCTTCCTATAACAAGAGATGTGATATTCAACTCTTTCCCATTCCAACCTGAGACCCTTCCTATAGCATGAGATGGGATATCCAACTCCTTCCAAATCCAATCCTGATACCCTTCCGATAGCATGAGATGTGATATCCCAATGCTTCTACAAAACCTGAGACCCATACCATGGCATGATGTGATATCAAACTCCCGTCCTATACCATGAGACTTGATATCTCAATGCTTCTAATACCAAACCTGAGACCGGTCCAATAACATGAGATGTGATATCCAAATCCTTCCCCTTCCAAACCTTAGACCCTTCCTTTATCATGAGATGCGATATCCAAGTCCTTCCCATTCCATTCCTGAGACCCTTCCTATAGCATGAGATGTGATATCTCAATGCTTCTAATACCAAACCTGAGACCCTTCCTATAACATGAGATGTGATATCCAAGTCCTTCCCATTCCAATCCTGAGACCCTTCCTATAGCATGAGATGTGATATCTCAATGCTTATACCAAACCTGAGACCCTTCCTATGGCATGAGATGTGATATCCAACTCCTTCCCATTCCAATCCTGAGACCCTTCTGATAGCATGAGATGTGATATCTCAATGCCTCTAATACCAAAACTGAGATCCTACCTCTACATGAAATGTGATATCCAACTCCTTCCCCTTCCAACCCTGAGAGCCTTCCTATAGAATGAGATGTGATATCCAAGTCCTTCCCATTCCAATCCTGAGACCCTTCCTATAACATGAGATGTGATATCCAACTCCTTCACATTCCAACCTTAGACCCTTCCTATAGCATGAGATGGGATATCCAACTCCTTCCAAATCCAATCCCGATACCCTTCTGATAGCATGAGATGTGATATCCCAATGCTTCTACAAAACTTGAAACCCATACCATGGCATGAGATGTGATATCAAACTCCTTCCCATTCCAATCCTGAGACCCTTCCTATAGCTTGAGATGTGATATCCAACTCCTTCCCATTCCAATTCTGAGACCCGTCCTATACCATGAGACTTGATATCTCAATGCTTCTAATACCAAACCTGAGACCGGTCCTATAACATGAGATGTGATACCCAAATCCTTCCCCTTCCAAACCTTAGACCCTTCCTATAGCATGAGATGGGATATCTCAATGCTTATACCAAACCTGAGACCCTTCCTATAGCATGAGATGGGATATCCAACTCCTTCCCATTCCAATCCTGAGACCCTTCCGATAGCAGAGATGTGATATCTCAATGCTTATACCAAACCTGAGACCCTTCCTATGGCATGAGATGTCATATACAACTCCTTCCGATTCCAATCCTGAGACCCTTCCTATAGCATGAGATGGGATATCTCAATGCTTATACCAAACCTGAGACCCTTCCTATAGCATGAGATGTGATATCCAACTCCTTCCCATTCCAATCCTGAGACCCTTCCTATAGCATGAGATGTGATATCTAAATGCTTCTAAAACCAAACATGAGAACCATCCTATAACATGAGATGTGAAATCCAAATCATTCCCTTTCCAAACCTGAGACCCTTCCTATAGCTTGAGATGTGATATCAAACTCCTTCCCATTCAATGTGATATCCAATTCCTTCCCATTCCAATCCTGAGACCCTTCCTATACCATGAGATGTGATATTTCAATGCTTCTAATACCAAACCTGAGACCCGTCCTAAAACATGAGATGTGAGATCCAAATCCTTCCCCTTCCAAACCTGAGACCTTTCCTTTAGCATGAGATGTGATATCTAACTCCTTCCCATTCCAAACCTGAGACCGTTCCTATAGCTTGAGATGTTATATCTTAATGCTTCTAAAACCAAACCTGAGAACCATCCTATAACATGAGATGTGAAATCCAAATCCTTCCCTTTCCAAACCTGAGACCCTTCCTATAGCTTGAGATGTGATATCAAAATCTTTCCCATTCCAGTCCTGAGATAGCTTGAGATGTGACAGCCAACTCCTTCCCATTCCAATCCTGAGACCCTTCCTATACCATGAGATGTGATATCTCAATGCTTCTAATATCAAAACTGAGCCCCTCCCTGTAGCATGAGATGTGATATCTAAATCCTTCCCATTCCAATCCTGAGACCCTTCCGATAGCAGAGATGTGATATTTCAATGCTTATACCAAACCTGAGACCCTTCCTATAGCATGAGATGTGATATCCAACTCCTTCCGATTCCAATCCTGAGACCCTTCCTATAGCATGAGATGTGATATCGCAATGCTTCTACCAAAACTGAGACCCTTCCTTTAGCATGAGATGTGATATCCAACTCCTTCCCATTCCAATCCTGAGACCTTTCCTATAGCATGAGATGTGATATCTCAATGCTTCTAATACCAAACCTGAGATCCTTCCGATAGCATGAGATGTGATATCTCAATGCTTCTAATACCAAACCTGAGATCCTTCCTATAACATGAGATGTGATATCCAAATCCTTCCCCTTCCAAACCTGAAACCCTCCCTTTAGCATGAGATGTGATATCCAACTCCTTCCCATTACAATCCTGATACCCTTCTGATAGCATGAGATGTGATATCTCAATGCCTCTAATACCAAACCTGAGATCCTACCTCTAACATGAAAAGTGATATCCAACTCCTTCCCTTTCCAAACCTGAGAGCCTTCCTACAGCATGAGATGTGATATCCAAGTCCTTCCCATTCCATTCCTGAGACCCTTCCTATAACATGAGATGTGACATCCAACTCTTTCCCATTCCAACTTGAGACCCTTCCTATAGCATGAGATGGGATATCCAACTCCTTCCAAATCCAATCCTGATACCCTTCCGATAGCATGAGATGTGAAATCCCAATGCTTCTACAAAACCTGAGACCCATACCATGGCATGATGTGATATCAAACTCCCGTCCTATACCATGAGACTTGATATCTCAATGCTTCTAATACCAAACCTGAGACCGGTCCAATAACATGAGATGTGATATCCAAATCCTTCCCCTTCCAAACCTGAGACCCTTCCTTTAGCATGAGATGTGATATCCAAATCCTTCCCATTCCAATCCTTAAACCCTTCCTATAGCATGAGATGTGATATCTCAATGTTTCTAATAAAAAACCTGAGACCCTTCCTATAGCAAGAGATTTGATATCCAAATCCTTCCCATTCCAACCTGAGACCCTTCTTATAGCATGAGAAGGGATATCCAACTCCTTCCCATTCCAATCCTGAGACCCTTCCTATACCATGAGATGTGATATCTCAATGCTTCTAATAAAAAACCTGAGACCCTTCCTATAGCAAGAGATGTGATATCCAAATCCTTCCCATTCCAATCCTGAGATCCTTCCTATAACATGAGATGTGATATCCAATTCCTTCCCATTTCAAACCTGAGACCCTTCCTATTGGATGAGATGTGATATCCAACTCCTTCCCATTCCAATCCTGAGACCCTTCCTATAACATAAGATGTGATATCTCAATGCTTCTAATACCAAACCTGGGACCCGTCCTATAACATGAGATATGATATCCAAATCCTTCCCCTTCCAAACCTGAGAGCCTTCCTTTAGCATGAGATGTGATATCTAAATCCTTCCCATTCCAATCCTGAAACCCTTCCTATAGCATGAGATGTGATATCTCAATGTTTCTAATAAAAAACCTGAGACCCTTCCTATAGCAAGAGATGTGATATCCAAATCCTTCCCATTTCAATCTTGAGACCCTTCCTATGACATGAGATGTGATATCCAACTCCTTCCCATTCCAACATGAGACCCTTCCTATAGCATGAGAAGGGATATCCAACTCCTTCCCAATCCAATCCTGACACCCTTCGGATAGCAGAGATGTGATATCTCAATGCGTATACCAAACCTGAGACCCTTCCTTTAGCATGAGATGTGATATCCAAATCCTTCACATTCCAATCCTGAGACCCTTCCTATAGCATGAGATGTGATATCTCAATGCTTCTAATACCAAACCTGAGATGCTTCCTATAACATGAGATGTGATATCCAACTCCTTCCCATTCCAAACCTGAGACCCTTCCGATAGCATGAGATGTGATATCTCAATGCTTCTAATACCAAACCTGAGACCCTTCCTACAGCATGCGATGTGATATCTCACTGCTTATACCAAACCTGAGACCCTTCCTATAGCATGAGATGTGATATCCAACTCCTTCCCATTCCAATCCTGAGACCCTTCCTATAGCATGAGATGTGATATCTCAATGCTTCTAATATCAAACTTGAGAGCCTCCCTATAGCATGAGATGTGATATCCAAGTCCTTCCCATTCCAATCCTGAGACACTTCCTATAGCATGAGATGTGATATCTCAATGCTTCTAATACCAAACCTGAGACTCTTCCTATAACATGAGATGGGATATCCAACTCCTTCCCATTCAAATCCAGAGACCCTTGCGATAGCAGAGATGTGATATCTCAATGCTTATACCAAACCTGAGACCCTTCCTACGGCATGAGATGTCATATACAACTCCTTC
Source organism: Ambystoma mexicanum (assembly GCF_040938575.1). Taxonomy (NCBI): domain Eukaryota; kingdom Metazoa; phylum Chordata; class Amphibia; order Caudata; family Ambystomatidae; genus Ambystoma; species Ambystoma mexicanum. The sequence goes on along the minus strand of NC_090932.1, from coordinate 568,579,339 downwards.
CCATTCCAATCCTGAGACCCTTCCTATAGCATGAGATGTGATATCTCAATGCTTATACCAAACCTGAGACCCTTCCTATAGCATGAGATGTGATATCCAACTCCTTCCCATTCCAATCCTGAGACCCTTCCTATAGCATGAGATGTGATATCTCAATGCTTATACCAAACCTGAGACCCTTCCTACGGCATGAGATGTCATATACAACTCCTTCCCATTCCAATCCTGAGACCCTTCCTATAGCATGAGATGTGATATCTCAATGCTTATACCAAACCTGAGACCCTTCCTATAGCATGAGATGTGACATCCAACTCTTTCCCATTCCAACTTGAGACCCTTCCTATAGCATGAGATGGGATATCCAACTCCTTCCAAATCCAATCCTGATACCCTTCCGATAGCATGAGATGTGATATCCCAATGCTTCTACAAAACCTGAGACCCATACCATGGCATGATGTGATATCAAACTCCCGTCCTATACCATGAGACTTGATATCTCAATGCTTCTAATACCAAACCTGAGACCGGTCCAATAACATGAGATGTGATATCCAAATCCTTCCCCTTCCAAACCTGAGACCCTTCCTTTAGCATGAGATGTGATATCCAAATCCTTCCCATTCCAATCCTTAAACCCTTCCTATAGCATGAGATGTGATATCTCAATGTTTCTAATAAAAAACCTGAGACCCTTCCTATAGCAAGAGATTTGATATCCAAATCCTTCCCATTCCAACCTGAGACCCTTCCTATAGCATGAGAAGGGATATCCAACTCCTTCCCATTCCAATCCTGAGACCCTTCCTATACCATGAGATGTGATATCTCAATGCTTCTAATAAAAAACCTGAGACCCTTCCTATAGCAAGAGATGTGATATCCAAATCCTTCCCATTCCAATCCTGAGATCCTTCCTATAACATGAGATGTGATATCCAATTCCTTCCCATTTCAAACCTGAGACCCTTCCTATTGGATGAGATGTGATATCCAACTCCTTCCCATTCCAATCCTGAGACCCTTCCTATAACATAAGATGTGATATCTCAATGCTTCTAATACCAAACCTGGGACCCGTCCTATAACATGAGATATGATATCCAAATCCTTCCCCTTCCAAACCTGAGAGCCTTCCTTTAGCATGAGATGTGATATCTAAATCCTTCCCATTCCAATCCTGAAACCCTTCCTATAGCATGAGATGTGATATCTCAATGTTTCTAATAAAAAACCTGAGACCCTTCCTATAGCAAGAGATGTGATATCCAAATCCTTCCCATTTCAATCTTGAGACCCTTCCTATGACATGAGATGTGATATCCAACTCCTTCCCATTCCAACATGAGACCCTTCCTATAGCATGAGAAGGGATATCCAACTCCTTCCCAATCCAATCCTGACACCCTTCGGATAGCAGAGATGTGATATCTCAATGCGTATACCAAACCTGAGACCCTTCCTTTAGCATGAGATGTGATATCCAAATCCTTCACATTCCAATCCTGAGACCCTTCCTATAGCATGAGATGTGATATCTCAATGCTTCTAATACCAAACCTGAGATGCTTCCTATAACATGAGATGTGATATCCAACTCCTTCCCATTCCAAACCTGAGACCCTTCCGATAGCATGAGATGTGATATCTCAATGCTTCTAATACCAAACCTGAGACCCTTCCTACAGCATGCGATGTGATATCTCACTGCTTATACCAAACCTGAGACCCTTCCTATAGCATGAGATGTGATATCCAACTCCTTCCCATTCCAATCCTGAGACCCTTCCTATAGCATGAGATGTGATATCTCAATGCTTCTAATATCAAACTTGAGAGCCTCCCTATAGCATGAGATGTGATATCCAAGTCCTTCCCATTCCAATCCTGAGACACTTCCTATAGCATGAGATGTGATATCTCAATGCTTCTAATACCAAACCTGAGACTCTTCCTATAACATGAGATGGGATATCCAACTCCTTCCCATTCAAATCCAGAGACCCTTGCGATAGCAGAGATGTGATATCTCAATGCTTATACCAAACCTGAGACCCTTCCTACGGCATGAGATGTCATATACAACTCCTTCCCATTCCAATCCTGAGACCCTTCCTATAGCATGAGATGTGATATCTCAATGCTTATACCAAACCTGAGACCCTTCCTATAGCATGAGATGTGATATCCAACTCCTTCCCATTCCAATCCTGAGACCCTTCCTATAGCATGAGATGTGATATCTCAATGCTTATACCAAACCTGAGACCCTTCCTATAACATGAGATGGGATATCCAACTCCTTCCCATTCCAATCCTGAGACACTTCCGATAGCAGAGATGTGATATCTCAATGCTTATACCAGACCTTAGACCCTTCCTATAACATGAGATCGGATATCCAACTCCTTCCCGTTCCAAACCTGAGACCCTTCCTTTAGCATGAGATGTGATATCCAGCTCCTTCCCATTCCAATCCTGAGACACTTCCGATAGCATGAGATGTGATATCTCAATGCTTCTAATATCAAAACGGAAACCCTCCCTATAGCATGATATGTGATATCTAAGTCCTTCCCATTCCAATCCTGAGACCCTTCCTATAGCATGAGATGTGATATCTCAATGCTTCTACCAAACCTGAGACCCTTCCTTTAGCATGAGATGTGATATCCAACTCCTTCCCATTCTAATCCTGAGACCCTTCCTATAGCATGAGATGTGATATCTCAATACTTCTAATACCAAACCTGAGATCCTTCCGATAACATGAGATGTGATATCCAAATCCTTCCCCTTCCAAACCTCAGACCCTCCATTTTAGCATGAGATGTGATATCCAACTCCTTCCCATTCCAATCCTGAGACCCTTCTGATAGCATGAGATGTGATATCTCAATGCTTCTAATACCAAACCTGAGATCCTTCCGATAGCATGAGATGTGATATCTCAATGCTTCTAATACCAAACCTGAGATCTTTCCTATAACATGAGATGTGATATCCAAATCCTTCCCCTTCCAATTCTGAGACCCTCCCTTTAACATGAGATGTGATATCGAACTCCTTCCCATTCCAACCTGAGACCCTTCCTATAGCATGAGATGTGATATCTCAATGCCTCTAATACCAAACCTGAGATCCTTCCTCTAACATGAAATGTGATATCCAACTCCTTCCCTTTCCAAACCTGAGAGCCTATCTATAGCATGAGATGTGATATCCAAGTCCTTCCCATTCCAATCCTTAGACCCTTCCTACAGCATGCAATATGATATCTCAATGATTCTAATAACAAACCTGAGACCCGTCCTATAACATGAGATGGGATATCCAACTCCTTCCCATTCCAATCCTGAGACACTTCCGATAGCAGAGATGTGATATCTCAATGCTTATACCAAACCTGAGACCCTTCCTATAACATGAGATGTGATATCCAACTCCTTCCCGTTCCAAACCTGAGACTCTTCCTTTAGCATGAGATGTGATATCCAGCTCCTTCCCATTCCAATCCTGAGACACTTCTGATAGCATGAGATGTGATATCTCAATGCTTCTAATATCAAAACTGAGACCCTCCCTATAGCATGATATGTGATATCTAAGTCCTTCCCATTCCAATCCTGAGACCCTTCTGATAGCATGAGATGTGATATCTCAATGCCTCTAATACCAAACCTGAGATCCTACCTCTAACATGAAATGTGATATCAAACTCTCTCCCCTTCCAAACCTGAGAGCCTTCCTATAGCATGAGATGTGATATCCAAGTCCTTCCCATTCCAATCCTGAGACCCTTCCTATAACATGAGATGTGATATCCAACTCCTTCCCATTCCAACCTGAGACCCTTCCTATAGCATGAGATGGGATATCCAACTCCTTCCAAATCCAATCCTGATACCATTCCGATAGCATGAGATGTGATATCCCAATGCTTCTACCAAACCTGAGACCCATACTATGGCATGAGATGTGATATCAAACTCCTTCCCATTCCAATTCTGAGACCCTTCCTATACCATGAGACTTGCTATCTCAATGCTTCTAATACCAAACCTGAGACCCGTCCTATAACATGAGATGTGATATCCAAATCCTTCCCCTTCCAAACCTTAGACCCTTCCTTTATCATGAGATGTGATATCCAACTCCTTCCCATTCCAATCCTGAGACCCTTCCGATATCATGAGATGTGATATCTCAATGCTTCTAATATCAAACTTGAGACCCTCCCTATAGCATGAGATGTGATATCCAAGTCCTTCCCATTCCAATCCTGAGACCCTTCCTATAGCATGAGATGTGATATCTCAATGCTTCTAATACCAAACCTGAGACCCTTCCTATAACATGAGATGGGAATATCCAACTCCTTACATTCCAATCCTGAGACCCTTCCGATAGCAGAGATGTGATATCTCAATGTTTATACCAAACCTGAGATCCTTCCTATAACATGAGATGTGATATCCAACTCCTTCCCATTCCAATACTGAGACACTGCCTATAGCATGAGATGTGATATCTCACTGCTTATACCAAACCTGAGACCCTTCCCATAGCATGAGATGTGATATCCAACTCCTTCCCATTCCAATACTGAGACCCTTCCTATAGCATGAGATGTGATATCTCAATGCTTCTAATATCAAACTTGAGAGCCTCCCTATAGCATGAGATGTGATATCCAAGTCCTTCCCATTCCAATCCTGAGACACTTCCTACAGCATGAGATGTGATATCTCAATGCCTCTAATACCAAACCTGAGACTCTTCCTATAACATGAGATGGGATATCCAACTCCTTCCCATTCCAATCCTGAGACCCTTCCGATAGCAGAGATGTGATATCTCAATGCTTATACCAAACCTGAGACCCTTCCTACGGCATGAGATGTCATATACAACTCCTTCCCATTCCAATCCTGAGACCCTTCCTATAGCATGAGAAGCATGAGATGTGATATCTCAATGCTTATACCAAACCTGAGACCCTTCCTATAGCATGAGATGTGATATCCAACTACTTCCCATTCCAATCCTGAGACCCTTCCTATAGCATGAGATGTGATATCTCAATGCTTATACCAAACCTGAGACCCTTCCTATAACATGAGATGGGATATCCAACTCCTTCCCATTCCAATCCTGAGACACTTCCGATAGCAGAGATGTGATATCTCAATGCTTATACCAGACCTTAGACCCTTCCTATAACATGAGATCGGATATCCAACTCCTTCCCGTTCCAAACCTGAGACCCTTCCTTTAGCATGAGATGTGATATCCAGCTCCTTCCCATTCCAATCCTGAGACACTTCCGATAGCATGAGATGTGATATCTCAATGCTTCTAATATCAAAACGGAAACCCTCCCTATAGCATGATATGTGATATCTAAGTCCTTCCCATTCCAATCCTGAGACCCTTCCTATAGCATGAGATGTGATATCTCAATGCTTCTACCAAACCTGAGACCCTTCCTTTAGCATGAGATGTGATATCCAACTCCTTCCCATTCTAATCCTGAGACCCTTCCTATAGCATGAGATGTGATATCTCAATACTTCTAATACCAAACCTGAGATCCTTCCGATAACATGAGATGTGATATCCAAATCCTTCCCCTTCCAAACCTGAGACCCTCCATTTTAGCATGAGATGTGATATCCAACTCCTTCCCATTCCAATCCTGAGACCCTTCTGATAGCATGAGATGTGATATCTCAATGCTTCTAATACCAAACCTGAGATCCTTCCGATAGCATGAGATGTGATATCTCAATGCTTCTAATACCAAACCTGAGATCTTTCCTATAACATGAGATGTGATATCCAAATCCTTCCCCTTCCAATTCTGAGACCCTCCCTTTAACATGAGATGTGATATCCAACTCCTTCCCATTCCAACCTGAGACCCTTCCTATAGCATGAGATGTGATATCTCAATGCCTCTAATACCAAACCTGAGATCCTTCCTATAACATGAAATGTGATATCCAACTCCTTCCCTTTCCAAACCTGAGAGCCTATCTATAGCATGAGATGTGATATCCAAGTCCTTCCCATTCCAATCCTTAGACCCTTCCTACAGCATGCAATATGATATCTCAATGATTCTAATAACAAACCTGAGACCCGTCCTATAACATGAGATGGGATATCCAACTCCTTCCCATTCCAATCCTGAGACACTTCCGATAGCAGAGATGTGATATCTCAATGCTTATACCAAACCTGAGACCCTTCCTATAACATGAGATGTGATATCCAACTCCTTCCCGTTCCAAACCTGAGACTCTTCCTTTAGCATGCGATGTGATATCCAGCTCCTTCCCATTCCAATCCTGAGACACTTCCGATAGCATGAGATGTGATATCTCAATGCTTCTAATATCAAAACAGAGACCCTCCCTATAGCATGATATGTGATATCTAAGTCCTTCCCATTCCAATCCTGAGACCCTTCTGATAGCATGAGATGTGATATCTCAATGCCTCTAATACCAAACCTGAGATCCTACCTCTAACATGAAATGTGATATCCAACTCTCTCCCCTTCCAAACCTGAGAGCCTTCCTATAGCATGAGATGTGATATCCAAGTCCTTCCCATTCCAATCCTGAGACCCTTCCTATAACATGAGATGTGATATCCAACTCCTTCCCATTCCAACCTGAGACCCTTCCTATAGCATGAGATGGGATATCCAACTCCTTCCAAATCCAATCCTGATACCATTCCGATAGCATGAGATGTGATATCCCAATGCTTCTACCAAACCTGAGACCCATACTATGGCATGAGATGTGATATCAAACTCCTTCCCATTCCAATTCTGAGACCCTTCCTATACCATAAGACTTGCTATCTCAATGCTTCTAATACCAAACCTGAGACCCGTCCTATAACATGAGATGTGATATCCAAACCCTTCCCCTTCCAAACCTTAGACCCTTCCTTTATCATGAGATGTGATATCCAACTCCTTCCCATTCCAATCCTGAGACCCTTCCGATATCATGAGATGTGATATCTCAATGCTTCTAATATCAAACTTGAGACCCTCCCTATAGCATGAGATGTGATATCCAAGTCCTTCCCATTCCAATCCTGAGACCCTTCCTATAGCATGAGATGTGATATCTCAATGCTTCTAATACCAAACCTGAGACCCTTCCTATAACATGAGATGGGAATATCCAACTCCTTACATTCCAATCCTGAGACCCTTCCGATAGCAGAGATGTGATATCTCAATGTTTATACCAAACCTGAGATCCTTCCTATAACATGAGATGTGATATCCAACTCCTTCCCATTCCAATACTGAGACACTGCCTATAGCATGAGATGTGATATCTCACTGCTTATACCAAACCTGAGACCCTTCCTATAGCATGAGATGTGATATCCAACTCCTTCCCATTCCAATACTGAGACCCTTCCTATAGCATGAGATGTGATATCTCAATGCTTCTAATATCAAACTTGAGAGCCTCCCTATAGCATGAGATGTGATATCCAAGTCCTTCCCATTCCAATCCTGAGACACTTCCTACAGCATGAGATGTGATATCTCAATGCCTCTAATACCAAACCTGAGACTCTTCCTATAACATGAGATGGGATATCCAACTCCTTCCCATTCCAATCCTGAGACCCTTCCGATAGCAGAGATGTGATATCTCAATGCTTATACCAAACCTGAGACCCTTCCTACGGCATGAGATGTCATATACAACTCCTTCCCATTCCAATCCTGAGACCCTTCCTATAGCATGAGATGTGATATCTCAATGCTTCTAATATCAAACTTGAGACCCTCCCTATAGCATGAGATGTGATATCCAAGTCCTTCCCATTCCAATCCTGAGACACTTCCTATAGCATGAGATGTGATATCTCAATGCTTCTAATACCAAACCTGAGACTCTTCCTATAACATGAGATGGGATATCCAACTCCTTCCCCTTCCAATCCTGAGACCCTTCCGATAGCAGAGATGTGATATCTCAATGCTTATACCAAACCTGAGACCCTTCCTACGGCATGAGATGTCATATACAACTCCTTCCCATTCCAATCCTGAGACCCTTCCTATAGCATGAGATGTGATATCTCAATGCTTATACCAAACCTGAGACCCTTCCTATAGTATGAGATGTGATATCCAAATCCTTCCCATTCCAATCCTGAGACCCTTCCTATAGCATGAGATGTGATGTCTCAATGCTTCTAATACCAAACCTGAGATCCTTCCTATAACATGAGATGTGATATCCAACTCCTTCCATTCCAATCCTGAGACCCTTCCTATAGCATGAGATTTGATATCTCAATGCTTATACCAAACCTGAGACCCTTCCTATAGCATGAGATGTGATATCCAAGTCCTTCCCATTCCAATCCTTAGACCCTTCCTACAGCATGCAATATGATATCTCAATGATTCTAATAAAAATCCTGAGACCCGTCCTATAACATGAGATGGGATATCCAATTCCTTCCCATTCCAATCCTGAGACACTTCCGATAGCAGAGATGTGATATCTCAATGCTTATACCAAACCTGAGACCCTTCCTATAACATGAGATCGGATATCCAACTCCTTTTCGTTCCAAACCTGAGACCCTTCCTTTAGCATGAGATGTGATATCCAGCTCCTTCGCATTCCAATCCTGAGACATTTCCGATAGCATGAGATGTGATATCTCAATGCTTCTAATATCAAAACTGAAACCCTCCCTATAGCATGATATGTGATATCTAAGTCCTTCCCATTCCAATCCTGAGACCCTTCCTATAGCATGAGATGTGATATCTCAATGCTTCTACCAAACCTGAGACCCTTCCTATGGCATGAGATGTGATATCCAACTCCTTCCCAATACAATCCTGAGACCCTTCCGATAGCAGAGATGTGATATCTCAATGCTTATACCAAACCTGAGACCCTTCCTATGGCATGAGATGTGATATCCAACTCCTTGCCATTCAAATCCTGAGACCCTCCCTATAACAAGAGATGTCATATCCAACTCCTTCCCATTCCAAACCTGAGACCCTTCCTTTAGCATGAGATGTGATATCCAAATCCTTCACATTCCAATCCGGAGACCCTTCCTATAACATGAGATGTGATATTCAACTCCTTCCCAATCCAATCCTGAGACCCTTCCGATAGCAGAGATGTGATATCTCAATGCTTATACCAAACCTGAGACCCTTCCTACGGCATGAGATGTGATATCCAACCCCTTGCAATTCAAATCCTGAGACCCTCCCTATAACAAGAGATGTCATATCCAATTCCTTCCCATTCCAAACCTGAGACCCTTCCTTTAGCATGAGATGTGATTTCCAAATCCTTCACATTCCAATCTGGAGCCCAATCCTATAGCATGAGATGTGATATCTCAATGCTTCTAATACCAAATCTGAAACCCTACCGATAGCATGAGATGTGATATCTCAATGCTTCAAAAACCAAACATGAGAACCATCCTATAACATGAGATGTGAAATCCAAATCCTTCCCTTCCCAAACCTGAGACTCTTCCTATAGCATGAGATGTGATATCTCAATGCTTCTACCAAACCTGAAACCCTTCCTATAGCATGAGATGTGATATCCAAATCCTTCCCCTTCCAAACCTGAGACCCTTCCTTTAGCATGAGATGTGATATCCAGCTCCTCCCATTCCAACCCTGAGACCCTTCCGATAGCATGAGATGTGATATCTCAATGCTTCTAATATCAAAACTGAGACCCTCCCTATAGCATGAGATGTGATATCTAAGTCCTTCCCATTCCAATCCTCAGACCCTTCCTATAGCATGAGATGTGATATCGCAATGCTTCTACCAAAACTGAGACCCTTCCTTTAGCATGAGATGTGATATCCAACTCCTTCCCATTCCAATCCTGAGACCCGTCCTATAGCATGAGATGGGATATCTCAATGCTTCTAATACCAAACCCGAGATCCTTCCGATAGGATGAGATGTGATATCTCAATGCTTCTAATACCAAACCTGAGATCCTTCCTATAACATGAGATGTGATATCCAAATCCTTTCCCTTCCAAACCTGAGACCCTCCCTTTAGCATGAGATGTGATATCCAACTCCTTCCCATTCCAATCCTGATACCCTTCTGATAGCATGAGATGTGATATCTCAATGCCTCTAATACCAAACCTGAGATCCTACCTCTAACATGAAATGTGATATCCAACTCCTTCCCTTTCCAAACCTGAGAGCATTCCTACAGCATGAGATGTGATATCCAAGTCCTTCCCATTCCAATCCTGAGACCCTTCCTATAACATGAGATGTGATATCCAACTCTTTCCCATTCCAACCTGAGACCCTTCCTATAGCATGAGATGGGATATCCAACTCCTTCCAAATCCAATCCTGATACCCTTCCGATAGCATGAGATGTGATATCCCAATGCTTCTACAAAACCTGAGACCCATACCATGGCATGATGTGATATCAAACTCCCGTCCTATACCATGAGACTTGATATCTCAATGCTTCTAATACCAAACCTGAGACCGGTCCAATAACATGAGATGTGATATCCAAATCCTTCCCCTTCCAAACCTTAGACCCTTCCTTTATCATGAGATGCGATATCCAAGTCCTTCCCATTCCATTCCTGAGACCCTTCCTATAGCATGAGATGTGATATCTCAATGCTTCTAATACCAAACCTGAGACCCTTCCTATGGCATGAGATGTGATATCCAACTCCTTCCCATTCCAATCCTGAGACCCTTCTGATAGCATGAGATGTGATATCTCAATGCCTCTAATACCAAAACTGAGATCCTACCTCTACATGAAATGTGATATCCAACTCCTTCCCCTTCCAACCCTGAGAGCCTTCCTATAGAATGAGATGTGATATCCAAGTCCTTCCCATTCCAATCCTGAGACCCTTCCTATAACATGAGATGTGATATCCAACTCCTTCACATTCCAACCTTAGACCCTTCCTATAGCATGAGATGGGATATCCAACTCCTTCCAAATCCAATCCCGATACCCTTCTGATAGCATGAGATGTGATATCCCAATGCTTCTACAAAACCTGAAACCCATACCATGGCATGAGATGTGATATCAAACTCCTTCCCATTCCAATCCTGAGACCCTTCCTATAGCTTGAGATGTGATATCCAACTCCTTCCCATTCCAATTCTGAGACCCGTCCTATACCATGAGACTTGATATCTCAATGCTTCTAATACCAAACCTGAGACCGGTCCTATAACATGAGATGTGATACCCAAATCCTTCCCCTTCCAAACCTTAGACCCTTCCTATAGCATGAGATGGGATATCTCAATGCTTATACCAAACCTGAGACCCTTCCTATAGCATGAGATGGGATATCCAACTCCTTCCCATTCCAATCCTGAGACCCTTCCGATAGCAGAGATGTGATATCTCAATGCTTATACCAAACCTGAGACCCTTCCTATGGCATGAGATGTCATATACAACTCCTTCCGATTCCAATCCTGAGACCCTTCCTATAGCATGAGATGGGATATCCAACTCCTTCCCATTCCAATCCTGAGACCCTTCCTATAGCAGATGTGATATCTAAATGCTTCTAAAACCAAACATGAGAACCATCCTATAACATGAGATGTGAAATCCAAATCATTCCCTTTCCAAACCTGAGACCCTTCCTATAGCTTGAGATGTGATATCAAACTCCTTCCCATTCAATGTGATATCCAATTCCTTCCCATTCCAATCCTGAGACCCTTCCTATACCATGAGATGTGATATTTCAATGCTTCTAATACCAAACCTGAGACCCGTCCTAAAACATGAGATGTGAGATCCAAATCCTTCCCCTTCCAAACCTGAGACCTTTCCTTTAGCATGAGATGTGATATCTAACTCCTTCCCATTCCAAACCTGAGACCGTTCCTATAGCTTGAGATGTTATATCTTAATGCTTCTAAAACCAAACCTGAGAATCATCCTATAACATGAGATGTGAAATCCAAATCCTTCCCTTTCCAAACCTGAGACCCTTCCTATAGCTTGAGATGTGATATCAAAATCTTTCCCATTCCAGTCCTGAGATAGCTTGAGATGTGACAGCCAACTCCTTCCCATTCCAATCCTGAGACCCTTCCTATACCATGAGATGTGATATCTCAATGCTTCTAATATCAAAACTGAGCCCCTCCCTGTAGCATGAGATGTGATATCTAAATCCTTCCCATTCCAATCCTGAGACCCTTCCGATAGCAGAGATGTGATATTTCAATGCTTATACCAAACCTGAGACCCTTCCTATAGCATGAGATGTGATATCCAACTCCTTCCGATTCCAATCCTGAGACCCTTCCTATAGCATGAGATGTGATATCGCAATGCTTCTACCAAAACTGAGACCCTTCCTTTAGCATGAGATGTGATATCCAACTCCTTCCCATTCCAATCCTGAGACCTTTCCTATAGCATGAGATGTGATATCTCAATGCTTCTAATACCAAACCTGAGATCCTTCCGATAGCATGAGATGTGATATCTCAATGCTTCTAATACCAAACCTGAGATCCTTCCTATAACATGAGATGTGATATCCAAATCCTTCCCCTTCCAAACCTGAGACCCTCCCTTTAGCATGAGATGTGATATCCAACTCCTTCCCATTACAATCCTGATACCCTTCTGATAGCATGAGATGTGATATCTCAATGCCTCTAATACCAAACCTGAGATCCTACCTCTAACATGAAAAGTGATATCCAACTCCTTCCCTTTCCAAACCTGAGAGCCTTCCTACAGCATGAGATGTGATATCCAAGTCCTTCCCATTCCAATCCTGAGACCCTTCCTATAACATGAGATGTGACATCCAACTCTTTCCCATTCCAACTTGAGACCCTTCCTATAGCATGAGATGGGATATCCAACTCCTTCCAAATCCAATCCTGATACCCTTCCGATAGCATGAGATGTGATATCCCAATGCTTCTACAAAACCTGAGACCCATACCATGGCATGATGTGATATCAAACTCCCGTCCTATACCATGAGACTTGATATCTCAATGCTTCTAATACCAAACCTGAGACCGGTCCAATAACATGAGATGTGATATCCAAATCCTTCCCCTTCCAAACCTGAGACCCTTCCTTTAGCATGAGATGTGATATCCAAATCCTTCCCATTCCAATCCTTAAACCCTTCCTATAGCATGAGATGTGATATCTCAATGTTTCTAATAAAAAACCTGAGACCCTTCCTATAGCAAGAGATTTGATATCCAAATCCTTCCCATTCCAACCTGAGACCCTTCCTATAGCATGAGAAGGGATATCCAACTCCTTCCCATTCCAATCCTGAGATCCTTCCTATACCATGAGATGTGATATCTCAATGCTTCTAATAAAAAACCTGAGACCCTTCCTATAGCAAGAGATGTGATATCCAAATCCTTCCCATTCCAATCCTGAGATCCTTCCTATAACATGAGATGTGATATCCAATTCCTTCCCATTTCAAACCTGAGACCCTTCCTATTGGATGAGATGTGATATCCAACTCCTTCCCATTCCAATCCTGAGACCCTTCCTATAACATAAGATGTGATATCTCAATGCTTCTAATACCAAACCTGGGACCCGTCCTATAACATGAGATATGATATCCAAATCCTTCCCCTTCCAAACCTGAGAGCCTTCCTTTAGCATGAGATGTGATATCTAAATCCTTCCCATTCCAATCCTGAAACCCTTCCTATAGCATGAGATGTGATATCTCAATGTTTCTAATAAAAAACCTGAGACCCTTCCTATAGCAAGAGATGTGATATCCAAATCCTTCCCATTTCAATATTGAGACCCTTCCTATGACATGAGATGTGATATCCAACTCCTTCCCATTCCAACATGAGACCCTTCCTATAGCATGAGAAGGGATATCCAAATCCTTCCCAATCCAATCCTGAGACCCTTCCGATAGCAGAGATGTGATATCTCAATGCTTATACCAAACCTGAGACCCTTCCTTTAGCATGAGATGTGATATCCAAATCCTTCACATTCCAATCCTGAGACCCTTCCTATAGCATGAGATGTGATATCTCAATGCTTCTAATACCAAACCTGAGATGCTTCCTATAACATGAGATGTGATATCCAACTCCTTCCCATTCCAAACCTGAGACCCTTCCGATAGCATGAGATGTGATATCTCAATGCTTCTAAAACCAAACATGAGAACCATCCTATAACATGAGATGTGAAATCCCAATCCTTCCCTTCCCAAACCTGAGACCCTTCCTATAGCTTGAGATGTGATATCAAACTCCTTCCCATTCCAATCCTGAAATAGCTTGAGATGTGATATCCAACTCCTTCCCATTCCAATCCTGAGACCCTTATTATACCATGAGATGTGATATCTCAAGGCTTCTAATACCAAACCTGAGACCCGTCCTAAAACATGAGATGTGAGATCCAAATCCTTCCCCTTCCAAACCTGAGACCTTTCCTTTAGCATATGTGATATCCAACTACTTCCCATTCCAATCCTGAGACCCTTCCTATAGCATGAGATGTGATATCTCAATGCTTCTAATATCAAACCTGAGAACCTCCCTATAGCACGAGATGTGCTATCCAACTCCTTCCAATTCCAATACTGAGACCCTTCCAATAGCATATGTGATATCTCAATGCTTCTAATATCAAAACTGAGACCCTCCCTATAGCATGAGATGTGATATCCAACTCCTTCCCATTCCAATCGAGACCCTTCCTATAACATGAGATGTGATATCTCTATGCTTCTAATACCAAACCTGAGCCCCTTCCCGTAGTATATGTGATATCCAACTCCTTCCCATTCCAAACTTGTGACCCTTCCTGTAGCATGAAATGTGATTTCTCACCCCTTCCAATACCAAACCCGAGACCCTTCCCACAGCATGAGATTTGAAATCTCATTTCTTCCAATACCAAACCCGATACCCTTCCGATAGGATGAGATTTACTATCTCACTCCTTAAAATACCAAACTCGAGTCCCTTCCGAAAGGATGTGATTTGATATCTCAGTGTTTCTAATACCAAACCTGAGACCCTCCCTATAACAAGAGATGTCATATCCAACTCCTTCCCATTCCATTCCTGAGACTCTTCCTATAGCATGACATGTGATATCGAACTTCCCATTCCAATCCTGAGACTCAGACCTCCCCGTCTAACCTTCTCACCACTCCTAGCTCCCGGATTGATCATGCACTCCTGCTGTCTCTTCTCTCCCTTCTTTTGCTTTCTTTCCTCTCTCCGTCCTCATCTGCCCTAGGTCAGGCTCCTTCTACACCTCAGCAGGGATTACTGATTTGTACCCCTCCCCACTCTCAACTCTCACTCAGTTTCAAACACTCATCTGACATCTGCCATTTCCTGGAAGAACCCGACCTTGATGTCCTTGGTCTAACCGAGACATGGTTGACGGCCAGCGCTGTCTCGAGCTTTGACACTTTCCTCCCTGATGACAAGTTCCTCTCCATGCCCAGATTTCTTGAGGGGGAGTATCCTTGATTCCTGTAGTAAATTGCTTTCCTTTGCAGGCCGACTCCTCTCACGAATGCCTTGTCTGCATGCATTCTCTCTTTCCTGGTCATTCTCTCACCGTGGCTATTTGCCTAACCCCTTCCTCTCTCAGTGGATGGACTTCTCCATCCTAGCCTCCTACCACTCAACTCAGCCTACTTGGAGAATTCAACATGAACCTGTATACTTCCTGACCTGGACTTTTACGAGCTCTGCAACTCTACATGTCGCTGGCCCTACACACTGCAGGGAATACTCAGGATTTTCTGATCTCAGACCTCCCCCTCTGTAACCCTCTCAACAATCCTCTCCCGTGGTGATCAAGTTCTCATCTCCAAAGAAGGCTAACTACCAGCTGTTCCTCCTCAGTGGAGTTCTCCCTTTCTGTCCCTGCTCCCTGCACCGTTTCGCGTTGCAAACACTCGCTTCCCAGCTCTCTGGTTTAGACGCGTGTTCCCTGCCTTCTCTCCTCTTCCCGCTGCCTTCAAATCAACAAATGAGCTTCAAAAGATACACGGTGCTCAGAATGCTTTATAACACCCATTATTCATCATAAAGCCGTAACCCGCTAGACGTATTGAAATGTGCTGTAAACTAGCAAAACCAGCTAGAAAATGTACTGTCCTCGCGTTCTTGTAAATGCGAATTCTGATGGGTTCCCATGTATGTACTGTGTCCGTGCGTTTGTTGTCGAATCCTGAAGTTTTTAGCCACTGTTCTCCCATACAAGGAGGGGGGTCAACATCTACTGCTGTTCACAGGCTGAATGTATACGGCTGAAATCTTCAAGGCATTATCAGGTTTCGTGACTGTTTTGGAACGTGTATTTGCCATCTGTTAATGCAGTCGCCTTGTGGTCATCGTCCCTTTTAGTTTACAGGCTGCATTCCCCTGGTGATCACATTCTCCTCTCCAGAGCAGGCTAACTACCAGCTGCTCCTCAGAGGCGTTCCTTCTTTCTGTCCCTGCTCTCTGCACCGTTTCGCGTTGCATGTACTCGCTTCCCAGCTCTCTGGTTAGATGCGTATTCCCTGCCTTCTCTCCTCTTCCTACAGCCTTCCAATGAGCTCCACAAGATAGTGTTCAGAATGCTTTATAACCCCATTATTCAACATTAGCTGTAACCCGCTAGACGTATTGAAACGTGCTAAAAACTAGCAAAAATAGCTAGAAAATGTACTTCCCTCGCGTTTTTGTAAATGCGAATTCTGGTGGGTTCCCATGTTGTATGTAGTGTCCGTGCGTTTGTTGTCGAATCCTGAAGTTTTTAACCATTGTTCTGCCATACTAAGGGGGGTCAACATCTACTGCTGTTCACAGTCTGAATGTATACGGCTGAAATCTTCAATGCATTATCAGCTTTCCTGACTGTTTTGGAACGTGTATTTGCCATCTGTTAATGCAGTCGCCCTGTGTTCATCGTCCCTTCTACTTTACAGGCTGCACTCCCCTGGTGATCACATTCTCCTCTCCAGAGCAGGCTAACTACCAGCTGCTCCTCCTCATAGGCGTTCATCCTTTCTGTTCCTGATCCCTGCTCCGTTTCGCGTTGCATGTACACGCTTCCCAGCTCTCTGGTTTAGATGCGTGTTCCCTGTTCTCTCCTCTTCCTAAAGCCTTCCAATGAGCTCCACAAGATACAGTGTTCAGAATGCTTTATAACACCCATTATTCAACATATAGCCTTAACCCGCTAGACGTATTGAAACGTTCTAAAAACTAGCAAAAACAGTTAGAAAATGTACTTTCCTCGCGTTTTGGTAAATGCGAATTCTGGTGGATTCCCATTTTGTACTCTGTTCGTGCGTTTGATCAGTCGAATTCTGTACTTTTGAACCACTCTTCTCCCATAAAAGGGAGGATCAAAATGTGTTGTTCACAGGCTGAATTTATACTGCTGAAATGCTCGCTTCCCTGCTCTCTGGTTTAGACGCGTGTGCCCTGCATTTACCAAAACGCGAGGAAGTACATTTTCTAGCTGTTTTTGCTAGTTTTTAGCACGTTTCAATACGTCTAGCGGGTTACAGCTATATGTTGAATAATGGGGTTATAAAGCATTCTGAACACTATCTTGTGGAGCTCATTGGAAGGCTGTAGGAAGAGGAGAGAAGGCAGGGAATACGCATCTAACCAGAGAGCTGGGAAGCGAGAACATGCAACGCGAAACGGTGCAGGGAGCAGGGACAGAAAGAAGGAACGCCTCTGAGGAGGAGCAGCTGGTAGTTAGCCTGCTCTGGAGAGGAGAATGTGATCACCAGGGGAGTGCAGCCTGTAAATTAAAAGGGACGATGACCACAAGGCGACTGCATTAACAGATGGCAAATACACGTTCCAAAACAGTCAGGAAAGCTGATAATGCCTTGAAGATTTCAGCCGTATACATTCAGCCTGTGAACAGCAGTAGATGTTGAACCCCCCTATGGGAGAACAGTGGTTAAAAACTTCAGGATTCGACAACAAACGCACGGACACAGTACATACATGGGAACCCATCAGAATTCGCATTTACAAAAACGCGAGGAAAGTACATTTTCTAGCTGGTTTTGCTAGTTTACAGCACATTTCAATACGTCTAGTGGGTTACGGCTATATGATGAATAATGGGTGTTATAAAGCATTCTGAGCAATGTGTATCTTTTGAAGCTCATTTGTTGATTTGAAGGCAGCGGGAAGAGCAGAGAAGGCAGGGAACACGCTTCTAAACCAGAGAGCTGGGAAGCGAGTACTTGCAACGCGAAACTGTGCAGGGAGCAGGGACAGAAAGGATGAACGCTTATGAGGAGGATCAGCTGGTAGTTAGCCTGCTCTGGAGAGGAGAATGTGATCTCCAGGGGAGTGCAGCCTGTAAAGTAGAAGGGACGATGAACACAGGGCGACTGCATTAACAGATGGCAAATACACGTTCCAAAACAGTCAGGAAAGCTGATAATGCCTTGAAGATTTCAGCCGTATACAATCAGCCTGTGAACAGCAGTAGATGTTGACCCCCCCTTGTATGGGAGAACAGTGGTTAAAAACGTCAGGATTCGACAACAAACGCACGGACACAGTACATACACCGTGTATCTTTTGAAGCTCATTTGTTGATTTGAAGGCAGCGGGAAGAAGAGAGAAGGCAGGGAACACGCGTCTAAACCAGAGAGCTGGGAAGTGAGTACTTGCAACGCGAAACGGTGCAGGGAGCAGGGACAGAAAGGGAGAACTCCACTGAGGAGGAACAGCTGGCAGCCTTCTTTGGAGATGAGAACTTGATCACCACGGGAGAGGATTGTTGAGAGGGTTACAGAGGGGGAGGTCTGAGATCTGAAAATCCTGAGTATTTCCTGCAGTGTGTAGGGCCAGCGACATGAAGAGTTGCAGATCTCGTAAAAGTCCAGGTCAGGAAGCATAGAGGTTCATGTTGAATTCTCCAAGTAGGCGGAGTTGAGTGGTAGGAGGCTAGGATGGAGAAGTCCATCCACTGAGAGGAAGGGGGTAGGCAAATAGCCACGGTGAGAGATTCGCCAGGAACGAGAGAATGCATGCAGACAAGGCATTCGTGAGAGGAGTCGGCCTGCAAAGGAAAGCAATTTACTACAGGAAACAAGGATACTCCCCCTCAAGAACGGTTGGATCTGGGCATGGAGAGGAACTTGTCATCAGGGAGGAAAGTGGTTTGGTATTAGAAGCATTGAGATATCAAGTCTCATGGTATAGGAAGGGGCTCAGAATTGGAATGGGAAGGAGTTGGATATCACATCTCAAGCTATAGGAAGGGTCTCAGGATTGGAATGGGAAGGACTTGGATATCACATCTCATGCTATAGGGAGTGTCTCAAGTTTGCTATTAGAAGCATTGAGATATCACATCTCATGATATCGGAAGGGTCTCAGGATTGGAATGGGAAGGAGTTGGATATCACATCTCATGATAAAGGAAGGGTCTAAGGTTTGGAAGGGGAAGGATTTATATATCACATCTCATGTTATAGGACGGGTCTCAGGTTTGGTATTAGAAGCATTGAGATATCAAGTCTCATGGTATAGGAAGGGGCTAAGAATTGGAATGGGAAGGAGTTGGATATCAAGTCTCATGGTATAGGAAGGGGCTCAGAATTGGAATGGGAAGGAGTTGGATATCACATCTCATGCTAAAGGGAGGGTCTCAGGTTTGGAAGGGGAAGGATTTGGATATAACATCTCATGTTATAGGAAGGATCTCAGGTTTGGTATTAGAAGCATTGAGATATCACATCTCAAGCTATCGGAAGGATCTCAGGTTTGGTATTAGAAGCATTGAGATATCACATCTCATGCTATCAGAAGGGTCTTAGGATTGGAAGGGGAAGGATTTGGATATCACATCTCATGTTATCGGAAGGATCTCAGGTTTGGTATTAGAAGTATTGAGATATCACATCTCATGCTATAGGAAGGGTCTCAGGATTGGAATGGGAAGGAGTTGGATATCACATCTCATGCTAAAGGAAGGATCTCAGGTTTGGTAGAAGCATTGAGATATCATATCTCATGCTATAGGAAGGGTCTCAGGATTGGAATGGGAAGGACTTAGATATCACATATCATGCTATAGGGAGGGTCTCAGGTTTGGTATAAGCATTGAGATATCACATCTCTGCTATCGGAAGTGTCTCAGGATTGGAATGGGAAGGAGTTGGATATCCCATCTCATGTTATAGGACGGGTCTCAGGTTTGTTATTAGAATCATTGAGATATCATATTGCATGCTGTAGGAAGGGTCTAAGGATTGGAATGGGAAGGACTTGGATATTACATCTCATGCTATAGATAGGCTCTCAGGTTTGGAAAGGGAAGGAGTTGGATATCACATTTCATGTTAGAGGAAGGATCTCAGGTTCGGTATTAGAGGCATTGAGATATCACATCTCATGCTATAGGAAGGGTCTCAGGATTGGAATGGGAAGGAGTTGGGTATCACATCTCATGTTATAGGAAGGGTCTCAGGTTTGGTATAAGCATTGAGATTTCACATCTCATGCTATAGGAAGGGTCTCAGGATTGGAATGGGAAGGAGTTGGATATCACATCTCATGTTATAGGAAGGATCTCAGGTTTGGTATAAGCATTGAGATATCACATCTCTGCTATCGGAAGGGTCTCGGGATTGGAATGGGAAGGAGTTGGATATCCCATCTCATGTTATAGGAAGAGTCTCAGGTTTGGTATTAGAAGCATTGAGATATCACATCTCATGCTATAGGAAGTGTCTCAGGATTGGAATGGGAAGGACTTGGATATCACTACTCATGCTATAGGGAGGGTCTCAAGTTTGATATTAGAAGCATTGAGATATCACATCTCATGCTATAGGAAGGGTCTCAGGATTGGAATGGGAAGGAGTTGGATATCACATCTCATGCTATAGGAAGGGTCTCACGTTTGGTATAAGCAGTGTGATATCACATCTCATGCTATAGGAAGGGTCTCAGGATTGGAATGGGAAGGAGTTGGATATCACATCTCATGTTATAGGAAGGATATCAAGTTTGGTATAAGCATTGAGATATCACATCTCTGCTATCTGAAGGGTCTCAGGATTGGAATGGGAAGGAGTTGGATATTCCCATCTCATGTTATAGGAAGGGTCTCAGGTTTGGTATTAGAAGCATTGAGATATCACATCTCATGCTGTATGAAGGGTCTCAGGATTGGAATGGGAAGGAGTTGGATATCACATCTCATGCTAAAGGGAGGGTCTCAGGTTTGGAAGGGGAAGGATTTGGATATCACATCTCATGTTATAGGAAGGATCACAGGTTTGGTATTAGAAGCATTGAGATATCACATCTCATGCTATCGGAAGGGTCTCAGGATTGGAATGGGAAGGAGTTGGATATCACATCTCATGCTATAGGAAGGGTCTCAGGTTTGGAACGGGAAGGAGTTGGATATCACATCTCATGTTATAGGAAGAGTCTCAGGTTTGGTATAAGCATTGAGATATCACATCTCTGCTATCGGAGGTGTCTCAGGATTGGGATGGGAAGGAGTTGGATATTACATCTCATGCTATAGGAAGGGTATCAGGTATGGAACGGGAAGGAGTTGGATATCCCATCTCATGTTATAGGACGGGTCTCAGGTTTGGTATTAGAAGCATTGAGATATCACATCGCATGCTGTAGGTAGGATCTCAGGTTTGGAATGGGAAGGAATTGGATATCACATCTCATGTCATAGGAAGTATCTCAGGTTTGGTATTAGAAGCATTGAGATATCACATCTCATGCTATAGGAATGGTCTCAGGATTGGAATGTGTAGGAGTTGGATATTACATTCTTGCTATAGGAAGGGTCTCATGTTTGGAATGGGAAGGAGTTGGATATCACATATGCTATAGGAAGGGTCTCAGGTTTGGAACGGGAAGGAGTTGGATATCACATCTCATGTTATAGGAAGGGTCTCAGGTTTGGTATAAGCATTGAGATATCACATCTCTGCTATCGGAGGTGGATCAGGATTGGAATGGGAAGGAGTTGGATATTCCATCTCATGTTATAGGACGGGTCTCTGGTTTGGTATTAGAATAATTGAGATATCACATCGCATGCTGTAGGAAGGGTCTAAGGATTGGAATGGGATGGACTTGGATATCACATCTCATGCTATAGGAAGGGTCTCGGGATTGGAATGGGAAGGATTTGGATATCACATCTCATGCTATAGGAAGGGTCTCAGGTTTGGTATAAGCATTGAGATATCACTTCTCATGCTATAGGAAGTGTCTCAGGATTGGAATGGGAAGGAGTTGGATATCACATCTCATGTTATAGGAAGGATCTCAGGTTTGGTATTAGAAGCATTGAGACATCACATCTCATGCTATAGGAAGGGTCTCAGGAT
The DNA here is from genome assembly GCF_040938575.1 of Ambystoma mexicanum. Classification (NCBI taxonomy): domain Eukaryota; kingdom Metazoa; phylum Chordata; class Amphibia; order Caudata; family Ambystomatidae; genus Ambystoma; species Ambystoma mexicanum. The sequence continues at coordinate 568,556,857 of NC_090932.1, read as the reverse complement.
TGGAATGGGAAGGAGTTGGATATCACATCTCATGCTAAAGGGAGGGTCTCAGGTTTGGAAGGGGAAGGATTTGGATATTACATCTTGTGTTATAGGAATGATCTCAGGTTTGGTATTAGAAGCATTGAGATATCACATCTCATGCTATCGGAAGGATCTCAGGATTGGAATGGGAAGGAGTTCGATATCACATCTCATGCTATAGGAAGGGTCTCAGGATTGGAATGGGAAGGAGTTTTATATGACATCTCATGCCATAGGAAGGATCTCAGTTTTGGTTTTAGAAGCATTGAGACATCACATCTCATGTTATAGGAAGGGTCTCAGGATTGGAATGGGAAGGAGTTGGATATCACATCTCATGCTATAGGAAGGGTCTCAGGTTTGGTATAAGCATTGAGATATCACATCTCATGCTATAGGAAGGGTCTCAGGATTGGAATGGGAAGGAGTTGTATATGACATCTCATGCCACAGGAAGGGTCTCAGGTTTGGTATAAGCATTGAGATATCACATCTCTGCTATCGGAAGGGTCTCAGGATTGCAATGGGAAGGAGTTGGATATCCCATCTTATGTTATAGGAAGGGTCTCAGGTTTGGTATTAGAAGCATTGAGATATCACATCTCATGCTATAGGAAGGGTCTCAGGATTGGAATGGGAAGGACTTGGATATCACATCTCATGCTATAGGGAGGGTCTCACGTTTGGAAAGGGAAGGAGTTGGATATCACATTTCATGTTAGAGGTAGGATCTCAGGTTTTTTATTAGAGGCATTGAGATATCACATCTCATGCTATCAGAAGGGTCTCAGGATTGGAATGGGAAGGAGTTGGATATCACATCTCATGCTAAAGGGAGGGTCTCAGGAATGGAAGGGGAAGGATTTGGATATCACATCTCATGTTATAGGAAGGATCTCAGGTTTGGTATTAGAAGCATTGAGATATCACATCTCATGCTATCGGAAGGATCTCAGGTTTGGTATTAGAGGCATTGAGATATCACATCTCATGCTAAAGGGAGGGTCTCGGGTTTGGAAGGGAAAGGATTTGGATATCACATCTCTTGTTATAGGAAGGATCACAGGTTTGGTATTAGAAGCATTGAGATATCACATCTCATGCTATCGGAAGGGTCTCAGGATTGGAATGGGAAGGAGTTGGATATCACATCTCATGCTATAGGAAGGGTCTCAGGTTTGGAACGGGAAGGAGTTGGATATCACATCTCATGTTATAGGAAGAGTCTCAGGTTTGGTATAAGCATTGAGATATCACATCTCTGCTATCGGAGGTGTCTCAGGATTGGGATGGGAAGGAATTGGATATCACATCTCATGCTATAGGAAGGGTATCAGTTTTGGAACATGAAGGATTTGGATATCACATCTCATGTTATTGGACTGGTCTCAGGTTTGGTATTAGAAGCATTGAGATATCAAGTCTCATGGTATAGGACGGGAGTTTGATATCACATCTCATGCCATGGTATGGGTCTCAGGTTTTGTAGAAGCATTGGCATATCACATCTCATGCTATCGGAAGGGTATCAGGATTGGATTTGGAAGGAGTTGGATATCCCATCTCATGCTATAGGAAGGGTCTCAGGATTGGAATGGGAAGGACTTGGATATCACATCTCATGCTGTAGGAAGGCTCTCAGGTTTGGAAAGGGAAGGAGTTGGATATCACATTTCATGTTAGAGGTAGGATCTCAGGTTTGGTATTAGAGACATTGAGATATCACACCTCATGCTATCAGAAGTGTTAGGAAAGATTTCGTAATTGTAGGTAATTTTCCTTCCATGTGGCAACCCCTAAACTTTTTGCTGTTGTTTTTCACCTTGTTCTTGACTTTGCCAGAGAAGTGCAGCCTTCTGCTGCACTCCTCTGGGATTTCGCTCCTTTTCTCATGGGGAAACTGACATGCCCTTAAGACAGTCAGTACCGGAGAACGCTGTTTCCCGTAGTTTCTTTTATCATGTTGCGGCTTTAGTGCAACATGACACAAGAGGGCACTGTAAGCTAAGTTACAGCTCTCTTGGGTCTCTAGCCTTCTACGGGCCCTAGATACTCGTTTAGGATTGTATCTGATCGGTGCAAGTAATTCAGGGACGGGAATGGTGGCAGCGATCGTTTTCTTGTGTTTTGAGCTCCTTTTGGCGTTCTAAGCGCATTTCTCGCGCTTAACCCAAAATGGTGGCCTGGCTCCCAAAATGGCCAGACCACGAGGCTCCTTTGTCCTGTCCGCTGACCGTCTTGCTCCCTTCACCTTTCCCAGGTCGAGCCGACCCGGGGCCTTCCTTATTTGGGCATGTACTTTCCCGCGAAACACGGATGCTTTTGCGGGCTTCTACATGTCGTGTGTGTGCCTCCAGGATGTGGGCTGGGATGTCTGGTTCCAATACACATCCTGGGTGCCAGAGAGTCTAGGGTGGTGTGAATGCCTGGGACCACCGTGGTCCGTGATTGGTCCACGAATGGTGTGTGTTGATGAGCGGATCTCCCATCGGGTCCCCTCCGTTTTGGCGCGAAGGGAACCGTGGATAAGAGGGGGCTGGAAACACCACTACCATGTCGATCTCCTGAGTTCTCACGAACGAAGGAATACAGGAGCCAAGTATCCTGCAACCAAGAGGCTGGACCGAGGAATCGCTGGTGACCCGCTGAAGGACTCCTCCTTTGCACTGCTGTCGTCCTGTGAAACCCTTTCCTCCTTTGATCGAACCAGAAGGCCTGTACTGGTGCTTCGACCTTTGGAATAGCAGGAACAGCTATTCTCGGCAACTTCATCATCTCCTGCCAGTAAGCCTTCGGAAGCGTCTCTGGGCCATCCAGTTGACTGACCAGCTTACACGGGAGTCCTGCTCTGTAACCGCCGCCAGGTTGTGTAGTATCTCGAGTCCTTGTCACTCTCCCACGCTTCGTACTCTTGGCGTTCCCAGGTCTGAAGGCAGGAGTGGACATTTGGCTCAGATACACACGGCCGCTCCGTTGCCCTGCTGCGGCAACAAACTGTGCAGGTTTCTTCGATTGGGACGTCTTTTTGCTCTACACGACGACGAGGCGTTCCCTGCTCTTCTGAACCTGCCAGCTGCTGAAACTGACGCGGAGAAGCCTGGGTCTGCTTGCATCGGGGACCGGTGAGTAGCATAGCTAGGATCTGGTCGCCCTCCTGCAGGAGCCCATTGCTTTTCCCCGCTGTGTAAAACAGCACCCTTGTCCGTACTCGCGCTCTGCTTCTGCCCACTGTGGAGGCTGCGCTTGAGTCGCGGAACTTGTTCTTCTTCTTTCGTGCACTAAACTGAACTGCCTGACTTCCTTCAAAGAGCTTCTCCTTTTGCCCGTTGGCACCAGCGCGTGCAGGTACTTTGAGCACAAGGCTCCACTCTTCGCAGGGCTCGGACTTCCATCTAGTTAGGTGCCTCTGAAGGCGAACTGAGTCTAAGCATTATATCGCACTGCCTGTTTTCCTTCCCTTTTAGGTGGACTACACATTTCGTGCCTATAACGCTTGCGACTGTCGTATTTGTATATATATTGTGTGGATATGGTATGTGTTGGTTTAATATTGTGATATTGTGATTTTCTCGCTACGGTCATTGTTTTAAAGGCCTTAAAATAAATGTGTATATATTTTTTATATAACAACTGTTTGGAGTAGTTTGTAAGTGATCTTGCTTTGTGGGCTCATTACGAGCTTTCAGTCACCCTCACCCCTCTTGAGACCTAGTCTTGCCCGCCGCGATCGCTACCTTGATTGGTCTGGCTCGTCTAGAGGTTACCCTGTTCCAAGTAACTAGGTTGGCCTTCTGAACTTCTGCGCCACCAGGACAGAGTTCAGAAATCCGTCTTAACAAGAAGGGTATCAGGATTGGAATGGGAAGGAGTTGGATATCACATCTCATGCTAAAGGGAGGGTCTCAGGTTTGGAAGGGGAAGGATTTGGATATCACATCTCATGTTATAGGAAGGATCTCAGGTTTGGTATTAGAAGCATTGAGATATCACATCTCATGCTATCGGAAGGATCTCAGGTTTGGTATTAAAAGCATTGAGATATCACATCTCATGCTATAGGAAGGGTCTCAGGATTGGAATGGGAAGGAGTTGGATATCACATCTCATGTTATAGGAAGGATCTCAGGTTTGGTATTAGAAGCATTGAGATATCACATCTCATGCTATCGGAAGGATCTCAGGTTTGGTATTAGAGGCATTGAGATATCACATCTCATGCTAAAGGGAGGGTCTCGGGTTTGGAAGGGAAAGGATTTGGATATCACATCTCTTGTTATAGGAAGGATCACAGGTTTGGTATTAGAAGCATTGAGATATCACATCTCATGCTATCGGAAGGGTCTCAGGATTGGAATGGGAAGGAGTTGGATATCACATCTCATGCTATAGGAAGGGTCTCAGGTTTGGAACGGGAAGGAGTTGGATATCACATCTCATGTTATAGGAAGAGTCTCAGGTTTGGTATAAGCATTGAGATATCACATCTCTGCTATCGGAGGTGTCTCAGGATTGGGATGGGAAGGAATTGGATATCACATCTCATGCTATAGGAAGGGTATCAGTTTTGGAACATGAAGGATTTGGATATCACATCTCATGTTATTGGACTGGTCTCAGGTTTGGTATTAGAAGCATTGAGATATCAAGTCTCATGGTATAGGACGGGAGTTTGATATCACATCTCATGCCATGGTATGGGTCTCAGGTTTTGTAGAAGCATTGGCATATCACATCTCATGCTATCGGAAGGGTATCAGGATTGGATTTGGAAGGAGTTGGATATCCCATCTCATGCTATAGGAAGGGTCTCAGGATTGGAATGGGAAGGACTTGGATATCACATCTCATGCTGTAGGAAGGCTCTTAGGTTTGGAAAGGGAAGGAGTTGGATATCACATTTCATGTTAGAGGTAGGATCTCAGGTTTGGTATTAGAGACATTGAGATATCACACCTCATGCTATCAGAAGTGTTAGGAAAGATTTCGTAATTGTAGGTAATTTTCCTTCCATGTGGCAACCCCTAAACTTTTTGCTGTTGTTTTTCACCTTGTTCTTGACTTTGCCAGAGAAGTGCAGCCTTCTGCTGCACTCCTCTGGGATTTCGCTCCTTTTCTCATGGGGAAACTGACATGCCCTTAAGACAGTCAGTACCGGAGAACGCTGTTTCCCGTAGTTTCTTTTATCATGTTGCGGCTTTAGTGCAACATGACACAAGAGGGCACTGTAAGCTAAGTTACAGCTCTCTTGGGTCTCTAGCCTTCTACGGGCCCTAGATACTCGTTTAGGATTGTATCTGATCGGTGCAAGTAATTCAGGGACGGGAATGGTGGCAGCGATCGTTTTCTTGTGTTTTGAGCTCCTTTTGGCGTTCTAAGCGCATTTCTCGCGCTTAACCCAAAATGGTGGCCTGGCTCCCAAAATGGCCAGACCACGAGGCTCCTTTGTCCTGTCCGCTGACCGTCTTGCTCCCTTCACCTTTCCCAGGTCGAGCCGACCCGGGGCCTTCCTTATTTGGGCATGTACTTTCCCGCGAAACACGGATGCTTTTGCGGGCTTCTACATGTCGTGTGTGTGCCTCCAGGATGTGGGCTGGGATGTCTGGTCCCAATACACATCCTGGGTGCCAGAGAGTCTAGGGTGGTGTGAATGCCTGGGACCACCGTGGTCCGTGATTGGTCCACGAATGGTGTGTGTTGATGAGCGGATCTCCCATCGGGTCCCCTCCGTTTTGGCGCGAAGGGAACCGTGGATAAGAGGGGGCTGGAAACACCACTACCATGTCGATCTCCTGAGTTCTCACGAACGAAGGAATACAGGAGCCAAGTATCCTGCAACCAAGAGGCTGGACCGAGGAATCGCTGGTGACCCGCTGAAGGATTCCTCCTTTGCACTGCTGTCGTCCTGTGAAACCCTTTCCTCCTTTGATCGAACCAGAAGGCCTGTACTGGTGCTTCGACCTTTGGAATAGCAGGAACAGCTATTCTCGGCAACTTCATCATCTCCTGCCAGTAAGCCTTCGGAAGCGTCTCTGGGCCATCCAGTTGACTGACCAGCTTACACGGGAGTCCTGCTCTGTAACCGCCGCCAGGTTGTGTAGTATCTCGAGTCCTTGTCACTCTCCCACGCTTCGTACTCTTGGCGTTCCCAGGTCTGAAGGCAGGAGTGGACATTTGGCTCAGATACACACGGCCGCTCCGTTGCCCTGCTGCGGCAACAAACTGTGCAGGTTTCTTCGATTGGGACGTCTTTTTGCTCTACACGACGACGAGGCGTTCCCTGCTCTTCTGAACCTGCCAGCTGCTGAAACTGACGCGGAGAAGCCTGGGTCTGCTTGCATCGGGGACCGGTGAGTAGCATAGCTAGGATCTGGTCGCCCTCCTGCAGGAGCCCATTGCTTTTCCCCGCTGTGTAAAACAGCACCCTTGTCCGTACTCGCGCTCTGCTTCTGCCCACTGTGGAGGCTGCGCTTGAGTCGCGGAACTTGTTCTTCTTCTTTCGTGCACTAAACTGAACTGCCTGACTTCCTTCAAAGAGCTTCTCCTTTTACCCGTTGGCACCAGCGCGTGCAGGTACTTTGAGCACAAGGCTCCACTCTTCGCAGGGCTCGGACTTCCATCTAGTTAGGTGCCTCTGAAGGCGAACTGAGTCTAAGCATTATATCGCACTGCCTGTTTTCCTTCCCTTTTAGGTGGACTACACATTTCGTGCCTATAACGCTTGCGACTGTCGTATTTGTATATATATTGTGTGGATATGGTATGTGTTGGTTTAATATTGTGATATTGTGATTTTCTCGCTACGGTCATTGTTTTAAAGGCCTTAAAATAAATGTGTATATATTTTTTATATAACAACTGTTTGGAGTAGTTTGTAAGTGATCTTGCTTTGTGGGCTCATTACGAGCTTTCAGTCACCCTCACCCCTCTTGAGACCTAGTCTTGCCCGCCGCGATCGCTACCTTGATTGGTCTGGCTCGTCTAGAGGTTACCCTGTTCCAAGTAACTAGGTTGGCCTTCTGAACTTCTGCGCCACCAGGACAGAGTTCAGAAATCCGTCTTAACAAGAAGGGTATCAGGATTGGAATGGGAAGGAGTTGGATATCACATCTCATGCTAAAGGGAGGGTCTCAGGTTTGGAAGGGGAAGGATTTGGATATCACATCTCATGTTATAGGAAGGATCTCAGGTTTGGTATTAGAAGCATTGAGATATCACATCTCATGCTATCGGAAGGATCTCAGGTTTGGTATTAAAAGCATTGAGATATCACATCTCATGCTATAGGAAGGGTCTCAGGATTGGAATGGGAAGGAGTTGGATATCACATCTCATGTTATAGGAAGGATCTCAGGTTTGGTATTAGAAGCATTGAGATATCACATCTCATGCTAAAGGAAGGGTCTCAGGATTGGAATGGGAAGGAGTTGGATATCACATCTCATGCTAAAGGAAGGTTCTCAGTTTTGGTAGAAGCATTGCGATATCACATCTCATGCTATAGGAAGGGTCTCAGGATTGGAATCGGAAGGAGTTGGATATCACATCTCATGCTATAGGAAGGGTCTCAGGTTTGGTATAAGCATTGAAATATCACATCTCTGCTATCGGAAGGGTCTCAAGATTGGAATGGGAAGGACTTAGACATCACATCTCATGCTATAGGGAGGGTCTCAGTTTTGATATCAGAAGCATTGAGATATCACATCTCATGCTATCGGAAGGGTCTCAGGATTGGAATGGGAGGAGCTGGATATCACATCTCATGCTAAAGGAAGGGTCTCAGGTTTGGAAGGGGAAGGATTTGGATATCACATCTCATGTTATAGGACGGGTCTCAGGTTTGGTATTAGAAGCATTGTGATATCACATCTCATGCTATAGGAATAGTCTCAGGATTGGAATGGGAAGGAGTTGGATATCACATCTCATGCTATAGGAAGGGTTTCAGGTTTGGTAGAAGCATTCAGATATCACATCTCATGCTATGGGAAGAGTCTCAGGTTTGGGAAGGGAAGGATTTGGATTTCACATCTCATGTTATAGGATGGTTCTCATGTTTGGTTTTTGAAGCATTGAGATATCACATCTCATGCTATCGGAAGGGTCTCAGGTTTGGAATGGGAAGGAGTTGGATATCACATCTCATGTTATAGGAAGGATCTCAGGTTTGGTATTAGAAGCATTGAGATATCACATCTCATGCTATAGGAAGGGTCTCAGGATTGGAATGGCAAGGAGTTGGATATCACATCTCATGCTAAAGGAAGGGTCTCAGGTTTGATAGAAGCATTGAGATATCACATCTCATGCTATAGGAAGGAACTCAGGATTGGAATGGGAAGGAGTTGGATATCACATCTCATGCCATAGGAAGGGTTATCAGGTTTGGTATAAACATTGAGATATCACATCTCATGCTATAGGAAGGATCTCAGGTTTGGTATTAGAAGCATTGAGACATCACATCTCATGCTATAGGAAGGGTCTCAGGTTTGGTATAAGCATTGAGATATCACCACATCCCATGCTATAGGAAGGGTCTCAGGATTGGAATTGGAAGTTGTATATGACATCTCATGCCATAGGAAGGATCTCAGGTTTGGTATAAGCATTGAGATATCACATCTCTGCTATCGGAAGGGTATCAGGATTGGAATGGGAAGGAGTTGGATATCCCATCTCATGTTATAGGAAGAGTCTCAGGTTTGGTATTAGAAGCATTGAGACATCACATCTCATGCTATAGGAAGGGTCTCAGGATTGGAATGGGAAGGAGTTGGATATCCCATCTCATGTTATAGGAAGGGTCTCAAGTTTGATATTAGAAGCATTGAGATATCACATCTCATGATATCGGAAGGGTCTCAGGATTGGAATGGGAAGGAGTTGGATATCACATCTCATGATAAAGGAAGGGTCTCAGGATTGGAATGGGAAGGACTTGGATATCACATCTCATGCTATAGGAAGGCTCTCAGGTTTGGAAGGGGAAGGAGTTGGATACCACATTTCATGTTAGAGGTAGAATCGCAGGTTTGGAATTAGAGGCATTGAGATATCACATCTCATGCTATCAGAAGGGTCTCAGGATTGGGATGGGAAGGCGTTGGATATCACATCTCATGCTAAAGGGAGGGTCTCAGATTTGGAAGGGGAAGGATTTGGATATCACATCTCATGTTATAGGAAGGATCTCAGGTTTGGTATTAGAAGCATTGAGATATCACTTCTCATGCTATCGGAAGGATCTCAGGTTTAGTATTAGAGGCATTGAAACATCACATCTCATGCTATCGGAAGGGTATCAGGATTGGATTTGGAAGTAGTTGGATATCCCATCTCATGCTATCTACCAAACCTGAGACCCTTCCTTTAGCATGAGATGTGATATCCAACTCCTTCCCATTCCAATCCTGAGACCCTTCCTATAGCATGAGATGTGATATCTCAATGCTTCTAATACCAAACCTGAGACCCTTCCTATAGCATGAGATGGGAAATGTGATATCCAACTCCTTCCCCTTCCAAACCTGAGAGCCTTCCTATAGCATGAGATGTGATATCCAACTCCTTCCCATTCCAATCCTGAGACCCTTATTATACCATGAGATGTCATATCTCAATGCTTCTAATACCAAACCTGAGACCCGTCCTAAAACATGAGATGTGAGATCCAAATCCTTCCCCTTCCAAACCTGAGACCCTTCCTTTAGCATGAGATGTGATATCCAAGTCCTTCCCATTCCAATCCTGAGACCCTTCCTATAGCATGAGATGTGATATCTCAATGCTTCTAATACCAAACCTGAGACCCTTCCTATGACATGAGATGGGATATCCAACTCCTTCCCATTCCAATCCTGAGACCCTTCGGATAGCAGAGATATGATATCTCAATGCTTATACCAAGCCTGAGACCCTTCCTACAGCATGAGATGTGATATCCAAGTCCTTCCCATTCCAATCCTGAGACCCTTCCTATAGCATGAGATGTGATATCTCAATGCTTCTAATACCAAACCTGAGACCCTTCCTATAGTATGAGATGTGATGTCTCAATGCTTCTAATACCAAACCTGAGATCCTTCCTATAACATGAGATGTGATATCCAACTCCTTCCCATTCCAATCCTGAGACCCTTCCTATAGCATGAGATGTGATATTTCACTGCTTATACCAAACCTGAGACCCTTCCTATAGCATGAGATGTGATATCCAACTCCTTCCCATTCCAATCCTGAGACCCTTCCTATAGCATGAGATGTGATATCTCAATGCTTCTAATATCAAACTTGAGACCCTCCCTATAGCATGAGATGGGATATCCAACTCCTTCCCATTCCAATCCTCAGACACTTCCTATAGCATGAGATGTGATATCTCAATGCTTCTAATACCAAACCTGAGACCCTTCCTATGGCATGAGATTTGATATCAAACTCCTTCCCATTCCAATCCTGAGACCCTTCCTTTAGCATGAGATATGATATCCAACTCCTTCCCATTCCAATCCTGAAACCCTTCCTATACCATGAGATGTGATATCTTAATGCTTCTAATACCAAACCTGAGACCCGTCCTATAACATGAGATGTGATATCCAAATCCTTCCCCTTCCAAACCTGAGACCCTTCCTTTAGCATGAGATGTGATATCCAGCTCCTTCCCATTCCAATCCTGAGACCCTTCCGATGGCATGAGATGTGATATCTCAATGCTTCTAATATCAAAACTGAGACCCTCCCTATAGCATGAGATGTGATATCTAAGTCCTTCCCATTCCAATCCTGAGTCCCTTCCGATAGCAGAGATGTGATATCTCAATGCTTATACCAAACCTGAGACCCTTCCTATGGCATGAGATGTGATATCCAACTCCTTCCCATTTCAATCCTGAGACCCTTCCTATAGCATGAGATGTGATATCTCAATGCTTCTACCAAACATGAGACCCTTCCTTTAGCATGAGATGTGATATCCATCTCCTTCCCATTCCAATCCTGAGACCCTTCCTATAGCATGAGATGTGATATCTCAATGCTTCTAATACCAAACCTGAGATCCTTCCGATAACATGAGATGTGATATCCAAATCCTTCCCCTTCCAAACCTGAGACCCTCCCTTTAGCATGAGATGTGATATCCAACTCCTTCCCATTCCAATCCTGAGACCCTTCTGATAGCATGAGATGTGATATCTCAATTCTTCTAATACTAAACCTGAGATCCTTCCGATAGCATAAGAAGTGATGTCTCAATGCTTCTAATACCAAACCTGGGACCCGTCCTATAACATGAGATATTATATCCAAATCCTTCCCATTCCAATCCTGAAACCCTTCCTTTAGCATGAGATGTGATATCTCAATGTTTCTAATAAAAAACCTGAGACCCTTCCTATAGCAAGAGATGTGATATCCAGCTCCTTCCCATTCCAATCCTGAGACCCTTCCGATAGCATGAGATGTGATATCTCATTGCTTCTAATATCAAAACTGAAACCCTCCCTATAGCATGAGATGTGATATCTAAGTCCTTCCCATTCCAATCCTGAGACCCTTCCGATAGCAGAGATGTGATATCTCAATGCTTATACTAAACCTGAGACCCTTCCTATGGCATGAGATGTGATATCCAACTCCTTCCCATTTCAATCCTGAGACCCTTCCTATAGCATGAGATGTGATATCTCAATGCTTCTACCAAACATGAGACCCTTCCTTTAGCATGAGATGTGATATCCATCTCCTTCCCATTCCAATCCTGAGACCCTTCCTATAGCATGAGATGTGATATCTCAATGCTTCTAATACCAAACCTGAGATCCTTCCGATAACATGAGATGTGATATCCAAATCCTTCCCCTTCCAAACCCGAGACCCTCCCTTTAGCATGAGATGTGATATCCAACTCCTTCCCATTCCAATCCTGAGACCCTTCTGATAGCATGAGATGTGATATCTCAATGTTTCTAATAAAAAACCTGAGACCGTTGCTATAGCATGAGAAGGGATATCCAACTCCTTCCCATTCCAATCCTGAGACCCTTCCTATAGCAAGAGATGTGATATCCAAATCCTTCCCATTCCAATCCTGAGATGCTTCCTATAACATGAGATGTGATACCCAATTATTTCCCATTCCAAACCTGAGACCCTTCCTATTGGATGAGATGTGATATCCAACACCTTCCCATTCCAATCCTGACACCCTTCCTATACCATGAGATGTGATATCTCAATGCGTCTAATACCAAACCTGGGACTCGTCCTATAACATGAGATATGATATCCAAATCCTTCCCCTTCCAAACCTGAGACCCTTCCTTTAGCATGAGATGTGATATCCAAATCCTTCCCATTCCAATCCTGAAACCCCTCCTATAGCATGAGATGTGATATCTCAATGTTTCTAATAAAAAACTGAGACCCTTCCTATAGCAAGAGATGTGATATCCAAATCCTTCCCATTTCAATCCTGAGACCCTACCTATAACATGAGATGTGATATCCAACTCCTTCCCATTCCAACCTGAGACCCTTCCTATAACATGAGATGTGATATCCAACTCCTTCCCATTCCAATCCTGAAACCCTTCCTATAGCATGAGATGTGATATCTCAATGTTTCTAATAAAAAACCTGAGACCCTTCCAATAGCAAGAGATGTGCTATCCAAATCCTTCCCATTCCAATCCTGAGACCCTTCCTACAACATGAGATGTGATATCCAACTCCTTCCCATTCCAACCTGAGACGTTTCCTATAGCATGAGAAGGGATATCCAACTCCTTCCCATTCCAATCCTGAGACCCTTCCTATAGCAAGAGATGTGATATCCAAATCCTTCCCATTCCAATCCTGAGATCCTTCCTATAACATGAGATGTGATACCCAATTATTTCCCATTCCAAACCTGAGACCCTTCCTATTGGATGAGATGTGATATCCAACACCTTCCCATTCCAATCCTGACACCCTTCCTATACCATGAGATGTGATATCTCAATGCTTCTAATACCAAACCTGGGACCCGTCCTATAACATGAGATATGATATCCAAATCCTTCCCCTTCCAAACCTGAGACCCTTCCTTTAGCATGAGATGTGATATCCAGCTCCTTCCCATTCCAATCCTGAGACCCTTCCGATGGCATGAGATGTGATATCTCAATGCTTCTAATATCAAAACTGAGACCCTCCCTATAGCATGAGATGTGATATCTAAGTCCTTCCCATTCCAATCCTGATTCCCTTCCGATAGCAGAGATGTGATATCTCAATGCTTATACCAAACCTGAGACCCTTCCTATGGCATGAGATGTGATATCCAACTCCTTCCCATTTCAATCCTGAGACCCTTCCTATAGCATGAGATGTGATATCTCAATGCTTCTACCAAACATGAGACCCTTCCTTTAGCATGAGATGTGATATCCATCTCCTTCCCATTCCAATCCTGAGACCCTTCCTATAGCATGAGATGTGATATCTCAATGCTTCTAATACCAAACCTGAGATCCTTCCGATAACATGAGATGTGATATCCAAATCCTTCCCCTTCCAAACCTGAGACCCTCCCTTTAGCATGAGATGTGATATCCAACTCTTCCCATTCCAATCCTGAGACCCTTCTGATAGCATGAGATGTGATATCTCAATTCTTCTAATACTAAACCTGAGATCCTTCCGATAGCATAAGAAGTGATGTCTCAATGCTTCTAATACCAAACCTGGGACCCGTCCTATAACATGAGATATTATATCCAAATCCTTCCCATTCCAATCCTGAAACCCTTCCTTTAGCATGAGATGTGATATCTCAATGTTTCTAATAAAAAACCTGAGACCCTTCCTATAGCAAGAGATGTGATATCCAGCTCCTTCCCATTCCAATCCTGAGACCCTTCCGATAGCATGAGATGTGATATCTCAATGCTTCTAATATCAAAACTGAAACCCTCCCTATAGCATGAGATGTGATATCTAAGTCCTTCCCATTCCAATCCTGAGACCCTTCCGATAGCAGAGATGTGATATCTCAATGCTTATACTAAACCTGAGACCCTTCCTATGGCATGAGATGTGATATCCAACTCCTTCCCATTTCAATCCTGAGACCCTTCCTATAGCATGAGATGTGATATCTCAATGCTTCTACCAAACATGAGACCCTTCCTTTAGCATGAGATGTGATATCCATCTCCTTCCCATTCCAATCCTGAGACCCTTCCTATAGCATGAGATGTGATATCTCAATGCTTCTAATACCAAACCTGAGATCCTTCCGATAACATGAGATGTGATATCCAAATCCTTCCCCTTCCAAACCCGAGACCCTCCCTTTAGCATGAGATGTGATATCCAACTCCTTCCCATTCCAATCCTGAGACCCTTCTGATAGCATGAGATGTGATATCTCAATGCTTCTAATACTAAACCTGAGATCCTTCCGATAGCATGAGAAGTGATATCTCAATGCTTCTAATACCAAACCTGGGACCCGTCCTATAACATGAGATATGATATCCAAATCCTTCCCATTCCAATCCTGAAACCCTTCCTTTAGCATGAGATGTGATATCTCAATGTTTCTAATAAAAAACCTGAGACCGTTCCTATAGCATGAGAAGGGATATCCAACTCCTTCCCATTCCAATCCTGAGACCCTTCCTATAGCAAGAGATGTGATATCCAAATCCTTCCCATTCCAATCCTGAGATGCTTCCTATAACATGAGATGTGATACCCAATTATTTCCCATTCCAAACCTGAGACCCTTCCTATTGGATGAGATGTGATATCCAACACCTTCCCATTCCAATCCTGACACCCTTCCTATACCATGAGATGTGATATCTCAATGCGTCTAATACCAAACCTGGGACTCGTCCTATAACATGAGATATGATATCCAAATCCTTCCCCTTCCAAACCTGAGACCCTTCCTTTAGCATGAGATGTGATATCCAAATCCTTCCCATTCCAATCCTGAAACCCCTCCTATAGCATGAGATGTGATATCTCAATGTTTCTAATAAAAAACTGAGACCCTTCCTATAGCAAGAGATGTGATATCCAAATCCTTCCCATTTCAATCCTGAGACCCTACCTATAACATGAGATGTGATATCCAACTCCTTCCCATTCCAACCTGAGACCCTTCCTATAACATGAGATGTGATATCCAACTCCTTCCCATTCCAATCCTGAAACCCTTCCTATAGCATGAGATGTGATATCTCAATGTTTCTAATAAGAAACCTGAGACCCTTCCAATAGCAAGAGATGTGCTATCCAAATCCTTCCCATTCCAATCCTGAGACCCTTCCTATAACATGAGATGTGATATCCAACTCCTTCCCATTCCAACCTGAGACGTTTCCTATAGCATGAGAAGGGATATCCAACTCCTTCCCATTCCAATCCTGAGACCCTTCCTATAGCAAGAGATGTGATATCCAAATCCTTCCCATTCCAATCCTGAGATCCTTCCTATAACATGAGATGTGATACCCAATTATTTCCCATTCCAAACCTGAGACCCTTCCTATTGGATGAGATGTGATATCCAACACCTTCCCATTCCAATCCTGACACCCTTCCTATACCATGAGATGTGATATCTCAATGCTTCTAATACCAAACCTGGGACCCGTCCTATAACATGAGATATGATATCCAAATCCTTCCCCTTCCAAACCTGAGACCCTTCCTTTAGCATGAGATGTGATATCCAAATCCTTCCCATTCCAATCCTGAAACCCCTCCTATAGCATGAGATGTGATATCTCAATGTTTCTAATAAAAAACTGAGACCCTTCCTATAGCAAGAGATGTGATATCCAAATCCTTCCCATTTCAATCCTGAGACCCTTCCTATAGCAAGAGATGTGATATCCAACTCCTTCCCATTCCAATCCTGAAACCCTTCCTATAGCATGAGATGTGATATCTCAATGTTTCTAATAAAAAACCTGAGACCCTTCCAATAGCAAGAGATGTGATATCCAAATCCTTCCCATTCCAATCCTGAGACCCTTCCTATAACATGAGATGTGATATCCAACTCCTTCCCATACCAACCTGTGACCCTTCCTATTGCATGAGAAGTGATATCCAACTCCTTCCCATTCCAATCCTGAGACCCTTCCTATAGCAAGAGATGTGATATCCAAATCCTTCCCATTCCAATCCTGAGATCCTTCCTATAACATGAGATGTGATATCTCAATGCTTGTAATACCAAACCTGAGACCCTTCCTATGACATGAGATGGGATATCCAACTCCTTCCCATTCCAATCCTGAGACCCTTCGGGTAGCATAGATGTGATATCTCAATGCTTATACCAAGCCTGAGACCCTTCCTATGGCATGAGATGTGATATCCAACTCCTTCCCATTCCAATCCTGAGACCCTTCCTATAGCATGAGATGTGATGTCTCAATGCTTCTAATACCAAACCTGAGATCCTTCCTATAACATGAGATGTGATATCCAACTCCTTCCCATTCCAATCCTGAGACCCTTCCTATAGCATGAGATGTGATATCCAACTCCTTCCCATTCCAATCCTGAGACCCTTCCTATAGCATGAGATGTGATATCTCAATGCTTCTAATATCAAACTTGAGACCCTCCCTATAGCATGAGACGTGATATCCAGCTCCTTCCCATTCCAATCCTGAGACTCTTCCTATAGCATGAGATGTGATATCTCAATGCTTCTACCAAACCTGAGACCCTTCCTATAACATGAGATGGGATATCCAACTCCTTCCCATTCCAATCCTCAGACACTTCCTATAGCATGAGATGTGATATCTCAATGCTTCTAATACCAAACCTGAGACCCTTCCTATGGCATGAGATTTGATATCAAACTCCTTCCCATTCCAATCCTGAGACCCTTCCTATAGCATGAGATATGATATCCAACTCCTTCCCATTCCAATCCTGAAACCCTTCCTATACCATGAGATGTGATATCTTAATGCTTCTAATACCAAACCTGAGACCCGTCCTATAACATGAGATGTGATATCCAAATCCTTACCCTTCCAAACCTGAGACCCTTCCTTTAGCATGAGATGTGATATCCAGCTCCTTCCCATTCCAATCCTGAGACCCTTCCGATAGCATGAGATGTGATATCTCAATGCTTCTAATATCAAAACTGAGACCCTCCCTATAGCATGAGATGTGATATCTAAGTCCTTCCCATTCCAATCCCGAGACCCTTCCAATAGCAGAGATGTGATATCTCAATGCTTATACCAAACCTGAGACCCTTCCTATGGCATGAGATGTGATATCCAACTCCTTCCCATTTCAATCCTGAGACCCTTCCTATAGCATGAGATGTGATATCTCAATGCTTCTACCAAACATGAGAGCCTTCCTTTAGCATGAGATGTGATATCCATCTCCTTCCCATTCCAATCCTGAGACCCTTCCTATAGCATGAGATGTGATATCTCAATGCTTCTAATACCAAACCTGAGATCCTTCCGATAACATGAGATGTGATATCCAAATCCTTCCCCTTCCAAACCTGAGACCCTCCCTTTAGCATGAGATGTGATATCCAACTACTTCCCATTCCAATCCTGAGACCCTTCTGATAGCATGAGATGTGATATCTCAATGCTTCTAATACTAAACCTGAGATCCTTCCGATAGCATGAGAATTGATATCTCAATTCTTCTAATACCAAACCTGGGACCCGTCCTATAACATGAGATATTATATCCAAATCCTTCCCATTCCAATCCTTAAACCCTTCCTTTAGCATGAGATGTGATATCTCAATGTTTCTAATAAAAAACCTGAGACCCTTCCTATAGCAAGAGATGTGATATCCAAATCCTTCCCATTCCAATCCTGAGACCCTTCCTATAAAATGAGATGTGATATCCAACTCCTTCCCATTCCAATCCTGAAACCCTTCCTATAGCATGAGATGTGATATCTCAATTTTTCTAATAAAAAACCTGAGACCCTTCCAATAGCAAGAGATGTGATATCCAAATCCTTCCCATTCCAATCCTGAGACCCTTCCTATAACATGTGATGTGATATCCAACTCCTTCCCATTCCAACCTGAGACCCTTCCTATAGCATGAGAAGGGATATCCAACGTCTTCCCATTCCAATCCTGAGACCCTTCCTATAGCAAGAGATGTGATATTCAATTCCTTCCCATTCCAATCCTGAGATCCTTCCTATAACATGAGATGTGATACCCAATTATTTCCCATTCCAAACCTGAGACCCTTCCTATTGGATGATATCCAAATCCTTCCCCTTCCAAACCTGAGACCCTTCCTTTAGCATGAGATGTGATATCCAAATCCTTCCCATTCCAATCCTGAAACCCCTCCTATAGCATGAGATGTGATATCTCAATGTTTCTAATAAAAAACTGAGACCCTTCCTATAGCAAGAGATGTGATATCCAAATCCTTCCCATTTCAATCCTGAGACCCTACCTATAACATGAGATGTGATATCCAACTCCTTCCCATTCCAACCTGAGACCCTTCCTATAGCATGAGATGTGATGTATCAATGCTTCTAATACCAAACCTGAGATCCTTCCTATAACATGAGATGTGATATCCAACTCCTTCCCATTCCAATCCTGAGGCCCTTCCTATAGCATGAGATGTGATATCTCACTGCTTATACCAAACCTGAGACCCTTCCTATAGCATGAGATGTGATATCCAACTCCTTCCCATTCCAATCCTGAGACCCTTCCTATAGCATGAGATGTGATATCTCAATGCTTCTAATATCAAACTTGAGACCCTCCCTATAGCATGAGACGTGATATCCAACTCCTTCCCATTCCAATCCTGAGACTCTTCCTATAGCATGAGATGTGATATCTCAATGCTTCTACCAAACCTGAGACCCTTCCTATAACATGAGATGGGATATCCAACTCCTTCCCATTCCAATCCTCAGACACTTCCTATAGCATGAGATGTGATATCTCAATGCTTCTAATACCAAACCTGAGACCCTTCCTATGGCATGAGATTTGATATCAAACTCCTTCCCATTCCAATCCTGAGACCCTTCCTATAGCATGAGATATGATATCCAACTCCTTCCCATTCCAATCCTGAAACCCTTCGTATACCATGAGATGTGATATCTTAATGCTTCTAATACCAAACCTGAGACCCGTCCTATAACATGAGATGTGATATCCAAATCCTTCCCCTTCCAAACTTGAGACCCTTCCTTTAGCATGAGATGTGATATCCAGCTCCTTCCCATTCCAATCCTGAGACCCTTCCGATAGCATGAGATGTGATATATCAATGCTTCTAATATCAAAACTGAGACCCTCCCTATAGCATGAGATGTGATATCTAAGACCTTCCCATTCCAATCCTGAGACCCTTCCGATAGCAGAGATGTGATATCTCAATGCTTATACCAAACCTGAGACCCTTCCTATGGCATGAGATGTGATATCCAACTCCTTCCCATTTCAATCCTGAGACCCTTCCTATAGCATGAGATGTGATATCTCAATGCTTCTACCAAACATGAGACCCTTCCTTTAGCATGAGATGTGATATCCATCTCCTTCCCATTCCAATCCTGAGACCCTTCCTATAGCATGAGATGTGATATCTCAATGCTTCTAATACCAAACCTGAGATCCTTCCGATAACATGAGATGTGATATCCAAATCCTTCCCCTTCCAAACCTGAGACCCTCCCTTTAGCATGAGATGTGATATCCAACTCCTTCCCATTCCAATCCTGAGACCCTTCTGATAGCATGAGATGTGATATCTCAATGCTTCTAATACTAAACCTGAGATCCTTCCGATAGCATGAGAAGTGATATCTCAATGCTTCTAATACCAAACCTGGGACCCGTCCTATAACATGAGATATTATATCCAAATCCTTCCCATTCCAATCCTGAAACCCTTCCTTTAGCATGAGATGTGATATCTCAATGTTTCTAATAAAAAACCTGAGACCCTTCCTATAGCAAGAGATGTGATATCCAGCTCCTTCCCATTCCAATCCTGAGACCCTTCCGATAGCATGAGATGTGATATCTCAATGCTTTTTATATCAAAATTGAGACCCTCCCTATAGCATGAGATGTGATATCTAAGTCCTTCGCATTCCAATCCTGAGACCCTTCCGATAGCAGAGATGTGATATCTCAATGCTTATACCAAACCTGAGACCCTTCCTATGGCATGAGATGTGATATCCAACTCCTTCCCATTTCAATCCTGAGACCCTTCCTATAGCATGAGATGTGATATCTCAATGCTTCTACCAAACATGAGACCCTTCCTTTAGCATGAGATGTGATATCCATCTCCTTCCCATTCCAATCCTGAGACCCTTCCTATAGCATGAGATGTGATATCTCAATGCTTCTAATACCAAACCTGAGATCCTTCCGATAACATGAGATGTGATATCCAAATCCTTCCCCTTCCAAACCTGAGACCCTCCCTTTAGCATGAGATGTGATATCCAACTCCTTCCCATTCCAATCCTGAGACCCTTCTGATAGCATGAGATGTGATATCTCAATGCTTCTAATACTAAACCTGAGATCCTTCCGATAGCATGAGAAGTGATATCTCAATGCTTCTAATACCAAACCTGGGACCCGTCCTATAACATGAGATATTATATCAAAATCCTTCCCATTCGAATCCTGAAACCCTTCCTTTAGCATGAGATGTGATATCTCAATGTTTATAATAAAAAACCTGAGACCCTTCCTATAGCAAGAGATGTGATATCCAGCTCCTTCCCATTCCAATCCTGAGACCCTTCCGATAGCATGAGATGTGATATCTCAATGCTTCTAATATCAAAACTGAGACCCTCCCTATAGCATGAGATGTGATATCTAAGTCCTTCGCATTCCAATCCTGAGACCCTTCCGATAGCAGAGATGTGATATCTCAATGCTTATACCAAACCTGAGACCCTTCCTATGGCATGAGATGTGATATCCAACTCCTTCCCATTTCAATCCTGAGACCCTTCCTATAGCATGAGATGTGATATCTCAATGCTTCTACCAAACATGAGACCCTTCCTTTAGCATGAGATGTGATATCCATCTCCTTCCCATTCCAATCCTGAGACCCTTCCTATAACATGAGATGTGATATCTCAATGCTTCTAATACCAAACCTGAGATCCTTCCGATAACATGAGATGTGATATCCAAATCCTTCCCCTTCCAAACCTGAGACCCTCCCTTTAGCATGAGATGTGATATCCAACTCCTTCCCATTCCAATCCTGAGACCCTTCTGATAGCATGAGATGTGATATCTCAATGCTTCTAATACTAAACCTGAGATCCTTCTGATAGCATGAGAAGTGATATCTCAATGCTTCTAATACCAAACCTGGGACCCGTCCTATAACATGAGATATGATATCCAAATCCTTCCCATTCCAATCCTGAAACCCTTCCTTTAGCATGAGATGTGATATCTCAATGTTTCTAATAAAAAACCTGAGACCCTTCCTATAGCAAGAGATGTGATATCCAAATCCTTCCCATTCCAATCCTGAGACCCTTCCTATAACATGAGATGTGATATCCAACTCCTTCCCATTCCAATCCTGAAACCCTTCCTATAGCATGAGATGTGATATCTCAATGTTTCTAATAAAAAACCTGAGACCCTTCCAATAGCAAGAGATGTGATATCCAAATCCTTACCATTCCAATCCTGAGACCCTTCCTATAACATGAGATGTGATATCCAACTCCTTCCCATTCCAACCTGAGACCCTTCCTATAGTATGAGAAGGGATATCCAACTCCTTCCCATTCTAATCCTGAGACCCTTCCTATAGCAAGAGATGTGATATCCAAATCCTTCCCATTCCAATCCTGAGATCCTTCCTATAACATGAGATGTGATACCCAATTATTTCCCATTCCAAACCTGAGACCCTTCCTATTGGATGAGATGTGATATCCAAGACCTTCCCATTCCAATCCTGACACCCTTCCTATACCATGAGATGTGATATCTCAATGCTTCTAATACCAAACCTGGGACACGTCCTATAACATGAGATATGATATCCAAATCCTTCCCCTTCCAAACCTGAGACCCTTCCTTTAGCATGAGATGTGATATCCAAATCCTTCCCATTCCAATCCTGAAACCCCTCCTATAGCATGAGATGTGATATCTCAATGTTTCTAATAAAAAACCTGAGACCCTTCCAATAGCAAGAGATGTGATATCCAAATCCTTCCCATTCCAATCCTGAGACCCTTCCTATAACATGAGATGTGATATCCCACTCCTTCCCATTCCAACCTGAGACCCTTCCTATAACATGAGATGTGATATCTCAATGTTTCTAATAAAAAACCTGAGACCCTTCCAATAGCAAGAGATGTGATATCCAACTCCTTCCAATTCCAATCCTAAAACCCTTCCTATAGCAAGAGATGTGATATCCAAATCCTTCCCATTCCAATCCTGAGATCCTTCCTATAACATGAGATGTGATACCCAATTATTTACCATTCCAAACCTGAGACCCTTCCTATTGGATGAGATGTGATATACAACACCTTCCCATTCCAATCCTGACACCCTTCCTATACCATGAGATGTGATATCTCAATGTTTCTAATACAAAACTGAGACCCTTCCTATAGCAAGAGATGTGATATCCAAATCCTTCCCATTTCAATCCTGAAACCCCTCCTAAAGCATGAGATCTGATATCTCAATGTTTCTAATAAAAAACTGAGACCCTTCCTATAGCAAGAGATGTGATATCCAAATCCTTCCCATTTCAATCCTGAGACCCTACCTATAACATGAGATGTGATATCCAACTCCTTCCCATTCCAACCTGAGACCCTCCCTTTAGCATGAGATGTGATATCCAACTCCTTCCCATTCCAATCCTGAGACCCTTCTGATAGCATGAGATGTGATATCTCAATGCTTCTAATACTAAACCTGAGATCCTTCCGATAGCATGAGAAGTGATATCTCAATGCTTCTAATACCAAACCTGGGACCCGTCCTATAACATGAGATATGATATCCAAATCCTTCCCATTCCAATCCTGAAACCCTTCCTTTAGCATGAGATGTGATATCTCAATGTTTCTAATAAAAAAACCTGAGACCCTTCCTATAGCAAGAGATGTGATATCCAAATCCTTCCCATTCCCATCCTGAGACCCTTCCTATAACATGAGATGTGATATCCAACTCCTTCCCATTCCAATCCTGAAACCCTTCCTATAGCATGAGATGTGATATCTCAATGTTTCTAATAAAAAACCTGAGACCCTTCCAATAGCAAGAGATGTGATATCCAAATCCTTCCCATTCCAATCCTGAGACCCTTTCTATAACATGAGATGTGATATCCAACTCCTTCCCATTCCAACCTGAGACCCTTCCTATAGCATGAGAAGGGATATCCAACTCCTTCCCATTCCAATCCTGAGACCCTTCCTATAGCAAGAGATGTGATATCCAAATCCTTCCCATTCCAATCCTGAGATCCTTCCTATAACATGAGATGTGATACCCAATTATTTCGCATTCCAAACCTGAGACCCTTTCTATTGGATGAGATGTGATATCCAACACCTTCCCATTCCAATCCTGACACCCTTCCTATACCATGAGATGTGATATCTCAATGCTTCTAATACCAAACCTGGGACCCTTCCTATAACATGAGATGTGATATCCAAATCCTTCCCATTCCAATCCTGAAACCCCTCCTATAGCATGAGATGTGATATCTCAATGTTTCTAATAAAAAACCTGAGACCCTTCCAATATCAAGAGATGTGATATCCAAATCCTTCCCATTCCAATCCTGAGACCCTTCCTATAACATGAAATGTGATATCCAACTCCTTCCCATTCCAACCTGAGACCCTTCCTATAGCATGAGAAGGGATATCCAACTCCTTCCCATTCCAATCCTGAGACCCTTCCTATCGCAAGAGATGTGATATCCAAATCCTTCCCATTCCAATCCTGAGATCCTTCCTATAACATGAGATGTGATACCCAATTATTTCCCATTCCAAACCTGAGACCCTTCCTATTGGATGAGATGTGATATTCAACACCTTCCCATTCCAATCCTGACACCCTTCCTATACCATGAGATGTGATATCTCAATGTTTCTAATACAAAACTGAGACCCTTCCTATAGCAAGAGATGTGATATCCAAATCCTTCCCATTTCAATCCTGAGACCCTACCTATAACATGATATGTGATATCCAACTCCTTCCCATTCCAACCTGTGACCCTTCCTATAGCATGAGAAGGGATATCCAACTCCTTCCCAATCCAATCCTGAGACCCTTCCGATAGCAGAGATGTGATATCTCAATGCTTATAGCAATCCTGAGACCCTTCCTATTGCATGAGATGTGATATCTCAATGCTTCTGCCAAACCTGAGACCCTTCCTTTAGCATGAGATGTGATATCCAAATCCTTCACATTCCAATCCTGAGACCCTTCCTATAGCATGAGATATGATATCTCAATGCTTCTAATACCAAACCTGAGATCCTTCCTATAACATGAGACGGGATATCCAACTCCTTCCCATTCCAATCCTGAGACTCTTCCTATAGCATGAGATGTGATATCTCAATGCTTCTACCAAACCTGAGACCCTTCCTATAACATGAGATAATATCCAAATCCTTCCCATTCCAATTCTGAGACCCGTCCTATAACATGAGTAATATCCAACTCCTTCCCATTCCAATTCTGAGACCCGTCCTATACCATGAGACTTGATATCTCAATGCTTCTAATACCAAACCTGAGACCGGTCCTATAACATGAGATGTGATACCCAAATCCTTCCCCTTCCAAACCATAGACCCTTCCTATAGCATGAGATGTGATATCTCAATGCTTCTAATACCAAACCTGAGACCCTTCCTATAACGAGATGGGATATCCAACTCCTTCCCATTCCAATCCTGAGACCCTTCCGATAGCAGAGATGTGATATCTCAATGCTTATACCAAACCTGAGACCCTTCCTATGGCATGAGATGTCATATACAACTCCTTCCGATTCCAATCCAGAGACCCTTCCTATAGCATGAGATGTGATATCTCAATGCTTCTAATGCCAAACCTGAGATCCTTCCTATAACATGACATGTGATATCAAACTCCTTCCCATTCCAAACCTGAGACCCTTCCGATAGCATGATATGTGATATCACAATGCTTCTAAAACCAAACATGAGAACCATCCTATAACATGAGATGTGAAATCCAAATCATTCCCTTTCCAAACCTGAGACCCTTCCTATAGCTTGAGATGTGAAATCAAACTCCTTCCCATTCAATGTGATATCCAACTCCTTCCCATTCCAATCCTGAGACCCTTCCTATACCATGAGATGTGATATTTCAATGCTTCTAATACCAAACCTGAGACCCGTCCTAAAACATGAGATGTGAGATCCAAATCCATCCCCTTCCAAACCTGAGACCTTTCCTATAGCATGAGATGTGATATCTCAATGCTTCTTATACCAAACCTGAAATCCTTCCGATAGCATGAGATGTGATATCTCAATGCTTCTAATACCAAACCTGAAATCCTTCCTATAACATGAGATGTGATATCCAAATCCTTCGCCTTCCAAACCTAAGACCCTCCCTTTAGAATGAGATGTGATATCCAACTCCTTCCAATTCCAATCCTGATACCCTTCTGATAGCATGAGATGTGATATCTCAATGCCTCTAATACCAAACCTGAGATCCTACCTCTAACATGAAATGTGATATCCAACTCCTTCCCTTTCCAAACCTGAGAGCCTTCCTACAGCATGAGATGTGATATCCAAATCCTTCACATTCCAATCCTGAGACCCTTCCTATAGCATGAGATATGATATCTCAATGCTTCTAATACCAAACCTGAGATCCTTCCTATAACATGAGACGGGATATCCAACTCCTTCCCATTCCAATCCTGAGACTCTTCCTATAGCATGAGATGTGATATCTCAATGCTTCTACCAAACCTGAGACCCTTCCTATAACATGAGATAATATCCAAATCCTTCCCATTCCAATTCTGAGACCCGTCCTATAACATGAGTAATATCCAACTCCTTCCCATTCCAATTCTGAGACCCGTCCTATACCATGAGACTTGATATCTCAATGCTTCTAATACCAAACCTGAGACCGGTCCTATAACATGAGATGTGATACCCAAATCCTTCCCCTTCCAAACCATAGACCCTTCCTATAGCATGAGATGTGATATCTCAATGCTTCTAATACCAAACCTGAGACCCTTCCTATAACGAGATGGGATATCCAACTCCTTCCCATTCCAATCCTGAGACCCTTCCGATAGCAGAGATGTGATATCTCAATGCTTATACCAAACCTGAGACCCTTCTTATAACGAGATGGGATATCCAACTCCTTCCCATTCCAATCCTGAGACCCTTCCGATAGCAGAGATGTGATATCTCAATGCTTATACCAAACCTGAGACCCTTCCTATAGCATGAGATGTGATATCTCAATGCTTCTAATACCAAACCTGAGATCCTTCCTATAACATGAGATGTGATATCAAACTCCTTCCCATTCCAAACCTGAGACCCTTCCGATAGCATGATATGTGATATCACAATGCTTCTAAAACCAAACATGAGAACCATCCTATAACATGAGATGTGAAATCCAAATCATTCCCTTTCCAAACCTGAGACCCTTCCTATAGCTTGAGATGTGATATCAAACTCCTTCCCATTCAATGTGATATCCAACTCCTTCCCATTCCAATCCTGAGACCCTTCCTATACCATGAGATGTGATATTTCAATGCTTCTAATACCAAACCTGAGACCCGTCCTAAAACATGAGATGTGAGATCCAAATCCTTCCCCTTCCAAACCTGAGACCTTTCCTATAGCATGAGATGTGATATCTCAATGCTTCTTATACCAAACCTGAAATCCTTCCGATAGCATGAGATGTGATATCTCAATGCTTCTAATACCAAACCTGAGATCCTTCCTATAACATGAGATGTGATATCCAAATCCTTCGCCTTCCAAACCTGAGACCCTCCCTTTAGAATGAGATGTGATATCCAACTCCTTCCAATTCCAATCCTGATACCCTTCTGATAGCATGAGATGTGATATCTCAATGCCTCTAATACCAAACCTGAGATCCTACCTCTAACATGAAATGTGATATCCAACTCCTTCCCTTTCCAAACCTGAGAGCCTTCCTACAGCATGAGATGTGATATCCAAGTCCTTCCCATTCCAATCCTGAGACCCTTCCTATAACATGAGATGTGATATCCAACTCCTTCCCATTCCAACCTGAGACCCTTCCTATAGCATGAGATGGGATATCCAACTCCTTCCAAATCCAATCCTGATACCCTTCCGATAGCATGAGATGTGATATCCCAATGCTTCTACAAAACCTGAGACCCATACCATGGCATGAGATGTCATATCAAACTCCCCTCCTATACCATGAGATGTGATATCTCAATGCTTCTAATACCAAACCTGGGACCCGTCCTATAACATGAGATATGATATCCAAATCCTTCCCCTTCCAAACCTGAAACCCTTCATATAGCATGAGAAGGGATATCCAACTCCTTCCCATTCCAATCCTGAGACCCTTCCTATACCATGAGATGTGATATCTCAATGCTTCTAATAAAAAACCTGAGACCCTTCATATAGCAAGAGATGTGATATCCAAATCCTTCCCATTCCAATCCTGAGATCCTTCCTATAACATGAGATGTGATATCCAATTCATTCCCATTCCAAACCTGAGACCCTTCCTATTGGATGAGATGTGATATCCAACTCCTTCCCATTCCAATCCTGAGTCCCTTCCTATACCATGAGATGTGATATCTCAATGCTTCTAATACCAAACCTGGGACCCGCCGTATAACATGAGATGTGATATCCAAATCCTTCCCATTCCAATCCTGAAACCCTTCCAATAGCATGAGAAGGGATATCCAACTCCTTCCCATTCCAATCCTGAGACCCTTCCTATACCATGAGATGTGATATCTCAATGCTTCTAATAAAAAACCTGAGACCCTTCCTATAGCAAGAGATGTGATATCCGAATCCTTCCCATTCCAATCCTGAGATCCTTCCTATAACATGAGATGTGATATCCAAATCCTTCCCATTCCAATCCTGAAACCCTTCCTATAGCATGAGATGTGATATCTCAATGTTTCTAATAAAAAACCTGAGACCCTTCCTCTAGCAAGAGATGTGATATCCAAATCCTTCCCATTTCAATCTTGAGACCCTTCCTATAGCATGAGATGTGATATCCAACTCCTTCCCATTCCAACCTGAGACCCTTCCTATAGCATGAGAAGGGATATCCAACTCCTTCCCAATCCAATCCTGAGACCCTTCCGATAGCAGAGATGTGATATCTCAATGCTTATACCAAACCTGAGACCCTACCTTTAGCATGATGTAATATCCAAATCCTTCACATTCCAATCCTGAGACCCTTCCTATAACATGAGATGTGATATCTCAATGCTTCTAATAACAAACCTGAGATCCTTCCTATAACATGAGATGTGATATCCAACTCCTTCCCATTCCAAACCTGAGACCCTTCCGATAGCATGAGATGTGATATCTCAATGCTTCTAATAACAAACCTGAGATCCTTCCTATAACATGAGATGTGATATCCAACTCCTTCCCATTCCAAACCTGAGATCCTTCCTATAACATGAGATGTGATATCCAACTCCTTCCCATTCCAACCTGAGACCTTTCCTATAGCATGAGATGGGATATCCAACAACTCCTTCCAAATCCAATCCTGATACCCTTCCGATAGCATGAGATGTGATATCCCAATGCTTCTACAAAACCTGAGACCCATACCATGGCATGATGTGATATCAAACTCCCGTCCTATACCATGAGACTTGATATCTCAATGCTTCTAATACCAAACCTGAGACCGGTCAAATAACATGAGATGTGATATCCAAATCCTTCCCCTTCCAAACCTGAGACCCTTCCTTTAGCATGAGATGTGATATCCAAATCCTTCCCATTCCAATCCTTAAACCCTTCCTATAGCATGAGATGTGATATCTCAATGTTTCTAATAAAAAACCTGAGACCCTTCCTATAGCAAGAGATGTGATATCCAAATCCTTCCCATTCCAACCTGAGACCCTTCCTATAGCATGAGAAGGGATATCCAACTCCTTCCCATTCCAATCCTTAAACCCTTCCTATAGCATGAGATGTGATATCTCAATGCTTCTAATACCAAACCTGAGACCGGTCAAATAACATGAGATGTGATATCCAAATCCCTCCCCTTCCAAACCTGAGACCCTTCCTTTAGCATGAGATGTGATATCCAAATCCTTCCCATTCCAATCCTTAAACCCTTCCTATAGCATGAGATGTGATATCTCAATGTTTCTAATAAAAAACCTGAGACCCTTCCTATAGCAAGAGATGTGATATCCAAATCCTTCCCATTCCAACCTGAGACCCTTCCTATAGCATGAGAAGGGATATCCAACTCCTTCCCATTCCAATCCTTAAACCCTTCCTATAGCATGAGATGTGATATCTCAATGTTTCTAATAAAAAACCTGAGACCCTTCCTATAGCAAGAGATGTGATATCCAAATCCTTCCCATTCCAACCTGAGACCCTTCCTATAGCATGAGAAGGGATATCCAACTCCTTCCCATTCCAATCCTGAGATCCTTCCTATAACATGAGATGTGATATCCAATTCCTTCTCATTCCAAACCTGAGACCCTTCCTATTGGATGAGATGTGATATCCAACTCCTTCCCATTCCAAACCTGAGACCCTTCCTATACCATAAGATGTGATATCTCAATGCTTCTAATACCAAACCTGGGACCCGTCCTATAACATGAGATATGATATCCAAATCCTTCCCATTCCAATCCTGAAACCCTTCCGATAGCATGAGATGTGATATCTCAATGTTTCTAATAAAAAACCTGAGACCCTTCATATAGCAAGAGATGTGATATCCAAATACTTCCCATTTCAATCTTGAGACCCTTCCTATAACATGAGATATGATATCCAACTCCTTCCCATTCCAACATGAGACCCTTCCTATAGCATGAGAAGGGATGTCCAACTCCTTCCCAATCCAATCCTGAGACCCTTCCGATAGCAGAGATGTGATATCTCAATGCTTATACCAAACCTGAGACCCTTCCTTTAGCATGAGATTTGATATCCAAATCCTTCACATTCCAATCCTGAGACCCTTCCTATAGCATGAGATGTGATATCTCAATGCTTCTAATACCAAACCTGAGATGCTTCCTATAACATGAGATGTGATATCCAACTCCTTCCCATTCCAAACCTGAGACCCTTCCGATAGCATGAGATGTGATATCTCAATGCTTCTAAAACCAAACATGAGAACCATCCTATAACATGAGATGTGAAATCCCAATCCTTCCCTTCCCAAACCTGAGACCCTTCCTATAGCTTGAGATGTGATATCAAACTCCTTCCCATTCCAATCCTGAAATAGCTTGAGATGTGATATCCAACTCCTTCCCATTCCAATCCTGAGACCCTTATTATACCATGAGATGTGATATCTCAAGGCTTCTAATACCAAACCTGAGACCCGTCCTAAAACATGAGATGTGAGATCCAAATCCTTCCCCTTCCAAACCTGAGACCTTTCCTTTAGCATATGTGATATCCAACTACTTCCCATTCCAATCCTGAGACACTTCCGATAGCATGAGATGTGATATCTCAATGCTTCTAATATCAAAACTGAAACGCTCCCTATAGCATGAGATGTGATATCCAACTCCTTCCCATTCCAACCTGAGACCCTTCCTATAGCATGAGAAGGGATATCCAACTCCTTCCCAATCCAATCCTGAGACCCTTCCGATAGCAGAGATGTGATATCTCAATGCTTATACCAAACCTGAGACCCTTCCTATGGCATGAGATGTGATATCCAACACCTTGCCATTCAAATCCTGAGACCCTCCCTATAACAAGAGATGTCATATCCAACTCCTTCCCATTCCAAACCTGAGACCCTTCCTTTAGCATGAGATGTGATATCCAAATCCTTCACATTCCAATCCGGAGACCCTTCCTATAACATGAGATGTGATATCCAACTCCTTCCCAATCCAATCCTGAGACCCTTCCGATAGCAGAGATGTGATATCTCAATGCTTATACCAAACCTGAGACCCTTCCTATAGCATGAGATGTGATATATAACTCCTTCCGATTCCAATCCTGAGACCCTTCCTATAGCATGAGATGTGATATCGCAATGCTTCTACCAAAACTGAGACCCTTCCTTTAGCATGAGATGTGATATCCAAGTCCTTCCCATTCCAATCCTGAAACCCATCCGATAGCATGAGATGTGATATCTCAATGTTTCTAATAAAAAACCTGAGACCCTTCATATAGCAAGAGATGTGATATCCAAATACTTCCCATTTCAATCTTGAGACCCTTCCTATAACATGAGATATGATATCCAACTCCTTCCCATTCCAACATGAGACCCTTCCTATAGCATGAGAAGGGATGTCCAACTCCTTCCCAATCCAATCCTGAGACCCTTCCGATAGCAGAGATGTGATATCTCAATGCTTATACCAAACCTGAGACCCTTCCTTTAGCATGAGATTTGATATCCAAATCCTTCACATTCCAATCCTGAGACCCTTCCTATAGCATGAGATGTGATATCTCAATGCTTCTAATACCAAACCTGAGATGCTTCCTATAACATGAGATGTGATTTCCAACTCCTTCCCATTCCAAACCTGAGACCCTTCCGATAGCATGAGATGTGATATCTCAATGGTTCTAAAACCAAACATGAGAACCATCCTATAACATGAGATGTGAAATCCCAATCCTTCCCTTCCCAAACCTGAGAGCCTTCCTATAGCTTGAGATGTGATATCAAACTCCTTCCCATTCCAATCCTGAAATAGCTTGAGATGTGATATCCAACTCCTTCCCATTCCAATCCTGAGACCCTTATTATACCATGAGATGTGATATCTCAAGGCTTCTAATACCAAACTTGAGACCCGTCCTAAAACATGAGATGTGAGATCCAAATCCTTCCCCTTCCAAACCTGAGACCTTTCCTTTAGCATATGTGATATCCAACTACTTCCCATTCCAATCCTGAGACACTTCCGATAGCATGAGATGTGATATCTCAATGCTTCTAATATCAAAACTGAAACCCTCCCTATAGCATGAGATGTGATATCCAACTCCTTCCCATTCCAACCTGAGACCCTTCCTATAGCATGAGAAGGGATATCCAACTCCTTCCCAATCCAATTCTGAGACCCTTCCGATAGCAGAGATGTGATATCTCAATGCTTATACCAAACCTGAGACCCTTCCTATGGCATGAGATGTGATATCCAACACCTTGCCATTCAAATCCTGAGACCCTCCCTATAACAAGAGATGTCATATCCAACTCCTTCCCATTCCAAACCTGAGACCCTTCCTTTAGCATGAGATGTGATATCCAAATCCTTCACATTCCAATCCGGAGACCCTTCCTATAACATGAGATGTGATATCCAACTCCTTCCCAATCCAATCCTGAGACCCTTCCGATAGCAGAGATGTGATATCTCAATGCTTATACCAAACCTGAGACCCTTCCTTTAGCATGAGATGTGATATCCAAGTCCTTCCCATTCCAATCCTGAGACCCTTCCTATAGCATGAGATGTGATATCTCAATGCTTCTAATACCAAACCTGAGATCCTTCCGATAGCATGAGATGTGATATCTCAATGCTTCTAATACCAAACCTGAGATCCTTCCTATAACATGAGATGTGATATCCAAATCCTTCCCCATCCAAACCTGAGACCCTCCCTTTAGCATGAGATGTGATATCCAACTCCTTCCCATTCCAATCCTGATACCCTTCTGATAGCATGAGATGTGATATCTCAATGCCTCTAATACCAAACCTGAGATCCTACCTCTAACATGAAATGTGATATCCAACTCCTTCCCTTTCCAAACCTGAAAGCCTTCCTACAGCATGAGATGTGATATCCAAGTCCTTCCCATTCCAATCTTGAGACCCTTCCTATAACATGAGATGTGATATCCAACTCTTTCCCATTCCAACCTGAGACCTTTCCTATAGCATGAGATGGGATATCCAACAACTCCTTCCAAATCCAATCCTGATACCCTTCCGATAGCATGAGATGTGATATCCCAATGCTTCTACAAAACCTGAGACCCATACCATGGCATGATGTGATATCAAACTCCCTTCCTATACCATGAGACTTGATATCTCAAACCTGAGACCGGTCAAATAACATGAGATGTGATATCCAAATCCTTCCCCTTCCAAACCTGAGACCCTTCCTTTAGCATGAGATGTGATATCCAAATCCTTCCCATTCCAATCCTTAAACCCTTCCTATAGCATGAGATGTGATATCTCAATGTTTCTAATAAAAAACCTGAGACCCTTCCTATAGCAAGAGATGTGATATCCAAATCCTTCCCATTCCAACCTGAGACCCTTCCTATAGCATGAGACGGGATATCCAACTCCTTCCCATTCCAATCCTTAAACCCTTCCTATAGCATGAGATGTGATATCTCAATGTTTCTAATAAAAAACCTGAGACCCTTCCTATAGCAAGTGATGTGATATCCAAATCCTTCCCATTCCAACCTGAGACCCTTCCTATAGCATGAGAAGGGATATCCAACTCCTTCCCATTCCAATCCTGAGATCCTTCCTATAACATGAGATGTGATATCCAATTCCTTCCCATTCCAAACCTGAGACCCTTCCTTTAGCATGAGATGTGATATCCAAATCCTTCACATTCCAATCCGGAGACCCTTCCTATAACATGAGATGTGATATCCAACTCCTTCCCAATCCAATCCTGAGACCCTTCCGATAGCAGAGATGTGATATCTCAATGCTTATACCAAACCTGAGACCCTTCCTATAGCATGAGATGTGATATCCAACTCCTTCCGATTCCAATCCTGAGACCCTTCCTATAGCATGAGATGTGATATCGCAATGCTTCTACCAAAACTGAGACCCTTCCTTTAGCATGAGATGTGATATCCAAGTCCTTCCCATTCCAATCCTGAAACCCATCCGATAGCATGAGATGTGATATCTCAATGTTTCTAATAAAAAACCTGAGACCCTTCATATAGCAAGAGATGTGATATCCAAATACTTCCCATTTCAATCTTGAGACCCTTCCTATAACATGAGATATGATATCCAACTCCTTCCCATTCCAACATGAGACCCTTCCTATAGCATGAGAAGGGATGTCCAACTCCTTCCCAATCCAATCCTGAGACCCTTCCGATAGCAGAGATGTGATATCTCAATGCTTATACCAAACCTGAGACCCTTCCTTTAGCATGAGATTTGATATCCAAATCCTTCACATTCCAATCCTGAGACCCTTCCTATAGCATGAGATGTGATATCTCAATGCTTCTAATACCAAACCTGAGATGCTTCCTATAACATGAGATGTGATTTCCAACTCCTTCCCATTCCAAACCTGAGACCCTTCCGATAGCATGAGATGTGATATCTCAATGGTTCTAAAACCAAACATGAGAACCATCCTATAACATGAGATGTGAAATCCCAATCCTTCCCTTCCCAAACCTGAGAGCCTTCCTATAGCTTGAGATGTGATATCAAACTCCTTCCCATTCCAATCCTGAAATAGCTTGAGATGTGATATCCAACTCCTTCCCATTCCAATCCTGAGACCCTTATTATACCATGAGATGTGATATCTCAAGGCTTCTAATACCAAACTTGAGACCCGTCCTAAAACATGAGATGTGAGATCCAAATCCTTCCCCTTCCAAACCTGAGACCTTTCCTTTAGCATATGTGATATCCAACTACTTCCCATTCCAATCCTGAGACACTTCCGATAGCATGAGATGTGATATCTCAATGCTTCTAATATCAAAACTGAAACCCTCCCTATAGCATGAGATGTGATATCCAACTCCTTCCCATTCCAACCTGAGACCCTTCCTATAGCATGAGAAGGGATATCCAACTCCTTCCCAATCCAATTCTGAGACCCTTCCGATAGCAGAGATGTGATATCTCAATGCTTATACCAAACCTGAGACCCTTCCTATGGCATGAGATGTGATATCCAACACCTTGCCATTCAAATCCTGAGACCCTCCCTATAACAAGAGATGTCATATCCAACTCCTTCCCATTCCAAACCTGAGACCCTTCCTTTAGCATGAGATGTGATATCCAAATCCTTCACATTCCAATCCGGAGACCCTTCCTATAACATGAGATGTGATATCCAACTCCTTCCCAATCCAATCCTGAGACCCTTCCGATAGCAGAGATGTGATATCTCAATGCTTATACCAAACCTGAGACCCTTCCTTTAGCATGAGATGTGATATCCAAGTCCTTCCCATTCCAATCCTGAGACCCTTCCTATAGCATGAGATGTGATATCTCAATGCTTCTAATACCAAACCTGAGATCCTTCCGATAGCATGAGATGTGATATCTCAATGCTTCTAATACCAAACCTGAGATCCTTCCTATAACATGAGATGTGATATCCAAATCCTTCCCCATCCAAACCTGAGACCCTCCCTTTAGCATGAGATGTGATATCCAACTCCTTCCCATTCCAATCCTGATACCCTTCTGATAGCATGAGATGTGATATCTCAATGCCTCTAATACCAAACCTGAGATCCTACCTCTAACATGAAATGTGATATCCAACTCCTTCCCTTTCCAAACCTGAAAGCCTTCCTACAGCATGAGATGTGATATCCAAGTCCTTCCCATTCCAATCTTGAGACCCTTCCTATAACATGAGATGTGATATCCAACTCTTTCCCATTCCAACCTGAGACCTTTCCTATAGCATGAGATGGGATATCCAACAACTCCTTCCAAATCCAATCCTGATACCCTTCCGATAGCATGAGATGTGATATCCCAATGCTTCTACAAAACCTGAGACCCATACCATGGCATGATGTGATATCAAACTCCCTTCCTATACCATGAGACTTGATATCTCAAACCTGAGACCGGTCAAATAACATGAGATGTGATATCCAAATCCTTCCCCTTCCAAACCTGAGACCCTTCCTTTAGCATGAGATGTGATATCCAAATCCTTCCCATTCCAATCCTTAAACCCTTCCTATAGCATGAGATGTGATATCTCAATGTTTCTAATAAAAAACCTGAGACCCTTCCTATAGCAAGAGATGTGATATCCAAATCCTTCCCATTCCAACCTGAGACCCTTCCTATAGCATGAGACGGGATATCCAACTCCTTCCCATTCCAATCCTTAAACCCTTCCTATAGCATGAGATGTGATATCTCAATGTTTCTAATAAAAAACCTGAGACCCTTCCTATAGCAAGTGATGTGATATCCAAATCCTTCCCATTCCAACCTGAGACCCTTCCTATAGCATGAGAAGGGATATCCAACTCCTTCCCATTCCAATCCTGAGATCCTTCCTATAACATGAGATGTGATATCCAATTCCTTCCCATTCCAAACCTGAGACCCTTCCTTTAGCATGAGATGTGATATCCAAATCCTTCACATTCCAATCCGGAGACCCTTCCTATAACATGAGATGTGATATCCAACTCCTTCCCAATCCAATCCTGAGACCCTTCCGATAGCAGAGATGTGATATCTCAATGCTTATACCAAACCTGAGACCCTTCCTATAGCATGAGATGTGATATCCAACTCCTTCCGATTCCAATCCTGAGACCCTTCCTATAGCATGAGATGTGATATCGCAATGCTTCTACCAAAACTGAGACCCTTCCTTTAGCATGAGATGTGATATCCAAGTCCTTCCCATTCCAATCCTGAAACCCATCCGATAGCATGAGATGTGATATCTCAATGTTTCTAATAAAAAACCTGAGACCCTTCATATAGCAAGAGATGTGATATCCAAATACTTCCCATTTCAATCTTGAGACCCTTCCTATAACATGAGATATGATATCCAACTCCTTCCCATTCCAACATGAGACCCTTCCTATAGCATGAGAAGGGATGTCCAACTCCTTCCCAATCCAATCCTGAGACCCTTCCGATAGCAGAGATGTGATATCTCAATGCTTATACCAAACCTGAGACCCTTCCTTTAGCATGAGATTTGATATCCAAATCCTTCACATTCCAATCCTGAGACCCTTCCTATAGCATGAGATGTGATATCTCAATGCTTCTAATACCAAACCTGAGATGCTTCCTATAACATGAGATGTGATTTCCAACTCCTTCCCATTCCAAACCTGAGACCCTTCCGATAGCATGAGATGTGATATCTCAATGCTTCTAAAACCAAACATGAGAACCATCCTATAACATGAGATGTGAAATCCCAATCCTTCCCTTCCCAAACCTGAGAGCCTTCCTATAGCTTGAGATGTGATATCAAACTCCTTCCCATTCCAATCCTGAAATAGCTTGAGATGTGATATCCAACTCCTTCCCATTCCAATCCTGAGACCCTTATTATACCATGAGATGTGATATCTCAAGGCTTCTAATACCAAACTTGAGACCCGTCCTAAAACATGAGATGTGAGATCCAAATCCTTCCCCTTCCAAACCTGAGACCTTTCCTTTAGCATATGTGATATCCAACTACTTCCCATTCCAATCCTGAGACACTTCCGATAGCATGAGATGTGATATCTCAATGCTTCTAATATCAAAACTGAAACCCTCCCTATAGCATGAGATGTGATATCCAACTCCTTCCCATTCCAACCTGAGACCCTTCCTATAGCATGAGAAGGGATATCCAACTCCTTCCCAATCCAATTCTGAGACCCTTCCGATAGCAGAGATGTGATATCTCAATGCTTATACCAAACCTGAGACCCTTCCTATGGCATGAGATGTGATATCCAACACCTTGCCATTCAAATCCTGAGACCCTCCCTATAACAAGAGATGTCATATCCAACTCCTTCCCATTCCAAACCTGAGACCCTTCCTTTAGCATGAGATGTGATATCCAAATCCTTCACATTCCAATCCGGAGACCCTTCCTATAACATGAGATGTGATATCCAACTCCTTCCCAATCCAATCCTGAGACCCTTCCGATAGCAGAGATGTGATATCTCAATGCTTATACCAAACCTGAGACCCTTCCTTTAGCATGAGATGTGATATCCAAGTCCTTCCCATTCCAATCCTGAGACCCTTCCTATAGCATGAGATGTGATATCTCAATGCTTCTAATACCAAACCTGAGATCCTTCCGATAGCATGAGATGTGATATCTCAA
This sequence comes from Ambystoma mexicanum, assembly GCF_040938575.1. NCBI lineage: Eukaryota > Metazoa > Chordata > Amphibia > Caudata > Ambystomatidae > Ambystoma > Ambystoma mexicanum. The sequence continues at coordinate 568,518,306 of NC_090932.1, read as the reverse complement.
TGCTTCTAATACCAAACCTGAGATCCTTCCTATAACATGAGATGTGATATCCAAATCCTTCCCCATCCAAACCTGAGACCCTCCCTTTAGCATGAGATGTGATATCCAACTCCTTCCCATTCCAATCCTGATACCCTTCTGATAGCATGAGATGTGATATCTCAATGCCTCTAATACCAAACCTGAGATCCTACCTCTAACATGAAATGTGATATCCAACTCCTTCCCTTTCCAAACCTGAAAGCCTTCCTACAGCATGAGATGTGATATCCAAGTCCTTCCCATTCCAATCTTGAGACCCTTCCTATAACATGAGATGTGATATCCAACTCTTTCCCATTCCAACCTGAGACCTTTCCTATAGCATGAGATGGGATATCCAACAACTCCTTCCAAATCCAATCCTGATACCCTTCCGATAGCATGAGATGTGATATCCCAATGCTTCTACAAAACCTGAGACCCATACCATGGCATGATGTGATATCTGTAACGCTTACCTTAGACTCCTCGGGGACACCACTTGATATTCGGAAACTTCTCAGGGTGCGCTGTTATCTTATCCCAATTGGACTCTCTATCTATACATGAAAACAATTACCACACTCAATAACTAAGTGATTCCTAAAATAGGGAAAAAAGAATCACCTTCAAAATAAACTGTATTCTTCGGTTACCTTAGTTGGTGATTTGGTTAGCTCTCCATCCTGCTTCTGCGCAGGGGTGCGTGTTCTGAAGAAGGGACGTGAGGAGAATGGAATTATCCTTAAACTTCCAGAAATGTCTAAAGGGGTACACTTCCTAACAGTGTCAGACAGGAATGGTGTCACTAACCCTCTAAATGCAGAAACACCCTAATGTGTCTAAAAACTGAAGTGCACAACCCGCAACATTTTTGGTTCCAAAATGCGTAAACTTAGTGTACCTGATGACGACAGAAAAAACGAACACTAATGTTCCTAGAAACAATTCTCCACACAACCCTCTTAACTTCTGTGAGGTGAATATGGTTTGAACATTCACTTGCGCGAAAGAACTAATGTGTGAAAAGCAGTTGCTACTATAGGAACCATTAATCTATAGCGAGAACTAAAAGGGAAAGATACTTGCTGTGAAAACAACAGGGGCGACAGAACTGGGAGGTGCGCCTCGAAAACTCTCCTCACAATAAACGCCAACTGGAAAAGCGTAACCGCCAACACCGCACTGAAGAAAGCCAACTTTACACAGAATTCCCAACTTGGGACAGCGGACTGGACGGGAAAAGCTATTCCAGGGCACTACAGAAAAGGGTTTCCATGGAATACTAGGGAAGCTGAGGAATTCCTGTCAGAGGGCTGAACCGCGGTAAGCGTTCGCTGAGACAGCTGAAGACGCGAAGCGCCGTTGAGCAAAGGGGCGGGGCTTAAATACTCCCGAGTGACAGAAAACTAGACTGCTGGCCCACCTAGAGGTTGTAACTACAGGCAGCCATGTTGAGTGATGAGGAAGAGTCAACCTGCCTATTCTTAGACCAGCAACTGTAAGCGGCCAACCAGGAACTCTTGGAAATTCTTTTGCGAGGGAACCCCGTAATCATGACAGTATTCCCCCCCAAGGCCCCTCCAAAACTGAAATTCCCTCTCCCTGGTTTGGATGGGTGGTTGCGGTGAAACATTCTGAGTAGCCTAGGGGCATGAACATTCTCGCAGGGTTCCCAAGTTCTGTCTTGAGGGCCATAACCTTTCCAATCCACTAAGTAGAATAGCCTATTACGCACAATTTTGGAATCTAAAATGGCCTTGACCTCGTATTCTAGTTGGTCATCATCAATGACCACAGGGGCTGGTGCTTCGGAGATTCGTGTGTTTGGATTAACAGGCTTTAAAAGAGAGACGTGAAATACTGGATGGATTTTCATGTTCTTTGGAAGGGTTAACTTGATGGCCACGGGATTGATGATTTTTTCAATTGCAAAAGGTCCCAGGAAGCGGGGAAGGAACTTTCTAGCTCCCTTCAAGGTCAGGTTTCGGGTGGCCAACCAAACCAAATTCCCCACCTCATACTCTGGTGCAACACTTCTTTTGTCATCTGCAAATTTTTTCTGGGATTTTTTGGCCATGGATAATTGTTCTCGAGCTTGAGCGATGGCTGAGGTGATTTTCTCATGCAGGGATTTTACTGCTGGCATTTCTAACGGTTCAGGTGGATCGTAAGCTGAGGTGCGTGGATGTCGGCCATGTAAGGTGTAAAAAGGACTCAAACCAGTGGAGGAATGAACAGAATTGTTATATGCATATTCGGTTATCCACAAAACATTTAGCCAGGTGTTCTCCAATTGATGCAACATACATCTGAGGTACTGCTCTAGAGTTTGATTGGTTCGCTCAGTTTGACCGTCAGTTTGGGGATGATGACTGGTGGACAAACGTACATCAACTTTGGCCAATTCACAACATCTTCTCCAAAACTTGGCGACGAATTGGCTACCTCGATCAGAGATTATCACCGCAGGAAAGCCATGCAGCTTCACAATATTCTCCAAAAAGGTTTTTGCCAGAACTGAGGCTGACGGCAATCCTTTCAATGCGATAAAATGTGCCATTTTGGAGAACAAGTCCACCACCACCATGATCGTGTCAAACCCTTCACAAGGAGGTAAATCGGTGATGAAGTCCATGGAGATGGTGTGCCAGGGGGTTGGTGGCACACTCAATGGAAGAAGCAAGCCTGCAGGTTTTCTCTTTTGATTCTTATTTTGAGCGCAGTTACCACAAGTTTTCAAATGCTGAATGACATCTTTTCTCCAGGTAGGCCACCAATAAGATCTTTTAACTTTCTCCATGGTCTTTTTGATTCCGGGGTGACCTTCCAAAAGAGCGTCATGATAGTTGGTAACCACTCTTTCTTGTAGTTGAGGCGTGGGCAAGTATAACCGTTCTTGATAAAAGGGAAGACCCTCCTGCACTGTAAAGCCTACTCCTCTGGACTCCCAGTTCAACAATTCATCCTGCGTAAGATGGTTTTGAATTTCCCTTTTTAACTCTTCAAAGGCAGAGTCCGTTGTGTTCATTACTCCCAGGATCTTTTCTCCAGAAATGATCTCCACTGGATTCACTGGCACATAGGCTTCTTCTCCATTACCCATTCGAGACAAGGCATCAGCCTTACCATTTCGCACTCCTGGTCTGAAAGTAATAACAAAGTCATATTCCGCTAGAAAGAGGGCCCATCGTAGCTGTCTTGAAGATTGTGCCTTTGCAGAGCGTAAGTATTGCAAGTTCCGATGATCGGTGAAGATGGTCACCGTGTGTCGTGCGCCCAGCAAGTGATGCCTCCATTCCTTCAAGGCACAAATTATAGCCAAAAACTCCTTATCGGTAATGGTGTAATTTAATTCTGCAGCAGCGAACTTCCTTGACCAGAAAGCTACGGGGTGCAATTCTTGGGTGTCAGGATCACGCTGAGACAATACGGCTCCCATAGCCACGTTAGAGGCATCAGTCTCGACTACAAACGGAAGATCAGGTCTTGGATGTTGTAGAACAGGTGCAGCAGTAAATTGCTCTTTTAATTTCTTAAATGCCTCATCAGCTTCATTAGTCCATTCAAATTTCCTGTTTTTTCGAAGTAGTGAGGTGATAGGATGAACTAGGCCAGAGAAATCAGAAACAAAACGCCGATAGAAATTCGCGAATCCCAGAAAACTCTGAACTCCTTTGACAGAAGTTGGAGCAGGCCAAGACAGGATGGCATCAACCTTTCTGTTATCCATTTTGACTCCACTAGAAGATAGAATGAACCCCAAGAATTCAATCTCAGGGACGTGAAAATGACACTTTTCCAATTTCACATACAGAGAATTGTCTTGGAGCCTTTGAAGCACCGATGTCACGTGCCTTACATGATCCGCCAGGTTTGCAGAGAAAATTAAAATGTCGTCCACATAGACCACCACACAGATGTCCAGTAGATCTCTGAAGATATCATTCATAAAGGCCTGGAAGGCAGCAGGAGCATTGCAAAGCCCGAAGGGCATGACTTGATATTCGAAGAGCCCGAATCGTGTCCGAAAGGCGGTTTTCCACTCCTCACCTTTCTTAATTCGAATGAGATGATAGGCACCTCTTAGATCAAGCTTGGTGAATATTTGTGCCTGCTTCACCTGATCCAGCAAGGTCGAAATAAGGGGAAGAGGATAGCGGTTCTTCACCGTGATTTGATTCAGTGCTCTGTAATCTATGCAGGTTCGCAAATCCCCTTCCTTTTTGGGCACAAAAAAGAGAGGAGATGCCACCGGTGACTTGGACGGTCTAATAAACCCATTGGCCAGGTATTGATCCAGATAAGCCTTTAGATGAGCATTTTCTTTTTCAGTGAGGGCATAAATTCTGCTACAAGGAAGCTGAGCCCCTGGAATGAGATCAATTTGACAGTCATAGGGTCTGTGAGGGGGCAAAATTTCTGCCTGTTTTTCTTTTTGGAAAATATCCTGGAATTTTTTGTATTCTACTGGTAATGAACCTATGAGACCCAAGGTGGTGTAGATAGTCATCTCAGACTGCCTGGCGTCCTTTGGACCTTCTGCAGAAAAACACATACTTTGGCACTTGGAGTCAAACTTCAATGTCCGGGAACACCAATCGATCACAGGGTTATGCTTCTCCAACCAAGGTATTCCCAAGATGATCTGGAATTGAGGAGCTTGAATCAGGTCAAAAGAGATCCTCTCCCTGTGTCCTTCCTGGCAAAGCATTAAGAGGGGGTCAGTGCACTGGGTCACGGGACCTGACACCAAAGGTGTACCATCCACTCCGGAGACGTTTTCAGCTTCCAACTTATTCCTCAAGGGGAATCCCAATTTACTAGCCAGATGTTGATCCATGTAGTTGCCAATGGCCCCACAGTCTATGTACGCAACCAATGCATGCCTCTGTGTGGGGTTATTGTGGCAAGAAAGGACAATAGGACACACGAAGTGTGAGGTCGCTGCAACCTTTTCCATGCTCGACAAGCGGACCTCTAAACTTGTCGGGCACTGGAGTTTTCCGCCGTCTGTTCTTTTTTATCCGGATTGATTCCTCCTAAAGGCCTCCGTGAAGGTTTTACTGGACAATCCTTTAAAAAATGACCGGCCTTGCCACAATACAAACACAACTGCAACTGTCGTCTCTTCTCTCTCTCTGCTTGGGAAATTGGGCCTCGAATTCCGCCCAACTGCATGGGTTCATTGGGAACATCTAATCCTGACTTCGACGTTGGTTCTCGGGAGCGGACTACAAAGGGTCGACTGTCCTGACGAGCTCGATCCGTTCTCCTATCCTGAAGACGATGATCCAACTGGATTGTCAGGTCTATGAATTCTGTGAGACATTCGGGCGGATTGACAACTTGAGCGAGAACATCCTTCAGCTCACTGCGCAGACCACGATAAAACAGTGTCACTCTCTTTTCTGTAGGCCAATTAGTTTCTGCCACTAATCGATTGAAAGTAGCCACGTAAGCAAGCAGCTCCTGATTGCCCTGCTTGAGTGACAGTAACTCATTGTCCAATGCCTGACCTTGTGAATGGCGAGCAAACAATTTCTCTAACTCTCTCTGGAATTCTGAAAAGTTCTGCAACACGGGATCATCCCGATTAACCAAAGGAATGGACCAATCTGCTGCATGACCACCCAAATAAGACAACACGAAAGCAACCTTTGATTGGTCAGTGGAGAAAACCCCAGGTCTGCACAAAAAATGTAGTCTACACTGATTTAAAAACACGGCAAACCTTTTCGGGTCCCCCGTGAATCTCTCAGGAGGGGCTAAGGGAATATTTCCTGGAATTACCACTTGGAACGGAACTGAGGGCGATGTAGAAGAGGAAGCTTGGGCATTACCTTGGGGAAGGGGAACCTGTCCCGCCTGATTCTGTAATAACTGGCGAGCCAACTCTTCAGTTCGTTCCCTATTGATTCCCAGTTCCCTTCTAAGAGCGCCGGTTTCGGACCGGGCTGCATGGACTTCAGCTCTAAGTTCTCCCAGTAGTTGAGCTAACTGATCTACCTCAGAAGTTCCCATGATGCCCAGGCGGAGTATTTTTTATGACTGGCTTCGCGTTCTGTAACGCTTACCTTAGACTCCTCGGGGACACCACTTGATATTCGGAAACTTCTCAGGGTGCGCTGTTATCTTATCCCAATTGGACTCTCTATCTATACATGAAAACAATTACCACACTCAATAACTAAGTGATTCCTAAAATAGGGAAAAAAGAATCACCTTCAAAATAAACTGTATTCTTCGGTTACCTTAGTTGGTGATTTGGTTAGCTCTCCATCCTGCTTCTGCGCAGGGGTGCGTGTTCTGAAGAAGGGACGTGAGGAGAATGGAATTATCCTTAAACTTCCAGAAATGTCTAAAGGGGTACACTTCCTAACAGTGTCAGACAGGAATGGTGTCACTAACCCTCTAAATGCAGAAACACCCTAATGTGTCTAAAAACTGAAGTGCACAACCCGCAACATTTTTGGTTCCAAAATGCGTAAACTTAGTGTACCTGATGACGACAGAAAAAACGAACACTAATGTTCCTAGAAACAATTCTCCACACAACCCTCTTAACTTCTGTGAGGTGAATATGGTTTGAACATTCACTTGCGCGAAAGAACTAATGTGTGAAAAGCAGTTGCTACTATAGGAACCATTAATCTATAGCGAGAACTAAAAGGGAAAGATACTTGCTGTGAAAACAACAGGGGCGACAGAACTGGGAGGTGCGCCTCGAAAACTCTCCTCACAATAAACGCCAACTGGAAAAGCGTAACCGCCAACACCGCACTGAAGAAAGCCAACTTTACACAGAATTCCCAACTTGGGACAGCGGACTGGACGGGAAAAGCTATTCCAGGGCACTACAGAAAAGGGTTTCCATGGAATACTAGGGAAGCTGAGGAATTCCTGTCAGAGGGCTGAACCGCGGTAAGCGTTCGCTGAGACAGCTGAAGACGCGAAGCGCCGTTGAGCAAAGGGGCGGGGCTTAAATACTCCCGAGTGACAGAAAACTAGACTGCTGGCCCACCTAGAGGTTGTAACTACAGGCAGCCATGTTGAGTGATGAGGAAGAGTCAACCTGCCTATTCTTAGACCAGCAACTGTAAGCGGCCAACCAGGAACTCTTGGAAATTCTTTTGCGAGGGAACCCCGTAATCATGACAATATCAAACTCCCTTCCTATACCATGAGACTTGATATCTCAAACCTGAGACCGGTCAAATAACATGAGATGTGATATCCAAATCCTTCCCCTTCCAAACCTGAGACCCTTCCTTTAGCATGAGATGTGATATCCAAATCCTTCCCATTCCAATCCTTAAACCCTTCCTATAGCATGAGATGTGATATCTCAATGTTTCTAATAAAAAACCTGAGACCCTTCCTATAGCAAGAGATGTGATATCCAAATCCTTCCCATTCCAACCTGAGACCCTTCCTATAGCATGAGACGGGATATCCAACTCCTTCCCATTCCAATCCTTAAACCCTTCCTATAGCATGAGATGTGATATCTCAATGTTTCTAATAAAAAACCTGAGACCCTTCCTATAGCAAGTGATGTGATATCCAAATCCTTCCCATTCCAACCTGAGACCCTTCCTATAGCATGAGAAGGGATATCCAACTCCTTCCCATTCCAATCCTGAGATCCTTCCTATAACATGAGATGTAATATCCAATTCCTTCCCATTCCAAACCTGAGACCCTTCCTATTGGATGAGATGTGATATCCAACTCCTTCCCATTCCAAACCTGAGACCCTTCCTATACCATAAAATGTGATATCTCAATGCTTCTAATACCAAACCTGGGACCCGTCCTATAACATGAGATATGATATCCAAATCCTTCCCATTCCAATCCTGAAACCCTTCCGATAGCATGAGATGTGATAACTCAATGTTTCTAATAAAAAACCTGAGACCCTTCATATAGCAAGAGATGTGATATCCAAATCCTTCCCATTTCAATCTTGAGACCCTTCCTATAACATGAGATATGATATCCAACTCCTTCCCATTCCAACATGAGACCCTTCCTAAAGCATGAGAAGGGATGTCCAACTCCTTCCCAATCCAATCCTGAGACCCTTCCGATAGCAGAGATGTGATATCTCAATGCTTATACCAAACCTGAGACCCTTCCTTTAGCATGAGATTTGATATCCAAATCCTTCACATTCCAATCCTGAGACCCTTCCTATAGCATGAGATGTGATATCTCAATGCTTCTAATACCAAACCTGATATGCTTCCTATAACATGAGATGTGATATCCAACTCCTTCCCATTCCAAACCTGAGATCCTTCCGATAGCATGAGATGTGATATCTCAATGCTTCTAAAACCAAACATGAGAACCATCCTATAACATGAGATGTGAAATCCCAATCCTTCCCTTCACAAACCTGAGACCCTTCCTATAGCTTGAGATGTGATATCAAACTCCTTCCCATTCCAATCCTGAAATAGCTTGAGATGTGATATCCAACTCCTTCCCATTCCAATCCTGAGACCCTTATTATACCATGAGATGTGATATCTCAAGGCTTCTAATACCAAACCTGAGACCCTTCCTATGGCATGAGATGTGATATCCAACTCCTTGCCATTCAAATCCTGAGACCCTCCCTATAACAAGAGATGTCATATCCAACTCCTTCCTATACCATGAGACTTGATATCTCAATGCTTCCAATACCAAACCTGAGACCCATCCTATAACATGAGATGTGATATCCAAATCCTTCCCCTTCCAAACCTTAGACCCTTCCTTTATCATGAGATGTGATATCCAACTCCTTCCCATTCCAATCCTGAGACCCTTCCGATATCATGAGATGTGATAGCTCAATGCTTCTAATATCAAACTTGAGACCCTCCCTATAGCATGAGATGTGATATCCAAGTCCTTCCCATTCCAATCCTGAGACCCTTCCTATAGCATGAGATGTGATATCTCAATGCTTCTAATACCAAACCTGAGACCCTTCCTATAACATGAGATGGGAATATCCAACTCCTTACCATTCCAATCCTGAGACCCTTCCGATAGCAGAGATGTGATATCTCAATGCTTATACCAAACCTGAGATCCTTCCTATAACATGAGATGTGATATCCAACTCCTTCCCATTCCAATACTGAGACACTTCCTATAGCATGAGATGTGATATCTCACTCATTATACCAAACCTGAGACCCTTCCTATAGCATGAGATGTGATATCCAACTCCTTCCCATTCCAATCCTGAGACCCTTCCTATAGCATGAGATGTGATATCTCAATGCTTCTAATATCAAACTTGAGACCCTCCCTATAGCATGAGATGTGATATCCAAGTCCTTCCCATTCCAATCCTGAGACACTTCCTATAGCATGAGATGTGATATCTCAATGCTTCTAATACCAAACCTGAGACTCTTCCTATAACATGAGATGGGATATCCAACTCCTTCCCATTCCAATCCTGAGACCCTTCCGATAGCAGAGATGTGATATCTCAATGCTTATACCAAACCTGAGACCCTTCCTACGGCATGAGATGTCATATACAACTCCTTCCCATTCCAATCCTGAGACCCTTCCTATAGCATGAGATGTGATATCTCAATGCTTATACCAAACCTGAGACCCTTCCTATAGCATGAGATGTGATATCCAACTCCTTCCCATTCCAATCCTGAGACCCTTCCTATAGCATGAGATGTGATATCTCAATGCTCCTAATATCAAACTTGAGACCCTCCCTATAGCATGAGATGTGATATCCAAGTCCTTCCCATTCCAATCCTGAGACACTTCCTATAGCATGAGATGTGATGTCTCAATGCTTCTAATACCAAACCTGAGATCCTTCCTATAACATGAGATGTGATATCCAACTCCTTCCATTCCAATCCTGAGGCCCTTCCTATAGCATGAGATTTGATATCTCAATGCTTATACCAAACCTGAGACCCTTCCTATAGCATGAGATGTGATACCCAAGTCCTTCCCATTCCAATCCTTAGACCCTTCCTACAGCATGCAATATGATATCTCAATGATTCTAATAACAATCCTGAGACCCGTCCTATAACATGAGATGGGATATCCAATTCCTTCCCATTCCAATCCTGAGACACTTCCGATAGCAGAGATGTGATATCTCAATGCTTATACCAAACCTGAGACCCTTCCTATAACATGAGATCGGATATCCAACTCCTTCCCGTTCCAAACCTGAGACCCTTCCTTTAGCATGAGATGTGATATCCAGCTCCTTCCCATTCCAATCCTGAGACACTTCCGATAGCATGAGATGGGATATCTCAATGCTTCTAATATCAAAACTGAAACCCTCCCTATAGCATGATATGTGATATCTAAGTCCTTCCCATTCCAATCCTAAAACCCTTCCTATAGCATGAGATGTGATATCTCAATGCTTCTACCAAACCGGAGACCCTTCCTTTAGCATGAGATGTGATATCCAACTCCTTCCCATTCCAATCCTGAGACCCTTCCTATAGCATGAGATGTGATATCTCAATACTTCTAATACCAAACCTGAGATCCTTCCGATAACATGAGATGTGATATCTAAATCCTTCCCCTTCCAAACCTGAGACCCTCCCTTTAGCATGAGATGTGATATCCAACTCCTTCCCATTCCAATCCTGAGACCCTTCTGATAGCATGAGATGTGATATCTCAATGCTTCTAATACCAAACCTGAGATCCTTCCGATAGCATGAGATGTGATATCTCAATGCTTCTAATACCTGTTAGGAAAGATTTCGTAATTGTAGGGAATTTTCCTTCCATGTGGCAACCCCTAAACTTTTTGCTATTGTTTTTAACCTTGTTCTTGACTCCGCCAGAGAAGTACAGCCTTCTGCCGCACTTCTCTGGTCTCTCACCGTGGCTATTTGCCTACCCCCTTCCTCTCTCAGTGGATGGACTTCTCCATCCTAGCCTCCTACCACTCAACTCCGCCTACTTGGAGAATTCCACATGAACCTGTATGCTTCCTGACCTGGACTTTTACGAGATCTGCAACTCTTCATGTATCTGGCCCTACACACTGCAGGGAATACTCAGGATTTTCAGATCTCAGACCTCCCCCTCTGTAACCCTCTCAACAATCCTCTCCCGTGGTGATCAAGTTCTCATCTCCAAAGAAGGCTAACTGCCAGCTGTTCCTCCTCAGTGGAGTTCTCCCTTTCTGTCCCTGCTCCCTGCACCGTTTCGCGTTGCAAGTACTCGCTTCCCAGCTCTCTGGTTTCGACGCGTGTTCCCTGCCTTCTCTCCTCTTCCCGCTGCCTTCAAATCAACAAATGAGCTTCAAAAGATACACGGTGTATGTACTGTGTCCGTGCGTTTGTTGTCGAATCCTGAAGTTTTTAACCACTGTTCTCCCATACAAGGGGGGGTCAACATCTACTGCTGTTCACAGGCTGATTGTATACGGCTGAAATCTTCAAGGCATTATCAGCTTTCCTGACTGTTTTGCAACGTGTATTTGCCATCTGTTAATGCAGTCGCCGTGTTCATCGTCCCTTCTACTTTACAGGCTGCACTCCCCTGGAGATCACATTCTCCTCTCCAGAGCAGGTTAACTACCAGCTGCTCCTCCTCATAGGCGTTCATCCTTTCTGTCCCTGATCCCTGCTCCGTTTCGCGTTGCAAACACTCGCTTTCCTGCTCTCTGGTTTAGACGCTGTTCCTCCTCAGAGGCGTTCTTCTTTCTGTCCCTGCTCCCTGCACAGTTTCGCGTTGCAGTACTCGCTTCCCAGCTCTCTGGTTTAGAAGCGTGTTCCCTGCCTTCTCTCCTCTTCCCGCTGCCTTCAAATCAACAAATGAGCTTCAAAAGATACACATTGCTCAGAATGCTTTATAACACCCATTATTCATCATATAGCTGTAACCCGCTAGACGTATTGAAATGTGCTGTAAACTAGCAAAACCAGCTAGAAAATGTACTTCCCTCCCGTTTTTGTAAATGCGAATTCTGGTGGGTTCCCATGTTGTATGTACTGTGTCCGTGCGTTTGTTGTCGAATCCTGAAGTTTTTAACCACTGTTCTCCCATACTAAGGGGGGGGGTCAACATCTACTGCTGTTCACAGGCTGAATGTATACGGCTGAAATCTTCAAGGCATTATCAGCTTTCCTGACTGTTTTGGAACGTGTATTTGCCATCTGTTAATGCAGTCGCCTTGTGGTCATCGTCCCTTTTAGTTTACAGGCTGCACTCCCCTGGTGATCACATTCTCCTCTCCAGAGCAGGCTAACTACCAGCTGCTCCTCCTCAGAGGCGTTCCTTCTTTCTGTCCCTGCTCCCTGCACCGTTTCGCGTTGCATGTACTCGCTTCCCACCTCTCTGGTTTAGATGCGTGTTCCCTGCCTTCTCTGCTCTTCCTAAAGCCTTCCAAGGAGCTCCACAAGATAGTGTTCAGAATGCTTTATAACACCCATTATTCAACATATAGCCGTAACCCGCTAGACGTATTGAAACGTCTATGCTTATACCAAACTTGAGACCCTTCCTATGGCATGAGATGTGATATCCAACACCTTGCCATTCAAATCCTGAGACCCTCCCTATAACAAGAGATGTCATATCCAACTCCTTCCCATTCCAAACCTGAGACCCTTCCTTTAGCATGAGATGTGATATCCAAATCCTTCACATTCCAATCCGGAGACCCTTCCTATAACATGAGATGTGATATCCAACTCAGGATTGGATTGGGAAGGAGTTGGATATCCCTTCTCATGCTATAGGAAGGGTCTCAGGTTGGAAAGGGAAGGAGTTGGATATCACATCTCATGCTATAGGGAGGGTTTCAGTTTTGATATTAGAAGCATTGAGATATCACATCTCATGCTATCGGAAGTGTCTCAGGATTGGAATGGGAAGGAGCTGGATATTACATCTCATGCTAAAGGAAGGGTCTCAGGTTTGGAACGGGAAGGAGTTGGATATCCGATCTCATGTTATAGGAAGGGTCTCAGGTTTGGTATAAGCATTGAGATATCACATCTCATGCTATAGGAAGGGTCTCAGGATTGGAATGGAAGGAGTTGGATATCACATCTCATGTTATAGGAAGGATCTCAGGTTTGGTATTAGAAGCATTGAGACATCACATCTCATGCTATAGGAAGGGTCTCAGGATTGGAATGGGAAGGAGTTGGATATCACATCTCATGCTATAGGAATTGTCTCAGGTTTGGTATAAGCATTGAGATATCACATCTCATGCTATAGGAAGGGTCTCAGGATTGGAATGGGAAGGAGTTGTATATGACATCTCATGCCGTAGGAAGGGTCTCAGGTTTGGTATAAGCATTGAGATATCACATCTCTGCTATCAGAAGAGTCTCAGGATTGGAATGGGAAGGAGTTGGATATCCCATCTCATGTTATAGGAAGAGTCTCAGGTTTGGTATTAGAAGCATTGAGATATCACATCTCATGCTATAGGAAGTGTCTCAGGATTGGAATGGGAAGGACTTGGATATCACATCTCATGCTATAGGGAGGGTCTCAAGTTTGATATTAGAAGCATTGAGATATCACATCTCATGCTATAGGAAGAGTCTCAGGTTTGGGAAGGGAAGGATTTGGATTTCACATCTCATGTTATAGGATGGTTCTCATGTTTGGTTTTTGAAGCATTGAGATATCACATCTCATGCTATCGGAAGGGTCTCAGGTTTGGTATTAGAAGCATTGAGATATCACATCTCATACTATAGGATTGGTCTCTGGATTGGAATGTGAAGGATTTGGATATCACATCTCATGCTAAAGGAAGGGTCTCAGGTTTGGAATGGGAAGGAGTTGGATATGACATCTCTTGTTATAGGGAGGGTCTCAGGATTTGAATGGCAAGGAGTTGGATATCACATCTCATGCCATAGGAAGGGTCTCAGGTTTGGTATAAGCATTGAGATATCACATCTCTGCTATCGGAAGGGTCTCAGGATTGGATTGGGAAGGAGTTGGATATCACATCTCATGTTATAGGAAGGGTCTCCGGATTGGAATGTGAAGGATTTGGATATCACATCTCATGCTAAAGGAAGGGTCTCAGGTTTGGAATGGGAAGGAGTTGGATATGACATCTCTTGTTATAGGGAGGGTCTCAGGATTTGAATGGCAAGGAGTTGGATATCACATCTCATGCCCTAGGAAGGGTCTCAGGTTTGGTATAAGCATTGAGATATCACATCTCTGCTATCGGAAGGGTCTCAGGATTGGATTGGGAAGGAGTTGGATATCCCTTCTCATGCTATAGGAAGGGTCTCAGGTTGGAATGGGAAGGAGTTGGATATCACATCTCATGCTAAAGGAAGGGTCTCAGGTTTGGTAGAAGCATTGAGATATCACATCTCATGCTATCGGAAGTGTCTCAGGATTGGAATGGGAAGGAACTGGATATTACATCTCATGCTAAAGGAAGGGTCTCAGGTTTGGAACGGGAAGGAGTTGGATATCCGATCTCATGTTATAGGAAGGGTCTCAGGTTTGGTATAAGCATTGAGATATCACATCTCTGCTATCGGAAGTGTCTCAGGATTGGAATGGGAAGGAATTGGATATCCCATCTCATGTTATAGGACGGGTCTCAGGATTGTTATTAGAATCATTGAGATATCATATTGCATGCTGTATGAAGGGTCTAAGGATTGGAATGGGAAAGACTTGGATATCACATCTCATGCTATAGGAAGGGTCTCAGGTTTGGTATAAGCATTGAGATATCAAATCTCATGCTATAGGAAGGGTCTCAGGATTGGAATGGAAGGAGTTGGATATCACATCTCATGTTATAGGAAGGATCTCAGGTTTGGTATTAGAAGCATTGAGACATCACATCTCATGCTATAGGAAGGGTCTCAGGATTGGAATGGGAAGGAGTTGGATATCACATCTCATGCTATAGGAAGGGTCTCAGGTTTGGTATAAGCATTGAGATATCACATCTCATGCTATAGGAAGGGTCTCAGGATTGGAATGGGAAGGAGTTGTATATGACATCTCATGCCGTAGGAAGGGTCTCAGGTTTGGTATAAGCATTGAGATATCACATCTCTGCTATCAGAAGAGTCTCAGGATTGGAATGGGAAGGAGTTGGATATCCCATCTCATGTTATAGGAAGAGTCTCAGGTTTGGTATTAGAAACATTGAGATATCACATCTCATGCTATAGGAAGTGTCTCAGGATTGGAATGGGAAGGACTTGGATATCACATCTCATGCTATAGGGAGGGTCTCAAGTTTGATATTAGAAGCATTGAGATATCACATCTCATGCTATAGGAAGAGTCTCAGGTTTGGGAAGGGAAGGATTTGGATTTCACATCTCATGTTATAGGATGGTTCTCATGTTTGGTTTTTGAAGCATTGAGATATCACATCTCATGCTATCGGAAGGGTCTCAGGTTTGGTATTAGAAGCATTGAGATATCACATCTCATGCTATAGGATTGGTCTCCGGATTGGAATGTGAAGGATTTGGATATCACATCTCATGCTAAAGGAAGGGTCTCAGGTTTGGAATGGGAAGGAGTTGGATATGACATCTCTTGTTATAGGGAGGGTCTCAGGATTTGAATGGCAAGGTGTTGGATATCACATCTCATGCCATAGGAAGGGTCTCAGGTTTGGTATAAGCATTGAGATATCACATCTCTGCTATCGGAAGGGTCTCAGGATTGGATTGGGAAGGAGTTGGATATCCCTTCTCATGCTATAGGAAGGGTCTCAGGTTGGAATGGGAAGGAGTTGGATATCACATCTCATGCTATAGGGAGGGTTTCAGTTTTGATATTAGAAGCATTGAGATATCACATCTCATGCTATCGGAAGTGTCTCAGGATTGGAATGGGAAGGAGCTGGATATTACATCTCATGCTAAAGGAAGGGTCTCAGGTTTGGAACGGGAAGGGTCTCAGTTTTGATATTAGAAGCATTGAGATATCACATCTCATGCTATCGGAAGGGTCTCAGGATTGGAATGGGAGGAGCTGGATATCACATCTCATGCTAAAGGAAGGGTTTCAGGTTTGGTAGAAGCATTGAGATATCACATCTCATGCTATAGGAAGAGTCTCAGGTTTGGGAAGGGAAGGATTTGGATTTTACATCTCATGTTATAGGATGGTTCTCATGTTTGTTTTTTGAAGCATTGAGATATCACATCTCATGCTATCGGAAGGGTCTCAGGTTTGGTATTAGAAGCATTGAGATATCACATCTCATGCTATAGGATTGGTCTCTGGATTGGAATGTGAAGGATTTGGATATCACATCTCATGCTAAAGGAAGCGTCTCAGGTTTGGAATGGGAAGGAGTTGGATATGACATCTCTTGTTATAGGGAGGGTCTCAGGATTTGAATGGCAAGGAGTTGGATATCACATCTCATGCCATAGGAAGGGTCTCAGGTTTGGTATTAGAAGCCTTGAGATATCACATCTCATGGTATAATAAGGGTCTCAGGATTGGAATGGGAAGGAGTTGGATATCACATCTCAAGCTATTTCAGGATTGGAATGGGAAGGAGTTTGATATCACATCTCAAGCTATAGGAAGGGTCTCAGGTTTGGGAAGGGAAGGATTGGGATTTCACATCTCATGTTATAGGATGGTTCTCATGTTTGGTTTTAGAAGCATTGAGATATCACATCTCATGCTATCGGAAGGGTCTCAGGTTTGGAATGGGAAGGAGTTGGATATCACATCTCATGTTATAGGAAGCATCTCAGGTTTGGTATTAGAAGCATTGAGATATCACATCTCATGCTATAGGAAGGGTCTCAGGATTGGAATGTGAAGGATTTGGATATCAAATCTCATGCTAAAGGAAGGGTCTCAGGTTTGGTATAAGCATTGAGATATCACATCTCTGCTATCGGAAGGGTCTCAGGATTGGATTGGGAAGGAGTTGGACATCCCTTCTCATGCTATATGAAGGGTCTCATGTTGGAATGGGAAGGAGTTGGATATCATATCTCATGTTATAGGAAGGGTCTCAAGATTGAAATGGGAAGGATTTGGATATCACATCTCTTGCTATATGAAGGGTCTCAGGTTTTTTATTAGAAACATTGAGATATCACATCTCATGCTATCGGAAGGGTTTCAGGATTGGAATGGGAAGGATTTGGATATCATATCTCATGTTATAGGACGGGTCCCAGGTTTGGTATTAGAAGCATTGAGATATCACATCTTATGGTATAGGAAGGGTCTCAGGTTTGGAATGGGAAGGAGTTGGATATCACATCTCATCCAATAGGAAGGGTCTCAGGTTTGGAATGGGAAGGAATTGGATATCACATCTCATGTTAATGGAAGGATCTCAGGATTGGAATGGGAAGGAGTTGGATATCCCTTCTCATGCTATAGGAAGGGTCTCAGGTTGGAATGGGAAGGATTTGGATATCACATCTCTTGCTATAGGAAGGGTCTCAGGTTTTTTATTAGAAACATTGAGATATCACATCTCATGCTATAGGAAGGGTTTAAGGATTGGAATGGGAAGGAGTTGGATATCCCTTCTCATGCTATAGGAAGGGTCTCAGGTTGGAATGGGAAGGATTTGGATATCACATCTCTTGCTATAGGAAGGGTCTCAGGTTTTTTATTAGAAACATTGAGATATCACATCTCATGCTATAGGAAGGGTTTAAGGATTGGAATGGGAAGGATTTGGATATCACATCTCATGCTAAAGGAAGGGTCTCAGGTTTGGAAGGGGAAGGATTTGGATATCACATCTCATGTTATTTGACCGGTCTCAGGTTTGGTATTAGAAGCATTGAGATATCAAGTCTCATGGTATAGGACGGGAGTTTGATATCACATCATGCCATGGTATGGGTCTCAGGTTTTGTAGAATCATTGGGATATCACATCTCATGCTATCGGAAGGGTATCAGGATTGGATTTGGAAGGAGTTGTTGGATATCCCATCTCATGCTATAGGAAAGGTCTCAGGTTGGAATGGGAAAGAGTTGGATATCACATCTCATGTTATACAAAGGGTCTCAAGATTGGAATGGGAAGGACTTGGATATCACATCTCATGCTGTAGGAAGGCTCTCAGGTTTGGAAAGGGAAGGAGTTGGATATCACATTTCATGTTAGAGTTAGGATCTCAGGTTTGGTATTAGAGGCATTGAGATATCACATCTCATGCTATCAGAAGGGTATCAGGATTGGAATGGGAAGGAGTTGTATATCACATCTCATGCTAAAGGGAGGGTCTCAGGTTTGGATGGGGAAGGATTTGGATATCACATCTCATGTTATAGGAAGGATCTCAGGTTTGGTATTAGAAGCATTGAGATATCACATCTCATGCTATCGGAAGGATCTCAGGTTTGGTATTAGAAGCATTGAGATATCACATCTCATGCTATAGGAAGGGTCTTAGGATTGGAATGGGAAGGACTTGGATATCACATCTCATGCTAAAGGAAGGGTCTCAGTTTTGGTAGAAGCATTGCGATATCACATCTCATGCTATAGGAAGGGTCTCGGGATTGGAATCGGAAGGAGTTGGATATCACATCTCATGCTATAGGAAGGGTCTCAGGTTTGGTATAAGCATTGAGATATCACATCTCTGCTATCGGAAGGGTCTCAGGATTGGATTGGGAAGTAGTTGGATATCACATCTCATGTTATAGGAAGGGTCTCCGGATTGGAATGTGAAGGATTTGGATATCACATCTCATGCTAAAGGAAGGGTCTCAGGTTTGGAATGGGAAGGAGTTGGATATGACATCTCTTGTTATAGGGAGGGTCTCAGGATTTGAATGGCAAGGTGTTGGATATCACATCTCATGCCATAGGAAGGGTCTCAGGTTTGGTATAAGCATTGAGATATCACATCTCTGCTATCGGAAGGGTCTCAGGTTTGGTATAAGCATTGAAATATCACATCTCTGCTATCGGAAGGGTCTCAGGATTGGATTGGGAAGGAGTTGGATATCACATCTCATGTTATAGGAAGGGTCTCCGGATTGGAATGTGAAGGATTTGGATATCACATCTCATGCTAAAGGAAGGGTCTCAGGTTTGGAATGGGAAGGAGTTGGATATGACATCTCTTGTTATAGGGAGGGTCTCAGGATTTGAATGGCAAGGTGTTGGATATCACATCTCATGCCATAGGAAGGGTCTCAGGTTTGGTATAAGCATTGAGATATCACATCTCTGCTATCGGAAGGGTCTCAGGATTGGATTGGGAAGGAGTTGGATATCCCTTCTCATGCTATAGGAAGGGTCTCAGGTTGGAATGGGAAGGAGTTGGATATCACATCTCATGCTATAGGGAGGGTTTCAGTTTTGATATTAGAAGCATTGAGATATCACATCTCATGCTATCGGAAGTGTCTCAGGATTGGAATGGGAAGGAGCTGGATATTACATCTCATGCTAAAGGAAGGGTCTCAGGTTTGGAACGGGAAGGAGTTGGATATCCGATCTCATGTTATAGGAAGGGTCTCAGGATTGGAATGGGAAGGAGTTGGATATCCCATCTCATGTTATAGGACGGGTCTCAGGATTGTTATTAGAATCATTGAGATATCATATTGCATGCTGTAGGAAGGGTCTAAGGATTGGAATGGGAAAGACTTGGATATCACATCTCATGCTATAGGAAGGGTCTCAGGTTTGGTATAAGCATTGAGATATCAAATCTCATGCTATAGGAAGGGTCTCAGGATTGGAATGGAAGGAGTTGGATATCACATCTCATGTTATAGGAAGGATCTCAGGTTTGGTATTAGAAGCATTGAGACATCACATCTCATGCTATAGGAAGGGTCTCAGGATTGGAATGGGAAGGAGTTGGATATCACATCTCATGCTATAGGAAGGGTCTCAGGTTTGGTATAAGCATTGAGATATCACATCTCATGCTATAGGAAGGGTCTCAGGATTGGAATGGGAAGGAGTTGTATATGACATCTCATGCCGTAGGAAGGGTCTCAGGTTTGGTATAAGCATTGAGATATCACATCTCTGCTATCAGAAGAGTCTCAGGATTGGAATGGGAAGGAGTTGGATATCCCATCTCATGTTATAGGAAGAGTCTCAGGTTTGGTATTAGAAGCATTGAGATATCACATCTCATGCTATAGGAAGTGTCTCAGGATTGGAATGGGAAGGACTTGGATATCACATCTCATGCTATAGGGAGGGTCTCAAGTTTGATATTAGAAGCATTGAGATATCACATCTCATGCTATAGGAAGAGTCTCAGGTTTGGGAAGGGAAGGATTTGGATTTCACATCTCATGTTATAGGACGGTTCGCATGTTTGGTTTTTGAAGCATTGAGATATCACATCTCATGCTATCGGAAAGGTCTCAGGTTTGGTATTAGAAGCATTGAGATATCACATCTCATGCTATAGGATTGGTCTCTGGATTGGAATGTGAAGGATTTGGATATCACATCTCATGCTAAAGGAAGGGTCTCAGGTTTGGAATGGGAAGGAGTTGGATATGACATCTCTTGTTATAGGGAGGGTCTCAGGATTTGAATGGCAAGGAGTTGGATATCACATCTCATGCCATATGAAGGGTCTCAGGTTTGGTATAAGCATTGAGATATCACATCTCTGCTATCGGAAGGGTCTCAGGATTGGATTGGGAAGGAGTTGGATATCACATCTCATGTTATAGGAAGGGTCTCCGGATTGGAATGTGAAGGATTTGGATATCACATCTCATGCTAAAGGAAGGGTCTCAGGTTTGGAATGGGAAGGAGTTGGATATGACATCTCTTGTTATAGGGAGGGTCTCAGGATTTGAATGGCAAGGAGTTGGATATCACATCTCATGCCATAGGAAGGGTCTCAGGTTTGGTATAAGCATTGAGATATCACATCTCTGCTATCGGAAGGGTCTCAGGATTGGATTGGGAAGGAGTTGGATATCCCTTCTCATGCTATAGGAAGGGTCTCAGGTTGGAATGGGAAGGAGTTGGATATCACATCTCATGCTAAAGGAAGGGTCTCAGGTTTGGTAGAAGCATTGAGATATCACATCTCATGCTATCGGAAGTGTCTCAGGATTGGAATGGGAAGCAGCTGGATATTACATCTCATGCTAAAGGAAGGGTCTCAGGTTTGGAACGGGAAGGAGTTGGATATCCGATCTCATGTTATAGGAAGGGTCTCAGGTTTGGTATAAGCATTGAGATATCACATCTCTGCTATCGGAAGTGTCTCAGGATTGGAATGGGAAGGAATTGGATATCCCATCTCATGTTATAGGACGGGTCTCAGGATTGTTATTAGAATCATTGAGATATCATATTGCATGCTGTAGGAAGGGTCTCAGGATTGGAATGGAAGGAGTTGGATATCACATCTCATGTTATAGGAAGGATCTCAGGTTTGGTATAAGCATTGAGATATCAAATCTCATGCTATAGGAAGGGTCTCAGGATTGGAATGGAAGGAGTTGGATATTACATCTCATGTTATAGGAAGGATCTCAGGTTTGGTATTAGAAGCATTGATACATCGCATCTCATGCTATAGGAAGGGTCTCAGGATTGGAATGGGAAGGAGTTGGATATCACATCTCATGCTATAGGAAGGGTCTCAGGTTTGGTATAAGCATTGAGATATCACATCTCATGCTATAGGAAGGGTCTCAGGATTGGAATGGGAAGGAGTTGTATATGACATCTCATGCCGTAGGAAGGGTCTCAGGTTTGGTATAAGCATTGAGATATCACATCTCTGCTATCAGAAGAGTCTCAGGATTGGAATGGGAAGGAGTTGGATATCCCATCTCATGTTATAGGAAGAGTCTCAGGTTTGGTATTAGAAGCATTGAGATATCACATCTCATGCTATAGGAAGTGTCTCAGGATTGGAATGGGAAGGACTTGGATATCACATCTCATGCTATAGGGAGGGTCTCAAGTTTGATATTAGAAGCATTGAGATATCACATCTCATGCTATAGGAAGAGTCTCAGGTTTGGGAAGGGAAGGATTTGGATTTCACATCTCATGTTATAGGATGGTTCTCATGTTTGGTTTTTGAAGCATTGAGATATCACATCTCATGCTATCGGAAGGGTCTCAGGTTTGGTATTAGAAGCATTGAGATATCACATCTCATGCTATAGGATTGGTCTCCGGATTGGAATGTGAAGGATTTGGATATCACATCTCATGCTAAAGGAAGGGTCTCAGGTTTGGAATGGGAAGGAGTTGGATATGACATCTCTTGTTATAGGGAGGGTCTCAGGATTTGAATGGCAAGGAGTTGGATATCACATCTCATGCCATAGGAAGGGTCTCAGGTTTGGTATAAGCATTGAGATATCACATCTCTGCTATCGGAAGGGTCTCAGGATTGGATTGGGAAGGAGTTGGATATCACATCTCATGTTATAGGAAGGGTCTCCGGATTGGAATGTGAAGGATTTGGATATCACATCTCATGCTAAAGGAAGGGTCTCAGGTTTGGAATGGGAAGGAGTTGGATATGACATCTCTTGTTATAGGGAGGGTCTCAGGATTTGAATGGCAAGGAGTTGGATATCACATCTCATGCCATAGGAAGGGTCTCAGGTTTGGTATAAGCATAGAGATATCACATCTCTGCTATCGGAAGGGTCTCAGGATTGGATTGGGAAGGAGTTGGATATCCCTTCTCATGCTATAGGAAGGGTCTCAGGTTGGAATGGGAAGGAGTTGGATATCACATCTCATGCTAAAGGAAGGGTCTCAGGTTTGGTAGAAGCATTGAGATATCACATCTCATGCTATAGGAAGGGTCTCAGGATTGGAATGGGAAGGACTTAGATATCACATATCATGCTATAGGGAGGGTTTCAGTTTTGATATTAGAAGCATTGAGATATCACATCTCATGCTATCGGAAGTGTCTCAGGATTGGAATGGGAAGGAGCTGGATATTACATCTCATGCTAAAGGAAGGGTCTCAGGTTTGGAACGGGAAGGAGTTGGATATCCGATCTCATGTTATAGGAAGGGTCTCAGGTTTGGTATAAGCATTGAGATATCACATCTCTGCTATCGGAAGTGTCTCAGGATTGGAATGGGAAGGAATTGGATATCCCATCTCATGTTATAGGACGGGTCTCAGGATTGTTATTAGAATCATTGAGATATCATATTGCATGCTGTAGGAAGGGTCTAAGGATTGGAATGGGAAAGACTTGGATATCACAACTCATGCTATAGGAAGGGTCTCAGGTTTGGTATAAGCATTGAGATATCAAATCTCATGCTATAGGAAGGGTCTCAGGATTGGAATGGAAGGAGTTGGATATCACATCTCATGTTATAGGAAGGATCTCAGGTTTGGTATTAGAAGCATTGAGACATCACATCTCATGCTATAGGAAGGGTCTCAGGATTGGAATGGGAAGGAGTTGGATATCACATCTCATGCTATAGGAAGGGTCTCATGTTTGGTATAAGCATTGAGATATCACATCTCATGCTATAGGAAGGGTCTCAGGATTGGAATGGGAAGGAGTTGTATATGACATCTCATGCCGTAGGAAGGGTCTCAGGTTTGGTATAAGCATTGAGATATCACATCTCTGCTATCAGAAGAGTCTCAGGATTGGAATGGGAAGGAGTTGGATATCCCATCTCATGTTATAGGAAGAGTCTCAGGTTTGGTATTAGAAGCATTGAGATATCACATCTCATGCTATAGGAAGTGTCTCAGGATTGGAATGGGAAGGACTTGGATATCACATCTCATGCTATAGGAAGGGTTTCAGGTTTGGTAGAAGCATTGAGATATCACATCTCATGCTATAGGAAGAGTCTCAGGTTTGGGAAGGGAAGGATTTGGATTTCACATCTCATGTTATAGGATGGTTCTCATGTTTGGTTTTTGAAGCATTGAGATATCACATCTCATGCTATCGGAAGGGTCTCAGGATTGGTATTAGAAGCATTGAGATATCACATCTCATGCTATAGGATTGGTCTCCGGATTGGAATGTGAAGGATTTGGATATCACATCTCATGCTAAAGGAAGGGTCTCAGGTTTGGAAGGGGAAGGATTTGGATATCACATCTCATGTTATAGGATGGGTCTCAGGTTTGGTATTAGAAGCATTGTGATATCACATCTCATGCTATAGGAAGTGTCTCAGGATTGGAATGGGAAGGAGTTGGATATCACATCTCATGCTATAGGAAGGGTTTCAGGTTTGGTAGAAGCATTGAGATATCACATCTCATGCTATAGGAAGAGTCTCAGGTTTGGGAAGGGAAGGATTTGGATTTCACATCTCATGTTATAGGATGGTTCTCATGTTTGGTTTTTGAAGCATTGAGATATCACATCTCATGCTATCGGAAGGGTCTCAGGATTGGTATTAGAAGCATTGAGATATCACATCTCATGCTATAGGATTGGTCTCGGATTGGAATGTGAAGGATTTGGATATCACATCTCATGCTAAAGGAAGGGTCTCAGGTTTGGAATGGGAAGGAGTTGGATATGACATCTCTTGTTATAGGGAGGGTCTCAGGATTTGAATGGCAAGGAGTTGGATATCACATCTCATGCCATAGGAAGGGTCTCAGGTTTGGTATAAGCATTGAGATATCACATCTCTGCTATCGGAAGGGTCTCAGGATTGGATTGGGAAGGAGTTGGATATCACATCTCATGTTATAGGAAGGGTCTCCGGATTGGAATGTGAAGGATTTGGATATCACATCTCATGCTAAAGGAAGGGTCTCAGGTTTGGAATGGGAAGGAGTTGGATATGACATCTCTTGTTATAGGGAGGGTCTCAGGATTTGAATGGCAAGGAGTTGGATATCACATCTCATGCCATAGGAAGGGTCTCAGGTTTGGTATAAGCATTGAGATATCACATCTCTGCTATCGGAGGGGTCTCAGGATTGGATTGGGAAGGAGTTGGATATCCCTTCTCATGCTATAGGAAGGGTCTCAGGTTGGAATGGGAAGGAGTTGGATATCACATCTCATGCTAAAGGAAGGGTCTCAGGTTTGGTAGAAGCATTGAGATATCACATCTCATGCTATAGGAAGGGTCTCAGGATTGGAATGGGAAGGACTTAGATATCACATATCATGCTATAGGGAGGGTTTCAGTTTTGATATTAGAAGCATTGAGATATCACATCTCATGCTATCGGAAGTGTCTCAGGATTGGAATGGGAAGGAGCTGGATATTACATCTCATGCTAAAGGAAGGGTCTCAGGTTTGGAACGGGAAGGAGTTGGATATCCGATCTCATGTTGTAGGAAGGGTCTCAGGTTTGGTATAAGCATTGAGATATCACATCTCTGCTATCGGAAGTGTCTCAGGATTGGAATGGGAAGGAATTGGAATAACCCATCTCATGTTATAGGACGGGTCTCAGGATTGTTATTAGAATCATTGAGATATCATATTGAATGCTGTAGGAAGGGTCTAAGGATTGGAATGGGAAAGACTTGGATATCACATCTCATGCTATAGGAAGGGTCTCAGGTTTGGTATAAGCATTGAGATATCAAATC
This sequence comes from Ambystoma mexicanum, assembly GCF_040938575.1. Taxonomy (NCBI): domain Eukaryota; kingdom Metazoa; phylum Chordata; class Amphibia; order Caudata; family Ambystomatidae; genus Ambystoma; species Ambystoma mexicanum. Next base: position 568,492,723 of record NC_090932.1, on the reverse strand, counting down.
TCATGCTATAGGAAGGGTCTCAGGATTGGAATGGAAGGAGTTGGATATCACATCTCATGTTATAGGAAGGATCTCAGGTTTGGTATTAGAAGCATTGAGACATCACATCTCATGCTATAGGAAGGGTCTCAGGATTGGAATGGGAAGGAGTTGGATATCACATCTCATGCTATAGGAAGGGTCTCAGGTTTGGTATAAGCATTGAGATATCACATCTCATGCTATAGGAAGGGTCTCAGGATTGGAATGGGAAGGAGTTGTATATGACATCTCATGCCGTATGAAGGGTCTCAGGTTTGGTATAAGCATTGAGATATCACATCTCTGCTATCAGAAGAGTCTCAGGATTGGAATGGGAAGGAGTTGGATATCCCATCTCATGTTATAGGAAGAGTCTCAGGTTTGGTATTAGAAGCATTGAGATATCACATCTCATGCTATAGGAAGTGTCTCAGGATTGGAATGGGAAGGACTTGGATATCACATCTCATGCTATAGGGAGGGTCTCAAGTTTGATATTAGAAGCATTGAGATATCACATCTCATGCTTTAGGAAGAGTCTCAGGTTTGGGAAGGGAAGGATTTGGATTTCACATCTCATGTTATAGGATGGTTCTCATGTTTGGTTTTTGAAGCATTGAGATATCACATCTCATGCTATCGGAAGGGTCTCAGGTTTGGTATTAGAAGCATTGAGATATCACATCTCATGCTATAGGATTGGTCTCCGGATTGGAATGTGAAGGATTTGGATATCACATCTCATGCTAAAGGAAGGGTCTCAGGTTTGGAATGGGAAGGAGTTGGATATGACATCTCTTGTTATAGGGAGGGTCTCAGGATTTGAATGGCAAGGAGTTGGATATCACATCTCGTGCCATAGGAAGGGTCTCAGGTTTGGTATAAGCATTGAGATATCACATCTCTGCTATCGGAAGGGTCTCAGGATTGGATTGGGAAGGAGTTGGATATCACATCTCATGTTATAGGAAGGGTCTCCGGATTGGAATGTGAAGGATTTGGATATCACATCTCATGCTAAAGGAAGGGTCTCAGGTTTGGAATGGGAAGGAGTTGGATATGACATCTCTTGTTATAGGGAGGGTCTCAGGATTTGAATGGCAAGGAGTTGGATATCACATCTCATGCCATAGGAAGGGTCTCAGGTTTGGTATAAGCATTGAGATATCACATCTCTGCTATCGGAGGGGTCTCAGGATTGGATTGGGAAGGAGTTGGATATCCCTTCTCATGCTATAGGAAGGGTCTCAGGTTGGAATGGGAAGGAGTTGGATATCACATCTCATGCTAAAGGAAGGGTCTCAGGTTTGGTAGAAGCATTGAGATATCACATCTCATGCTATAGGAAGGGTCTCAGGATTGGAATGGGAAGGACTTAGATATCACATATCATGCTATAGGGAGGGTTTCAGTTTTGATATTAGAAGCATTGAGATATCACATCTCATGCTATCGGAAGTGTCTCAGGATTGGAATGGGAAGGAGCTGGATATTACATCTCATGCTAAAGGAAGGGTCTCAGGTTTGGAACGGGAAGGAGTTGGATATCCGATCTCATGTTGTAGGAAGGGTCTCAGGTTTGGTATAAGCATTGAGATATCACATCTCTGCTATCGGAAGTGTCTCAGGATTGGAATGGGAAGGAATTGGATATCCCATCTCATGTTATAGGACGGGTCTCAGGATTGTTATTAGAATCATTGAGATATCATATTGCATGCTGTAGGAAGGGTCTAAGGATTGGAATGGGAAAGACTTGGATATCACATCTCATGCTATAGGAAGGGTCTCAGGTTTGGTATAAGCATTGAGATATCAAATCTCATGCTATAGGAAGGGTCTCAGGATTGGAATGGAAGGAGTTGGATATCACATCTCATGTTATAGGAAGGATCTCAGGTTTGGTATTAGAAGCATTGAGACATCACATCTCATGCTATAGGAAGGGTCTCAGGATTGGAATGGGAAGGAGTTGGATATCACATCTCATGCTATAGGAAGGGTCTCAGGTTTGGTATAAGCATTGAGATATCACATCTCATGCTATAGGAAGGGTCTCAGGATTGGAATGGGAAGGAGTTGTATATGACATCTCATGCCGTAGGAAGGGTCTCAGGTTTGGTATAAGCATTGAGATATCACATCTCTGCTATCAGAAGAGTCTCAGGATTGGAATGGGAAGGAGTTGGATATCCCATCTCATGTTATAGGAAGAGTCTCAGGTTTGGTATTAGAAGCATTGAGATATCACATCTCATGCTATAGGAAGTGTCTCAGGATTGGAATGGGAAGGACTTGGATATCACATCTCATGCTATAGGGAGGGTCTCAAGTTTGATATTAGAAGCATTGAGATATCACATCTCATGCTATAGGAAGAGTCTCAGGTTTGGGAAGGGAAGGATTTGGATTTCACATCTCATGTTATAGGATGGTTCTCATGTTTGGTTTTTGAAGCATTGAGATATCACATCTCATGCTATCGGAAGGGTCTCAGGTTTGGTATTAGAAGCATTGAGATATCACATCTCATGCTATAGGATTGGTCTCTGGATTGGAATGTGAAGGATTTGGATATCACATCTCATGCTAAAGGAAGGGTCTCAGGTTTGGAATGGGAAGGAGTTGGATATGACATTTCTTGTTATAGGGAGGGTCTCAGGATTTGAATGGCAAGGAGTTGGATATCACATCTCATGCCATAGGAAGGGTCTCAGGTTTGGTATAAGCATTGAGATATCACATCTCTGCTATCGGAAGGGTCTCAGGATTGGATTGGGAAGGAGTTGGATATCACATCTCATGTTATAGGAAGGGTCTCCGGATTGGAATGTGAAGGATTTGGATATCACATCTCATGCTAAAGGAAGGGTCTCAGGTTTGGAATGGGAAGGAGTTGGATATGACCTCTCTTGTTATAGGGAGGGTCTCAGGATTTGAATGGCAAGGAGTTGGATATCACATCTCATGCCATAGGAAGGGTCTCAGGTTTGGTATAAGCATAGAGATATCACATCTCTGCTATCGGAAGGGTCTCAGGATTGGATTGGGAAGGAGTTGGATATCCCTTCTCATGCTATAGGAAGGGTCTCAGGTTGGAATGGGAAGGAGTTGGATATCACATCTCATGCTAAAGGAAGGGTCTCAGGTTTGGTAGAAGCATTGAGATATCACATCTCATGCTATAGGAAGGGTCTCAGGATTGGAATGGGAAGGACTTAGATATCACATATCATGCTATAGGGAGGGTTTCAGTTTTGATATTAGAAGCATTGAGATATCACATCTCATGCTATCGGAAGTGTCTCAGGATTGGAATGGGAAGGAGCTGGATATTACATCTCATGCTAAAGGAAGGGTCTCAGGTTTGGAACGGGAAGGAGTTGGATATCCGATCTCATGTTACAGGAAGGGTCTCAGGTTTGGTATAAGCATTGAGATATCACATCTCTGCTATCGGAAGTGTCTCAGGATTGGAATGGGAAGGAATTGGATATCCCATCTCATGTTATAGGACGGGTCTCAGGATTGTTATTAGAATCATTGAGATATCATATTGCATGCTGTAGGAAGGGTCTAAGGATTGGAATGGGAAAGACTTGGATATCACATCTCATGCTATAGGAAGGGTCTCAGGTTTGGTATAAGCATTGAGATATCAAATCTCATGCTATAGGAAGGGTCTCAGGATTGGAATGGAAGGAGTTGGATATCACATCTCATGTTATAGGAAGGATCTCAGGTTTGGTATTAGAAGCATTGATACATCGCATCTCATGCTATAGGAAGGGTCTCAGGATTGGAATGGGAAGGAGTTGGATATCACATCTCATGCTATAGGAAGGGTCTCAGGTTTGGTATAAGCATTGAGATATCACATCTCATGCTTTAGGAAGGGTCTCAGGATTGGAATGGGAAGGAGTTGTATATGACATCTCATGCCGTAGGAAGGGTCTCAGGTTTGGTATAAGCATTGAGATATAACATCTCTGCTATCAGAAGAGTCTCAGGATTGGAATGGGAAGGAGTTGGATATCCCATCTCATGTTATAGGAAGAGTCTCAGGTTTGGTATTAGAAGCATTGAGATATCACATCTCATGCTATAGGAAGTGTCTCAGGATTGGAACGGGAAGGACTTGGATATCACATCTCATGCTATAGGGAGGGTCTCAAGTTTGATATTAGAAGCATTGAGATATCACATCTCATGCTATAGGAAGAGTCTCAGGTTTGGGAAGGGAAGGATTTGGATTTCACATCTCATGTTATAGGATGGTTCTCATGTTTGATTTTTGAAGCATTGAGATATCACATCTCATGCTATCGGAAGGGTCTCAGGTTTGGTATTAGAAGCATTGAGATATCACATCTCATGCTATAGGATTGGTCTCCAGATTGGAATGTGAAGGTTTTGGATATCACATCTCATGCTAAAGGAAGGGTCTCAGGTTTGGAATGGGAAGGAGTTGGATATGACATCTCTTGTTATAGGGAGGGTCTCAGGATTTGAATGGCAAGGAGTTGGATATCACATCTCATGCCATAGGAAGGGTCTCAGGTTTGGTATAAGCATTGAGATATCACATCTCTGCTATCGGAAGGGTCTCAGGATTGGAATGGGAAGGACTTAGATATCACATCTCATGCTATAGGGAGGGTCTCAGTTTTGATATTAGAAGCATTGAGATATCACATCTCATGCTATCGGAAGGGTCTCAGGATTGGAATGGGAGGAGCTGGATATCACATCTCATGCTAAAGGAAGGGTCTCAGGTTTGGAAGGGGAAGGATTTGGATATCACATCTCATGTTATAGGATGGGTCTCAGGTTTGGTATTAGAAGCATTGTGATATCACATCTCATGCTATAGGAAGTGTCTCAGGATTGGAATGGGAAGGAGTTGGATATCACATCTCATGCTATAGGAAGGGTCTCAGGTTTGGTATAAGCATTGAGATATCAAATCTCATGCTATAGGAAGGGTCTCAGGATTGGAATGGAATGAGTTGGATATCACATCTCATGTTATAGGAAGGATCTCAGGTTTGGTATTAGAAGCATTGAGACATCACATCTCATGCTATAGGAAGGGTCTCAGGATTGGAATGGGAAGGAGTTGGATATCACATCTCATGCTATAGGAAGGGTCTCAGGTTTGGTATAAGCATTGAGATATCACATCTCATGCTATAGGAAGGGTCTCAGGATTGGAATGGGAAGGAGTTGTATATGACATCTCATGCCGTAGGAAGGGTCTCAGGTTTGGTATAAGCATTGAGATATCACATCTCTGCTATCAGAAGAGTCTCAGGATTGGAATGGGAAGGAGTTGGATATCCCATCTCATGTTATAGGAAGAGTCTCAGGTTTGGTATTAGAAGCATTGAGATATCACATCTCATGCTATAGGAAGTGTCTCAGGATTGGAATGGGAAGGACTTGGATATCACATCTCATGCTATAGGGAGGGTCTCAAGTTTGATATTAGAAGCATTGAGATATCACATCTCATGCTATAGGAAGAGTCTCAGGTTTGGGAAGGGAAGGATTTGGATTTCACATCTCATGTTATAGGATGGTTCTCATGTTTGGTTTTTGAAGCATTGAGATATCACATCTCATGCTATCGGAAGGGTCTCAGGTTTGGTATTAGAAGCATTGAGATATCACATCTCATGCTATAGGATTGGTCTCTGGATTGGAATGTGAAGGATTTGGATATCACATCTCATGCTAAAGGAAGGGTCTCAGGTTTGGAATGTGAAGGATTTGGATATCACATCTCATGCTAAAGGAAGGGTCTCAGGATTTGAATGGCAAGGAGTTGGATATCACATCTCATGCCATAGGAAGGGTCTCAGGTTTGGTATAAGCATTGAGATATCACATCTCTGCTATCGGAAGGGTCTCAGGATTGGATTGGGAAGGAGTTGGATATCACATCTCATGTTATAGGAAGGGTCTCCGGATTGGAATGTGAAGGATTTGGATATCACATCTCATGCTAAAGGAAGGGTCTCAGGTTTGGAATGGGAAGGAGTTGGATATGACCTCTCTTGTTATAGGGAGGGTCTCAGGATTTGAATGGCAAGGAGTTGGATATCACATCTCATGCCATAGGAAGGGTCTCAGGTTTGGTATAAGCATAGAGATATCACATCTCTGCTATCGGAAGGGTCTCAGGATTGGATTGGGAAGGAGTTGGATATCCCTTCTCATGCTATAGGAAGGGTCTCAGGTTGGAATGGGAAGGAGTTGGATATCACATCTCATGCTAAAGGAAGGGTCTCAGGTTTGGTAGAAGCATTGAGATATCACATCTCATGCTATAGGAAGGGTCTCAGGATTGGAATGGGAAGGACTTAGATATCACATATCATGCTATAGGGAGGGTTTCAGTTTTGATATTAGAAGCATTGAGATATCACATCTCATGCTATCGGAAGTGTCTCAGGATTGGAATGGGAAGGAGCTGGATATTACATCTCATGCTAAAGGAAGGGTCTCAGGTTTGGAACGGGAAGGAGTTGGATATCCGATCTCATGTTATAGGAAGGGTCTCAGGTTTGGTATAAGCATTGAGATATCACATCTCTGCTATCGGAAGTGTCTCAGGATTGGAATGGGAAGGAATTGGATATCCCATCTCATGTTATAGGACGGGTCTCAGGATTGTTATTAGAATCATTGAGATATCATATTGCATGCTGTAGGAAGGGTCTAAGGATTGGAATGGGAAAGACTTGGATATCACATCTCATGCTATAGGAAGGGTCTCAGGTTTGGTATAAGCATTGAGATATCAAATCTCATGCTATAGGAAGGGTCTCAGGATTGGAATGGAAGGAGTTGGATATCACATCTCATGTTATAGGAAGGATCTCAGGTTTGGTATTAGAAGCATTGATACATCGCATCTCATGCTATAGGAAGGGTCTCAGGATTGGAATGGGAAGGAGTTGGATATCACATCTCATGCTATAGGAAGGGTCTCAGGTTTGGTATAAGCATTGAGATATCACATCTCATGCTTTAGGAAGGGTCTCAGGATTGGAATGGGAAGGAGTTGTATATGACATCTCATGCCGTAGGAAGGGTCTCAGGTTTGGTATAAGCATTGAGATATAACATCTCTGCTATCAGAAGAGTCTCAGGATTGGAATGGGAAGGAGTTGGATATCCCATCTCATGTTATAGGAAGAGTCTCAGGTTTGGTATTAGAAGCATTGAGATATCACATCTCATGCTATAGGAAGTGTCTCAGGATTGGAACGGGAAGGACTTGGATATCACATCTCATGCTATAGGGAGGGTCTCAAGTTTGATATTAGAAGCATTGAGATATCACATCTCATGCTATAGGAAGAGTCTCAGGTTTGGGAAGGGAAGGATTTGGATTTCACATCTCATGTTATAGGATGGTTCTCATGTTTGATTTTTGAAGCATTGAGATATCACATCTCATGCTATCGGAAGGGTCTCAGGTTTGGTATTAGAAGCATTGAGATATCACATCTCATGCTATAGGATTGGTCTCCAGATTGGAATGTGAAGGTTTTGGATATCACATCTCATGCTAAAGGAAGGGTCTCAGGTTTGGAATGGGAAGGAGTTGGATATGACATCTCTTGTTATAGGGAGGGTCTCAGGATTTGAATGGCAAGGAGTTGGATATCACATCTCATGCCATAGGAAGGGTCTCAGGTTTGGTATAAGCATTGAGATATCACATCTCTGCTATCGGAAGGGTCTCAGGATTGGAATGGGAAGGACTTAGATATCACATCTCATGCTATAGGGAGGGTCTCAGTTTTGATATTAGAAGCATTGAGATATCACATCTCATGCTATCGGAAGGGTCTCAGGATTGGAATGGGAGGAGCTGGATATCACATCTCATGCTAAAGGAAGGGTCTCAGGTTTGGAAGGGGAAGGATTTGGATATCACATCTCATGTTATAGGATGGGTCTCAGGTTTGGTATTAGAAGCATTGTGATATCACATCTCATGCTATAGGAAGTGTCTCAGGATTGGAATGGGAAGGAGTTGGATATCACATCTCATGCTATAGGAAGGGTCTCAGGTTTGGTATAAGCATTGAGATATCAAATCTCATGCTATAGGAAGGGTCTCAGGATTGGAATGGAAGGAGTTGGATATCACATCTCATGTTATAGGAAGGATCTCAGGTTTGGTATTAGAAGCATTGAGACATCACATCTCATGCTATAGGAAGGGTCTCAGGATTGGAATGGGAAGGAGTTGGATATCACATCTCATGCTATAGGAAGGGTCTCAGGTTTGGTATAAGCATTGAGATATCACATCTCATGCTATAGGAAGGGTCTCAGGATTGGAATGGGAAGGAGTTGTATATGACATCTCATGCCGTAGGAAGGGTCTCAGGTTTGGTATAAGCATTGAGATATCACATCTCTGCTATCAGAAGAGTCTCAGGATTGGAATGGGAAGGAGTTGGATATCCCATCTCATGTTATAGGAAGAGTCTCAGGTTTGGTATTAGAAGCATTGAGATATCACATCTCATGCTATAGGAAGTGTCTCAGGATTGGAATGGGAAGGACTTGGATATCACATCTCATGCTATAGGGAGGGTCTCAAGTTTGATATTAGAAGCATTGAGATATCACATCTCATGCTATAGGAAGAGTCTCAGGTTTGGGAAGGGAAGGATTTGGATTTCACATCTCATGTTATAGGACGGTTCGCATGTTTGGTTTTTGAAGCATTGAGATATCACATCTCATGCTATCGGAAAGGTCTCAGGTTTGGTATTAGAAGCATTGAGATATCACATCTCATGCTATAGGATTGGTCTCTGGATTGGAATGTGAAGGATTTGGATATCACATCTCATGCTAAAGGAAGGGTCTCAGGTTTGGAATGGGAAGGAGTTGGATATGACATCTCTTGTTATAGGGAGGGTCTCAGGATTTGAATGGCAAGGAGTTGGATATCACATCTCATGCCATATGAAGGGTCTCAGGTTTGGTATAAGCATTGAGATATCACATCTCTGCTATCGGAAGGGTCTCAGGATTGGATTGGGAAGGAGTTGGATATCACATCTCATGTTATAGGAAGGGTCTCCGGATTGGAATGTGAAGGATTTGGATATCACATCTCATGCTAAAGGAAGGGTCTCAGGTTTGGAATAGGAAGGAGTTGGATATGACATCTCTTGTTATAGGGAGGGTCTCAGGATTTGAATGGCAAGGAGTTGGATATCACATCTCATGCCATAGGAAGGGTCTCAGGTTTGGTATAAGCATTGAGATATCACATCTCTGCTATCGGAAGGGTCTCAGGATTGGATTGGGAAGGAGTTGGATATCCCTTCTCATGCTATAGGAAGGGTCTCAGGTTGGAATGGGAAGGAGTTGGATATCACATCTCATGCTAAAGGAAGGGTCTCAGGTTTGGTAGAAGCATTGAGATATCACATCTCATGCTATCGGAAGTGTCTCAGGATTGGAATGGGAAGCAGCTGGATATTACATCTCATGCTAAAGGAAGGGTCTCAGGTTTGGAACGGGAAGGAGTTGGATATCCGATCTCATGTTATAGGAAGGGTCTCAGGTTTGGTATAAGCATTGAGATATCACATCTCTGCTATCGGAAGTGTCTCAGGATTGGAATGGGAAGGAATTGGATATCCCATCTCATGTTATAGGACGGGTCTCAGGATTGTTATTAGAATCATTGAGATATCATATTGCATGCTGTAGGAAGGGTCTCAGGATTGGAATGGAAGGAGTTGGATATCACATCTCATGTTATAGGAAGGATCTCAGGTTTGGTATAAGCATTGAGATATCAAATCTCATGCTATAGGAAGGGTCTCAGGATTGGAATGGAAGGAGTTGGATATTACATCTCATGTTATAGGAAGGATCTCAGGTTTGGTATTAGAAGCATTGATACATCGCATCTCATGCTATAGGAAGGGTCTCAGGATTGGAATGGGAAGGAGTTGGATATCACATCTCATGCTATAGGAAGGGTCTCAGGTTTGGTATAAGCATTGAGATATCACATCTCATGCTATAGGAAGGGTCTCAGGATTGGAATGGGAAGGAGTTGTATATGACATCTCATGCCGTAGGAAGGGTCTCAGGTTTGGTATAAGCATTGAGATATCACATCTCTGCTATCAGAAGAGTCTCAGGATTGGAATGGGAAGGAGTTGGATATCCCATCTCATGTTATAGGAAGAGTCTCAGGTTTGGTATTAGAAGCATTGAGATATCACATCTCATGCTATAGGAAGTGTCTCAGGATTGGAATGGGAAGGACTTGGATATCACATCTCATGCTATAGGGAGGGTCTCAAGTTTGATATTAGAAGCATTGAGATATCACATCTCATGCTATAGGAAGAGTCTCAGGTTTGGGAAGGGAAGGATTTGGATTTCACATCTCATGTTATAGGATGGTTCTCATGTTTGGTTTTTGAAGCATTGAGATATCACATCTCATGCTATCGGAAGGGTCTCAGGTTTGGTATTAGAAGCATTGAGATATCACATCTCATGCTATAGGATTGGTCTCCGGATTGGAATGTGAAGGATTTGGATATCACATCTCATGCTAAAGGAAGGGTCTCAGGTTTGGAATGGGAAGGAGTTGGATATGACATCTCTTGTTATAGGGAGGGTCTCAGGATTTGAATGGCAAGGAGTTGGATATCACATCTCATGCCATAGGAAGGGTCTCAGGTTTGGTATAAGCATTGAGATATCACATCTCTGCTATCGGAAGGGTCTCAGGATTGGATTGGGAAGGAGTTGGATATCACATCTCATGTTATAGGAAGGGTCTCCGGATTGGAATGTGAAGGATTTGGATATCACATCTCATGCTAAAGGAAGGGTCTCAGGTTTGGAATGGGAAGGAGTTGGATATGACATCTCTTGTTATAGGGAGGGTCTCAGGATTTGAATGGCAAGGAGTTGGATATCACATCTCATGCCATAGGAAGGGTCTCAGGTTTGGTATAAGCATAGAGATATCACATCTCTGCTATCGGAAGGGTCTCAGGATTGGATTGGGAAGGAGTTGGATATCCCTTCTCATGCTATAGGAAGGGTCTCAGGTTGGAATGGGAAGGAGTTGGATATCACATCTCATGCTAAAGGAAGGGTCTCAGGTTTGGTAGAAGCATTGAGATATCACATCTCATGCTATAGGAAGGGTCTCAGGATTGGAATGGGAAGGACTTAGATATCACATATCATGCTATAGGGAGGGTTTCAGTTTTGATATTAGAAGCATTGAGATATCACATCTCATGCTATCGGAAGTGTCTCAGGATTGGAATGGGAAGGAGCTGGATATTACATCTCATGCTAAAGGAAGGGTCTCAGGTTTGGAACGGGAAGGAGTTGGATATCCGATCTCATGTTATAGGAAGGGTCTCAGGTTTGGTATAAGCATTGAGATATCACATCTCTGCTATCGGAAGTGTCTCAGGATTGGAATGGGAAGGAATTGGATATCCCATCTCATGTTATATGACGGGTCTCAGGATTGTTATTAGAATCATTGAGATATCATATTGCATGCTGTAGGAAGGGTCTAAGGATTGGAATGGGAAAGACTTGGATATCACAACTCATGCTATAGGAAGGGTCTCAGGTTTGGTATAAGCATTGAGATATCAAATCTCATGCTATAGGAAGGGTCTCAGGATTGGAATGGAAGGAGTTGGATATCACATCTCATGTTATAGGAAGGATCTCAGGTTTGGTATTAGAAGCATTGAGACATCACATCTCATGCTATAGGAAGGGTCTCAGGATTGGAATGGGAAGGAGTTGGATATCACATCTCATGCTATAGGAAGGGTCTCATGTTTGGTATAAGCATTGAGATATCACATCTCATGCTATAGGAAGGGTCTCAGGATTGGAATGGGAAGGAGTTGTATATGACATCTCATGCCGTAGGAAGGGTCTCAGGTTTGGTATAAGCATTGAGATATCACATCTCTGCTATCAGAAGAGTCTCAGGATTGGAATGGGAAGGAGTTGGATATCCCATCTCATGTTATAGGAAGAGTCTCAGGTTTGGTATTAGAAGCATTGAGATATCACATCTCATGCTATAGGAAGTGTCTCAGGATTGGAATGGGAAGGACTTGGATATCACATCTCATGCTATAGGAAGGGTTTCAGGTTTGGTAGAAGCATTGAGATATCACATCTCATGCTATAGGAAGAGTCTCAGGTTTGGGAAGGGAAGGATTTGGATTTCACATCTCATGTTATAGGATGGTTCTCATGTTTGGTTTTTGAAGCATTGAGATATCACATCTCATGCTATCGGAAGGGTCTCAGGATTGGTATTAGAAGCATTGAGATATCACATCTCATGCTATAGGATTGGTCTCCGGATTGGAATGTGAAGGATTTGGATATCACATCTCATGCTAAAGGAAGGGTCTCAGGTTTGGAAGGGGAAGGATTTGGATATCACATCTCATGTTATAGGATGGGTCTCAGGTTTGGTATTAGAAGCATTGTGATATCACATCTCATGCTATAGGAAGTGTCTCAGGATTGGAATGGGAAGGAGTTGGATATCACATCTCATGCTATAGGAAGGGTTTCAGGTTTGGTAGAAGCATTGAGATATCACATCTCATGCTATAGGAAGAGTCTCAGGTTTGGGAAGGGAAGGATTTGGATTTCACATCTCATGTTATAGGATGGTTCTCATGTTTGGTTTTTGAAGCATTGAGATATCACATCTCATGCTATCGGAAGGGTCTCAGGATTGGTATTAGAAGCATTGAGATATCACATCTCATGCTATAGGATTGGTCTCGGATTGGAATGTGAAGGATTTGGATATCACATCTCATGCTAAAGGAAGGGTCTCAGGTTTGGAATGGGAAGGAGTTGGATATGACATCTCTTGTTATAGGGAGGGTCTCAGGATTTGAATGGCAAGGAGTTGGATATCACATCTCATGCCATAGGAAGGGTCTCAGGTTTGGTATAAGCATTGAGATATCACATCTCTGCTATCGGAAGGGTCTCAGGATTGGATTGGGAAGGAGTTGGATATCACATCTCATGTTATAGGAAGGGTCTCCGGATTGGAATGTGAAGGATTTGGATATCACATCTCATGCTAAAGGAAGGGTCTCAGGTTTGGAATGGGAAGGAGTTGGATATGACATCTCTTGTTATAGGGAGGGTCTCAGGATTTGAATGGCAAGGAGTTGGATATCACATCTCATGCCATAGGAAGGGTCTCAGGTTTGGTATAAGCATTGAGATATCACATCTCTGCTATCGGAGGGGTCTCAGGATTGGATTGGGAAGGAGTTGGATATCCCTTCTCATGCTATAGGAAGGGTCTCAGGTTGGAATGGGAAGGAGTTGGATATCACATCTCATGCTAAAGGAAGGGTCTCAGGTTTGGTAGAAGCATTGAGATATCACATCTCATGCTATAGGAAGGGTCTCAGGATTGGAATGGGAAGGACTTAGATATCACATATCATGCTATAGGGAGGGTTTCAGTTTTGATATTAGAAGCATTGAGATATCACATCTCATGCTATCGGAAGTGTCTCAGGATTGGAATGGGAAGGAGCTGGATATTACATCTCATGCTAAAGGAAGGGTCTCAGGTTTGGAACGGGAAGGAGTTGGATATCCGATCTCATGTTGTAGGAAGGGTCTCAGGTTTGGTATAAGCATTGAGATATCACATCTCTGCTATCGGAAGTGTCTCAGGATTGGAATGGGAAGGAATTGGAATAACCCATCTCATGTTATAGGACGGGTCTCAGGATTGTTATTAGAATCATTGAGATATCATATTGAATGCTGTAGGAAGGGTCTAAGGATTGGAATGGGAAAGACTTGGATATCACATCTCATGCTATAGGAAGGGTCTCAGGTTTGGTATAAGCATTGAGATATCAAATCTCATGCTATAGGAAGGGTCTCAGGATTGGAATGGAAGGAGTTGGATATCACATCTCATGTTATAGGAAGGATCTCAGGTTTGGTATTAGAAGCATTGAGACATCACATCTCATGCTATAGGAAGGGTCTCAGGATTGGAATGGGAAGGAGTTGGATATCACATCTCATGCTATAGGAAGGGTCTCAGGTTTGGTATAAGCATTGAGATATCACATCTCATGCTATAGGAAGGGTCTCAGGATTGGAATGGGAAGGAGTTGTATATGACATCTCATGCCGTATGAAGGGTCTCAGGTTTGGTATAAGCATTGAGATATCACATCTCTGCTATCAGAAGAGTCTCAGGATTGGAATGGGAAGGAGTTGGATATCCCATCTCATGTTATAGGAAGAGTCTCAGGTTTGGTATTAGAAGCATTGAGATATCACATCTCATGCTATAGGAAGTGTCTCAGGATTGGAATGGGAAGGACTTGGATATCACATCTCATGCTATAGGGAGGGTCTCAAGTTTGATATTAGAAGCATTGAGATATCACATCTCATGCTTTAGGAAGAGTCTCAGGTTTGGGAAGGGAAGGATTTGGATTTCACATCTCATGTTATAGGATGGTTCTCATGTTTGGTTTTTGAAGCATTGAGATATCACATCTCATGCTATCGGAAGGGTCTCAGGTTTGGTATTAGAAGCATTGAGATATCACATCTCATGCTATAGGATTGGTCTCCGGATTGGAATGTGAAGGATTTGGATATCACATCTCATGCTAAAGGAAGGGTCTCAGGTTTGGAATGGGAAGGAGTTGGATATGACATCTCTTGTTATAGGGAGGGTCTCAGGATTTGAATGGCAAGGAGTTGGATATCACATCTCGTGCCATAGGAAGGGTCTCAGGTTTGGTATAAGCATTGAGATATCACATCTCTGCTATCGGAAGGGTCTCAGGATTGGATTGGGAAGGAGTTGGATATCACATCTCATGTTATAGGAAGGGTCTCCGGATTGGAATGTGAAGGATTTGGATATCACATCTCATGCTAAAGGAAGGGTCTCAGGTTTGGAATGGGAAGGAGTTGGATATGACATCTCTTGTTATAGGGAGGGTCTCAGGATTTGAATGGCAAGGAGTTGGATATCACATCTCATGCCATAGGAAGGGTCTCAGGTTTGGTATAAGCATTGAGATATCACATCTCTGCTATCGGAGGGGTCTCAGGATTGGATTGGGAAGGAGTTGGATATCCCTTCTCATGCTATAGGAAGGGTCTCAGGTTGGAATGGGAAGGAGTTGGATATCACATCTCATGCTAAAGGAAGGGTCTCAGGTTTGGTAGAAGCATTGAGATATCACATCTCATGCTATAGGAAGGGTCTCAGGATTGGAATGGGAAGGACTTAGATATCACATATCATGCTATAGGGAGGGTTTCAGTTTTGATATTAGAAGCATTGAGATATCACATCTCATGCTATCGGAAGTGTCTCAGGATTGGAATGGGAAGGAGCTGGATATTACATCTCATGCTAAAGGAAGGGTCTCAGGTTTGGAACGGGAAGGAGTTGGATATCCGATCTCATGTTGTAGGAAGGGTCTCAGGTTTGGTATAAGCATTGAGATATCACATCTCTGCTATCGGAAGTGTCTCAGGATTGGAATGGGAAGGAATTGGATATCCCATCTCATGTTATAGGACGGGTCTCAGGATTGTTATTAGAATCATTGAGATATCATATTGCATGCTGTAGGAAGGGTCTAAGGATTGGAATGGGAAAGACTTGGATATCACATCTCATGCTATAGGAAGGGTCTCAGGTTTGGTATAAGCATTGAGATATCAAATCTCATGCTATAGGAAGGGTCTCAGGATTGGAATGGAAGGAGTTGGATATCACATCTCATGTTATAGGAAGGATCTCAGGTTTGGTATTAGAAGCATTGAGACATCACATCTCATGCTATAGGAAGGGTCTCAGGATTGGAATGGGAAGGAGTTGGATATCACATCTCATGCTATAGGAAGGGTCTCAGGTTTGGTATAAGCATTGAGATATCACATCTCATGCTATAGGAAGGGTCTCAGGATTGGAATGGGAAGGAGTTGTATATGACATCTCATGCCGTAGGAAGGGTCTCAGGTTTGGTATAAGCATTGAGATATCACATCTCTGCTATCAGAAGAGTCTCAGGATTGGAATGGGAAGGAGTTGGATATCCCATCTCATGTTATAGGAAGAGTCTCAGGTTTGGTATTAGAAGCATTGAGATATCACATCTCATGCTATAGGAAGTGTCTCAGGATTGGAATGGGAAGGACTTGGATATCACATCTCATGCTATAGGGAGGGTCTCAAGTTTGATATTAGAAGCATTGAGATATCACATCTCATGCTATAGGAAGAGTCTCAGGTTTGGGAAGGGAAGGATTTGGATTTCACATCTCATGTTATAGGATGGTTCTCATGTTTGGTTTTTGAAGCATTGAGATATCACATCTCATGCTATCGGAAGGGTCTCAGGTTTGGTATTAGAAGCATTGAGATATCACATCTCATGCTATAGGATTGGTCTCTGGATTGGAATGTGAAGGATTTGGATATCACATCTCATGCTAAAGGAAGGGTCTCAGGTTTGGAATGGGAAGGAGTTGGATATGACATTTCTTGTTATAGGGAGGGTCTCAGGATTTGAATGGCAAGGAGTTGGATATCACATCTCATGCCATAGGAAGGGTCTCAGGTTTGGTATAAGCATTGAGATATCACATCTCTGCTATCGGAAGGGTCTCAGGATTGGATTGGGAAGGAGTTGGATATCACATCTCATGTTATAGGAAGGGTCTCCGGATTGGAATGTGAAGGATTTGGATATCACATCTCATGCTAAAGGAAGGGTCTCAGGTTTGGAATGGGAAGGAGTTGGATATGACCTCTCTTGTTATAGGGAGGGTCTCAGGATTTGAATGGCAAGGAGTTGGATATCACATCTCATGCCATAGGAAGGGTCTCAGGTTTGGTATAAGCATAGAGATATCACATCTCTGCTATCGGAAGGGTCTCAGGATTGGATTGGGAAGGAGTTGGATATCCCTTCTCATGCTATAGGAAGGGTCTCAGGTTGGAATGGGAAGGAGTTGGATATCACATCTCATGCTAAAGGAAGGGTCTCAGGTTTGGTAGAAGCATTGAGATATCACATCTCATGCTATAGGAAGGGTCTCAGGATTGGAATGGGAAGGACTTAGATATCACATATCATGCTATAGGGAGGGTTTCAGTTTTGATATTAGAAGCATTGAGATATCACATCTCATGCTATCGGAAGTGTCTCAGGATTGGAATGGGAAGGAGCTGGATATTACATCTCATGCTAAAGGAAGGGTCTCAGGTTTGGAACGGGAAGGAGTTGGATATCCGATCTCATGTTATAGGAAGGGTCTCAGGTTTGGTATAAGCATTGAGATATCACATCTCTGCTATCGGAAGTGTCTCAGGATTGGAATGGGAAGGAATTGGATATCCCATCTCATGTTATAGGACGGGTCTCAGGATTGTTATTAGAATCATTGAGATATCATATTGCATGCTGTAGGAAGGGTCTAAGGATTGGAATGGGAAAGACTTGGATATCACATCTCATGCTATAGGAAGGGTCTCAGGTTTGGTATAAGCATTGAGATATCAAATCTCATGCTATAGGAAGGGTCTCAGGATTGGAATGGAAGGAGTTGGATATCACATCTCATGTTATAGGAAGGATCTCAGGTTTGGTATTAGAAGCATTGATACATCGCATCTCATGCTATAGGAAGGGTCTCAGGATTGGAATGGGAAGGAGTTGGATATCACATCTCATGCTATAGGAAGGGTCTCAGGTTTGGTATAAGCATTGAGATATCACATCTCATGCTTTAGGAAGGGTCTCAGGATTGGAATGGGAAGGAGTTGTATATGACATCTCATGCCGTAGGAAGGGTCTCAGGTTTGGTATAAGCATTGAGATATAACATCTCTGCTATCAGAAGAGTCTCAGGATTGGAATGGGAAGGAGTTGGATATCCCATCTCATGTTATAGGAAGAGTCTCAGGTTTGGTATTAGAAGCATTGAGATATCACATCTCATGCTATAGGAAGTGTCTCAGGATTGGAACGGGAAGGACTTGGATATCACATCTCATGCTATAGGGAGGGTCTCAAGTTTGATATTAGAAGCATTGAGATATCACATCTCATGCTATAGGAAGAGTCTCAGGTTTGGGAAGGGAAGGATTTGGATTTCACATCTCATGTTATAGGATGGTTCTCATGTTTGATTTTTGAAGCATTGAGATATCACATCTCATGCTATCGGAAGGGTCTCAGGTTTGGTATTAGAAGCATTGAGATATCACATCTCATGCTATAGGATTGGTCTCCAGATTGGAATGTGAAGGTTTTGGATATCACATCTCATGCTAAAGGAAGGGTCTCAGGTTTGGAATGGGAAGGAGTTGGATATGACATCTCTTGTTATAGGGAGGGTCTCAGGATTTGAATGGCAAGGAGTTGGATATCACATCTCATGCCATAGGAAGGGTCTCAGGTTTGGTATAAGCATTGAGATATCACATCTCTGCTATCGGAAGGGTCTCAGGATTGGAATGGGAAGGACTTAGATATCACATCTCATGCTATAGGGAGGGTCTCAGTTTTGATATTAGAAGCATTGAGATATCACATCTCATGCTATCGGAAGGGTCTCAGGATTGGAATGGGAGGAGCTGGATATCACATCTCATGCTAAAGGAAGGGTCTCAGGTTTGGAAGGGGAAGGATTTGGATATCACATCTCATGTTATAGGATGGGTCTCAGGTTTGGTATTAGAAGCATTGTGATATCACATCTCATGCTATAGGAAGTGTCTCAGGATTGGAATGGGAAGGAGTTGGATATCACATCTCATGCTATAGGAAGGGTTTCAGGTTTGGTAGAAGCATTGAGATATCACATCTCATGCTATAGGAAGAGTCTCAGGTTTGGGAAGGGAAGGATTTGGATTTCACATCTCATGTTATAGGATGGTTCTCATGTTTGGTTTTTGAAGCATTGAGATATCACATCTCATGCTATCGGAAGGGTCTCAGGTTTGGTATTAAAAGCATTGAGATATCACATCTCATGCTATAGGATTGGTCTCCGGATTGGAATGTGAAGGATTTGGATATCACATCTCATGCTAAAGGAAGGGTCTCAGGTTTGGAATGGGAAGGAGTTGGATATGACATCTCTTGTTATAGGGAGGGTCTCAGGATTTGAATGGCAAGGAGTTGGATATCACATCTCATGCCATAGGAAGGGTCTCAGGTTTGGTATAAGCATTGAGATATCACATCTCTGCTATCGGAAGGGTCTCAGGATTGGATTGGGAAGGAGTTGGATATCACATCTTATGTTATAGGAAGGGTCTCCGGATTGGAATGTGAAGGATTTGGATATCACATCTCATGCTAAAGGAAGGGTCTCAGGCTTGGAATGGGAAGGAGTTGGATATGACATCTCTTGTTATAGGGAGGGTCTCAGGATTTGAATGGCAAGGAGTTGGATATCACATCTCATGCCATAGGAAGGGTCTCAGGTTTGGTATAAGCATTGAGATATCACATCTCTGCTATCGGAAGGGTCTCAGGATTGGATTGGGAAGGAGTTGGATATCCCTTCTCATGCTATAGGAAGGGTCTCAGGTTGGAATGGGAAGGAGTTGGATATCACATCTCATGCTAAAGGAAGGGTCTCAGGTTTGGTAGAAGCATTGAGATATCACATCTCATGCTATAGGAAGGGTCTCAGGATTGGAATGGGAAGGACTTAGATATCACATATCATGCTATAGGGAGGGTTTCAGTTTTGATATTAGAAGCATTGAGATATCACATCTCATGCTATCGGAAGTGTCTCAGGATTGGAATGGGAAGGAGCTGGATATTCCATCTCATGCTAAAGGAAGGGTCTCAGGTTTGGAACGGGAAGGAGTTGGATATCCGATCTCATGTTATAGGAAGGGTCTCAGGTTTGGTATAAGCATTGAGATATCACATCTCTGCTATCGGAAGTGTCTCAGGATTGCAATGGGAAGGAATTGGATATCCCATCTCATGTTATAGGACGGGTCTCAGGATTGTTATTAGAATCATTGAGATATCATATTGCATGCTGTAGGAAGGGTTTAAGGATTGGAATGGGAAAGACTTGGATATCACATCTCATGCTATAGGAAGGGTCTCAGGTTTGATATAAGCATTGAGATATCAAATCTCATGCTATAGGAAGGGTCTCAGGATTGGAATGGAAGGAGTTGGATATCACATCTCATGTTATAGGAAGGATCTCAGGTTTGGTATTAGAAGCATTGAGACATCAAATCTCATGCTATAGGAAGGGTCTCATGATTGGAATGGGAAGGAGTTGGATATCACATCTCATGCTATAGGAAGGGTCTCAGGTTTGGTATAAGCATTGAGATATCACATCTCATGCTATAGGAAGGGTCTCAGGATTGGAATGGGAAGGAGTTGTATATGACATCTCATGCCGTAGGAAGGGTCTCAGGTTTGGTATAAGCATTGAGATATCACATCTCTGCTATCAGAAGAGTCTCAGGATTGGAATGGGAAGGAGTTGGATATCCCATCTCATGTTATAGGAAGAGTCTCAGGTTTGGTATTAGAAGCATTGAGATATCACATCTCATGCTATAGGAAGTGTCTCAGGATTGGAATGGGAAGGACTTGGATATCACATCTCATGCTATAGGGAGGGTCTCAAGTTTGATATTAGAAGCATTGAGATATCACATCTCATGCTATAGGAAGAGTCTCGGGTTTGGGAAGGGAAGGATTTGGATTTCACATCTCATGTTATAGGATGGTTCTCATGTTTGGTTTTTGAAGCATTGAGTTATCACATCTCATGCTATCGGAAGGGTCTCAGGTTTGGTATTAGAAGCATTGAGATATCACATCTCATGCTATAGGATTGGTCTCCGGATTGGAATGTGAAGGATTTGGATATCACATCTCATGCTAAAGGAAGGGTCTCAGGTTTGGAATGGGAAGGAGTTGGATATGACATCTCTTGTTATAGGGAGGGTCTCAGGATTTGAATGGCAAGGAGTTGGATATCACATCTCATGCCATAGGAAGGGTCTCAGGTTTGGTATAAGCATTGAGATATCACATCTCTGCTATCGGAAGGGTCTCAGGATTGGAATGGGAAGGACTTAGATATCACATCTCATGCTATAGGGAGGGTCTCAGTTTTGATATTAGAAGCATTGAGATATCACATCTCATGCTATCGGAAGGGTCTCAGGATTGGAATGGGAGGAGCTGGATATCACATCTCATGCTAAAGGAAGGGTCTCAGGTTTGGAAGGGGAAGGATTTGGATATCACATCTCATGTCATAGGATGGGTTTCAGGTTTGGTATTAGAAGCATTGTGATATCACATCTCATGCTATAGGAAGTGTCTCAGGATTGGAATGGGAAGGAGTTGGATATCACATCTCATGCTATAGGAAGGGTTTCAGGTTTGGTAGAAGCATTGAGATATCACATCTCATGCTATAGGAAGAGTCTCAGGTTTGGGAAGGGAAGGATTTGGATTTCACATCTCATGTTATAGGATGGTTCTCATGTTTGGTTTTTGAAGCATTGAGATATCACATCTCATGCTATCGGAAGGGTCTCAGGTTTGGTATTAGAAGCATTGAGATATCACATCTCATGCTATAGGATTGGTCTCTGGATTGGAATGTGAAGGATTTGGATATCACATCTCATGCTAAAGGAAGGGTCTCGAGTTTGGAATGGGAAGGAGTTGGATATGACATCTCTTGTTATAGGGAGGGTCTCAGGATTTGAATGGCAAGGAGTTGGATATCACATCTCATGCCATAGGAAGGGTATCAGGTTTGGTATAAGCATTGAGATATCACATCTCTGCTATCGGAAGGGTCTCAGGATTGGATTGGGAAGGAGTTGGATATCACATCTCATGTTATAGGAAGGGTCTCCGGATTGGAATGTGAAGGATTTGGATATCACATCTCATGCTAAAGGAAGGGTCTCAGGTTTGGAATGGGAAGGAGTTGGATATGACATCTCTTGTTATAGGGAGGGTCACAGGATTTGAATGGCAAGGAGTCGGATATCACATCTCATGCCATAGGAAGGGTCTCAGGTTTGGTATAAGCATTGAGATATCACATCTCTGCTATCGGAAGGGTCTCAGGATTGGATTGGGAAGGAGTTGGATATCCCTTCTCATGCTATAGGAAGGGTCTCAGGTTGGAATGGGAAGGAGTTGGATATCACATCTCATGCTAAAGGAAGGGTCTCAGGTTTGGTAGAAGCATTGAGATATCACATCTCATGCTATAGGAAGGGTCTCAGGATTGGAATGGGAAGGACTTAGATATCACATATCATGCTATAGGGAGGGTTTCAGTTTTGATATTAGAAGCATTGAGATATCACATCTCATGCTATCGGAAGTGTCTCAGGATTGGAATGGGAAGGAGCTGGATATTACATCTCATGCTAAAGGAAGGGTCTCAGGTTTGGAACGGGAAGGAGTTGGATATCCGATCTCATGTTATAGGAAGGGTCTCAGGTTTGGTATAAGCATTGAGATATCACATCTCTGCTATCGGAAGTGTCTCAGGATTGGAATGGGAAGGAATTGGATATCCCATCTCATGTTATAGGACGGGTCTCAGGATTGTTATTAGAATCATTGAGATATCATATTGCATGCTGTAGGAAGGGTCTAAGGATTGGAATGGGAAAGACTTGGATATCACATCTCATGCTATAGGAAGGGTCTCAGGTTTGGTATAAGCATTGAGATATCAAATCTCATGCTATAGGAAGGGTCTCAGGATTGGAATGGAAGGAGTTGGATATCACATCTCATGTTATAGGAAGGATCTCAGGTTTGGTATTAGAAGCATTGAGACATCACATCTCATGCTATAGGAAGGGTCTCAGGATTGGAATGGGAAGGAGTTGGATATCACATCTCATGCTATAGGAAGGGTCTCAGGTTTGGTATAAGCATTGAGATATCACATCTCATGCTATAGGAAGGGTCTCAGGATTGGAATGGGAAGGAGTTGTATATGACATCTCATGCCGTAGGAAGGGTCTCAGGTTTGGTATAAGCATTGAGATATCACATCTCTGCTATCAGAAGAGTCTCAGGATTGGAATGGGAAGGAGTTGGATATCCCATCTCATGTTATAGGAAGAGTCTCAGGTTTGGTATTAGAAGCATTGAGATATCACATCTCATGCTATAGGAAGTGTCTCAGGATTGGAATGGGAAGGACTTGGATATCACATCTCATGCTATAGGGAGGGTCTCAAGTTTGATATTAGAAGCATTGAGATATCACATCTCATGCTATAGGAAGAGTCTCAGGTTTGGGAAGGGAAGGATTTGGATTTCACATCTCATGTTATAGGATGGTTCTCATGTTTGGTTTTTGAAGCATTGAGATATTACATCTCATGCTATCGGAAGGGTCTCAGGTTTGGTATTAGAAGCATTGAGATATCCCATCTCATGCTATAGGATTGGTCTCCGGATTGGAATGTGAAGGATTTGGATATCACTTCTCATGCTAAAGGAAGGGTCTCAGGTTTGGAATGGGAAGGAGTTGGATATGACATCTCTTGTTATAGGGAGGGTCTCAGGATTTGAATGGCAAGGAGTTGGATATCACATCTCATGCCATAGGAAGGGTCTCAGGTTTGGTATAAGCATTGAGATATCACATCTCTGCTATCGGAAGGGTCTCAGGATTGGAATGGGAAGGACTTAGATATCACATCTCATGCTATAGGGAGGGTCTCAGTTTTGATATTAGAAGCATTGAGATATCACATCTCATGCTATCGGAAGGGTCTCAGGATTGGAATGGGAGGAGCTGGATATCACATCTCATGCTAAAGGAAGGGTCTCAGGTTTGGAAGGGGAAGGATTTGGATATCACATCTCATGTTATAGAATGGGTCTCAGGTTTGGTATTAGAAGCATTGTGATATCACATCTCATGCTATAGGAAGTGTCTCAGGATTGGAATGGGAAGGAGTTGTATATCACATCTCATGCTATAGGAAGGGTTTCAGGTTTGGTAGAAGCATTGAGATATCACATCTCATGCTATAGGAAGAGTCTCAGGTTTGGGAAGGGAAGGATTTGGATTTCACATCTCATGTTATAGGATGGTTCTCATGTTTGGTTTTTGAAGCATTGAGATATCACATCTCATGCTATCGGAAGGGTCTCAGGTTTGGTATTAGAAGCATTGAGATATCACATCTCATGCTATAGGATTGGTCTCTGGATTGGAATGTGAAGGATTTGGATATCACATCTCATGCTAAAGGAAGGGTCTCAGGTTTGGAATGGGAAGGAGTTGGATATGACATCTCTTGTTATAGGGAGGGTCTCAGGATTTGAATGGCAAGGAGTTGGATATCACATCTCATGCTATAGGAAGGGTCTCAGGTTTGGTATAAGCATTGAGATATCACATCTCTGCTATCGGAAGGGTCTCAGGATTGGATTGGGAAGGAGTTGGATATCACATCTCATGTTATAAGAAGGGTCTCCGGATTGGAATGTGAAGGATTTGGATATCACATCTCATGCTAGAGGAAGGGTCTCAGGTTTGGAATGGGAAGGAGTTGGATATGACATCTCTTGTTATAGGGAGGGTCTCAGGATTTGAATGGCAAGGAGTTGGATATCACATCTCATGCCATAGGAAGGGTCTCAGGTTTGGTATAAGCATAGAGATATCACATCTCTGCTATCGGAAGGGTCTCAGGATTGGATTGGGAAGGAGTTGGATATCCCTTCTCATGCTATAGGAAGGGTCTCAGGTTGGAATGGGAAGGAGTTGGATATCACATCTCATGCTAAAGGAAGGCTCTCAGGTTTGGTAGAAGCATTGAGATATCACATCTCATGCTATAGGAAGGGTCTCAGGATTGGAATGGGAAGGACTTAGATATCACATATCATGCTATAGGGAGGGTTTCAGTTTTGATATTAGAAGCATTGAGATATCACATCTCATGCTATCGGAAGTGTCTCAGGATTGGAATGGGAAGGAGCTGGATATTACATCTCATGCTAAAGGAAGGGTCTCAGGTTTGGAACGGGAAGGAGTTGGATATCCGATCTCATGTTATAGGAAGGGTCTCAGGTTTGGTATAAGCATTGAGATATCACATCTCTGCTATCGGAAGTGTCTCAGGATTGGAATGGGAAGGAATTGGATATCCCATCTCATGTTATAGGACGGGTCTCAGGATTGTTATTAGAATCATTGAGATATCATATTGCATGCTGTAGGAAGGGTCTCAGGATTGGAATGGAAGGAGTTGGATATCACATCTCATGTTATAGGAAGGATCTCAGGTTTGGTATAAGCATTGAGATATCAAATCTCATGCTATAGGAAGGGTCTCAGGATTGGAATGGAAGGAGTTGGATATAACATCTCATGTTATAGGAAGGATCTCAGGTTTGGTATTAGAAGCATTGATACATCGCATCTCATGCTATAGGAAGGGTCTCAGGATTGGAATGGGAAGGAGTTGGATATCACATCTCATGCTATAGGAAGGGTCTCAGGTTTGGTATAAGCATTGAGATATCACATCTCATGCTATAGGAAGGGTCTCAGGATTGGAATGGGAAGGAGTTGTATATGACATCTCATGCCGTAGGAAGGGTCTCAGGTTTGGTATAAGCATTGAGATATCACATCTCTGCTATCAGAAGAGTCTCAGGATTGGAATGGGAAGGAGTTGGATATCCCATCTCATGTTATAGGAAGAGTCTCAGGTTTGGTATTAGAAGCATTGAGATATCACATCTCATGCTATAGGAAGTGTCTCAGGATTGGAATGGGAAGGACTTGGATATCACATCTCATGCTATAGGGAGGGTCTCAAGTTTGATATTAGAAGCATTGAGATATCACATCTCATGCTATAGGAAGAGTCTCAGGTTTGGGAAGGGAAGGATTTGGATTTCACATCTCATGTTATAGGATGGTTCTCATGTTTGGTTTTTGAAGCATTGAGATATCACATCTCATGCTATCGGAAGGGTCTCAGGTTTGGTATTAGAAGCATTGAGATATCACATCTCATGCTATAGGATTGGTCTCCGGATTGGAATGTGAAGGATTTGGATATCACATCTCATGCTAAAGGAAGGGTCTCAGGTTTGGAATGGGAAGGAGTTGGATATGACATCTCTTGTTATAGGGAGGGTCTCAGGATTTGAATGGCAAGGAGTTGGATATCACATCTCATGCCATAAGAAGGGTCTCAGGTTTGGTATAAGCATTGAGATATCACATCTCTGCTATCGGAAGGGTCTCAGGATTGGATTGGGAAGGAGTTGGATATCACATCTCATGTTATAGGAAGGGTCTCCGGATTGGAATGTGAAGGATTTGGATATCACATCTCATGCTAAAGGAAGGGTCTCAGGTTTGGAATGGGAAGGAGTTGGATATGACATCTCTTGTTATAGGGAGGGTCTCAGGATTTGAATGGCAAGGAGTTGGATATCACATCTCATGCCATAGGAAGGGTCTCAGGTTTGGTATAAGCATTGAGATATCACATCTCTGCTATCGGAAGGGTCTCAGGATTGGATTGGGAAGGAGTTGGATATCCCTTCTCATGCTATAGGAAGGGTCTCAGGTTGGAATGGGAAGGAGTTGGATATCACATCTCATGCTAAAGGAAGGGTCTCAGGTTTGGTAGAAGCATTGAGATATCAAATCTCATGCTATAGGAAGGGTCTCAGGATTGGAATGGGAAGAACTTAGATATCACATATCATGCTATAGGGAGGGTTTCAGTTTTGATATTAGAAGCATTGAGATATCACATCTCATGCTATCGGAAGTGTCTCAGGATTGGAATGGGAAGGAGCTGGATATTACATCTCATGCTAAAGGAAGGGTCTCAGGTTTGGAACGGGAAGGAGTTGGATATCCGATCTCATGTTATAGGAAGGGTCTCAGGTTTGGTATAAGCATTGAGATATCACATCTCTGCTATCGGAAGTGTCTCAGGATTGGAATGGGAAGGAATTGGATATCCCATCTCATGTTATAGGACGGGTCTCAGGATTGTTATTAGAATCATTGAGATATCATATTGCATGCTGTAGGAAGGGTCTAAGGATTGGAATGGGAAAGACTTGGATATCACAACTCATGCTATAGGAAGGGTCTCAGGTTTGGTATAAGCATTGAGATATCAAATCTCATGCTATAGGAAGGGTCTCAGGATTGGAATGGAAGGAGTTGGATATCACATCTCATGTTATAGGAAGGATCTCAGGTTTGGTATTAGAAGCATTGAGACATCACATCTCATGCTATAGGAAGGGTCTCAGGATTGGAATGGGAAGGAGTTGGATATCACATCTCATGCTATAGGAAGGGTCTCATGTTTGGTATAAGCATTGAGATATCACATCTCATGCTATAGGAAGGGTCTCAGGATTGGAATGGGAAGGAGTTGTATATGACATCTCATGCCGTAGGAAGGGTCTCAGGTTTGGTATAAGCATTGAGATATCACATCTCTGCTATCAGAAGAGTCTCAGGATTGGAATGGGAAGGAGTTGGATATCCCATCTCATGTTATAGGAAGAGTCTCAGGTTTGGTATTAGAAGCATTGAGATATCACATCTCATGCTATAGGAAGTGTCTCAGGATTGGAATGGGAAGGACTTGGATATCACATCTCATGCTATAGGAAGGGTTTCAGGTTTGGTAGAAGCATTGAGATATCACATCTCATGCTATAGGAAGAGTCTCAGGTTTGGGAAGGGAAGGATTTGGATTTCACATCTCATGTTATAGGATGGTTCTCATGTTTGGTTTTTGAAGCATTGAGATATCACATCTCATGCTATCGGAAGGGTCTCAGGATTGGTATTAGAAGCATTGAGATATCACATCTCATGCTATAGGATTGGTCTCCGGATTGGAATGTGAAGGATTTGGATATCACATCTCATGCTAAAGGAAGGGTCTCAGGTTTGGAAGGGGAAGGATTTGGATATCACATCTCATGTTATAGGATGGGTCTCAGGTTTGGTATTAGAAGCATTGTGATATCACATCTCATGCTATAGGAAGTGTCTCAGGATTGGAATGGGAAGGAGTTGGATATCACATCTCATGCTATAGGAAGGGTTTCAGGTTTGGTAGAAGCATTGAGATATCACATCTCATGCTATAGGAAGAGTCCCAGGTTTGGGAAGGTAAGGATTTGGATTTCACATCTCATGTTATAGGATGGTTCTCATGTTTGGTTTTTGAAGCATTGAGATATCACATCTCATGCTATCGGAAGGGTCTCAGGATTGGTATTAGAAGCATTGAGATATCACATCTCATGCTATAGGATTGGTCTCCGGATTGGAATGTGAAGGATTTGGATATCACATCTCATGCTAAAGGAAGGGTCTCAGGTTTGGAATGGGAAGGAGTTGGATATGACATCTCTTGTTATAGGGAGGGTCTCAGGATTTGAATGGCAAGGAGTTGGATATCACATCTCATGCCATAGGAAGGGTCTCAGGTTTGGTATAAGCATTGAGATATCACATCTCTGCTATCGGAAGGGTCTCAGGATTGGATTGGGAAGGAGTTGGATATCACATCTCATGTTATAGGAAGGGTCTCCGGATTGGAATGTGAAGGATTTGGATATCACATCTCATGCTAAAGGAAGGGTCTCAGGTTTGGAATGGGAAGGAGTTGGATAAGACATCTCTTGTTATAGGGAGGGTCTCAGGATTTGAATGGCAAGGAGTTGGATATCACATCTCATGCCATAGGAAGGGTCTCAGGTTTGGTATAAGCATTGAGATATCACATCTCTGCTATCGGAGGGGTCTCAGGATTGGATTGGGAAGGAGTTGGATATCCCTTCTCATGCTATAGGAAGGGTCTCAGGTTGGAATGGGAAGGAGTTGGATATCACATCTCATGCTAAAGGAAGGGTCTCAGGTTTGGTAGAAGCATTGAGATATCACATCTCATGCTATAGGAAGGGTCTCAGGATTGGAATGGGAAGGACTTAGATATCACATATCATGCTATAGGGAGGGTTTCAGTTTTGATATTAGAAGCATTGAGATATCACATCTCATGCTATCGGAAGTGTCTCAGGATTGGAATGGGAAGGAGCTGGATATTACATCTCATGCTAAAGGAAGGGTCTCAGGTTTGGAACGGGAAGGAGTTGGATATCCGATCTCATGTTGTAGGAAGGGTCTCAGGTTTGGTATAAGCATTGAGATATCACATCTCTGCTATCGGAAGTGTCTCAGGATTGGAATGGGAAGGAATTGAATATCCCATCTCATGTTATAGGACGGGTCTCAGGATTGTTATTAGAATCATTGAGATATCATATTGAATGCTGTAGGAAGGGTCTAAGGATTGGAATGGGAAAGACTTGGATATCACATCTCATGCTATAGGAAGGGTCTCAGGTTTGGTATAAGCATTGAGATATCAAATCTCATGCTATAGGAAGGGTCTCAGGATTGGAATGGGAAAGACTTGGATATCACATCTCATGCTATAGGAAGGGTCTCAGGTTTGGTATAAGCATTGAGATATCACATCTCATGCTATAGGAAGTGTCTCAGGATTGGAATGGGAAGGACTTGGATATCACATCTCATGCTATAGGACGGGTTTCAGGTTTGGTAGAAGCATTGAGATATCACATCTCATGCTAAATGGAAGAGTCTCAGGTTTGGGAAGGGAAGGATTTGGATTTCACATCTCATGTTATAGGATGGTTCTCATGTTTGGTTTTTGAAGCATTGAGATATCACATCTCATGCTATCGGAAGGGTCTCAGGATTGGTATTAGAAGCATTGAGATATCACATCTCATGCTATAGGATTGGTCTCCGGATTGGAATGTGAAGGATTTGGATATCACATCTCATGCTAAAGGAAGGGTCTCAGGTTTGGAAGGGGAAGGATTTGGATATCACATCTCATGTTATAGGATGCGTCTCAGGTTTGGTATTAGAAGCATTGTGATATCACATCTCATGCTATAGGAAGTGTCTCAGGATTGGAATGGGAAGGAGTTGGATATCACATCTCATGCTATAGGAAGGGTTTCAGGTTTGGTAGAAGCATTGAGATATCACATCTCATGCTATAGGAAGAGTCTCAGGTTTGGGAAGGGAAGGATTTGGATTTCACATCTCATGTTATAGGATGGTTCTCATGTTTGGTTTTTGAAGCATTGAGATATCACATCTCATGCTATCGGAAGGGTCTCAGGATTGGTATTAGAAGCATTGAGATATCACATCTCATGCTATAGGATTGGTCTCCGGATTGGAATGTGAAGGATTTGGATATCACATCTCATGCTAAAGGAAGGGTCTCAGGTTTGGAATGGGAAGGAGTTGGATATGACATCTCTTGTTATAGGGAGGGTCTCAGGATTTGTATGGCAAGGAGTTGGATATCACATCTCATGCCATAGGAAGGGTCTCAGGTTTGGTATAAGCATTGAGATATCACATCTCTGCTATCGGAAGGGTCTCAGGATTGGATTGGGAAGGAGTTGGATATCACATCTCATGTTATAGGAAGGGTCTCCGGATTGGAATGTGAAGGATTTGGATATCACATCTCATGCTAAAGGAAGGGTCTCAGGTTTGGAATGGGAAGGAGTTGGATATGACATCTCTTGTTATAGGGAGGGTCTCAGGATTTGAATGGCAAGGAGTTGGATATCACATCTCATGCCATAGGAAGGGTCTCAGGTTTGGTATAAGCATTGAGATATCACATCTCTGCTATCGGAGGGGTCTCAGGATTGGATTGGGAAGGAGTTGGATATCCCTTCTCATGCTATAGGAAGGGTCTCAGGTTGGAATGGGAAGGAGTTGGATATCACATCTCATGCTAAAGGAAGGGTCTCAGGTTTGGTAGAAGCATTGAGATATCACATCTCATGCTATAGGAAGGGTCTCAGGATTGGAATGGGAAGGACTTAGATATCACATATCATGCTATAGGGAGGGTTTCAGTTTTGATATTAGAAGCATTGAGATATCACATCTCATGCTATCGGAAGTGTCTCAGGATTGGAATGGGAAGGAGCTGGATATTACATCTCATGCTAAAGGAAGGGTCTCAGGTTTGGAACGGGAAGGAGTTGGATATCCGATCTCATGTTGTAGGAAGGGTCTCAGGTTTGGTATAAGCATTGAGATATCACATCTCTGCTATCGGAAGTGTCTCAGGATTGGAATGGGAAGGAATTGGATATCCCATCTCATGTTATAGGACGGGTCTCAGGATTGTTATTAGAATCATTGAGATATCATATTGAATGCTGTAGGAAGGGTCTAAGGATTGGAATGGGAAAGACTTGGATATCACATCTCATGCTATAGGAAGGGTCTCAGGTTTGGTATAAGCATTGAGATATCAAATCTCATGCTATAGGAAGGGTCTCAGGATTGGAATGGAAGGAGTTGGATATCACATCTCATGTTATAGGAAGGATCTCAGGTTTGGTATTAGAAGCATTGAGACATCACATCTCATGCTATAGGAAGGGTCTCAGGATTGGAATGGGAAGGAGTTGGATATCACATCTCATGCTATAGGAAGGGTCTCAGGTTTGGTATAAGCATTGAGATATCACATCTCATGCTATAGGAAGGGTCTCAGGATTGGAATGGGAAGGAGTTGTATATGACATCTCATGCCGTAGGAAGGGTCTCAGGTTTGGTATAATCATTGCGATATCACATCTCTGCTATCAGAAGAGTCTCAG
The DNA here is from genome assembly GCF_040938575.1 of Ambystoma mexicanum. Lineage (NCBI taxonomy): Eukaryota > Metazoa > Chordata > Amphibia > Caudata > Ambystomatidae > Ambystoma > Ambystoma mexicanum. Next base: position 568,460,816 of record NC_090932.1, on the reverse strand, counting down.
GATTGGAATGGGAAGGAGTTGGATATCCCATCTCATGTTATAGGAAGAGTCTCAGGTTTGGTATTAGAAGCATTGAGATATCACATCTCATGCTATAGGAAGTGTCTCAGGATTGGAATGGGAAGGACTTGGATATCACATCTCATGCTATAGGGAGGGTCTCAAGTTTGATATTAGAAGCATTGAGATATCACATCTCATGCTATAGGAAGAGTCTCAGGTTTGGGAAGGGAAGGATTTGGATTTCACATCTCATGTTATAGGATGGTTCTCATGTTTGGTTTTTGAAGCATTGAGATATCACATCTCATGCTATCGGAAGGGTCTCAGGTTTGGTATTAGAAGCATTGAGATATCACATCTCATGCTATAGGATTGGTCTCTGGATTGGAATGTGAAGGATTTGGATATCACATCTCATGCTAAAGGAAGGGTCTCAGGTTTGGAATGGGAAGGAGTTGGATATGACATCTCTTGTTATAGGGAGGGTCTCAGGATTTGAATGGCAAGGAGTTGGATATCACATCTCATGCCATAGGAAGGGTCTCAGGTTTGGTATAAGCATTGAGATATCACATCTCTGCTATCGGAAGGGTCTCAGGATTGGATTGGGAAGGAGTTGGATATCACATCTCATGTTATAGGAAGGGTCTCCGGATTGGAATGTGAAGGATTTGGATATCACATCTCATGCTAAAGGAAGGGTCTCAGGTTTGGAATGGGAAGGAGTTGGATATGACATCTCTTGTTATAGGGAGGGTCTCAGGATTTGAATGGCAAGGAGTTGGATATCACATCTCATGCCATAGGAAGGGTCTCAGGTTTGGTATAAGCATAGAGATATCACATCTCTGCTATCGGAAGGGTCTCAGGATTGGATTGGGAAGGAGTTGGATATCACATCTCATGCTAAAGGAAGGGTCTCAGGTTTGGTAGAAGCATTGAGATATCACATCTCATGCTATAGGAAGGGTCTCAGGATTGGAATGGGAAGGACTTAGATATCACATATCATGCTATAGGGAGGGTTTCAGTTTTGATATTAGAAGCATTGAGATATCACATCTCATGCTATCGGAAGTGTCTCAGGATTGGAATGGGAAGGAGCTGGATATTACATCTCATGCTAAAGGAAGGGTCTCAGGTTTGGAACGGGAAGGAGTTGGATATCCGATCTCATGTTATAGGAAGGGTCTCAGGTTTGGTATAAGCATTGAGATATCACATCTCTGCTATCGGAAGTGTCTCAGGATTGGAATGGGAAGGAATTGGATATCCCATCTCATGTTATAGGACGGGTCTCAGGATTGTTATTAGAATCATTGAGATATCATATTGCATGCTGTAGGAAGGGTCTAAGGATTGGAATGGGAAAGACTTGGATATCACATCTCATGCTATAGGAAGGGTCTCAGGTTTGGTATAAGCATTGAGATATCAAATCTCATGCTATAGGAAGGGTCTCAGGATTGGAATGGAAGGAGTTGGATATCACATCTCATGTTATAGGAAGGATCTCAGGTTTGGTATTAGAAGCATTGATACATCACATCTCATGCTATAGGAAGGGTCTCAGGATTGGAATGGGAAGGAGTTGGATATCACATCTCATGCTATAGGAAGGGTCTGAGGTTTGGTATAAGCATTGAGATATCACATCTCTGCTATCAGAAGAGTCTCAGGATTGGAATGGGAAGGAGTTGGATATCCCATCTCATGTTATAGGAAGAGTCTCAGGTTTGGTATTAGAAGCATTGAGATATCACATCTCATGCTATAGGAAGTGTCTCAGGATTGGAATGGGAAGGACTTGGATATCACATCTCATGCTATAGGGAGGGTCTCAAGTTTGATATTAGAAGCATTGAGATATCACATCTCATGCTATAGGAAGAGTCTCAGGTTTGGGAAGGGAAGGATTTGGATTTCACATGTCATGTTATAGGATGGTTCTCATGTTTGGTTTTTGAAGCATTGAGATATCACATCTCATGCTATCGGAAGGGTCTCAGGTTTGGTATTAGAAGCATTGAGATATCACATCTCATGCTATAGGATTGGTCTCCGGATTGGAATGTGAAGGATTTGGATATCACATCTCATGCTAAATGAAAGGTCTCAGGTTTGGAATGGGAAGGAGTTGGATATGACATCTCTTGTTATAGGGAGGGTCTCAGGATTTGAATGGCAAGGAGTTGGATATCACATCTCATGCCATAGGAAGGGTCTCAGGTTTGGTATAAGCATTGAGATATCACATCTCATGCTATAGGAAGAGTCTCAGGTTTGGGAAGGGAAGGATTTGGATTTCACATCTCATGTTATAGGATGGTTCTCATGTTTGGTTTTTGAAGCATTGAGATATCACATCTCATGCTATCGGAAGGGTCTCAGGATTGGTATTAGAAGCATTGTGATATCACATCTCATGCTATAGGAAGTGTCTCAGGATTGGAATGGGAAGGAGTTGGATATCACATCTCATGCTATAGGAAGGGTTTCAGGTTTGGTAGAAGCATTGAGATATCACATCTCATGCTATAGGAAGAGTCTCAGGTTTGGGAAGGGAAGGATTTGGATTTCACATCTCATGTTATAGGATGGTTCTCATGTTTGGTTTTTGAAGCATTGAGATATCACATCTCATGCTATCGGAAGGGTCTCAGGATTGGTATTAGAAGCATTGAGATATCACATCTCATGCTATAGGATTGGTCTCCGGATTGGAATGTGAAGGATTTGGATATCACATCTCATGCTAAAGGAAGGGTCTCAGGTTTGGAATGGGAAGGAGTTGGATATGACATCTCTTGTTATAGGGAGGGTCTCAGGATTTGTATGGCAAGGAGTTGGATATCACATCTCATGCCATAGGAAGGGTCTCAGGTTTGGTATAAGCATTGAGATATCACATCTCTGCTATCGGAAGGGTCTCAGGATTGGATTGGGAAGGAGTTGGATATCACATCTCATGTTATAGGAAGGGTCTCCGGATTGGAATGTGAAGGATTTGGATATCACATCTCATGCTAAAGGAAGGGTCTCAGGTTTGGAATGGGAAGGAGTTGGATATGACATCTCTTGTTATAGGGAGGGTCTCAGGATTTGAATGGCAAGGAGTTGGATATCACATCTCATGCCATAGGAAGGGTCTCAGGTTTGGTATAAGCATTGAGATATCACATCTCTGCTATCGGAGGGGTCTCAGGATTGGATTGGGAAGGAGTTGGATATCCCTTCTCATGCTATAGGAAGGGTCTCAGGTTGGAATGGGAAGGAGTTGGATATCACATCTCATGCTAAAGGAAGGGTCTCAGGTTTGGTAGAAGCATTGAGATATCACATCTCATGCTATAGGAAGGGTCTCAGGATTGGAATGGGAAGGACTTAGATATCACATATCATGCTATAGGGAGGGTTTCAGTTTTGATATTAGAAGCATTGAGATATCACATCTCATGCTATCGGAAGTGTCTCAGGATTGGAATGGGAAGGAGCTGGATATTACATCTCATGCTAAAGGAAGGGTCTCAGGTTTGGAACGGGAAGGAGTTGGATATCCGATCTCATGTTGTAGGAAGGGTCTCAGGTTTGGTATAAGCATTGAGATATCACATCTCTGCTATCGGAAGTGTCTCAGGATTGGAATGGGAAGGAATTGGATATCCCATCTCATGTTATAGGACGGGTCTCAGGATTGTTATTAGAATCATTGAGATATCATATTGAATGCTGTAGGAAGGGTCTAAGGATTGGAATGGGAAAGACTTGGATATCACATCTCATGCTATAGGAAGGGTCTCAGGTTTGGTATAAGCATTGAGATATCAAATCTCATGCTATAGGAAGGGTCTCAGGATTGGAATGGAAGGAGTTGGATATCACATCTCATGTTATAGGAAGGATCTCAGGTTTGGTATTAGAAGCATTGAGACATCACATCTCATGCTATAGGAAGGGTCTCAGGATTGGAATGGGAAGGAGTTGGATATCACATCTCATGCTATAGGAAGGGTCTCAGGTTTGGTATAAGCATTGAGATATCACATCTCATGCTATAGGAAGGGTCTCAGGATTGGAATGGGAAGGAGTTGTATATGACATCTCATGCCGTAGGAAGGGTCTCAGGTTTGGTATAATCATTGCGATATCACATCTCTGCTATCAGAAGAGTCTCAGGATTGGAATGGGAAGGAGTTGGATATCCCATCTCATGTTATAGGAAGAGTCTCAGGTTTGGTATTAGAAGCATTGAGATATCACATCTCATGCTATAGGAAGTGTCTCAGGATTGGAATGGGAAGGACTTGGATATCACATCTCATGCTATAGGGAGGGTCTCAAGTTTGATATTAGAAGCATTGAGATATCACATCTCATGCTATAGGAAGAGTCTCAGGTTTGGGAAGGGAAGGATTTGGATTTCACATCTCATGTTATAGGATGGTTCTCATGTTTGGTTTTTGAAGCATTGAGATATCACATCTCATGCTATCGGAAGGGTCTCAGGTTTGGTATTAGAAGCATTGAGATATCACATCTCATGCTATAGGATTGGTCTCTGGATTGGAATGTGAAGGATTTGGATATCACATCTCATGCTAAAGGAAGGGTCTCAGGTTTGGAATGGGAAGGAGTTGGATATGACATCTCTTGTTATAGGGAGGGTCTCAGGATTTGAATGGCAAGGAGTTGGATATCACATCTCATGCCATAGGAAGGGTCTCAGGTTTGGTATAAGCATTGAGATATCACATCTCTGCTATCGGAAGGGTCTCAGGATTGGATTGGGAAGGAGTTGGATATCACATCTCATGTTATAGGAAGGGTCTCCGGATTGGAATGTGAAGGATTTGGATATCACATCTCATGCTAAAGGAAGGGTCTCAGGTTTGGAATGGGAAGGAGTTGGATATGACATCTCTTGTTATAGGGAGGGTCTCAGGATTTGAATGGCAAGGAGTTGGATATCACATCTCATGCCATAGGAAGGGTCTCAGGTTTGGTATAAGCATAGAGATATCACATCTCTGCTATCGGAAGGGTCTCAGGATTGGATTGGGAAGGAGTTGGATATCACATCTCATGCTAAAGGAAGGGTCTCAGGTTTGGTAGAAGCATTGAGATATCACATCTCATGCTATAGGAAGGGTCTCAGGATTGGAATGGGAAGGACTTAGATATCACATATCATGCTATAGGGAGGGTTTCAGTTTTGATATTAGAAGCATTGAGATATCACATCTCATGCTATCGGAAGTGTCTCAGGATTGGAATGGGAAGGAGCTGGATATTACATCTCATGCTAAAGGAAGGGTCTCAGGTTTGGAACGGGAAGGAGTTGGATATCCGATCTCATGTTATAGGAAGGGTCTCAGGTTTGGTATAAGCATTGAGATATCACATCTCTGCTATCGGAAGTGTCTCAGGATTGGAATGGGAAGGAATTGGATATCCCATCTCATGTTATAGGACGGGTCTCAGGATTGTTATTAGAATCATTGAGATATCATATTGCATGCTGTAGGAAGGGTCTAAGGATTGGAATGGGAAAGACTTGGATATCACATCTCATGCTATAGGAAGGGTCTCAGGTTTGGTATAAGCATTGAGATATCAAATCTCATGCTATAGGAAGGGTCTCAGGATTGGAATGGAAGGAGTTGGATATCACATCTCATGTTATAGGAAGGATCTCAGGTTTGGTATTAGAAGCATTGATACATCACATCTCATGCTATAGGAAGGGTCTCAGGATTGGAATGGGAAGGAGTTGGATATCACATCTCATGCTATAGGAAGGGTCTGAGGTTTGGTATAAGCATTGAGATATCACATCTCTGCTATCAGAAGAGTCTCAGGATTGGAATGGGAAGGAGTTGGATATCCCATCTCATGTTATAGGAAGAGTCTCAGGTTTGGTATTAGAAGCATTGAGATATCACATCTCATGCTATAGGAAGTGTCTCAGGATTGGAATGGGAAGGACTTGGATATCACATCTCATGCTATAGGGAGGGTCTCAAGTTTGATATTAGAAGCATTGAGATATCACATCTCATGCTATAGGAAGAGTCTCAGGTTTGGGAAGGGAAGGATTTGGATTTCACATGTCATGTTATAGGATGGTTCTCATGTTTGGTTTTTGAAGCATTGAGATATCACATCTCATGCTATCGGAAGGGTCTCAGGTTTGGTATTAGAAGCATTGAGATATCACATCTCATGCTATAGGATTGGTCTCCGGATTGGAATGTGAAGGATTTGGATATCACATCTCATGCTAAATGAAAGGTCTCAGGTTTGGAATGGGAAGGAGTTGGATATGACATCTCTTGTTATAGGGAGGGTCTCAGGATTTGAATGGCAAGGAGTTGGATATCACATCTCATGCCATAGGAAGGGTCTCAGGTTTGGTATAAGCATTGAGATATCACATCTCTGCTATCGGAAGGGTCTCAGGATTGGAATGGGAAGGACTTAGATATCACATCTCATGCTATAGGGAGGGTCTCAGTTTTGATATTAGAAGCATTGAGATACCACATCTCATGCTATCGGAAGGGTCTCAGGATTGGAATGGGAGGAGCTGGATATCACATCTCATGCTAAAGGAAGGGTCTCAGTTTTGGAAGGGGAAGGATTTGGATATCACATCTCATGTTATAGGATGGGTCTCAGGTTTGGTATTAGAAGCATTGTGATATCACATCTCATGCTATAGGAAGTGTCTCAGGATTGGAATGGGAAGGAGTTGGATATCACATCTCATGCTATAGGAAGGGTTTCAGGTTTGGTAGAAGCATTGAGATATCACATCTCATGCTATAGGAAGAGTCTCAGGTTTGGGAAGGGAAGGATTTGGATTTCACATCTCATGTTATAGGATGGTTCTCATGTTTGGTTTTTGAAGCATTGAGATATCACATCTCATGCTATCGGAAGGGTCTCAGGTTTGGTATTAGAAGCATTGAGATATCACATCTCATGCTATACGATTGGTCTCCGGATTGGAATGTGAAGGATTTGGATATCACATCTCATGCTAAAGGAAGGGTCTCAGGTTTGGAATGGGAAGGAGTTGGATATGACATCTCTTGTTATAGGGAGGGTCTCAGGATTTGAATGGCAAGGAGTTGGATATCACATCCCGTGCCATAGGAAGGGTCTCAGGTTTGGTATAAGCATTGAGATATCACATCTCTGCTATCGGAAGGGTCTCAGGATTGGATTGGGAAGGAGTTGGATATCACATCTCATGTTATAGGAAGGGTCTCCGGATTGGAATGTGAAGGATTTGGATATCACATCTCATGCTAAAGGAAGGGTCTCAGGTTTGGAATGGGAAGGAGTTGGATATGACATCTCTTGTTATAGGGAGGGTCTCAGGATTTGAATGGCAAGGAGTTGGATATCACATCTCATGCCATAGGAAGGGTCTCAGGTTTGGTATAAGCATTGAGATATCACATCTCTGCTATCGGAGGGGTCTCAGGATTGGATTGGGAAGGAGTTGGATATCCCTTCTCATGCTATAGGAAGGGTCTCAGGTTGGAATGGGAAGGAGTTGGATATCACATCTCATGCTAAAGGAAGGGTCTCAGGTTTGGTATAAGCATTGAGATATCAAATCTCATGCTATAGGAAGGGTCTCAGGATTGGAATGGAAGGAGTTGGATATCACATCTCATGTTATAGGAAGGATCTCAGGTTTGGTATTAGAAGCATTGAGACATCACATCTCATGCTATAGGAAGGGTCTCAGGATTGGAATGGGAAGGAGTTGGATATCACATCTCATGCTATAGGAAGGGTCTCATGTTTGGTATAAGCATTGAGATATCACATCTCATGCTATAGGAAGGGTCTCAGGATTGGAATGGGAAGGAGTTGTATATGACATCTCATGCCGTAGGAAGGGTCTCAGGTTTGGTATAAGCATTGAGATATCACATCTCTGCTATCAGAAGAGTCTCAGGATTGGAATGGGAAGGAGTTGGATATCCCATCTCATGTTATAGGAAGAGTCTCAGGTTTGGTATTAGAAGCATTGAGATATCACATCTCATGCTATAGGAAGTGTCTCAGGATTGGAATGGGAAGGACTTGGATATCACATCTCATGCTATAGGAAGGGTTTCAGGTTTGGTAGAAGCATTGAGATATCACATCTCATGCTATAGGAAGAGTCTCAGGTTTGGGAAGGGAAGGATTTGGATTTCACATCTCATGTTATAGGATGGTTCTCATGTTTGGTTTTTGAAGCATTGAGATATCACATCTCATGCTATCGGAAGGGTCTCAGGATTGGTATTAGAAGCATTGAGATATCACATCTCATGCTATAGGATTGGTCTCCGGATTGGAATGTGAAGGATTTGGATATCACATCTCATGCTAAAGGAAGGGTCTCAGGTTTGGAATGGGAAGGAGTTGGATATGACATCTCTTGTTATAGGGAGGGTCTCAGGATTTGAATGGCAAGGAGTTGGATATCACATCTCATGCCATAGGAAGGGTCTCAGGTTTGGTATAAGCACTGAGATATCACATCTCTGCTATCGGAAGGGTCTCAGGATTGGATTGGGAAGGAGTTGGATATCACATCTCATGTTATAGGAAGGGTCTCCGGATTGGAATGTGAAGGATTTGGATATCACATCTCATGCTAAAGGAAGGGTCTCAGGTTTGGAATGGGAAGGAGTTGGATATGACATCTCTTGTTAGAGGGAGGGTCTCAGGATTTGAATGGCAAGGAGTTGGATATCACATCTCATGCCATAGGAAGGGTCTCAGGTTTGGTATAAGCATTGAGATATCACATCTCTGCTATCGGAGGGGTCTCAGGATTGGATTGGGAAGGAGTTGGATATCCCTTCTCATGCTATAGGAAGGGTCTCAGGTTGGAATGGGAAGGAGTTGGATATCACATCTCATGCTAAAGGAAGGGTCTCAGGTTTGGTAGAAGCATTGAGATATCACATCTCATGCTATAGGAAGGGTCTCAGGATTGGAATGGGAAGGACTTAGATATCACATATCATGCTATAGGGAGGGTTTCAGTTTTGATATTAGAAGCATTGAGATATCACATCTCATGCTATCGGAAGTGTCTCAGGATTGGAATGGGAAGGAGCTGGATATTACATCTCATGCTAAAGGAAGGGTCTCAGGTTTGGAACGGGAAGGAGTTGGATATCCGATCTCATGTTGTAGGAAGGGTCTCAGGTTTGGTATAAGCATTGAGATATCACATCTTTGCTATCGGAAGTGTCTCAGGATTGGAATGGGAAGGAATTGGATATCCCATCTCATGTTATAGGACGGGTCTCAGGATTGTTATTAGAATCATTGAGATATCATATTGAATGCTGTAGGAAGGGTCTAAGGATTGGAATGGGAAAGACTTGGATATCACATCTCATGCTATAGGAAGGGTCTCAGGTTTGGTATAAGCATTGAGATATCAAATCTCATGCTATAGGAAGGGTCTCAGGATTGGAATGGAAGGAGTTGGATATCACATCTCATGTTATAGGAAGGATCTCAGGTTTGGTATTAGAAGCATTGAGACATCACATCTCATGCTATAGGAAGGGTCTCAGGATTGGAATGGGAAGGAGTTGGATATCACATCTCATGCTATAGGAAGGGTCTCAGGTTTGGTATAAGCATTGAGATATCACATCTCATGCTATAGGAAGGGTCTCAGGATTGGAATGGGAAGGAGTTGTATATGACATCTCATGCCGTAGGAAGGGTCTCAGGTTTGGTATAAGCATTGAGATATCACATCTCTGCTATCAGAAGAGTCTCAGGATTGGAATGGGAAGGAGTTGGATATCCCATCTCATGTTATAGGAAGAGTCTCAGGTTTGGTATTAGAAGCATTGAGATATCACATCTCATGCTATAGGAAGTGTCTCAGGATTGGAATGGGAAGGACTTGGATATCACATCTCATGCTATAGGGAGGGTCTCAAGTTTGATATTAGAAGCATTGAGATATCACATCTCATGCTATAGGAAGAGTCTCAGGTTTGGGAAGGGAAGGATTTGGATTTCACATCTCATGTTATAGGATGGTTCTCATGTTTGGTTTTTGAAGCATTGAGATATCACATCTCATGCTATCGGAAGGGTCTCAGGTTTGGTATTAGAAGCATTGAGATATCACATCTCATGCTATAGGATTGGTCTCTGGATTGGAATGTGAAGGATTTGGATATCACATCTCATGCTAAAGGAAGGGTCTCAGGTTTGGAATGGGAAGGAGTTGGATATGACATCTCTTGTTATAGGGAGGGTCTCAGGATTTGAATGGCAAGGAGTTGGATATCACATCTCATGCCATAGGAAGGGTCTCAGGTTTGGTATAAGCATTGAGATATCACATCTCTGCTATCGGAAGGGTCTCAGGATTGGATTGGGAAGGAGTTGGATATCACATCTCATGTTATAGGAAGGGTCTCCGGATTGGAATGTGAAGGATTTGGATATCACATCTCATGCTAAAGGAAGGGTCTCAGGTTTGGAATGGGAAGGAGTTGGATATGACATCTCTTGTTATAGGGAGGGTCTCAGGATTTGAATGGCAAGGAGTTGGATATCACATCTCATGCCATAGGAAGGGTCTCAGGTTTGGTATAAGCATAGAGATATCACATCTCTGCTATCGGAAGGGTCTCAGGATTGGATTGGGAAGGAGTTGGATATCACATCTCATGCTAAAGGAAGGGTCTCAGGTTTGGTAGAAGCATTGAGATATCACATCTCATGCTATAGGAAGGGTCTCAGGATTGGAATGGGAAGGACTTAGATATCACATATCATGCTATAGGGAGGGTTTCAGTTTTGATATTAGAAGCATTGAGATATCACATCTCATGCTATCGGAAGTGTCTCAGGATTGGAATGGGAAGGAGCTGGATATTACATCTCATGCTAAAGGAAGGGTCTCAGGTTTGGAACGGGAAGGAGTTGGATATCCGATCTCATGTTATAGGAAGGGTCTCAGGTTTGGTATAAGCATTGAGATATCACATCTCTGCTATCGGAAGTGTCTCAGGATTGGAATGGGAAGGAATTGGATATCCCATCTCATGTTATAGGATGGGTCTCAGGATTGTTATTAGAATCATTGAGATATCATATTGCATGCTGTAGGAAGGGTCTAAGGATTGGAATGGGAAAGACTTGGATATCACATCTCATGCTATAGGAAGGGTCTCAGGTTTGGTATAAGCATTGAGATATCAAATCTCATGCTATAGGAAGGGTCTCAGGATTGGAATGGAAGGAGTTGGATATCACATCTCATGTTATAGGAAGGATCTCAGGTTTGGTATTAGAAGCATTGATACATCGCATCTCATGCTATAGGAAGGGTCTCAGGATTGGAATGGGAAGGAGTTGGATATCACATCTCATGCTATAGGAAGGGTCTGAGGTTTGGTATAAGCATTGAGATATCACATCTCATGCTATAGGAAGGGTCTCAGGATTGGAATGGGAAGGAGTTGTATATGACATCTCATGCCGTAGGAAGGGTCTCAGGTTTGGTATAAGCATTGAGATATCACATCTCTGCTATCAGAAGAGTCTCAGGATTGGAATGGGAAGGAGTTGGATATCCCATCTCATGTTATAGGAAGAGTCTCAGGTTTGGTATTAGAAGCATTGAGATATCACATCTCATGCTATAGGAAGTGTCTCAGGATTGGAATGGGAAGGACTTGGATATCACATCTCATGCTATAGGGAGGGTCTCAAGTTTGATATTAGAAGCATTGAGATATCACATCTCATGCTATAGGAAGAGTCTCAGGTTTGGGAAGGGAAGGATTTGGATTTCACATCTCATGTTATAGGATGGTTCTCATGTTTGGTTTTTGAAGCATTGAGATATCACATCTCATGCTATCGGAAGGGTCTCAGGTTTGGTATTAGAAGCATTGAGATATCACATCTCATGCTATAGGATTGGTCTCCGGATTGGAATGTGAAGGATTTGGATATCACATCTCATGCTAAAGGAAAGGTCTCAGGTTTGGAATGGGAAGGAGTTGGATATGACATCTCTTGTTATAGGGAGGGTCTCAGGATTTGAATGGCAAGGAGTTGGATATCACATCTCATGCCATAGGAAGGGTCTCAGGTTTGGTATAAGCATTGAGATATCACATCTCTGCTATCGGAAGGGTCTCAGGATTGGAATGGGAAGGACTTAGATATCACATCTCATGCTATAGGGAGGGTCTCAGTTTTGATATTAGAAGCATTGAGATACCACATCTCATGCTATCGGAAGGGTCTCAGGATTGGAATGGGAGGAGCTGGATATCACATCTCATGCTAAAGGAAGGGTCTCAGGTTTGGAAGGGGAAGGATTTGGATATCACATCTCATGTTATAGGATGGGTCTCAGGTTTGGTATTAGAAGCATTGTGATATCACATCTCATGCTATAGGAAGTGTCTCAGGATTGGAATGGGAAGGAGTTGGATATCACATCTCATGCTATAGGAAGGGTTTCAGGTTTGGTAGAAGCATTGAGATATCACATCTCATGCTATAGGAAGAGTCTCAGGTTTGGGAAGGGAAGGATTTGGATTTCACATCTCATGTTATAGGATGGTTCTCATGTTTGGTTTTTGAAGCATTGAGATATCACATCTCATGCTATCGGAAGGGTCTCAGGTTTGGTATTAGAAGCATTGAGATATCACATCTCATGCTATAGGATTGGTCTCCGGATTGGAATGTGAAGGATTTGGATATCACATCTCATGCTAAAGGAAGGGTCTCAGGTTTGGAATGGGAAGGAGTTGGATATGACATCTCTTGTTATAGGGAGGGTCTCAGGATTTGAATGGCAAGGAGTTGGATATCACATCTCGTGCCATAGGAAGGGTCTCAGGTTTGGTATAAGCATTGAGATATCACATCTCTGCTATCGGAAGGGTCTCAGGATTGGATTGGGAAGGAGTTGGATATCACATCTCATGTTATAGGAAGGGTCTCCGGATTGGAATGTGAAGGATTTGGATATCACATCTCATGCTAAAGGAAGGGTCTCAGGTTTGGAATGGGAAGGAGTTGGACATGACATCTCTTGTTATAGGGAGGGTCTCAGGATTTGAATGGCAAGGAGTTGGATATCACATCTCATGCCATAGGAAGGGTCTCAGGTTTGGTATAAGCATTGAGATATCACATCTCTGCTATCGGAGGGGTCTCAGGATTGGATTGGGAAGGAGTTGGATATCCCTTCTCATGCTATAGGAAGGGTCTCAGGTTGGAATGGGAAGGAGTTGGATATCACATCTCATGCTAAAGGAAGGGTCTCAGGTTTGGTAGAAGCATTGAGATATCACATCTCATGCTATAGGAAGGGTCTCAGGATTGGAATGGGAAGGACTTAGATATCACATATCATGCTATAGGGAGGGTTTCAGTTTTGATATTAGAAGCATTGAGATATCACATCTCATGCTATCGGAAGTGTCTCAGGATTGGAATGGGAAGGAGCTGGATATTACATCTCATGCTAAAGGAAGGGTCTCAGGTTTGGAACGGGAAGGAGTTGGATATCCGATCTCATGTTGTAGGAAGGGTCTCAGGTTTGGTATAAGCATTGAGATATCACATCTCTGCTATCGGAAGTGTCTCAGGATTGGAATGGGAAGGAATTGGATATCCCATCTCATGTTATAGGACGGGTCTCAGGATTGTTATTAGAATCATTGAGATATCATATTGCATGCTGTAGGAAGGGTCTAAGGATTGGAATGGGAAAGACTTGGATATCACATCTCATGCTATAGGAAGGGTCTCAGGTTTGGTATAAGCATTGAGATATCAAATCTCATGCTATAGGAAGGGTCTCAGGATTGGAATGGAAGGAGTTGGATATCACATCTCATGTTATAGGAAGGATCTCAGGTTTGGTATTAGAAGCATTGAGACATCACATCTCATGCTATAGGAAGGGTCTCAGGATTGGAATGGGAAGGAGTTGGATATCACATCTCATGCTATAGGAAGGGTCTCAGGTTTGGTATAAGCATTGAGATATCACATCTCATGCTATAGGAAGGGTCTCAGGATTGGAATGGGAAGGAGTTGTATATGACATCTCATGCCGTAGGAAGGGTCTCAGGTTTGGTATAAGCATTGAGATATCACATCTCTGCTATCAGAAGAGTCTCAGGATTGGAATGGGAAGGAGTTGGATATCCCATCTCATGTTATAGGAAGAGTCTCAGGTTTGGTATTAGAAGCATTGAGATATCACATCTCATGCTATAGGAAGTGTCTCAGGATTGGAATGGGAAGGACTTGGATATCACATCTCATGCTATAGGGAGGGTCTCAAGTTTGATATTAGAAGCATTGAGATATCACATCTCATGCTATAGGAAGAGTCTCAGGTTTGGGAAGGGAAGGATTTGGATTTCACATCTCATGTTATAGGATGGTTCTCATGTTTGGTTTTTGAAGCATTGAGATATCACATCTCATGCTATCGGAAGGGTCTCAGGTTTGGTATTAGAAGCATTGAGATATCACATCTCATGCTATAGGATTGGTCTCTGGATTGGAATGTGAAGGATTTGGATATCACATCTCATGCTAAAGGAAGGGTCTCAGGTTTGGAATGGGAAGGAGTTGGATATGACATCTCTTGTTATAGGGAGGGTCTCAGGATTTGAATGGCAAGGAGTTGGATATCACATCTCATGCCATAGGAAGGGTCTCAGGTTTGGTTTAAGCATTGACATATCACATCTCTGCTATCGGAAGGGTCTCAGGATTGGATTGGGAAGGAGTTGGATATCACATCTCATGTTATAGGAAGGGTCTCCGGATTGGAATGTGAAGGATTTGGATATCACATCTCATGCTAAAGGAAGGGTCTCAGGTTTGGAATGGGAAGGAGTTGGATATGACCTCTCTTGTTATAGGGAGGGTCTCAGGATTTGAATGGCAAGGAGTTGGATATCACATCTCATGCCATAGGAAGGGTCTCAGGTTTGGTATAAGCATAGAGATATCACATCTCTGCTATCGGAAGGGTCTCAGGATTGGATTGGGAAGGAGTTGGATATCCCTTCTCATGCTATAGGAAGGGTCTCAGGTTGGAATGGGAAGGAGTTGGATATCACATCTCATGCTAAAGGAAGGGTCTCAGGTTTGGTAGAAGCATTGAGATATCACATCTCATGCTATAGGAAGGGTCTCAGGATTGGAATGGGAAGGACTTAGATATCACATATCATGCTATAGGGAGGGTTTCAGTTTTGATATTAGAAGCATTAAGATATCACATCTCATGCTATCGGAAGTGTCTCAGGATTGGAATGGGAAGGAGCTGGATATTACATCTCATGCTAAAGGAAGGGTCTCAGGTTTGGAACGGGAAGGAGTTGGATATCCGATCTCATGTTATAGGAAGGGTCTCAGGTTTGGTATAAGCATTGAGATATCACATCTCTGCTATCGGAAGTGTCTCAGGATTGGAATGGGAAGGAATTGGATATCCCATCTCATGTTATAGGACGGGTCTCAGGATTGTTATTAGAATCATTGAGATATCATATTGCATGCTGTAGGAAGGGTCTAAGGATTGGAATGGGAAAGACTTGGATATCACATCTCATGCTATAGGAAGGGTCTCAGGTTTGGTATAAGCATTGAGATATCAAATCTCATGCTATAGGAAGGGTCTCAGGATTGGAATGGAAGGAGTTGGATATCACATCTCATGTTATAGGAAGGATCTCAGGTTTGGTATTAGAAGCATTGATACATCGCATCTCATGCTATAGGAAGGGTCTCAGGATTGGAATGGGAAGGAGTTGGATATCACATCTCATGCTATAGGAAGGGTCTCAGGTTTGGTATAAGCATTGAGATATCACATCTCATGCTATAGGAAGGGTCTCAGGATTGGAATGGGAAGGAGTTGTATATGACATCTCATGCCGTAGGAAGGGTCTCAGGTTTGGTATAAGCATTGAGATATCACATCTCTGCTATCAGAAGAGTCTCAGGATTGGAATGGGAAGGAGTTGGATATCCCATCTCATGTTATAGGAAGAGTCTCAGGTTTGGTATTAGAAGCATTGAGATATCACATCTCATGCTATAGGAAGTGTCTCTGGATTGGAATGGGAAGGACTTGGATATCACATCTCATGCTATAGGAAGAGTCTCAGGTTTGGGAAGGGAAGGATTTGGATTTCACATCTCATGTTATCGGATGGTTCTCATGTTTGGTTTCTGAAGCATTGAGATATCACATCTCATGCTATCGGAAGGGTCTCAGGTTTGGTATTAGAAGCATTGAGATATCACATCTCATGCTATAGGATTGGTCTCCGGATTGGAATGTGAAGGATTTGGATATCACATCTCATGCTAAAGGAAGGGTCTCAGGTTTGGAATGGGAAGGAGTTGGATATGACATCTCTTGTTATAGGGAGGGTCTCAGGATTTGAATGGCAAGGAGTTGGATATCACATCTCATGCCATAGGAAGGGTCTCAGGTTTGGTATAAGCATTGAGATATCACATCTCTGCTATCGGAAGGGTCTCAGGATTGGATTGGGAAGGAGTTGGATATCACATCTCATGTTATAGGAAGGGTCTCCGGATTGGAATGTGAAGGATTTGGATATCACATCTCATGCTAAAGGAAGGGTCTCAGGTTTGGAATGGGAAGGAGTTGGATATGACATCTCTTGTTATAGGGAGGGTCTCAGGATTTGAATGGCAAGGAGTTGGATATCACATCTCATGCCATAGGAAGGGTCTCAGGTTTGGTATAAGCATTGAGATATCACATCTCTGCTATCGGAAGGGTCTCAGGAATGGATTGGGAAGGAGTTGGATATCCCTTCTCATGCTATAGGAAGGGTCTCAGGTTGGAATGGGAAGGAGTTGGATATCACATCTCATGCTAAAGGAAGGGTCTCAGGTTTGGTAGAAGCATTGAGATATCACATCTCATGCTATAGGAAGGGTCTCAGGATTGGAATGGGAAGGACTTAGATATCACATATCATGCTATAGGGAGGGTTTCAGTTTTGATATTAGAAGCATTGAGATATCACATCTCATGCTATCGGAAGTGTCTCAGGATTGGAATGGGAAGGAGCTGGATATTACATCTCATGCTAAAGGAAGGGTCTCAGGTTTGGAACGGGAAGGAGTTGGATATCCGATCTCATGTTATAGGAAGGGTCTCAGGTTTGGTATAAGCATTGAGATATCACATCTCTGCTATCGGAAGTGTCTCAGGATTGGAATGGGAAAGAATTGGATATCCCATCTCATGTTAAAGGACGGGTCACAGGATTGTTATTAGAATCATTGAGATATCATATTGCATGCTGTAGGAAGGGTCTAAGGATTGGAATGGGAAAGACTTGGATATCACATCTCATGCTATAGGAAGGGTCTCAGGTTTGGTATAAGCATTGAGATATCAAATCTCATGCTATAGGAAGGGTCTCAGGATTGGAATGGAAGGAGTTGGATATCACATCTCATGTTATAGGAAGGATCTCAGGTTTGGTATTAGAAGCATTGAGACATCACATCTCATGTTATAGGAAGGGTCTCAGGATTGGAATGGGAAGGAGTTGGATATCACATCTCATGCTATAGGAAGGGTCTCATGTTTGGTATAAGCATTGAGATATCACATCTCATGCTATAGGAAGGGTCTCAGGATTGGAATGGGAAGGAGTTGTATATGACATCTCATGCCATAGGAAGGGTCTCAGGTTTGGTATAAGCATTGAGATATCACATCTCTGCTATCAGAAGAGTCTCAGGATTGGAATGGGAAGGAGTTGGATATCCCATCTCATGTTATAGGAAGAGTCTCAGGTTTGGTATTAGAAGCATTGAGATATCACATCTCATGCTATAGGAAGAGTCTCAGGTTTGGGAAGGGAAGGATTTGGATTTCACATCTCATGTTATAGGATGGTTCTCATGTTTGGTTTTTGAAGCATTGAGATATCACATCTCATGCTATCGGAAGGGTCTCAGGTTTGGTATTAGAAGCATTGAGATATCACATCTCATGCTATAGGATTGGTCTCCGGATTGGAATGTGAAGGATTTGGATATCACATCTCATGCTAAAGGAAGGGTCTCAGGTTTGGAATGGGAAGGAGTTGGATATGACATCTCTTGTTATAGGGAGGGTCTCAGGATTTGAATGGCAAGGAGTTGGATATCACATCTCATGCCATAGGAAGGGTCTCAGGTTTGGTATAAGCATTGAGATATCACATCTCTGCTATCGGAAGGGTCTCAGGATTGGAATGGGAAGGACTTAGAAATCACATCTCATGCTATAGGGAGGGTCTCAGTTTTGATATTAGAAGCATTGAGATACCACATCTCATGCTATCGGAAGGGTCTCAGGATTGGAATGGGAGGAGCTGGATATCACATCTCATGCTAAAGGAAGGGTCTCAGGTTTGGAAGGGGAAGGATTTGGATATCACATCCCATGTTATAGGATGGGTCTCAGGTTTGGTATTAGAAGCATTGTGATATCACATCTCATGCTATAGGAAGTGTCTCAGGATTGGAATGGGAAGGAGTTGGATATCACATCTCATGCTATAGGAAGGGTTTCAGGTTTGGTAGAAGCATTGAGATATCACATCTCATGCTATAGGAAGAGTCTCAGGTTTGGGAAGGGAAGGATTTGGATTTCACATCTCATGTTATAGGATGGTTCTCATGTTTGGTTTTTGAAGCATTGAGATATCACATCTCATGCTATCGGAAGGGTCTCAGGTTTGGTATTAGAAGCATTGAGATATCACATCTCATGCTATAGGATTGGTCTCCGGATTGGAATGTGAAGGATTTGGATATCACATCTCATGCTAAAGGAAGGGTCTCAGGTTTGGAATGGGAAGGAGTTGGATATGACATCTCTTGTTATAGGGAGGGTCTCAGGATTTGAATGGCAAGGAGTTGGATATCACATCTCATGCCAAAGGAAGGGTCTCAGGATTGGATTGGGAAGGAGTTGGATATCACATCTCATGTTATAGGAAGGGTCTCCGGATTGGAATGTGAAGGATTTGGATATCACATCTCATGCTAAAGGAAGGGTCTCAGGTTTGGAATGGGAAGGAGTTGGATATGACATCTCTTGTTATAGGGAGGGTCTCAGGATTTGAATGGCAAGGAGTTGGATATCACATCTCATGCCATAGGAAGGGTCTCAGGTTTGGTATAAGCATTGAGATATCACATCTCTGCTATCGGAGGGGTCTCAGGATTAGATTGGGAAGGAGTTGGATATCCCTTCTCATGCTATAGGAAGGGTCTCAGGTTGGAATGGGAAGGAGTTGGATATCACATCTCATGCCGTGGGAAGGGTCTCAGGTTTGGCAGAAGCATTGAGATATCACATCTCTGCTATCGGAAGAGTCTCAGGATTGGAATGGGAAGGAGTTGGATATCCCATCTCATGTTATAGGAAGAGTCTCAGGTTTGGTATTAGAAGCATTGAGATATCACATCTCATGCTATAGGAAGTGTCTCAGGATTGGAATGGGAAGGACTTGGATATCACATCTCATGCTATAGGGAGGGTCTCAAGTTTGATATTAGAAGCATTGAGATATCACATCTCATGCTATAGGAAGGGTCTCAGGATTGGAATGGGAAGGACTTAGATATCACATATCATTTTTGTTGGTCTCAGTTTTGATATTAGAAGCATTGAGATATCACATCTCATGCTATAGGATTGGTCTCCGGATTGGAATGTGTAGGATTTGGATATCACATCTCATGCTAAAGGAAGGGTCTCAGGTTTGGAATGGGAAGGAGTTGGATATGACATCTCTTGTTATAGGGAGGGTCTCAGGATTTGAATGGCAAGGAGTTGGATATCACATCTCATGCCATAGGAAGGGTCTCAGGTTTGGTATAAGCATTGAGATATCACATCTCTGCTATCGGAAGGGTCTCAGGATTGGAATGGGAAGGACTTAGATATCACATCTCATGCTATAGAGAGGGTCTCAGTTTTGATATTAGAAGCATTGAGATACCACATCTCATGCTATCGGAAGGGTCTCAGGATTGGAATGGGAGGAGCTGGATATCACATCTCATGCTAAAGGAAGGGTCTCAGGTTTGGAAGGGGAAGGATTTGGATATCACATCTCATGTTATAGGATGGGTCTCAGGTTTGGTATTAGAAGCATTGTGATATCACATCTCATGCTATAGGAAGTGTCTCAGGATTGGAATGGGAAGGAGTTGGATATCACATCTCATGCTATAGGAAGGGTTTCAGGTTTGGTAGAAGCATTGAGATATCACATCTCATGCTATAGGAAGAGTCTCAGGTTTGGGAAGGGAAGGATTTGGATTTCACATCTCATGTTATAGGATGGTTCTCATGTTTGGTTTTTGAAGCATTGAGATATCACATCTCATGCTATCGGAAGGGTCTCAGGTTTGGTATTAGAAGCAGTGAGATATCACATCTCATGCTATAGGATTGGTCTCCGGATTGGAATGTGATGGATTTGGATATCACATCTCATGCTAAAGGAAGGGTCTCAGGTTTGGAATGGGAAGGAGTTGGATATGACATCTCTTGTTATAGGGAGGGTCTCAGGATTTGAATGGCAAGGAGTTGGATATCACATCTCATGCCATAGGAAGGGTCTCAGGTTTGGTATAAGCATTGAGATATCACATCTCTGCTATCGGAAGGGTCTCAGGATTGGATTGGGAAGGAGTTGGATATCACATCTCATGTTATAGGAAGGGTCTCCGGATTGGAATGTGAAGGATTTGGATATCACATCTCATGCTAAAGGAAGGGTCTCAGGTTTGGAATGGGAAGGAGTTGGATATGACATCTCTTGTTATAGGGAGGGTCTCAGGATTTGAATGGCAAGGAGTTGGATATCACATCTCATGCCATAGGAATGGTCTCAGGTTTGGTATAAGCATTGAGATATCACATCTCTGCTATCGGAGGGGTCTCAGGATTGGATTGGGAAGGAGTTGGATATCCCTTCTCATGCTATAGGAAGGGTCGCAGGTTGGAATGGGAAGGAGTTGGATATCACATCTCATGCTAAAGGAAGGGTCTCAGGTTTGGTAGAAGCATTGAGATATCACATCTCATGCTATAGGAAGGGTCTCAGGATTGGAATGGGAAGGACTTAGATATCACATATCATGCTATAGGGAGGGTTTCAGTTTTGATATTAGAAGCATTGAGATATCACATCTCATGCTATCGGAAGTGTCTCAGGATTGGAATGGGAAGGAGCTGGATATTACATCTCATGCTAAAGAAAGGGTCTCAGGTTTGGAACGGGAAGGAGTTGGATATCCGATCTCATGTTGTAGGAAGGGTCTCAGGTTTGGTATAAGCATTGAGATATCACATCTCTGCTATCGGAAGTGTCTCAGGATTGGAATGGGAAGGAATTGGATATCCCATCTCATGTTATAGGACGGGTCTCAGGATTGTTATTAGAATCATTGAGATATCATATTGCATGCTGTAGGAAGGGTCTAAGGATTGGAATGGGAAAGACTTGGATATCACATCTCATGCTATAGGAAGGGTCTCAGGTTTGGTATAAGCATTGAGATATCAAATCTCATGCTATAGGAAGGGTCTCAGGATTGGAATGGAAGGAGTTGGATATCACATCTCATGTTATAGGAAGGATCTCAGGTTTGGTATTAGAAGCATTGAGACATCACATCTCATGCTATAGGAAGGGTCTCAGGATTGGAATGGGAAGGAGTTGGATATCACATCTCATGCTATAGGAAGGGTCTCAGGTTTGGTATAAGCATTGAGATATCACATCTCATGCTATAGGAAGGGTCTCAGGATTGGAATGGGAAGGAGTTGTATATGACATCTCATGCCGTAGGAAGGGTCTCAGGTTTGGTATAAGCATTGAGATATCACATCTCTGCTATCAGAAGAGTCTCCGGATTGGAATGGGAAGGAGTTGGATATCCCATCTCATGTTATAGGAAGAGTCTCAGGTTTGGTATTAGAAGCATTGAGATATCACATCTCATGCTATAGGAAGTGTCTCAGGATTGGAATGGGAAGGACTTGGATATCACATCTCATGCTATAGGGAGGGTCTCAAGTTTGATATTAGAAGCATTGAGATATCACATCTCATGCTATAGGAAGAGTCTCAGGTTTGGGAAGGGAAGGATTTGGATTTCACTTCTCATGTTATAGGATGGTTCTCATGTTTGGTTTTTGAAGCATAGAGATATCACATCTCATGCTATCGGAAGGGTCTCAGGTTTGGTATTAGAAGCATTGAGATATCACATCTCATGCTATAGGATTGGTCTCCGGATTGGAATGTGAAGGATTTGGATATGACATCTCATGCTAAAGGAAGGGTCTCAGGTTTGGAATGGGAAGGAGTTGGATATGACATCTCTTGTTATAGGGAGGGTCTCAGGATTTGAATGGCAAGGAGTTGGATATCACATCTCATGCCATAGGAAGGGTCTCAGGTTTGCTATAAGCATTGAGATATCACATCTATGCTATCGAAAGGGTCTCAGGATTGGATTGGGAAGGAGTTGGATATCCCTTCTCATGCTATAGGAAGGGTCTCAGGTTGGAATGGGAAGGAGTTGGATATCACATCTCATGCTAAAGGAAGGGTCTCAGGTTTGGTAGAAGCATTGAGATATCACATCTCATGCTATAGGAAGGGTCTCAGGATTGGAATGGGAAGGACTTTGATATCACATATCATGCTATAGGGAGGGTTTCAGTTTTGATATTAGAAGCATTGAGATATCACATCTCATGCTATCGGAAGTGTCTCAGGATTGGAATGGGAAGGAGCTGGATATTACATCTCATGCTAAAGGAAGGGTCTCAGGTTTGGAACGGGAAGGAGTTGGATATCCGATCTCATGTTATAGGAAGGGTCTCAGGTTTGGTATAAGCATTGAGATATCACATCTCTGCTATCGGAAGTGTCTCAGGATTGGAATGGGAAGGAATTGTATATCCCATCTCATGTTATAGGACGGGTCTCAGGATTGTTATTAGAATCATTGAGATATCATATTGCATGCTGTAGGAAGGGTCTAAGGATTGGAATGGGAAAGACTGGGATATCACATCTCATGCTATAGGAAGGGTCTCAGGTTTGGTATAAGCATTGAGATATCAAATCTCATGCTATAGGAAGGGTCTCAGGATTGGAATGGAAGGAGTTGGATATCACATCTCATGTTATAGGAAGGATCTCAGGTTTGGTATTAGAAGCATTGAGACATCACATCTCATGCTATAGGAAGGGTCTCATGATTGGAATGGGAAGGAGTTGGATATCACATCTCATGCTATAGGAAGGGTCTCAGGTTTGGTATAAGCATTGAGATATCACATCTCATGCTATAGGAAGGGTCTCAGGATTGGAATGGGAAGGAGTTGTATATGACATCTCATGCCGTAGGAAGGGTCTCAGGTTTGGTATAAGCATTGAGATATCACATCTCTGCTATCAGAAGAGTCTCAGGATTGGAATGGGAAGGAGTTGGATATCCCATCTCATGTTATAGGAAGAGTCTCAGGTTTGGTATTAGAAGCATTGAGATATCACATCTCATGCTATAGGAAGTGTCTCAGGATTGGAATGGGAAGGACTTGGATATCACATCTCATGCTATAGGGAGGGTCTCAAGTTTGATATTAGAAGCATTGAGATATCACATCTCATGCTATAGGAAGGGTCTCAGGATTTGAATGGGAAGGACTTAGATATCACATATCATTTTTGTTGGTCTCAGTTTTGATATTAGAAGCATTGAGATATCACATCTCATGCTATCGGAAGTGTCTCAGTATTGGAATGGGAAGGAGCTGGATATCACATCTCATGCTAAAGGAAGGGTCTCAGGTTTGGAACGGGAAGGAGTTGGATATCACATCTCATGTTATAGGAAGGGTCTCAAGTTTGGTATAAGCATTGAGATATCACATCTCTGCTATCGGAAGTGTCTCAGGATTGGAATGGGAAGGAGTTGGATATCCCATCTCATGTTATAGGACGGGTCTCAGGTTTGTTATTAGAATCATTGAGATATCATATTGCATGCTGTAGGAAGGGTCTAAGGATTGGAATGGGAAGGACTTGGATATCACATCTCATGCTATAGATAGGCTCTCAGGTTTGGAAAGGGAAGGAGTTGGATATCACATTTCATGTTAGAGGAAGGATCTCAGGTTTGGTATTAGAGGCATTGAGATATCACATCTCATGCTATAGGAAGGGTCTCAGGTTGGAATGGGAAGGAGTTGGATATCACATCTCATGTTATAGGAAGGCTCTCAGGTTTGGAAGGGGAAAGAGTTGGATATCACATTTCATGTTAGAGGTAGGATCTCAGGTTTGGTATTAGAGGCATTGAGATATCACATCTCATGATATCAGAAGGGTCTCAGGATTGGAATGGGAAGGAGTTGGATATCACATCTCATGCTAAAGGGAGGGTCTCAGGTTTGGAAGGGGAAGGATTTGGATATCACATCTCATGTTATAGGAAGGATCTCAGGTTTGGTATTAGAAGCATTGAGATATCACATCTCATGCTATCGGAAGGATCTCAGGTTTGGTATTAGAAACATTGAGATATCACATCTCATGCTATCAGAAGGGTCTCAGGATTGGAATGGGAAGGAGTTGGATATCACATCTCATGCTAAAGGGAGGGTCTCAGGTTTGGAAGGGGAAGGATTTGGATATCACATCTCATGCTAAAGGAAGGGTCTCAGGTTTGGTAGAAGCATTGAGATATCACATCTCATGCTATAGGAAGGGTCTTAGGATTGGAATGGGAAGTACTTAGATATCACATATCATGCTATAGGGAGGGTTTCAGATTTGATATTAGAAGCATTGAGATATCACATCTCATGCTATCGGAAGTGTCTCAGGATTGGAATGGGAAGGAGCTGGATATCACATCTCATGCTAAAGGAAGGGTCTCAGGTTTGGAAGGGGAAGGAGTTGGATATCCGATCTCATGTTATAGGAAGGGTCTCAGGTTTGGTATAAGCATTGAGATATCACATCTCTGCTATCGGAAGTGTCTCAGGATTGGAATGGGAAGGAATTGGATATCCCATCTCACGTTATAGGACGGGTCTCAGGATTGTTATTAGAATCATTGAGATATCATATTGCATGATGTAGGAAGGGTCTAAGGATTGGAATGGGAAGGAGTTGGGTATCACATCTCATGCTATAGGAAGGGTCTCAGGTTTGGTATAAGCATTGAGATATCAAATCTCATGCTATAGGAAGGGTCTCAGGATTGGAATGGAAGGAGTTGGATATCACATCTCATGTTATAGGAAGGATCTCAGGTTTGGTATTAGAAGCATTGAGACATCACATCTCATGCTATAGGAAGGGTCTCAGGATTGGAATGGGAAGGAGTTGGATATCACATCTCATGCTATAGGAAGGGTCTCAGGTTTGGTATAAGCATTGAGATATCACATCTCATGCTATAGGAAGGGTCTCAGGATTGGAATGGGAAGGAGTTGTATATGACATCTCATGCCGTATGAAGGGTCTCAGGTTTGATATAAGCATTGAGATATCACATCTCTGCTATCGGAAGGGTCTCAGGATTGGAATGGGAAGGAGTTGGATATCCCATCTCATGTTATAGGAAGAGTCTCAGGTTTGGTATTAGAAGCATTGAGATATCACATCTCATGCTATAGGAAGTGTCTCAGGATTGGAATGGGAAGGACTTGGATATCACATCTCATGCTATAGGGAGGGTCTCAAGTTTGATATTAGAAGCATTGAGATATCACATCTCATGCTATAGGAAGGGTCTCAGGATTGGAATGGGAAGGAGTTGGATATCACATCTCATGCTATAGGAAGGGTCTCAGGTTTGGTATAAGCAGTGAGATATCACATCTCATGCTATAGGAAGGGTCTCAGGATTGGAATGGGAAGGAGTTGGATATCACATCTCATGCTATAGGAAGGGTCTCAGGTTTGGTATAAGCAGTGAGATATCACATCTCATGCTATAGGAAGGGTCTCAGGATTGGAATGGGAAGGATTGGATATCACATCTCATGTTATAGGAAGGATCTCAGGTTTGGTATAAGCATTGAGATATCACATCTCTGCTATCGGAAGGGTCTCAGGATTGGAATGGTAAGGAGTTGGATATTCCCATCTCATGTTATAGGAAGGGTCTCAGGTTTGGTATTAGAAGCATTGAGATATCACATCTCATGCTATAGGAAGGGTCTCAGGATTGGAATGGGAAGGACTTGGATATCACATCTCATGCTATAGGGGGGGTCTCAGGATTGGAATGGGAAGGACTTAGATATCACATATCATTTTTGTTGGTCTCAGTTTTGATATTAGAAGCATTGAGATATCACATCTCTGCTATCGGAAGGGTCTCAGGATTGGAATGGGAAGGACTTAGATATCACATCTCATGCTATAGGGAGGGTCTCAGTTTTGATATTAGAAGCATTGAGATATCACATCTCATGCTATCGGAAGTGTCTCAGTATTGGAATGGGAAGGAGCTGGATATCACATCTCATGCTAAAGGAAGGGTCTCAGGTTTGGAACGGGAAGGAGTTGGATATCACATCTCATGCTATAGGAAGGGCCTCAGGTTTGGTATAAGCATTGATATATCAAATCTCATGCTATAGGAAGGGTCTCAGGATTGGAATGGAAGGAGTTGGATATCACATCTCATGTTATAGGAAGGATCTCAGGTTTGGTATTAGAAGCATTGAGACATCACATCTCATGCTATAGGAAGGGTCTCAGGATTGGAATGGGAAGGAGTTGGATATCACATCTCATGCTATAGGAAGGGTCTCAGGTTTGGTATAAGCATTGAGATATCACATCTCATGCTGTAGGAAGGGTCTCAGGATTGGAATGGGAAGGAGTTGTATATGACATCTCATGCCGTGGGAAGGGTCTCAGGTTTGGTATAAGCATTGAGATATCACATCTCTGCTATCGGAAGAGTCTCAGGATTGGAATGGGAAGGAGTTGGATATCCCATCTCATGTTATAGGAAGAGTCTCAGGTTTGGTATTAGAAGCATTGAGATATCACATCTCATGCTATAGGAAGTGTCTCAGGATTGGAATGGGAAGGACTTGGATATCACATCTCATGCTATAGGGAGGGTCTCAAGTTTGATATTAGAAGCATTGAGATATCACATCTCATGCTATAGGAAGGGTCTCAGGATTGGAATGGGAAGGACTTAGATATCACATATCATTTTTGTTGGTCTCAGTTTTGATATTAGAAGCATTGAAATATCACATCTCATGCTATAGAATTGGTCTCCGGATTGGAATGTGAAGGATTTGGATATCACATCTCATGCTAAAGGAAGGGTCTCAGGTTTGGAATGGGAAGGAGTTGGATATGACATCTCTTGTTATAGGGAGGGTCTCAGGATTTGAATGGCAAGGAGTTGGATATCACATCTCATGCCATAGGAAGGCTCTCAGGTTTGGTATAAGCATTGAGATATCACATCTCTGCTATCGGAAGGGTCTCAGGATTGGAATGGGAAGGACTTAGATATCACATCTCATGCTATAGAGAGGGTCTCAGTTTTGATATTAGAAGCATTGAGATACCACATCTCATGCTATCGGAAAGGTCTCAGGATTGGAATGGGAGGAGCTGGATATCACATCTCATGCTAAAGGAAGGGTCTCAGGTTTGGAAGGGGAAGGATTTGGATATCACATCTCATGTTATAGGATGGGTCTCAGGTTTGGTATTAGAAGCATTGTGATATCACATCTCATGCTATAGGAAGTGTCTCAGGATTGGAATGGGAAGGAGTTGGATATCACATCTCATGCTATAGGAAGGGTTTCAGGTTTGGTAGAAGCATTGAGATATCACATCTCATGCTATAGGAAGAGTCTCAGGTTTGGGAAGGGAAGGATTTGGATTTCACATCTCATGTTATAGGATGGTTCTCATGTTTGGTTTTTGAAGCATTGAGATATCACATCTCATGCTATCGGAAGGGTCTCAGGTTTGGTATTAGAAGCAGTGAGATATCACATCTCATGCTATAGGATTGGTCTCCGGATTGGAATGTGATGGATTTGGATATCACATCTCATGCTAAAGGAAGGGTCTCAGGTTTGGAATGGGAAGGAGTTGGATATGACATCTCTTGTTATAGGGAGGGTCTCAGGATTTGAATGGCAAGGAGTTGGATATCACATCTCATGCCATAGGAAGGGTCTCAGGTTTGGTATAAGCATTGAGATATCACATCTCTGCTATCGGAAGGGTCTCAGGATTGGATTGGGAAGGAGTTGGATATCACATCTCATGTTATAGGAAGGGTCTCCGGATTGGAATGTGAAGGATTTGGATATCACATCTCATGCTAAAGGAAGGGTCTCAGGTTTGGAATGGGAAGGAGTTGGATATGACATCTCTTGTTATAGGGAGGGTCTCAGGATTTGAATGGCAAGGAGTTGGATATCACATCTCATGCCATAGGAATGGTCTCAGGTTTGGTATAAGCATTGAGATATCACATCTCTGCTATCGGAGGGGTCTCAGGATTGGATTGGGAAGGAGTTGGATATCCCTTCTCATGCTATAGGAAGGGTCTCAGGTTGGAATGGGAAGGAGTTGGATATCACATCTCATGCTAAAGGAAGGGTCTCAGGTTTGGTAGAAGCATTGAGATATCACATCTCATGCTATAGGAAGGGTCTCAGGATTGGAATGGGAAGGACTTAGATATCACATATCATGCTATAGGGAGGGTTTCAGTTTTGATATTAGAAGCATTGAGATATCACATCTCATGCTATCGGAAGTGTCTCAGGATTGGAATGGGAAGGAGCTGGATATTACATCTCATGCTAAAGAAAGGGTCTCAGGTTTGGAACGGGAAGGAGTTGGATATCCGATCTCATGTTGTAGGAAGGGTCTCAGGTTTGGTATAAGCATTGAGATATCACATCTCTGCTATCGGAAGTGTCTCAGGATTGGAATGGGAAGGAATTGGATATCCCATCTCATGTTATAGGACGGGTCTCAGGATTGTTATTAGAATCATTGAGATATCATATTGCATGCTGTAGGAAGGGTCTCAGGATTGGAATGGAAGGAGTTGGATATCACATCTCATGCTATAGGAAGGGTCTCAGGTTTGGTATTAGAAGCATTGAGACATCACATCTCATGCTATAGGAAGGGTCTCAGGATTGGAATGGGAAGGAGTTGGATATCACATCTCATGCTATAGGAAGGGTCTCAGGTTTGGTATAAGCATTGAGATATCACATCTCATGCTATAGGAAGGGTCTCAGGATTGGAATGGGAAGGAGTTGTATATGACATCTCATGCCGTAGGAAGGGTCTCAGGTTTGGTATAAGAATTGAGATATCACATCTCTGCTATCAGAAGAGTCTCAGGATTGGAATGGGAAGGAGTTGGATATCCCATCTCATGTTATAGGAAGAGTCTCAGGTTTGGTATTAGTAGCATTGAGATATCACATCTCATGCTATAGGAAGTGTCTCAGGATTGGAATGGGAAGGACTTGGATATCACATCTCATGCTATAGGGAGGGTCTCACGTTTGATATAAGAAGCATTGAGATATCACATCTCATGCTATAGGAAGAGTCTCAGGTTTGGGAAGGGAAGGATTTGGATTTCACATCTCATGTTATAGGATGGTTCTCATGTTTGGTTTTTGAAGCATTGAGATATTACATCTCATGCTATCGGAAGGGTCTCAGGTTTGGTATTAGAAGCATTGAGATATCACATCTCATGCTATAGGATTGGTCTAGGGGTTGGAATGTGAAGGACTTAGATATCACATATCATTTTTGTTGGTCTCAGTTTTGATATTAGAAGCATTGAGATATCACATCTTATGCTATCGGAAGTGTCTCAGTATTGGAATGGGAAGGAGCTGGATATCACATCTCATGCTAAAGGAAGGCTCTCAGCTTTGGAACGGGAAGGAGTTGGATATCACATCTCATGTTATAGGAAGGATCTTAGGTTTGGTATAAGCATTGAGATATCACATCTCTGCTATCGGAAGTGTCTCAGGATTGGAATGGGAAGGAGTTGGATATCCCATCTCATGTTATAGGACGGGTCTCAGGTTTGTTATTAGAATCATTGAGATATCATATTGCATGCTGTAGGAAGGGTCTAAGGATTGGAATGGGAAGGACTTGGATATCACATCTCATGCTATAGATAGGCTCTCAGGTTTGGAAAGGGAAGGAGTTGGATATCACATTTCATGTTACAGGAAGGATCTCAGGTTTGGTATTAGAGGCATTGAGATATCACATCTCATGCTATAGGAAGGGTCTCAGGTTTGGAAGGGGAAAGAGTTGGATATCACATTTCATGTTAGAGGTAGGATCTCAGGTTTGGTATTAGGGGCATTGAGATATCACATCTCATGCTATCAGAAGGGTCTCAGGATTGGAATGGGAAGGAGTTGGATATCACATCTCATGCTAAAGGGAGGGTCTCAGGTTTGGAAGGGGAAGGATTTGGATATCACATCTCATGTTATAGGAAGGATCTCAGGTTTGGTATTAGAAGCATTGAGATATCACATCTCATGCTATCGGAAGGATCTCAGGTTTGGTATTAGAAACATTGAGATATCACATCTCATGCTATCAGAAGGCTCTCAGGATTGGAATGGGAAGGAGTTGGATATCACATCTCATGCTAAAGGGAGGGTCTCAGGTTTGGAAGGGGAAGTATTTGGATATCACATCTCATGTTATCGGAAGGATCTCAGGTTTGGTATTAGAAGTATTGAGATATCACATCTCATGCTATAGGAAGGGTCTCAGGATTGGAATGGGAAGGAGTTGGATATCCCATCTTATGCTAAAGGAAGGGTCTCAGGTTTGGTAGAAGCATTGAGATATCACATCTCATGCTATAGGAAGGGTTTTAGGATTGGAATGGGAAGGACTTAGATATCACATATCATGCTATAGGGAGGGTTTCAGTTTTGATATTAGAAGCATTGAGATATCACATCTCATGCTATCGCAAGTGTCTCAGGATTGGAATGGGAAGGAGCTGGATATCACATCTCATGCTAAAGGAAGGGTCTCAGGTTTGGAACGGGAAGGAGTTGGATATCCGATCTCATGTTATAGGAAGGGTCTCAGGTTTGGTATAAGCATTGAGATATCACATCTCTGCTATCGGAAGTGTCTCAGGATTGGAATGGGAAGGAATTGGATATCCCATCTTACGTTATAGGACGGGTCTCAGGATTGTTATTAGAATCATTGAGATATCATATTGCATGCTTTAGGAAGGGTCTAAGGATTGGAATGGGAAGGACTTGGGTATCACATCTCATGCTATAGGAAGGGTCTCAGGTTTGGTATAAGCATTGAGATATCAAATCTCATGCTATAGGAAGGGTCTCAGGATTGGAATGGAAGGAGTTGGATATCACATCTCATGCTATAGGAAGGGTCTCAGGTTTGGTATAAGCATTGAGATATCACATCTCATGCTATAGGAAGGGTCTCAGGATTGGAATGGGAAGGAGTTGTATATGACATCTCATGCCGTAGGAAGGGTCTCAGGTTTGGTATAAGCATTGAGATATCACATCTCTGCTATCGGAAGAGTCTCAGGATTGGAATGGGAAGGAGTTGGATATCCCATCTCATGTTATAGGAAGAGTCTCAGGTTTGGTATTAGAAGCATTGAGATATCACATCTCATGCTATAGGAAGTGTCTCAGGATTGGAATGGGAAGGACTTGGATATCACATCTCATGCTATAGGGAGGGTCTCAAGTTTGATATTAGAAGCATTGAGATATCACATCTCATGCTATAGGAAGGGTCTCAGGATTGGAATGGGAAGGACTTAGATATCACATATCATTTTTGTTGGTCTCAGTTTTGATATTAGAAGCATTGAGATATCACATCTCATGCTATAGGATTGGTCTCCGGATTGGAATGTGAAGGATTTGGATATCACATCTCATGCTAAAGGAAGGGTCTCAGGTTTGGAATGGGAAGGAGTTGGATATGACATCTCTTGTTATAGGGAGGGTCTCAGGATTTGAATGGCAAGGAGTTGGATATCACATCTCATGCCATAGGAAGGGTCTCAGGTTTGGTATAAGCATTGAGATATCACATCTCTGCTATCGGAAGGGTCTCAGGATTGGAATGGGAAGGACTTAGATATCACATCTCATGCTATAGGGAGGGTCTCAGTTTTGATATTAGAAGCATTGAGATACCACATCTCATGCTATCGGAAGGGTCTCAGGATTGGAATGGGAGGAGCTGGATATCACATCTCATGCTAAAGGAAGGGTCTCAGGTTTGGAAGGGGAAGGATTTGGATATCACATCTCATGTTATAGGATGGGTCTCAGGTTTGGTATTAGAAGCATTGTGATATCACATCTCATGCTATAGGAAGTGTCTCAGGATTGGAATGGGAAGGAGTTGGATATCACATCTCATGCTATAGGAAGGGTTTCAGGTTTGGTAGAAGCATTGAGATATCACATCTCATGCTATAGGAAGAGTCTCAGGTTTGGGAAGGGAAGGATTTGGATTTCACATCTCATGTTATAGGAAGAGTCTCAGGTTTGGTATTAGAAGCATTGAGATATCACATCTCTGCTATCGGAAGGGTCTCAGGATTGGAATGGGAAGGAGTTGGATATCCCATCTCATGTTATAGGAAGAGTCTCAGGTTTGGTATTAGAAGCATTAAGATATCACATCTCATGCTATAGGAAGTGTCTCAGGATTGGAATGGGAAGAACTTGGATATCACATCTCATGCTATAGGGAGGGTCTCAAGTTTGATATTAGAAGCATTGAGATATCACATCTCATGCTATAGGAAGGGTCTCAGGATTGGAATGGGAAGGAGTTGGATATCACATCTCATGCTATAGGAAGGGTCTCAGGTTTGGTATAAGCAGTGAGATATCACATCTCATGCTATAGGAAGTGTCTCAGTATTGGAATGGGAAGGAGTTGGATATCACATCTCATGTTATAGGAAGGATCTCAGGTTTGGTATAAGCATTGAGATATCACATCTCTGCTATCGGAGGGGTCTCAGGATTGGAATGGTAAGGAGTTGGATATTCCCATCTCATGTTATAGGAAGGGTCTCAGGTTTGGTATTAGAAGCATTGAGATATCACATCTCATGCTATAGGAAGGGTCTCAGGATTGGAATGGGAAGGAGTTGGATATCACATCTCATGATAAAGGACGGGTCTAAGGTTTGGAAGGGGAAGGATTTGGATATCACATCTCATGTTATAGAACGGGTCTCAGGTTTGGTATTAGAAGCATTGAGATATCAAGTCTCATGGTATAGGAAGGGTCTCAAAATTGGAATGGGAAGGAGTTGGATATCACATCTCAAGCTATAGGAAGGGTCTCAGGATTGGAATGGGAAGGAGTTTGATATCACATCTCATGCCATAGTATGGGTCTCAGGTTTGGTAGAAGCATTGGGATATCACATCTCATGCTATCGGAAGGGTATCAGGATTGGATTTGGAAGGAGTTGGATATCCCATCTCATGCTATAGGAAGGGTCTCAGGTTGGAATGGGAAGGAGTTGGATATCACATCTCATGTTATAGGAAGGGTCTCAGGATTGGAATGGGAAGGACTTGGATATCACATCTCATGCTATAGGAAGGCTCTCAGGTTTGGAAGGGGAGAGAGTTGGATATCACATTTCATGTTAGAGGTAGGATCTCAGGTTTGGTATTAGAGGCATTGAGATATCACATCTCATGCTATCAGAAGGGTCTCAGGATTGGAATGGGAAGGAGTTGGATATCACATCTCATGCTAAAGGGAGTGTCTCAGGTTTGGAAGGGGAAGGATTTGGATATCACATCTCATGTTATAGGAAGGATCTCAGGTTTGGTATTAGA
Source organism: Ambystoma mexicanum (assembly GCF_040938575.1). Classification (NCBI taxonomy): domain Eukaryota; kingdom Metazoa; phylum Chordata; class Amphibia; order Caudata; family Ambystomatidae; genus Ambystoma; species Ambystoma mexicanum. The sequence goes on along the minus strand of NC_090932.1, from coordinate 568,426,732 downwards.
AGCATTGAGATATCACATCTCAAGCTATCGGAAGGATCTCAGGTTTGGTATCAGAAGCATTGAGATATCACATCTCATGCTATCAGAAGGGTCTCAGGATTGGAATGGGGAGGAGTTGGATATCACATCTCATGTTATAGGACGGGTCTCAGGTTTGTTATTAGAATCATTGAGATATCATATTGCATGCTGTAGGAAGGGTCTAAGGATTGGAATGGGAAGGACTTGGATATCACATCTCATGCTATAGATAGGCTCTCAGGTTTGGAAACGGAAGGAGTTGGATATCACATTTCATGTTAGAGGAAGGATCTGAGGTTTGGTATTAGAGGCATTGAGATATCACATCTCATGCTATAGGAAGGGTCTCAGGTTGGAATGGGAAGGAGTTGGATATCACATCTCATGTTATAGGAAGGCTCTCAGGTTTGGAAGGGGAAAGAGTTGGATATCACATTTCATGTTAGAGGTAGGATCTCAGGTTTGGTATTAGAGGCATTGAGATATCACATCTCATGCTATCAGAAGGGTCTCAGGATTGGAATGGGAAGGAGTTGGATATCACATCTCATGCTAAAGGGAGAGTCTCAGGTTTGGAAGGGGAAGGATTTGGATATCACATCTCATGTTATCGGAAGGATCTCAGGTTTGGTATTAGAAGTATTGAGATATCACATCTCATGCTATCAGAAGGGTCTCAGGATTGGAATGGGAAGGAGTTGGATAACACATCTCATGCTAAAGGGAGGGTCTCAGGTTTGGAAGGGGAAGGATTTGGATATCACATCTCATGTTATCGGAAGGATCTCAGGTTTGGTATTAGAAGTATTGAGATATCACATCTCATGCTATAGGAAGGGTCTCAGGATTGGAATGGGAAGGATTTGGATATCACATCTCATGCTATAGGAAGGGTCTCAGGTTTGGTATAAGCATGGAGATATCACTTCTCATGCTATAGGAAGTGTCTCAGGATTGGAACGGGAAGGAGTTGGATATCACATCTCATGTTATAGGAAGGATCTCAGGTTTGGTATTAGAAGCATTGAGACATCACATCTCATGCTATAGGAAGGGTCTCAGGATTGGAATGGGAAGGAGTTGGATATCACATCTCATGCTAAAGGGAGGGTCTCAGGTTTGGAAGGGGAAGGATTTGGATATTACATCTCGTGTTATAGGAATGATCTCAGGTTTGGTATTAGAAGCACTGAGATATCACATCTCATGCTATCGGAAGGATCTCAGGTTTGGTATTAGAAGCATTGAGATATCAAAACTCATGCTATAGGAAGGGTCTCAGGATTGGAATGGGAAGGAGTTCGATATCACATCTCATGCTATAGGAAGGGTCTCAGGATTGGAATGGGAAGGAGTTGTATATGACATCTCATGCCACAGGAAGGGTCTCAGGTTTGGTATAAGCATTGAGATATCACATCTCTGCTATCGGAAGGGTCTCAGGATTGGAATGGGAAGGAGTTGGATATCCCATCTTATGTTATAGGAAGGGTCTCAGGTTTGGTATTAGAAGCATTTAGTTATCACATCTCATGCTATAGGAAGGGTCTCAGGATTGGAATGGGAAGGACTTGGATATCACATCTCATGCTAAAGGGAGGGTCTCAGGAATGGAAGGGGAAGGATTTGGATATCACATCTCATGTTATAGGAAGGATCTCAGGTTTGGTATTAGAAGCATTGAGATATCACATCTCATGCTATCGGAAGGATCTCAGGTTTGGTATTAGAGGCATTGAGATATCACATCTCATGCTAAAGGGAGGGTCTCAGGTTTGGAAGGGGAAGGATTTTGATATCACATCTCTTGTTATAGGAAGGATCACAGGTTTGGTATTAGAAGCATTGAGATATCACATCTCATGCTATCGGAAGGGTCTCAGGTTTTGAACGGGAAGGAGTTGGATATCACATCTTATGTTATAGGAAGAGTCTCTTGTTTGGTATAAGCATTGAGATATCACATCTCTGCTATCAGAGGTGTCTCAGGATTGGGATGGGAAGGAATTGGATATCACATCACATGTTATCGGAAGGATCTCAGGTTTGGTATTAGAAGTATTGAGATATCACATCTCAGGCTATAGGAAGGGTCTCAGGATTGGAATGGGAAGGAGTTGGATATCACATCTCATGCTAAAGGAAGGGTCTCAGGTTTGGTAGAAGCATTGAGATATCACATCTCATGCTATAGGAAGGGTCTCAGGATTGGAATGGGAAGGACTTAGATATCACATATCATGCTATAGGGAGGGTCTCAGTTTTGATATTAGAAGCATTGAGATATCACATCTCATGCTATCGGAAGTGTCTCAGGATTGGAATGGGAAGGAGCTGGATATCACATCTCATGCTAAAGGAAGGGTCTCAGGTTTGGAACGGGAAGGAGTTGGATATCACATCTCATGCTATAGGAAGGGTCTCAGGTTTGGAACGGGAAGGAGTTGGATATCACATCTCATGTTATAGGAAGAGTCTCAGGATTGGTATAAGCATTGAGATATCACATCTCTGCTATCAGAGGTGTCTCAGGATTGGGATGGGAAGGAATTGGATATCACATCTCATGCTATAGGAAGGGTATCAGGTTTGGAACGGGAAGGAGTTGGATATCCCATCTCATGTTATAGGACGGGTCTCAGGTTTGATATTAGAAGCATTGAGATATCACATTGCATGCTGTAGGAAGGGTCTCAGGTTTGGTATTAGAAGCATTGAGATATCACATCTCATGCTATCAGAAGGGTCTCAGGATTGGAATGGGAAGGAGTTGGATATCACATCTCATGCTAAAGGGAGGGTCTCAGGTTTGGAAGGGGAAGGATTTGGATATCACATCTCATGTTATCGGAAGGATCTCAGGTTTGGTATTAGAAGTATTGAGATATCACATCTCATGCTATAGGAAGGTTCTCAGGATTGGAATGGGAAGGAGTTGGATATCACATCTCATGCTAAAGGAAGGGTCTCAGGTTTGGTAGAAGCATTGAGATATCACATCTCATGCTATAGGAAGGGTCACAGGATTGGAATGGGAAGGACTTAGATATCACATATCATACTATAGGGAGGGTCTCAGTTTTGATATTAGAAGCATTGAGATATCACATCTCATGCTAACGTGAGTGTCTCAGGATTGGAATGGGAAGGAGCTGGATATCACAACTCATGCTAAAGGAAGAGTCTCAGGTTTGGAACGGGAAGGAGTTGGATATCACATCTCATGTTATAGGAAGGGTCTGAGGTTTGGTATAAGCATTGAGATATCACATCTCTGCTATTGGAAGTGTCTCAGGATTGGAATGGGAAGGACTTGGATATCCCATCTCATGTTATAGGACGGGTCTCAGGTTTGTTATTAGAATCATTGAGATATCATATTGCATGCTGTAGGAAGGGTCTAAGGATTGGAATGGGAAGGACTTGGATATCACATCTCATGCTATAGATAGGATCTTAGGTTTGGAAAGGGAAGGAGTTGGATATCACATTTCATGTTAGAGGAAGGATCTCAGGTTTGGTATTAGAGGCATTGAGATATCACATCTCATGCTATAGGAAGGGTCTCAGGTTGGAATGGGAAGGAGTTGGATATCACATCTCATGTTATAGGAAGGCTCTCAGGTTTGGAAGGGGAAAGAGTTGGATATCACATTTCATGTTAGAGGTAGGATCTCAGGTTTGGTATTAGAGGCATTGAGATATCACATCTCATGCTATCAGAAGGGTCTCAGGATTGGAATGGGAAGGAGTTGGATATCACATCTCATGTTAAAGGGAGGGTCTCAGAATTGGAAGGGGAAGGATTTGGATATCACATCTCATGTTATAGGAAGGATCTCAGGTTTGGTATTAGAAGCATTGAGATATCACATCTCATGCTATCGGAAGGATCTCAGGTTTGGTATTAGAAGCATTGAGATATCACATCTCATGCTATCAGAAGGGTCTCAGGATTCGAATGGGAATGAGTTGGATATCACATCTCATGCTAAAGGGAGGGTCTCAGGTTTGGAAGGGGAAGGATTTGGATATCACATCTCATGTTATCGGAAGGTTCTCAGGTTTGGTATTAGAAGTATTGAGATATCACATCTCATGCTATAGGAAGGGTCTCAGGATTGGAATGGGAAGGAGTTGGATATCACATCTCATGCAAAAGGAAGGGGCTCATGTTTGGTAGAAGCATTGAGATATCACATCTCATGCTATAGGAAGGGTCTCAGGATTGGAATGGGAAGGACTTAGATATCACATATCATGCTATAGGGAGGGTTTCAGTTTTGATATTAGAAGCAATGAGATATCACATCTCATGCTATCGGAAGTGTCTCAGGATTGGAATGGGAAGGAGCTGGATATCACATCTCATGCTAAAGGAAGGGTCTCAGGTTTGGAACGGGAAGGAGTTGGATATCCGATCTCATGTTATAGGAAGGGTCTAAGGTCTGGTATAAGCATTGAGATATCACATCTCTGCTATCGGAAGTGTCTCAGGATTGGAATGGGAAGGAGTTGGATATCCCATCTCATGTTATAGGAAGGGTCTCAGGATTGGAATGGGAAGGAGTTGGATATCACATCTCATGCAAAAGGAAGGGGCTCATGTTTGGTATAAGCATTGAGATATCACATCTCATGCTATAGGAAGGGTCTCAGGATTGGAATCGGAAGGAGTTGTATATGACATCTCATGCCGTAGGAAGGGTCTCAGGTTTGGTATAAGCATTGAGATATCACATCTCATGCTATAGGAAGGGTCTCAGGATTGGAATGGGAAGGAGTTGGATATCACATCTCATGCTATAGGAAGGGTCTCAGGTTTGGTATAAGCATTGAGATATCACATCTCATGCTATAGGAAGGGTCTCAGGATTGGAATGAGAAGGAGTTGTATATGACATCTCATGCCGTAGGAAGGGTCTCAGGTTTGGTATAAGCATTGAGATATCACATCTCTGCTATCGGAAGGGTCTCAGGATTGGAATGGGAAGGAGGTGAATATCCCATCTCATGTTATAGTAAGAGTCTCAGGTTTGGTATTAGAAACATTGAGATATCACATCTCATGCTTTAGGAAGTTTCTCAGGATTGGAATGGGAAGGACTTGGATATCACATCTCATGCTATAGGGAGGCTCTCAAGTTTGATATTAGAAGCATTGAGATATCACATCTCATGCTATAGGAAGGGTCTCAGGATTGGAATGGGAAGGAGTTGGATATCACATCTCATGCTATAGGAAGGGTCTCAGGTTTGGTATAAGCAGTGAGATATCACATCTCATGCTATAGGAAGTGTCTCAGGATTGGAATGGGAAGGAGTTGGATATCACATCTCATGTTATAGGAAGGATCTCAGGTTTGGTATAAGAATTGAGATATCACATCTCTGCTATCGGAAGGGTCTCAGGATTGGAATGGGAAGGAGTTGGATATTCCAATCTCATGTTATAGGAAGGGTCTCAGGTTTGGTATTAGAAGCATTGAGATATCGCATCTCATGCTATAGGAAGGGTCTCAGGATTGGAATGGGAAGGACTTGGATATCACATCTCATGCTAAAGGGAGGGTCTCAGGAATGGAAGGGGAAGGATTTGGATATCACATCTCATGTTATAGGAAGGATCTCAGGTTTGGTATTAGAAGCATTGAGATATCACATCTCATGCTATCGGAAGGATCTCAGGTTTGGTATTAGAGGCATTGAGATATCACATCTCATGCTAAAGGGAGGGTCTCAGGTTTGGAAGGGGAAGGATTTTGATATCACATCTCTTGTTATAGGAAGGATCAGAGGTTTGGTATTAGAAGCATTGAGATATCACATCTCATGCTATCGGAAGGGTCTCAGGTTTTGAACGGGAAGGAGTTGGATATCACATCTTATGTTATAGGAAGAGTCTCAGGTTTGGTATAAGCATTGAGATATCACATCTCTGCTATCGGAGGTGTCTCAGGATTGGGATGGGAAGGAATTGGATATCACATCTCATGTTATAGGACGGGTCTCAGGTTTGATATTAGAAGCATTGAGATATCAAATTGCATGCTGTAGGAAGGGTCTCAGGTTTGGTATTAGAAGCATTGAGATATCACATCTCATGCTATCAGAAGGGTCTCAGGATTGGAATGGGAAGGAGTTGGATATCACATCTCATGCTAAAGGGAGGGTCTCAGGTTTGGAAGCGGAAGGATTTGGATATCACATCTCATGTTATCGGAAGGATCTCAGGTTTGGTATTAGAAGTATTGAGATATCACATCTCAGGCTATAGGAAGGGTCTCAGGATTGGAATGGGAAGGAGTTGGATATCACATCTCATGCTAAAGGAAGGGTCTCAGGTTTGGTAGAAGCATTGAGATATCACATCTCATGCTATAGGAAGGGTCTCAGGATTGGAATGGGAAGGACTTAGATATCACATATCATGCTATAGGGAGGGTCTCAGTTTTGATATTAGAAGCATTGAGATATCACATCTCATGCTATCGGAAGTGTCTCAGGATTGGAATGGGAAGGAGCTGGATATCACATCTCATGCTAAAGGAAGGGTCTCAGGTTTGGAACGGGAAGGAGTTGGATATCACATCTCATGCTATAGGAAGGGTCTCAGGTTTGGAACGGGAAGGAGTTGGATATCACATCTCATGTTATAGGAAGAGTCTCAGGTTTGGTATAAGCATTGAGATATCACATCTGTGCTATCAGAGGTGTCTCAGGATTGGGATGGGAAGGAATTGGATATCACATCTCATGCTATAGGAAGGGTATCAGGTTTGGAACGGGAAGGAGTTGGATATCCCATCTCATGTTATAGGACGGGTCTCAGGTTTGATATTAGAAGCATTGAGCTATCACATCACATGCTGTAGGAAGGGTCTCAGGTTTGGTATTAGAAGTATTGAGATATCACATCTCATGCTAAAGGGAGGGTCTCAGGTTTGGAAGGGGAAGGATTTGGATATCACATCTCATGTTATCGGAAGGATCTCAGGTTTGGTATTAGAAGTATTGAGATATCACATCTCATGCTATAGGAAGGGTCTCAGGATTGGAATGGGAAGGAGTTGGATATCACATCTCATGCTAAAGGAAGGGTCTCAGGTTTGGTAGAAGCATTGAGATATCAAATCTCATGCTATAGGAAGGGTCTCAGGATTGGAATGGGAAGGACTTAGATATCACATATCATACTATAGGGAGGGTCTCAGTTTTGATATTAGAAGCATTGAGATATCACATCTCATGCTATCGTGAGTGTCTCAGGATTGGAATGGGAAGGAGCTGGATATCACATCTCATGCTAAAGGAAGAGTCTCAGGTTTGGAACGGGAAGGTGTTGGATATCACATCTCATGTTATAGGAAGGGTCTCAGGTTTGGTATAAGCATTGAGATATCACATCTCTGCTATCGGAAGTGTCTCAGGATTGGAATGGGAAGGACTTGGATATCCCATCTCATGTTATAGGACGGATCTCAGGTTTGTTATTAGAATTATTGAGATATCATATTGCATGCTGTAGGAAGGGTCTAAGGATTGGAATGGGAAGGACTTGGATATCACATCTCATGCTATAGATAGGCTCTCAGGTTTGGAAAGGGAAGGAGTTGGATATCACATTTCATGTTAGAGGAAGGATCTCAGGTTTGGAAGGGGAAAGAGTTGGATATCACATTTCATGTTAGAGGTAGGATCTCAGGTTTGGTATTAGAGGCATTGAGATATCACATCTCATGCTATCAGAAGGGTCTCAGGATTGGAATGGGAAGGAGTTGGATATCACATCTCATGTTAAAGGGAGGGTCTCAGAATTGGAAGGGGAAGGATTTGGATATCACATCTCATGTTATAGGAAGGATCTCAGGTTTAGTATTAGAAGCATTGAGATATCACATCTCATGCTATCGGAAGGATCTCAGGTTTGGTATTAGAAGCATTGAGATATCACATCTCATGCTATCAGAAGGGTCTCAGGATTGGAATGGGAAGGAGTTGGATATCACATCTCATGCTAAAGGGAGGGTCTCAGGTTTGGAAGGGGAAGGATTTGGATATCACATCTCATGTTATCGGAAGGATCTCAGGTTTGGTATTAGAAGTATTGAGATATCACATCTCATGCTATAGGAAGGGTCTCAGGATTGGAATGGGAAGGAGTTGGATATCACATCTCATGCTAAAGGAAGGGTCTCATGTTTGGTAGAAGCATTGAGATATCACATCTCATGCTATAGGAAGGGTCTCAGGATTGGAATGGGAAGGACTTAGATATCACATATCATGCTATAGGGAGGGTTTCAGTTTTGATATTAGAAGCATTGAGATATCACATCTCATGCTATCGGAAGTGTCTCAGGATTGGAATGGGAAGGAGCTGGATATCACATCTCATGCTAAAGGAAGGGTCTCAGGTTTGGAACGGGAAGGAGTTGGATATCCGATCTCATGTTATAGGAAGGGTCTTATGTCTGGTATAAGCATTGAGATATCACATCTCTGCTATCGGAAGTGTCTCAGGATTGGAATGGGAAGGAGTTGGATATCCCATCTCATGTTATAGGAAGGGTCTCAGGTTTGGTATAAGCATTGAGATATCACATCTCATGCTATAGGAAGGGTCTCATGATTGGAATGGGAAGGAGTTGGATATCACATCTCATGCTGTAGGAAGGGTCTCAGGTTTGGTATAAGCATTGAGATATCACATCTCATGCTATAGGAAGGGTCTCAGGATTGGAATGGGAAGGAGTTGTATATGACATCTCATGCCGTAGGAAGGGTCTCAGGTTTGGTATAAGCATTGAGATATCACATCTCATGCTATAGGAAGGGTCTCAGGATTGGAATGGGAAGGAGTTGGATATCACATCTCATGCTATAGGAAGGGTCTCAGGTTTGGTATAAGCATTGAGATATCACATCTCATGCTATAGGAAGGGTCTCAGGATTGGAATGGGAAGGAGTTGTATATGACATCTCATGCCGTAGGAAGGGTCTCAGGTTTGGTATAAGCATTGAGATATCACATCTCTGCTATCGGAAGGGTCTCAGGATTGGAATGGGAAGGAGGTGGATATCCCATCTCATGTTATAGGAAGAGTCTCAGGTTTGGTATTAGAAGCATTGAGATATCACATCTCATGTTATAGGAAGTTTCTCAGGATTGGAATGGGAAGGACTTGGATATCACATCTCATGCTATAGGGAGGCTCTCAAGTTTGATATTAGAAGCATTGAGATATCACATCTCATGCTATAGGAAGGGTCTCAGGATTGGAATGGGAAGGAGTTGGATATCACATCTCATGCTATAGGAAGGGTCTCAGGTTTGGTATAAGCAGTGAGATATCACATCTCATGCTAAAGGGAGGGTCTCAGGTTTGGAAGGGGAAGGATTTTGATATCACATCTCTTGTTATAGGAAGGATCACAGGTTTGGTATTAGAAGCATTGAGATATCACATCTCATGCTATCGGAAGGGTCTCAGGTTTTGAACGGGAAGGAGTTGGATATCACATCTTATGTTATAGGAAGAGTCTCAGGTTTGGTATAAGCATTGAGATATCACATCTCTGCTATCGGAGGTGTCTCAGGATTGGGGTGGGAAGGAATTGGATATCACATCTCATGCTATAGGAAGGGTATCAGGTTTGGAACGGGAAGGAGTTGGATATCCCATCTCATGTTATAGGACGGGTCTCAGGTTTGATATTAGAAGCATTGAGATATCACATTGCATGCTGTAGGAAGGGTCTCAGGTTTGGTATTAGAAGCATTGAGATATCACATCTCATGCTATCAGAAGGGTCTCAGGATTGGAATGGGAAGGAGTTGGATATCACATCTCATGCTAAAGGGAGGGTCTCAGGTTTGGAAGGGGAAGGATTTGGATATCACATCTCATGTTATCGGAAGGATCTCAGGTTTGGTATTAGAAGTATTGAGATATCACATCTCAGGCTATAGGAAGGGTCTCAGGATTGGAATGGGAAGGAGTTGGATATCACATCTCATGCTAAAGGAAGGGTCTCAGGTTTGGTAGAAGCATTGAGATATCACATCTCATGCTATAGGAAGGGTCTCAGGATTGGAATGGGAAGGACTTAGATATCACATATCATGCATAAAGGGAGGGTCTCAGTTTTGATATTAGAAGCATTGAGATATCACATCTCATGCTATCGGAAGTGTCTCAGGATTGGAATGGGAAGGAGCTGGATATAACATCTCATGCTAAAGGAAGGGTCTCAGGTTTGGAACGGGAAGGAGTTGGATATCACATCTCATGCTATAGGAAGGGTCTCAGGTTTGGAACGGGAAGGAGTTGGATATCACATCTCATGTTATAGGAAGAGTCTCAGGTTTGGTATAAGCATTGAGATATCACATCTGTGCTATCAGAGGTGTCTCAGGATTGGGATGGGAAGGAATTGGATATCACATCTCATGCTATAGGAAGGGTATCAGGTTTGGAACGGGAAGGAGTTGGATATCCCATCTCATGTTATAGGACGGGTCTCAGGTTTGATATTAGAAGCATTGAGATATCACATCGCATGCTGTAGGAAGGGTCTCAGGTTTGGTATTAGAAGTATTGAGATATCACATCTCATGCTATCAGAAGGGTCTCAGGATTGGAATGGGAAGGAGTTGGATATCACATCTCATGCTAAAGGGAGGGTCTCAGGTTTGGAAGGGGAAGGATTTGGATATCACATCTCATGTTATCGGAAGGATCTCAGGTTTGGTATTAGAAGTATTGAGATATCACATCTCATGCTATAGGAAGGGTCTCAGGATTGGAATGGGAAGGAGTTGGATATCACATCTCATGCTAAAGGAAGGGTCTCAGGTTTGGTAGAAGCATTGAGATATCACATCTCATGCTATAGGAAGGGTCTCAGGATTGGAATGGGAAGGACTTAGATATCACATATCATACTATAGGGAGGGTCTCAGTTTTGATATTAGAAGCATTGAGATATCACATCTCATGCTATCGTGAGTGTCTCAGGATTGGAATGGGAAGGAGCTGGATATCACATCTCATGCTAAAGGAAGAGTCTCAGGTTTGGAACGGGAAGGAGTTGGATATCACATCTCATGTTATAGGAAGGGTCTCAGGTTTGGTATAAGCATTGAGATATCACATCTCTGCTATCGGAAGTGTCTCAGGATTGGAATGGGAAGGACTTGGATATCCCATCTCATGTTATAGGACGGGTCTCAGGTTTGTTATTAGAATCATTGAGATATCATATTGCATGCTGTAGGAAGGGTCTAAGGATTGGAATGGGAAGGACTTGGATATCACATCTCATGCTATAGATAGGCTCTCAGGTTTGGAAAGGGAAGGAGTTGGATATCACATTTCATGTTAGAGGAAGGATCTCAGGTTTGGTATTAGAGGCATTGAGATATCACATCTCATGCTATAGGAAGGGTCTCAGGTTGGAATGGGAAGGAGTTGGATATCACATCTCATGTTATAGGAAGGCTCTCAGGTTTGGAAGGGGAAAGAGTTGGATATCACATTTCATGTTAGAGGTAGGATCTCAGGTTTGGTATTAGAGGCATTGAGATATCACATCTCATGCTATCAGAAGAGTCTCAGGATTGGAATGGGAAGGAGTTGGATATCACATCTCATGTTAAAGGGAGGGTCTCAGAATTGGAAGGGGAAGGATTTGGATATCACATCTCATGTTATAGGAAGGATCTCAGGTTTAGTATTAGAAGCATTGAGATATCACATCTCATGCTATCGGAAGGATCTCAGGTTTGGTATTAGAAGCATTGAGATATCACATCTCATGCTATCAGAAGGGTCTCAGGATTGGAATGGGAAGGAGTTGGATATCACATCTCATGCTAAAGGGAGGGTCTCAGGTTTGGAAGGGGAAGGATTTGGATATCACATCTCATGTTATCGGAAGGATCTCAGGTTTGGTATTAGAAGTATTGAGATATCACATCTCAGGCTATAGGAAGGGTCTCAGGATTGGAATGTGAAGGAGTTGGATATCACATCTCATGCTAAAGGAAGGGTCTCAGGTTTGGTAGAAGCATTGAGATATCACATCTCATGCTATAGGAAGGGTCTCAGGATTGGAATGGGAAGGACTTAGATATCACATATCATGCTATAGGGAGGGTCTCAGTTTTGATATTAGAAGCATTGAGATATCACATCTCATGCTATCGGAAGTGTCTCAGGATTGGAATGGGAAGGAGCTGGATATCACATCTCATGCTAAAGGAAGGGTCTCAGGTTTGGAACGGGAAGGAGTTGGATATCACATCTCATGCTATAGGAAGGGTCTCAGGTTTGGAACGGGAAGGAGTTGGATATCACATCTCATGCTAAAGGAAGGGTCTCAGGTTTGGAACGGGAAGGAGTTGGATATCCGATCTCATGTTATAGGAAGGGTCTAAGGTCTGGTATAAGCATTGAGATATCACATCTCTGCTATTGGAAGTGTCTCAGGATTGGAATGGGAAGGAGTTGGATATCCCATCTCATGTTATAGGAAGGGTCTCAGGTTTGGTATAAGCATTGAGATATCACATCTCATGCTATAGGAAGGGTCTCAGGATTGGAATGGGAAGGAGTTGGATATCACATCTCATGCTGTAGGAAGGGTCTCAGGTTTGGTATAAGCATTGAGATATCACATCTCATGCTATAGGAAGGGTCTCAGGATTGGAATGGGAAGGAGTTGTATATGACATCTCATGCCGTAGGAAGGGTCTCAGGTTTGGTATAAGCATTGAGATATCACATCTCATGCTATAGGAAGGGTCTCAGGATTGGAATAGGAAGGAGTTGGATATCACATCTCATGCTATAGGAAGGGTCTCAGGTTTGGTATAAGCATTGAGATATCACATCTCATGCTATAGGAAGGGTCTCAGGATTGGATTGGGAAGGAGTTGTATATGACATCTCATGCCGTAGGAAGGGTCTCAGGTTTAGTATAAGCATTGAGATATCACATCTCTGCTATCGGAAGGGTCTCAGGATTGGAATGGGAAGGAGGTGGATATCCCATCTCATGTTATAGGAAGAGTCTCAGGTTTGGTATTAGAAGCATTGAGATATCACATCTCATGCTATAGGAAGTTTCTCAGGATTGGAATGGGAAGGACTTGGATATCACATCTCATGCTATAGGGAGGCTCTCAAGTTTGATATTAGAAGCATTGAGATATCACATCTCATGCTATAGGAAGGGTCTCAGGATTGGAATGGGAAGGAGTTGGATATCACATCTCATGCTATAGGAAGGGTCTCAGGTTTGGTATAAGCAGTGAGATATCACATCTCATGCTATAGGAAGTGTCTCAGGATTGGAATGGGAATGAGTTGGATATCACATCTCATGTTATAGGAAGGATCTCAGGTTTGGTATAAGAATTGAGATATCACATTTCTGCTATCGGAAGGGTCTCAGGATTGGAATGGGAAGGAGTTGGATATTCCAATCTCATGTTATAGGAAGGGTCTCAGGTTTGGTATTAGAAGCATTGAGATATCACATCTCATGCTATAGGAAGGGTCTCAGGATTGGAATGGGAAGGACTTGGATATCACATCTCATGCTATAGGGAGGGTCTCAAGTTTGATATTAGAAGCATTGAGATATTACATCTCATGATATCGGAAGGGTCTCAGGATTTGAATGAGAAGGAGTTGGATATCACATCTCATGATAAAGGAAGGGTCTAAGGTTTGGAAGGGGAAGGATTTGGATATCACATCTCATGTTATAGGACGGGTCTCAGGTTTGGTATTAGAAGCATTGAGATATCAAGTCTCATGGTATAGGAAGGGGATCAGAATTGGAATGGGAAGGAGTTGGATGTCACATCTCATGATATCGGAAGGGTCTCAGGATTGGAATGGGAAGGAGTTGGATATCACATCTCATGATAAAGGAAGGGTCTAAGGTTTGGAAGGGGAAGGATTTGGATATCACATCTCATGTTATAGGACGGGTCTCAGGTTTGGTATTAGAAGCATTGAGATATCAAGTCTCATGGTATAGGAAGGGGCTCAGAATTGGAATGGGAAGGAGTTGGATATCAAGTCTCATGGTATAGGAAGGGGCTCAGAATTGGAATGGGAAGGAGTTGGATATCACATCTCATGCTAAAGGGAGGGTCTCAGGTTTGGAAATGGAAGGATTTGGATATCACATCTCATGTTATAGGAAGGATCTCAGGTTTGGTATTAGAAGCATTGAGATATCACATCTCATGCTATCGGAAGGATCTCAGGTTTGGTATTAGAAGCATTGAGATATCACATCTCATGCTATCCGAAGGGTCTCAGGTTTGGAAGGGGAAGGATTTGGATATCACATCTCATGTTATCGGAAGGATCTCAGGTTTGGTATTATAAGTATTGAGATATCACATCTCATGCTATAGGAAGGGTCTCAGGATTGGAATGGGAAGGAGTTGGATATCACATCTCATGCTAAAGGAAGGGTTTCAGGTTTGGTAGAAGCATTGAGATATCACATCTCATGCTATAGGAAGGGTCTCAGGATTGGAATGGGAAGGAGTTTGATATCACATCTCATGCTATAGGAAGGGTCTCAGGTTTGGTATAAGCATTGAGATATCACATCTCATGCTATAGGAAGGGTCTCAGGATTGGAATGGGAAGGAGTTGTATATGACATCTCATGCCGTAGGAAGGGTCTCAGGTTTGGTATAAGCATTGAGATATCACATCTCATGCTATAGGAAGGGTCTCAGGATTGGAATGGGAAGGAGTTGGATATCACATCTCATGCTATAGGAAGGGTCTCAGGTTTGGTATAAGCATTGAGATATCACATCTCTGCTATCGGAAGGGTCTCAGGATTGAAATGGGAAGGAGTTGGATATCCCATCTCATGTTATAGAAAGAGTCTCAGGTTTGGTATTAGAAGCATTGAGATATCACATCTCATGCTATAGGAAGTGTCTCAGGATTGGAATGGGAAGGACTTGGATATTACATCTCATGCTATAGGGAGGCTCTAAAGTTTGATATTAGAAGCATTGAGATATCACATCTCATGCTATAGGAAGGGTCTCAGGATTGGAATGGGAAGGAGTTGGATATCACATCTCATGCTATAGGAAGGGTCTCAGGTTTGGTATAAGCAGTGAGATATCACATCTCATGCTATAGGAAGTGTCTCAGGATTGGAATGGGAAGGAGTTGGATATCACATCTCATGTTATAGGAAGGATCTCAGGTTTGGTATTAGAAGCATTGAGATATCACATCTCATGCTATAGGAAGGGTCTAAGGTTTGGAAGGGGAAGGATTTGGGTATCACATCTCATGTTATAGGACCGGTCTCAGGTTTGGTATTAGAAGCATTGAGATATCAAGTCTCATGGTATAGGACGGGTCTCAGAATTGGAATGGGAAGGAGTTGGATATCACATCTCAAGCTATAGGAAGGGTCTCAGGATTGGAATGGGAAGGAGTTTGATATCACATCTCAAGCCATTGTATGGGACTCAGGTTTTGTAGAAGCATTGGGATATCACATCTCATGCTATCAGAAGGGTATCGGGATTGGATTTGGAAGGAGTTGGATATCCCATCTCATGCTATAGGAAGGGTGTAAGGTTGGAATGTGAAGGAGTTGGATATCACATCTCGTGTTATAGGAAGGGTCTCAGGATTGGAATGGGAAGGACTTGGATATCACATCTCATTCTATAGGAAGGCTCTCAGGGTTGGAAGGGGAAGGAGTTGGATATCACATTTCATGTAGAGGTAGGATCTCAGGTTTGGTATTAGAGGCATTGAGATATCACATCTCATGCTATCAGAAGGGTCTCAGGATTGGAATGGGAAGGAGTTGGATATCACATCTCATGCTAAAGGGAGGGTCTAAGGTTTGGAAGGGGAAGGATTTGGACATCACATCTCATGTTATAGGAAGGATCTCAGGTTTGGTATTAGAAGCATTGAGATATCACATCTCATGCTATCGGAAGGGTCTCAGGTTTGGTATAAGCATTGAGATATCACATCTCTGCTATCGGAAGGGTCTCAGGATTGGAATGGGAAGGACTTGGATATCACAATTCATGTTATAGGAAGGGTCTCAGGTTTGGTATTAGAAGCATTGAGATATCACATCTCATGCTATAGGAAGGGTCTCAGGATTGGAATGGGAAGGACTTGGATATCACATCTCATGTTATAGGAAGGGTCTCAGGTTTGGTATTAGAAGCATTGAGATATCACATCTCATGCTATAGGAAGGGTCTCAGGAATGGAATGGGAAGGACTTGGATATCACATCTCATGATAAAGGAAGGGTCTAAGGTTCGGAAGGGGAAGGATTTGGATATCACATCTCATGTTATTGGACCGGTCTCAGGTTTGGTATTAGAAGCATTGAGATATCAAGTCTCATGGTATAGGACGGGAGTTTGATATCACATCATGCCATGGTATGGGTCTCAGGTTTTGTAGAAGCATTGGGATATCACATCTCATGCTATCGGAAGGGTATCAGGATTGGATTTGGAAGGAGTTGGATATCCCATCTCATGCTATAGGAAGGGTCTCAGGTTGGAATGGGAAAGAGTTGAATATCACATCTCATGTTATAGGAAGGGTCTCAGGATTGGAATGGGAAGGACTTGGATATCACATCTCATGCTGTAGGAAGGCTCTCAGGTTTGGAAAGGTAAGGAGTTGGATATCACATTTCATGTTAGAGGTAGGATCTCAGGTTTGGTATTAGAGGCATTGAGATATCACATCTCATGCTATCAGAAGGGTCTCAGGATTGGAATGGGAAGGAGTTGGATATCACATATCATGCTATAGGGAGGGTTTCAGTTTTGATATTAGAAGCATTGAGATATCACATCTCATGCTATCGGAAGTGTCTCAGGATTGGAATGGGAAGGAGCTGGATATCACATCTCATGCTAAAGGAAGGGTCTCAGGTTTGGAACGGGAAGGAGTTGGATATCCGATCTCATGTTATAGGAAGGGTCTTATGTCTGGTATAAGCATTGAGATATCTCATCTCTGCTATCGGAAGTGTCTCAGGATTGGAATGGGAAGGAGTTGGATATCCCATCTCATGTTATAGGAAGGGTCTCAGGTTTGGTATAAGCATTGAGATATCACATCTCATGCTATAGGAAGGGTCTCATGATTGGAATGGGAAGGAGTTGGATATCACATCTCATGCTGTAGGAAGGGTCTCAGGTTTGGTATAAGCATTGAGATATCACATCTCATGCTATAGGAAGGGTCTCAGGATTGGAATGGGAAGGAGTTGTATATGACATCTCATGCCGTAGGAAGGGTCTCAGGTTTGGTATAAGCATTGAGATATCACATCTCATGCTATAGGAAGGGTCTCAGGATTGGAATGGGAAGGAGTTGGATATCACATCTCATGCTATAGGAAGGGTCTCAGGTTTGGTATAAGCATTGAGATATCACATCTCATGCTATAGGAAGGGTCTCAGGATTGGAATGGGAAGGAGTTGTATATG
This sequence comes from Ambystoma mexicanum, assembly GCF_040938575.1. Classification (NCBI taxonomy): domain Eukaryota; kingdom Metazoa; phylum Chordata; class Amphibia; order Caudata; family Ambystomatidae; genus Ambystoma; species Ambystoma mexicanum. The sequence goes on along the minus strand of NC_090932.1, from coordinate 568,409,166 downwards.
ACATCTCATGCCGTAGGAAGGGTCTCAGGTTTGGTATAAGCATTGAGATATCACATCTCTGCTATCGGAAGGGTCTCAGGATTGGAATGGGAAGGAGGTGGATATCCCATCTCATGTTATAGGAAGAGTCTCAGGTTTGGTATTAGAAGCATTGAGATATCACATCTCATGTTATAGGAAGTTTCTCAGGATTGGAATGGGAAGGACTTGGATATCACATCTCATGCTATAGGGAGGCTCTCAAGTTTGATATTAGAAGCATTGAGATATCACATCTCATGCTATAGGAAGGGTCTCAGGATTGGAATGGGAAGGAGTTGGATATCACATCTCATGCTATAGGAAGGGTCTCAGGTTTGGTATAAGCAGTGAGATATCACATCTCATGCTAAAGGGAGGGTCTCAGGTTTGGAAGGGGAAGGATTTTGATATCACATCTCTTGTTATAGGAAGGATCACAGGTTTGGTATTAGAAGCATTGAGATATCACATCTCATGCTATCGGAAGGGTCTCAGGTTTTGAACGGGAAGGAGTTGGATATCACATCTTATGTTATAGGAAGAGTCTCAGGTTTGGTATAAGCATTGAGATATCACATCTCTGCTATCGGAGGTATCTCAGGATTGGGGTGGGAAGGAATTGGATATCACATCTCATGCTATAGGAAGGGTATCAGGTTTGGAACGGGAAGGAGTTGGATATCCCATCTCATGTTATAGGACGGGTCTCAGGTTTGATATTAGAAGCATTGAGATATCACATTGCATGCTGTAGGAAGGGTCTCAGGTTTGGTATTAGAAGCATTGAGATATCACATCTCATGCTATCAGAAGGGTCTCAGGATTGGAATGGGAAGGAGTTGGATATCACATCTCATGCTAAAGGGAGGGTCTCAGGTTTGGAAGGGGAAGGATTTGGATATCACATCTCATGTTATCGGAAGGATCTCAGGTTTGGTATTAGAAGTATTGAGATATCACATCTCAGGCTATAGGAAGGGTCTCAGGATTGGAATGGGAAGGAGTTGGATATCACATCTCATGCTAAAGGAAGGGTCTCAGGTTTGGTAGAAGCATTGAGATATCACATCTCATGCTATAGGAAGGGTCTCAGGATTGGAATGGGAAGGACTTAGATATCACATATCATGCATAAAGGGAGGGTCTCAGTTTTGATATTAGAAGCATTGAGATATCACATCTCATGCTATCGGAAGTGTCTCAGGATTGGAATGGGAAGGAGCTGGATATAACATCTCATGCTAAAGGAAGGGTCTCAGGTTTGGAACGGGAAGGAGTTGGATATCACATCTCATGCTATAGGAAGGGTCTCAGGTTTGGAACGGGAAGGAGTTGGATATCACATCTCATGTTATAGGAAGAGTCTCAGGTTTGGTATAAGCATTGAGATATCACATCTGTGCTATCAGAGGTGTCTCAGGATTGGGATGGGAAGGAATTGGATATCACATCTCATGCTATAGGAAGGGTATCAGGTTTGGAACGGGAAGGAGTTGGATATCCCATCTCATGTTATAGGACGGGTCTCAGGTTTGATATTAGAAGCATTGAGATATCACATCGCATGCTGTAGGAAGGGTCTCAGGTTTGGTATTAGAAGTATTGAGATATCACATCTCATGCTATCAGAAGGGTCTCAGGATTGGAATGGGAAGGAGTTGGATATCACATCTCATGCTAAAGGGAGGGTCTCAGGTTTGGAAGGGGAAGGATTTGGATATCACATCTCATGTTATCGGAAGGATCTCAGGTTTGGTATTAGAAGTATTGAGATATCACATCTCATGCTATAGGAAGGGTCTCAGGATTGGAATGGGAAGGAGTTGGATATCACATCTCATGCTAAAGGAAGGGTCTCAGGTTTGGTAGAAGCATTGAGATATCACATCTCATGCTATAGGAAGGGTCTCAGGATTGGAATGGGAAGGACTTAGATATCACATATCATACTATAGGGAGGGTCTCAGTTTTGATATTAGAAGCATTGAGATATCACATCTCATGCTATCGTGAGTGTCTCAGGATTGGAATGGGAAGGAGCTGGATATCACATCTCATGCTAAAGGAAGAGTCTCAGGTTTGGAACGGGAAGGAGTTGGATATCACATCTCATGTTATAGGAAGGGTCTCAGGTTTGGTATAAGCATTGAGATATCACATCTCTGCTATCGGAAGTGTCTCAGGATTGGAATGGGAAGGACTTGGATATCCCATCTCATGTTATAGGACGGGTCTCAGGTTTGTTATTAGAATCATTGAGATATCATATTGCATGCTGTAGGAAGGGTCTAAGGATTGGAATGGGAAGGACTTGGATATCACATCTCATGCTATAGATAGGCTCTCAGGTTTGGAAAGGGAAGGAGTTGGATATCACATTTCATGTTAGAGGAAGGATCTCAGGTTTGGTATTAGAGGCATTGAGATATCACATCTCATGCTATAGGAAGGGTCTCAGGTTGGAATGGGAAGGAGTTGGATATCACATCTCATGTTATAGGAAGGCTCTCAGGTTTGGAAGGGGAAAGAGTTGGATATCACATTTCATGTTAGAGGTAGGATCTCAGGTTTGGTATTAGAGGCATTGAGATATCACATCTCATGCTATCAGAAGGGTCTCAGGATTGGAATGGGAAGGAGTTGGATATCACATCTCATGTTAAAGGGAGGATCTCAGAATTGGAAGGGGAAGGATTTGGATATCACATCTCATGTTATAGGAAGGATCTCAGGTTTAGTATTAGAAGCATTGAGATATCACATCTCATGCTATCGGAAGGATCTCAGGTTTGGTATTAGAAGCATTGAGATATCACATCTCATGCTATCAGAAGGGTCTCAGGATTGGAATGGGAAGGAGTTGGATATCACATCTCATGCTAAAGGGAGGGTCTCAGGTTTGGAAGGGGAAGGATTTGGATATCACATCTCATGTTATCGGAAGGATCTCAGGTTTGGTATTAGAAGTATTGAGATATCACATCTCAGGCTATAGGAAGGGTCTCAGGATTGGAATGTGAAGGAGTTGGATATCACATCTCATGCTAAAGGAAGGGTCTCAGGTTTGGTAGAAGCATTGAGATATCACATCTCATGCTATAGGAAGGGTCTCAGGATTGGAATGGGAAGGACTTAGATATCACATATCATGCTATAGGGAGGGTCTCAGTTTTGATATTAGAAGCATTGAGATATCACATCTCATGCTATCGGAAGTGTCTCAGGATTGGAATGGGAAGGAGCTGGATATCACATCTCATGCTAAAGGAAGGGTCTCAGGTTTGGAACGGGAAGGAGTTGGATATCACATCTCATGCTATAGGAAGGGTCTCAGGTTTGGAACGGGAAGGAGTTGGATATCACATCTCATGCTAAAGGAAGGGTCTCAGGTTTGGAACGGGAAGGAGTTGGATATCCGATCTCATGTTATAGGAAGGGTCTAAGGTCTGGTATAAGCATTGAGATATCACATCTCTGCTATTGGAAGTGTCTCAGGATTGGAATGGGAAGGAGTTGGATATCCCATCTCATGTTATAGGAAGGGTCTCAGGTTTGGTATAAGCATTGAGATATCACATCTCATGCTATAGGAAGGGTCTCAGGATTGGAATGGGAAGGAGTTGGATATCACATCTCATGCTGTAGGAAGGGTCTCAGGTTTGGTATAAGCATTGAGATATCACATCTCATGCTATAGGAAGGGTCTCAGGATTGGAATGGGAAGGAGTTGTATATGACATCTCATGCCGTAGGAAGGGTCTCAGGTTTGGTATAAGCATTGAGATATCACATCTCATGCTATAGGAAGGGTCTCAGGATTGGAATGGGAAGGAGTTGGATATCACATCTCATGCTATAGGAAGGGTCTCAGGTTTGGTATAAGCATTGAGATATCACATCTCATGCTATAGGAAGGGTCTCAGGATTGGATTGGGAAGGAGTTGTATATGACATCTCATGCCGTAGGAAGGGTCTCAGGTTTGGTATAAGCATTGAGATATCACATCTCTGCTATTGGAAGGGTCTCAGGATTGGAATGGGAAGGAGGTGGATATCCCATCTCATGTTATAGGAAGAGTCTCAGGTTTGGTATTAGAAGCATTGAGATATCACATCTCATGCTATAGGAAGTTTCTCAGGATTGGAAAGGGAAGGACTTGGATATCACATCTCATGCTATAGGGAGGCTCTCAAGTTTGATATTAAAAGCATTGAGATATCACATCTCATGCTATAGGAAGGGTCTCAGGATTGGAATGGGAAGGAGTTGGATATCACATCTCATGCTATAGGAAGGGTCTCAGGTTTGGTATAAGCAGTGAGATATCACATCTCATGCTATAGGAAGTGTCTCAGGATTGGAATGGGAATGAGTTGGATATCACATCTCATGTTATAGGAAGGATCTCAGGTTTGGTATAAGAATTGAGATATCACATTTCTGCTATCGGAAGGGTCTCAGGATTGGAATGGGAAGGAGTTGGATATTCCAATCTCATGTTATAGGAAGGGTCTCAGGTTTGGTATTAGAAGCATTGAGATATCACATCTCATGCTATAGGAAGGGTCTCAGGATTGGAATGGGAAGGACTTGGATATCACATCTCATGCTATAGGGAGGGTCTCAAGTTTGATATTAGAAGCATTGAGATATTACATCTCATGATATCGGAAGGGTCTCAGGATTTGAATGAGAAGGAGTTGGATATCACATCTCATGATAAAGGAAGGGTCTAAGGTTTGGAAGGGGAAGGATTTGGATATCACATCTCATGTTATAGGACGGGTCTCAGGTTTGGTATTAGAAGCATTGAGATATCAAGTCTCATGGTATAGGAAGGGGATCAGAATTGGAATGGGAAGGAGTTGGATGTCACATCTCAAGCTATAGGAAGGGTCTCAGGATTGGAATGGGAAGGACTTGGATATCACATCTCATGCTATAGGGAGGGTCTCAAGTTTGATATTAGAAGCTTTGAGATATCACATCTCATGATATCGGAAGGGTCTCAGGATTGGAATGGGAAGGAGTTGGATATCACATCTCATGATAAAGGAAGGGTCTAAGGTTTGGAAGGGGAAGGATTTGGATATCACATCTCATGTTATAGGACGGGTCTCAGGTTTGGTATTAGAAGCATTGAGATATCAAGTCTCATGGTATAGGAAGGGGCTCAGAATTGGAATGGGAAGGAGTTGGATATCAAGTCTCATGGTATAGGAAGGGGCTCAGAATTGGAATGGGAAGGAGTTGGATATCACATCTCATGCTAAAGGGAGGGTCTCAGGTTTGGAAATGGAAGGATTTGGATATCACATCTCATGTTATAGGAAGGATCTCAGGTTTGGTATTAGAAGCATTGAGATATCACATCTCATGCTATCGGAAGGATCTCAGGTTTGGTATTAGAAGCATTGAGATATCACATCTCATGCTATCCGAAGGGTCTCAGGTTTGGAAGGGGAAGGATTTGGATATCACATCTCATGTTATCGGAAGGATCTCAGGTTTGGTATTATAAGTATTGAGATATCACATCTCATGCTATAGGAAGGGTCTCAGGATTGGAATGGGAAGGAGTTGGATATCACATCTCATGCTAAAGGAAGGGTTTCAGGTTTGGTAGAAGCATTGAGATATCACATCTCATGCTATAGGAAGGGTCTCAGGATTGGAATGGGAAGGAGTTTGATATCACATCTCATGCTATAGGAAGGGTCTCAGGTTTGGTATAAGCATTGAGATATCACATCTCATGCTATAGGAAGGGTCTCAGGATTGGAATGGGAAGGAGTTGTATATGACATCTCATGCCGTAGGAAGGGTCTCAGGTTTGGTATAAGCATTGAGATATCACATCTCATTCTATAGGAAGGGTCTCAGGATTGGAATGGGAAGGAGTTGGATATCACATCTCATGCTATAGGAAGGGTCTCAGGTTTGGTATAAGCATTGAGATATCACATCTCTGCTATCGGAAGGGTCTCAGGATTGAAATGGGAAGGAGTTGGATATCCCATCTCATGTTATAGAAAGAGTCTCAGGTTTGGTATTAGAAGCATTGAGATATCACATCTCATGCTATAGGAAGTGTCTCAGGATTGGAATGGGAAGGACTTGGATATCACATCTCATGCTATAGGGAGGCTCTAAAGTTTGATATTAGAAGCATTGAGATATCACATCTCATGCTATAGGAAGGGTCTCAGGATTGGAATGGGAAGGAGTTGGATATCACATCTCATGCTATAGGAAGGGTCTCAGGTTTGGTATAAGCAGTGAGATATCACATCTCATGCTATAGGAAGTGTCTCAGGATTGGAATGGGAAGGAGTTGGATATCACATCTCATGTTATAGGAAGGATCTCAGGTTTGGTATTAGAAGCATTGAGATATCACATCTCATGCTATAGGAAGGGTCTAAGGTTTGGAAGGGGAAGGATTTGGGTATCACATCTCATGTTATAGGACCGGTCTCAGGTTTGGTATTAGAAGCATTGAGATATCAAGTCTCATGGTATAGGACGGGTCTCAGAATTGGAATGGGAAGGAGTTGGATATCACATCTCAAGCTATAGGAAGGGTCTCAGGATTGGAATGGGAAGGAGTTTGATATCACATCTCATGCCATTGTATGGGACTCAGGTTTTGTAGAAGCATTGGGATATCACATCTCATGCTATCAGAAGGGTATCGGGATTGGATTTGGAAGGAGTTGGATATCCCATCTCATGCTATAGGAAGGGTCTAAGGTTGGAATGTGAAGGAGTTGGATATCACATCTCATGTTATAGGAAGGGTCTCAGGATTGGAATGGGAAGGACTTGGATATCACATCTCATTCTATAGGAAAGCTCTCAGGGTTGGAAGGGGAAGGAGTTGGATATCACATTTCATGTAGAGGTAGGATCTCAGGTTTGGTATTAGAGGCATTGAGATATCACATCTCATGCTATCAGAAGGGTCTCAGGATTGGAATGGGAAGGAGTTGGATATCACATCTCATGCTAAAGGGAGGGTCTAAGGTTTGGAAGGGGAAGGATTTGGACATCACATCTCATGTTATAGGAAGGATCTCAGGTTTGGTATTAGAAGCATTGAGATATCACATCTCATGCTATCGGAAGGGTCTCAGGTTTGGTATAAGCATTGAGATATCACATCTCTGCTATCGGAAGGGTCTCAGGATTGGAATGGGAAGGACTTGGATATCACAATTCATGTTATAGGAAGGGTCTCAGGTTTGGTATTAGAAGCATTGAGATATCACATCTCATGCTATAGGAAGGGTCTCAGGATTGGAATGGGAAGGACTTGGATATCACATCTCATGTTATAGGAAGGGTCTCAGGTTTGGTATTAGAAGCATTGAGATATCACATCTCATGCTATAGGAAGGGTCTCAGGAATGGAATGGGAAGGACTTGGATATCACATCTCATGATAAAGGAAGGGTCTAAGGTTCGGAAGGGGAAGGATTTGGATATCACATCTCATGTTATTGGACCGGTCTCAGGTTTGGTATTAGAAGCATTGAGATATCAAGTCTCATGGTATAGGACGGGAGTTTGATATCACATCATGCCATGGTATGGGTCTCAGGTTTTGTAGAAGCATTGGGATATCACATCTCATGCTATCGGAAGGGTATCAGGATTGGATTTGGAAGGAGTTGGATATCCCATCTCATGCTATAGGAAGGGTCTCAGGTTGGAATGGGAAAGAGTTGAATATCACATCTCATGTTATAGGAAGGGTCTCAGGATTGGAATGGGAAGGACTTGGATATCACATCTCATGCTGTAGGAAGGCTCTCAGGTTTGGAAAGGTAAGGAGTTGGATATCACAATTCATGTTAGAGGTAGGATCTCAGGTTTGGTATTAGAGGCATTGAGATATCACATCTCATGCTATCAGAAGGGTATCAGGATTGGAATGGGAAGGAGTTGGATATCACATCTCATGCTAAAGGGAGGGTCTCAGGTTTGGAAGGGAAAGGATTTGGATATCACATCTCATGTTATAGGAAGGATCTCAGGTTTGGTATTAGAAGCATTGAGATATCACATCTCATGCTATCGGAAGGATCTCAGGTTTGGTATTAGAAGCATTGAGATATCACATCTCATGCTATAGGAAGGGTCTCAGGATTGGAATGGGAAGGAGTTGGATATCACATCTCATGCTAAAGGAAGGGTCTCAGTTTTGGTAGAAGCATTGCGATATCACATCTCATGCTATAGGAAGGGTCTCAGGATTGGAATCGGAAGGAGTTGGATATCACATCTCATGCTATAGGAAGGGTCTCAGGTTTGGTGTAAGAATTGAAATATCACATCTCTGCTATCGGAAGGGTCTCAGGATTGGAATGGGAAGGACTTAGATATCACATCTCATGCTATAGGGAGGGTCTCAGTTTTGATATTAGAAGCATTGAGATATCACATCTCATGCTATCGGAAGTGTCTCAGGATTGGAATGGGAAGGAGTTGGATATCACATCTCATGCTATAGGAAGGGTTTCAGGTTTGGTAGAAGCATTGAGATATCACATCTCATGCTATAGGAAGAGTCTCAGGTTTGGGAAGGGAAGGATTTGGATTTCACATCTCATGTTATAGGATGGTTCTCATGTTTGGTTTTTGAAGCATTGAGATATCACATCTCATGCTATCGGAAGGGTCTCAGGTTTGGTATTAGAAGCATTGAGATATCACATCTCATGCTATAGGATTGGTCTCCGGATTGGAATGTGAAGGATTTGGATATCACATCTCATGCTAAAGGAAGGGTCTCAGGTTTGGAATGGGAAGGAGTTGGATATGACATCTCTTGTTATAGGGAGGGTCTCAGGATTGGATTGGGAAGGAATTGGATATCACATCTCATGTTATAGGAAGGGTCTCCGGATTGGAATGTGAAGGATTTGGATATCACATCTCATGCTAAAGGAAGGGTCACAGGTTTGGAATGGGATGGAGTTGGATATGACATCTCTTGTTATAGGGAGGGTCTCAGGATTTGAATGGCAAGGAGTTTTATATCACATCTCATGCCATAGGAAGGGTCTCAGGTTTGGTATAAGCATTGAGATATCACATCTCTGCTATCGGAAGGGTCTCAGGATTGGATTGGGAAGGAGTTGGATATCCCTTCTCATGCTATAGGAAGGGTCTCAGGTTGGAATGGGAAGGAGTTGGATATCACATCTCATGCTAAAGGAAGGGTCTCAGGTTTGATATAAGCATTGAGATATCACATCTCTGCTATCGGAAGGGTCTCAGGATTGGATTGGGAAGGAATTGGATATCACATCTCATGTTATAGGAAGGGTCTCCGGATTGGAATGTGAAGGATTTGGATATCACATCTCATGCTAAAGGAAGGGTCACAGGTTTGGAATGGGAAGGAGTTGGATATGACATCTCTTGTTATAGGGAGGGTCTCAGGATTTGAATGGCAAGGAGTTGGATATCACATCTCATGCCATAGGAAGGGTCTCAGGTTTGGTATAAGCATTGAGATATCACATCTCTGCTATCGGAAGGGTCTCAGGATTGGATTGGGAAGGAGTTGGATATCCCTTCTCATGCTATAGGAAGGGTCTCAGGTTGGAATGGGAAGGAGTTGGATATCACATCTCATGCTAAAGGAAGGGTCTCAGGTTTGGTAGAAGCATTGAGATATCACATCTCATGCTATAGGAAGGGTCTCAGGATTGGAATGGGAAGGACTTAGATATCACATATCATGCTATAGGGAGGGTTTCAGTTTTGATATTAGAAGCATTGAGATATCACATCTCATGCTATCGGAAGTGTCTCAGGATTGGAATGGGAAGGAGCTGGATATTACATCTCATGCTAAAGGAAGGGTCTCAGGTTTGGAACGGGAAGGAGTTGGATATCCGATCTCATGTTATAGGAAGGGTCTCAGGTTTGGTATAAGCATTGAGATATCACATCTCTGCTATCGGAAGTGTCTCAGGATTGGAATGGGAAGGAATTGGATATCCCATCTCATGTTATAGGACGGGTCTCAGGATTGTAATTAGAATCATTGAGATATCATATTGCATGCTGTAGGAAGGGTCTAAGGATTGGAATGGGAAAGACTTGGATATCACATCTCATGCTATAGGAAGGGTCTCAGGTTTGGTATAAGCATTGAGATATCAAATCTCATGCTATAGGAAGGGTCTCAGGATTGGAATGGAAGGAGTTGGATATCACATCTCATGTCATAGGAAGGATCTCAGGTTTGGTATTAGAAGCATTGAGACATCACATCTCATGCTATAGGAAGGGTCTCAGGATTGGAATGGGAAGGAGTTGGATATCACATCTCATGCTATAGGAAGGGTCTCAGGTTTGGTATAAGCATTGAGATATCACATCTCATGCTATAGGAAGGTCTCAGGATTGGAATGGGAAGGAGTTGTATATGACATCTCATGCCGTAGTAAGGGTCTCAGGTTTGGTATAAGCATTGAGATATCACATCTCTGCTATCAGAAGAGTCTCAGGATTGGAATGGGAAGGAGTTGGATATCCCATCTCATGTTATAGGAAGAGTCTCAGGTTTGGTATTAGAAGCATTGAGATATCACATCTCATGCTATAGGAAGTGTCTCAGGATTGGAATGGGAAGGACTTGGATATCACATCTCATGCTATAGGGAGGGTCTCAAGTTTGATATTAGAAGCATTGAGATGTCACATCTCATGCTATAGGAAGGGTCTCAGGATTGGAATGGGAAGGACTTAGATATCACATATCATTTTTGTTGGTCTCAGTTTTGATATTAGAAGCATTGAGATATCACATCTCATGCTATCGGAAGTGTCTCAGTATTGGAATGGGAAGGAGCTGGATATCACATCTCATGCTAAAGGAAGGGTCTCAGGTTTGGAACGGGAAGGAGTTGGATATCACATCTCATTTTATAGGAAGCGTCTCAGGTTTGGTATAAGCATTGAGATATCACATCTCTGCTATCGGAAGTGTCTCAGGATTGGAATGGGAAGGAGTTGGATATCCCATCTCATGTTATAGGACGGGTCTCAGGATTGTTATTAGAATCATTGAGATATCATATTGCATGCTGTAGGAAGGGTCTAAGGATTGGAATGGGAAGGACTTGGATATCACATCTCATGCTATAGATAGGCTCTCAGGTTTGGAAAGGGAAGGAGTTGGATATCACATTTCATGTTAGAGGAAGGATCTCAGGTTTGGTATTAGAGGCATTGAGATATCACATCTCATGCTATAGGAAGGGTCTCAGGTTGGAATGGGAAGGAGTTGGATATCACATCTCATGTTATAGGAAGGCTCTCAGGTTTGGAAGGGGAAAGAGTTGGATATCACATTTCATGTTAGAGGTAGGATCTCAGGTTTGGTATCAGAGGCATTGAGATATCACATCTCATGCTATCAGAAGGGTCTCAGGATTGGAATGGGAAGGAGTTGGATATCACATCTCATGCTAAAGGGAGGGTCTCAGGTTTGGAAGGGGAAGGATTTGGATATCACATCTCATGTTATAGGAAGGATCTCAGGTTTGGTATTAGAAGCATTGAGACATGACATCTCATGCTATCGGAAGGATCTCAGGTTTGGTATTAGAAACATTGAGATATCACATCTCATGCTATCAGAAGGGTCTCAGGATTGGAATGGGAAGGATTTGGATATAACATCTCGTGTTATCGGAAGGATCTCAGGTTTGGTATTAGAAGTATTGAGATATCACATCTCATGCTACAGGAAGGGTCTCAGGATTGGAATGGGAAGGAGTTGGATATCACATCTCATGCTAAAGGAAGGGTCTCAGGTTTGGTAGAAGCATTGAGATATCACATCTCATGCTATAGGAAGGGTCTTAGGATTGGAATGGGAAGGACTTAGATATCACATATCATGCTATAGGGAGGGTTTCAGTTTTGATATTAGAAGCATTGAGATATCACATCTCATGCTATCGGAAGTGACTCAGGATTGGAATGGGAAGGAGCTGGATATCACATCTCATGCTAAAGGAAGGGTCTCAGGTTTGGAACGGGAAGGAGTTGGATATCCGATCTCATGTTATAGGAAGGGTCTCAGGTTTGGTATAAGCATTGAGATATCACATCTCTGCTATCGGAAGTGTCTCAGGATTGGAATGGGAAGGAATTGGATATCCCATCTCACGTTATAGGATGGGTCTCAGGATTGTTATTAGAATCATTGAGATATCATATTGCATGCTGTAGGAAGGGTCTAAGGAATGGAATGGGAAGGACTTGGGTATCACATCTCATGCTATAGGAAGGGTCTCAGGTTTGGTATAAGCATTGAGATATCAAATCTCATGCTATAGGAAGGGTCTCAGGATTGGAATGGAAGGAGTTGGATATCACATCTCATGTTATAGGAAGGATCTCAGGTTTGGTATTAGAAGCATTGAGACATCACATCTCATGCTATAGGAAGGGTCTCAGGATTGGAATGGGAAGGAGTTGGATATCACATCTCATGCTATAGGAAGGGTCTCAGGTTTGGTATAAGCATTGAGATATCACATCTCATGCTATAGGAAGGGTCTCAGGATTGGAATGGGAAGGAGTTGTATATGACATCTCATGCCGTAGGAAGGGTCTCAGGTTTGTTATAAGCATTGAGATATCACATCTCTGCTATCAGAAGTGTCTCAGGATTGGAATGGGAAGGAGTTGGATATCCCATCTCATGTTATAGGAAGAGTCTCAGGTTTGGTATTAGAAGCATTGACATATCACATCTCATGCTATAGGAAGTGTCTCAGGATTGGAATGGGAAGGACTTGGATATCACATCTCATGCTATAGGGAGGGTCTCAAGTTTGATATTAGAAGCATTGAGATATCACATCTCATGCTATAGGAAGGGTCTCAGGATTGGAATGGGAAGGAGTTGGATATCACATCTCATGCTATAGGAAGGGTCTCAGGTTTGGTATAAGCAGTGAGATATCACATCTCATGCTATAGGAAGTGTCTCAGTATTGGAATGGGAAGGAGTTGGATATCACATCTCATGTTATAGGAAGGATCTCAGGTTTGGTATAAGCATTGAGATATCACATCTCTGCTATCGGAAGGGTCTCAGGATTAGAATGGTAAGGAGTTGGATATTCCCATCTCATGTTATAGGAAGGGTCTCAGGTTTGGTATTAGAAGCATTGAGATATCACATCTCATGCTATAGGAAGGGTCTCAGGATTGGAATGGGAAGGACTTGGATATCACATCTCATGCTATAGGGAGGGTCTCAGGATTGGAATGGGAAGGACTTAGATATCACATATCATTTTTGTTGGTCTCAGTTTTGATATTAGAAGCATTGAGATATCACATCTCATGCTATCGGAAGTGTCTCAGTATTGGAATGGGAAGGAGCTGGATATCACATTTAATGCTAAAGGAAGGGTCTCAGGTTTGGAACGGGAAGGAGTTGGATATCACATCTCATGCTATAGGAAGGGTCTCAGGTTTGGTATAAGCATTGAGATATCAAATCTCATGCTATAGGAAGGGTCTCAGGATTGGAATGGAAGGAGTTGGATATCACATCTCATGTTATAGGAAGGATCTCAGGTTTGGTATTAGAAGCATTGAGACATCACATCTCATGCTATAAGAAGGGTCTCAGGATTGGAATGGGAAGGAGTTGGATATCACATCTCATGCTATAGGAAGGGTCTCAGGTTTGGTATAAGCATTGAGATATCACATCTCATGCTATAGGAAGGGTCTCAGGATTGGAATGGGAAGGAGTTGTATATGACATCTCATGCCGTAGGAAGGGTCTCAGGTTTGGTATAAGCATTGAGATATCACATCTCATGCTATAGGAAGTGTCTCAGGATTGGAATGGGAAGGACTTGGATATCACTTCTCATGCTATAGGGAGGGTCTCAAGTTTGATATTAGAAGCATTGAGATATCACATCTCATGCTATAGGAAGGGTCTCAGGATTGGAATGGGAAGGACTTAGATATCACATATCATTTTTGTTGGTCTCAGTTTTGATATTAGAAGCATTGAGATATCACATCTCATGCTATCGGAAGTGTCTCAGTATTGGAATGGGAAGGAGCTGGATATCACATCTCATGCTAAAGGAAGGGTCTCAGGTTTGGAACGGGAAGGAGTTGGATATCACATCTCATGTTATAGGAAGGGTCTCAGGTTTGGTATAAGCATTGAGATATCACATCTCTGCTATCGGAAGTGTCTCAGTATTGGAATGGGAAGGAGCTGGATATCACATCTCATGCTAAAGGAAGGGTCTCAGGTTTGGAACGGGAAGGAGTTGGATATCACATCTCATGTTATAGGAAGCGTCTCAGGTTTGGTATAAGCATTGAGATATCACATCTCTGCTATCGGAAGTGTCTCAGGATTGGAATGGGAAGGAGTTGGATATCCCATCTCATGTTATAGGACGGGTCTCAGGTTTGTTATTAGAATCATTGAGATATCATATTGCATGCTGTAGGAAGGGTCTAAGGATTGGAATGGGAAGGACTTGGATATCACATCTCATGCTATAGATAGGCTCTCAGGTTTGGAAAGGGAAGGAGTTGGATATCACATTTCATGTTAGAGGAAGGATCTCAGGTTTGGTATTAGAGGCATTGAGATATCACATCTCATGCTATAGGAAGGGTCTCAGGTTGGAATGGGAAGGAGTTGGATATCACATCTCATGTTATAGGAAGGCTCTCAGGTTTGGAAGGGGAAAGAGTTGGATATCACATTTCATGTTAGAGGTAGGATCTCAGGTTTGGTATCAGAGGCATTGAGATATCACATCTCATGCTATCAGAAGGGTCTCAGGATTGGAATGGGAAGGAGTTGGATATCACATCTCATGCTAAAGGGAGGGTCTCAGGTTTGGAAGGGGAAGGATTTGGATATCACATCTCATGTTATAGGAAGGATCTCAGGTTTGGCATTAGAAGCATTGAGATATCACATCTCATGCTATCGGAAGGATCTCAGGTTTGGTATTAGAAACATTGAGATATCACATTTCATGCTATCAGAAGGGTCTCAGGATTGGAATGGGAAGGATTTGGATATCACATCTCATGTTATCGGAAGGATCTCAGGTTTGGTATTAAAAGTATTGAGATATCACATCTCATGCTATAGGAAGGGTCTCAGGATTGGAATGGGAAGGAGTTGGATATCACATCTCATGCTAAAGGAAGGGTCTCAGGTTTGGTAGAAGCATTGAGATATCACATCTCATGCTATAGGAAGGGTCTTAGGATTGGAATGGGAAGGACTTAGATATCACATATCATGCTATAGGGAGGGTTTCAGTTTTGATATTATAAGCATTGAGATATCACATCTCATGCTATCTGAAGTGTCTCAGGATTGGAATGGGAAGGAGCTGGATATCACATCTCATGCTAAAGGAAGGGTCTCAGGTTTGTGTTAAGACGGATTTCTGAACTCTGTCCTGGTGGCGCAGAAGTTCAGAAGGCCAACCTAATTACTTGGAACAGGGTAACCTCTGGACAAGCCAGACCAATCAAGGTAGCGATCGCGGCGGTCAAGACTAGGTCTCAAGAGGGGTGAGGGTGACTGAAAGCCCGCAATGAGCACACAAAGCAAGAGCGCTTACAAACTACTCCAAACAGGTGTTATATCAAAAATATAAACACATTTATTTTAAGGCCTTTAAAACAACGACCGCAGCGAGAAAATCACAATAACACAGTATTAAGCCAACACATACCAAATCAACACAATATATATACAAATACACAGTCGCAAGCGTTTAAAGCACGAAATATGTAGTCCACCTGAAAGGGAAGGAAAACAGGCAGTGCGATATTGCTTTAGACTTAGTTCGCCTTCATAGGCACCTAACTAGATGGAAGTCCGAGCCCTGCGAAGAGTGGAGCCTTGTGCTCAAAGTACCTGCACACGCTGGTGCCAACGGGCAAAAGGAGAAGCTCTTCGGAGGAAGTCAGGCAGTTCGGGTTAGTGCACAGCAGAAGAAGAACAGGGTCCGCAACTCAAGCGCAGCCTCCACAGCGGGCAGAAGCAGAGCGCGAGTACGGGCGAAAAGGGTGCTGTTTTACACAGCGGGGAAAAGCAATGGGTTACTGCAGGAGGGCGACCAGATCCTAGATATACTACTCACCGGTCCCCGAAGCAAGCAGTCCCAGGCTCCTCCACGTTTGTTTCAGCAGCTGGCAGGTTCAGAAGAGCAGGGAATGCTTTGTAGTCGTGTAGATCAAAAAGACGTCCCAATCGACGAAACCGGCACAGTTTGTTGCCGCAGCAGGACAACGGAGCGGCCGTGCGTATCTGAGTCAAAAGTACACTCCTCCCTTCAGACCTGGGAACGCCAAGGGCACGAAGCGTGGGAGAGTGACAAGGACTCGAGATACGGCACAACCTGGCGGCGGTTACAGAGCAAGACTCCCTTGTAAGCTGGTCAGTCAACTGGATGGCCCAGAGACGCTTCCGAAGGCTTACTTGGCAAGAGATGATGTAGATGCCGGGAATAGCTGTTCCTGCTATTCCAAAGGTCGAAGCACCAGTACAGGCCTTCTGGTTCGATCAAAGGAGGACAGTGGCTCTCAGGACGACAGCAGTGCAAAGGAGGATTCCTTCAGCGGGTCACCAGCGATTCCTCGGTCCAGCCTCTTGGTTGCAGGATACTTGGCTCCTGTATTCCTTCGTTCGTGAGAACTCAGGAGATCGACATGGTAGTGGTGTTTCCAGCCCCCTCTTATCCACGGTTCCCTTCGCGCCAAAATGGAGGGGAACCAATGGGAGATCCGCTCATCAAAACACATACCATACGTGGACCAATCACGGACCACGGTGGTCCCAGGCATTCACACCACCCTAGACTCTCTGGCACCCAGGATGTGTATTGGGACCAGACATCCCAGCCCACACCCTGGAGGCACACAAACGGCATGTAGAAGCCCGCGAAAGCAACCACGTTTCGCGGGAAAGTACATGCCCAAATAAGGAAGGCCCCGGGTCGCCTCGACCTGGGGAAGGTGAAGGGAGCAAGACGGTCAGTGGACAAGACAAAGGAGCCTCGTGGTCTGGCCATTTTGGGAGCCAGGCCACCATTTTGGGTTCAGTGCAAAAACGTGCTCAGAACGGCAAAAGGAGCTCAAAATATTCAATACGATCGCTGCCACCATTCCAGTCCCTGAATGACTTGCACCGATCAAATACCATCCTAAAAGAGTATCTAGGGCCTGTAGAAGGCTAGAGACCCAAGAGAGCTGTAACTTAGCTTACTGTGCCCTCTTGTGTCGTGTTGCACTAAAGCTGCGACACGATAGAAGAAACTACGGGAAACAACGTTCCCCGGTACTGACTGTCTTAAGGGCATGTCAGTTTCCCCGTAAGAAAGGAGCGAAAGCCCAGAGGAGTGCGGCAGAAGGCTGCACTTCTCTGGCAAAGTCAAGAACAAGGTTAAAAACAACAGCAAAAAGTTTAGGGGTTGCCACATGGAAGGAAAATTCCCTACAATTACGAAATCTTTCCTAACACTCGCCCCTCCCAGACTATGGACAGGGGTAACTAATCCACCCCTGGATGAGTCTCATGTTCAGGTCGGTTAAACATTCTGGACAACCCATCAGCATTGCTATGTTGGACACCTGGCCTATGCTCAATAGTGAAGTCGAAGCCTTGAAGACTTATGGACCACCTAAGCAACTTTGGATTCTCCCCCTTCATGTTCATTAGCCACTTTAACGGCTTATGGTCAGTCTGCACAGTGAAGTGGGTCCCATAGAGGTAGGGCCTCAGCTTCCTTAGGGCCCACACAACAGAGAAACATTCTTTCTCTACCGTGGACCATCTGAGCTCTCTGTCCTTAAGCTGGCGACTAATAAACCTGATAGGGTGTTCCTTACCCTTCTCATCTACTTGTGATAGTACAGCTCCTATCCCAGTGTCAGAGGCGTCCGTCTGCACGATAAAAGTTCTTTGATAATCCGGGGCCCTGAGGACAGGGGCCTGGCACAAGGAGTCTTTTAAGCCATTGAAGGCCTTCTCACACTCGTCGGTCCAAGTTACCTTCTTGGGTTTCTTCGGAGTTGTGAGAGCAGTCAGAGGAGCAGCTATGGTGCCATAGTCTGCCATAAAATTCCGATAATACCCCGTGAGTCCTAAGAAGGCTCTCACTTGGGTTTGCGTAGTGGGGGTAGGCCAGTCTTGTACTGCTTGTACTTTACTGGGTAGAGGCTGTATCCTCCCTCCACCTACTTCATGTCCAAGGTAAACCACTGAGCCTTGTCCAATCTGGCATTTACTAGCCTTTATGGTCAAGTGGGCTTTCTGAAGAGCCTGGAGCACAATCCCGAGGTGTTTCACATGGTCTTCCCAGGTGGCACTGAAAACTGCTATATCGTCCAGATATGCAAGACAGAATTCGTCCAACCCATTCAACACATGATTCACAAGCCTCTGGAAAGTGGCAGGTGCATTCTTCAACCCGAACGGCATTACCCGGAATTGGTAAAGGCCGTCTGGAGTAGAAAATGCTGTCTTCTCCTTAGCATGTTCTGCTAACGCTATTTGCCAATAGCCAGCAGTAAGGTCAAACGTGCTGAGGTATTTGGAGGCACCCAAAGTATCCACCAGCTCATCTGTTCGAGGCAAGGGGTGTGCATCTGTCTTGGTGACAGCATTCAGAGCCCTGTAATCCACGCAGAACCTCAATTCAGAAGTGCCTGCCTTTGGAACCAAAACCACAGGGCTGGACCAAGGACTACTAGAGGGTTCAATCACCCCAAGGTCTAACATTTTATTGACCTCGGTCTTAATATAAGACCGTACTTTGTCTGACATCCTGTATCCCCTACTTTTGGTAGGTACACTGTCTCCTGTGTCAATGTTATGTTTGCACCAAGGTGTCAAACCAGGGGACTGTGAAAACAGGGGGGAAAACTGCCGAAGCAAACTTTTCACCTCAGCCTGCTGATCAGAAGTCAGGTGAGGGGCCACTCGGACACCCTCAATGGAGCTATCTGAAGGACCGCCGTGGAACAGGTCGGGGAGAGGTTCTGACTCCTCTTCCTCAACGTCTGAAGCCAGTAGCAGTGCTGCGATTTCGACTCTTGGGACGAAAGCCTTCAGCCTATTCACGTGAAACACTTTTGGAGCCTGTCCAGGCCTTCCAAGGTCCACTAAATAGTTCACCTCACCCAGGGGCTCCACCACTGTGTAAGGGCCTGACCATTTGTCCTGTAAAGCGCGAGGCCTTATAGGATTCATGATCAGGACTTGCTGACCAGGTGTAAAGTTGATGAGGGAAGCTTTCTGGTCGTACCAATGTTTCACCAGCGCTTGCCCTGCCTTCAACTTATCACTAGCCAAGCCCATCAGAAGTACCATCCGTTCTCTGAGCCCTAGCACATAATCAACTACGTTGGTAGTAACAGGGGGAGTGGGCATCTCCCATCCCTCCTTGACGATGGCTAAGGGTCCCCGTACGGGACGACCGAACAGAAGTTCGAAGGGGCTGAAGCCAACACCCTCCTGTGGTACCTCTCGGTAGGCAAACAGCAAACATGGTAAAAGAAGATCCCATTTTCTTCTCTGGGGCTCCTCCAGAGCCCCAATCATGCTTTTTAACGTTCTGTTGAAGCGTTCCACCAGACCGTTGGTCTGGGGGTGGTATGCAGAAGAGAACTTGTAGGTTACCCCACATTCTTTCCACATAGCCTGCATATACTTCGACATAAAGTTGCTGCCACGATCTGACACAACTTCTTTAGGGAAGCCAACCCTAGTAAATATGCCGAGTAAAGCTTTTGCAACTGACTTGGCAGTTACAGTTTTTAATGGGATGGCCTCAGGATACCTGGTTGCATGGTCGACCAGCACCAGGATAAACCTATTGCCCGAGGATGTTTGCGGGTCAAGGGGACCAACGATGTCGATCCCTACCCTTTCAAATGGTACCCCCACAACTGGGAGCGGTACCAACGGAGCTTGGATTGTCGCGCCAACCTTACCAGACAACTGGCAGGAGGCACAACTCCTGCAGTGACTTTCTACTTGCACCCCCATCTTGGGCCAGTAGAAGTGCATGGATAACCTTTGCTTGGTCCTCTTCATACCAAGGTGACCAGCAAGGGGAACTTCATGCGCCAACTGCAGGAGGAAGGGCCTAACAGCAAGGGGAACCACCAACCTCCTATGGTCTCCTTCTGTAGACTCTGTGGGCTCACTATACAGGAGTCCACCTTCCCAATAAATCCTATGCGTCCCAGGAGGTTCACCCTCAAGCTGGGAGCAGGCCTGTCTCCTTAGGCCTTCCAGAGATGGGCACTCACGTTGGCCTTTACTGAATTCGTCCCTATCAGGACCTCCTTCAACTAACAAGTCTTTTAGTTCAGGATGATCGGTGGGGTCGAATACTTCAGGCATCGCCACTTCCTCGTCAGGCTCGGGCGATCGACCAACTTCCTCCACCGCAGTGGTAGGCGAGCTCGGGGGAATATTTTCTTTCCCTCGTCGTGACTTGTTGACTCCTTTCGCCTTGGGTTTCCCCTTCGGCTGGGGCGGAGTATTGGGCTTGGCCAATGCTGCCCGTGCTTGAGACCGTGTGTAGGGTCGTTCGGCAGTGTCTCCTACGAGCCCTAAAGCTCTGAGATCATTACCTAGTAAGACCTTTCCCGGGACGTTTCTCTGAATGCTCACTGGAATCCTAACTGCTGTACCATTTAAAGTAAGATTTACAGGGATCACGGGAAACATACGGAGGGGGCCGTCAGCCAACTTAGTGGGCATCAGAGTAGCTCTGGCAACTTCCTCTGAGTCTACCAAGGTAGAATCCACTACAGTGCGACTGCACCCACTATCCCTAAGAGCTGGAATATCTACTCCATTGATCAGCACACTGTCTTTAAAGTAGTGCTTGGTATTATCCGGAATCCTAGCATACGCCTCTGCGACTTTAGGCTCCCAGGAACCCAGGGACACTAAAACTACCTCAGCCTCTATTCCGCTGGGAAATGAGTCTGAGGAGAAGGATGCTCCTGTAATCTCTTCTTCCTCGTAGGAGGAGAAGGCCAGATTAGCGGAGTGGACCCCCAAAGGTCTAACCTTACAACGGGGATCCCCCTTCACATGGTCAGTTGCTCCACAAGCAAAACAAGATCCAATGGGTCTGTTTACATAGGGAGGCTTATTGTAACCAGAGTTCTGTTTTGGAGGCGGACCTCCACTACCCTGTGAGTTCTCTTGTGTCTTACCCTTGTTTTTCTTTTTGTGGCCCTTTTGGGAAGAAGATTTAGCAGATTCCCCACCATCCATATCTTTGGACTTTTTCCCTTCCTCCTGTTTACCAGGATGAGTTTTGTCCTTATGGGACACTCGATGTGACACCCATAAGTCCGCTGCCATGGCCAGCTTCTTAGGATCTATCTCCTTCGAATCGTCCAAGTGCTGCTTAAGCTCCGGGGAAGAAGAAGCAAAAATGTGTTCCAGCATGACAAGATTTATCATGCCGGCGAAGGTAGAAACCTTATAGCCTTCGACCCAGCCAGTTAAGTTTTTCAAAGATTCAGTGACATAAGATACCCAAGTACCACCTTCCTTTTTCTTATACTCTCGAAAACGCTTTAAATATTGGGCCGGAGTCTTCCCAAACTTTAAAATGAGAGTCTGCTTCAACATTGCGAAATCAGCTCGCTCAGCCTTCGACATCTCCATAATGGCACTACAGCCAGAATGGGGCAGTCTACTGAGCAACCACGCAATCTTGTCAGCATTGTCAACTTTCTGAACTTCGCATGCATACTCAAACGTATTCAGCCAGTCCATAATGTCATTCCGTTCCTCATACACACTGAGCAGATCTTTTGGAAACCGTGGATGAGAGGAGGCCCCAGACCCATGTCCAGGACCCGTGGACCCATTTGCAACCTGAAGCTTGGCCAGTTCCAACTGGTGATCCCTGTCTTTTTGTTTTTCTGCCTGTTCGATTTTCAGTTTGGCTATGCTGAATTCAAGCTCCTGCTGCCTAAACCGCAGATCTTGCTTCTTGAATTCAAGCATAGCCTCCCCATCAGCACTGGCAGAGGAAACATTAGACATCTCGTCCTCCCTGTCCTCGTGGTCGCGGTGGACCAGTGCGGCGGCAGAACCGTCGGTTCTGCCAGTGAGAGCAGCCCCACCACCTTCCGCACTGTCCTCAGAAGTAATAGCGTCAAGCTGCGCTTCTTGCCACGCCACGATTCTCTGGATCATTTCTAATTTCGTGCCTTGAGAGGAAACACCTCTCTCCGCACACATCTTTTTCAGCGTTTCTGATTTGGAAGCATTTAAAGTTAACAACGTACTTGTTTCCATACTGTGTGATAGGACTATGGCCTTTTTAAAGTTATACTATAACAATTCACTACGTGTACTGGTTGGAATAACCTGAAATGCCTTAGTTCGAGCGCAACACTGGATACCTTCAGTCGTATCCCACCGCTGTAAACCAATTTGTTAAGACGGATTTCTGAACTCTGTCCTGGTGGCGCAGAAGTTCAGAAGGCCAACCTAATTACTTGGAACAGGGTAACCTCTGGACAAGCCAGACCAATCAAGGTAGCGATCGCGGCGGTCAAGACTAGGTCTCAAGAGGGGTGAGGGTGACTGAAAGCCCGCAATGAGCACACAAAGCAAGAGCGCTTACAAACTACTCCAAACAGGTGTTATATCAAAAATATAAACACATTTATTTTAAGGCCTTTAAAACAACGACCGCAGCGAGAAAATCACAATAACACAGTATTAAGCCAACACATACCAAATCAACACAATATATATACAAATACACAGTCGCAAGCGTTTAAAGCACGAAATATGTAGTCCACCTGAAAGGGAAGGAAAACAGGCAGTGCGATATTGCTTTAGACTTAGTTCGCCTTCATAGGCACCTAACTAGATGGAAGTCCGAGCCCTGCGAAGAGTGGAGCCTTGTGCTCAAAGTACCTGCACACGCTGGTGCCAACGGGCAAAAGGAGAAGCTCTTCGGAGGAAGTCAGGCAGTTCGGGTTAGTGCACAGCAGAAGAAGAACAGGGTCCGCAACTCAAGCGCAGCCTCCACAGCGGGCAGAAGCAGAGCGCGAGTACGGGCGAAAAGGGTGCTGTTTTACACAGCGGGGAAAAGCAATGGGTTACTGCAGGAGGGCGACCAGATCCTAGATATACTACTCACCGGTCCCCGAAGCAAGCAGTCCCAGGCTCCTCCACGTTTGTTTCAGCAGCTGGCAGGTTCAGAAGAGCAGGGAATGCTTTGTAGTCGTGTAGATCAAAAAGACGTCCCAATCGACGAAACCGGCACAGTTTGTTGCCGCAGCAGGACAACGGAGCGGCCGTGCGTATCTGAGTCAAAAGTACACTCCTCCCTTCAGACCTGGGAACGCCAAGGGCACGAAGCGTGGGAGAGTGACAAGGACTCGAGATACGGCACAACCTGGCGGCGGTTACAGAGCAAGACTCCCTTGTAAGCTGGTCAGTCAACTGGATGGCCCAGAGACGCTTCCGAAGGCTTACTTGGCAGGAGATGATGTAGATGCCGGGAATAGCTGTTCCTGCTATTCCAAAGGTCGAAGCACCAGTACAGGCCTTCTGGTTCGATCAAAGGAGGACAGTGGCTCTCAGGACGACAGCAGTGCAAAGGAGGATTCCTTCAGCGGGTCACCAGCGATTCCTCGGTCCAGCCTCTTGGTTGCAGGATACTTGGCTCCTGTATTCCTTCGTTCGTGAGAACTCAGGAGATCGACATGGTAGTGGTGTTTCTAGCCCCCTCTTATCCACGGTTCCCTTCGCGCCAAAACGGAGGGGAACCAATGGGAGATCCGCTCATCAAAACACATACCATACGTGGACCAATCACGGACCACGGAGGTCCCAGGCATTCACACCACCCTAGACTCTCTGGCACCCAGGATGTGTATTGGGACCAGACATCCCAGCCCACACCCTGGAGGCACACAAACGGCATGTAGAAGCCCGCGAAAGCAACCACGTTTCGCGGGAAAGTACATGCCCAAATAAGGAAGGCCCCGGGTCGCCTCGACCTGGGGAAGGTGAAGGGAGCAAGACGGTCAGTGGACAAGACAAAGGAGCCTCGTGGTCTGGCCATTTTGGGAGCCAGGCCACCATTTTGGGTTCAGTGCAAAAACGTGCTCAGAACGGCAAAAGGAGCTCAAATTATTCAATACGATCGCTGCCACCATTCCAGTCCCTGAATGACTTGCACCGATCAAATACCATCCTAAAAGAGTATCTAGGGCCTGTAGAAGGCTAGAGACCCAAGAGAGCTGTAACTTAGCTTACTGTGCCCTCTTGTGTCGTGTTGCACTAAAGCTGCGACACGATAGAAGAAACTACGGGAAACAACGTTCCCCGGTACTGACTGTCTTAAGGGCATGTCAGTTTCCCCGTAAGAAAGGAGCGAAAGCCCAGAGGAGTGCGGCAGAAGGCTGCACTTCTCTGGCAAAGTCAAGAACAAGGTTAAAAACAACAGCAAAAAGTTTAGGGGTTGCCACATGGAAGGAAAATTCCCTACAATTACGAAATCTTTCCTAACAGTTTGGAACGGGAAGGAGTTGGATATCCGATCTCATGTTATAGGAAGGGTCTCAGGTTTGGTATAAGCATTGAGATATCACATCTCTGCTATCGGAAGTGTCTCAGGATTGGAATGGGAAGGAATTGGATATCCCATCTCACGTTATAGGACGGGTCTCAGGATTGTTATTAGAATCATTGAGATATCATATTGCATGCTGTAGGAAGGGTCTAAGGATTGGAATGGGAAGGACTTGGGTATCACATCTCATGCTATAGGAAGGGTCTCAGGTTTGGTATAAGCATTGAGATATCAAATCTCATGCTATAGGAAGGGTCTCAGGATTGGAATGGAAGGAGTTGGATATCACATCTCATGTTATAGGAAGGATCTCAGGTTTGGTATTAGAAGCATTGAGACATCACATCTCATGCTATAGGAAGGGTCTCAGGATTGGAATGGGAAGGAGTTGGATATCACATCTCATGCTATAGGAAGGGTCTCAGGTTTGGTATAAGCATTGAGATATCACATCTCATGCTATAGGAAGGGTCTCAGGATTGGAATGGGAAGGAGTTGTATATGACATCTCATGCCGTAGGAAGGGTCTCAGGTTTGGTATAAGCATTGAGATATCACATCTCTGCTATCGGAAGGGTCTCAGGATTGGAATGGGAAGGAGTTGGATATCCCATCTCATGTTATAGGAAGAGTCTCAGGTTTGGTATTAGAAGCATTGAGATATCACATCTCATGCTATAGGAAGTTTCTCAGGATTGGAATGGGAAGGACTTGGATATCACATCTCATGCTATAGGGAGGGTCTCAAGTTTGATATTAGAAGCATTGAGATATCACATCTCATGCTATAGGAAGGGTCTCAGGATTGGAATGGGAAGGAGTTGGATATCACATCTCATGCTATAGGAAGGGTCTCAGGTTTGGTATAAGCAGTGAGATATCACATCTCATGCTATAGGAAGTGTCTCAGCATTGGAATGGGAAGGAGTTGGATATCACATCTCATGTTATAGGAAGGATCTCAGGTTTGGTATAAGCATTGAGATATCACATCTCTGCTATCGGAAGGGTCTCAGGATTAGAATGGTAAGGAGTTGGATATTCCCATCTCATGTTATAGGAAGGGTCTCAGGTTTGGTATTAGAAGCATTGAGATATCACATCTCATGCTATAGGAAGGGTCTCAGGGTTGGAATGGGAAGGACTTGGATATCACATCTCATGCTATAGGGAGGGTCTCAGGATTGGAATGGGAAGGACTTAGATATCACATATCATTTTTGTTGGTCTCAGTTTTGATATTAGAAGCATTGAGATATCACATCTCATGCTATCGGAAGTGTCTCAGTATTGGAATGGGAAGGAGCTGGATATCACATCTCATGCTAAAGGAAGGGTCTCAGGTTTGGAACGGGAAGGAGTTGGATATCACATCTCATGCTATAGGAAGGGTCTCAGGTTTGGTATAAGCTTTGAGATATCAAATCTCATGCTATAGGAAGGGTCTCAGGATTGGAATGGAAGGAGTTGGATATCACATCTCATGTTATAGGAAGGATCTCAGGTTTGGTATTAGAAGCATTGAGACATCACATCTCATGCTATAGGAAGCGTCTCAGGATTGGAATGGGAAGGAGTTGGATATCACATCTCATGCTATAGGAAGGGTCTCAGGTTTGGTATAAGCATTGAGATATCACATCTCATGCTATAGGAAGGGTCTAAGGATTGGAATGGGAAGGAGTTGTATATGACATCTCATGCCGTAGGAAGGGTCTCAGGTTTGTTATAAGCATTGAGATATCACATCTCACGCTATAGGAAGTGTCTCAGGATTGGAATGGGAAGGACTTGGATATCACTTCTCATGCTATACGGAGGGTCTCAAGTTTGATATTAGAAGCATTGAGATATCACATCTCATGCTATAGGAAGGGTCTCAGGATTGGAATGGGAAGGACTTAGATATCACATATCATTTTTGTTGGTCTCAGTTTTGATATTAGAAGCATTGAGATATCACATCTCATGCTATCGGAAGTGTCTCAGTATTGGAATGGGAAGGAGCTGGATATCACATCTCATGCTAAAGGAAGGGTCTCAGGTTTGGAACAGGAAGGAGTTGGATATCACATCTCATGTTATAGGAAGGGTCTCAGGTTTGGTATAAGCATTGAGATATCACATCTCTACTATCGGAAGTTTCTCAGGATTGGAATGGGAAGGAGTTGGATATCCCATCTCATGTTATAGGACGGGTCTCAGGTTTGTTATTAGACTCATTGAGATATCATATTGCATGCTGTAGGAAGGGTCTAAGGATTGGAATGGGAAGGACTTGGATATCACATCTCATGCTATAGATAGGCTCTCAGGTTTGGAAAGGGAAGGAGTTGGATATCACATTTCATGTTACAGGAAGGATCTCAGGTTTGGTATTAGAGGCATTGAGATATCACATTTCATGCTATAGGAAGGGTCTCAGGTTGGAATGGGAAGGAGTTGGATATCACATCTCATGTTATAGGAAGGCTCTCAGGTTTGGAAGGGGAAAGAGTTGGATATCACATTTCATGTTAGAGGTAGGATCTCAGGTTTGGTATTAGAGGCATTGAGATATCACATCTCATGCTATCAGAAGGGTCTCAGGATTGGAATGGGAAGGAGTTGGATATCACATCTCATGCTAAAGGGAGGGTCTCAGGTTTGGAAGGGGAAGGATTTGGATATCACATCTCATGTTATAGGAAGGATCTCAGGTTTGGTATTAGAAGCATTGAGATATCACATCTCATGCTATCGGAAGGATCTCAGGTTTGGTATTAGAAACATTGAGATATCACATCTCATGCTATCAGAAGGGTCTCAGGATTGGAATGGGAAGGAGTTGGATATCACATCTCATGCTAAAGGGAGGGTCTCAGGTTCGGAAGGGGAAGGATTTGGATATCACATCTCATGTTATCGGAAGGATCTCAGGTTTGGTATTAGAAGTATTGAGATATCACATCTCATGCTATCGGTAGGGTCTCAGGATTGGAATGGGAAGGAGTTGGATATCACATCTCATGCTAAAGGAAGGGTCTCAGGTTTGGTAGAAGCATTGAGATATCACATCTCATGCTATAGGAAGGGTCTTAGGATTGGAATGGGAAGGACTTAGATATCACATATCATGCTATAGGGAGGGTTTCAGTTTTGATATTAGAAGCATTGAGATATCACATCTCATGCTATCGGAAGTGTCTCAGGATTGGAATGGGAAGGAGCTGGATATCACATCTCATGCTAAAGGAAGGGTCTCAGGTTTGGAACGGGAAGGAGTTGGATATCCGATCTCATGTTATAGGAAGAGTCTCAGGTTTGGTATAAGCATTGAGATATCACATCTCTGCTACCGGAAGTGTCTCAGGATTGGAATGGGAAGGAATTGGATATCCCATCTCACGTTATAGGAC
The DNA here is from genome assembly GCF_040938575.1 of Ambystoma mexicanum. NCBI lineage: Eukaryota > Metazoa > Chordata > Amphibia > Caudata > Ambystomatidae > Ambystoma > Ambystoma mexicanum. The sequence goes on along the minus strand of NC_090932.1, from coordinate 568,381,066 downwards.
GGGTCTCAGGATTGTTATTAGAATCATTGAGATATCATATTGCATGCTGTAGGAAGGGTCTAAGGATTGGAATGGGAAGGACTTGGGTATCACATCTCATGCTATAGGAAGGGTCTCAGGTTTGGCATAAGCATTGAGATATCAAATCTCATTCTATAGGAAGGGTCTCAGGATTGGAATGGAAGGAGTTGGATATCACATCTCATGTTATAGGAAGGATCTCAGGTTTGGTATTAGAAGCATTGAGACATCACATCTCATGCTATAGGAAGGGTCTCAGGATTGGAATGGGAAGGAGTTGGATATCACATCTCATGCTATAGGAAGGGTCTCAGGATTGGAATGGGAAGGAGTTGTATATGACATCTCATGCCGTAGGAAGGGTCTCAGGTTTGGTATAAGCATTGAGATATCACATCTCTGCTATCGGAAGGGTCTCAGGATTGGAATGGGAAGGAGTTGGATATCCCATCTCATGTTATAGGAAGAGTCTCAGGTTTGGTATTAGAAGCATTGAGATATCACATCTCATGCTATAGGAAGTGTCTCAGGATTGGAATGGGAAGGACTTGGATATCACATCTCATGCTATAGGGAGGGTCTCAAGTTTGATATAAGAAGCATTGAGATATCACATCTCATGCTATAGGAAGGGTCTCAGGATTGGAATGGGAAGGAGTTGGATATCACATCTCATGCTATAGGAAGGGTCTCAGGTTTGGTATAAGCAGTGAGATATCACATCTCATGCTATAGGAAGTGTCTCAGTATTGGAATGGGAAGGAGTTGGATATCACATCTCATGTTATAGGAAGGATCTCAGGTTTGGTATAAGCATTGAGATATCACATCTCTGCTATCGGAAGGGACTCAGGATTGGAATGGTAAGGAGTTGGATATTCCCATCTCATGTTATAGGAAGGGTCTCAGGTTTGGTATTAGAAGCATTGAGATATCACATCTCATGCTATAGGAAGGGTCTCAGGATTGGAATGGGAAGGACTTGGATATCACATCTCATGCTATAGGGAGGGTCTCAAGTTTGATATTAGAAGCATTGAGATATCACATCTCATGCTATAGGAAGGGTCTCAGGATTGGAATGGGAAGGAGTTGGATATCACATCTCATGCTATAGGAAGGGTCTCAGGTTTGGTATAAGCAGTGAGATATCACATCTCATGCTATAGGAAGTGTCTCAGCATTGGAATGGGAAGGAGTTGGATATCACATCTCATGTTATAGGAAGGATCTCAGGTTTGGTATAAGCATTGAGATATCACATCTCTGCTATCGGAAGGGTCTCAGGATTAGAATGGTAAGGAGTTGGATATTCCCATCTCATGTTATAGGAAGGGTCTCAGGTTTGGTATTAGAAGCATTGAGATATCACATCTCATGCTATAGGAAGGGTGTCAGGATTGGAATGGGAAGGACTTGGATATCACATCTCATGCTATAGGGAGGGTCTCAGGATTGGAATGGGAAGGACTTAGATATCACATATCATTTTTGTTGGTCTCAGTTTTGATATTAGAAGCATTGAGATATCACATCTCATGCTATCGGAAGTGTCTCAGTATTGGAATGGGAAGGAGCTGGATATCACATCTCATGCTAAAGGAAGGGTCTCAGGTTTGGAACGGGAAGGAGTTGGATATCACATCTCATGCTATAGGAAGGGTCTCAGGTTTGGTATAAGCATTGAGATATCAAATCTCATGCTATAGGAAGGGTCTCAGGATTGGAATGGAAGGAGTTGGATATCACATCTCATGTTATAGGAAGGATCTCAGGTTTGGTATTAGAAGCATTGAGACATCACATCTCATGCTATAGGAAGCGTCTCAGGATTGGAATGGGAAGGAGTTGGATATCACATCTCATGCTATAGGAAGGGTCTCAGGTTTGGTATAAGCATTGAGATATCACATCTCATGCTATAGGAAGGGTCTAAGGATTGGAATGGGAAGGAGTTGTATATGACATCTCATGCCGTAGGAAGGGTCTCAGGTTTGTTATAAGCATTGAGATATCACACCTCATGCTATAGGAAGTGTCTCAGGATTGGAATGGGAAGGACTTGGATATCACTTCTCATGCTATACGGAGGGTCTCAAGTTTGATATTAGAAGCATTGAGATATCACATCTCATGCTATAGGAAGGGTCTCAGGATTGGAATGGGAAGGACTTAGATATCACATATCATTTTTGTTGGTCTCAGTTTTGATATTAGAAGCATTGAGATATCACATCTCATGCTATCGGAAGTGTCTCAGTATTGGAATGGGAAGGAACTGGATATCACATCTCATGCTAAAGGAAGGGTCTCAGGTTTGGAACAGGAAGGAGTTGGATATCACATCTCATGTTATAGGAAGGGTCTCAGGTTTGGTATAAGCATTGAGATATCACATCTCTACTATCGGAAGTTTCTCAGGATTGGAATGGGAAGGAGTTGGATATCCCATCTCATGTTATAGGACGGGTCTCAGGTTTGTTATTAGACTCATTGAGATATCATATTGCATGCTGTAGGAAGGGTCTAAGGATTGGAATGGGAAGGACTTGGATATCACATCTCATGCTATAGATAGGCTCTCAGGTTTGGAAAGGGAAGGAGTTGGATATCACATTTCATGTTACAGGAAGGATCTCAGGTTTGGTATTAGAGGCATTGAGATATCACATTTCATGCTATAGGAAGGGTCTCAGGTTGGAATGGGAAGGAGTTGAATATCACATCTCATGTTATAGGAAGGCTCTCAGGTTTGGAAGGGGAAAGAGTTGGATATCACATTTCATGTTAGAGGTAGGATCTCAGGTTTGGTATTAGAGGCATTGAGATATCACATCTCATGCTATCAGAAGGGTCTCAGGATTGGAATGGGAAGGAGTTGGATATCACATCTCATGCTAAAGGGAGGGTCTCAGGTTTGGAAGGGGAAGGATTTGGATATCACATCTCATGTTATAGGAAGGATCTCAGGTTTGGTATTAGAAGCATTGAGATATCACATCTCATGCTATCGGAAGGATCTCAGGTTTGGTATTAGAAACATTGAGATATCACATCTCATGCTATCAGAAGGGTCTCAGGATTGGAATGGGAAGGAGTTGGATATCACATCTCATGCTAAAGGGAGGGTCTCAGGTTCGGAAGGGGAAGGATTTGGATATCACATCTCATGTTATCGGAAGGATCTCAGGTTTGGTATTAGAAGTATTGAGATATCACATCTCATGCTATCGGAAGGGTCTCAGGATTGGAATGGGAAGGAGTTGGATATCACATCTCATGCTAAAGGAAGGGTCTCAGGTTTGGTAGAAGCAGTGAGATATCACATCTCATGCTATAGGAAGGGTCTTAGGATTGGAATGGGAAGGACTTAGATATCACATATCATGCTATAGGGAGGGTTTCAGTTTTGATATTAGAAGCATTGAGATATCACATCTCATGCTATCGGAAGTGTCTCAGGATTGGAATGGGAAGGAGCTGGATATCACATCTCATGCTAAAGGAAGGGTCTCAGGTTTGGAACGGGAAGGAGTTGGATATCCGATCTCATGTTATAGGAAGGGTCTCAGGTTTGGTATAAGCATTGAGATATCACATCTCTGCTACCGGAAGTGTCTCAGGATTGGAATGGGAAGGAATTGGATATCCCATCTCACGTTATAGGACGGGTCTCAGGATTGTTATTAGAATCATTGAGATATCATATTGCATGCTGTAGGAAGGGTCTAAGGATTGGAATGGGAAGGACTTGGGTATCACATCTCATGCTATAGGAAGGGTCTCAGGTTTGGCATAAGCATTGAGATATCAAATCTCATTCTATAGGAAGGGTCTCAGGATTGGAATGGAAGGAGTTGGATATCACATCTCATGTTATAGGAAGGATCTCAGGTTTGGTATTAGAAGCATTGAGACATCACATCTCATGCTATAGGAAGGGTCTCAGGATTGGAATGGGAAGGAGTTGGATATCACATCTCATGCTATAGGAAGGGTCTCAGGATTGGAATGGGAAGGAGTTGTATATGACATCTCATGCCGTAGGTAGGGTCTCAGGTTTGGTATAAGCATTGAGATATCACATCTCTGCTATCGGAAGGGTCTCAGGATTGGAATGGGAAGGAGTTGGATATCCCATCTCATGTTATAGGAAGAGTCTCAGGTTTGGTATTAGAAGCATTGAGATATCACATCTCATGCTATAGGAAGTGTCTCAGGATTGGAATGGGAAGGACTTGGATATCACATCTCATGCTATAGGGAGGGTCTCAAGTTTGATATAAGAAGCATTGAGATATCACATCTCATGCTATAGGAAGGGTCTCAGGATTGGAATGGGAAGGAGTTGGATATCACATCTCATGCTATAGGAAGGGTCTCAGGTTTGGTATAAGCAGTGAGATATCACATCTCATGCTATAGGAAGTGTCTCAGTATTGGAATGGGAAGGAGTTGGATATCACATCTCATGTTATAGGAAGGATCTCAGGTTTGGTATAAGCATTGAGATATCACATCTCTGCTATCGGAAGGGACTCAGGATTGGAATGGTAAGGAGTTGGATATTCCCATCTCATGTTATAGGAAGGGTCTCAGGTTTGGTATTAGAAGCATTGAGATATCACATCTCATGCTATAGGAAGGGTCTCAGGATTGGAATGGGAAGGACTTGGATATCACATCTCATGCTATAGGGAGGGTCTCAAGTTTGATATTAGAAGCATTGAGATATCACATCTCATGATATCGGAAGGGTCTCAGGATTGGAATAGGAAGGAGTTGGATATCACATCTCATGATAAAGGAAGGGTCTAAGGTTTGGAAGGGGAAGGATTTGGATATCACATCTCATGTTATAGGACGGGTCTCAGGTTTGGTATTAGAAGCATTGAGATATCAAGTCTCATGGTATAGGAAGGGTCTCAGAATTGGAATGGGAAGGAGTTGGATATCACATCTCAAGCTATAGGAAGGGTCTCAGGATTGGAATGGGAAGGAGTTTGATATCACATCTCATGCCATAGTATGGGTCTCAGGTTTGGTAGAAACATTGGGATATCACATCTCATGCTATCGGAAGGGTATCAGGATTGGATTTGGAAGGAGTTGGATATCCCATCTCATGCTATAGGAAGGGTCTCAGGTTGGAATGGGAAGGAGTTGGATATCACATCTCATGTTATAGGAAGGGTCTCAGGATTGGAATGGGAAGGACTTGGATATCACATCTCATGCTATAGGAAGGCTCTCAGGTTTGGAAGGGGAGAGAGTTGGATATCACATTTCATGTTAGAGGTAGGATCTCAGGTTTGGTATTAGAGGCATTGAGATATCACATCTCATGCTATCAGAAGGGTCTCAGGATTGGAATGGGAAGGAGTTGGATATCACATCTCATGCTAAAGGGAGGGTCTCAGGTTTGGAAGGGGAGAGAGTTGGATATCACATCTCATGTTATAGGAAGGATCTCAGGTTTGGTATCAGAAGCATTGAGATATCACATCTCATGCTATCAGAAGGGTCTCAGGATTGGAATGGGAAGGATTTGGATATCACATCTTGTTAGGAAAGATTTCGTAATTGTAGGTAATTTTCCTTCCATGTGGCAACCCCTAAACTTTTTGCTGTTGTTTTTCACCTTGTTCTTGACTTTGCCAGAGAAGTGCAGCCTTCTGCCGCACTCCTCTGGGCTTTCGCTCCTTTCTTACGGGGAAACTGACATGCCCTTAAGACAGTCAGTACCGGGGAACGCTGTTTCCCGTAGTTTCTTTTATCATGTTGCGGCTTTAGTGCAACATGACACAAGAGGGCACTGTAAGCTAAGTTACAGCTCTCTTGGGTCTCTAGCCTTCTACAGGCCCTAGATACTCGTTTAGGATTGTATTTGATCGGTGCAAGTGATTCAGGGACGGGAATGGTGGCAGCGATCGTTTCTTTGTATTTTGAGCTCCTTTTGGCGTTCTAAGCGCGTTTTCTGCGCTTAACCCAAAATGGTGGCCTGGCTCCCAAAATGGCCAGACCACGAGGCTCCTTTGTCCTGTCCGCTGACCGTCTTGCTCCCTTCAACTTCCCCAGGTCGAGCCGACCCGGGGCCTTCCTTATTTGGGCATGTACTTTCCCGCGAAACACAGATGCTTTCGCGGGCTTCTACATGTCTTGTGTGTGCCTCCAGGGTGTGGGCTGGGATGTCTGGTCCCAATACACATCCTGGGTGCCAGAGAGTCTAGGGTAGTGTGAATGCCTGGGACCACCGTGGTCCGTGATTGGTCACGAATGGTGTGAGTGTTGATGAGCGGATCTCCCATTGGGTCCCCTCTGTTTTGGCGCGAAGGGAACCGTGGATAAGAGGGGGCTGGAAACACCACTACCATGTCGATCTCCTGAGTTCTCACGAACGAAGGAATACAGGAGCCAAGTATCCTGCAACCAAGAGGCTGGACCGAGGAATCGCTGGTGACCCGCTGAAGGACTCCTCCTCTGCACTGCTGTCGCCTTGTGAAACCCTTTTCACCTTTGATCGAACCAGAAGGCCTGTACTGGTACTTCGACCCTTGGAATAGCGGGAACAGCTATTCTCGGCATCTTCACCATCTCCTGCCAGTAAGCCTTCGGAAGCGTCTCTGGGCCATCCAGTTGACTGACCAGCTTACCCGGGAGCCTTGCTCTGTAACCGCCTCCAGGTTGTGTAGTATTTCGAGTCCTTGTCACTCTCACACGCTTCGTACACTTGGCGTTCCCAGGTCGGAAGTGAGTAGTGTACATTTGGCTCAGATACACACGGCCGCTCCGTTGCCCTGCTGTGGTGACAAAACTGTGCAGGTTTCTTTGATTGGGACGTCTTTTTACTCAACACGACGACGAGGCGTTCCCTGCTCTTCTGAACCTGCCAGCTGCTGAAACTGACGCGGAGAAGCCTGGGTCTGCTTGCATCGGGGACCGGTGAGTAGTATAGCTAGGATCTGGTCGCCCTCCTGCAGGAGCCCATTGCTTTTCCCCGCTGTGTAAAACAGCACCCGTTTGTCCGTACTCGCGCTCTGCTTCTGCCCACTGTGGAGGCTGCGCTTGAGTCGCGGAACTTGTTCTTCTTCTGTATGCACTAAACTGAACTGCCTGACTTCCTTCGAAGAGCTTCTCCTTTTGCCCGTTGGCACCAGCGCGTGCAGGTACTTTGAGCACAAGGCTCCACTCTTCGCAGGGCTCGGACTTCCATCTAGTTAGGTGTCTCTGAAGGCGAACTGAGTCTAAAGCATTGTATCGCACTGCCTGTTTTCCTTCCCTTTCAGGTGGACTACACATTTCGTGCATATAACGCTTGCGACTGTCGTATTTGTATATATATTGTGTTGATATGGTATGTGTTGGTTTAATATTGTGATATTGTGATTTTCTCGCTACGGTCATTGTTTTAAAGGCCTTAAAATAAACGTGTATATATTTTTTATATAACACCTGTTTGGAGTAGTTTGTAAGTGATCTTGTTTTGTGTGCTCATTGCGGGCTTTCAGTCACCCTCACCCCTCTTGAGACCTAGTCTTGACCGCCGCGATCGCTACCTTGATTGGTCTGGCTCGTCCAGAGGTTACCCTGTTCCAAGTAATTAGGTTGGCCTTCTGAACTTCTGCGCCACCAGGACAGAGTTCAGAAATCCGTCTTAACACATCTCATGTTATAGGACGGGTCTCAGGTTTGTTATTAGAATCATTGAGATATCATATTGCATGCTGTAGGAAGGGCCTAAGGATTGGAATGGGAAGGACTTGGATATCACATCTCATGCTATAGATAGGCTCTCAGGTTTGGAAAGGGAAGGAGTTGGATATCACATTTCATGTTAGAGGAAGGATCTCAGGTTTGGTATTAGAGGCATTGAGATATCACATCTCATGCTATAGGAAGGGTCTCAGGTTGGAATGGGAAGGAGTTGGATATCACATCTCATGTTATAGGAAGGCTCTCAGGTTTGGAAGGGGAAAGAGTTGGATATCACATTTCATGTTAGAGGTAGGATCTCAGGTTTGGTATTAGAGGCATTGAGATATCACATCTCATGCTATCAGAAGGGTCTCAGGATTGGAATGGGAAGGAGTTGGATATCACATCTCATGCTAAAGGGAGAGTCTCAGGTTTGGAAGGGGAAGGATTTGGATATCACATCTCATGTTATCGGAAGGATCTCAGGTTTGGTATTAGAAGTATTGAGATATCACATCTCATGCTATCAGAAGGGTCTCAGGATTGGAATGGGAAGGAGTTGGATATCACATCTCATGTTATAGGAAGGATCTCAGGTTTGGTATTAGAAGCATTGAGATATCACATCTCATGCTATCGGAAGGATCTCAGGTTTGGTATTAGAAACATTGAGATATCACATCTCATGCTATCAGAAGGGTCTCAGGATTGGAATGGGAAGGATTTGGATATCACATCTCATGTTATAGGAAGAGTCTCAGGTTTGGTATTAGAAGCATTGAGATATCACATCTCATGCTATAGGAAGTTTCTCAGGATTGGAATGGGAAGGACTTGGATATCACATCTCATGCTATAGGGAGGGTCTCAAGTTTGATATTAGAAGCATTGAGATATCACATCTCATGCTATAGGAAGGGTCTCAGGATTGGAATGGGAAGGAGTTGGATATCACATCTCATGCTATAGGAAGGGTCTCAGGTTTGGTATAAGCAGTGAGATATCACATCTCATGCTATAGGAAGTGTCTCAGCATTGGAATGGGAAGGAGTTGGATATCACATCTCATGTTATAGGAAGGATCTCAGGTTTGGTATAAGCATTGAGATATCACATCTCTGCTATCGGAAGGGTCTCAGGATTAGAATGGTAAGGAGTTGGATATTCCCATCTCATGTTATAGGAAGGGTCTCAGGTTTGGTATTAGAAGCATTGAGATATCACATCTCATGCTATAGGAAGGGTCTCAGGATTGGAATGGGAAGGACTTGGATATCACATCTCATGCTATAGGGAGGGTCTCAGGATTGGAATGGGAAGGACTTAGATATCACATATCATTTTTGTTGGTCTCAGTTTTGATATTAGAAGCATTGAGATATCACATCTCATGCTATCGGAAGTGTCTCAGTATTGGAATGGGAAGGAGCTGGATATCACATCTCATGCTAAAGGAAGGGTCTCAGGTTTGGAACGGGAAGGAGTTGGATATCACATCTCATGCTATAGGAAGGGTCTCAGGTTTGGTATAAGCATTGAGATATCAAATCTCATGCTATAGGAAGGGTCTCAGGATTGGAATGGAAGGAGTTGGATATCACATCTCATGTTATAGGAAGGATCTCAGGTTTGGTATTAGAAGCATTGAGACATCACATCTCATGCTATAGGAAGCGTCTCAGGATTGGAATGGGAAGTAGTTGGATATCACATCTCATGCTATAGGAAGGGTCTCAGGTTTGGTATAAGCATTGAGATATCACATCTCATGCTATAGGAAGGGTCTAAGGATTGGAATGGGAAGGAGTTGTATATGACATCTCATGCCGTAGGAAGGGTCTCAGGTTTGTTATAAGCATTGAGATATCACATCTCATGCTATAGGAAGTGTCTCAGGATTGGAATGGGAAGGACTTGGATATCACTTCTCATGCTATACGGAGGGTCTCAAGTTTGATATTAGAAGCATTGAGATATCACATCTCATGCTATAGGAAGGGTCTCTGGATTGGAATGGGAAGGACTTAGATATCACATATCATTTTTGTTGGTCTCAGTTTTGATATTAGAAGCATTGAGATATCACATCTCATGCTATCGGAAGTGTCTCAGTATTGGAATGGGAAGGAGCTGGATATCACATCTCATGCTAAAGGAAGGGTCTCAGGTTTGGAACAGGAAGGAGTTGGATATCACATCTCATGTTATAGGAAGGGTCTCAGGTTTGGTATAAGCATTGAGATATCACATCTCTACTATCGGAAGTTTCTCAGGATTGGAATGGGAAGGAGTTGGATATCCCATCTCATGTTATAGGACGGGTCTCAGGTTTGTTATTAGACTCATTGAGATATCATATTGCATGCTGTAGGAAGGGTCTAAGGATTGGAATGGGAAGGACTTGGATATCACATCTCATGCTATAGATAGGCTCTCAGGTTTGGAAAGGGAAGGAGTTGGATATCACATTTCATGTTACAGGAAGGATCTCAGGTTTGGTATTAGAGGCATTGAGATATCACATTTCATGCTATAGGAAGGGTCTCAGGTTGGAATGGGAAGGAGTTGGATATCACATCTCATGTTATAGGAAGGCTCTCAGGTTTGGAAGGGGAAAGAGTTGGATATCACATTTCATGTTAGAGGTAGGATCTCAGGTTTGGTATTAGAGGCATTGAGATATCACATCTCATGCTATCAGAAGGGTCTCAGGATTGGAATGGGAAGGAGTTGGATATCACATCTCATGCTAAAGGGAGGGTCTCAGGTTTGGAAGGGGAAGGATTTGGATATCACATCTCATGTTATAGGAAGGATCTCAGGTTTGGTATTAGAAGCATTGAGATATCACATCTCATGCTATCGGAAGGATCTCAGGTTTGGTATTAGAAACATTGAGATATCACATCTCATGCTATCAGAAGGGTCTCAGGATTGGAATGGGAAGGAGTTGGATATCACATCTCATGCTAAAGGGAGGGTCTCAGGTTCGGAAGGGGAAGGATTTGGATATCACATCTCATGTTATCGGAAGGATCTCAGGTTTGGTATTAGAAGTATTGAGATATCACATCTCATGCTATCGGAAGGGTCTCAGGATTGGAATGGGAAGGAGTTGGATATCACATCTCATGCTAAAGGAAGGGTCTCAGGTTTGGTAGAAGCATTGAGATATCACATCTCATGCTATAGGAAGGGTCTTAGGATTGGAATGGGAAGGACTTAGATATCACATATCATGCTATAGGGAGGGTTTCAGTTTTGATATTAGAAGCATTGAGATATCACATCTCATGCTATCGGAAGTGTCTCAGGATTGGAATGGGAAGGAGCTGGATATCACATCTCATGCTAAAGGAAGGGTCTCAGGTTTGGAACGGGAAGGAGTTGGATATCCGATCTCATGTTATAGGAAGGGTCTCAGGTTTGGTATAAGCATTGAGATATCACATCTCTGCTACCGGAAGTGTCTCAGGATTGGAATGGGAAGGAATTGGATATCCCATCTCACGTTATAGGACGGGTCTCAGGATTGTTATTAGAATCATTGAGATATCATATTGCATGCTGTAGGAAGGGTCTAAGGATTGGAATGGGAAGGACTTGGGGATCACATCTCATGCTATAGGAAGGGTCTCAGGTTTGGCATAAGCATTGAGATATCAAATCTCATTCTATAGGAAGGGTCTCAGGATTGGAATGGAAGGAGTTGGATATCACATCTCATGTTATAGGAAGGATCTCAGGTTTGGTATTAGAAGCATTGAGACATCACATCTCATGCTATAGGAAGGGTCTCAGGATTGGAATGGGAAGGAGTTGGATATCACATCTCATGCTATAGGAAGGGTCTCAGGATTGGAATGGGAAGGAGTTGTATATGACATCTCATGCCGTAGGAAGGGTCTCAGGTTTGGTATAAGCATTGAGATATCACATCTCTGCTATCGGAAGGGTCTCAGGATTGGAATGGGAAGGAGTTGGATATCCCATCTCATGTTATAGGAAGAGTCTCAGGTTTGGTATTAGAAGCATTGAGATATCACATCTCATGCTATAGGAAGTGTCTCAGGATTGGAATGGGAAGGACTTGGATATCACATCTCATGCTATAGGGAGGGTCTCAAGTTTGATATAAGAAGCATTGAGATATCACATCTCATGCTATAGGAAGGGTCTCAGGATTGGAATGGGAAGGAGTTGGATATCACATCTCATGCTATAGGAAGGGTCGCAGGTTTGGTATAAGCAGTGAGATATCACATCTCATGCTATAGGAAGTGTCTCAGTATTGGAATGGGAAGGAGTTGGATATCACATCTCATGTTATAGGAAGGATCTCAGGTTTGGTATAAGCATTGAGATATCACATCTCTGCTATCGGAAGGGACTCAGGATTGGAATGGTAAGGAGTTGGATATTCCCATCTCATGTTATAGGAAGGGTCTCAGGTTTGGTATTAGAAGCATTGAGATATCACATCTCATGCTATAGGAAGGGTCTCAGGATTGGAATGGGAAGGACTTGGATATCACATCTCATGCTATAGGGAGGGTCTCAAGTTTGATATTAGAAGCATTGAGATATCACATCTCATGCTATAGGAAGGGTCTCAGGATTGGAATGGGAAGGAGTTGGATATCACATCTCATGCTATAGGAAGGGTCTCAGGTTTTTTATAAGCAGTGAGATATCACATCTCATGCTATAGGAAGTGTCTCAGCATTGGAATGGGAAGGAGTTGGATATCACATCTCATGTTATAGGAAGGATCTCAGGTTTGGTATAAGCATTGAGATATCACATCTCTGCTATCGGAAGGGTCTCAGGATTAGAATGGTAAGGAGTTGGATATTCCCATCTCATGTTATAGGAAGGGTCTCAGGTTTGGTATTAGAAGCATTGAGATATCACATCTCATGCTATAGGAAGGGTGTCAGGATTGGAATGGGAAGGACTTGGATATCACATCTCATGCTATAGGGAGGGTCTCAGGATTGGAATGGGAAGGACTTAGATATCACATATCATTTTTCTTGGTCTCAGTTTTGATATTAGAAGCATTGAGATATCACATCTCATGCTATCGGAAGTGTCTCAGTATTGGAATGGGAAGGAGCTGGATATCACATCTCATGCTAAAGGAAGGGTCTCAGGTTTGGAACGGGAAGGAGTTGGATATCACATCTCATGCTATAGGAAGGGTCTCAGGTTTGGTATAAGCATTGAGATATCAAATCTCATGCTATAGGAAGGGTCTCAGGATTGGAATGGAATGAGTTGGATATCACATCTCATGTTATAGGAAGGATCTCAGGTTTGGTATTAGAAGCATTGAGACATCACATCTCATGCTATAGGAAGCGTCTCAGGATTGGAATGGGAAGGAGTTGGATATCACATCTCATGCTATAGGAAGGGTCTCAGGTTTGGTATAAGCATTGAGATATCACATCTCATGCTATAGGAAGGGTCTAAGGATTGGAATGGGAAGGAGTTGTATATGACATCTCATGCCGTAGGAAGGGTCTCAGGTTTGTTATAAGCATTGAGATATCACACCTCATGCTATAGGAAGTGTCTCAGGATTGGAATGGGAAGGACTTGGATATCACTTCTCATGCTATACGGAGGGTCTCAAGTTTGATATTAGAAGCATTGAGATATCACATCTCATGCTATAGGAAGGGTCTCAGGATTGGAATGGGAAGGACTTAGATATCACATATCATTTTTGTTGGTCTCAGTTTTGATATTAGAAGCATTGAGATATCACATCTCATGCTATCGGAAGTGTCTCAGTATTGGAATGGGAAGGAGCTGGATATCACATCTCATGCTAAAGGAAGGGTCTCAGGTTTGGAACAGGAAGGAGTTGGATATCACATCTCATGTTATAGGAAGGGTCTCAGGTTTGGTATAAGCATTGAGATATCACATCTCTACTATCGGAAGTTTCTCAGGATTGGAATGGGAAGGAGTTGGATATCCCATCTCATGTTATAGGACGGGTCTCAGGTTTGTTATTAGACTCATTGAGATATCATATTGCATGCTGTAGGAAGGGTCTAAGGATTGGAATGGGAAGGACTTGGATATCACATCTCATGCTATAGATAGGCTCTCAGGTTTGGAAAGGGAAGGAGTTGGATATCACATTTCATGTTACAGGAAGGATCTCAGGTTTGGTATTAGAGGCATTGAGATATCACATTTCATGCTATAGGAAGGGTCTCAGGTTGGAATGGGAAGGAGTTGGATATCACATCTCATGTTATAGGAAGGCTCTCAGGTTTGGAAGGGGAAAGAGTTGGATATCACATTTCATGTTAGAGGTAGGATCTCAGGTTTGGTATTAGAGGCATTGAGATATCACATCTCATGCTATCAGAAGGGTCTCAGGATTGGAATGGGAAGGAGTTGGATATCACATCTCATGCTAAAGGGAGGGTCTCAGGTTTGGAAGGGGAAGGATTTGGATATCACATCTCATGTTATAGGAAGGATCTCAGGTTTGGTATTAGAAGCATTGAGATATCACATCTCATGCTATCGGAAGGATCTCAGGTTTGGTATTAGAAACATTGAGATATCACATCTCATGCTATCAGAAGGGTCTCAGGATTGGAATGGGAAGGAGTTGGATATCACATCTCATGCTAAAGGGAGGGTCTCAGGTTCGGAAGGGGAAGGATTTGGATATCACATCTCATGTTATCGGAAGGATCTCAGGTTTGGTATTAGAAGTATTGAGATATCACATCTCATGCTATCGGAAGGGTCTCAGGATTGGAATGGGAAGGAGTTGGATATCACATCTCATGCTAAAGGAAGGGTCTCAGGTTTGGTAGAAGCATTGAGATATCACATCTCATGCTATAGGAAGGGTCTTAGGATTGGAATGGGAAGGACTTAGATATCACATATCATGCTATAGGGAGGGTTTCAGTTTTGATATTAGAAGCATTGAGATATCACATCTCATGCTATCGGAAGTGTCTCAGGATTGGAATGGGAAGGAGCTGGATATCACATCTCATGCTAAAGGAAGGGTCTCAGGTTTGGAACGGGAAGGAGTTGGATATCCGATCTCATGTTATAGGAAGGGTCTCAGGTTTGGTATAAGCATTGAGATATCACATCTCTGCTACCGGAAGTGTCTCAGGATTGGAATGGGAAGGAATTGGATATCCCATCTCATGCTATAGGAAGGGTCTCAGGTTTGGCATAAGCATTGAGATATCAAATCTCATTCTATAGGAAGGGTCTCAGGATTGGAATGGAAGGAGTTGGATATCACATCTCATGTTATAGGAAGGATCTCAGGTTTGGTATTAGAAGCATTGAGACATCACATCTCATGCTATAGGAAGGGTCTCAGTATTGGAATGGGAAGGAGTTGGATATCACATCTCATGCTATAGGAAGGGTCTCAGGATTGGAATGGGAAGGAGTTGTATATGACATCTCATGCCGTAGGAAGGGTCTCAGGTTTGGTATAAGCATTGAGATATCACATCTCTGCTATCGGAAGGGTCTCAGGATTGGAATGGGAAGGAGTTGGATATCCCATCTCATGTTATAGGAAGAGTCTCAGGTTTGGTATTAGAAGCATTGAGATATCACATCTCATGCTATAGGAAGTGTCTCAGGATTGGAATGGGAAGGACTTGGATATCACATCTCATGCTATAGGGAGGGTCTCAAGTTTGATATAAGAAGCATTGAGATATCACATCTCATGCTATAGGAAGGGTCTCAGGATTGGAATGGGAAGGAGTTGGATATCACATCTCATGCTATAGGAAGGGTCTCAGGTTTGGTATAAGCAGTGAGATATCACATCTCATGCTATAGGAAGTGTCTCAGTATTGGAATGGGAAGGAGTTGGATATCACATCTCATGTTATAGGAAGGATCTCAGGTTTGGTATAAGCATTGAGATATCACATCTCTGCTATCGGAAGGGACTCAGGATTGGAATGGTAAGGAGTTGGATATTCCCATCTCATGTTATAGGAAGGGTCTCAGGTTTGGTATTAGAAGCATTGAGATATCACATCTCATGCTATAGGAAGGGTCTCAGGATTGGAATGGGAAGGACTTGGATATCACATCTCATGCTATAGGGAGGGTCTCAAGTTTGATATTAGAAGCATTGAGATATCACATCTCATGCTATAGGAAGGGTCTCAGGATTGGAATGGGAAGGAGTTGGATATCACATCTCATGCTATAGGAAGGGTCTCGGGTTTGGTATAAGCAGTGAGATATCACATCTCATGCTATAGGAAGTGTCTCAGCATTGGAATGGGAAGGAGTTGGATATCACATCTCATGTTATAGGAAGGATCTCAGGTTTGGTATAAGCATTGAGATATCACATCTCTGCTATCGGAAGGGTCTCAGGATTAGAATGGTAAGGAGTTGGATATTCCCATCTCATGTTATAGGAAGGGTCTCAGGTTTGGTATTAGAAGCATTGAGATATCACATCTCATGCTATAGGAAGGGTGTCAGGATTGGAATGGGAAGGACTTGGATATCACATCTCATGCTATAGGGAGGGTCTCAGGATTGGAATGGGAAGGACTTAGATATCACATATCATTTTTGTTGGTCTCAGTTTTGATATTAGAAGCATTGAGATATCACATCTCATGCTATCGGAAGTGTCTCAGTATTGGAATGGGAAGGAGCTGGATATCACATCTCATGCTAAAGGAAGGGTCTCAGGTTTGGAACGGGAAGGAGTTGGATATCACATCTCATGCTATAGGAAGGGTCTCAGGTTTGGTATAAGCATTGAGATATCAAATCTCATGCTATAGGAAGGGTCTCAGGATTGGAATGGAATGAGTTGGATATCACATCTCATGTTATAGGAAGGATCTCAGGTTTGGTATTAGAAGCATTGAGACATCACATCTCATGCTATAGGAAGCGTCTCAGGATTGGAATGGGAAGGAGTTGGATATCACATCTCATGCTATAGGAAGGGTCTCAGGTTTGGTATAAGCATTGAGATATCACATCTCATGCTATAGGAAGGGTCTAAGGATTGGAATGGGAAGGAGTTGTATATGACATCTCATGCCGTAGGAAGGGTCTCAGGTTTGTTATAAGCATTGAGATATCACACCTCATGCTATAGGAAGTGTCTCAGGATTGGAATGGGAAGGACTTGGATATCACTTCTCATGCTATACGGAGGGTCTCAAGTTTGATATTAGAAGCATTGAGATATCACATCTCATGCTATAGGAAGGGTCTCAGGATTGGAATGGGAAGGACTTAGATATCACATATCATTTTTGTTGGTCTCAGTTTTGATATTAGAAGCATTGAGATATCACATCTCATGCTATCGGAAGTGTCTCAGTATTGGAATGGGAAGGAGCTGGATATCACATCTCATGCTAAAGGAAGGGTCTCAGGTTTGGAACAGGAAGGAGTTGGATATCACATCTCATGTTATAGGAAGGGTCTCAGGTTTGGTATAAGCATTGAGATATCACATCTCTACTATCGGAAGTTTCTCAGGATTGGAATGGGAAGGAGTTGGATATCCCATCTCATGTTATAGGACGGGTCTCAGGTTTGTTATTAGACTCATTGAGATATCATATTGCATGCTGTAGGAAGGGTCTAAGGATTGGAATGGGAAGGACTTGGATATCACATCTCATGCTATAGATAGGCTCTCAGGTTTGGAAAGGGAAGGAGTTGGATATCACATTTCATGTTACAGGAAGGATCTCAGGTTTGGTATTAGAGGCATTGAGATATCACATTTCATGCTATAGGAAGGGTCTCAGGTTGGAATGGGAAGGAGTTGGATATCACATCTCATGTTATAGGAAGGCTCTCAGGTTTGGAAGGGGAAAGAGTTGGATATCACATTTCATGTTAGAGGTAGGATCTCAGGTTTGGTATTAGAGGCATTGAGATATCACATCTCATGCTATCAGAAGGGTCTCAGGATTGGAATGGGAAGGAGTTGGATATCACATCTCATGCTAAAGGGAGGGTCTCAGGTTTGGAAGGGGAAGGATTTGGATATCACATCTCATGTTATAGGAAGGATCTCAGGTTTGGTATTAGAAGCATTGAGATATCACATCTCATGCTATCGGAAGGATCTCAGGTTTGGTATTAGAAACATTGAGATATCACATCTCATGCTATCAGAAGGGTCTCAGGATTGGAATGGGAAGGAGTTGGATATCACATCTCATGCTAAAGGGAGGGTCTCAGGTTCGGAAGGGGAAGGATTTGGATATCACATCTCATGTTATCGGAAGGATCTCAGGTTTGGTATTAGAAGTATTGAGATATCACATCTCATGCTATCGGAAGGGTCTCAGGATTGGAATGGGAAGGAGTTGGATATCACATCTCATGCTAAAGGAAGGGTCTCAGGTTTGGTAGAAGCAGTGAGATATCACATCTCATGCTATAGGAAGGGTCTTAGGATTGGAATGGGAAGGACTTAGATATCACATATCATGCTATAGGGAGGGTTTCAGTTTTGATATTAGAAGCATTGAGATATCACATCTCATGCTATTGGAAGTGTCTCAGGATTGGAATGGGAAGGAGCTGGATATCACATCTCATGCTAAAGGAAGGGTCTCAGGTTTGGAACGGGAAGGAGTTGGATATCCGATCTCATGTTATAGGAAGGGTCTCAGGTTTGGTATAAGCATTGAGATATCACATCTCTGCTACCGGAAGTGTCTCAGGATTGGAATGGGAAGGAATTGGATATCCCATCTCACGTTATAGGACGGGTCTCAGGATTGTTATTAGAATCATTGAGATATCATATTGCATGCTGTAGGAAGGGTCTGAGGATTGGAATGGGAAGGACTTGGGTATCACATCTCATGCTATAGGAAGGGTCTCAGGTTTGGCATAAGCATTGAGATATCAAATCTCATTCTATAGGAAGGGTCTCAGGATTGGAATGGAAGGAGTTGGATATCACATCTCATGTTATAGGAAGGATCTCAGGTTTGGTATTAGAAGCATTGAGACATCACATCTCATGCTATAGGAAGGGTCTCAGGATTGGAATGGGAAGGAGTTGGATATCACATCTCATGCTATAGGAAGGGTCTCAGGATTGGAATGGGAAGGAGTTGTATATGACATCTCATGCCGTAGGCAGGGTCTCAGGTTTGGTATAAGCATTGAGATATCACATCTCTGCTATCGGAAGGGTCTCAGGATTGGAATGGGAAGGAGTTGGATATCCCATCTCATGTTATAGGAAGAGTCTCAGGTTTGGTATTAGAAGCATTGAGATATCACATCTCATGCTATAGGAAGTGTCTCAGGATTGGAATGGGAAGGACTTGGATATCACATCTCATGCTATAGGGAGGGTCTCAAGTTTGATATAAGAAGCATTGAGATATCACATCTCATGCTATAGGAAGGGTCTCAGGATTGGAATGGGAAGGAGTTGGATATCACATCTCATGCTATAGGAAGGGTCTCAGGTTTGGTATAAGCAGTGAGATATCACATCTCATGCTATAGGAAGTGTCTCAGTATTGGAATGGGAAGGAGTTGGATATCACATCTCATGTTATAGGAAGGATCTCAGGTTTGGTATAAGCATTGAGATATCACATCTCTGCTATCGGAAGGGACTCAGGATTGGAATGGTAAGGAGTTGGATATTCCCATCTCATGTTATAGGAAGGGTCTCAGGTTTGGTATTAGAAGCATTGAGATATCACATCTCATGCTATAGGAAGGGTCTCAGGATTGGAATGGGAAGGACTTGGATATCACATCTCATGCTATAGGGAGGGTCTCAAGTTTGATATTAGAAGCATTGAGATATCACATCTCATGATATCGGAAGGGTCTCAGGATTGGAATGGGAAGGAGTTGGATATCACATCTCATGATAAAGGAAGGGTCTAAGGTTTGGAAGGGGAAGGATTTGGATATCACATCTCATGTTATAGGACGGGTCTCAGGTTTGGTATTAGAAGCATTGAGATATCAAGTCTCATGGTATAGGAAGGGTCTCAGAATTGGAATGGGAAGGAGTTGGATATCACATCTCAAGCTATAGGAAGGGTCTCAGGATTGGAATGGGAAGGAGTTTGATATCACATCTCATGCCATAGTATGGGTCTCAGGTTTGGTAGAAGCATTGGGATATCACATCTCATGCTATCGGAAGGGTATCAGGATTGGATTTGGAAGGAGTTGGATATCCCATCTCATGCTATAGGAAGGGTCTCAGGTTGGAATGGGAAGGAGTTGGATATCACATCTCATGTTATAGGAAGGGTCTCAGGATTGGAATGGGAAGGACTTGGATATCACATCTCATGCTATAGGAAGGCTCTCAGGTTTGGAAGGGGAGAGAGTTGGATATCACATTTCATGTTAGAGGTAGGATCTCAGGTTTGGTATTAGAGGCATTGAGATATCACATCTCATGCTATCAGAAGGGTCTCAGGATTGGAATGGGAAGGAGTTGGATATCACATCTCATGCTAAAGGGAGGGTCTCAGGTTTGGAAGGGGAGAGAGTTGGATATCACATCTCATGTTATAGGAAGGATCTCAGGTTTGGTATCAGAAGCATTGAGATATCACATCTCATGCTATCAGAAGGGTCTCAGGATTGGAATGGGAAGGATTTGGATATCACATCTTGTTAGGAAAGATTTCGTAATTGTAGGTAATTTTCCTTCCATGTGGCAACCCCTAAACTTTTTGCTGTTGTTTTTCACCTTGTTCTTGACTTTGCCAGAGAAGTGCAGCCTTCTGCCGCACTCCTCTGGGCTTTCGCTCCTTTCTTACGGGGAAACTGACATGCCCTTAAGACAGTCAGTACCGGGGAACGCTGTTTCCCGTAGTTTCTTTTATCATGTTGCGGCTTTAGTGCAACATGACACAAGAGGGCACTGTAAGCTAAGTTACAGCTCTCTTGGGTCTCTAGCCTTCTACAGGCCCTAGATACTCGTTTAGGATTGTATTTGATCGGTGCAAGTGATTCAGGGACGGGAATGGTGGCAGCGATCGTTTCTTTGTATTTTGAGCTCCTTTTGGCGTTCTAAGCGCGTTTTCTGCGCTTAACCCAAAATGGTGGCCTGGCTCCCAAAATGGCCAGACCACGAGGCTCCTTTGTCCTGTCCGCTGACCGTCTTGCTCCCTTCAACTTCCCCAGGTCGAGCCGACCCGGGGCCTTCCTTATTTGGGCATGTACTTTCCCGCGAAACACAGATGCTTTCGCGGGCTTCTACATGTCTTGTGTGTGCCTCCAGGGTGTGGGCTGGGATGTCTGGTCCCAATACACATCCTGGGTGCCAGAGAGTCTAGGGTAGTGTGAATGCCTGGGACCACCGTGGTCCGTGATTGGTCCACGAATGGTGTGAGTGTTGATGAGCGGATCTCCCATTGCGTCCCCTCTGTTTTGGCGCGAAGGGAACCGTGGATAAGAGGGGGCTGGAAACACCACTACCATGTCGATCTCCTGAGTTCTCACGAACGAAGGAATACAGGAGCCAAGTATCCTGCAACCAAGAGGCTGGACCGAGGAATCGCTGGTGACCCGCTGAAGGACTCCTCCTCTGCACTGCTGTCGCCTTGTGAAACCCTTTTCACCTTTGATCGAACCAGAAGGCCTGTACTGGTACTTTGACTCTTGGAATAGCGGGAACAGCTATTCTCGGCATCTTCACCATCTCCTGCCAGTAAGCCTTCGGAAGCGTCTCTGGGCCATCCAGTTGACTGACCAGCTTACCCGGGAGCCTTGCTCTGTAACCGCCTCCAGGTTGTGTAGTATTTCGAGTCCTTGTCACTCTCACACGCTTCGTACACTTGGCGTTCCCAGGTCGGAAGTGAGTAGTGTACATTTGGCTCAGATACACACGGCCGCTCCGTTGCCCTGCTGTGGTGACAAAACTGTGCAGGTTTCTTCGATTGGGACGTCTTTTTACTCAACACGACGACGAGGCGTTCCCTGCTCTTCTGAACCTGCCAGCTGCTGAAACTGACGCGGAGAAGCCTGGGTCTGCTTGCATCGGGGACCGGTGAGTAGTATAGCTAGGATCTGGTCGCCCTCCTGCAGGAGCCCATTGCTTTTCCCCGCTGTGTAAAACAGCACCCGTTTGTCCGTACTCGCGCTCTGCTTCTGCCCACTGTGGAGGCTGCGCTTGAGTCGCGGAACTTGTTCTTCTTCTGTATGCACTAAACTGAACTGCCTGACTTCCTTCGAAGAGCTTCTCCTTTTGCCCGTTGGCACCAGCGCGTGCAGGTACTTTGAGCACAAGGCTCCACTCTTCGCAGGGCTCGGACTTCCATCTAGTTAGGTGTCTCTGAAGGCGAACTGAGTCTAAAGCATTGTATCGCACTGCCTGTTTTCCTTCCCTTTCAGGTGGACTACACATTTCGTGCATATAACGCTTGCGACTGTCGTATTTGTATATATATTGTGTTGATATGGTATGTGTTGGTTTAATATTGTGATATTGTGATTTTCTCGCTACGGTCATTGTTTTAAAGGCCTTAAAATAAACGTGTATATATTTTTTATATAACACCTGTTTGGAGTAGTTTGTAAGTGATCTTGTTTTGTGTGCTCATTGCGGGCTTTCAGTCACCCTCACCCCTCTTGAGACCTAGTCTTGACCGCCGCGATCGCTACCTTGATTGGTCTGGCTCGTCCAGAGGTTACCCTGTTCCAAGTAATTAGGTTGGCCTTCTGAACTTCTGCGCCACCAGGACAGAGTTCAGAAATCCGTCTTAACACATCTCATGTTATAGGACGGGTCTCAGGTTTGTTATTAGAATCATTGAGATATCATATTGCATGCTGTAGGAAGGGCCTAAGGATTGGAATGGGAAGGACTTGGATATCACATCTCATGCTATAGATAGGCTCTCAGGTTTGGAAAGGGAAGGAGTTGGATATCACATTTCATGTTAGAGGAAGGATCTCAGGTTTGGTATTAGAGGCATTGAGATATCACATCTCATGCTATAGGAAGGGTCTCAGGTTGGAATGGGAAGGAGTTGGATATCACATCTCATGTTATAGGAAGGCTCTCAGGTTTGGAAGGGGAAAGAGTTGGATATCACATTTCATGTTAGAGGTAGGATCTCAGGTTTGGTATTAGAGGCATTGAGATATCACATCTCATGCTATCAGAAGGGTCTCAGGATTGGAATGGGAAGGAGTTGGATATCACATCTCATGCTAAAGGGAGAGTCTCAGGTTTGGAAGGGGAAGGATTTGGATATCACATCTCATGTTATCGGAAGGATCTCAGGTTTGGTATTAGAAGTATTGAGATATCACATCTCATGCTATCAGAAGGGTCTCAGGATTGGAATGGGAAGGAGTTGGATATCACATCTCATGTTATAGGAAGGATCTCAGGTTTGGTATTAGAAGCATTGAGATATCACATCTCATGCTATCGGAAGGATCTCAGGTTTGGTATTAGAAACATTGAGATATCACATCTCATGCTATCAGAAGGGTCTCAGGATTGGAATGGGAAGGATTTGGATATCACATCTCATGTTATCGGAAGGATCTCAGGTTTGGTATTAGAAGTATTGAGATATCACATCTCATGCTATAGGAATGGTCTCAGGATTGGAATGGGAAGGAGTTGGATATCACATCTCATGCTAAAGGAAGGGTCTCAGGTTTGGTAGAAGCATTGAGATATCACATCTCATGCTATAGGAAGGGTCTTAGGATTAAAATGGGAAGGATTTAGATATCACATATCATGCTATAGGGAGGGTTTCAGTTTTGATATTAGAAGCATTGAGATATCACATCTCATGCTATCGGAAGTGTCTCAGGATTGGAATGGGAAGGAGCTGGATATCACATCTCATGCTAAAGGAAGGGTCTCAGGTTTGGAACGGGAAGGAGTTGGATATCCGATCTCATGTTATAGGAAGGGTCTCAGGTTAGGTATAAGCATTGAGATATCACATCTCTGCTATCGGAAGTGTCTCAGGATTGGAATGGGAAGGAATTGGATATCCCATCTCACGTTATAGGACGGGTCTCAGGATTGTTATTAGAATCATTGAGATATCATATTGCATGCTGTAGGAAGGGTCTAAGGATTGGAATGGGAAGGACTTGGGTATCACATCTCATGCTATAGGAAGGGTCTCAGGTTTGGCATAAGCATTGAGATATCAAATCTCATTCTATAGGAAGGGTCTCAGGATTGGAATGGAAGGAGTTGGATATCACATCTCATGTTATAGGAAGGATCTCAGGTTTGGTATTAGAAGCATTGAGACATCACATTTCATGCTATAGGAAGGGTCTCAGGATTGGAATGGGAAGGAGTTGGATATCACATCTCATGCTATAGGAAGGGTCTCAGGTTTGGTATAAGCATTGAGATATCACATCTCATGCTATAGGAAGGGTCTCAGGATTGGAATGGGAAGGAGTTGTATATGACATTTCATGCCGTAGGAAGGGTCTCAGGTTTGGTATAAGCATTGAGATATCACATCTCTGCTATCGGAAGGGTCTCAGGATTGGAATGAGAAGGAGTTGGATATCCCATCTCATGTTATAGGAAGAGTCTCAGGTTTGGTATTAGAAGCATTGAGATATCACATCTCATGCTATAGGAAGTGTCTCAGGATTGGAATGGGAAGGACTTGGATATCACATCTCATGCTATAGGGAGGGTCTCAAGTTTGATATAAGAAGCATTGAGATATCACATCTCATGCTATAGGAAGGGTCTCAGGATTGGAATGGGAAGGAGTTGGATATCACATCTCATGCTATAGGAAGGGTCTCAGGTTTGGTATAAGCAGTGAGATATCACATCTCATGCTATAGGAAGTGTCTCAGTATTGGAATGGGAAGGAGTTGGATATCACATCTCATGTTATAGGAAGGATCTCAGGTTTGGTATAAGCATTGAGATATCACATCTCTGCTATCGGAAGGGACTCAGGATTGGAATGGTAAGGAGTTGGATATTCCCATCTCATGTTATAGGAAGGGTCTCAGGTTTGATATTAGAAGCATTGAGATATCACATCTCATGCTATAGGAAGGGTCTCAGGATTGGAATGGGAAGGACTTGGATATCACATCTCATGCTATAGGGAGGGTCTCAAGTTTGATATTAGAAGCATTGAGATATCACATCTCATGATATCGGAAGGGTCTCAGGATTGGAATGGGAAGGAGTTGGATATCACATCTCATGATAAAGGAAGGGTCTAAGGTTTGGAAGGGGAAGGATTTGGATATCACATCTCATGTTATAGGACGGGTCTCAGGTTTGGTATTAGAAGCATTGAGATATCAAGTCTCATGGTATAGGAAGGGTCTCAGAATTGGAATGGGAAGGAGTTGGATATCACATCTCAAGCTATAGGAAGGGTCTCAGGATTGGAATGGGAAGGAGTTTGATATCACATCTCATGCCATAGTATGGGTCTCAGGTTTGGTAGAAGCATTGGGATATCACATCTCATGCTATCGGAAGGGTATCAGGATTGGATTTGGAAGGAGTTGGATATCCCATCTCATGCTATAGGAAGGGTCTCAGGTTGGAATGGGAAGGAGTTGGATATCACATCTCATGTTATAGGAAGGGTCTCAGGATTGGAATGGGAAGGACTTGGATATCACATCTCATGCTATAGGAAGGCTCTCAGGTTTGGAAGGGGAGAGAGTTGGATATCACATTTCATGTTAGAGGTAGGATCTCAGGTTTGGTATTAGAGGCATTGAGATATCACATCTCATGCTATCAGAAGGGTCTCAGGATTGGAATGGGAAGGAGTTGGATATCACATCTCATGCTAAAGGGAGGGTCTCAGGTTTGGAAGGGGAGAGAGTTGGATATCACATCTCATGTTATAGGAAGGATCTCAGGTTTGGTATCAGAAGCATTGAGATATCACATCTCATGCTATCAGAAGGGTCTCAGGATTGGAATGGGAAGGATTTGGATATCACATCTTGTTAGGAAAGATTTCGTAATTGTAGGTAATTTTCCTTCCATGTGGCAACCCCTAAACTTTTTGCTGTTGTTTTTCACCTTGTTCTTGACTTTGCCAGAGAAGTGCAGCCTTCTGCCGCACTCCTCTGGGCTTTCGCTCCTTTCTTACGGGGAAACTGACATGCCCTTAAGACAGTCAGTACCGGGGAACGCTGTTTCCCGTAGTTTCTTTTATCATGTTGCGGCTTTAGTGCAACATGACACAAGAGGGCACTGTAAGCTAAGTTACAGCTCTCTTGGGTCTCTAGCCTTCTACAGGCCCTAGATACTCGTTTAGGATTGTATTTGATCGGTGCAAGTGATTCAGGGACGGGAATGGTGGCAGCGATCGTTTCTTTGTATTTTGAGCTCCTTTTGGCGTTCTAAGCGCGTTTTCTGCGCTTAACCCAAAATGGTGGCCTGGCTCCCAAAATGGCCAGACCACGAGGCTCCTTTGTCCTGTCCGCTGACCGTCTTGCTCCCTTCAACTTCCCCAGGTCGAGCCGACCCGGGGCCTTCCTTATTTGGGCATGTACTTTCCCGCGAAACACAGATGCTTTCGCGGGCTTCTACATGTCTTGTGTGTGCCTCCAGGGTGTGGGCTGGGATGTCTGGTCCCAATACACATCCTGGGTGCCAGAGAGTCTAGGGTAGTGTGAATGCCTGGGACCACCGTGGTCCGTGATTGGTCCACGAATGGTGTGAGTGTTGATGAGCGGATCTCCCATTGGGTCCCCTCCGTTTTGGCGCGAAGGGAACCGTGGATAAGAGGGGGCTGGAAACACCACTACCATGTCGATCTCCTGAGTTCTCACGAACGAAGGAATACAGGAGCCAAGTATCCTGCAACCAAGAGGCTGGACCGAGGAATCGCTGGTGACCCGCTGAAGGACTCCTCCTCTGCACTGCTGTCGCCTTGTGAAACCCTTTTCACCTTTGATCGAACCAGAAGGCCTGTACTGGTACTTCGACCGTTGGAATAGCGGGAACAGCTATTCTCGGCATCTTCACCATCTCCTGCCAGTAAGCCTTCGGAAGCGTCTCTGGGCCATCCAGTTGACTGACCAGCTTACCCGGGAGCCTTGCTCTGTAACCGCCGCCAGGTTGTGTAGTATTTCGAGTCCTTGTCACTCTCACACACTTCGTACACTTGGCGTTCCCAGGTCGGAAGTGAGTAGTGTACATTTGGCTCAGATACACACGGCCGCTCCGTTGCCCTGCTGTGGTGACAAAACTGTGCAGGTTTCTTCGATTGGGACGTCTTTTTACTCAACACGACGACGAGGCGTTCCCTGCTCTTCTGAACCTGCCAGCTGCTGAAACTGACGCGGAGAAGCCTGGGTCTGCTTGCATCGGGGACCGGTGAGTAGTATAGCTAGGATCTGGTCGCCCTCCTGCAGGAGCCCATTGCTTTTCCCCGCTGTGTAAAACAGCACCCGTTTGTCCGTACTCGCGCTCTGCTTCTGCCCACTGTGGAGGCTGCGCTTGAGTCGCGGAACTTGTTCTTCTTCTGTATGCACTAAACTGAACTGCCTGACTTCCTTCGAAGAGCTTCTCCTTTTGCCCGTTGGCACCAGCGCGTGCAGGTACTTTGAGCACAAGGCTCCACTCTTCGCAGGGCTCGGACTTCCATCTAGTTAGGTGTCTCTGAAGGCGAACTGAGTCTAAAGCATTGTATCGCACTGCCTGTTTTCCTTCCCTTTCAGGTGGACTACACATTTCGTGCATATAACGCTTGCGACTGTCGTATTTGTATATATATTGTGTTGATATGGTGTGTGTTGGTTTAATATTGTGATATTGTGATTTTCTCGCTACGGTCATTGTTTTAAAGGCCTTAAAATAAACGTGTATATATTTTTTATATAACACCTGTTTGGAGTAGTTTGTAAGTGATCTTGTTTTGTGTGCTCATTGCGGGCTTTCAGTCACCCTCACCCCTCTTGAGACCTAGTCTTGACCGCCGCGATCGCTACCTTGATTGGTCTGGCTCGTCCAGAGGTTACCCTGTTCCAAGTAATTAGGTTGGCCTTCTGAACTTCTGCGCCACCAGGACAGAGTTCAGAAATCCGTCTTAACACATCTCATGTTATAGGACGGGTCTCAGGTTTGTTATTAGAATCATTGAGATATCATATTGCATGCTGTAGGAAGGGCCTAAGGATTGGAATGGGAAGGACTTGGATATCACATCTCATGCTATAGATAGGCTCTCAGGTTTGGAAAGGGAAGGAGTTGGATATCACATTTCATGTTAGAGGAAGGATCTCAGGTTTGGTATTAGAGGCATTGAGATATCACATCTCATGCTATAGGAAGGGTCTCAGGTTGGAATGGGAAGGAGTTGGATATCACATCTCATGTTATAGGAAGGCTCTCAGGTTTGGAAGGGGAAAGAGTTGGATATCACATTTCATGTTAGAGGTAGGATCTCAGGTTTGGTATTAGAGGCATTGAGATATCACATCTCATGCTATCAGAAGGGTCTCAGGATTGGAATGGGAAGGAGTTGGATATCACATCTCATGCTAAAGGGAGAGTCTCAGGTTTGGAAGGGGAAGGATTTGGATATCACATGTCATGTTATCGGAAGGATCTCAGGTTTGGTATTAGAAGTATTGAGATATCACATCTCATGCTATCAGAAGGGTCTCAGGATTGGAATGGGAAGGAGTTGGATATCACATCTCATGTTATAGGAAGGATCTCAGGTTTGGTATTAGAAGCATTGAGATATCACATCTCATGCTATCGGAAGGATCTCAGGTTTGGTATTAGAAACATTGAGATATCACATCTCATGCTATCAGAAGGGTCTCAGGATTGGAATGGGAAGGATTTGGATATCACATCTCATGTTATCGGAAGGATCTCAGGTTTGGTATTAGAAGTATTGAGATATCACATCTCATGCTATAGGAAGGGTCTCAGGATTGGAATGGGAAGGAGTTGAATATCACATCTCATGCTAAAGGAAGGGTCTCAGGTTTGGAACGGGAAGGAGTTGGATATCCGATCTCATGTTATAGGAAGGGTCTCAGGTTAGGTATAAGCATTGAGATATCACATCTCTGCTATCGGAAGTGTCTCAGGATTGGAATGGGAAGGAATTGGATATCCCATCTCACGTTATAGGACGGGTCTCAGGATTGTTATTAGAATCATTGAGATATCATATTGCATGCTGTAGGAAGGGTCTAAGGATTGGAATGGGAAGGACTTGGGTATCACATCTCATGCTATAGGAAGGGTCTCAGGTTTGGTATAAGCATTGAGATATCACATCTCATGCTATAGGAAGGGTCTCAGGATTGGAATGGAAGGAGTTGGATATCACATCTCATGTTATAGGAAGGATCTCAGGTTTGGTTTTAGAAGCATTGAGACATCACATCTCATGCTATAGGAAGGGTCTCAGGATTGGAATGGGAAGGAGTTGGATATCACATCTCATGCTATAGGAAGGGTCTCAGGTTTGGTATAAGCATTAAGATATCACATCTCATGCTATAGGAAGGGTCTCAGGATTGGAATGGGAAGTAGTTGTATATGACATCTCATGCCGTAGGAAGGGTCTCAGGTTTGGTATAAGCATTGAGATATCACATCTCTGCTATCGGAAGGGTCTCAGGATTGGAATGGGAAGGAGTTGGATATCCCATCTCATGTTATAGGAAGAGTCTCAGGTTTGGTATTAGAAGCATTGAGATATCACATCTCATGCTATAGGAAGTGTCTCAGGATTGGAATGGGAAGGACTTGGATATCACATCTCATGCTATAGGGAGGGTCTCAAGTTTGATATTAGAAGCATTGAGATATCACATCTCATGCTATAGGAAGGGTCTCAGGATTGGAATGGGAAGGAGTTGGATATCACATCTCATGCTATAGGAAGGGTCTCAGGTTTGGTATAAGCAGTGAGATATCACATCTCATGCTATAGGAAGTGTCTCAGTATTGGAATGGGAAGGAGTTGGATATCACATCTCATGTTATAGGAAGGATCTCAGGTTTGGTATAAGCATTGAGATATCACATCTCTGCTATCGGAAGGGTCTCAGGATTAGAATGGTAAGGAGTTGGATATTCCCATCTCATGTTATAGGAAGGGTCTCAGGTTTGGTATTAGAAGCATTGAGATATCACATCTCATGCTATAGGAAGGGTCTCAGGATTGGAATGGGAAGGACTTGGATATCCCATCTCATGCTATAGGGAGGGTCTCAGGATTGGAATGGGAAGGACTTAGATATCACATATCATTTTTGTTGGTCTCAGTTTTGATATTAGAAGCATTGAGATATCACATCTCATGCTATCGGAAGTGTCTCAGGATTAGAATGGTAAGGAGTTGGATATTCCCATCTCATGTTATAGGAAGGGTCTCAGGTTTGGTATTAGAAGCATTGAGATATCACATCTCATGCTATAGGAAGGGTCTTAGGATTGGAATGGGAAGGAGTTGTATATGACATCTCATGCCGTAGGAAGGGTCTCAGGTTTGGTATAAGCATTGAGATATCACATCTCATGCTATAGGAAGTGTCTCAGGATTGGAATGGGAAGGACTTGGATATCACTTCTCATGCTATAGGGAGGGTCTCAAGTTTGATATTAGAAGCAATGAGATATCACATCTCATGCTATAGGAAGGGTCTCAGGATTGGAATGGGAAGGACTTAGATATCACATATCATTTTTGTTGGTCTCAGTTTTGATATTAGAAGCATTGAGATATCACATCTCATGCTATCGGAAGTGTCTCAGTATTGGAATGGGAAGGAGCTGGATATCACATCTCATGCTAAAGGAAGGGTCTCAGGTTTGGAACGGGAAGGAGTTGGATATCACATCTCATGTTATAGGAAGGGTCTCAGGTTTGGTATAAGCATTGAGATATCACATCTCTGCTATCGGAAGTGTCTCAGGATTGGAATGGGAAGGAATTGGATATCCCATCTCACGTTATAGGACGGGTCTCAGGATTGTTATTAGAATCATTGAGATATCATATTGCATGCTGTAGGAAGGGTCTAAGGATTGGAATGGGAAGGACTTGGGTATCACATCTCATGCTATAGGAAGGGTCTCAGGTTTGGCATAAGCATTGAGATATCAAATCTCATTCTATAGGAAGGGTCTCAGGATTGGAATGGAAGGAGTTGGATATCACATCTCATGTTATAGGAAGGATCTCAGGTTTGGTATTAGAAGCATTGAGACATCACATTTCATGCTATAGGAAGGGTCTCAGGATTGGAATGGGAAGGAGTTGGATATCACATCTCATGCTATAGGAAGGGTCTCAGGTTTGGTATAAGCATTGAGATATCACATCTCATGCTATAGGAAGGGTCTCAGGATTGGAATGGGAAGGAGTTGTATATGACATCTCATGCCGTAGGAAGGGTCTCAGGTTTGGTATAAGCATTGAGATATCACATCTCTGCTATCGGAAGGGTCTCAGGATTGGAATGAGAAGGAGTTGGATATCCCATCTCATGTTATAGGAAGAGTCTCAGGTTTGGTATTAGAAGCATTGAGATATCACATCTCATGCTATAGGAAGTGTCTCAGGATTGGAATGGGAAGGACTTGGATATCACATCTCATGCTATAGGGAGGGTCTCAAGTTTGATATAAGAAGCATTGAGATATCACATCTCATGCTATAGGAAGGGTCTCAGGATTGGAATGGGAAGGAGTTGGATATCACATCTCATGCTATAGGAAGGGTCTCAGGTTTGGTATAAGCAGTGAGATATCACATCTCATGCTATAGGAAGTGTCTCAGTATTGGAATGGGAAGGAGTTGGATATCACATCTCATGTTATAGGAAGGATCTCAGGTTTGGTATAAGCATTGAGATATCACATCTCTGCTATCGGAAGGGACTCAGGATTGGAATGGTAAGGAGTTGGATATTCCCATCTCATGTTATAGGAAGGGTCTCAGGTTTGATATTAGAAGCATTGAGATATCACATCTCATGCTATAGGAAGGGTCTCAGGATTGGAATGGGAAGGACTTGGATATCACATCTCATGCTATAGGGAGGGTCTCAAGTTTGATATTAGAAGCATTGAGATATCACATCTCATGATATCGGAAGGGTCTCAGGATTGGAATGGGAAGGAGTTGGATATCACATCTCATGATAAAGGAAGGGTCTAAGGTTTGGAAGGGGAAGGATTTGGATATCACATCTCATGTTATAGGACGGGTCTCAGGTTTGGTATTAGAAGCATTGAGATATCAAGTCTCATGGTATAGGAAGGGTCTCAGAATTGGAATGGGAAGGAGTTGGATATCACATCTCAAGCTATAGGAAGGGTCTCAGGATTGGAATGGGAAGGAGTTTGATATCACATCTCATGCCATAGTATGGGTCTCAGGTTTGGTAGAAGCATTGGGATATCACATCTCATGCTATCGGAAGGGTATCAGGATTGGATTTGGAAGGAGTTGGATATCCCATCTCATGCTATAGGAAGGGTCTCAGGTTGGAATGGGAAGGAGTTGGATATCACATCTCATGTTATAGGAAGGGTCTCAGGATTGGAATGGGAAGGACTTGGATATCACATCTCATGCTATAGGAAGACTCTCAGGTTTGGAAGGGGAGAGAGTTGGATATCACATTTCATGTTAGAGGTAGGATCTCAGGTTTGGTATTAGAGGCATTGAGATATCACATCTCATGCTATCAGAAGGGTCTCAGGATTGGAATGGGAAGGAGTTGGATATCACATCTCATGCTAAAGGGAGGGTCTCAGGTTTGGAAGGGGAGAGAGTTGGATATCACATCTCATGTTATAGGAAGGATCTCAGGTTTGGTATCAGAAGCATTGAGATATCACATCTCATGCTATCAGAAGGGTCTCAGGATTGGAATGGGAAGGATTTGGATATCACATCTTGTTAGGAAAGATTTCGTAATTGTAGGTAATTTTCCTTCCATGTGGCAACCCCTAAACTTTTTGCTGTTGTTTTTCACCTTGTTCTTGACTTTGCCAGAGAAGTGCAGCCTTCTGCCGCACTCCTCTGGGCTTTCGCTCCTTTCTTACGGGGAAACTGACATGCCCTTAAGACAGTCAGTACCGGGGAACGCTGTTTCCCGTAGTTTCTTTTATCATGTTGCGGCTTTAGTGCAACATGACACAAGAGGGCACTGTAAGCTAAGTTACAGCTCTCTTGGGTCTCTAGCCTTCTACAGGCCCTAGATACTCGTTTAGGATTGTATTTGATCGGTGCAAGTGATTCAGGGACGGGAATGGTGGCAGCGATCGTTTCTTTGTATTTTGAGCTCCTTTTGGCGTTCTAAGCGCGTTTTCTGCGCTTAACCCAAAATGGTGGCCTGGCTCCCAAAATGGCCCGACCACGAGGCTCCTTTGTCCTGTCCGCTGACCGTCTTGCTCCCTTCAACTTCCCCAGGTCGAGCCGACCCGGGGCCTTCCTTATTTGGGCATGTACTTTCCCGCGAAACACAGATGCTTTCGCGGGCTTCTACATGTCTTGTGTGTGCCTCCAGGGTGTGGGCTGGGATGTCTGGTCCCAATACACATCCTGGGTGCCAGAGAGTCTAGGGTAGTGTGAATGCCTGGGACCACCGTGGTCCGTGATTGGTCCACGAATGGTGTGAGAGTTGATGAGCGGATCTCCCATTGGGTCCCCTCCGTTTTGGCGCGAAGGGAACCGTGGATAAGAGGGGGCTGGAAACACCACTACCATGTCGATCTCCTGAGTTCTCACGAACGAAGGAATACAGGAGCCAAGTATCCTGCAACCAAGAGGCTGGACCGAGGAATCGCTGGTGACCCGCTGAAGGACTCCTCCTCTGCACTGCTGTCGCCTTGTGAAACCCTTTTCACCTTTGATCGAACCAGAAGGCCTGTACTGGTACTTCGACCGTTGGAATAGCGGGAACAGCTATTCTCGGCATCTTCACCATCTCCTGCCAGTAAGCCTTCGGAAGCGTCTCTGGGCCATCCAGTTGACTGACCAGCTTACCCGGGAGCCTTGCTCTGTAACCGCCGCCAGGTTGTGTAGTATTTCGAGTCCTTGTCACTCTCACACACTTCGTACACTTGGCGTTCCCAGGTCGGAAGTGAGTAGTGTACATTTGGCTCAGATACACACGGCCGCTCCGTTGCCCTGCTGTGGTGACAAAACTGTGCAGGTTTCTTCAATTGGGACGTCTTTTTACTCAACACGACGACGAGGCGTTCCCTGCTCTTCTGAACCTGCCAGCTGCTGAAACTGACGCGGAGAAGCCTGGGTCTGCTTGCATCGGGGACCGGTGAGTAGTATAGCTAGGATCTGGTCGCCCTCCTGCAGGAGCCCATTGCTTTTCCCCGCTGTGTAAAACAGCACCCGTTTGTCCGTACTCGCGCTCTGCTTCTGCCCACTGTGGAGGCTGCGCTTGAGTCGCGGAACTTGTTCTTCTTCTGTATGCACTAAACTGAACTGCCTGACTTCCTTCGAAGAGCTTTTCCTTTTGCCCGTTGGCACCAGCGCGTGCAGGTACTTTGAGCACAAGGCTCCACTCTTCGCAGGGCTCGGACTTCCATCTAGTTAGGTGTCTCTGAAGGCGAACTGAGTCTAAAGCATTGTATCGCACTGCCTGTTTTCCTTCCCTTTCAGGTGGACTACACATTTCGTGCATATAACGCTTGCGACTGTCGTATTTGTATATATATTGTGTTGATATGGTATGTGTTGGTTTAATATTGTGATATTGTGATTTTCTCGCTACGGTCATTGTTTTAAAGGCCTTAAAATAAACGTGTATATATTTTTTATATAACACCTGTTTGGAGTAGTTTGTAAGTGATCTTGTTTTGTGTGCTCATTGCGGGCTTTCAGTCACCCTCACCCCTCTTGAGACCTAGTCTTGACCGCCGCGATCGCTACCTTGATTGGTCTGGCTCGTCCAGAGGTTACCCTGTTCCAAGTAATTAGGTTGGCCTTCTGAACTTCTGCGCCACCAGGACAGAGTTCAGAAATCCGTCTTAACACATCTCATGTTATAGGACGGGTCTCAGGTTTGTTATTAGAATCATTGAGATATCATATTGCATGCTGTAGGAAGGGCCTAAGGATTGGAATGGGAAGGACTTGGATATCACATCTCATGCTATAGATAGGCTCTCAGGTTTGGAAAGGGAAGGAGTTGGATATCACATTTCATGTTAGAGGAAGGATCTCAGGTTTGGTATTAGAGGCATTGAGATATCACATCTCATGCTATAGGAAGGGTCTCAGGTTGGAATGGGAAGGAGTTGGATATCACATCTCATGTTATAGGAAGGCTCTCAGGTTTGGAAGGGGAAAGAGTTGGATATCACATTTCATGTTAGAGGTAGGATCTCAGGTTTGGTATTAGAGGCATTGAGATATCACATCTCATGCTATCAGAAGGGTCTCAGGATTGGAATGGGAAGGAGTTGGATATCACATCTCATGCTAAAGGGAGAGTCTCAGGTTTGGAAGGGGAAGGATTTGGATATCACATGTCATGTTATCGGAAGGATCTCAGGTTTGGTATTAGAAGTATTGAGATATCACATCTCATGCTATCAGAAGGGTCTCAGGATTGGAATGGGAAGGAGTTGGATATCACATCTCATGTTATAGGAAGGATCTCAGGTTTGGTATTAGAAGCATTGAGATATCACATCTCATGCTATCGGAAGGATCTCAGGTTTGGTATTAGAAACATTGAGATATCACATCTCATGCTATCAGAAGGGTCTCAGGATTGGAATGGGAAGGATTTGGATATCACATCTCATGTTATCGGAAGGATCTCAGGTTTGGTATTAGAAGTATTGAGATATCACATCTCATGCTATAGGAAGGGTCTCAGGATTGGAATGGGAAGGAGTTGGATATCACATCTCATGCTAAAGGAAGGGTCTCAGGTTTGGAACGGGAAGGAGTTGGATATCCGATCTCATGTTATAGGAAGGGTCTCAGGTTAGGTATAAGCATTGAGATATCACATCTCTGCTATCGGAAGTGTCTCAGGATTGGAATGGGAAGGAATTGGATATCCCATCTCACGTTATAGGACGGGTCTCAGGATTGTTATTAGAATCATTGAGATATCATATTGCATGCTGTAGGAAGGGTCTAAGGATTGGAATGGGAAGGACTTGGGTATCAAATCTCATGCTATAGGAAGGGTCTCAGGTTTGGTATAAGCATTGAGATATCACATCTCATGCTATAGGAAGGGTCTCAGGATTGGAATGGAAGGAGTTGGATATCACATCTCATGTTATAGGAAGGATCTCAGGTTTGGTATTAGAAGCATTGAGACATCACATCTCATGCTATAGGAAGGGTCTCAGGATTGGAATGGGAAGGAGTTGGATATCACATCTCATGCTATAGGAAGGGTCTCAGGTTTGGTATAAGCATTAAGATATCACATCTCATGCTATAGGAAGGGTCTCAGGATTGGAATGGGAAGTAGTTGTATATGACATCTCATGCCGTAGGAAGGGTCTCAGGTTTGGTATAAGCATTGAGATATCACATCTCTGCTATCGGAAGGGTCTCAGGATTGGAATGGGAAGGAGTTGGATATCCCATCTCATGTTATAGGAAGAGTCTCAGGTTTGGTATTAGAAGCATTGAGATATCACATCTCATGCTATAGGAAGTGTCTCAGGATTGGAATGGGAAGGACTTGGATATCACATCTCATGCTATAGGGAGGGTCTCAAGTTTGATATTAGAAGCATTGAGATATCACATCTCATGCTATAGGAAGGGTCTCAGGATTGGAATGGGAAGGAGTTGGATATCACATCTCATGCTATAGGAAGGGTCTCAGGTTTGGTATAAGCAGTGAGATATCACATCTCATGCTATAGGAAGTGTCTCAGTATTGGAATGGGAAGGAGTTGGATATCACATCTCATGTTATAGGAAGGATCTCAGGTTTGGTATAAGCATTGAGATATCACATCTCTGCTATCGGAAGGGTCTCAGGATTAGAATGGTAAGGAGTTGGATATTCCCATCTCATGTTATAGGAAGGGTCTCAGGTTTGGTATTAGAAGCATTGAGATATCACATCTCATGCTATAGGAAGGGTCTCAGGATTGGAATGGGAAGGACTTGGATATCCCATCTCATGCTATAGGGAGGGTCTCAGGATTGGAATGGGAAGGACTTAGATATCACATATCATTTTTGTTGGTCTCAGTTTTGATATTAGAAGCATTGAGATATCACATCTCATGCTATCGGAAGTGTCTCAGTATTGGAATGGGAAGGAGCTGGATATCACATCTAATGCTAAAGGAAGGGTCTCAGGTTTGGAACGGGAAGGAGTTGGATATCACATCTCATGCTATAGGAAGGGTCTCAGGTTTGGTATAAGCATTGATATATCAAATCTCATGCTATAGGAAGGGTCTCAGGATTGGAATGGAAGGAGTTGGATATCACATCTCATGTTATAGGAAGGATCTCAGGTTTGGTATTAGAAGCATTGAGACATCACATCTCATGCTATAGGAAGGGTCTCAGGATTGGAATGGGAAGGAGTTGGATATCACATCTCATGCTATAGGAAGGGTCTCAGGTTTGGTATAAGCATTGAGATATCACATCTCATGCTATAGGAAGGGTCTCAGGATTGGAATGGGAAGGAGTTGTATATGACATCTCATGCCGTAGGAAGGGTCTCAGGTTTGGTATAAGCATTGAGATATCACATCTCATGCTATAGGAAGTGTCTCAGGATTGGAATGGGAAGGACTTGGATATCACTTCTCATGCTATAGGGAGGGTCTCAAGTTTGATATTAGAAGCAATGAGATATCACATCTCATGCTATAGGAAGGGTCTCAGGATTGGAATGGGAAGGACTTAGATATCACATATCATTTTTGTTGGTCTCAGTTTTGATATTAGAAGCATTGAGATATCACATCTCATGCTATCGGAAGTGTCTCAGTATTGGAATGGGAAGGAGCTGGATATCACATCTCATGCTAAAGGAAGGGTCTCAGGTTTGGAACGGGAAGGAGTTGGATATCACATCTCATGTTATAGGAAGGGTCTCAGGTTTGGTATAAGCATTGAGATATCACATCTCTGCTATCGGAAGTGTCTCAGTATTGGAATGGGAAGGAGCTGGATATCACATCTCATGCTAAAGGAAGGGTCTCAGGTTTGGAACGGGAAGGAGTTGGATATCACATCTCATGTTATAGGAAGCGTCTCAGGTTTGGTATAAGCATTGAGATATCACATCTCTGCTATCGGAAGTGTCTCAGGATTGGAATGGGAAGGAGTTGGATATCCCATCTCATGTTATAGGACGGGTCTCAGGTTTGTTATTAGAATCATTGAGATATCATATTGCATGCTGTAGGAAGGGTCTAAGGATTGGAATGGGAAGGACTTGGATATCACATCTCATGCTATAGATAGGCTCTCAGGTTTGGAAAGGGAAGGAGTTGGATATCACATTTCATGTTAGAGGAAGGATCTCAGGTTTGGTATTAGAGGCATTGAGATATCACATCTCATGCTATAGGAAGGGTCTCAGGTTGGAATGGGAAGGAGTTGGATATCACATCTCATGTTATAGGAAGGCTCTCAGGTTTGAAAGGGGAAAGAGTTGGATATCACATTTCATGTTAGAGGTAGGATCTCAGGTTTGGTATCAGAGGCATTGAGATATCACATCTCATGCTATCAGAAGGGTCTCAGGATTGGAATGGGAAGGAGTTGGATATCACATCTCATGCTAAAGGGAGGGTCTCAGGTTTGGAAGGGGAAGGATTTGGATATCACATCTCATGTTATAGGAAGGATCTCAGGTTTGGCATTAGAAGCATTGAGATATCACATCTCATGCTATCGGAAGGATCTCAGGTTTGGTATTAGAAACATTGAGATATCACATCTCATGCTATCAGAAGGGTCTCAGGATTGGAATGGGAAGGATTTGGATATCACATCTCATGTTATCGGAAGGATCTCAGGTTTGGTATTAGAAGTATTGAGATATCACATCTCATGCTATAGGAATGGTCTCAGGATTGGAATGGGAAGGAGTTGGATATCACATCTCATGCTAAAGGAAGGGTCTCAGGTTTGGTAGAAGCATTGAGATATCACATCTCATGCTATAGGAAGGGTCTTAGGATTAAAATGGGAAGGATTTAGATATCACATATCATGCTATAGGGAGGGTTTCAGTTTTGATATTAGAAGCATTGAGATATCACATCTCATGCTATCGGAAGTGTCTCAGGATTGGAATGGGAAGGAGCTGGATATCACATCTCATGCTAAAGGAAGGGTCTCAGGTTTGGAACGGGAAGGAGTTGGATATCCGATCTCATGTTATAGGAAGGGTCTCAGGTTAGGTATAAGCATTGAGATATCACATCTCTGCTATCGGAAGTGTCTCAGGATTGGAATGGGAAGGAATTGGATATCCCATCTCACGTTATAGGACGGGTCTCAGGATTGTTATTAGAATCATTGAGATATCATATTGCATGCTGTAGGAAGGGTCTAAGGATTGGAATGGGAAGGACTTGGGTATCACATCTCATGCTATAGGAAGGGTCTCAGGTTTGGCATAAGCATTGAGATATCAAATCTCATTCTATAGGAAGGGTCTCAGGATTGGAATGGAAGGAGTTGGATATCACATCTCATGTTATAGGAAGGATCTCAGGTTTGGTATTAGAAGCATTGAGACATCACATTTCATGCTATAGGAAGGGTCTCAGGATTGGAATGGGAAGGAGTTGGATATCACATCTCATGCTATAGGAAGGGTCTCAGGTTTGGTATAAGCATTGAGATATCACATCTCATGCTATAGGAAGGGTCTCAGGATTGGAATGGGAAGGAGTTGTATATGACATTTCATGCCGTAGGAAGGGTCTCAGGTTTGGTATAAGCATTGAGATATCACATCTCTGCTATCGGAAGGGTCTCAGGATTGGAATGAGAAGGAGTTGGATATCCCATCTCATGTTATAGGAAGAGTCTCAGGTTTGGTATTAGAAGCATTGAGATATCACATCTCATGCTATAGGAAGTGTCTCAGGATTGGAATGGGAAGGACTTGGATATCACATCTCATGCTATAGGGAGGGTCTCAAGTTTGATATAAGAAGCATTGAGATATCACATCTCATGCTATAGGAAGGGTCTCAGGATTGGAATGGGAAGGAGTTGGATATCACATCTCATGCTATAGGAAGGGTCTCAGGTTTGGTATAAGCAGTGAGATATCACATCTCATGCTATAGGAAGTGTCTCAGTATTGGAATGGGAAGGAGTTGGATAT
Organism: Ambystoma mexicanum; assembly: GCF_040938575.1. Lineage (NCBI taxonomy): Eukaryota > Metazoa > Chordata > Amphibia > Caudata > Ambystomatidae > Ambystoma > Ambystoma mexicanum. Next base: position 568,340,989 of record NC_090932.1, on the reverse strand, counting down.
CACATCTCATGTTATAGGAAGGATCTCAGGTTTGGTATAAGCATTGAGATATCACATCTCTGCTATCGGAAGGGACTCAGGATTGGAATGGTAAGGAGTTGGATATTCCCATCTCATGTTATAGGAAGGGTCTCAGGTTTGATATTAGAAGCATTGAGATATCACATCTCATGCTATAGGAAGGGTCTCAGGATTGGAATGGGAAGGACTTGGATATCACATCTCATGCTATAGGGAGGGTCTCAAGTTTGATATTAGAAGCATTGAGATATCACATCTCATGATATCGGAAGGGTCTCAGGATTGGAATGGGAAGGAGTTGGATATCACATCTCATGATAAAGGAAGGGTCTAAGGTTTGGAAGGGGAAGGATTTGGATATCACATCTCATGTTATAGGACGGGTCTCAGGTTTGGTATTAGAAGCATTGAGATATCAAGTCTCATGGTATAGGAAGGGTCTCAGAATTGGAATGGGAAGGAGTTGGATATCACATCTCAAGCTATAGGAAGGGTCTCAGGATTGGAATGGGAAGGAGTTTGATATCACATCTCATGCCATAGTATGGGTCTCAGGTTTGGTAGAAGCATTGGGATATCACATCTCATGCTATCGGAAGGGTATCAGGATTGGATTTGGAAGGAGTTGGATATCCCATCTCATGCTATAGGAAGGGTCTCAGGTTGGAATGGGAAGGAGTTGGATATCACATCTCATGTTATAGGAAGGGTCTCAGGATTGGAATGGGAAGGACTTGGATATCACATCTCATGCTATAGGAAGGCTCTCAGGTTTGGAAGGGGAGAGAGTTGGATATCACATTTCATGTTAGAGGTAGGATCTCAGGTTTGGTATTAGAGGCATTGAGATATCACATCTCATGCTATCAGAAGGGTCTCAGGATTGGAATGGGAAGGAGTTGGATATCACATCTCATGCTAAAGGGAGGGTCTCAGGTTTGGAAGGGGAGAGAGTTGGATATCACATCTCATGTTATAGGAAGGATCTCAGGTTTGGTATCAGAAGCATTGAGATATCACATCTCATGCTATCAGAAGGGTCTCAGGATTGGAATGGGAAGGATTTGGATATCACATCTTGTTAGGAAAGATTTCGTAATTGTAGGTAATTTTCCTTCCATGTGGCAACCCCTAAACTTTTTGCTGTTGTTTTTCACCTTGTTCTTGACTTTGCCAGAGAAGTGCAGCCTTCTGCCGCACTCCTCTGGGCTTTCGCTCCTTTCTTACGGGGAAACTGACATGCCCTTAAGACAGTCAGTACCGGGGAACGCTGTTTCCCGTAGTTTCTTTTATCATGTTGCGGCTTTAGTGCAACATGACACAAGAGGGCACTGTAAGCTAAGTTACAGCTCTCTTGGGTCTCTAGCCTTCTACAGGCCCTAGATACTCGTTTAGGATTGTATTTGATCGGTGCAAGTGATTCAGGGACGGGAATGGTGGCAGCGATCGTTTCTTTGTATTTTGAGCTCCTTTTGGCGTTCTAAGCGCGTTTTCTGCGCTTAACCCAAAATGGTGGCCTGGCTCCCAAAATGGCCAGACCACGAGGCTCCTTTGTCCTGTCCGCTGACCGTCTTGCTCCCTTCAACTTCCCCAGGTCGAGCCGACCCGGGGCCTTCCTTATTTGGGCATGTACTTTCCCGCGAAACACAGATGCTTTCGCGGGCTTCTACATGTCTTGTGTGTGCCTCCAGGGTGTGGGCTGGGATGTCTGGTCCCAATACACATCCTGGGTGCCAGAGAGTCTAGGGTAGTGTGAATGCCTGGGACCACCGTGGTCCGTGATTGGTCCACGAATGGTGTGAGTGTTGATGAGCGGATCTCCCATTGGGTCCCCTCCGTTTTGGCGCGAAGGGAACCGTGGATAAGAGGGGGCTGGAAACACCACTACCATGTCGATCTCCTGAGTTCTCACGAACGAAGGAATACAGGAGCCAAGTATCCTGCAACCAAGAGGCTGGACCGAGGAATCGCTGGTGACCCGCTGAAGGACTCCTCCTCTGCACTGCTGTCGCCTTGTGAAACCCTTTTCACCTTTGATCGAACCAGAAGGCCTGTACTGGTACTTCGACCGTTGGAATAGCGGGAACAGCTATTCTCGGCATCTTCACCATCTCCTGCCAGTAAGCCTTCGGAAGCGTCTCTGGGCCATCCAGTTGACTGACCAGCTTACCCGGGAGCCTTGCTCTGTAACCGCCGCCAGGTTGTGTAGTATTTCGAGTCCTTGTCACTCTCACACACTTCGTACACTTGGCGTTCCCAGGTCGGAAGTGAGTAGTGTACATTTGGCTCAGATACACACGGCCGCTCCGTTGCCCTGCTGTGGTGACAAAACTGTGCAGGTTTCTTCGATTGGGACGTCTTTTTACTCAACACGACGACGAGGCGTTCCCTGCTCTTCTGAACCTGCCAGCTGCTGAAACTGACGCGGAGAAGCCTGGGTCTGCTTGCATCGGGGACCGGTGAGTAGTATAGCTAGGATCTGGTCGCCCTCCTGCAGGAGCCCATTGCTTTTCCCCGCTGTGTAAAACAGCACCCGTTTGTCCGTACTCGCGCTCTGCTTCTGCCCACTGTGGAGGCTGCGCTTGAGTCGCGGAACTTGTTCTTCTTCTGTATGCACTAAACTGAACTGCCTGACTTCCTTCGAAGAGCTTCTCCTTTTGCCCGTTGGCACCAGCGCGTGCAGGTACTTTGAGCACAAGGCTCCACTCTTCGCAGGGCTCGGACTTCCATCTAGTTAGGTGTCTCTGAAGGCGAACTGAGTCTAAAGCATTGTATCGCACTGCCTGTTTTCCTTCCCTTTCAGGTGGACTACACATTTCGTGCATATAACGCTTGCGACTGTCGTATTTGTATATATATTGTGTTGATATGGTATGTGTTGGTTTAATATTGTGATATTGTGATTTTCTCGCTACGGTCATTGTTTTAAAGGCCTTAAAATAAACGTGTATATATTTTTTATATAACACCTGTTTGGAGTAGTTTGTAAGTGATCTTGTTTTGTGTGCTCATTGCGGGCTTTCAGTCACCCTCACCCCTCTTGAGACCTAGTCTTGACCGCCGCGATCGCTACCTTGATTGGTCTGGCTCGTCCAGAGGTTACCCTGTTCCAAGTAATTAGGTTGGCCTTCTGAACTTCTGCGCCACCAGGACAGAGTTCAGAAATCCGTCTTAACACATCTCATGTTATAGGACGGGTCTCAGGTTTGTTATTAGAATCATTGAGATATCATATTGCATGCTGTAGGAAGGGCCTAAGGATTGGAATGGGAAGGACTTGGATATCACATCTCATGCTATAGATAGGCTCTCAGGTTTGGAAAGGGAAGGAGTTGGATATCACATTTCATGTTAGAGGAAGGATCTCAGGTTTGGTATTAGAGGCATTGAGATATCACATCTCATGCTATAGGAAGGGTCTCAGGTTGGAATGGGAAGGAGTTGGATATCACATCTCATGTTATAGGAAGGCTCTCAGGTTTGGAAGGGGAAAGAGTTGGATATCACATTTCATGTTAGAGGTAGGATCTCAGGTTTGGTATTAGAGGCATTGAGATATCACATCTCATGCTATCAGAAGGGTCTCAGGATTGGAATGGGAAGGAGTTGGATATCACATCTCATGCTAAAGGGAGAGTCTCAGGTTTGGAAGGGGAAGGATTTGGATATCACATGTCATGTTATCGGAAGGATCTCAGGTTTGGTATTAGAAGTATTGAGATATCACATCTCATGCTATCAGAAGGGTCTCAGGATTGGAATGGGAAGGAGTTGGATATCACATCTCATGTTATAGGAAGGATCTCAGGTTTGGTATTAGAAGCATTGAGATATCACATCTCATGCTATCGGAAGGATCTCAGGTTTGGTATTAGAAACATTGAGATATCACATCTCATGCTATCAGAAGGGTCTCAGGATTGGAATGGGAAGGATTTGGATATCACATCTCATGTTATCGGAAGGATCTCAGGTTTGGTATTAGAAGTATTGAGATATCACATCTCATGCTATAGGAAGGGTCTCAGGATTGGAATGGGAAGGAGTTGGATATCACATCTCATGCTAAAGGAAGGGTCTCAGGTTTGGAACGGGAAGGAGTTGGATATCCGATCTCATGTTATAGGAAGGGTCTCAGGTTAGGTATAAGCATTGAGATATCACATCTCTGCTATCGGAAGTGTCTCAGGATTGGAATGGGAAGGAATTGGATATCCCATCTCACGTTATAGGACGGGTCTCAGGATTGTTATTAGAATCATTGAGATATCATATTGCATGCTGTAGGAAGGGTCTAAGGATTGGAATGGGAAGGACTTGGGTATCACATCTCATGCTATAGGAAGGGTCTCAGGTTTGGTATAAGCATTGAGATATCACATCTCATGCTATAGGAAGGGTCTCAGGATTGGAATGGAAGGAGTTGGATATCACATCTCATGTTATAGGAAGGATCTCAGGTTTGGTTTTAGAAGCATTGAGACATCACATCTCATGCTATAGGAAGGGTCTCAGGATTGGAATGGGAAGGAGTTGGATATCACATCTCATGCTATAGGAAGGGTCTCAGGTTTGGTATAAGCATTAAGATATCACATCTCATGCTATAGGAAGGGTCTCAGGATTGGAATGGGAAGTAGTTGTATATGACATCTCATGCCGTAGGAAGGGTCTCAGGTTTGGTATAAGCATTGAGATATCACATCTCTGCTATCGGAAGGGTCTCAGGATTGGAATGGGAAGGAGTTGGATATCCCATCTCATGTTATAGGAAGAGTCTCAGGTTTGGTATTAGAAGCATTGAGATATCACATCTCATGCTATAGGAAGTGTCTCAGGATTGGAATGGGAAGGACTTGGATATCACATCTCATGCTATAGGGAGGGTCTCAAGTTTGATATTAGAAGCATTGAGATATCACATCTCATGCTATAGGAAGGGTCTCAGGATTGGAATGGGAAGGAGTTGGATATCACATCTCATGCTATAGGAAGGGTCTCAGGTTTGGTATAAGCAGTGAGACATCACATCTCATGCTATAGGAAGTGTCTCAGTATTGGAATGGGAAGGAGTTGGATATCACATCTCATGTTATAGGAAGGATCTCAGGTTTGGTATAAGCATTGAGATATCACATCTCTGCTATCGGAAGGGTCTCAGGATTAGAATGGTAAGGAGTTGGATATTCCCATCTCATGTTATAGGAAGGGTCTCAGGTTTGGTATTAGAAGCATTGAGATATCACATCTCATGCTATAGGAAGGGTCTCAGGATTGGAATGGGAAGGACTTGGATATCCCATCTCATGCTATAGGGAGGGTCTCAGGATTGGAATGGGAAGGACTTAGATATCACATATCATTTTTGTTGGTCTCAGTTTTGATATTAGAAGCATTGAGATATCACATCTCATGCTATCGGAAGTGTCTCAGGATTAGAATGGTAAGGAGTTGGATATTCCCATCTCATGTTATAGGAAGGGTCTCAGGTTTGGTATTAGAAGCATTGAGATATCACATCTCATGCTATAGGAAGGGTCTCAGGATTGGAATGGGAAGGAGTTGTATATGACATCTCATGCCGTAGGAAGGGTCTCAGGTTTGGTATAAGCATTGAGATATCACATCTCATGCTATAGGAAGTGTCTCAGGATTGGAATGGGAAGGACTTGGATATCACTTCTCATGCTATAGGGAGGGTCTCAAGTTTGATATTAGAAGCAATGAGATATCACATCTCATGCTATAGGAAGGGTCTCAGGATTGGAATGGGAAGGACTTAGATATCACATATCATTTTTGTTGGTCTCAGTTTTGATATTAGAAGCATTGAGATATCACATCTCATGCTATCGGAAGTGTCTCAGTATTGGAATGGGAAGGAGCTGGATATCACATCTCATGCTAAAGGAAGGGTCTCAGGTTTGGAACGGGAAGGAGTTGGATATCACATCTCATGTTATAGGAAGGGTCTCAGGTTTGGTATAAGCATTGAGATATCACATCTCTGCTATCGGAAGTGTCTCAGGATTGGAATGGGAAGGAATTGGATATCCCATCTCACGTTATAGGACGGGTCTCAGGATTGTTATTAGAATCATTGAGATATCATATTGCATGCTGTAGGAAGGGTCTAAGGATTGGAATGGGAAGGACTTGGGTATCACATCTCATGCTATAGGAAGGGTCTCAGGTTTGGCATAAGCATTGAGATATCAAATCTCATTCTATAGGAAGGGTCTCAGGATTGGAATGGAAGGAGTTGGATATCACATCTCATGTTATAGGAAGGATCTCAGGTTTGGTATTAGAAGCATTGAGACATCACATTTCATGCTATAGGAAGGGTCTCAGGATTGGAATGGGAAGGAGTTGGATATCACATCTCATGCTATAGGAAGGGTCTCAGGTTTGGTATAAGCATTGAGATATCACATCTCATGCTATAGGAAGGGTCTCAGGATTGGAATGGGAAGGAGTTGTATATGACATCTCATGCCGTAGGAAGGGTCTCAGGTTTGGTATAAGCATTGAGATATCACATCTCTGCTATCGGAAGGGTCTCAGGATTGGAATGAGAAGGAGTTGGATATCCCATCTCATGTTATAGGAAGAGTCTCAGGTTTGGTATTAGAAGCATTGAGATATCACATCTCATGCTATAGGAAGTGTCTCAGGATTGGAATGGGAAGGACTTGGATATCACATCTCATGCTATAGGGAGGGTCTCAAGTTTGATATAAGAAGCATTGAGATATCACATCTCATGCTATAGGAAGGGTCTCAGGATTGGAATGGGAAGGAGTTGGATATCACATCTCATGCTATAGGAAGGGTCTCAGGTTTGGTATAAGCAGTGAGATATCACATCTCATGCTATAGGAAGTGTCTCAGTATTGGAATGGGAAGGAGTTGGATATCACATCTCATGTTATAGGAAGGATCTCAGGTTTGGTATAAGCATTGAGATATCACATCTCTGCTATCGGAAGGGACTCAGGATTGGAATGGTAAGGAGTTGGATATTCCCATCTCATGTTATAGGAAGGGTCTCAGGTTTGATATTAGAAGCATTGAGATATCACATCTCATGCTATAGGAAGGGTCTCAGGATTGGAATGGGAAGGACTTGGATATCACATCTCATGCTATAGGGAGGGTCTCAAGTTTGATATTAGAAGCATTGAGATATCACATCTCATGATATCGGAAGGGTCTCAGGATTGGAATGGGAAGGAGTTGGATATCACATCTCATGATAAAGGAAGGGTCTAAGGTTTGGAAGGGGAAGGATTTGGATATCACATCTCATGTTATAGGACGGGTCTCAGGTTTGGTATTAGAAGCATTGAGATATCAAGTCTCATGGTATAGGAAGGGTCTCAGAATTGGAATGGGAAGGAGTTGGATATCACATCTCAAGCTATAGGAAGGGTCTCAGGATTGGAATGGGAAGGAGTTTGATATCACATCTCATGCCATAGTATGGGTCTCAGGTTTGGTAGAAGCATTGGGATATCACATCTCATGCTATCGGAAGGGTATCAGGATTGGATTTGGAAGGAGTTGGATATCCCATCTCATGCTATAGGAAGGGTCTCAGGTTGGAATGGGAAGGAGTTGGATATCACATCTCATGTTATAGGAAGGGTCTCAGGATTGGAATGGGAAGGACTTGGATATCACATCTCATGCTATAGGAAGGCTCTCAGGTTTGGAAGGGGAGAGAGTTGGATATCACATTTCATGTTAGAGGTAGGATCTCAGGTTTGGTATTAGAGGCATTGAGATATCACATCTCATGCTATCAGAAGGGTCTCAGGATTGGAATGGGAAGGAGTTGGATATCACATCTCATGCTAAAGGGAGGGTCTCAGGTTTGGAAGGGGAGAGAGTTGGATATCACATCTCATGTTATAGGAAGGATCTCAGGTTTGGTATCAGAAGCATTGAGATATCACATCTCATGCTATCAGAAGGGTCTCAGGATTGGAATGGGAAGGATTTGGATATCACATCTTGTTAGGAAAGATTTCGTAATTGTAGGTAATTTTCCTTCCATGTGGCAACCCCTAAACTTTTTGCTGTTGTTTTTCACCTTGTTCTTGACTTTGCCAGAGAAGTGCAGCCTTCTGCCGCACTCCTCTGGGCTTTCGCTCCTTTCTTACGGGGAAACTGACATGCCCTTAAGACAGTCAGTACCGGGGAACGCTGTTTCCCGTAGTTTCTTTTATCATGTTGCGGCTTTAGTGCAACATGACACAAGAGGGCACTGTAAGCTAAGTTACAGCTCTCTTGGGTCTCTAGCCTTCTACAGGCCCTAGATACTCGTTTAGGATTGTATTTGATCGGTGCAAGTGATTCAGGGACGGGAATGGTGGCAGCGATCGTTTCTTTGTATTTTGAGCTCCTTTTGGCGTTCTAAGCGCGTTTTCTGCGCTTAACCCAAAATGGTGGCCTGGCTCCCAAAATGGCCAGACCACGAGGCTCCTTTGTCCTGTCCGCTGACCGTCTTGCTCCCTTCAACTTCCCCAGGTCGAGCCGACCCGGGGCCTTCCTTATTTGGGCATGTACTTTCCCGCGAAACACAGATGCTTTCGCGGGCTTCTACATGTCTTGTGTGTGCCTCCAGGGTGTGGGCTGGGATGTCTGGTCCCAATACACATCCTGGGTGCCAGAGAGTCTAGGGTAGTGTGAATGCCTGGGACCACCGTGGTCCGTGATTGGTCCACGAATGGTGTGAGAGTTGATGAGCGGATCTCCCATTGGGTCCCCTCCGTTTTGGCGCGAAGGGAACCGTGGATAAGAGGGGGCTGGAAACACCACTACCATGTCGATCTCCTGAGTTCTCACGAACGAAGGAATACAGGAGCCAAGTATCCTGCAACCAAGAGGCTGGACCGAGGAATCGCTGGTGACCCGCTGAAGGACTCCTCCTCTGCACTGCTGTCGCCTTGTGAAACCCTTTTCACCTTTGATCGAACCAGAAGGCCTGTACTGGTACTTCGACCGTTGGAATAGCGGGAACAGCTATTCTCGGCATCTTCACCATCTCCTGCCAGTAAGCCTTCGGAAGCGTCTCTGGGCCATCCAGTTGACTGACCAGCTTACCCGGGAGCCTTGCTCTGTAACCGCCGCCAGGTTGTGTAGTATTTCGAGTCCTTGTCACTCTCACACACTTCGTACACTTGGCGTTCCCAGGTCGGAAGTGAGTAGTGTACATTTGGCTCAGATACACACGGCCGCTCCGTTGCCCTGCTGTGGTGACAAAACTGTGCAGGTTTCTTCAATTGGGACGTCTTTTTACTCAACACGACGACGAGGCGTTCCCTGCTCTTCTGAACCTGCCAGCTGCTGAAACTGACGCGGAGAAGCCTGGGTCTGCTTGCATCGGGGACCGGTGAGTAGTATAGCTAGGATCTGGTCGCCCTCCTGCAGGAGCCCATTGCTTTTCCCCGCTGTGTAAAACAGCACCCGTTTGTCCGTACTCGCGCTCTGCTTCTGCCCACTGTGGAGGCTGCGCTTGAGTCGCGGAACTTGTTCTTCTTCTGTATGCACTAAACTGAACTGCCTGACTTCCTTCGAAGAGCTTTTCCTTTTGCCCGTTGGCACCAGCGCGTGCAGGTACTTTGAGCACAAGGCTCCACTCTTCGCAGGGCTCGGACTTCCATCTAGTTAGGTGTCTCTGAAGGCGAACTGAGTCTAAAGCATTGTATCGCACTGCCTGTTTTCCTTCCCTTTCAGGTGGACTACACATTTCGTGCATATAACGCTTGCGACTGTCGTATTTGTATATATATTGTGTTGATATGGTATGTGTTGGTTTAATATTGTGATATTGTGATTTTCTCGCTACGGTCATTGTTTTAAAGGCCTTAAAATAAACGTGTATATATTTTTTATATAACACCTGTTTGGAGTAGTTTGTAAGTGATCTTGTTTTGTGTGCTCATTGCGGGCTTTCAGTCACCCTCACCCCTCTTGAGACCTAGTCTTGACCGCCGCGATCGCTACCTTGATTGGTCTGGCTCGTCCAGAGGTTACCCTGTTCCAAGTAATTAGGTTGGCCTTCTGAACTTCTGCGCCACCAGGACAGAGTTCAGAAATCCGTCTTAACACATCTCATGTTATAGGACGGGTCTCAGGTTTGTTATTAGAATCATTGAGATATCATATTGCATGCTGTAGGAAGGGCCTAAGGATTGGAATGGGAAGGACTTGGATATCACATCTCATGCTATAGATAGGCTCTCAGGTTTGGAAAGGGAAGGAGTTGGATATCACATTTCATGTTAGAGGAAGGATCTCAGGTTTGGTATTAGAGGCATTGAGATATCACATCTCATGCTATAGGAAGGGTCTCAGGTTGGAATGGGAAGGAGTTGGATATCACATCTCATGTTATAGGAAGGCTCTCAGGTTTGGAAGGGGAAAGAGTTGGATATCACATTTCATGTTAGAGGTAGGATCTCAGGTTTGGTATTAGAGGCATTGAGATATCACATCTCATGCTATCAGAAGGGTCTCAGGATTGGAATGGGAAGGAGTTGGATATCACATCTCATGCTAAAGGGAGAGTCTCAGGTTTGGAAGGGGAAGGATTTGGATATCACATGTCATGTTATCGGAAGGATCTCAGGTTTGGTATTAGAAGTATTGAGATATCACATCTCATGCTATCAGAAGGGTCTCAGGATTGGAATGGGAAGGAGTTGGATATCACATCTCATGTTATAGGAAGGATCTCAGGTTTGGTATTAGAAGCATTGAGATATCACATCTCATGCTATCGGAAGGATCTCAGGTTTGGTATTAGAAACATTGAGATATCACATCTCATGCTATCAGAAGGGTCTCAGGATTGGAATGGGAAGGATTTGGATATCACATCTCATGTTATCGGAAGGATCTCAGGTTTGGTATTAGAAGTATTGAGATATCACATCTCATGCTATAGGAAGGGTCTCAGGATTGGAATGGGAAGGAGTTGGATATCACATCTCATGCTAAAGGAAGGGTCTCAGGTTTGGAACGGGAAGGAGTTGGATATCCGATCTCATGTTATAGGAAGGGTCTCAGGTTAGGTATAAGCATTGAGATATCACATCTCTGCTATCGGAAGTGTCTCAGGATTGGAATGGGAAGGAATTGGATATCCCATCTCACGTTATAGGACGGGTCTCAGGATTGTTATTAGAATCATTGAGATATCATATTGCATGCTGTAGGAAGGGTCTAAGGATTGGAATGGGAAGGACTTGGGTATCAAATCTCATGCTATAGGAAGGGTCTCAGGTTTGGTATAAGCATTGAGATATCACATCTCATGCTATAGGAAGGGTCTCAGGATTGGAATGGAAGGAGTTGGATATCACATCTCATGTTATAGGAAGGATCTCAGGTTTGGTATTAGAAGCATTGAGACATCACATCTCATGCTATAGGAAGGGTCTCAGGATTGGAATGGGAAGGAGTTGAATATCACATCTCATGCTATAGGAAGGGTCTCAGGTTTGGTATAAGCATTAAGATATCACATCTCATGCTATAGGAAGGGTCTCAGGATTGGAATGGGAAGTAGTTGTATATGACATCTCATGCCGTAGGAAGGGTCTCAGGTTTGGTATAAGCATTGAGATATCACATCTCTGCTATCGGAAGGGTCTCAGGATTGGAATGGGAAGGAGTTGGATATCCCATCTCATGTTATAGGAAGAGTCTCAGGTTTGGTATTAGAAGCATTGAGATATCACATCTCATGCTATAGGAAGTGTCTCAGGATTGGAATGGGAAGGACTTGGATATCACATCTCATGCTATAGGGAGGGTCTCAAGTTTGATATTAGAAGCATTGAGATATCACATCTCATGCTATAGGAAGGGTCTCAGGATTGGAATGGGAAGGAGTTGGATATCACATCTCATGCTATAGGAAGGGTCTCAGGTTTGGTATAAGCAGTGAGATATCACATCTCATGCTATAGGAAGTGTCTCAGTATTGGAATGGGAAGGAGTTGGATATCACATCTCATGTTATAGGAAGGATCTCAGGTTTGGTATAAGCATTGAGATATCACATCTCTGCTATCGGAAGGGTCTCAGGATTAGAATGGTAAGGAGTTGGATATTCCCATCTCATGTTATAGGAAGGGTCTCAGGTTTGGTATTAGAAGCATTGAGATATCACATCTCATGCTATAGGAAGGGTCTCAGGATTGGAATGGGAAGGACTTGGATATCCCATCTCATGCTATAGGGAGGGTCTCAGGATTGGAATGGGAAGGACTTAGATATCACATATCATTTTTGTTGGTCTCAGTTTTGATATTAGAAGCATTGAGATATCACATCTCATGCTATCGGAAGTGTCTCAGTATTGGAATGGGAAGGAGCTGGATATCACATCTAATGCTAAAGGAAGGGTCTCAGGTTTGGAACGGGAAGGAGTTGGATATCACATCTCATGCTATAGGAAGGGTCTCAGGTTTGGTATAAGCATTGATATATCAAATCTCATGCTATAGGAAGGGTCTCAGGATTGGAATGGAAGGAGTTGGATATCACATCTCATGTTATAGGAAGGATCTCAGGTTTGGTATTAGAAGCATTGAGACATCACATCTCATGCTATAGGAAGGGTCTCAGGATTGGAATGGGAAGGAGTTGGATATCACATCTCATGCTATAGGAAGGGTCTCAGGTTTGGTATAAGCATTGAGATATCACATCTCATGCTATAGGAAGGGTCTCAGGATTGGAATGGGAAGGAGTTGTATATGACATCTCATGCCGTAGGAAGGGTCTCAGGTTTGGTATAAGCATTGAGATATCACATCTCATGCTATAGGAAGTGTCTCAGGATTGGAATGGGAAGGACTTGGATATCACTTCTCATGCTATAGGGAGGGTCTCAAGTTTGATATTAGAAGCAATGAGATATCACATCTCATGCTATAGGAAGGGTCTCAGGATTGGAATGGGAAGGACTTAGATATCACATATCATTTTTGTTGGTCTCAGTTTTGATATTAGAAGCATTGAGATATCACATCTCATGCTATCGGAAGTGTCTCAGTATTGGAATGGGAAGGAGCTGGATATCACATCTCATGCTAAAGGAAGGGTCTCAGGTTTGGAACGGGAAGGAGTTGGATATCACATCTCATGTTATAGGAAGGGTCTCAGGTTTGGTATAAGCATTGAGATATCACATCTCTGCTATCGGAAGTGTCTCAGTATTGGAATGGGAAGGAGCTGGATATCACATCTCATGCTAAAGGAAGGGTCTCAGGTTTGGAACGGGAAGGAGTTGGATATCACATCTCATGTTATAGGAAGCGTCTCAGGTTTGGTATAAGCATTGAGATATCACATCTCTGCTATCGGAAGTGTCTCAGGATTGGAATGGGAAGGAGTTGGATATCCCATCTCATGTTATAGGACGGGTCTCAGGTTTGTTATTAGAATCATTGAGATATCATATTGCATGCTGTAGGAAGGGTCTAAGGATTGGAATGGGAAGGACTTGGATATCACATCTCATGCTATAGATAGGCTCTCAGGTTTGGAAAGGGAAGGAGTTGGATATCACATTTCATGTTAGAGGAAGGATCTCAGGTTTGGTATTAGAGGCATTGAGATATCACATCTCATGCTATAGGAAGGGTCTCAGGTTGGAATGGGAAGGAGTTGGATATCACATCTCATGTTATAGGAAGGCTCTCAGGTTTGAAAGGGGAAAGAGTTGGATATCACATTTCATGTTAGAGGTAGGATCTCAGGTTTGGTATCAGAGGCATTGAGATATCACATCTCATGCTATCAGAAGGGTCTCAGGATTGGAATGGGAAGGAGTTGGATATCACATCTCATGCTAAAGGGAGGGTCTCAGGTTTGGAAGGGGAAGGATTTGGATATCACATCTCATGTTATAGGAAGGATCTCAGGTTTGGCATTAGAAGCATTGAGATATCACATCTCATGCTATCGGAAGGATCTCAGGTTTGGTATTAGAAACATTGAGATATCACATTTCATGCTATCAGAAGGGTCTCAGGATTGGAATGGGAAGGATTTGGATATCACATCTCATGTTATCGGAAGGATCTCAGGTTTGGTATTAAAAGTATTGAGATATCACATCTCATGCTATAGGAAGGGTCTCAGGATTGGAATGGGAAGGAGTTGGATATCACATCTCATGCTAAAGGAAGGGTCTCAGGTTTGGTAGAAGCATTGAGATATCACATCTCATGCTATAGGAAGGGTCTTAGGATTGGAATGGGAAGGACTTAGATATCACATATCATGCTATAGGGAGGGTTTCAGTTTTGATATTAGAAGCATTGAGATATCACATCTCATGCTATCTGAAGTGTCTCAGGATTGGAATGGGAAGGAGTTGTATATGACATCTCATGCCGTAGGAAGGGTCTCAGGTTTGGTATAAGCATTGAGATATCACATCTCATGCTATAGGAAGTGTCTCAGGATTGGAATGGGAAGGACTTGGATATCACTTCTCATGCTATAGGGAGGGTCTCAAGTTTGATATTAGAAGCAATGAGATATCACATCTCATGCTATAGGAAGGGTCTCAGGATTGGAATGGGAAGGACTTAGATATCACATATCATTTTTGTTGGTCTCAGTTTTGATATTAGAAGCATTGAGATATCACATCTCATGCTATCGGAAGTGTCTCAGTATTGGAATGGGAAGGAGCTGGATATCACATCTCATGCTAAAGGAAGGGTCTCAGGTTTGGAACGGGAAGGAGTTGGATATCACATCTCATGTTATAGGAAGGGTCTCAGGTTTGGTATAAGCATTGAGATATCACATCTCTGCTATCGGAAGTGTCTCAGTATTGGAATGGGAAGGAGCTGGATATCACATCTCATGCTAAAGGAAGGGTCTCAGGTTTGGAACGGGAAGGAGTTGGATATCACATCTCATGTTATAGGAAGCGTCTCAGGTTTGGTATAAGCATTGAGATATCACATCTCTGCTATCGGAAGTGTCTCAGGATTGGAATGGGAAGGAGTTGGATATCCCATCTCATGTTATAGGACGGGTCTCAGGTTTGTTATTAGAATCATTGAGATATCATATTGCATGCTGTAGGAAGGGTCTAAGGATTGGAATGGGAAGGACTTGGATATCACATCTCATGCTATAGATAGGCTCTCAGGTTTGGAAAGGGAAGGAGTTGGATATCACATTTCATGTTAGAGGAAGGATCTCAGGTTTGGTATTAGAGGCATTGAGATATCACATCTCATGCTATAGGAAGGGTCTCAGGTTGGAATGGGAAGGAGTTGGATATCACATCTCATGTTATAGGAAGGCTCTCAGGTTTGAAAGGGGAAAGAGTTGGATATCACATTTCATGTTAGAGGTAGGATCTCAGGTTTGGTATCAGAGGCATTGAGATATCACATCTCATGCTATCAGAAGGGTCTCAGGATTGGAATGGGAAGGAGTTGGATATCACATCTCATGCTAAAGGGAGGGTCTCAGGTTTGGAAGGGGAAGGATTTGGATATCACATCTCATGTTATAGGAAGGATCTCAGGTTTGGCATTAGAAGCATTGAGATATCACATCTCATGCTATCGGAAGGATCTCAGGTTTGGTATTAGAAACATTGAGATATCACATTTCATGCTATCAGAAGGGTCTCAGGATTGGAATGGGAAGGATTTGGATATCACATCTCATGTTATCGGAAGGATCTCAGGTTTGGTATTAAAAGTATTGAGATATCACATCTCATGCTATAGGAAGGGTCTCAGGATTGGAATGGGAAGGAGTTGGATATCACATCTCATGCTAAAGGAAGGGTCTCAGGTTTGGTAGAAGCATTGAGATATCACATCTCATGCTATAGGAAGGGTCTTAGGATTGGAATGGGAAGGACTTAGATATCACATATCATGCTATAGGGAGGGTTTCAGTTTTGATATTAGAAGCATTGAGATATCACATCTCATGCTATCTGAAGTGTCTCAGGATTGGAATGGGAAGGAGCTGGATATCACATCTCATGCTAAAGGAAGGGTCTCAGGTTTGGAACGGGAAGGAGTTGGATATCCGATCTCATGTTATAGGAAGGGTCTCAGGTTTGGTATAAGCATTGAGATATCACATCTCTGCTATCGGAAGTGTCTCAGGATTGGAATGGGAAGGAATTGGATATCCCATCTCACGTTATAGGACGGGTCTCAGGATTGTTATTAGAATCATTGAGATATCATATTGCATGGTGTAGGAAGGGTCTAAGGATTGGAATGGGAAGGACTTGGGTATCACATCTCATGCTATAGGAAGGGTCTCAGGTTTGGTATAAGCATTGAGATATCAAATCTCATGCTATAGGAAGGGTCTCAGGATTGGAATGGAAGGAGTTGGATATCACATCTCATGTTATAGGAAGGATCTCAGGTTTGGTATTAGAAGCATTGAGACATCACATCTCATGCTATAGGAAGGGTCTCAGGATTGGAATGGGAAGGAGTTGGATATCACATCTCATGCTATAGGAAGGGTCTCAGGTTTGGTATAAGCATTGAGATATCACATCTCATGCTATAGGAAGGGTCTCAGGATTGGAATGGGAAGGAGTTGTATATGACATCTCATGCCGTAGGAAGGGTCTCAGGTTTGGTATAAGCATTGAGATATCACATCTCTGCTATCGGAAGGGTCTCAGGATTGGAATGGGAAGGAGTTGGATATCCCATCTCATGTTATAGGAAGAGTCTCAGGTTTGGTATTAGAAGCATTGAGATATCACATCTCATGCTATAGGAAGTGTCTCAGGATTGGAATGGGAAGGACTTGGATATCACATCTCATGCTATAGGGAGGGTCTCAAGTTTGATATTAGAAGCATTGAGATATCACATCTCATGCTATAGGAAGGGTCTCAGGATTGGAATGGGAAGGAGTTGGATATCACATCTCATGCTATAGGAAGGGTCTCAGGTTTGGTATAAGCAGTGAGATATCACATCTCATGCTATAGGAAGTGTCTCAGCATTGGAATGGGAAGGAGTTGGATATCACATCTCATGTTATAGGAAGGATCTCAGGTTTGGTATAAGCATTGAGATATCACATCTCTGCTATCGGAAGGGTCTCAGGATTAGAATGGTAAGGAGTTGGATATTCCCATCTCATGTTATAGGGAGGGTCTCAGGATTGGAATGGGAAGGACTTAGATATCACATCTCATGCTATAGGGAGGGTCTCAGGATTGGAATGGGAAGGACTTAGATATCACATATCATTTTTGTTGGTCTCAGTTTTGATATTAGAAGCATTGAGATATCACATCTCATGCTATCGGAAGTGTCTCCGTATTGGAATGGGAAGGAGCTGGATATCACATCTCATGCTAAAGGAAGGGTCTCAGGTTTGGAACGGGAAGGAGTTGGATATCACATCTCATGCTATAGGAAGGGTCTCAGGTTTGGTATAAGCATTGAGATATCAAATCTCATGCTATAGGAAGGGTCTCAGGATTGGAATGGAAGGAGTTGGATATCACATCTCATGTTATAGGAAGGATCTCAGGTTTGGTATTAGAAGCATTGAGACATCACATCTCATGCTATAGGAAGGGTCTCAGGATTGGAATGGGAAGGAGTTGGATATCACATCTCATGCTATAGGAAGGGTCTCAGGTTTGGTATAAGCATTGAGATATCACATCTCATGCTATAGGAAGGGTCTCAGGATTGGAATGGGAAGGAGTTGTATATGACATCTCATGCCGTAGGAAGGGTCTCAGGTTTGGTATAAGCATTGAGATATCACATCTCATGCTATAGGAAGTTTCTCAGGATTGGAATGGGAAGGACTTGGATATCACTTCTCATGCTATAGGGAGGGTCTCAGGTTTGGTATAAGCATTGAGATATCACATCTCATGCTATAGGAAGGGTCTCAGGATTGGAATGGGAAGGAGTTGTATATGACATCTCATGCCGTAGGAAGGGTCTCAGGTTTGGTATAAGCATTGAGATATCACATCTCTGCTATCGGAAGGGTCTCAGGATTGGAATGGGAAGGAGTTGGATATCCCATCTCATGTTATAGGAAGAGTCTCAGGTTTGGTATTAGAAGCATTGAGATATCACATCTCATGCTATAGGAAGTGTCTCAGGATTGGAATGGGAAGGACTTGGATATCACATCTCATGCTATAGGGAGGGTCTCAAGTTTGATATTAGAAGCATTGAGATATCACATCTCATGCTATAGGAAGGGTCTCAGGATTGGAATGGGAAGGAGTTGGATATCACATCTCATGCTATAGGAAGGGTCTCAGGTTTGGTATAAGCAGTGAGATATCACATCTCATGCTATAGGAAGTGTCTCAGTATTGGAATGGGAAGGAGTTGGATATCACATCTCATGTTATAGGAAGGATCTCAGGTTTGGTATAAGCATTGAGATATCACATCTCTGCTATCGGAAGGGTCTCAGGATTAGAATGGTAAGGAGTTGGATATTCCCATCTCATGTTATAGGAAGGGTCTCAGGTTTGGTATTAGAAGCATTGAGATATCACATCTCATGCTATAGGAAGGGTCTCAGGATTGGAATGGGAAGGACTTGGATATCCCATCTCATGCTATAGGGAGGGTCTCAGGATTGGAATGGGAAGGAGCTGGATATCACATCTAATGCTAAAGGAAGGGTCTCAGGTTTGGAACGGGAAGGAGTTGGATATCACATCTCATGCTATAGGAAGGGTCTCAGGTTTGGTATAAGCATTGAGATATCAAATCTCATGCTATAGGAAGGGTCTCAGGATTGGAATGGAAGGAGTTGGATATCACATCTCATGTTATAGGAAGGATCTCAGGTTTGGTATTAGAAGCATTGAGACATCACATCTCATGCTATAGGAAGGGTCTCAGGATTGGAATGGGAAGGAGTTGGATATCACATCTCATGCTATAGGAAGGGTCTCAGGTTTGGTATAAGCATTGAGATATCACATCTCATGCTATAGGAAGGGTCTCAGGATTGGAATGGGAAGGAGTTGTATATGACATCTCATGCCGTAGGAAGGGTCTCAGGTTTGGTATAAGCATTGAGATATCACATCTCATGCTATAGGAAGTGTCTCAGGATTGGAATGGGAAGGACTTGGATATCACTTCTCATGCTATAGGGAGGGTCTCAAGTTTGATATTAGAAGCAATGAGATATCACATCTCATGCTATAGGAAGGGTCTCAGGATTGGAATGGGAAGGACTTAGATATCACATATCATTTTTGTTGGTCTCAGTTTTGATATTAGAAGCATTGAGATATCACATCTCATGCTATCGGAAGTGTCTCAGTATTGGAATGGGAAGGAGCTGGATATCACATCTCATGCTAAAGGAAGGGTCTCAGGTTTGGAACGGGAAGGAGTTGGATATCACATCTCATGTTATAGGAAGGGTCTCAGGTTTGGTATAAGCATTGAGATATCACATCTCTGCTATCGGAAGTGTCTCAGTATTGGAATGGGAAGGAGCTGGATATCACATCTCATGCTAAAGGAAGGGTCTCAGGTTTGGAACGGGAAGGAGTTGGATATCACATCTCATGTTATAGGAAGCGTCTCAGGTTTGGTATAAGCATTGAGATATCACATCTCTGCTATCGGAAGTGTCTCAGGATTGGAATGGGAAGGAGTTGGATATCCCATCTCATGTTATAGGACGGGTCTCAGGTTTGTTATTAGAATCATTGAGATATCATATTGCATGCTGTAGGAAGGGTCTAAGGATTGGAATGGGAAGGACTTGGATATCACATCTCATGCTATAGATAGGCTCTCAGGTTTGGAAAGGGAAGGAGTTGGATATCACATTTCATGTTAGAGGAAGGATCTCAGGTTTGGTATTAGAGGCATTGAGATATCACATCTCATGCTATAGGAAGGGTCTCAGGTTGGAATGGGAAGGAGTTGGATATCACATCTCATGTTATAGGAAAGCTCTCAGGTTTGGAAGGGGAAAGAGTTGGATATCACATTTCATGTTAGAGGTAGGATCTCAGGTTTGGTATCAGAGGCATTGAGATATCACATCTCATGCTATCAGAAGGGTCTCAGGATTGGAATGGGAAGGAGTTGGATATCACATCTCATGCTAAAGGGAGGGTCTCAGGTTTGGAAGGGGAAGGATTTGGATATCACATCTCATGTTATAGGAAGGATCTCAGGTTTGGCATTAGAAGCATTGAGATATCACATCTCATGCTATCGGAAGGATCTCAGGTTTGGTATTAGAAACATTGAGATATCACATTTCATGCTATCAGAAGGGTCTCAGGATTGGAATGGGAAGGATTTGGATATCACATCTCATGTTATCGGAAGGATCTCAGGTTTGGTATTAAAAGTATTGAGATATCACATCTCATGCTATAGGAAGGGTCTCAGGATTGGAATGGGAAGGAGTTGGATATCACATCTCATGCTAAAGGAAGGGTCTCAGGTTTGGTAGAAGCATTGAGATATCACATCTCATGCTATAGGAAGGGTCTTAGGATTGGAATGGGAAGGACTTAGATATCACATATCATGCTATAGGGAGGGTTTCAGTTTTGATATTAGAAGCATTGAGATATCACATCTCATGCTATCTGAAGTGTCTCAGGATTGGAATGGGAAGGAGCTGGATATCACATCTCATGCTAAAGGAAGGGTCTCAGGTTTGGAACGGGAAGGAGTTGGATATCCGATCTCATGTTATAGGAAGGGTCTCAGGTTTGGTATAAGCATTGAGATATCACATCTCTGCTATCGGAAGTGTCTCAGGATTGGAATGGGAAGGAATTGGATATCCCATCTCACGTTATAGGACGGGTCTCAGGATTGTTATTAGAATCATTGAGATATCATATTGCATGCTGTAGGAAGGGTCTAAGGATTGGAATGGGAAGGACTTGGGTATCACATCTCATGCTATAGGAAGGGTCTCAGGTTTGGTATAAGCATTGAGATATCAAATCTCATGCTATAGGAAGGGTCTCAGGATTGGAATGGAAGGAGTTGGATATCACATCTCATGTTATAGGAAGGATCTCAGGTTTGGTATTAGAAGCATTGAGACATCACATCTCATGCTATAGGAAGGGTCTCAGGATTGGAATGGGAAGGAGTTGGATATCACATCTCATGCTATAGGAAGGGTCTCAGGTTTGGTATAAGCATTGAGATATCACATCTCATGCTATAGGAAGGGTCTCAGGATTGGAATGGGAAGGAGTTGTATATGACATCTCATGCCGTAGGAAGGGTCTCAGGTTTGGTATAAGCATTGAGATATCACATCTCTGCTATCGGAAGGGTTTCAGGATTGGAATGGGAAGGAGTTGGATATCCCATCTCATGTTATAGGAAGAGTCTCAGGTTTGGTATTAGAAGCATTGAGATATCACATCTCATGCTATAGGAAGTGTCTCAGGATTGGAATGGGAAGGACTTGGATATCACATCTCATGCTATAGGGAGGGTCTCAAGTTTGATATTAGAAGCATTGAGATATCACATCTCATGCTATAGGAAGGGTCTCAGGATTGGAATGGGAAGATGTTGGATATCACATCTCATGCTATAGGAAGGGTCTCAGGTTTGGTATAAGCAGTGAGATATCACATCTCATGCTATAGGAAGTGTCTCAGCATTGGAATGGGAAGGAGTTGGATATCACATCTCATGTTATAGGAAGGATCTCAGGTTTGGTATAAGCATTGAGATATCACATCTCTGCTATCGGAAGGGTCTCAGGATTAGAATGGTAAGGAGTTGGATATTCCCATCTCATGTTATAGGGAGGGTCTCAGGATTGGAATGGGAAGGACTTAGATATCACATCTCATGCTATAGGGAGGGTCTCAGGATTGGAATGGGAAGGACTTAGATATCACATATCATTTTTGTTGGTCTCAGTTTTGATATTAGAAGCATTGAGATATCACATCTCATGCTATCGGAAGTGTCTCAGTATTGGAATGGGAAGGAGCTGGATATCACATCTCATGCTAAAGGAAGGGTCTCAGGTTTGGAACGGGACGGAGTTGGATATCACATCTCATGCTATAGGAAGGGTCTCAGGTTTGGTATAAGCATTGAGATATCAAATCTCATGCTATAGGAAGGGTCTCAGGATTGGAATGGAAGGAGTTGGATATCACATCTCATGTTATAGGAAGGATCTCAGGTTTGGTATTAGAAGCATTGAGACATCACATCTCATGCTATAGGAAGGGTCTCAGGATTGGAATGGGAAGGAGTTGGATATCACATCTCATGCTATAGGAAGGGTCTCAGGTTTGGTATAAGCATTGAGATATCACATCTCATGCTATAGGAAGGGTCTCAGGATTGGAATGGGAAGGAGTTGTATATGACATCTCATGTCGTAGGAAGGGTCTCAGGTTTGGTATAAGCATTGAGATATCACATCTCATGCTATAGGAAGTGTCTCAGGATTGGAATGGGAAGGACTTGGATATCACTTCTCATGCTATAGGGAGGGTCTCAAGTTTGATATTAGAAGCATTGAGATATCACATCTCATGCTATAGGAAGGGTCTCAGGATTGGAATGGGAAGGACTTAGATATCACATATCATTTTTGTTGGTCTCAGTTTTGATATTAGAAGCATTGAGATATCACATCTCATGCTATCGGAAGTGTCTCAGTATTGGAATGGGAAGGAGCTGGATATCACATCTCATGCTAAAGGAAGGGTCTCAGGTTTGGAACGGGAAGGAGTTGGATATCACATCTCATGTTATAGGAAGGGTCTCAGGTTTGGTATAAGCATTGAGATATCACATCTCTGCTATCGGAAGTGTCTCAGGATTGGAATGGGGAGGAGTTGGATATCCCATCTCATGTTATAGGACGGGTCTCAGGTTTGTTATTAGAATCATTGAGATATCATATTGCATGCTGTAGGAAGGGTCTAAGGATTGGAATGGGAAGGACTTGGATATCACATCTCATGCTATAGATAGGCTCTCAGGTTTGGAAAGGGAAGGAGTTGGATATCACATTTCATGTTACAGGAAGGATCTCAGGTTTGGAATTAGAGGCATTGAGATATCACATCTCATGCTATAGGAAGGGTCTCAGGTTGGAATGGGAAGGAGTTGGATATCACATCTCATGTTATAGGAAGGTTCTCAGGTTTGGAAGGGGAAAGAGTTGGATATCACATTTCATGTTAGAGGTAGGATCTCAGGTTTGGTATTAGAGGCATTGAGATATCACATCTCATGCTATCAGAAGGGTCTCAGGATTGGAATGGGAAGGAGTTGGATATCACATCTCATGCTAAAGGGAGGGTCTCAGGTTTGGAAGGGGAAGGATTTGGATATCACATCTCATGTTATCGGAAGGATCTCAGGTTTGGTATTAGAAGTATTGAGATATCACATCTCATGCTATCGGAAGGGTCTCAGGATTGGAATGGGAAGGAGTTGGATATCACATCTCATGCTAAAGGAAGGGTCTCAGGTTTGGTAGAAGCATTGAGATATCACATCTCATGCTATAGGAAGGGTCTTAGGATTGGAATGGGAAGGACTTAGATATCACATATCATGCTATAGGGAGGGTTTCAGTTTTGATATTAGAAGCATTGAGATATCACATCTCATGCTATCGGAAGTGTCTCAGGATTGGAATGGGAAGGAGCTGGATATCACATCTCATGCTAAAGGAAGGGTCTCAGGTTTGGAACGGGAAGGAGTAGGATATCCGATCTCATGTTATAGGAAGGGTCTCAGGTTTGGTATAAGCATTGAGATATCACATCTCTGCTATCAGAAGTGTCTCAGGATTGGAATGGGAAGGAATTGGATATCCCATCTCACGTTATAGGACGGGTCTCAGGATTGTTATTAGAATCATTGAGATATCATATTGCATGCTGTAGGAAGGGTCTAAGGATTGGAATGGGAAGGACTTGGGTATCACATCTCATGCTATAGGAAGGGTCTCAGGTTTGGCATAAGCATTGAGATATCAAATCTCATTCTATAGGAAGGGTCTCAGGATTGGAATGGAAGGAGTTGGATATCACATCTCATGTTATAGGAAGGATC
This sequence comes from Ambystoma mexicanum, assembly GCF_040938575.1. Taxonomy (NCBI): domain Eukaryota; kingdom Metazoa; phylum Chordata; class Amphibia; order Caudata; family Ambystomatidae; genus Ambystoma; species Ambystoma mexicanum. The sequence goes on along the minus strand of NC_090932.1, from coordinate 568,316,837 downwards.
TCAGGTTTGGTATTAGAAGCATTGAGACATCACATCTCATGCTATAGGAAGGGTCTCAGGATTGGAATGGGAAGGAGTTGGATATCACATCTCATGCTATAGGAAGGGTCTCAGGTTTGGTATAAGCATTGAGATATCACATCTCATGCTATAGGAAGGGTCTCAGGATTGGAATGGGAAGGAGTTGTATATGACATCTCATGCCGTAGGAAGGGTCTCAGGTTTGGTATAAGCATTGAGAAATCACATCTCTGCTATCGGAAGGGTCTCAGGATTTGAATGGGAAGGAGTTGGATATCCCATCTCATGTTATAGGAAGAGTCTCAGGTTTGGTATTAGAAGCATTGAGATATCACATCTCATGCTATAGGAAGTGTCTCAGGATTGGAATGGGAAGGACTTGGATATCACATCTCATGCTATAGGGAGGGTCTCAAGTTTGATATAAGAAGCATTGAGATATCACATCTCATGCTATAGGAAGGGTCTCAGGATTGGAATGGGAAGGAGTTGGATATCACATCTCATGCTATAGGAAGGGTCTCAGGTTTGGTATAAGCAGTGAGATATCACATCTCATGCTATAGGAAGTGTCTCAGTATTGGAATGGGAAGGAGTTGGATATCACATCTCATGTTATAGGAAGGATCTCAGGTTTGGTTTAAGCATTGAGATATCACATCTCTGCTATCAGAAGGGTCTCAGGATTGGAATGGTAAGGAGTTGGATAGTCCCATCTCATGTTATAGGAAGGGTCTCAGGTTTGGTATTAGAAGCATTGAGATATAACATCTCATGCTATAGGAAGGGTCTCAGGATTGGAATGGGAAGGACTTGGATATCACATCTCATGCTATAGGGAGGGTCTCAAGTTTGATATTAGAAGCATTGAGATATCACATCTCATGATATCGGAAGGGTCTCAGGATTGGAATGGGAAGGAGTTGGATATCACATCTCAAGCTATAGGAAGGGTCTCAGGATTGGAATGGGAAGGAGTTTGATATCACATCTCATGCCATAGTATGTTCTCAGGTTTGGTAGAAGCATTGTGATATCACATCTCATGCTATCGGAAGGGTATCAGGATTGGATTTGGAAGGAGTTGGATATCCCATCTCATGCTATAGGAAGGGTCTCAGGTTGGAATGGGAAGGAGTTGGATATCACATCTCATGTTATAGGAAGGGTCTCAGGATTGGAATGGGAAGGACTTGGATATCACATCTCATGCTATAGGAAGGCTCTCAGGTTTGGAAGGGGAGAGAGTTGGATATCACATTTCATGTTAGAGGTAGGATCTCAGGTTTGGTATTAGAGGCATTGAGATATCACATCTCATGCTATCAGAAGGGTCTCAGGATTGGAATGGGAAAGATTTGGATATCACATCTTGTTAGGAAAGATTTCGTAATTGTAGGTAATTTTCCTTCCATGTGGCAACCCCTAAACTTTTTTGCTGTTGTTTTTCACCTTGTTCTTGACTTTGCCAGAGAAGTGCAGCCTTCTGCCGCACTCCTCTGGGCTTTCGCTCCTTTCTTACGGGGAAACTGACATGCCCTTAAGACAGTCAGTACCGGGGAACGCTGTTTCCCGTAGTTTCTTTTATCATGTTGCGGCTTTAGTGCAACATGACACAAGAGGGCACTGTAAGCTAAGTTACAGCTCTCTTGGGTCTCTAGCCTTCTACAGGCCCTAGATACTCGTTTAGGATTGTATTTGATCGGTGCAAGTGATTCAGGGACGGGAATGGTGGCAGCGATCGTTTCTTTGTATTTTGAGCTCCTTTTGGCGTTCTAAGCGCGTTTTCTGCGCTTACCCCAAAATGGTGGCCTGGCTCCCAAAATGGCCAGACCACGAGGCTCCTTTGTCCTGTCCGCTGACCGTCTTGCTCCCTTCAACTTCCCCAGGTCGAGCCGACCCGGGGCCTTCCTTATTTGGGCATGTACTTTCCCGCGAAACACAGATGCTTTCGCGGGCTTCTACATGTCTTGTGTGTGCCTCCAGGGTGTGGGCTGGGATGTCTGGTCCCAATACACATCCTGGGTGCCAGAGAGTCTAGGGTAGTGTGAATGCCTGGGACCACCGTGGTCCGTGATTGGTCCACGAATGGTGTGAGTGTTGATGAGCGGATCTCCCATTGGGTCCCCTCCGTTTTGGCGCGAAGGGAACCGTGGATAAGAGGGGGCTGGAAACACCACTACCATGTCGATCTCCTGAGTTCTCACGAACGAAGGGATACAGGAGCCAAGTATCCTGCAACCAAGAGGCTGGACCGAGGAATCGCTGGTGACCCGCTGAAGGACTCCTCCTCTGCACTGCTGTCGCCTTGTGAAACCCTTTTCACCTTTGATCGAACCAGAAGGCCTGTACTGGTACTTCGACCCTTGGAATAGCGGGAACAGCTATTCTCGGCATCTTCACCATCTCCTGCCAGTAAGCCTTCGGAAGCGTCTCTGGGCCATCCAGTTGACTGACCAGCTTACCCGGGAGCCTTGCTCTGTAACCGCCGCCAGGTTGTGTAGTATTTCGAGTCCTTGTCACTCTCACACGCTTCGTACACTTGGCGTTCCCAGGTCGGAAGTGAGTAGTGTACATTTGGCTCAGATACACACGGCCGCTCCGTTGCCCTGCTGTGGTGACAAAACTGTGCAGGTTTCTTCGATTGGGACGTCTTTTTACTCAACACGACGACGAGGCGTTCCCTGCTCTTCTGAACCTGCCAGCTGCTGAAACTGACGCGGAGAAGCCTGGGTCGGCTTGCATCGGGGACCGGTGAGTAGTATAGCTAGGATCTGGTCGCCCTCCTGCAGGAGCCCATTGCTTTTCCCCGCTGTGTAAAACAGCACCCGTTTGTCCGTACTCGCGCTCTGCTTCTGCCCACTGTGGAGGCTGCGCTTGAGTCGCGGAACTTGTTCTTCTTCTGTATGCACTAAACTGAACTGCCTGACTTCCTTCGAAGAGCTTCTCCTTTTGCCCGTTGGCACGAGCGCGTGCAGGTACTTTGAGCACAAGGCTCCACTCTTCGCAGGGCTCGGACTTCAAACTAGTTAGGTGTCTCTGAAGGCGAACTGAGTCTAAAGCATTGTATCGCACTGCCTGTTTTCCTTCCCTTTCAGGTGGACTACACATTTCGTGCATATAACGCTTGCGACTGTCGTATTTGTATATATATTGTGTTGATATGGTATGTGTGGTTACCAGTCAATTGGTCGAAAACATTTGGTCGACAGGACAATTGGTCGACACCATTTGGTCGAATGCCAAATGGTCGAATTTTTTTTTTTTTTTTTTACCCGTTTTTTGGTTTTTTTTGGGGGGGTCCCCCACCCAAACCCCTTTTTTTTCTTTTTTTTTTCTTTCCCCACACGAAAACCCACAAAAAAAATATATAAATAAAAAAAAAAAAATTCGACCATTTGGCATTCGACCAAATGGTGCCGACCAAATTGCAGTCGACCAAATTGCAGTCGACCAATTGACAGGACACCGGTATGTGTTGGTTTAATATTGTGATATTGTGATTTTCTCGCTACGGTCATTGTTTTAAAGGCCTTAAAATAAACGTGTATATATTTTTTATATAACACCTGTTTGGAGTAGTTTGTAAGTGATCTTGTTTTGTGTGCTCATTGCGGGCTTTCAGTCACCCTCACCGCTCTTGAGACCTAGTCTTGACCGCCGCGATCGCTACCTTGATTGGTCTGGCTCGTCCAGAGGTTACCCTGTTCCAAGTAATTAGGTTGGCCTTCTGAACTTCTGCGCCACCAGGACAGAGTTCAGAAATCCGTCTTAACACATCTCATGTTATAGGACGGGTCTCAGGTTTGTTATTAGAATCATTGAGATATCATATTGCATGCTGTAGGAAGGGCCTAAGGATTGGAATGGGAAGGACTTGGATATCACATCTCATGCTATAGATAGGCTCTCATGTTTGGAAAGGGAAGGAGTTGGATATCACATTTCATGTTAGAGGAAGGATCTCAGGTTTGGTATTAGAGGCATTGAGATATCACATCTCATGCTATAGGAAGGGTCTCAGGTTGGAATGGGAAGGAGTTGGATATCACATCTCATGTTATAGGAAGGCTCTCAGGTTTGGAAGGGGAAAGAGTTGGATATCACATTTCATGTTAGAGGTAGGATCTCAGGTTTGGTATTAGAGGCATTGAGATATCACATCTCATGCTATCAGAAGGGTCTCAGGATTGGAATGGGAAGGAGTTGGATATCACATCTCATGCTAAAGGGAGAGTCTCAGGTTTGGAAGGGGAAGGATTTGGATATCACATCTCATGTTATCGGAAGGATCTCAGGTTTGGTATTAGAAGTATTGAGATATCACATCTCATGCTATCAGAAGGGTCTCAGGATTGGAATGGGAAGGAGTTGGATAACACATTTCATGCTAAAGGGAGGGTCTCAGGTTTGGAAGGGGCAGGATTTGGATATCACATCTCATGTTATCGGAAGGATCTCAGGTTTGGTATTAGAGGTATTGAGATATCACATCTCATGATATAGGAAGGGTCTCAGGATTGGAATGGGAAGGATTTGGATATCACATCTCATGCTATAGGAAGGGTCTCAGGTTTGGTATAAGCATGGAGATATCACTTCTCATGCTATAGGAAGTGTCTCAGGATTGGAATGGGAAGGAGTTGGATATCACATCTCATGTTATAGGAAGGATCTCAGGTTTGGTATTAGAAGCATTGAGACATCACATCTCATGCTATAGGAAGGGTCTCAGGATTGGAATGGGAAGGAGTTGGATATCACATCTCATGCTAAAGGGAGGGTCTCAGGTTTGGAAGGGGAAGGATTTGGATATTACATCTCGTGTTATAGGAATGATCTCAGGTTTGGTATTAGAAGCATTGAGATATCACATCTCATGCTATCGGAAGGATCTCAGGTTTGGTATTAGAAGCATTGAGATATCAAAACTCATGCTATAGGAAGGGTCTCAGGATTGGAATGGGAAGGAGTTCGATATCACATCTCATGCTATAGGAAGGGTCTCAGGATTGGAATGGGAAGGAGTTGTATATGACATCTCATGCCACAGGAAGGGTCTCAGGTTTGGTATAAGCATTGAGATATCACATCTCTGCTATCGGAAGGGTCTCAGGATTGGAATGGGAAGGAGTTGGATATCACATCTCATGCTAAAGGGAGAGTCTCAGGTTTGGAAGGGGAAGGATTTGGATAACACATCTCATGTTATCGGAAGGATCTCAGGTTTGGTATTAGAAGTATTGAGATATCACATCTCATGCTATCAGAAGGGTCTCAGGATTGGAATGGGAAGGAGTTGGATAACACATTTCATGCTAAAGGGAGGGTCTCATGTTTGGAAAGGGAAGGAGTTGGATATCACATTTCATGTTAGAGGAAGGATCTCAGGTTTGGTATTAGAGGCATTGAGATATCACATCTCATGCTATAGGAAGGGTCTCAGGTTGGAATGGGAAGGAGTTGGATATCACATCTCATGTTATAGGAAGGCTCTCAGGTTTGGAAGGGGAAAGAGTTGGATATCACATTTCATGTTAGAGGTAGGATCTCAGGTTTGGTATTAGAGGCATTGAGATATCACATCTCATGCTATCAGAAGGGTCTCAGGATTGGAATGGGAAGGAGTTGGATATCACATCTCATGCTAAAGGGAGAGTCTCAGGTTTGGAAGGGGAAGGATTTGGATATCACATCTCATGTTATCGGAAGGATCTCAGGTTTGGTATTAGAAGTATTGAGATATCACATCTCATGCTATCAGAAGGGTCTCAGGATTGGAATGGGAAGGAGTTGGATAACACATTTCATGCTAAAGGGAGGGTCTCAGGTTTGGAAGGGGAAGGATTTGGATATCACATCTCATGTTATCGGAAGGATCTCAGGTTTGGTATTAGAAGTATTGAGATATCACATCTCATGATATAGGAAGGGTCTCAGGATTGGAATGGGAAGGATTTGGATATCACATCTCATGCTATAGGAAGGGTCTCAGGTTTGGTATAAGCATGGAGATATCACTTCTCATGCTATAGGAAGTGTCTCAGGATTGGAATGGGAAGGAGTTGGATATCACATCTCATGTTATAGGAAGGATCTCAGGTTTGGTATTAGAAGCATTGAGACATCACATCTCATGCTATAGGAAGGGTCTCAGGATTGGAATGGGAAGGAGTTGGATATCACATCTCATGCTAAAGGGAGGGTCTCAGGTTTGGAAGGGGAAGGATTTGGATATTACATCTCGTGTTATAGGAATGATCTCAGGTTTGGTATTAGAAGCATTGAGATATCACATCTCATGCTATCGGAAGGATCTCAGGTTTGGTATTAGAAGCATTGAGATATCAAAACTCATGCTATAGGAAGGGTCTCAGGATTGGAATGGGAAGGAGTTCGATATCACATCTCATGCTATAGGAAGGGTCTCAGGATTGGAATGGGAAGGAGTTGTATATGACATCTCATGCCACAGGAAGGGTCTCAGGTTTGGTATAAGCATTGAGATATCACATCTCTGCTATCGGAAGGGTCTCAGGATTGGAATGGGAAGGAGTTGGATATCACATCTCATGCTAAAGGGAGAGTCTCAGGTTTGGAAGGGGAAGGATTTGGATAACACATCTCATGTTATCGGAAGGATCTCAGGTTTGGTATTAGAAGTATTGAGATATCACATCTCATGCTATCAGAAGGGTCTCAGGATTGGAATGGGAAGGAGTTGGATAACACATTTCATGCTAAAGGGAGGGTCTCAGGTTTGGAAGGGGAAGGATTTGGATATCACATCTCATGTTATCGGAAGGATCTCATGTTTGGTATTAGAAGTATTGAGATATCACATCTCATGCTATAGGAAGGGTCTCAGGATTGGAATGGGAAGGATTTGGATATCACATCTCATGCTAAAGGGAGGGTCTCAGGTTTGGAAGGGGAAGGATTTGGATATCACATCTCATGTTATCGGAAGGATCTCAGGTTTGGTATTAGAAGTATTGAGATATCACATCTCATGCTATAGGAAGGGTCTCAGGATTGGAATGGGAAGGAGTTGGATATCACATCTCATGCTAAAGGAAGGGTCTCATGTTTGGTAGAAGCATTGAGATATCACATCTCATGCTATAGGAAGGGTCTCAGGATTGGAATGGGAAGGACTTAGATATCACATATCATGCTATAGGGAGGGTTTCAGTTTTGATATTAGAAGCATTGAGATATCACATCTCATGCTATCGGAAGTGTCTCAGGATTGGAATGGGAAGGAGCTGGATATCACATCTCATGCTAAAGGAAGGGTCTCAGGTTTGGAACGGGAAGGAGTTGGACATCCGATCTCATGTTATAGGAAGGGTCTAAGGTCTGGTATAAGCATTGAGATATCACATCTCTGCTATCGGAAGTGTCTCAGGATTTGAATGGGAAGGAGTTGGATATCCCATCTCATGTTATAGGAAGGGTCTCAGGTTTGGTATTAGAAGCATTGAGATATCACATCTCATGCTATCGGAAGGGTCTCAGGTTTTGAACGGGAAGGAGTTGGATATCACATCTTATGTTATAGGAAGAGTCTCAGGTTTGGTATAAGCATTGAGATATCACATCTCTGCTATCGGAGGTGTCTCAGGATTGGGATGGGAAGGAATTGGATATCACATCTCATGCTATAGGAAGGGTATCAGGTTTGGAACGGGAAGGAGTTGGATATCCCATCTCATGTTATAGGACGGGTCTCAGGTTTGATATTAGAAGCATTGAGATATCACATTGCATGCTGTAGGAAGGGTCTCAGGTTTGGTATTAGAAGCATTGAGATATCACATCTCATGCTATCAGAACGGTCTCAGGATTGGAATGGGAAGGAGTTGGATATCACATCTCATGCTAAAGGGAGGGTCTCAGGTTTGGAAGGGGAAGGATTTGGATATCACATCTCATGTTATCGGAAGGATCTCAGGTTTGGTATTAGAAGTATTGAGATATCACATCTCATGTTATAGGAAGGGTCTCGATTGGAATGGGAAGGAGTTGGATATCACATCTCATGCTATAGGGAGGGTCTCAGTTTTGATATTAAAAGCATTGAGATATCACATATGCTATTGGAAGGGTCTCAGTATTGGAATTGGAAGGAGTTGGATAGCACATCTCGTGCTATAGGGAGGTTCTCAGGTTTGATATTAGAAGCATTGAGATATCACATCTCATGCTATCGGAAGGGTCTCAGGATTGGAATGGGAAGTAGTTGGATATCACATATGCTAAAGGAAAGGTCTCAGGTTTGGAAGGGGAAGGATTTGGATCTCACATCTCATGTTTTAGGACGGGTCTCAGGTTTGGTATTAGAAGCCTTGAGATATCACATCTCATGGTATAATAAGGGTCTCAGGATTGGAATGGGAAGGAGTTGGATATCACATCTCAAGCTATTTCAGGATTGGAATGGGAAGGAGTTTGATATCACATCTCAAGCTATAGGAAGGGTCTCAGGTTTGGGAAGGGAAGGATTGGGATTTCACATCTCATGTTATAGGATGGTTCTCATGTTTGGTTTTAGAAGCATTGAGATATCACATCTCATGCTATCGGAAGGGTCTCAGGTTTGGAATGGGAAGGAGTTGGATATCACATCTCATGTTATAGGAAGCATCTCAGGTTTGGTATTAGAAGCATTGAGATATCACATCTCATGCTATAGGAAGGGTCTCAGGATTGGAATGTGAAGGATTTGGATATCACATCTCATGCTAAAGGAAGGGTCTCAGGTTTGGTACAAGCATTGAGATATCACATCTCTGCTATCGGAAGGGTCTCAGGATTGGATTGGGAAGGAGTTGGATATCCCTTCTCATGCTATAGGAAGGGTCTCATGTTGGAATGGGAAGGAGTTGGATATCGCATCTCATGTCATAGGAAGGGTCTCAAGATTGAAATGGGAAGGATTTGGATATCACATCTCTTGCTATAGGAAGGGTCTCAGGTTTTTTATTAGAAACATTGAGATATCACATCTCATGCTATAGGAAGGGTTTCAGGATTGGAATGGGAAGGATTTAGATATCACATCTCATGCTAAAGGAAGGCTCTCAGGTTTGGAAGGGGAAGGATTTGGATATCATATCTCATGTTATAGGACGGGTCCCAGGTTTGGTATTAGAAGCATTGAGATATCACATCTTATGTTATAGGAAGGGTCTCAGGATTGGAATGGGAAGGAGTTGGATATCACATCTCATCCAATAGGAAGGGTCTCAGGTTTGGAATGGGAAGGAATTGGATATCACATCTCATGTTATAGGAAGGATCTCAGGATTGGAATGGGAAGGATTTGGATATCACATCTCTTGCTATAGGAAGGGTCTCAGGTTTTTTATTAGAAGCATTGAGATATCACATCTCATGGTATAGGAAGGGTCTCAGGATTGGAATGGGAAGGAGTTGGATATCCCTTCTCATGCTATAGGAAGGGTCTCAGGTTGGAATGGGAAGGATTTGGATATCAAACCTCTTGCTATAGGAAGGGTCTCAGGTTTTTTATTAGAAACATTGAGATATCACATCTCATGCTATAGGAAGGGTTTAAGGATTGGAATGGGAAGGATTTGGATATCACATCTCATGCTAAAGGAAGGGTCTCAGGTTTGGAAGGGGAAGGATTTGGATATCACCTGGTGATATTAGAAGCATTGAGATATCAAGTCTCATAGTATAGGACGGGAGTTTGATATCACATCATGCCATGGTATGGGTCTCAGGTTTTGTAGAAGCATTGGGATATCACATCTCATGCTATCGGAAGGGTATCAGGATTGTATTTGGAAGGAGTTGGATATCCCATCTCATGCTATAGGAAGGGTCTCAAGTTGGAATGGGAAAGAGTTGGATGTCACATCTCATGTTATAGGAAGGGTCTCAGGATTGGAATGGGAAGGACTTGGATATCACATCTCATGCTGTAGGAAGGCTCTCAGGTTTGGAAAGGGAAGGAGTTGGATATCACTTTTCATGTTAGAGGTAGGATCTCAGGTTTGGTATTAGAGGCATTGAGATATCACATCTCATGCTATCAGAAGGGTATCAGGATTGTAATGGGAAGGAGTTGGATATCACATCTCATGCTAAAGGGAGGGTCTCAGGTTTGGAAGGGGAAGGATTTGGATATCACATCTCATGTTATAGGAAGGATCTCAGGTTTGGTATTAGAAGCATTGAGATATCACATCTCATGCTATCGGAAGGATCTCAGGTTTGGTATTAGAAGCATTGAGATATCACATCTCATGCTATAGGAAAGGTCTCAGGATTGGAATGGGAAGGAGTTGGATATCACATCTCATGCTAAAGGAAGGGTCTCAGTTTTGGTAGAAGCATTGCGATATCACATCTCATGCTATAGGAAGGGTCTCAGGATTGGAATCGGAAGGAGTTGGATATCACATCTCATGCTATAGGAAGGGTCTCAGGTTTGGTATAAGCATTGAAATATCACATCTCTGCTATCGGAAGGGTCTCAGGATTGGAATGGGAAGGATTTAGATATCACATCTCATGCTACAGGGAGGGGCTCAGTTTTGATATAAGAAGCATTGAGATATCACATCTCATGGTATAGGAAGGGTCTCAGGATTGGAATGGAAAGGAGTTGGCTGTCACATCTCAAGCTATCTCAGGACTGGAATGGGAAAGATTTTGATATCACTTCTCAAGCTATAGGAAGGGTCTCAGGTTTGGAAAGGGAAGGATTTGGATTTCACATCTCATGTTATAGGATGGTTCTCAGGTTTGGTTTTAGAAGCATTAAGATATAACATCTCAAGCTATAGGAACGGTCTCAGGTTTGGAATGGGAAGGAGTTAGATATCACATCTCATGCTAAAGGAAAGGTCTCAGGTTTGGAAGGGGAAGGATTTGGATCTCACATCTCATGTTTTAGGACGGGTCTCAGGTTTGGTATTAGAAGCATTGAAATATCACATCTCATGGTATAGGAAGGGTCTCAGGATTGGAATGGGAATGAATTGGATATCACATTGAATGGGAAGGAGTTTGATATCACATCTCAAGCTATAGGAAGGGTCTCAGGTTTGGAAAGGGAATGATTTGGATTTCACATCTCATGTTATAGGATGGTTCTCATGTTTAGTTTTAGAAGCATTTAGATATCACATCTCATGCTATAGGAAGGGTCTCAGGATTGGAATGGGAAGGAGTTGGATATCACATCTCATGCTATAGGAAGGGTCTCAGGTTTGGTATAAGCATTGAGATATCCCATCTCATGCTATAGGAAGGGTCTCAGGATTGGAATCAGAAGGAGTTGTATATGACATCTCATGCCATAGGAAGGGTCTCAGGTTTGGTATAAGCATTGAGATATCACATCTCTGCTATCGGAAGGGTCTCAGAATTGGAATGGGAAGGAGTTGGATATCCCATCTCGTTATAGGAATTGTCTCAGGTTTGGTATTAGAAGCATTGAGATATCACATCTCATGCTATAGGAAGGGTCTAAGGTTTGGAAGGGGAAGGATTTGGGTATCACATCTCATGTTATAGGACCGGTCTCAGGTTTGGTATTAGAAGCATTGAGATATCAAGTCTCATGGTATAGGACGGGTCTCAGAATTGGAATGGGAAGGAGTTGGATATCACATCTCAAGCTATAGGAAGGGTCTCAGGATTGGAATGGGAAGGAGTTTGATATCACATCTCATGCCATGGTATGGGTTTCAGGTTTTGTAGAAGCATTGGGATATCACATCTCATGCTATCAGAAGGGTATCGGGATTGGATTTGGAAGGAGTTGGATATCCCATCTCATGCTATAGGAAGGGTCTAAGGTTGGAATGTGAAGGAGTTGGATATCACATCTCATGTTATAGGAAGGGTCTCAGGATTGGAATGGGAAGGACTTGGATATCACATCTCATTCTATAGGAAGGCTCTCAGGGTTGGAAGGGGAAGGAATTGGATATCACATTTCATGTAGAGGTAGGATCTCAGTTTTGGTATTAGAGGCATTGAGATATCACATCTCATGCTATCAGAAGGGTCTCAGGATTGGAATGGGAAGGAGTTGGATATCACATCTCATGCCATAGGAAGGGTCTCAGGTTTGGTATAAGCATTGAGATATCACATCTCATGCTATAGGAAGGGTCTCATGATTGGAATGGGAAGGACTTGGATATCACATCTCATGTTATAGGAAGGGTCTCAGGTTTGGTATTAGAAGCATTGAGATATCACATCTCATGCTATAGGAAGGGTCTCAGGAATGGAATGGGAAGGACTTGGATATCGCATCTCATGATAAAGGAAGGTCTAAGGTTTGGAAGGGGAAGGATTTGGATATCACATCTCATGTTATTGGACCGGTCTCAGGTTTGGTATTAGAAGCATTGAGATATCAAGTCTCATGGTATAGGACGGGAGTTTGATATCACATCATGCCATGGTATGGGTCTCAGGTTTTGTAGAAGCATTGGGATATCACATCTCATGCTATCGGAAGGGTATCAGGATTGGATTTGGAAGGAGTTGGATATCCCATCTCATGCTATAGGAAGGGTCTCAGGTTGGAATGGGAAAGAGTTGGATATCACATCTCATGTTATAGGAAGGGTCTCAGGATTGGAATGGGAAGGACTTGGATATCACATCTCATGCTGTAGGAATGCTCTCAGGTTTGGAAAGGGAAGGAGTTGGATATCACATTTCATGTTAGAGGTAGGATCTCAGGTTTGGTATTAGAGGCATTGAGATATCACATCTCATGCTATCAGAAGGGTATCAGGATTGGAATGGGAAGGAGTTGGATATCACATCTCATGCTAAAGGGAGGGTCTCAGGTTTGGAAGGGAAAGGATTTGGATATCACATCTCATGTTATAGGAATGATCTCAGGTTTGGTATTAGAAGCATTGAGATATCACATCTCATGCTATCGGAAGGATCTCAGGTTTGGTATTAGAAGCATTGAGATATCACATCTCATGCTATAGGACGGGTCTCAGGATTGGAATGGGAAGGAGTTGGATATCATATCTTATGCTAAAGGAAGGGTCTCAGTTTTGGTAGAAGCATTGCGATATCACATCTCATGCTATAGGAAGGGTCTGAGGATTGGAATGGGAAGGACTTAGATATCACATCTCATGCTATAGGGAGGGTCTCAGTTTTGATATTAGAAGCATTGAGATATCACATCTCATGCTATCGGAAGGGTCTCAGGGTTGGAATGGGAGGAGCTGGATATCACATCTCATGCTAAAGGAAGGGTCTCAGGTTTGGAAGGGGAAGGATTTGGATATCACATCTCATGCTATAGGAAGGGTTTCAGTTTTGGTAGAAGCATTGCGATATCACATCTCATGCTATAGGAAGGGTCTCAGGATTGGAATCGGAAGGAGTTGGATATCACATCTCATGCTATAGGAAGGGTCTCGGGTTTGGTATAAGCATTGAAATATCACATCTCTGCTATCGGAAGGGTCTCAGGATTGGAATGGGAAGGATTTAGATATCACATCTCATGCTACAGGGAGGGGCTCAGTTTTGATATAAGAAGCATTGAGATATCACATCTCATGGTATAGGAAGGGTCTCAGGATTGGAATGGAAAGGAGTTGGCTGTCACATCTCAAGCTATCTCAGGACTGGAATGGGAAAGATTTTGATATCACTTCTCAAGCTATAGGAAGGGTCTCAGGTTTGGAAAGGGAAGGATTTGGATTTCACATCTCATGTTATAGGATGGTTCTCAGGTTTGGTTTTAGAAGCATTAAGATATAACATCTCAAGCTATAGGAACGGTCTCAGGTTTGGAATGGGAAGGAGTTAGATATCACATCTCATGCTAAAGGAAAGGTCTCAGGTTTGGAAGGGGAAGGATTTGGATCTCACATCTCATGTTTTAGGACGGGTCTCAGGTTTGGTATTAGAAGCATTGAAATATCACATCTCATGGTATAGGAAGGGTCTCAGGATTGGAATGGGAATGAATTGGATATCACATTGAATGGGAAGGAGTTTGATATCACATCTCAAGCTATAGGAAGGGTCTCAGGTTTGGAAAGGGAATGATTTGGATTTCACATCTCATGTTATAGGATGGTTCTCATGTTTAGTTTTAGAAGCATTTAGATATCACATCTCATGCTATAGGAAGGGTCTCAGGATTGGAATGGGAAGGAGTTGGATATCACATCTCATGCTATAGGAAGGGTCTCAGGTTTGGTATAAGCATTGAGATATCCCATCTCATGCTATAGGAAGGGTCTCAGGATTGGAATCAGAAGGAGTTGTATATGACATCTCATGCCATAGGAAGGGTCTCAGGTTTGGTATAAGCATTGAGATATCACATCTCTGCTATCGGAAGGGTCTCAGAATTGGAATGGGAAGGAGTTGGATATCCCATCTCGTTATAGGAATTGTCTCAGGTTTGGTATTAGAAGCATTGAGATATCACATCTCATGCTATAGGAAGGGTCTAAGGTTTGGAAGGGGAAGGATTTGGGTATCACATCTCATGTTATAGGACCGGTCTCAGGTTTGGTATTAGAAGCATTGAGATATCAAGTCTCATGGTATAGGACGGGTCTCAGAATTGGAATGGGAAGGAGTTGGATATCACATCTCAAGCTATAGGAAGGGTCTCAGGATTGGAATGGGAAGGAGTTTGATATCACATCTCATGCCATGGTATGGGTTTCAGGTTTTGTAGAAGCATTGGGATATCACATCTCATGCTATCAGAAGGGTATCGGGATTGGATTTGGAAGGAGTTGGATATCCCATCTCATGCTATAGGAAGGGTCTAAGGTTGGAATGTGAAGGAGTTGGATATCACATCTCATGTTATAGGAAGGGTCTCAGGATTGGAATGGGAAGGACTTGGATATCACATCTCATTCTATAGGAAGGCTCTCAGGGTTGGAAGGGGAAGGAGTTGGATATCACATTTCATGTAGAGGTAGGATCTCAGTTTTGGTATTAGAGGCATTGAGATATCACATCTCATGCTATCAGAAGGGTCTCAGGATTGGAATGGGAAGGAGTTGGATATCACATCTCATGCCATAGGAAGGGTCTCAGGTTTGGTATAAGCATTGAGATATCACATCTCATGCTATAGGAAGGGTCTCATGATTGGAATGGGAAGGACTTGGATATCACATCTCATGTTATAGGAAGGGTCTCAGGTTTGGTATTAGAAGCATTGAGATATCACATCTCATGCTATAGGAAGGGTCTCAGGAATGGAATGGGAAGGACTTGGATATCGCATCTCATGATAAAGGAAGGTCTAAGGTTTGGAAGGGGAAGGATTTGGATATCACATCTCATGTTATTGGACCGGTCTCAGGTTTGGTATTAGAAGCATTGAGATATCAAGTCTCATGGTATAGGACGGGAGTTTGATATCACATCATGCCATGGTATGGGTCTCAGGTTTTGTAGAAGCATTGGGATATCACATCTCATGCTATCGGAAGGGTATCAGGATTGGATTTGGAAGGAGTTGGATATCCCATCTCATGCTATAGGAAGGGTCTCAGGTTGGAATGGGAAAGAGTTGGATATCACATCTCATGTTATAGGAAGGGTCTCAGGATTGGAATGGGAAGGACTTGGATATCACATCTCATGCTGTAGGAATGCTCTCAGGTTTGGAAAGGGAAGGAGTTGGATATCACATTTCATGTTAGAGGTAGGATCTCAGGTTTGGTATTAGAGGCATTGAGATATCACATCTCATGCTATCAGAAGGGTATCAGGATTGGAATGGGAAGGAGTTGGATATCACATCTCATGCTAAAGGGAGGGTCTCAGGTTTGGAAGGGAAAGGATTTGGATATCACATCTCATGTTATAGGAATGATCTCAGGTTTGGTATTAGAAGCATTGAGATATCACATCTCATGCTATCGGAAGGATCTCAGGTTTGGTATTAGAAGCATTGAGATATCACATCTCATGCTATAGGAAGGGTCTCAGGATTGGAATGGGAAGGAGTTGGATATCACATCTTATGCTAAAGGAAGGGTCTCAGTTTTGGTAGAAGCATTGCGATATCACATCTCATGCTATAGGAAGGGTCTGAGGATTGGAATGGGAAGGACTTAGATATCACATCTCATGCTATAGGGAGGGTCTCAGTTTTGATATTAGAAGCATTGAGATATCACATCTCATGCTATCGGAAGGGTCTCAGGGTTGGAATGGGAGGAGCTGGATATCACATCTCATGCTAAAGGAAGGGTCTCAGGTTTGGAAGGGGAAGGATTTGGATATCACATCTCATGCTATAGGAAGGGTTTCAGGTTTGGTAGAAGCATTGAGATATCACATCTCATGCTATAGGAAGAGTCTCAGGTTTGGGAAGGGAAGGATTTGGATTTCACATCTCATGTTATAGGATGGTTCTCATGTTTGGTTTTTGAAGCATTGAGATATCACATCTCATGCTATCGGTAGGGTCTCAGATTTGGTATTAGAAGCATTGAGATATCACATCTCATGCTATAGGATTGGGCTCCAGATTGGAATGTGAAGGATTTGGAAATCACATCTCATGCTAAAGGAAGGGTCTCAGGTTTGGAATGGGAAGGAGTTGGATATGACATCTCTTGTTATAGGGAGGGTCTCAGGATTTGAATTGCAAGGGGTTGGATAACACATCTCATGCCGTAGGAAGGGTCTCAGGTTTGGTATAAGCATTGAGATATCACATCTCTGCTATCGGAAGGGTCTCAGGATTGGATTGGGAAGGAGTTGGATATCACATCTCATGTTATAGGAAGGGTCTCCGGATTGGAATGTGAAGGATTTGGATATCACATCTCATGCTAAAGGAAGGGTCTCAGGTTTGGAATGGGAAGGAGTTGGATATGACATCTCTTGTTATAGGGAGGGTCTCAGGATTTGAATGGCAAGGAGTTGGATATCACATCTCATGCCATAGGAAGGGTCTCAGGTTTGGTATAAGCATTGAGATATCACATCTCTGCTATCGGAAGGGTCTCAGGATTGTATTGGGAAGGAGTTGGATATCACATCTCATGCCATAGGAAGGGTCTCAGGTTTGGTAGAAGCATTGAGATATCACATCTCATGCTATAGGAAGGGTCTCAGGATTGGAATGGGAAGGACTTAGATATCACATATCATGCTATAGGGAGGGTTTCAGTTTTGATATTAGAAGCATTGAGATATCACATCTCATGCTATCGGAAGTGTCTCAGGATTGGAATGCGAAGGAGCTGGATATCACATCTCATGCTAAAGGAAGGGTCTCAGGTTTGGTATAAGCATTGAGATATCACATCTCTGCTATCGGAAGGGTCTCAGGATTGGATTGGGAAGGAGTTGGATATCCCTTCTCATGCTATAGAAAGGGTCTCATGTTGGAATGGGAAGGAGTTGGATATCACATCTCATGTCATAGGAAGGGTCTCAAGATTGAAATGGGAAGGATTTGGATATCACATCTCTTGCTATAGGAAGGGTCTCAGGTTTTTTATTAGAAACATTGAGATATCACATCTCATGCTATAGGAAGGGTTTCAGGATTGGAATGGGAAGGATTTAGATATCACATCTCATGCTAAAGGAAGGCTCTCAGGTTTGGAAGGGGAAGGATTTGGATATCATATCTCATGTTATAGGACGGGTCCCAGGTTTGGTATTAGAAGCATTGAGATATCACATCTTATGTTATAGGAAGGGTCTCAGGATTGGAATGGGAAGGAGTTGGATATCACATCTCATCCAATAGGAAGGGTCTCAGGTTTGGAAAGGGAAGGAATTGGATATCACATCTCATGTTATAGGACGGATCTCAGGATTGGAATGGGAAGGATTTGGATATCACATCTCTTGCTATAGGAAGGGTCTCAGGTTTTTTATTAGAAGCATTGAGATATCACATCTCATGGTATAGGAAGGGTCTCAGGATTGGAATGGGAAGGAGTTGGATATCCCTTCTCATGCTATAGGAAGGGTCTCAGGTTGGAATGGGAAGGATTTGGATATCAAACCTCTTGCTATAGGAAGGGTCTCAGGTTTTTTATTAGAAACATTGAGATATCACATCTCATGCTATAGGAAGGGTTTAAGGATTGGAATGGGAAGGATTTGGATATCACATCTCATGCTAAAGGAAGGGTCTCAGGTTTGGAAGGGGAAGGATTTGGATATCACATCTCATGTTATTGGACCGGTCTCAGGTTTGGTATTAGAAGCATTGAGATATCAAGTCTCATGGTATAGGACGGGAGTTTGATATCACATCATGCCATGGTATGGGTCTCAGGTTTTGTAGAAGCATTGGGATATCACATCTCATGCTATCGGAAGGGTATCAGGATTGGATTTGGAAGGAGTTGGATATCCCATCTCATGCTATAGGAAGGGTCTCAAGTTGGAATGGGAAAGAGTTGGATGTCACATCTCATGTTATAGGAAGGGTCTCAGGATTGGAATGGGAAGGACTTGGATATCACATCTCATGCTGTAGGAAGGCTCTCAGGTTTGGAAAGGGAAGGAGTTGGATATCACTTTTCATGTTAGAGGTAGGATCTCAGGTTTGGTATTAGAGGCATTGAGATATCACATCTCATGCTATCAGAAGGGTATCAGGATTGTAATGGGAAGGAGTTGGATATCACATCTCATGCTAAAGGGAGGGTCTCAGGTTTGGAAGGGGAAGGATTTGGATATCACATCTCATGTTATAGGAAGGATCTCAGGTTTGGTATTAGAAGCATTGAGATATCACATCTCATGCTATCGGAAGGACCTCAGGTTTGGTATTAGAAGCATTGAGATATCACATCTCATGCTATAGGAAAGGTCTCAGGATTGGAATGGGAAGGAGTTGGATATCACATCTCATGCTAAAGGAAGGGTCTCAGTTTTGGTAGAAGCATTGCGATATCACATCTCATGCTATAGGAAGGGTCTCAGGATTGGAATCGGAAGGAGTTGGATATCACATCTCATGCTATAGGAAGGGTCTCAGGTTTGGTATAAGCATTGAAATATCACATCTCTGCTATCGGAAGGGTCTCAGGATTGGAATGGGAAGGATTTAGATATCACATCTCATGCTACAGGGAGGGGCTCAGTTTTGATATTAGAAGCATTGAGATATCACATCTCATGGTATAGGAAGGGTCTCAGGATTGGAATGGGAAGGAGTTGGCTGTCACATCTTAAGCTATCTCAGGACTGGAATGGGAAAGATTTTGATATCACATCTCAAGCTATAGGAAGGGTCTCAGGTTTGGAAAGGGAAGGATTTGGATTTCACATCTCATGTTATAGGATGGTTCTCAGGTTTGGTTTTAGAAGCATTAAGATATAACATCTCAAGCTATAGGAACGGTCTCAGGTTTGGAATGGGAAGGAGTTAGATATCACATCTCATGCTAAAGGAAAGGTCTCAGGTTTGGAAGGGGAAGGATTTGGATCTCACATCTCATGTTTTAGGACGGGTCTCAGGTTTGGTATTAGAAGCATTGAAATATCACATCTCATGGTATAGGAAGGGTCTCAGGATTGGAATGGGAAGGAATTGGATATCACATTGAATGGGAAGGAGTTTGATATCACATCTCAAGCTATAGGAAGGGTCTCAGGTTTGGAAAGGGAATGATTTGGATTTCACATCTCATGTTATAGGATGGTTCTCATGTTTGGTTTTAGAAGCATTTAGATATCACATCTCATGCTATAGGAAGGGTCTCAGGATTGGAATGGGAAGGAGTTGGATATCACATCTCATGCTATAGGAAGGGTCTCAGGTTTGGTATAAGCATTGAGATATCCCATCTCATGCTATAGGAAGGGTCTCAGGATTGGAATCGGAAGGAGTTGTATATGACATCTCATGCCATAGGAAGGGTCTCAGGTTTGGTATAAGCATTGAGATATCACATCTCTGCTATCGGAAGGGTCTCAGGATTGGAATGGGAAGGAGTTGGATATCCCATCTCGTTATAGGAAGGGTCTCAGGTTTGGTATTAGAAGCATTGAGATATCACATCTCATGCTATAGGAAGGGTCTAAGGTTTGGAAGGGGAAGGATTTGGGTATCACATCTCATGTTATAGGACCGGTCTCAGGTTTGGTATTAGAAGCATTGAGATATCAAGTCTCATGGTATAGGACGGGTCTCAGAATTGGAATGGGAAGGAGTTGGATATCACATCTCAAGCTATAGGAAGGGTCTCAGGATTGGAATGGGAAGGAGTTTGATATCACATCTCATGCCATGGTATGGGTTTCAGGTTTTGTAGAAGCATTGGGATATCACATCTCATGCTATCAGAAGGGTATCGGGATTGGATTTGGAAGGAGTTGGATATCCCATCTCATGCTATAGGAAGGGTCTAAGGTTGGAATGTGAAGGAGTTGGATATCACATCTCATGTTATAGGAAGGGTCTCAGGATTGGAATGGGAAGGACTTGGATATCACATCTCATTCTATAGGAAGGCTCTCAGGGTTGGAAGGGGAAGGAGTTGGATATCACATTTCATGTAGAGGTAGGATCTCAGTTTTGGTATTAGAGGCATTGAGATATCACATCTCATGCTATCAGAAGGGTCTCAGGATTGGAATGGGAAGGAGTTGGATATCACATCTCATGCCATAGGAAGGGTCTCAGGTTTGGGATAAGCATTGAGATATCACATCTCATTCTATAGGAAGGGTCTCAGGATTGGAATGGGAAGGACTTGGATATCACATCTCATGTTATAGGAAGGGTCTCAGGTTTGGTATTAGAAGCATTGAGATATCACATCTCATGCTATAGGAAGGGTCTCAGGAATGGAATGGGAAGGACTTGGATATCGCATCTCATGATAAAGGAAGGTCTAAGGTTTGGAAGGGGAAGGATTTGGATATCACATCTCATGTTATTGGACCGGTCTCAGGTTTGGTATTAGAAGCATTGAGATATCAAGTCTCATGGTATAGGACGGGAGTTTGATATCACATCATGCCATGGTATGGGTCTCAGGTTTTGTAGAAGCATTGGGATATCACATCTCATGCTATCGGAAGGGTATCAGGATTGGATTTGGAAGGAGTTGGATATCCCATCTCATGCTATAGGAAGGGTCTCAGGTTGGAATGGGAAAGAGTTGGATATCACATCTCATGTTATAGGAAGGGTCTCAGGATTGGAATGGGAAGGACTTGGATATCACATCTCATGCTGTAGGAATGCTCTCAGGTTTGGAAAGGGAAGGAGTTGGATATCACATTTCATGTTAGAGGTAGGATCTCAGGTTTGGTATTAGAGGCATTGAGATATCACATCTCATGCTATCAGAAGGGTATCAGGATTGGAATGGGAAGGAGTTGGATATCACATCTCATGCTAAAGGGAGGGTCTCAGGTTTGGAAGGGAAAGGATTTGGATATCACATCTCATGTTATAGGAAGGATCTCAGGTTTGGTATTAGAAGCATTGAGATATCACATCTCATGCTATCGGAAGGATCTCAGGTTTGGTATTAGAAGCATTGAGATATCACATCTCATGCTATAGGACGGGTCTCAGGATTGGAATGGGAAGGAGTTGGATATCACATCTCATGCTAAAGGAAGGGTCTCAGTTTTGGTAGAAGCATTGCGATATCACATCTCATGCTATAGGAAGGGTCTGAGGATTGGAATGGGAAGGACTTAGATATCACATCTCATGCTATAGGGAGGGTCTCAGTTTTGATATTAGAAGCATTGAGATATCACATCTCATGCTATCGGAAGGGTCTCAGGGTTGGAATGGGAGGAGCTGGATATCACATCTCATGCTAAAGGAAGGGTCTCAGGTTTGGAAGGGGAAGGATTTGGATATCACATCTCATGCTATAGGAAGGGTTTCAGGTTTGGTAGAAGCATTGAGATATCACATCTCATGCTATAGGAAGAGTCTCAGGTTTGGGAAGGGAAGGATTTGGATTTCACATCTCATGTTATAGGATGGTTCTCATGTTTGGTTTTTGAAGCATTGAGATATCACATCTCATGCTATCGGTAGGGTCTCATATTTGGTATTAGAAGCATTGAGATATCACATCTCATGCTATAGGATTGTGCTCCAGATTGGAATGTGAAGGATTTGGAAATCACATCTCATGCTAAAGGAAGGGTCTCAGGTTTGGAATGGGAAGGAGTTGGATATGACATCTCTTGTTATAGGGAGGGTCTCAGGATTTGAATTGCAAGGGGTTGGATATCACATCTCATGCCGTAGGAAGGGTCTCAGGTTTGGTATAAGCATTGAGATATCACATCTCTGCTATCGGAAGGGTCTCAGGATTGGATTGGGAAGGAGTTGGATATCACATCTCATGTTATAGGAAGGGTCTCCGGATTGGAATGTGAAGGATTTGGATATCACATCTCATGCTAAAGGAAGGGTCTCAGGTTTGGAATGGGAAGGAGTTGGATATGACATCTCTTGTTATAGGGAGGGTCTCAGGATTTGAATGGCAAGGAGTTGGATATCACATCTCATGCCATAGGAAGGGTCTCAGGTTTGGTATAAGCATTGAGATATCACATCTCTGCTATCGGAAGGGTCTCAGGATTGTATTGGGAAGGAGTTGGATATCACATCTCATGCCATAGGAAGGGTCTCAGGTTTGGTAGAAGCATTGAGATATCACATCTCATGCTATAGGAAGGGTCTCAGGATTGGAATGGGAAGGACTTAGATATCACATATCATGCTATAGGGAGGGTTTCAGTTTTGATATTAGAAGCATTGAGATATCACATCTCATGCTATCGGAAGTGTCTCAGGATTGGAATGCGAAGGAGCTGGATATCACATCTCATGCTAAAGGAAGGGTCTCAGGTTTGGAACGAAAAGGAGTTGGATATCCGATCTCATGTTATAGGAAGGGTCTCAGGTTTGGTATAAGCATTGAGATATCACATCTCTGCTATCGGAAGTGTCTCAGGATTGGAATGGGAAGGAATTGGATATCCCATCTCATGTTATAGGACGGGTCTCAGGATTGTTATTAGAATCATTGAGATATCATATTGCATGCTGTAGGAAGGGTCTAAGGATTGGAATGGGAAGGACTTGGATATCACATCTCATGCTATAGGAAGGGTCTCAGGTTTGGTATAAGCATTGAGATATCAAATCTCATGCTATAGGAAGGGTCTCAGGATTGGAATGGAAGGAGTTGGATATCACATCTCATGTTATAGGAAGGATCTCAGGTTTGGTATTAGAAGCATTGAGACATCACATCTCATGCTATAGGAAGGGTCTCAGGATTGGAATGGGAAGGAGTTGGATATCACATCTCATACTATAGGAAGGGTCTCAGGTTTGGTATAAGCATTGAGATATCACATCTCATGCTATAGGAAGGGTCTCAGGATTGGAATGGGAAGGAGTTGTATATGACATCTCATGCCGTAGGAAGGGTCTCAGGTTTGGTATAAGCATTGAGATATCACATCTCTGCTATCAGAAGGGTCTCAGGATTGGAATGGGAAGGAGTTGGATATCCCATCTCATGTTATAGGAAGAGTCTCAGGTTTGGTATTAGAAGCATTGAGATATCACATCTCATGCTATAGGAAGTGTCTCAGGATTGGAATAGGAAGGACTTGGATATCACATCTCATGCTATAGGGAGGGTCTCAAGTTTGATATTAGAAGCATTGAGATATCACATCTCATGCTATAGGAAGGGTCTCAGGATTGGAATGGGAAGGAGTTGTATATGACATCTCATGCCGTAGGAAGGGTCTCAGGTTTGGTATAAGCATTGAGATATCACATCTCTGCTATCGGAAGGGTGTCAGGATTGGAATGGGAAGGAGTTGGATATCCCATCTCATGTTATAGGAAGAGTCTCAGGTTTGGTATTAGAGGCATTGAGATATCACATCTCATGCTGTAGGAAGTGTCTCAGGATTGGAATGGGAAGGACTTGGATATCACATCTCATGCTATAGGGAGGCTCTCAAGTTTGATATTAGAAGCATTGAGATATCACATCTCATGCTATAGGAAGGGTCTCAGGATTGGAATGGGAAGGAGTTGGATATCACATCTCATGCTATAGGAAGGGTCTCAGGTTTGGTATAAGCAGTGAGATATCACATCTCATGCTATAGGCAGTGTCTCAGTATTGGAATGGGAAGGAGTTGGATATCACATCTCATGTTATAGGAAGGATCTCAGGTTTGGTATAAACATTGAGATATCACATCTCTGCTATCGGAAGGGTCTCAGGATTGGAATGTAAGGAGTTGGATATTCCCATCTCATGTTATAGGAAGGGTCTCAGGTTTGGTATTAGAAGCATTGAGATATCACATCTCATGCTATAGGAAGGGTCTCAGGATTGGAATGGGAAGGACTTGGCTATCACATCTCATGCTATAGGGAGGGTCTCAAGTTTGATATTAGAAGCATTGAGATATCACATCTCATGATATCGGAAGGGTCTCAGGATTGGAATGGGAAGGAGTTGGATATCACATCTCATGATAAAGGAAGGGTCTAAGGTTTGGAAGGGGAAGGATTTGGATATCACATCTCATGTTATAGGACGGGTCTCAGGTTTGGTATTAGAAGCATTGAGATAGCAAGTCTCATGGTATAGGAAGGGTCTCAGAATTGGAATGGGAAGGAGTTTGATATCACATCTCATGCCATAGTATGGGTCTCAGGTTTGGTAGAAGCATTGGGATATCACATCTCATGCTATCGGAATGGTATCAGGATTGGATTTGGAAGGAGTTGGATATCCCATCTCATGCTATAGGAAGGGTCTCAGGTTGGAATGGGAAGGAGTTGGATATCCCATCTCATGTTATAGGAAGGGTCTCAGGATTGGAATGGGAAGGACTTGGATATCACATCTCATGCTATAGGAAGGCTCTCAGGTTTGGAAGGGGAGAGAGTTGGATATCACATTTCATGTTAGAGGTAGGATCTCAGGTTTGGTATTAGAGGCATTGAGATATCACATCTCATGCTATCAGAAGGGTCTCAGGATTGGAATGGGAAGGACTTAGATATCACATATCATGCTATAGGGAGGGTCTCAGTTTTGATATTAGAAGCATTGAGATATCACATCTCATGCTATCGGAAGTGTCTCAGGATTGGAATGGGAAGGAGCTGGATATCACATCTCATGCTAAAGGAAAAGTCTCAGGTTTGGAACGGGAAGGAGTTGGATATCACATCTCATGTTATAGGAAGGGTCTCAGGTTTGGTATAAGCATTGAGATATCACATCTCTGCTATCGGAAGTGTCTCATAATTGGAATGGGAAGGAGTTGGATATCCCATCTCATGTTATAGGACGGGTCTCAGGTTTGTTATTAGAATCATTGAGATATCATATTGCATGCTGTAGGAAGGGTCTAAGGATTGGAATGGGAAGGACTTGGATATCACATCTCATGCTATAGATAGGCTCTCAGGTTTGGAAAGGGAAGGAGTTGGATATCACATTTCATGTTAGAGGAAGGATCTCAGGTTTGGTATTAGAGGCATTGAGATATCACATCTCATGCTATAGGAAGGGTCTCGGGTTGGAATGGGAAGGAGTTGGATATCACATCTCATGTTAAAGGGAGGGTCTCAGAATTGGAAGGGGAAGGATTTGGATATCACATCTCATGTTATAGGAAGGATCTCAGGTTTGGTATTAGAAGCATTGAGATATCACATCTCATGCTATCGGAAGGATCTCAGGTTTGGTATTAGAAGCATTGAGATATCACATCTCATGCTATCAGAAGGGTCTCAGGATTGGAATGGGAAGGAGTTGGATATCACATCTCATGCTATAATGGAGGGTCTCAGGTTTGGAAGGGGAAGGATTTGGATATCACATCTCATGTTATCGGAAGGATCTCAGGTTTGGTATTAGAAGTATTGAGATATCACATCTCATGTTATAGGAAGGGTCTCCGGATTGGAATGTGAAGGATTTGGATATCACATCTCATGCTAAAGGAAGGGTCTCAGGTTTGGAATGGGAAGGAGTTGGATATGACATCTCTTGTTATAGGGAGGGTCTCAGGATTTGAATGGCAAGGAGTTGGATATCACATCTCATGCCATAGGAAGGGTCTCAGGTTTGGTATAAGCATTGAGATATCACATCTCTGCTATCGGAAGGGTCTCAGGATTGTATTGGGAAGGAGTTGGATATCACATCTCATGCCATAGGAAGGGTCTCAGGTTTGGTAGAAGCATTGAGATATCACATCTCATGCTATAGGAAGGGTCTCAGGATTGGAATGGGAAGGACTTAGATATCACATATCATGCTATAGGGAGGGTTTCAGTTTTGATATTAGAAGCATTGAGATATCACATCTCATGCTATCGGAAGTGTCTCAGGATTGGAATGCGAAGGAGCTGGATATCACATCTCATGCTAAAGGAAGGGTCTCAGGTTTGGTATAAGCATTGAGATATCACATCTCTGCTATCGGAAGGGTCTCAGGATTGGATTGGGAAGGAGTTGGATATCCCTTCTCATGCTATAGAAAGGGTCTCATGTTGGAATGGGAAGGAGTTGGATATCACATCTCATGTCATAGGAAGGGTCTCAAGATTGAAATGGGAAGGATTTGGATATCACATCTCTTG
The DNA here is from genome assembly GCF_040938575.1 of Ambystoma mexicanum. Taxonomy (NCBI): domain Eukaryota; kingdom Metazoa; phylum Chordata; class Amphibia; order Caudata; family Ambystomatidae; genus Ambystoma; species Ambystoma mexicanum. The sequence goes on along the minus strand of NC_090932.1, from coordinate 568,290,148 downwards.
CTATAGGAAGGGTCTCAGGTTTTTTATTAGAAACATTGAGATATCACATCTCATGCTATAGGAAGGGTTTCAGGATTGGAATGGGAAGGATTTAGATATCACATCTCATGCTAAAGGAAGGCTCTCAGGTTTGGAAGGGGAAGGATTTGGATATCATATCTCATGTTATAGGACGGGTCCCAGGTTTGGTATTAGAAGCATTGAGATATCACATCTTATGTTATAGGAAGGGTCTCAGGATTGGAATGGGAAGGAGTTGGATATCACATCTCATCCAATAGGAAGGGTCTCAGGTTTGGAAAGGGAAGGAATTGGATATCACATCTCATGTTATAGGACGGATCTCAGGATTGGAATGGGAAGGATTTGGATATCACATCTCTTGCTATAGGAAGGGTCTCAGGTTTTTTATTAGAAGCATTGAGATATCACATCTCATGGTATAGGAAGGGTCTCAGGATTGGAATGGGAAGGAGTTGGATATCCCTTCTCATGCTATAGGAAGGGTCTCAGGTTGGAATGGGAAGGATTTGGATATCAAACCTCTTGCTATAGGAAGGGTCTCAGGTTTTTTATTAGAAACATTGAGATATCACATCTCATGCTATAGGAAGGGTTTAAGGATTGGAATGGGAAGGATTTGGATATCACATCTCATGCTAAAGGAAGGGTCTCAGGTTTGGAAGGGGAAGGATTTGGATATCACATCTCATGTTATTGGACCGGTCTCAGGTTTGGTATTAGAAGCATTGAGATATCAAGTCTCATGGTATAGGACGGGAGTTTGATATCACATCATGCCATGGTATGGGTCTCAGGTTTTGTAGAAGCATTGGGATATCACATCTCATGCTATCGGAAGGGTATCAGGATTGGATTTGGAAGGAGTTGGATATCCCATCTCATGCTATAGGAAGGGTCTCAAGTTGGAATGGGAAAGAGTTGGATGTCACATCTCATGTTATAGGAAGGGTCTCAGGATTGGAATGGGAAGGACTTGGATATCACATCTCATGCTGTAGGAAGGCTCTCAGGTTTGGAAAGGGAAGGAGTTGGATATCACTTTTCATGTTAGAGGTAGGATCTCAGGTTTGGTATTAGAGGCATTGAGATATCACATCTCATGCTATCAGAAGGGTATCAGGATTGTAATGGGAAGGAGTTGGATATCACATCTCATGCTAAAGGGAGGGTCTCAGGTTTGGAAGGGGAAGGATTTGGATATCACATCTCATGTTATAGGAAGGATCTCAGGTTTGGTATTAGAAGCATTGAGATATCACATCTCATGCTATCGGAAGGACCTCAGGTTTGGTATTAGAAGCATTGAGATATCACATCTCATGCTATAGGAAAGGTCTCAGGATTGGAATGGGAAGGAGTTGGATATCACATCTCATGCTAAAGGAAGGGTCTCAGTTTTGGTAGAAGCATTGCGATATCACATCTCATGCTATAGGAAGGGTCTCAGGATTGGAATCGGAAGGAGTTGGATATCACATCTCATGCTATAGGAAGGGTCTCAGGTTTGGTATAAGCATTGAAATATCACATCTCTGCTATCGGAAGGGTCTCAGGATTGGAATGGGAAGGATTTAGATATCACATCTCATGCTACAGGGAGGGGCTCAGTTTTGATATTAGAAGCATTGAGATATCACATCTCATGGTATAGGAAGGGTCTCAGGATTGGAATGGGAAGGAGTTGGCTGTCACATCTTAAGCTATCTCAGGACTGGAATGGGAAAGATTTTGATATCACATCTCAAGCTATAGGAAGGGTCTCAGGTTTGGAAAGGGAAGGATTTGGATTTCACATCTCATGTTATAGGATGGTTCTCAGGTTTGGTTTTAGAAGCATTAAGATATAACATCTCAAGCTATAGGAACGGTCTCAGGTTTGGAATGGGAAGGAGTTAGATATCACATCTCATGCTAAAGGAAAGGTCTCAGGTTTGGAAGGGGAAGGATTTGGATCTCACATCTCATGTTTTAGGACGGGTCTCAGGTTTGGTATTAGAAGCATTGAAATATCACATCTCATGGTATAGGAAGGGTCTCAGGATTGGAATGGGAAGGAATTGGATATCACATTGAATGGGAAGGAGTTTGATATCACATCTCAAGCTATAGGAAGGGTCTCAGGTTTGGAAAGGGAATGATTTGGATTTCACATCTCATGTTATAGGATGGTTCTCATGTTTGGTTTTAGAAGCATTTAGATATCACATCTCATGCTATAGGAAGGGTCTCAGGATTGGAATGGGAAGGAGTTGGATATCACATCTCATGCTATAGGAAGGGTCTCAGGTTTGGTATAAGCATTGAGATATCCCATCTCATGCTATAGGAAGGGTCTCAGGATTGGAATCGGAAGGAGTTGTATATGACATCTCATGCCATAGGAAGGGTCTCAGGTTTGGTATAAGCATTGAGATATCACATCTCTGCTATCGGAAGGGTCTCAGGATTGGAATGGGAAGGAGTTGGATATCCCATCTCGTTATAGGAAGGGTCTCAGGTTTGGTATTAGAAGCATTGAGATATCACATCTCATGCTATAGGAAGGGTCTAAGGTTTGGAAGGGGAAGGATTTGGGTATCACATCTCATGTTATAGGACCGGTCTCAGGTTTGGTATTAGAAGCATTGAGATATCAAGTCTCATGGTATAGGACGGGTCTCAGAATTGGAATGGGAAGGAGTTGGATATCACATCTCAAGCTATAGGAAGGGTCTCAGGATTGGAATGGGAAGGAGTTTGATATCACATCTCATGCCATGGTATGGGTTTCAGGTTTTGTAGAAGCATTGGGATATCACATCTCATGCTATCAGAAGGGTATCGGGATTGGATTTGGAAGGAGTTGGATATCCCATCTCATGCTATAGGAAGGGTCTAAGGTTGGAATGTGAAGGAGTTGGATATCACATCTCATGTTATAGGAAGGGTCTCAGGATTGGAATGGGAAGGACTTGGATATCACATCTCATTCTATAGGAAGGCTCTCAGGGTTGGAAGGGGAAGGAGTTGGATATCACATTTCATGTAGAGGTAGGATCTCAGTTTTGGTATTAGAGGCATTGAGATATCACATCTCATGCTATCAGAAGGGTCTCAGGATTGGAATGGGAAGGAGTTGGATATCACATCTCATGCCATAGGAAGGGTCTCAGGTTTGGGATAAGCATTGAGATATCACATCTCATGCTATAGGAAGGGTCTCAGGATTGGAATGGGAAGGACTTGGATATCACATCTCATGTTATAGGAAGGGTCTCAGGTTTGGTATTAGAAGCATTGAGATATCACATCTCATGCTATAGGAAGGGTCTCAGGAATGGAATGGGAAGGACTTGGATATCGCATCTCATGATAAAGGAAGGTCTAAGGTTTGGAAGGGGAAGGATTTGGATATCACATCTCATGTTATTGGACCGGTCTCAGGTTTGGTATTAGAAGCATTGAGATATCAAGTCTCATGGTATAGGACGGGAGTTTGATATCACATCATGCCATGGTATGGGTCTCAGGTTTTGTAGAAGCATTGGGATATCACATCTCATGCTATCGGAAGGGTATCAGGATTGGATTTGGAAGGAGTTGGATATCCCATCTCATGCTATAGGAAGGGTCTCAGGTTGGAATGGGAAAGAGTTGGATATCACATCTCATGTTATAGGAAGGGTCTCAGGATTGGAATGGGAAGGACTTGGATATCACATCTCATGCTGTAGGAATGCTCTCAGGTTTGGAAAGGGAAGGAGTTGGATATCACATTTCATGTTAGAGGTAGGATCTCAGGTTTGGTATTAGAGGCATTGAGATATCACATCTCATGCTATCAGAAGGGTATCAGGATTGGAATGGGAAGGAGTTGGATATCACATCTCATGCTAAAGGGAGGGTCTCAGGTTTGGAAGGGAAAGGATTTGGATATCACATCTCATGTTATAGGAAGGATCTCAGGTTTGGTATTAGAAGCATTGAGATATCACATCTCATGCTATCGGAAGGATCTCAGGTTTGGTATTAGAAGCATTGAGATATCACATCTCATGCTATAGGACGGGTCTCAGGATTGGAATGGGAAGGAGTTGGATATCACATCTCATGCTAAAGGAAGGGTCTCAGTTTTGGTAGAAGCATTGCGATATCACATCTCATGCTATAGGAAGGGTCTGAGGATTGGAATGGGAAGGACTTAGATATCACATCTCATGCTATAGGGAGGGTCTCAGTTTTGATATTAGAAGCATTGAGATATCACATCTCATGCTATCGGAAGGGTCTCAGGGTTGGAATGGGAGGAGCTGGATATCACATCTCATGCTAAAGGAAGGGTCTCAGGTTTGGAAGGGGAAGGATTTGGATATCACATCTCATGCTATAGGAAGGGTTTCAGGTTTGGTAGAAGCATTGAGATATCACATCTCATGCTATAGGAAGAGTCTCAGGTTTGGGAAGGGAAGGATTTGGATTTCACATCTCATGTTATAGGATGGTTCTCATGTTTGGTTTTTGAAGCATTGAGATATCACATCTCATGCTATCGGTAGGGTCTCATATTTGGTATTAGAAGCATTGAGATATCACATCTCATGCTATAGGATTGTGCTCCAGATTGGAATGTGAAGGATTTGGAAATCACATCTCATGCTAAAGGAAGGGTCTCAGGTTTGGAATGGGAAGGAGTTGGATATGACATCTCTTGTTATAGGGAGGGTCTCAGGATTTGAATTGCAAGGGGTTGGATATCACATCTCATGCCGTAGGAAGGGTCTCAGGTTTGGTATAAGCATTGAGATATCACATCTCTGCTATCGGAAGGGTCTCAGGATTGGATTGGGAAGGAGTTGGATATCACATCTCATGTTATAGGAAGGGTCTCCGGATTGGAATGTGAAGGATTTGGATATCACATCTCATGCTAAAGGAAGGGTCTCAGGTTTGGAATGGGAAGGAGTTGGATATGACATCTCTTGTTATAGGGAGGGTCTCAGGATTTGAATGGCAAGGAGTTGGATATCACATCTCATGCCATAGGAAGGGTCTCAGGTTTGGTATAAGCATTGAGATATCACATCTCTGCTATCGGAAGGGTCTCAGGATTGTATTGGGAAGGAGTTGGATATCACATCTCATGCCATAGGAAGGGTCTCAGGTTTGGTAGAAGCATTGAGATATCACATCTCATGCTATAGGAAGGGTCTCAGGATTGGAATGGGAAGGACTTAGATATCACATATCATGCTATAGGGAGGGTTTCAGTTTTGATATTAGAAGCATTGAGATATCACATCTCATGCTATCGGAAGTGTCTCAGGATTGGAATGCGAAGGAGCTGGATATCACATCTCATGCTAAAGGAAGGGTCTCAGGTTTGGAACGAAAAGGAGTTGGATATCCGATCTCATGTTATAGGAAGGGTCTCAGGTTTGGTATAAGCATTGAGATATCACATCTCTGCTATCGGAAGTGTCTCAGGATTGGAATGGGAAGGAATTGGATATCCCATCTCATGTTATAGGACGGGTCTCAGGATTGTTATTAGAATCATTGAGATATCATATTGCATGCTGTAGGAAGGGTCTAAGGATTGGAATGGGAAGGACTTGGATATCACATCTCATGCTATAGGAAGGGTCTCAGGTTTGGTATAAGCATTGAGATATCAAATCTCATGCTATAGGAAGGGTCTCAGGATTGGAATGGAAGGAGTTGGATATCACATCTCATGTTATAGGAAGGATCTCAGGTTTGGTATTAGAAGCATTGAGACATCACATCTCATGCTATAGGAAGGGTCTCAGGATTGGAATGGGAAGGAGTTGGATATCACATCTCATACTATAGGAAGGGTCTCAGGTTTGGTATAAGCATTGAGATATCACATCTCATGCTATAGGAAGGGTCTCAGGATTGGAATGGGAAGGAGTTGTATATGACATCTCATGCCGTAGGAAGGGTCTCAGGTTTGGTATAAGCATTGAGATATCACATCTCTGCTATCAGAAGGGTCTCAGGATTGGAATGGGAAGGAGTTGGATATCCCATCTCATGTTATAGGAAGAGTCTCAGGTTTGGTATTAGAAGCATTGAGATATCACATCTCATGCTATAGGAAGTGTCTCAGGATTGGAATAGGAAGGACTTGGATATCACATCTCATGCTATAGGGAGGGTCTCAAGTTTGATATTAGAAGCATTGAGATATCACATCTCATGCTATAGGAAGGGTCTCAGGATTGGAATGGGAAGGAGTTGTATATGACATCTCATGCCGTAGGAAGGGTCTCAGGTTTGGTATAAGCATTGAGATATCACATCTCTGCTATCGGAAGGGTGTCAGGATTGGAATGGGAAGGAGTTGGATATCCCATCTCATGTTATAGGAAGAGTCTCAGGTTTGGTATTAGAGGCATTGAGATATCACATCTCATGCTGTAGGAAGTGTCTCAGGATTGGAATGGGAAGGACTTGGATATCACATCTCATGCTATAGGGAGGCTCTCAAGTTTGATATTAGAAGCATTGAGATATCACATCTCATGCTATAGGAAGGGTCTCAGGATTGGAATGGGAAGGAGTTGGATATCACATCTCATGCTATAGGAAGGGTCTCAGGTTTGGTATAAGCAGTGAGATATCACATCTCATGCTATAGGCAGTGTCTCAGTATTGGAATGGGAAGGAGTTGGATATCACATCTCATGTTATAGGAAGGATCTCAGGTTTGGTATAAACATTGAGATATCACATCTCTGCTATCGGAAGGGTCTCAGGATTGGAATGTAAGGAGTTGGATATTCCCATCTCATGTTATAGGAAGGGTCTCAGGTTTGGTATTAGAAGCATTGAGATATCACATCTCATGCTATAGGAAGGGTCTCAGGATTGGAATGGGAAGGACTTGGCTATCACATCTCATGCTATAGGGAGGGTCTCAAGTTTGATATTAGAAGCATTGAGATATCACATCTCATGATATCGGAAGGGTCTCAGGATTGGAATGGGAAGGAGTTGGATATCACATCTCATGATAAAGGAAGGGTCTAAGGTTTGGAAGGGGAAGGATTTGGATATCACATCTCATGTTATAGGACGGGTCTCAGGTTTGGTATTAGAAGCATTGAGATAGCAAGTCTCATGGTATAGGAAGGGTCTCAGAATTGGAATGGGAAGGAGTTTGATATCACATCTCATGCCATAGTATGGGTCTCAGGTTTGGTAGAAGCATTGGGATATCACATCTCATGCTATCGGAATGGTATCAGGATTGGATTTGGAAGGAGTTGGATATCCCATCTCATGCTATAGGAAGGGTCTCAGGTTGGAATGGGAAGGAGTTGGATATCCCATCTCATGTTATAGGAAGGGTCTCAGGATTGGAATGGGAAGGACTTGGATATCACATCTCATGCTATAGGAAGGCTCTCAGGTTTGGAAGGGGAGAGAGTTGGATATCACATTTCATGTTAGAGGTAGGATCTCAGGTTTGGTATTAGAGGCATTGAGATATCACATCTCATGCTATCAGAAGGGTCTCAGGATTGGAATGGGAAGGACTTAGATATCACATATCATGCTATAGGGAGGGTCTCAGTTTTGATATTAGAAGCATTGAGATATCACATCTCATGCTATCGGAAGTGTCTCAGGATTGGAATGGGAAGGAGCTGGATATCACATCTCATGCTAAAGGAAAAGTCTCAGGTTTGGAACGGGAAGGAGTTGGATATCACATCTCATGTTATAGGAAGGGTCTCAGGTTTGGTATAAGCATTGAGATATCACATCTCTGCTATCGGAAGTGTCTCATAATTGGAATGGGAAGGAGTTGGATATCCCATCTCATGTTATAGGACGGGTCTCAGGTTTGTTATTAGAATCATTGAGATATCATATTGCATGCTGTAGGAAGGGTCTAAGGATTGGAATGGGAAGGACTTGGATATCACATCTCATGCTATAGATAGGCTCTCAGGTTTGGAAAGGGAAGGAGTTGGATATCACATTTCATGTTAGAGGAAGGATCTCAGGTTTGGTATTAGAGGCATTGAGATATCACATCTCATGCTATAGGAAGGGTCTCGGGTTGGAATGGGAAGGAGTTGGATATCACATCTCATGTTAAAGGGAGGGTCTCAGAATTGGAAGGGGAAGGATTTGGATATCACATCTCATGTTATAGGAAGGATCTCAGGTTTGGTATTAGAAGCATTGAGATATCACATCTCATGCTATCGGAAGGATCTCAGGTTTGGTATTAGAAGCATTGAGATATCACATCTCATGCTATCAGAAGGGTCTCAGGATTGGAATGGGAAGGAGTTGGATATCACATCTCATGCTATAATGGAGGGTCTCAGGTTTGGAAGGGGAAGGATTTGGATATCACATCTCATGTTATCGGAAGGATCTCAGGTTTGGTATTAGAAGTATTGAGATATCACATCTCATGCTATAGGAAGGGTCTCAGGATTAGAATGGGAAGGAGTTGGATATCACATCTCATGCTAAAGGAAGGGTCTCAGGTTTGGTAGAAGCATTGAGATATCACATCTCATGCTATAGGAAGGGTCTCAGGATTGGAATGGGAAGGACTTAGATATCACATATCATGCTATATGGAGGGTTTCCGTTTTGATATTAGAAGCATTGAGATATCACATCTCATGCTATCGGAAGTGTCTCAGGATTGGAATGGGAAGGAGCTGGATATCACATCTCATGCTAAAGGAAGGGTCTCAGGTTTGGAACGGGAAGGAGTTGGATATCCGATCTCATGTTATAGGAAGGGTCTCAGGTTTGGTATAAGCATTGAGATATCACATCTCATGCTATAGGAAGGGTCTCAGGATTGGAATGGGAAGTAGTTGGATATCACATCTCATGCTATAGGAAGGGTCTCAGGTTTGGTATAAGCATTGAGATATCACATCTCATGCTATAGGAAGGGTCTCAGGATTGGAATGGGAAGGAGTTGTATATGACATCTCATGCCGTAGGAAGGGTCTCAGGTTTGGTATAAGCATTGAGATATCACATCTCATGCTATAGGAAGGGTCTCAGGATTGGAATGGGAAGGAGTTGGATATCACATCTCATGCTATAGGAAGGGTCTCAGGTTTGGTATAAGCATTGAGATATCACATCTCATGCTATAGGAAGGGTCTCAGGATTGGAATGGGAAGGAGTTGTATATGACATCTCATGCCGTAGGAAGGGTCTCAGGTTTGGTATAAGCATTGAGATATCACATCTCTGCTATCGCAAGGGTCTCTGGATTTGAATGGGAAGGAGTTGGATATCCCATCTCATGTTATAGGAAGAGTCTCAGGTTTGGTATTAGAAGCATTGAGATATCACATCTCATGCTATAGGAAGTGTCTCAGGATTGGAATGGGAAGGACTTGGATATCACATCTCATGCTATAGGGAGGCTCTCAAGTTTGATATTAGAAGCATTGAGATATCACATCTCATGCTATAGGAAGGGTCTCAGGATTGGAATGGGAAGGAGTTGGATATCACATCTCATGCTATAGGAAGGGTCTCAGGTTTGGTATAAGCAGTGAGATATCACATCGCATGCTGTAGGAAGGGTCTCAGGTTTGGTATTAGAAGCATTGAGATATCACATCTCATGCTATAGGAAGGATCTCAGGTTTGGTATTAGAAGTATTGAGATATCACATCTCATGCTATAGGAAGGGTCTCAGGATTGGAATGGGAAGGAGTTGGATATCACATATCATGCTAAAGGAAGGGTCTCAGGTTTGGTAGAAGCATTGAGATATCACATCTCATGCTATAGGAAGGGTCTCAGGATTGGAATGGGAAGGACTTAGATATCACATATCATGCTATAGGGAGGGTCTCAGTTTTGATATTAGAAGCATTGAGATATCACATCTCATGCTATCGGAAGTGTCTCAGGATTGGAATGGGAAGGAGCTGGATATCACATCTCATGCTAAAGGAAGAGTCTCAGGTTTGGAACGGGAAGGAGTTGGATATCACATCTTATGTTATAGGAAGGGTCTCAGGTTTGGTATAAGCATTGAGATATCACATCTCTGCTATCGGAAGTGTCTCAGGATTGGAAATGGAAGGAGTTGGATATCCCATCTCATGTTATAGGACGGGTCTCCGGTTTGTTATTAGAATCATTGAGATATCATATTGCATGCTGTAGGAAGGGTCTAAGGATTGGAATGGGAAGGACTTGGATATCACATCTCATGCTATAGATAGGCTCTCAGGTTTGGAAAGGGAAGGAGTTGGATATCACATTTCATGTTAGAGGAAGGATCTCAGGTTTGGTATTAGAGGCATTGAGATATCACATCTCATGCTATAGGAAGGGTCTCAGGTTGGAATGGGAAGGAGTTGGATATCACATCTCATGTTAAAGGGAGGGTCTCAGAATTGGAAGGGGAAGGATTTGGATATCACATCTCATGTTATAGGAAGGATCTCAGGTTTGGTATTAGAAGCATTGAGATATCACATCTCATGCTATCGGAAGGATCTCAGGTTTGGTATTAGAAGCATTGAGATATCACATCTCATGCTATCAGAAGGGTCTCAGGATTGGAATGGGAAGGAGATGGATATCACATCTCATGCTAAAGGGAGGGTCTCAGGTTTGGAAGGGGAAGGATTTGGATATCACATCTCATGTTATCGGAAGGATCTCAGGTTTGGTATTAGAAGTATTGAGATATCACATCTCATGCTATAGGAAGGGTCTCAGGATTGGAATGGGAAGGAGTTGGATATCACATCTCATGCTAAAGGAAGGGTCTCAGGTTTGGTAGAAGCATTGAGATATCACATCTCATGCTATAGGAAGTGTCTCAGGATTGGAATGGGAAGGAGCTGGATATCACATCTCATGCTAAAGGAAGGGTCTCAGGTTTGGAACGGGAAGGAGTTGGATATCCGATCTCATGTTATAGGAAGGGTCTAAGGTCTGGTATAAGCATTGAGATATCACATCTCTGCTATCGGAAGTGTCTCAGGATTGGAATGGGAAGGAGTTGGATATCCGATCTCATGCTATCGGAAGGATCTCAGGTTTGGTATTAGAAGCATTGAGATATCACATCTCATGCTATAGGAAGGGTCTCAGGATTGGAATGGGAAGGACTTAGATATCACATATCATGCTATAGGGAGGGTTTCCGTTTTGATATTAGAAGCATTGAGATATCACATCTCATGCTATCGGAAGTGTCTCAGGATTGGAATGGGAAGGAGCTGGATATCACATCTCATGCTAAAGGAAGGGTCTCAGGTTTGGAACGGGAAGGAGTTGGATATCCGATCTCATGTTATAGGAAGGGTCTAAGGTCTGGTATAAGCATTGAGATATCACATCTCTGCTATGGGAAGTGTCTCAGGATTGGAATGGGAAGGAGTTGGATATCCCATCTCATATTATAGGAAGGGTCTCAGGTTTGGTATAAGCATTGAGATATCACATCTCATGCTATAGGAAGGGTCTCAGGTTGGAATGGGAAGGAGTTGGATATCACATCTCATGTTAAAGGGAGGGTCTCAGAATTGGAAGGGGAAGGATTTGGATATCACATCTCATGTTATAGGAAGGATCTCAGGTTTGGTATTAGAAGCATTGAGATATCACATCTCATGCTATCGGAAGGATCTCAGGTTTGGTATTAGAAGCATTGAGATATCACATCTCATGCTATCAGAAGGGTCTCAGGATTGGAATGGGAAGGAGTTGGATATCACATCTCATGCTAAAGGGAGGGTCTCAGGTTTGGAAGGGGAAGGATTTGGATATCACATCTCATGTTATCGGAAGGATTTCAGGTTTGGTATTAGAAGTATTGAGATATCACATCTCATGCTATAGGAAGGGTCTCAGGATTGGAATGGGAAGGAGTTGGATATCACATCTCATGCTAAAGGAAGGGTCTCAGGTTTGGTAGAAGCATTGAGATATCACATCTCATGCTATAGGAAGGGTCTCAGGATTGGAATGGGAAGGACTTAGATATCACATATCATGCTATATGGAGGGTTTCTGTTTTGATATTAGAAGCATTGAGATATCACATCTCATGCTAAAGGGAGGGTCTCAGGATTGGAATGGGAAGGAGCTGGATATCACATCTCATGCTAAAGGAAGGGTCTCAGGTTTGGAACGGGAAGGAGTTGGATATCCGATCTCATGTTATAGGAAGGGTCTAAGGTCTGGTATAAGCATTGAGATATCACATCTCTGCTATCGGAAGTGTCTCAGGATTGGAATGGGAAGGAGTTGGATATCCCATCTCATGTTATAGGAAGGGTCTCAGGTTTGGTATAAGCATTGAGATATCACATCTCATGCTATAGGAAGGGTCTCAGGATTGGAATGGGAAGGAGTTGGATATCACATCTCATGCTATAGGAAGGGTCTCAGGTTTGGTATAAGCATTGAGATATCACATCTCATGCTATAGGAAGGGTCTCAGGATTGGAATGGGAAGGAGTTGTATATGACATCTCATGCCGTAGGAAGGGTCTCAGGTTTGGTATAAGCATTGAGATATCACATCTCTGCTATCGGAAGGGTCTCAGGATTGGAATGGGAAGGAGTTGGATATCCCATCTCATGATATAGGAAGAGTCTCAGGTTTGGTATTAGAAGCATTGAGATATCACATCTCATGCTATAGGAAGTGTCTCAGGATTGGAATGGGAAGGACTTGGATATCACATCTCATGCTATAGGGAGGCTCTCAAGTTTGATATTAGAAGCATTGAGATATCACATCTCATGCTATAGGAAGGGTCTCAGGATTGGAATGGGAAGGAGTTGGATATCACATCTCATGCTATAGGAAGGGTCTCAGGTTTGGTATAAGCAGTGAGATATCACATCGCATGCTGTAGGAAGGGTCTCAGGTTTGGTATTAGAAGCATTGAGATATCACATCTCATGCTATAGGAAGGATCTCAGGTTTGGTATTAGAAGTATTGAGATATCACATCTCATGCTATAGGAAGGGTCTCAGGATTGGAATGGGAAGGAGTTGGATATCACATCTCATGCTAAAGGAAGGGTCTCAGGTTTGGTAGAAGCATTGAGATATCACATCTCATGCTATAGGAAGGGTCTCAGGATTGGAATGGGAAGGACTTAGATATCACATATCATGCTATAGGGAGGGTCTCAGTTTTGATATTAGAAGCATTGAGATATCACATCTCATGCTATCTTAAGTGTCTCACGATTGGAATGGGAAGGAGCTGGATATCACATCTCATGCTAAAGGAAGAGTCTCAGGATTGGAACGGGAAGGAGTTGGATATCACATCTCATGTTATAGGAAGGGTCTCAGGTTTGGTATAAGCATTGAGATATCACATCTCTGCTATCGGAAGTGTCTCAGGATTGGAAATGGAAGGAGTTGGATATCCCATCTCATGTTATAGGACGGGTCTCAGGTTTGTTATTAGAATCATTGAGATATCATATTGCATGCTGTAGGAAGGGTCTAAGGATTGGAATGGGAAGGACTTGGATATCACATCTCATGCTATAGATAGGCTCTCAGGTTTGGAAAGGGAAGGAGTTGGATATCACATTTCATGTTAGAGGAAGGATCTCAGGTTTGGTATTAGAGGCATTGAGATATCATATTGCATGCTGTAGGAAGGGTCTAAGGATTGGAATGGGAAGGACTTGGATATCACATCTCATGCTATAGGAAGGGTCTCAGGTTGGAATGGGAAGGAGTTGGATATCACATCTCATGTTAAAGGGAGGGTCTCAGAATTGGAAGGGGAAGGATTTGGATATCACATCTCATGTTATAGGAAGGATCTCAGGTTTGGTATTAGAAGCATTGAGATATCACATCTCATGCTATCGGAAGGATCTCAGGTTTGGTATTAGAAGCATTGAGATATCACATCTCATGCTATCAGAAGGGTCTCAGGATTGGAATGGGAAGGAGATGGATATCACATCTCATGCTAAAGGGAGGGTCTCAGGTTTGGAAGGGGAAGGATTTGGATATCACATCTCATGTTATCGGAAGGATCTCAGGTTTGGTATTAGAAGTATTGAGATATCACATCTCATGCTATAGGAAGGGTCTCAGGATTGGAATGGGAAGGAGTTGGATATCACATCTCATGCTAAAGGAAGGGTCTCAGGTTTGGTAGAAGCATTGAGATATCACATCTCATGCTATAGGAAGTGTCTCAGGATTGGAATGGGAAGGAGCTGGATATCACATCTCATGCTAAAGGAAGGGTCTCAGGTTTGGAACGGGAAGGAGTTGGATATCCGATCTCATGTTATAGGAAGGGTCTAAGGTCTGGTATAAGCATTGAGATATCACATCTCTGCTATCGGAAGTGTCTCAGGATTGGAATGGGAAGGAGTTGGATATCCGATCTCATGCTATCGGAAGGATCTCAGGTTTGGTATTAGAAGCATTGAGATATCACATCTCATGCTATAAGAAGGGTCTCAGGATTGGAATGGGAAGGACTTAGATATCACATATCATGCTATAGGGAGGGTTTCCGTTTTGATATTAGAAGCATTGAGATATCACATCTCATGCTATCGGAAGTGTCTCAGGATTGGAATGGGAAGGAGCTGGATATCACATCTCATGCTAAAGGAAGGGTCTCAGGTTTGGAACGGGAAGGAGTTGGATATCCGATCTCATGTTATAGGAAGGGTCTAAGGTCTGGTATAAGCATTGAGATATCACATCTCTGCTACGGGAAGTGTCTCAGGATTGGAATGGGAAGGAGTTGGATATCCCATCTCATGTTATAGGAAGGGTCTCAGGTTTGGTATAAGCATTGAGATATAACATCTCATGCTATAGGAAGGGTCTCAGGTTGGAATGGGAAGGAGTTGGATATCACATCTCATGTTAAAGGGAGGGTCTCAGAATTGGAAGGGGAAGGATTTGGATATCACATCTCATGTTATAGGAAGGATCTCAGGTTTGGTATTAGAAGCATTGAGATATCACATCTCATGCTATCGGAAGGATCTCAGGTTTGGTATTAGAAGCATTGAGATATCACATCTCATGCTATCAGAAGGGTCTCAGGATTGGAATGGGAAGGAGTTGGATATCACATCTCATGCTAAAGGGAGGGTCTCAGGTTTGGAAGGGGAAGGATTTGGATATCACATCTCATGTTATCGGAAGGATTTCAGGTTTGGTATTAGAAGTATTGAGATATCACATCTCATGCTATAGGAAGGGTCTCAGGATTGGAATGGGAAG
Source organism: Ambystoma mexicanum (assembly GCF_040938575.1). NCBI lineage: Eukaryota > Metazoa > Chordata > Amphibia > Caudata > Ambystomatidae > Ambystoma > Ambystoma mexicanum. The sequence continues at coordinate 568,274,864 of NC_090932.1, read as the reverse complement.
GAGTTGGATATCACATCTCATGCTAAAGGAAGGGTCTCAGGTTTGGTAGAAGCATTGAGATATCACATCTCATGCTATAGGAAGGGTCTCAGGATTGGAATGGGAAGGACTTAGATATCACATATCATGCTATAGGGAGGGTTTCTGTTTTGATATTAGAAGCATTGAGATATCACATCTCATGCTAAAGGGAGGGTCTCAGGATTGGAATGGGAAGGAGCTGGATATCACATCTCATGCTAAAGGAAGGGTCTCAGGTTTGGAACGGGAAGGAGTTGGATATCCGATCTCATGTTATAGGAAGGTTCTAAGGTCTGGTATAAGCATTGAGATATCACATCTCTGCTATCGGAAGTGTCTCAGGATTGGAATGGGAAGGAGTTGGATATCCCATCTCATGTTATAGGAAGGGTCTCAGGTTTGGTATAAGCATTGAGATATCACATCTCATGCTATACGAAGGGTCTCAGGATTGGAATGGGAAGGAGTTGGATATCACATCTCATGCTATAGGAAGGGTCTCAGGTTTGGTATAAGCATTGAGATATCACATCTCATGCTATAGGAAGGGTCTCAGGATTGGAATGGGAAGGAGTTGTATATGACATCTCATGCCGTAGGAAGGGTCTCAGGTTTGGTATAAGCATTGAGATATCACATCTCTGCTATCGGAAGGGTCTCAGGATTGGAATGGGAAGGAGTTGGATATCCCATCTCATGTTATAGGAAGAGTCTCAGGTTTGGTATTAGAAGCATTGAGATATCACATCTCATGCTATAGGAAGTGTCTCAGGATTGGAATGGGAAGGACTTGGATATCACATCTCATGCTATAGGGAGGCTCTCAAGTTTGATATTAGAAGCATTGAGATATCAAATCTCATGCTATAGGAAGGGTCTCAGGATTGGAATGGGAAGGAGTTGGATATCACATCTCATGCTATAGGAAGGGTCTCAGGTTTGGTATAAGCAGTGAGATATCACATCGCATGCTGTAGGAAGGGTCTCAGAATTGGAATGGGAAGGAGTTGGATATCACATCTCATGCTAAACGAAGGGTCTCAGGTTTGGTAGAAGCATTGAGATATCACATCTCATGCTATAGGAAGGGTCTCAGGATTGGAATGGGAAGGACTTAGATATCACATATCATGCTATAGGGAGGGTCTCAGTTTTGATATTAGAAGCATTGAGATATCACATCTCATGCTATCGGAAGTGTCTCACGATTGGAATGGGAAGGAGCTGGATATCACATCTCATGCTAAAGGAAGAGTCTCAGGATTGGAACGGGAAGGAGTTGATTATCACATCTCATGTTATAGGAAGGGTCTCAGGTTTGGTATAAGCATTGAGATATCACATCTCTGCTATCGGAAGTGTCTCAGGATTGGAAATGGAAGGAGTTGGATATCCCATCTCATGCCGTAGGAAGGGTCTCAGGTTTGGTATAAGCATTGAGATATCACATCTCATGCTATAGGAAGGGTCTCAGGATTGGAATGGGAAGGACTTAGATATCACATATCATGCTATAGGGAGGGTTTCTGTTTTGATATTAGAAGCATTGAGATATCACATCTCATGCTAAAGGGAGGGTCTCAGGATTGGAATGGGAAGGAGCTGGATATCACATCTCATGCTAAAGGAAGGGTCTCAGGTTTGGAACGGGAAGGAGTTGGATATCCGATCTCATGTTATAGGAAGGGTCTAAGGTCTGGTATAAGCATTGAGATATCACATCTCTGCTATCGGAAGTGTCTCAGGATTGGAATGGGAAGGAGTTGGATATCCCATCTCATGTTATAGGAAGGGTCTCAGGTTTGGTATAAGCATTGAGATATCACATCTCATGCTATAGGAAGGGTCTCAGGATTGGAATGGGAAGGAGTTGGATATCACATCTCATGCTATAGGAAGGGTCTCAGGTTTGGTATAAGCATTGAGATATCACATCTCATGCTATAGGAAGGGTCTCAGGATTGGAATGGGAAGGAGTTGTATATGACATCTCATGCCGTAGGAAGGGTCTCAGGTTTGGTATAAGCATTGAGATATCACATCTCTGCTATCGGAAGGGTCTCAGGATTGGAATGGGAAGGAGTTGGATATCCCATCTCATGTTATAGGAAGAGTCTCAGGTTTGGTATTAGAAGCATTGAGATATCACATCTCATGCTATAGGAAGTGTCTCAGGATTGGAATGGGAAGGACTTGGATATCACATCTCATGCTATAGGGAGGCTCTCAAGTTTGATATTAGAAGCATTGAGATATCAAATCTCATGCTATAGGAAGGGTCTCAGGATTGGAATGGGAAGGAGTTGGATATCACATCTCATGCTATAGGAAGGGTCTCAGGTTTGGTATAAGCAGTGAGATATCACATCGCATGCTGTAGGAAGGGTCTCAGGTTTGGTATTAGAAGCATTGAGATATCACATCTCATGCTATAGGAAGGATCTCAGGTTTGGTATTAGAAGTATTGAGATATCACATCTCATGCTATAGGAAGGGTCTCAGGATTGGAATGGGAAGGAGTTGGATATCACATCTCATGCTAAACGAAGGGTCTCAGGTTTGGTAGAAGCATTGAGATATCACATCTCATGCTATAGGAAGGGTCTCAGGATTGGAATGGGAAGGACTTAGATATCACATATCATGCTATAGGGAGGGTCTCAGTTTTGATATTAGAAGCATTGAGATATCACATCTCATGCTATCGGAAGTGTCTCACGATTGGAATGGGAAGGAGCTGGATATCACATCTCATGCTAAAGGAAGAGTCTCAGGATTGGAACGGGAAGGAGTTGATTATCACATCTCATGTTATAGGAAGGGTCTCAGGTTTGGTATAAGCATTGAGATATCACATCTCTGCTATCGGAAGTGTCTCAGGATTGGAAATGGAAGGAGTTGGATATCCCATCTCATGCCGTAGGAAGGGTCTCAGGTTTGGTATAAGCATTGAGATATCACATCTCATGCTATAGGAAGGGTCTCAGGATTGGAATGGGAAGGATTTAGATATCACATCTCATGCTATAGGAAGGGTCTCAGGTTTGGTATAAGCATTGAGATATCACATCTCATGCTATAGGAAGGGTCTCAGGATTGGAATGGGAAGGAGTTGTATATGACATCTCATGCCGTAGGAAGGGTCTCAGGTTTGGTATAAGCATTGAGATATCACATCTCTGCTATCGGAAGGGTCTCAGGATTGGAATGGGAAGGAGTTGGATATCCCATCTCATGTTATAGGAAGAGTCTCAGGTTTGGTATTAGAAGCATTGATATATCACATCTCATGCTATAGGAAGTGTCTCAGGATTGGAATGGGAAGGACTTGGATATCACATCTCATGCTATAGGGAGGCTCTCAAGTTTGATATTAGAAGCATTGAGATATCACATCTCATGCTATAGGAAGGGTCTCAGGATTGGAATGGGAAGGAGTTGGATATCACATCTCATGCTATAGGAAGGGTCTCAGGTTTGGTATAAGCAGTGAGATATCACATTGCATGCTGTAGGAAGGGTCTCAGGTTTGGTATTAGAAGCATTGAGATATCACATCTCATGCTATAGGAAGGATCTCAGGTTTGGTATTAGAAGTATTGAGATATCACATCTCATGCTATAGGAAGGGTCTCAGGATTGGAATGGGAAGGAGTTGGATATCACATCTCATGCTAAAGGAAGGGTCTCAGGTTTGGTAGAAGCATTGAGATATCACATCTCATGCTATAGGAAGGGTCTCAGGATTGGAATGGGAAGGACTTAGATATCACATATCATGCTATAGGGAGGGTCTCAGTTTTGATATTAGAAGCATTGAGATATCACATCTCATGCTATCGGAAGTGTCTAACGATTGGAATGGGAAGGAGCTGGATATCACATCTCATGCTAAAGGAAGAGTCTCAGGATTGGAACGGGAAGGAGTTGATTATCACATCTCATGTTATAGGAAGGGTCTCAGGTTTGGTATAAGCATTGAGATATCACATCTCTGCTATCGGAAGTGTCTCAGGATTGGAAATGGAAGGAGTTGGATATCCCATCTCATGTTATAGGACGGGTCTCAGGTTTGTTATTAGAATCATTGAGATATCATATTGCATGCTGTAGGAAGGGTCTAAGGATTGGAATGGAAAGGACTTGGATATCACATCTCATGCTATAGATAGGCTCTCAGGTTTGGAAAGGGAAGGAGTTGGATATCACATTTCATGTTAGAGGAAGGATCTCAGGTTTGGTATTAGAGGCATTGAGATATCATATTGCATGCTGTAGGAAGGGTCTAAGGATTGGAATGGGAAGGACTTGGATATCACATCTCATGCTATAGGAAGGGTCTCAGGTTGGAATGGGAAGGAGTTGGATATCACATCTCATGTTAAAGGGAGGGTCTCAGAATTGGAAGGGGAAGGATTTGGATATCACATCTCATGTTATAGGAAGGATCTCAGGTTTGGTATTAGAAGCATTGAGATATCACATCTCATGCTATCGGAAGGATCTCAGGTTTGGTATTAGAAGCATTGAGATATCACATCTCATGCTATCAGAAGGTCTCAGGATTGGAATGGGAAGGAGATGGATATCACATATGCTAAAGGGAGGGTCTCAGGTTTGGAAGGGGAAGGATTTGGATATCACATCTCATGTTATCGGAAAGGATCTCAGGTTTGGTATTAGAAGTATTGAGATATCACATCTCATGCTATAGGAAGGGTCTCAGGATTGGAATGGGAAGGAGTTGGATATCACATCTCATGCTAAAGGAAGGGTCTCAGGTTTGGTAGAAGCATTGAGATATCACATCTCATGCTATAGGAAGTGTCTCAGGATTGGAATGGGAAGGAGCTGGATATCACATCTCATGCTAAAGGAAGGGTCTCAGGTTTGGAACGGGAAGGAGTTGGATATCCGATCTCATGTTATAGGAAGGGTCTAAGGTCTGGTATAAGCATTGAGATATCACATCTCTGCTATCGGAAGTGTCTCAGGATTGGAATGGGAAGGAGTTGGATATCCGATCTCATGCTATCGGAAGGATCTCAGGTTTGGTATTAGAAGCATTGAGATATCACATCTCATGCTATAGGAAGGGTCTCAGGATTGGAATGGGAAGGACTTAGATATCACATATCATGCGATAGGGAGGGTTTCCGTTTTGATATTAGAAGCATTGAGATATCACATCTCATGCTATCGGAAGTGTCTCAGGATTGGAATGGGAAGGAGCTGGATATCACATCTCATGCTAAAGGAAGGGTCTCAGGTTTGGAACGGGAAGGAGTTGGATATCCGATCTCATGTTATAGGAAGGGTCTAAGGTCTGGTATAAGCATTGAGATATCACATCTCTGCTATCGGAAGTGTCTCAGGATTGGAATGGGAAGGAGTTGGATATCCCATCTCATGTTATAGGAAGGGTCTCAGGTTTGGTATAAGCATTGAGATATCACATCTCATGCTATAGGAAGGGTCTCAGGATTGGAATGGGAAGGAGTTGGATATCACATCTCATGCTATAGGAAGGGTCTCAGGTTTGGTATAAGCATTGAGATATCACATCTCATGCTATAGGAAGGGTCTCAGGATTGGAATGGGAAGGAGTTGTATATGACATCTCATGCCGTAGGAAGGGTCTCAGGTTTGGTATAAGCATTGAGATATCACATCTCATGCTATACTAAGGGTCTCAGGATTGGAATGGGAAGGAGTTGGATATCACATCTCATGCTATAGGAAGGGTCTCAGGTTTGGTATAAGCATTGAGATATCACATCTCATGCTATAGGAAGGGTCTCAGGATTGGAATGGGAAGGAGTTGTATATGACATCTCATGCCGTAGGAAGGGTCTCAGGTTTGGTATAAGCATTGAGATATCACATCTCTGCTATCGGAAGGGTCTCAGGATTGGAATGGGAAGGAGTTGGATATCCCATCTCATGTTATAGGAAGAGTCTCAGGTTTGGTATTAGAAGCATTGAGATATCACATCTCATGCTATAGGAAGTGTCTCAGGATTGGAATGGGAAGGACTTGGATATCACATCTCATGCTATGGGGAGGCTCTCAAGTTTGATATTAGAAGCATTGAGATATCACATCTCATGCTATAGGAAGGGTCTCAGGATTGGAATGGGAAGGAGTTAGATATCACATCTCATGCTATAGGAAGGGTCTCAGGTTTGGTATAAGCAGTGAGATATCACATCTCATGCTATAGGAAGTGTCTCAGGATTGGAATGGGAAGGAGTTGGATATCACATCTCATGTTATAGGAAGGATCTCAGGTTTGGTATAAGAATTGAGATATCACATCTCTGCTATCGGAAGGTGTTAGGAAAGATTTCGTTATTGTAGGGAAATTTCCTTCCATGTGGCAACCCCTAAACTTTTTGCTATTGTTTTTAACCTTGTTCTTGACTTTGCCAGGGAAGTACAGCCTTCTGCCGCACTTCCCTGGGCTTTCACTCCTTTCTTACGGGGAAACTGACATGCCCTTATGACAGTCAGTACCGGGGAACGTTGTTTCCCGTAGTTTCTTTTATCGTGTCGCCGCTTTAGTGCAACACGACACAAGAGAGCACTGTAAGCTAAGTTACAGCTCTCTTGGGTCTCTAGCCTTCTACAGGCCCTAGATACTCTTTTAGGATGGTATTTGATCGGTGCAAGTCATTCAGGGACTGGAATGGTGGCAGCGATCGTTTTGTATATTTTGAGCTCCTTTTGCCGTTCTGAGCACGTTTTTGCACTGAACCCAAAATGGTGGCCTGGCTCCCCAAAATGGCCAGACCACGAGGCTCCTTTGTCCTGTCCACTGTCCGTCTTGCTCCCTTCACCTTCCCCAGGTCCAGCGACCCGGGGCCTTCCTTATTTGGGCATGTACTTTCCCGCGAAACGTGGTTGCTTTCGCGGGCTTCTACATGCCGTTTGTGTGCCTCCAGGGTGTGGGCTGGGATGTCTGGTCCCAATACACATCCTGGGTGCCAGAGAGTCTAGGGTGGTGTGAATGCCTGGGACCACCGTGGTCCGTGATTGGTCCACGTATGGTATGTGTTTTGATGAGCGGATCTCCCATTGGTTCCCCTCCGTTTTGGCGCGAAGGGAACCGTGGATAAGAGGGGGCTGGAAACACCACTACCATGTCGATCTCCTGAGTTCTCACGAACGAAGGAATACAGGAGCCAAGTATCCTGCAACCAAGAGGCTGGACCGAGGAATCGCTGGTGACCCGCTGAAGGAATCCTCCTTTGCACTGCTGTCGTCCTGAGAGCCCCCGTCCTCCTTTGATCGAACCAGAAGGCCTGTATTGGTGCTTCGACCTATTGGAATAGCAGGAACAGCTATTCCCGGCATCTTCATCAACTCCTCGCAGTAAGCCTTCGGAAGCGTCTCTGGGCCATCCAGTTGACTGACCAGCTTACAAGGGAGTCCTGCTCTGTAACCGCCGCCAGGTTGTGCCGTATCTCGAGTCCTTGTCACTCTCCCACGCTTCGTACACTTGGCGTTCCCAAGTCTGAAGGGAGGAGTGTACTTTTGACTCCGATACGCACGGCCGCTCCGTTGTCCTGCTGCGGCAACAAAACTGTGCTGGTTTCGTCGATTGGGACGTCTTTTTGATCTACACGACTGGAAAGCGTTCCCTGCTCTTCAGAACCTGCCAGCTGCTGAAACTAACGTGGAGAAGCCTGGGTCTGCTTGCTTCGGGGACCGGTGAGTAGTTTAGCTAGGATCTGGTCGCCCTCCTGCAGTAACCCATTGCTTTTCCCCGCTGTGTAAAACAGCACCCTTTTCGTCCGTACTCGCGCTCTGCTTCTGCTCGCTGTGGAGGCTGCGCTTGAGTTGCGGAACCTGTTCTTCTTCTGCTGTGCACTAACACGAACTGCCTGACCTCCTCCGAAGAGCTTCTCCTTTTGCCCGTTGGCACCAGCACTTGCAGGTACTTTGAGCACAAGGCTCCACTCTTCTCAGGGCTCGGACTTCCATCTAGTTAGGTGCCTCTGAAGGCGAACTGAGTCTAAAGCATTATCGCACTGCCTGTTTTCCTTCCCTTTCAGGTGGACTACATATTTCGTGCTTTAAACGCTTGCGACTGTGTATTTGTATATATATTGTGTTGATTTGGTATGTGTTGGTTTAATATTGTTATAGAGTGATTTTCTTGCCACGGTCATTGTTTTAAAGGCCTTAAAATAAATGTGTTTATATTTTTGATATAACACCTGTTTGGAGTAGTTTGTAAGCGCTCTTGCTTTGTGTGCTCATTGCGGGCTTTCAGTCACCCTCACCCCTCTTGAGACCTAGTCTTGACCGCCGCGATCGCTACCTTGATTGGTCTGGCTCGTCCAGAGGTTACCCTGTTCCAAGTAATTAGGTTGGCCTTCTGAACTTCTGGCCACCAGGACAGAGTTCAGAAATCCGTCTTAACAGAAGGGTCTCAGGATTGGAATGTGAAGGAGTTGGATATTCCAATCTCATGTTATAGGAAGGGTCTCAGGTTTGGTATTAGAAGCATTGAGATATCACATCTCATGCTATCGGAAGGATCTCAGGTTTGGTATTAGAAGCATTGAGATATCACATCTCATGCTATCAGAAGGGTCTCAGGATTGGAATGGGAAGGAGATGGATATCACATCTCATGCTAAAGGGAGGGTCTCAGGTTTGGAAGGGGAAGGATTTGGATATCACATCTCATGTTTTCGGAAGGATCTCAGGTTTGGTATTAGAAGTATTGAGATATCACATCTCATGCTATAGGAAGGGTCTCAGGATTGGAATGGGAAGGAGTTGGATATCACATCTCATGCTAAAGGAAGGGTCTCAGGTTTGGTAGAATCATTGAGATATCACATCTCATGCTATAGGAAGGGTCTCAGGATTGGAATGGGAAGGACTTAGATATCACATATCATGCTATAGGGAGGGTTTCTGTTTTGATATTAGAAGCATTGAGATATCACATCTCATGCTATCGGAAGTGTCTCAGGATTGGAATGGGAAGGAGCTGGATATCACATCTCATGCTAAAGGAAGGGTCTCAGGTTTGGAACTGGAAGGAGTTGGATATCCGATCTCATGTTATAGGAAGGGTCTAAGGTCTGGTATAAGCATTGAGATATCACATCTCTGCTATCGGAAGTGTCTCAGGATTGGAATGGGAAGGAGTTGGATATCCCATCTCATGTTATAGGAAGGGTCTCAGGTTTGGTATAAGCATTGAGATATCACATCTCATGCTATAGGAAGGGTCTCAGGATTGGAATGGGAAGGAGTTGGATATCACATCTCATGCTATAGGAAGGGTCTCAGGTTTGGTATAAGCATTGAGATATCACATCTCATGCTATAGGAAGGGTCTCAGGATTGGAATGGGAAGGAGTTGTATATGACATCTCATGCCGTAGGAAGGGTCTCAGGTTTGGTATAAGCATTGAGATATCACATCTCATGCTATAGGAAGGGTCTCAGGATTGGAATGGGAAGGAGTTGGATATCACATCTCATGCTATAGGAAGGGTCTCAGGTTTGGTATAAGCATTGAGATATCACATCTCATGCTATAGGAAGGGTCTCAGGATTGGAATGGGAAGGAGTTGTATATGACATCTCATGCCGTAGGAAGGGTCTCAGGTTTGGTATAAGCATTGAGATATCACATCTCTGCTATCGGAAGGGTCTCAGGATTGGAATGGGAAGGAGTTGGATATCCCATCTCATGTTATAGGAAGAGTCTCAGGTTTGGTATTAGAAGCATTGAGATATCACATCTCATGCTATAGGAAGGGTCTCAGGATTGGAATGGGAAGGAGTTAGATATCACATCTCATGCTATAGGAAGGGTCTCAGGTTTGGTATAAGCAGTGAGATATCACATCTCATGCTATAGGAAGTGTCTCAGGATTGGAATGGGAAGGAGTTGGATATCACATCTCATGTTATAGGAAGGATCTCAGGTTTGGTATAAGAATTGAGATATCACATCTCTGCTATCGGAAGGGTCTCAGGATTGGAATGGGAAGGAGTTGGATATTCCAATCTCATGTTATAGGAAGGGTCTCAGGTTTGGTATTAGAAGCATTGAGATATCACATCTCATGCTATCGGAAGGATCTCAGGTTTGGTATTAGAAGCATTGAGATATCACATCTCATGCTATCAGAAGGGTCTCAGGATTGGAATGGGAAGGAGATGGATATCACATCTCATGCTAAAGGGAGGGTCTCAGGTTTGGAAGGGGAAGGATTTGGATATCACATCTCATGTTATCGGAAGGATCTCAGGTTTGGTATTAGAAGTATTGAGATATCACATCTCATGCTATAGGAAGGGTCTCAGGATTGGAATGGGAAGGAGTTGGATATCACATCTCATGCTAAAGGAAGGTTCTCAGGTTTGGTAGAAGCATTGAGATATCACATCTCATGCTATAGGAAGGGTCTCAGGATTGGAATGGGAAGGACTTAGATATCACATATCATGCTATAGGGAGGGTTTCCGTTTTGATATTAGAAGCATTGAGATATCACATCTCATGCTATCGGAAGTGTCTCAGGATTGGAATGGGAAGGAGCTGGATATCACATCTCATGCTAAAGGAAGGGTCTCAGGTTTGGAACGGGAAGGAGTTGGATATCCGATCTCATGTTATAGGAAGGGTCTAAGGTCTGGTATAAGCATTGAGATATCACATCTCTGCTATCGGAAGTGTCTCAGGATTGGAATGGGAAGGAGTTGGATATCCCATCTCATGTTATAGGAAGGGTCTCAGGTTTGGTATAAGCATTGAGATATCACATCTCATGCTATAGGAAGGGTCTCAGGATTGGAATGGGAAGGAGTTGGATATCACATCTCATGCTATAGGAAGGGTCTCAGGTTTGGTATAAGCATTGAGATATCACATCTCATGCTATAGGAAGGGTCTCAGGATTGGAATGGGAAGGAGTTGTATATGACATCTCATGCCGTAGGAAGGGTCTCAGGTTTGGTATAAGCATTGAGATATCACATCTCATGCTATAGGAAGGGTCTCAGGATTGGAATGGGAAGGAGTTGGATATCACATCTCATGCTATAGGAAGGGTCTCAGGTTTGGTATAAGCATTGAGATATCACATCTCATGCTATAGGAAGGGTCTCAGGATTGGAATGGGAAGGAGTTGTATATGACATCTCATGCCGTAGGAAGGGTCTCAGGTTTGGTATAAGCATTGAGATATCACATCTCTGCTATCGGAAGGGTCTCAGGATTGGAATGGGAAGGAGTTGGATATCCCATCTCATGTTATAGGAAGAGTCTCAGGTTTGGTATTAGAAGCATTGAGATATCACATCTCATGCTATCGGAAGGATCTCAGGTTTGGTATTAGAAGCATTGAGATATCACATCTCATGCTATCAGAAGGGTCTCAGGATTGGAATGGGAAGGAGATGGATATCACATCTCATGCTAAAGGGAGGGTCTCAGGTTTGGAAGGGGAAGGATTTGGATATCACATCTCATGTTATCGGAAGGATCTCAGGTTTGGTATTAGAAGTATTGAGATATCACATCTCATGCTATAGGAAGGGTCTCAGGATTGGAATGGGAAGGAGTTGGATATCACATCTCATGCTAAAGGAAGGGTCTCAGGTTTGGTAGAAGCATTGAGATATCACATCTCATGCTATAGGAAGGGTCTCAGGATTGGAATGGGAAGGACTTAGATATCACATATTATGCTATAGGGAGGGTTTCCGTTTTGATATTAGAAGCATTGAGATATCACATCTCATGCTATCGGAAGTGTCTCAGGATTGGAATGGGAAGGAGCTGGATATCACATCTCATGCTAAAGGAAGGGTCTCAGGTTTGGAACGGGAAGGAGTTGGATATCCGATCTCATGTTATAGGAAGGGTCTAAGGTCTGGTATAAGCATTGAGATATCACATCTCTGCTATCGGAAGTGTCTCAGGATTGGAATGGGAAGGAGTTGGATATCCCATCTCATGTTATAGGAAGGGTCTCAGGTTTGGTATAAGCATTGAGATATCACATCTCATGCTATAGGAAGGGTCTCAGGATTGGAATGGGAAGGAGTTGGATATCACATCTCATGCTATAGGAAGGGTCTCAGGTTTGGTATAAGCATTGAGTTGAGATATCACATCTCATGCTATAGGAAGGGTCTCAGGATTGGAATGGGAAGGAGTTGTATATGACATCTCATGCCGTAGGAAGGGTCTCAGGTTTGGTATAAGCATTGAGATATCACATCTCATGCTATAGGAAGGGTCTCAGGATTGGAATGGGAAGGAGTTGGATATCACATCTCATGCTATAGGAAGGGTCTCAGGTTTGGTATAAGCATTGAGATATCACATCTCATGCTATAGGAAGGGTCTCAGGATTGGAATGGGAAGGAGTTGTATATGACATCTCATGCCGTAGGAAGGGTCTCAGGTTTGGTATAAGCATTGAGATATCACATCTCTGCTATCGGAAGGGTCTCAGGATTGGAATGGGAAGGAGTTGGATATCCCATCTCATGTTATAGGAAGAGTCTCAGGTTTGGTATTAGAAGCATTGAGATATCACATCTCATGCTATAGGAAGTGTCTCAGGATTGGAATGGGAAGGACTTGGATATCACATCTCATGCTATAGGGAGGCTCTCAAGTTTGATATTAGAAGCATTGAGATATCACATCTCATGCTATAGGAAGGGTCTCAGGATTGGAATGGGAAGGAGTTGGATATCACATCTCATGCTATTGGAAGGGTCTCAGGTTTGGTATAAACAGTGAGATATCACATCTCATGCTATAGGAAGTGTCTCAGGATTGGAATGGGAAGGAGTTGGATATCACATCTCATGTTATAGGAAGGATCTCAGGTTTGGTATAAGAATTGAGATATCACATCTCTGCTATCGGAAGGGTCTCAGGATTGGAATGGGAAGGAGTTGGATATTCCAATCTCATGTTATAGGAAGGGTCTCAGGTTTGGTATTAGAAGCATTGAGATATCACATCTCATGCTATAGGAAGGGTCTCAGGATTGGAATGGGAAGGACTTGGATATCACATCTCATGCTATAGGGAGGGTCTCAAGTTTGATATTAGAAGCATTGAGATATTACATCTCATGATATCGGAAGGGTCTCAGGATTGGAATGGGAAGGAGTTGGATATCACATCTCATGATAAAGGAAGGGTCTAAGGTTTGGAAGGGGAAGGATTTGGATATCACATCCCATGTTATAGGACGGGTCTCAGGTTTGGTATTAGAAGCATTGAGATATCAAGTCTCATGGTATAGAAAGGGGATCAGAATTGGAATGGGAAGGAGTTGGATGTCACAACTCAAGCTATAGGAAGGGTCTCAGGATTGGAATGGGAAGGACTTGGATATCACATCTCATGCTATAGGGAGGGTCTCAAGTTTGATATTAGAAGCATTGAGATATCACATCTCATGATATCGGAAGGGTCTCAGGATTGGAATGGGAAGGAGTTGGATATCACATCTCATGATAAAGGAAGGGTCTAAGGTTTGGAAGGGGAAGGATTTGGATATCACATCTCATGTTATAGGACGGGTCTCAGGTTTGGTATTAGAAGCATTGAGATATCAAGTCTCATGGTATAGGAAGGGGCTCAGAATTGGAATGGGAAGGAGTTGGATATCAAGTCTCATGGTATAGGAAGGGGCTCAGAATTGGAATGGGAAGGAGTTGGATATCACATCTCATGCTAAAGGGAGGGTCTCAGGTTTGGAAGGGGAAGGATTTGGATATCACATCTCATGTTATAGGAAGGATCTCAGGTTTGGTATTAGAGGCATTGAGATATCACATCTCATGCTAAAGGGAGGGTCTCAGGTTTGGAAGGGGAAGGATTTGGATATCACATCTCTTGTTATAGGAAGGATCACAGGTTTGGTATTAGAAGCATTGAGATATCACATCTCATGCTATCGGAAGGGTCTCAGGATTGGAATGGGAAGGAGTTGGATAACACATCTCATGCTAAAGGGAGGGTCTCAGGTTTGGAAGGGGAAGGATTTGGATATCACATCTCATGTTACAGGAAGGATCTCAGGTTTGGTATTAGAAGCATTGAGATATCACATCTCATGCTATCGGAAGTATCTCAGGTTTGGTATTAGAGGCATTGAGATATCACATCTCATGCTATCTATCATAAGGGTCTCAGGATTGGAATGGGAAGGAGTTGGATATCACATCTCATGCTAAAGGGAGGGTCTCAGGTTTGGAAGGGGAAGGATTTGGATATCACATCACATGTTATAAGAAGGATCTCAGGTTTGGTATTAGAAGCATTGGGATATCACATCTCATGCTATCGGAAGGGTCTCAGGATTGGAATGGGAAGGAGTCGGATATCACATCTCATGCTATAGGAAGGCTCTCAGGTTTGGAAGGGGAAAGAGTTGGATATCACATTTCATGTTAGAGGTAGGATCTCAGGTTTGGTATTAGAGGCATTGAGATATCACATCTCATGCTATCAGAAGGGTCTCAGGATTAGAATGGGAAGGAGTTGGATATCACATCTCATGCTAAAGGGAGGGTCTCAGGTTTGGAAGGGGGAGGATTTGGATATCACGTCTCATGTTATAGGAAGGATCTCAGGTTTGGTATTAGAAGCATTGAGATATCACATCTCATGCAATCGGAAGGATCTCAGGTTTGGTATTAGAGGCATTGAGATATCACATCTCATGCTAAAGGGAGGGTCTCAGGTTTGTAAGGGGAAGGATTTGGATATCACATCTCTTGTTATAGGAAGGATCACAGGTTTGGTATTAGAAGCATTGAGATATCACATCTCATGCTATCGGAAGGGTCTCAGGATTGGAATGCGAAGGAGCTGGATATCACATCTCATGCTAAAGGAAGGGTCTCAGGTTTGGAACGAAAAGGAGTTGGATATCCGATCTCATGTTATAGGAAGGGTCTCAGGTTTGGTATAAGCATTGAGATATCACATCTCTGCTATCGGAAGTGTCTCAGGATTGGAATGGGAAGGAATTGGATATCCCATCTCATGTTATAGGACGGGTCTCAGGATTGTTATTAGAATCATTGAGATATCATATTGCATGCTGTAGGAAGGGTCTAAGGATTGGAATGGGAAGGACTTGGATATCACATCTCATGCTATAGGAAGGGTCTCAGGTTTGGTATAAGCATTGAGATATCAAATCTCATGCTATAGGAAGGGTCTCAGGATTGGAATGGAAGGAGTTGGATATCACATCTCATGTTATAGGAAGGATCTCAGGTTTGGTATTAGAAGCATTGAGACATCACATCTCATGCTATAAGAGGGGTCTCAGGATTGGAATGGGAAGGAGTTGGATATCACATCTCATACTATAGGAAGGGTCTCAGGTTTGGTATAAGCATTGAGATATCACATCTCATGCTATAGGAAGGGTCTCAGGATTGGAATGGGAAGGAGTTGTATATGACATCTCATGCCGTAGGAAGGGTCTCAGGTTTGGTATAAGCATTGAGATATCACATCTCTGCTATCGGAAGGGTCTCAGGATTCGAATGGGAAGGAGTTGGATATCCCATCTCATGTTATAGGAAGAGTCTCAGGTTTGGTATTAGAAGCATTGAGATATCACATCTCATGCTATAGGAAGTGTCTCAGGATTGGAATGGGAAGGACTTGGATATCACATCTCATGCTATAGGGAGGGTCTCAAGTTTGATATTAGAAGCATTGAGATATCACATCTCATGCTATAGGAAGGGTCTCAGGATTGGAATGGGAAGGAGTTGTATATGACATCTCATGCCGTAGGAAGGGTCTCAGGTTTGGTATAAGCATTGAGATATCACATCTCTGCTATCGGAAGGGTCTCAGGATTGGAATGGGAAGGAGTTGGATATCCCATCTCATGTTATAGGAAGAGTCTCAGGTTTGGTATTAGAGGCATTGAGATATCACATCTCATGCTGTAGGAAGTGTCTCAGGATTGGAATGGGAAGGACTTGGATATCACATCTCATGCTATAGGGAGGCTCTCAAGTTTGATATTAGAAGCATTGAGATATCACATCTCATGCTATAGGAAGGGTCTCAGGATTGGAATGGGAAGGAGTTGGATATCACATCTCATGTTATAGGAAGGGTCTCGGGTTTGGTATAAGCAGTGAGATATCACATCTCATGCTATAGGCAGTGTCTCAGTATTGGAATGGGAAGGAGTTGGATATCACATCTCATGTTATAGGAAGGATCTCAGGTTTGGTATAAACATTGAGATATCACATCTCTGCTATCGGAAGGGTCTCAGGATTGGAATGTAAGGAGTTGGATATTCCCATCTCATGTTATAGGAAGGGTCTCAGGTTTGGTATTAGAAGCATTGAGATATCACATCTCATGCTATAGGAAGGGTCTCAGGATTGGAATGGGAAGGACTTGGATATCACATCTCATGCTATAGGGAGGGTCTCAAGTTTGATATTAGAAGCATTGAGATATCACATCTCATGATATCGGAAGGGTCTCAGGATTGGAATGGGAAGGAGTTGGATATCACATCTCATGATAAAGGAAGGGTCTAAGGTTTGGAAGGGGAAGGATTTGGATATCACATCTCATGTTATAGGACGGGTCTCAGGTTTGGTATTAGAAGCATTGAGATAGCAAGTCTCATGGTATAGGAAGGGTCTCAGAATTGGAATGGGAAGGAGTTTGATATCACATCTCATGCCATAGTATGGGTCTCAGGTTTGGTAGAAGCATTGGGATATCACATCTCATGCTATCGGAATGGTATCAGGATTGGATTTGGAAGGAGTTGGATATCCCATCTCATGCTATAGGAAGGGTCTCAGGTTGGAATGGGAAGGAGTTGGATATCACATCTCATGTTATACGAAGGGTCTCAGGATTGGAATGGGAAGGACTTGGATATCACATCTCATGCTATAGGAAGGCTCTCAGGAATGGAAGGGGAGAGAGTTGGATATCACATTTCATGTTAGAGGTAGGATCTCAGGTTTGGTATTAGAGGCATTGAGATATCACATCTCATGCTATCAGAAGGGTCTCAGGATTGGAATGGGAAGGACTTAGATGTCACATATCATGCTATAGGGAGGGTCGCAGTTTTGATATTAGAAGCATTGAGATATCACATCTCATGCTATCGGAAGTGTCTCAGGATTGGAATGGGAAGGAGCTGGATATCAGATCTCATGCTAAAGGAAGAGTCTCAGGTTTGGAACGGGAAGGAGTTGGATATCACATCTCATGTTATAGGAAGGGTCTCAGGTTTGGTATAAGCATTGAGATATCACATCTCTGCTATCGGAAGTGTCTCAGGATTGGAATGGGAAGGAGTTGGATATCCCATCTCATGTTATAGGACAGGTCTCAGGTTTGTTATTAGAATCATTGAGATATCATATTGCATGCTGTAGGAAGGGTCTAAGGATTGGAATGGGAAGGACTTGGATATCACATCTCATGCTATAGATAGGCTCTCAGGTTTGGAATGGGAAGGAGTTGGATATCACATTTCATGTTAGAGGAAGGATCTCAGGTTTGGTATTAGTGGCATTGAGATATCACATCTCATGCTATAGGAAGGGTCTCAGGTTGGAATGGGAAGGAGTTGGATATCACATCTCATGTTAAAGGGAGGGTCTCAGAATTGGAAGGGGAAGGATTTGGATATCACATCTCATGTTATAGGAAGGATCTCAGGTTTGGTATTAGAAGCATTGAGATATCACATCTCATGCTATCGGAAGGATCTCAGGTTTGGTATTAGAAGCATTGAGATATCACATCTCATGCTATCAGAAGGGTCTCAGGATTGGAATGGGAAGGAGTTGGATATCACATCTCATGCTAAAATGGAGGGTCTCAGGTTTGGAAGGGGAAGGATTTGGATATCACATCTCATGTTATCGGAAGGATCTCAGGTTTGGTATTAGAAGTATTGAGATATCACATCTCATGCTATAGGAAGGGTCTCAGGATTAGAATGGGAAGGAGTTGGATATCACATCTCATGCTAAAGGAAGGGTCTCAGGTTTGGTAGAAGCATTGAGATATCACATCTCATGCTATAGGAAGGGTCTCAGGATTGGAATGGGAAGGACTTAGATATCACATATCATGCTATAGGGAGGGTTTCCGTTTTGATATTAGAAGCATTGAGATATCACATCTCATGCTATCGGAAGTGTCTCAGGATTGGAATGGGAAGGAGCTGGATATCACATCTCATGCTAAAGGAAGGGTCTCAGGTTTGGAACGGGAAGGAGTTGGATATCCGATCTCATGTTATAGGAAGGGTCTAAGGTCTGGTATAAGCATTGAGATATCACATCTCTGCTATCGGAAGTGTCTCAGGATTGGAATGGGAAGGAGTTGGATATCCCATCTCATGTTATAGGAAGGGTCTCAGGTTTGGTATAAGCATTGAGATATCACATCTCATGCTATAGGAAGGGTCTCAGGATTGGAATGGGAAGTAGTTGGATATCACATCTCATGCTATAGGAAGGGTCTCAGGTTTGGTATAAGCATTGAGATATCACATCTCATGCTATAGGAAGGGTCTCAGGATTGGAATGGGAAGGAGTTGTATATGACATCTCATGCCGTAGGAAGGGTCTCAGGTTTGGTATAAGCATTGAGATATCACATCTCATGCTATAGGAAGGGTCTCAGGATTGGAATGGGAAGGAGTTGGATATCACATCTCATGCTATAGGAAGGGTCTCAGGTTTGGTATAAGCATTGAGATATCACATCTCATGGTATAGGAAGGGTCTCAGGATTGGAATGGGAAGGAGTTGTATATGACATCTCATGCCGTAGGAAGGGTCTCAGGTTTGGTATAAGCATTGAGATATCACATCTCTGCTATCGCAAGGGTCTCTGGATTTGAATGGGAAGGAGTTGGATATCCCATCTCATGTTGTAGGAAGAGTCTCAGGTTTGGTATTAGAAGCATTGAGATATCACATCTCATGCTATAGGAAGTGTCTCAGGATTGGAATGGGAAGGACTTGGATATCACATCTCATGCTATAGGGAGGCTCTCAAGTTTGATATTAGAAGCATTGAGATATCACATCTCATGCTATAGGAAGGGTCTCAGGATTGGAATGGGAAGGAGTTGGATATCACATCTCATGCTATAGGAAGGGTCTCAGGTTTGGTATAAGCAGTGAGATATCACATCGCATGCTGTAGGAAGGGTCTCAGGTTTGGTATTAGAAGCATTGAGATATCACATCTCATGCTATAGGATGGATCTCAGGTTTGGTATTAGAAGTATTGAGATATCACATCTCATGCTATAGGAAGGGTCTCAGGATTGGAATGGGAAGGAGTTGGATATCACATATCATGCTAAAGGAAGGGTCTCAGGTTTGGTAGAAGCATTGAGATATCAAATCTCATGCTATAGGAAGGGTCTCAGGATTGGAATGGAAGGAGTTGGATATCACATCTCATGTTATAGGAAGGATCTCAGGTTTGGTATTAGAAGCATTGAGACATCACATCTCATGCTATAGGAGGGGTCTCAGGATTGGAATGGGAAGGAGTTGGATATCACATCTCATACTATAGGAAGGGTCTCAGGTTTGGTATAAGCATTGAGATATCACATCTCATGCTATAGGAAGGGTCTCAGGATTGGAATGGGAAGG
Source organism: Ambystoma mexicanum (assembly GCF_040938575.1). NCBI lineage: Eukaryota > Metazoa > Chordata > Amphibia > Caudata > Ambystomatidae > Ambystoma > Ambystoma mexicanum. The sequence goes on along the minus strand of NC_090932.1, from coordinate 568,255,138 downwards.
AGTTGTATATGACATCTCATGCCGTAGGAAGGGTCTCAGGTTTGGTATAAGCATTGAGATATCACATCTCTGCTATCGGAAGGGTCTCAGGATTGGAATGGGAAGGAGTTGGATATCCCATCTCATGTTATAGGAAGAGTCTCAGGTTTGGTATTAGAGGCATTGAGATATCACATCTCATGCTGTAGGAAGTGTCTCAGGATTGGAATGGGAAGGACTTGGATATCACATCTCATGCTATAGGGAGGCTCTCAAGTTTGATATTAGAAGCATTGAGATATCACATCTCATGCTATAGGAAGGGTCTCAGGATTGGAATGGGAAGGAGTTGGATATCACATCTCATGCTATAGGAAGGGTCTCAGGTTTGGTATAAGCAGTGAGATATCACATCTCATGCTATAGGCAGTGTCTCAGTATTGGAATGGGAAGGAGTTGGATATCACATCTCATGTTATAGGAAGGATCTCAGGTTTGGTATAAACATTGAGATATCACATCTCTGCTATCGGAAGGGTCTCAGGATTGGAATGTAAGGAGTTGGATATTCCCATCTCATGTTATAGGAAGGGTCTCAGGTTTGGTATTAGAAGCATTGAGATATCACATCTCATGCTATAGGAAGGGTCTCAGGATTGGAATGGGAAGGACTTGGATATCACATCTCATGCTATAGGGAGGGTCTCAAGTTTGATATTAGAAGCATTGAGATATCACATCTCATGATATCGGAAGGGTCTCAGGATTGGAATGGGAAGGAGTTGGATATCACATCTCATGATAAAGGAAGGGTCTAAGGTTTGGAAGGGGAAGGATTTGGATATCACATCTCATGTTATAGGACGGGTCTCAGGTTTGGTATTAGAAGCATTGAGATAGCAAGTCTCATGGTATAGGAAGGGTCTCAGAATTGGAATGGGAAGGAGTTTGATATCACATCTCATGCCATAGTATGGGTCTCAGGTTTGGTAGAAGCATTGGGATATCACATCTCATGCTATCGGAATGGTATCAGGATTGGATTTGGAAGGAGTTGGATATCCCATCTCATGCTATAGGAAGGGTCTCAGGTTGGAATGGGAAGGAGTTGGATATCACATCTCATGTTATAGGAAGGGTCTCAGGATTGGAAACGGAAGGACTTGGATATCACATCTCATGCTATAGGAAGGCTCTCAGGTTTGGAAGGGGAGAGAGTTGGATATCACATTTCATGTTAGAGGTAGGATCTCAGGTTTGATATTAGAGGCATTGAGATATCACATCTCATGCTATCAGAAGGGTCTCAGTATTGGAATGGGAAGGACTTAGATATCACATATCATGCTATAGGGAGGGTCTCAGTTTTGATATTAGAAGCATTGAGATATCACATCTCATGCTATCGGAAGTGTCTCAGGATTGGAATGGGAAGGAGCTGGATATCACATCTCATGCTAAAGGAAGAGTCTCAGGTTTGGAACGGGAAGGAGTTGGATATCACATCTCATGTTATAGGAAGGGTCTCAGGTTTGGTATAAGCATTGAGATATCACATCTCTGCTATCGGAAGTGTCTCAGGATTGGAATGGGAAGGAGTTGGATATCCCATCTCATGTTATAGGACGGGTCTCAGGTTTGTTATTAGAATCATTGAGATATCATATTGCATGCTGTAGGAAGGGTCTAAGGATTGGAATGGGAAGGACTTGGATATCACATCTCATGCTATAGATAGGCTCTCAGGTTTGGAATGGGAAGGAGTTGGATATCACATTTCATGTTAGAGGAAGGATCTCAGGTTTGGTATTAGAGGCATTGAGATATCACATCTCATGCTATAGGAAGGGTCTCAGGTTGGAATGGGAAGGAGTTGGATATCACATCTCATGTTAAAGGGAGGGTCTCAGAATTGGAAGGGGAAGGATTTGGATATCACATCTCATGTTATAGGAAGGATCTCAGGTTTGGTATTAGAAGCATTGAGATATCACATCTCATGCTATCGGAAGGATCTCAGGTTTGGTATTAGAAGCATTGAGATATCACATCTCATGCTATCAGAAGGGTCTCAGGATTGGAATGGGAAGGAGTTGGATATCACATCTCATGCTAAAATGGAGGGTCTCAGGTTTGGAAGGGGAAGGATTTGGATATCACATCTCATGTTATCGGAAGGATCTCAGGTTTGGTATTAGAAGTATTGAGATATCACATCTCATGCTATAGGAAGGGTCTCAGGATTAGAATGGGAAGGAGTTGGATATCCCATCTCATGCTAAAGGAAGGGTCTCAGGTTTGGTAGAAGCATTGAGATATCACATCTCATGCTATAGGAAGGGTCTCAGGATTGGAATGGGAAGGACTTAGATATCACATATCATGCTATAGGGAGGGTTTCCGTTTTGATATTAGAAGCATTGAGATATCACATCTCATGCTATCGGAAGTGTCTCAGGATTGGAATGGGAAGGAGCTGGATATCACATCTCATGCTAAAGGAAGGGTCTCAGGTTTGGAACGGGAAGGAGTTGGATATCCGATCTCATGTTATAGGAAGGGTCTAAGGTCTGGTATAAGCATTGAGATATCACATCTCTGCTATCGGAAGTGTCTCAGGATTGGAATGGGAAGGAGTTGGATATCCCATCTCATGTTATAGGAAGGGTCTCAGGTTTGGTATAAGCATTGAGATATCACATCTCATGCTATAGGAAGGGTCTCAGGATTGGAATGGGAAGTAGTTGGATTTCACATCTCATGCTATAGGAAGGGTCTCAGGTTTGGTATAAGCATTGAGATATCACATCTCATGCTATAGGAAGGGTCTCAGGATTGGAATGGGAAGGAGTTGTATATGACATCTCATGCCGTAGGAAGGGTCTCAGGTTTGGTATAAGCATTGAGATTTCACATCTCATGCTATAGGAAGGGTCTCAGGATTGGAATGGGAAGGAGTTGGATATCACATCTCATGCTATAGGAAGGGTCTCAGGTTTGGTATAAGCATTGAGATATCACATCTCATGCTATAGGAAGGGTCTCAGGATTGGAATGGGAAGGAGTTGTATATGACATCTCATGCCCTAGGAAGGGTCTCAGGTTTGGTATAAGCATTGAGATATCACATCTCTGCTATCGCAAGGGTCTCTGGATTTGAATGGGAAGGAGTTGGATATCCCATCTCATGTTATAGGAAGAGTCTCAGGTTTGGTATTAGAAGCATTGAGATATCACATCTCATGCTATAGGAAGTGTCTCAGGATTGGAATGGGAAGGACTTGGATATCACATCTCATGCTATAGGGAGGCTCTCAAGTTTGATATTAGAAGCATTGAGATATCACATCTCATGCTATAGGAAGGGTCTCAGGATTGGAATGGGAAGGAGTTGGATATCACATCTCATGCTATAGGAAGGGTCTCAGGTTTGGTATAAGCAGTGAGATATCACATCGCATGCTGTAGGAAGGGTCTCAGGTTTGGTATTAGAAGCATTGAGATATCACATCTCATGCTATAGGAAGGATCTCAGGTTTGGTATTAGAAGTATTGAGATATCACATCTCATGCTATAGGAAGGGTCTCAGGATTGGAATGGGAAGGAGTTGGATATCACATATCATGCTAAAGGAAGGGTCTCAGGTTTGGTAGAAGCATTGAGATATCACATCTCATGCTATAGGAAGGGTCTCAGGATTGGAATGGGAAGGACTTAGATATCACATATCATGCTATAGGGAGGGTCTCAGTTTTGATATTAGAAGCATTGAGATATCACATCTCATGCTATCGGAAGTGTCTCAGGATTGGAATGGGAAGGAGCTGGATATCACATCTCATGCTAAAGGAAGAGTCTCAGGTTTGGAACGGGAAGGAGTTGGATATCACATCTTATGTTATAGGAAGGGTCTCAGGTTTGGTATAAGCATTGAGATATCACATCTCTGCTATCGGAAGTGTCTCAGGATTGGAAATGGAAGGAGTTGGATATCCCATCTCATGTTATAGGACGGGTCTCAGGTTTGTTATTAGAATCATTGAGATATCATATTGCATGCTGTAGGAAGGGTCTAAGGATTGGAATGGGAAGGACTTGGATATCACATCTCATGCTATAGATAGGCTCTCAGGTTTGGAAAGGGAAGGAGTTGGATATCACATTTCATGTTAGAGGAAGGATCTCAGGTTTGGTATTAGAGGCATTGAGATATCAAATCTCATGCTATAGGAAGGGTCTCAGGTTGGAAAGGGAAGGAGTTGGATATCACATCTCATGTTAAAGGGAGGGTCTCAGAATTGGAAGGGGAAGGATTTGGATATCACATCTCATGTTATAGGAAGGATCTCAGGTTTGGTATTTGAAGCATTGAGATATCACATCTCATGCTATCGGAAGGATCTCAGGTTTGGTATTAGAAGCATTGAGATATCACATCTCATGCTATCAGAAGGGTCTCAGGATTGGAATGGGAAGGAGATGGATATCACATCTCATGCTAAAGGGAGGGTCTCAGGTTTGGAAGGGGAAGGATTTGGATATCACATCTCATGTTATCGGAAGGATCTCAGGTTTGGTATTAGAAGTATTGAGATATCACATCTCATGCTATAGGAAGGGTCTCAGGATTGGAATGGGAAGGAGTTGGATATCACATCTCATGCTAAAGGAAGGGTCTCAGGTTTGGTAGAAGCATTGAGATATCACATCTCATGCTATAGGAAGTGTCTCAGGATTGGAATGGGAAGGAGCTGGATATCACATCTCATGCTAAAGGAAGGGTCTCAGGTTTGGAACGGGAAGGAGTTGGATATCCGATCTCATGTTATAGGAAGGGTCTAAGGTCTGGTATAAGCATTGAGATATCACATCTCTGCTATCGGAAGTGTCTCAGGATTGGAATGGGAAGGAGTTGGATATCCGATCTCATGCTATCGGAAGGATCTCAGGTTTGGTATTAGAAGCATTGAGATATCACATCTCATGCTATAGGAAGGGTCTCAGGATTGGAATGGGAAGGACTTAGATATCACATATCATGCTATAGGGAGGGTTTCCGTTTTGATATTAGAAGCATTGAGATATCACATCTCATGCTATCGGAAGTGTCTCAGGATTGGAATGGGAAGGAGCTGGATATCACATCTCATCCTAAAGGAAGGGTCTCAGGTTTGGAACGGGAAGGAGTTGGATATCCGATCTCATGTTATAGGAAGGGTCTAAGGTCTAGTATAAGCATTGAGATATCACATCTCTGCTATGGGAAGTGTCTCAGGATTGGAATGGGAAGGAGTTGGATATCCCATCTCATGTTATAGGAAGGGTCTCAGGTTTGGTATAAGCATTGAGATATCACATCTCATGCTATAGGAAGGGTCTCAGGTTGGAATGAGAAGGAGTTGGATATCACATCTCATGTTAAAGGGAGGGTCTCAGAATTGGAAGGGGAAGGATTTGGATATCACATCTCATGTTATAGGAAGGATCTCAGGTTTGGTATTAGAAGCATTGAGATATCACATCTCATGCTATCGGAAGGATCTCAGGTTTGGTATTAGAAGCATTGAGATATCACATCTCATGCTATCAGAAGGGTCTCAGGATTGGAATGGGAAGGAGTTGGATATCACATCTCATGCTAAAGGGAGGGTCTCAGGTTTGGAAGGGGAAGGATTTGGATATCACATCTCATGTTATCGGAAGGATTTCAGGTTTGGTATTAGAAGTATTGAGATATCACATCTCATGCTATAGGAAGGGTCTCAGGATTGGAATGGGAAGGAGTTGGATATCACATCTCATGCTAAAGGAAGGGTCTCAGGTTTGGTAGAAGCATTGAGATATCACATCTCATGCTATAGGAAGGGTCTCAGGATTGGAATGGGAAGGACTTAGATATCACATATCATGCTATAGGGAGGGTTTCTGTTTTGATATTAGAAGCATTGAGATATCACATCTCATGCTAAAGGGAGGGTCTCAGGATTGGAATGGGAAGGAGCTGGATATCACATCTCATGCTAAAGGAAGGGTCTCAGGTTTGGAACGGGAAGGAGTTGGATATCCGATCTCATGTTATAGGAAGGGTCTAAGGTCTGGTATAAGCATTGAGATATCACATCTCTGCTATCGGAAGTGTCTCAGGATTGGAATGGGAAGGAGTTGGATATCCCATCTCATGTTATAGGAAGGGTCTCAGGTTTGGTATAAGCATTGAGATATCACATCTCATGCTATAGGAAGGGTCTCAGGATTGGAATGGGAAGGAGTTGGATATCACATCTCATGCTATAGGAAGGGTCTCAGGTTTGGTATAAGCATTGAGATATCACATCTCATGCTATAGGAAGGGTCTCAGGATTGGAATGGGAAGGAGTTGTATATGACATCTCATGCAGTAGGAAGGGTCTCAGGTTTGGTATAAGCATTGAGATATCACATCTCATGCTATAGGAAGGGTCTCAGGATTGGAATGGGAAGGAGTTGGATATCACATCTCATGCTATAGGAAGGGTCTCAGGTTTGGTATAAGCATTGAGATATCACATCTCATGCTATAGGAAGGGTCTCAGGATTGGAATGGGAAGGAGTTGTATATGACATCTCATGCCGTAGGAAGGGTCTCAGGTTTGGTATAAGCATTGAGATATCACATCTCTGCTATCGGAAGGGTCTCAGGATTGGAATGGGAAGGAGTTGGATATCCCATCTCATGTTATAGGAAGAGTCTCAGGTTTGGTATTAGAAGCATTGAGATATCACATCTCATGCTATAGGAAGTGTCTCAGGATTGGAATGGGAAGGACTTGGATATCACATCTCATGCTATAGGGAGGCTCTCAAGTTTGATATTAGAAGCATTGAGATATCACATCTCATGCTATAGGAAGGGTCTCAGGATTGGAATGGGAAGGAGTTGGATATCACATCTCATGCTATAGGAAGGGTCTCAGGTTTGGTATAAGCAGTGAGATATCACATCGCATGCTGTAGGAAGGGTCTCAGGTTTGGTATTAGAAGCATTGAGATATCACATCTCATGCTATAGGAAGGATCTCAGGTTTGGTATTAGAAGTATTGAGATATCACATCTCATGCTATAGGAAGGGTCTCAGGATTGGAATGGGAAGGAGTTGGATATCACATCTCATGCTAAAGGAAGGGTCTCAGGTTTGGTAGAAGCATTGAGATATCACATCTCATGCTATAGGAAGGGTCTCAGGATTGGAATGGGAAGGACTTAGATATCACATATCATGCTATAGGGAGGGTCTCAGTTTTGATATTAGAAGCATTGAGATATCACATCTCATGCTATCGGAAGTGTCTCACGATTGGAATGGGAAGGAGCTGGATATCACATCTCATGCTAAAGGAAGAGTCTCAGGTTTGGTATAAGCATTGAGATATCACATCTCTGCTATCGGAAGTGTCTCAGGATTGGAAATGGAAGGAGTTGGATATCCCATCTCATGTTATAGGACGGGTCTCAGGTTTGTTATTAGAATCATTGAGATATCATATTGCATGCTGTAGGAAGGGTCTGAGGATTGGAATGGAAAGGACTTGGATATCACATCTCATGCTATAGATAGGCTCTCAGGTTTGGAAAGGGAAGGAGTTGGATATCACATTTCATGTTAGAGGAAGGATCTCAGGTTTGGTATTAGAGGCATTGAGATATCATATTGCATGCTGTAGGAAGGGTCTAAGGATTGGAATGGGAAGGACTTGGATATCACATCTCATGCTATAGGAAGGGTCTCAGGTTGGAATGGGAAGGAGTTGGATATCACATCTCATGTTAAAGGGAGGGTCTCAGAATTGGAAGGGGAAGGATTTGGATATCACATCTCATGTTATAGGAAGGATCTCAGGTTTGGTATTAGAAGCATTGAGATATCACATCTCATGCTATCGGAAGGATCTCAGGTTTGGTATTAGAAGCATTGAGATATCACATCTCATGCTATCAGAAGGGTCTCAGGATTGGAATGGGAAGGAGATGGATATCACATCTCATGCTAAAGGGAGGGTCTCAGGTTTGGAAGGGGAAGGATTTGGATATCACATCTCATGTTATCGGAAGGATCTCAGGTTTGGTATTAGAAGTATTGAGATATCACATCTCATGCTATAGGAAGGGTCTCAGGATTGGAATGGGAAGGAGTTGGATATCACATCTCATGCTAAAGGAAGGGTCTCAGGTTTGGTAGAAGCATTGAGATATCACATCTCATGCTATAGGAAGTGTCTCAGGATTGGAATGGGAAGGAGCTGGATATCACATCTCATGCTAAAGGAAGGGTCTCAGGTTTGGAACGGGAAGGAGTTGGATATCCGATCTCATGTTATAGGAAGGGTCTAAGGTCTGGTATAAGCATTGAGATATCACATCTCTGCTATCGGAAGTGTCTCAGGATTGGAATGGGAAGGAGTTGGATATCCGATCTCATGCTATCGGAAGGATCTCAGGTTTGGTATTAGAAGCATTGAGATATCACATCTCATGCTATAGGAAGGGTCTCAGGATTGGAATGGGAAGGACTTAGATATCACATATCATGCTATAGGGAGGGTTTCCGTTTTGATATTAGAAGCATTGAGATATCACATCTCATGCTATCGGAAGTGTCTCAGGATTGGAATCGGAAGGAGCTGGATATCACATCTCATGCTAAAGGAAGGGTCTCAGGTTTGGAACGGGAAGGAGTTGGATATCCGATCTCATGTTATAGGAAGGGTCTAAGGTCTGGTATAAGCATTGAGATATCACATCTCTGCTATGGGAAGTGTCTCAGGATTGGAATGGGAAGGAGTTGGATATCACATCTCATGTTAAAGGGAGGGTCTCAGAATTGGAAGGGGAAGGATTTGGATATCACATCTCATGTTATAGGAAGGATCTCAGGTTTGGTATTAGAAGCATTGAGATATCACATCTCATCCTATCGGAAGGATCTCAGGTTTGGTATTAGAAGCATTGAGATATCACATCTCATGCTATCAGAAGGGTCTCAGGATTGGAATGGGAAGGAGTTGGATATCACATCTCATGCTAAAGGGAGGGTCTCAGGTTTGGAAGGGGAAGGATTTGGATATCACATCTCATGTTATCGGAAGGATTTCAGGTTTGGTATTAGAAGTATTGAGATATCACATCTCATGCTATAGGAAGGGTCTCAGGATTGGAATGGGAAGGAGTTGGATATCACATCTCATGCTAAAGGAAGGGTCTCAGGTTTGGTAGAAGCATTGAGATATCACATCTCATGCTATAGGAAGGGTCTCAGGATTGGAATGGGAAGGACTTAGATATCACATATCATGCTATAGGAAGGGTTTCTGTTTTGATATTAGAAGCATTGAGATATCACATCTCATGCTAAAGGGAGGGTCTCAGGATTGGAATGGGAAGGAGCTGGATATCACATCTCATGCTAAAGGAAGGGTCTCAGGTTTGGAACGGGAAGGAGTTGGATATCCGATCTCATGTTATAGGAAGGGTCTAAGGTCTGGTATAAGCATTGAAATATCACATCTCTGCTATCGGAAGTGTCTCAGGATTGGAATGGGAAGGAGTTGGATATCACATCTCATGCTAAAGGGAGGGTCTCAGGTTTGGAAGGGGAAGGATTTGGATATCACATCTCATGTTATCGGAAGGATTTCAGGTTTGGTATTAGAAGTATTGAGATATCACATCTCATGCTATAGGAAGGGTCTCAGGATTGGAATGGGAAGGAGTTGGATATCACATCTCATGCTAAAGGAAGGGTCTCAGGTTTGGTAGAAGCATTGAGATATCACATCTCATGCTATAGGAAGGGTCTCAGGATTGGAATGGGAAGGACTTAGATATCACATCTCATGCTATAGGAAGGGTCTCAGGTTTGGTATAAGCATTGAGATATCACATCTCATACTATAGGAAGGGTCTCAGGATTGGAATGGGAAGGAGTTGTATATGACATCTCATGCCGTAGGAAGGGTCTCAGGTTTGGTATAAGCATTGAGATATCACATCTCATGCTATAGGAAGGGTCTCAGGATTGGAATGGGAAGGAGTTGGATATCACATCTCATGCTATAGGAAGGGTCTCAGGTTTGGTATAAGCATTGAGATATCACATCTCATGCTATAGGAAGGGTCTCAGGATTGGAATGGGAAGGAGTTGTATATGACATCTCATGCCGTAGGAAGGGTCTCAGGTTTGGTATAAGCATTGAGATATCACATCTCTGCTATCGGAAGGGTCTCAGGATTGGAATGGGAAGGAGTTGGATATCCCATCTCATGTTATAGGAAGAGTCTCAGGTTTGGTATTAGAAGCATTGAGATATCACATCTCATGCTATAGGAAGTGTCTCAGGATTGGAATGGGAAGGACTTGGATATCACATCTCATGCTATAGGGAGGCTCTCAAGTTTGATATTAGAAGCATTGAGATATCACATCTCATGCTATAGGAAGGGTCTCAGGATTGGAATGGGAAGGAGTTGGATATCACATCTCATGCTATAGGAAGGGTCTCAGGTTTGGTATAAGCAGTGAGATATCACATCGCATGCTGTAGGAAGGGTCTCAGGTTTGGTATTAGAAGCATTGAGATATCACATCTCATGCTATAGGAAGGATCTCAGGTTTGGTATTAGAAGTATTGAGATATCACATCTCATGCTATAGGAAGGGTCTCAGGATTGGAATGGGAAGGAGTTGGATATCACATCTCATGCTAAAGGAAGGGTCTCAGGTTTGGTAGAAGCATTGAGATATCACATCTCATGCTATAGGAAGGGTCTCAGGATTGGAATGGGAAGGACTTAGATATCACATATCATGCTATAGGGAGGGTCTCAGTTTTGATATTAGAAGCATTGAGATATCACATCTCATGCTATCGGAAGTGTCTCACGATTGGAATGGGAAGGAGCTGGATATCACATCTCATGCTAAAGGAAGAGTCTCAGGATTGGAACGGGAAGGAGTTGGATATCACATCTCATGTTATAGGAAGGGTCTCAGGTTTGGTATAAGCATTGAGATATCACATCTCTGCTATCGGAAGTGTCTCAGGATTGGAAATGGAAGGAGTTGGATATCCCATCTCATGTTATAGGACGGGTCTCAGGTTTGTTATTAGAATCATTGAGATATCATATTGCATGCTGTAGGAAGGGTCTAAGGATTGGAATGGAAAGGACTTGGATATCACATCTCATGCTATAGATAGGCTCTCAGGTTTGGAAAGGGAAGGAGTTGGATATCACATTTCATGTTAGAGGAAGGATCTCAGGTTTGGTATTAGAGGCATTGAGATATCATATTGCATGCTGTAGGAAGGGTCTAAGGATTGGAATGGGAAGGACTTGGATATCACATCTCATGCTATAGGAAGGGTCTCAGGTTGGAATGGGAAGGAGTTGGATATCACATCTCATGTTAAAGGGAGGGTCTCAGAATTGGAAGGGGAAGGATTTGGATATCACATCTCATGTTATAGGAAGGATCTCAGGTTTGGTATTAGAAGCATTGAGATATCACATCTCATGTTATCGGAAAGGATCTCAGGTTTGGTATTAGAAGTATTGAGATATCACATCTCATGCTATAGGAAGGGTCTCAGGATTGGAATGGGAAGGAGTTGGATATCACATCTCATGCTAAAGGAAGGGTCTCAGGTTTGGTAGAAGCATTGAGATATCACATCTCATGCTATAGGAAGTGTCTCAGGATTGGAATGGGAAGGAGCTGGATATCACATCTCATGCTAAAGGAAGGGTCTCAGGTTTGGAACGGGAAGGAGTTGGATATCCGATCTCATGTTATAGGAAGGGTCTAAGGTCTGGTATAAGCATTGAGATATCACATCTCTGCTATCGGAAGTGTCTCAGGATTGGAATGGGAAGGAGTTGGATATCCGATCTCATGCTATCGGAAGGATCTCAGGTTTGGTATTAGAAGCATTGAGATATCACATCTCATGCTATAGGAAGGGTCTCAGGATTGGAATGGGAAGGACTTAGATATCACATATCATGCGATAGGGAGGGTTTCCGTTTTGATATTAGAAGCATTGAGATATCACATCTCATGCTATCAGAAGGGTCTCAGGATTGGAATGGGAAGGAGATGGATATCACATCTCATGCTAAAGGGAGGGTCTCAGGTTTGGAAGGGGAAGGATTTGGATATCACATCTCATGTTATCGGAAGGATCTCAGGTTTGGTATTAGAAGTATTGAGATATCACATCTCATGCTATAGGAAGGGTCTCAGGATTGGAATGGGAAGGAGTTGGATATCACATCTCATGCTAAAGGAAGGGTCTCAGGTTTGGTAGAAGCATTGAGATATCACATCTCATGCTATAGGAAGTGTCTCAGGATTGGAATGGGAAGGAGCTGGATATCACATCTCATGCTAAAGGAAGGGTCTCAGGTTTGGAACGGGAAGGAGTTGGATATCCGATCTCATGTTATAGGAAGGGTCTAAGGTCTGGTATAAGCATTGAGATATCACATCTCTGCTATCGGAAGTGTCTCAGGATTGGAATGGGAAGGAGTTGGATATCCGATCTCATGCTATCGGAAGGATCTCAGGTTTGGTATTAGAAGCATTGAGATATCACATCTCATGCTATAGGAAGGGTCTCAGGATTGGAATGGGAAGGACTTAGATATCACATATCATGCTATAGGGAGGGTTTCCGTTTTGATATTAGAAGCATTGAGATATCACATCTCATGCTATCGGAAGTGTCTCAGGATTGGAATGGGAAGGAGCTGGATATCACATCTCATGCTAAAGGAAGGGTCTCAGGTTTGGAACGGGAAGGAGTTGGATATCCGATTTCATGTTATAGGAAGGGTCTAAGGTCTGGTATAAGCATTGAGATATCACATCTCTGCTATGGGAAGTGTCTCAGGATTGGAATGGGAAGGAGTTGGATATCCCATCTCATGTTATAGGAAGGGTCTCAGGTTTGATATAAGCATTGAGATATCACATCTCATGCTATAGGAAGGGTCTCAGGTTGGAATGGGAAGGAGTTGGATATCACATCTCATGTTAAAGGGAGGGTCTCAGAATTGGAAGGGAAAGGATTTGGATATCACATCTCATGTTATAGGAAGGATCTCAGGTTTGGTATTAGAAGCATTGAGATATCACATCTCATGCTATCGGAAGGATCTCAGGTTTGGTATTAGAAGCATTGAGATATCACATCTCATGCTATCAGAAGGGTCTCAGGATTGGAATGGGAAGGAGTTGGATATCACATCTCATGCTAAAGGGAGGGTCTCAGGTTTGGAAGGGGAAGGATTTGGATATCACATCTCATGTTATCGGAAGGATTTCAGGTTTGGTATTAGAAGTATTGAGATATCACATCTCATGCTATAGGAAGGGTCTCAGGATTGGAATGGGAAGGAGTTGGATATCACATCTCATGCTAAAGGAAGGGTCTCAGGTTTGGTAGAAGCATTGAGATATCACATCTCATGCTATAGGAAGGGTCTCAGGATTGGAATGGGAAGGACTTAGATATCACATATCATGCTATAGGGAGGGTTTCTGTTTTGATATTAGAAGCATTGAGATATCACATCTCATGCTAAAGGGAGGGTCTCAGGATTGGAATGGGAAGGAGCTGGATATCACATCTCATGCTAAAGGAAGGGTCTCAGGTTTGGAACGGGAAGGAGTTGGATATCCGATCTCATGTTATAGGAAGGGTCTAAGGTCTGGTATAAGCATTGAGATATCACATCTCTGCTATCGGAAGTGTCTCAGGATTGGAATGGGAAGGAGTTGGATATCCCATCTCATGTTATAGGAAGGGTCTCAGGTTTGGTATAAGCATTGAGATATCACATCTCATGCTATAGGAAGGGTCTCAGGATTGGAATGGGAAGGAGTTGGATATCACATCTCATGCTATAGGAAGGGTCTCAGGTTTGGTATAAGCATTGAGATATCACATCTCATGCTATAGGAAGGGTCTCAGGATTGGAATGGGAAGGAGTTGTATATGACATCTCATGCCGTAGGAAGGGTCTCAGGTTTGGTATAAGCATTGAGATATCACATCTCATGCTATAGGAAGGGTCTCAGGATTGGAATGGGAAGGAGTTGGATATCACATCTCATGCTATAGGAAGGGTCTCAGGTTTGGTATAAGCATTGAGATATCACATCTCATGCTATAGGAAGGGTCTCAGGATTGGAATGGGAAGGAGTTGTATATGACATCTCATGCCGTAGGAAGGGTCTCAGGTTTGGTATAAGCATTGAGATATCACATCTCTGCTATCGGAAGGGTCTCAGGATTGGAATGGGAAGGAGTTGGATATCCCATCTCATGTTATAGGAAGAGTCTCAGGTTTGGTATTAGAAGCATTGAGATATCATCTCATGCTATAGGAAGTGTCTCAGGATTGGAATGGGAAGGACTTGGATATCACATCTCATGCTATAGGGAGGCTCTCAAGTTTGATATTAGAAGCATTGAGATATCACATCTCATGCTATAGGAAGGGTCTCAGGATTGGAATGGGAAGGAGTTGGATATCACATCTCATGTTAAAGGGAGGGTCTCAGAATTGGAAGGGGAAGGATTTGGATATCACATCTCATGTTATAGGAAGGATCTCAGGTTTGGTATTAGAAGCATTGAGATATCACATCTCATGCTATCGGAAGGATCTCAGGTTTGGTATTAGAAGCATTGAGATATCACATCTCATGCTATCAGAAGGGTCTCAGGATTGGAATGGGAAGGAGTTGGATATCACATCTCATGCTAAAGGGAGGGTCTCAGGTTTGGAAGGGGAAGGATTTGGATATCACATCTCATGTTATCGGAAGGATTTCAGGTTTGGTATTAGAAGTATTGAGATATCACATCTCATGCTATAGGAAGGGTCTCAGGATTGGAATGGGAAGGAGTTGGATATCACATCTCATGCTAAAGGAAGGGTCTCAGGTTTGGTAGAAGCATTGAGATATCACATCTCATGCTATAGGAAGGGTCTCAGGATTGGAATGGGAAGGACTTAGATATCACATATCATGCTATAGGGAGGGTTTCTGTTTTGATATTAGAAGCATTGAGATATCACATCTCATGCTAAAGGGAGGGTCTCAGGATTGGAATGGGAAGGAGCTGGATATCACATCTCATGCTAAAGGAAGGGTCTCAGGTTTGGAACGGGAAGGAGTTGGATATCCGATCTCATGTTATAGGAAGGGTCTAAGGTCTGGTATAAGCATTGAGATATCACATCTCTGCTATCGGAAGTGTCTCAGGATTGGAATGGGAAGGAGTTGGATATCCCATCTCATGTTATAGGAAGGGTCTCAGGTTTGGTATAAGCATTGAGATATCACATCTCATGCTATAGGAAGGGTCTCAGGATTGGAATGGGAAGGAGTTGGATATCACATCTCATGCTATAGGAAGGGTCTCAGGTTTGGTATAAGCATTGAGATATCACATCTCATGCTATAGGAAGGGTCTCAGGATTGGAATGGGAAGGAGTTGTATATGACATCTCATGCCGTAGGAAGGGTCTCAGGTTTGGTATAAGCATTGAGATATCACATCTCATGCTATAGGAAGGGTCTCAGGATTGGAATGGGAAGGAGTTGGATATCACATCTCATGCTATAGGAAGGGTCTCAGGTTTGGTATAAGCATTGAGATATCACATCTCATGCTATAGGAAGGGTCTCAGGATTGGAATGGGAAGGAGTTGTATATGACATCTCATGCCGTAGGAAGGGTCTCAGGTTTGTTATAAGCATTGAGATATCACATCTCTGCTATCGGAAGGGTCTCAGGATTGGAATGGGAAGGAGTTGGATATCCCATCTCATGTTATAGGAAGAGTCTCAGGTTTGGTATTAGAAGCATTGAGATATCACATCTCATGCTATAGGAAGTGTCTCAGGATTGGAATGGGAAGGACTTGGATATCACATCTCATGCTATAGGGAGGCTCTCAAGTTTGATATTAGAAGCATTGAGATATCACATCTCATGCTATAGGAAAAGTCTCAGGATTGGAATGGGAAGGAGTTGGATATCACATCTCATGCTATAGGAAGGGTCTCAGGTTTGGTATAAGCAGTGAGATATCACATCGCATGCTGTAGGAAGGGTCTCAGGTTTGGTATTAGAAGCATTGAGATATCACATCTCATGCTATAGGAAGGATCTCAGGTTTGGTATTAGAAGTATTGAGATATCACATCTCATGCTATAGGAACGGTCTCAGGATTGGAATGGGAAGGAGTTGGATATCACATCTCATGCTAAAGGAAGGGTCTCAGGTTTGGTAGAAGCATTGAGATATCACATCTCATGCTATAGGAAGGGTCTCAGGATTGGAATGGGAAGGACTTAGATATCACATATCATGCTATAGGGAGGGTCTCAGTTTTGATATTAGAAGCATTGAGATATCACATCTCATGCTATCGGAAGTGTCTCACGATTGGAATGGGAAGTAGCTGGATATCACATCTCATGCTAAAGGAAGAGTCTCAGGATTGGAACGGGAAGGAGTTGGATATCACATCTCATGTTATAGGAAGGGTCTCAGGTTTGGTATAAGCATTGAGATATCACATCTCTGCTATCGGAAGTGTCTCAGGATTGGAAATGGAAGGAGTTGGATATCCCATCTCATGTTATAGGACGGGTCTCAGGTTTGTTATTAGAATCATTGAGATATCATATTGCATGCTGTAGGAAGGGTCTAAGGATTGGAATGGAAAGGACTTGGATATCACATCTCATGCTATAGATAGGCTCTCAGGTTTGGAAAGGGAAGGAGTTGGATATCACATTTCATGTTAGAGGAAGGATCTCAGGTTTGGTATTAGAGGCATTGAGATATCATATTGCATGCTGTAGGAAGGGTCTAAGGATTGGAATGGGAAGGACTTGGATATCACATCTCATGCTATAGGAAGGGTCTCAGGTTGGAATGGGAAGGAGTTGGATATCACATCTCATGTTAAAGGGAGGGTCTCAGAATTGGAAGGGGAAGGATTTGGATATCACATCTCATGTTATAGGAAGGATCTCAGGTTTGGTATTAGAAGCATTGAGATATCACATCTCATGCTATCGGAAGGATCTCAGGTTTGGTATTAGAAGCATTGAGATATCACATCTCATGCTATCAGAAGGGTCTCAGGATTGGAATGGGAAGGAGATGGATATCACATATGCTAAAGGGAGGGTCTCAGGTTTGGAAGGGGAAGGATTTGGATATCACATCTCATGTTATCGGAAAGGATCTCAGGTTTGGTATTAGAAGTATTGAGATATCACATCTCATGCTATAGGAAGGGTCTCAGGATTGGAATGGGAAGGAGTTGGATATCACATCTCATGCTAAAGGAAGGGTCTCAGGTTTGGTAGAAGCATTGAGATATCACATCTCATGCTATAGGAAGTGTCTCAGGATTGGAATGGGAAGGAGCTGAATATCACATCTCATGCTAAAGGAAGGGTCTCAGGTTTGGAACGGGAAGGAGTTGGATATCCGATCTCATGTTATAGGAAGGGTCTAAGGTCTGGTATAAGCATTGAGATATCACATCTCTGCTATCGGAAGTGTCTCAGGATTGGAATGGGAAGGAGTTGGATATCCGATCTCATGCTATCGGAAGGATCTCAGGTTTGGTATTAGAAGCATTGAGATATCACATCTCATGCTATAGGAAGGGTCTCAGGATTGGAATGGGAAGGACTTAGATATCACATATCATGCGATAGGGAGGGTTTCCGTTTTGATATTAGAAGCATTGAGATATCACATCTCATGCTATCGGAAGTGTCTCAGGATTGGAATGGGAAGGAGCTGGATATCACATCTCATGCTAAAGGAAGGGTCTCAGGTTTGGAACGGGAAGGAGTTGGATATCCAATCTCATGTTATAGGAAGGGTCTAAGGTCTGGTATAAGCATTGAGATATCACATCTCTGCTATCGGAAGTGTCTCAGGATTGGAATGGGAAGGAGTTGGATATCCCATCTCATGTTATAGGAAGGGTCTCAGGTTTGGTATAAGCATTGAGATATCACATCTCATGCTATAGGAAGGGTCTCAGGATTGGAATGGGAAGGAGTTGGATATCACATCTCATGCTATAGGAAGGGTCTCAGGTTTGGTATAAGCATTGAGATATCACATCTCATGCTATAGGAAGGGTCTCAGGATTGGAATGGGAAGGAGTCGTATATGACATCTCATGCCGTAGGAAGGGTCTCAGGTTTGGTATAAGCATTGAGATATCACATCTCATGCTATACTAAGGGTCTCAGGATTGGAATGGGAAGGAGTTGGATATCACATCTCATGCTATAGGAAGGGTCTCAGGTTTGGTATAAGCATTGAGATATCACATCTCATGCTATAGGAAGGGTCTCAGGATTGGAATGGGAAGGAGTTGTATATGACATCTCATGCCGTAGGAAGGGTCTCAGGTTTGGTATAAGCATTGAGATATCACATCTCTGCTAACGGAAGGGTCTCAGGATTGGAATGGGAAGGAGTTGGATATCCCATCTCATGTTATAGGAAGAGTCTCAGGTTTGGTATTAGAAGCATTGAGATATCACATCTCATGCTATAGGAAGTGTCTCAGGATTGGAATGGGAAGGACTTGGATATCTCATCTCATGCTATAGGGAGGCTCTCAAGTTTGATATTAGAAGCATTGAGATATCACATCTCATGCTATAGGAAGGGTCTCAGGATTTGAATGGGAAGGAGTTAGATATCACATCTCATGCTATAGGAAGGGTCTCAGGTTTGGTATAAGCAGTGAGATATCACATCTCATGCTATAGGAAGTGTCTCAGGATTGGAATGGGAAGGAGTTGGATATCACATCTCATGTTATAGGAAGGATCTCAGGTTTGGTATAAGAATTGAGATATCACATCTCTGCTATCGGAAGGGTCTCAGGATTGGAATGGGAAGGAGTTGGATATTCCAATCTCATGTTATAGGAAGGGTCTCAGGTTTGGTATTAGAAGCATTGAGATATCACATCTCATGCTATCGGAAGGATCTCAGGTTTGGTATTAGAAGCATTGAGATATCACATCTCATGCTATCAGAAGGGTCTCAGGATTGGAATGGGAAGGAGATGGATATCACATCTCATGCTAAAGGGAGGGTATCAGGTTTGGAAGGGGAAGTATTGAGATATCACATCTCATGCTATAGGAAGGGTCTCAGGATTGGAATGGGAAGGAGTTGGATATCACATCTCATGCTAAAGGAAGGGTCTCAGGTTTGGTAGAAGCATTGAGATATCACATCTCATGCTATAGGAAGGGTCTCAGGATTGGAATGGGAAGGACTTAGATATCACATATCATGCTATAGGGAGGGTTTCCGTTTTGATATTAGAAGCATTGAGATATCACATCTCATGCTATCGGAAGTGTCTCAGGATTGGAATGGGAAGGAGCTGGATATCACATCTCATGCTAAAGGAAGGGTCTCAGGTTTGGAACTGGAAGGAGTTGGATATCCGATCTCATGTTATAGGAAGGGTCTAAGGTCTGGTATAAGCATTGAGATATCACATCTCTGCTATCGGAAGTGTCTCAGGATTGGAATGGGAAGGAGTTGGATATCCCATCTCATGTTATAGGAAGGGTCTCAGGTTTGGTATAAGCATTGAGATATCACATCTCATGCTATAGGAAGGGTCTCAGGATTGGAATGGGAAGGAGTTGGATATCACATCTCATGCTATAGGAAGGGTCTCAGGTTTGGTATAAGCATTGAGATATCACATCTCATGCTATAGGAAGGGTCTCAGGATTGGAATGGGAAGGAGTTGTATATGACATCTCATGCCGTAGGAAGGGTCTCAGGTTTGGTATAAGCATTGAGATATCACATCTCATGCTATAGGAAGGGTCTCAGGATTGGAATGGGAAGGAGTTGGATATCACATCTCATGCTATAGGAAGGGTCTCAGGTTTGGTATAAGCATTGAGATATCACATCTCATGCTATAGGAAGGGTCTCAGGATTGGAATGGGAAGGAGTTGTATATGACATCTCATGCCGTAGGAAGGGTCTCAGGTTTGGTATAAGCATTGAGATATCACATCTCTGCTATCGGAAGGGTCTCAGGATTGGAATGGGAAGGAGTTGGATATCCCATCTCATGTTATAGGAAGAGTCTCAGGTTTGGTATTAGAAGCATTGAGATATCACATCTCATGCTATAGGAAGGGTCTCAGGATTGGAATGGGAAGGAGTTAGATATCACATCTCATGCTATAGGAAGGGTCTCAGGTTTGGTATAAGCAGTGAGATATCACATCTCATGCTATAGGAAGTGTCTCAGGATTGGAATGGGAAGGAGTTGGATATCACATCTCATGTTATAGGAAGGATCTCAGGTTTGGTATAAGAATTGAGATATCACATCTCTGCTATCGGAAGGGTCTCAGGATTGGAATGGGAAGGAGTTGGATATTCCAATCTCATGTTATAGGAAGGGTCTCAGGTTTGGTATTAGAAGCATTGAGATATCACATCTCATGCTATCGGAAGGATCTCAGGTTTGGTATTAGAAGCATTGAGATATCACATCTCATGCTATCAGAAGGGTCTCAGGATTGGAATGGGAAGGAGATGGATATCACATCTCATGCTAAAGGGAGGGTCTCAGGTTTGGAAGGGGAAGGATTTGGATATCACATCTCATGTTATCGGAAGGATCTCAGGTTTGGTATTAGAAGTATTGAGATATCACATCTCATGCGATAGGAAGGGTCTCAGGATTGGAATGGGAAGGAGTTGGATATCACATCTCATGCTAAAGGAAGGGTCTCAGGTTTGGTAGAAGCATTGAGATATCACATCTCATGCTATAGGAAGGGTCTCAGGATTGGAATGGGAAGGACTTAGATATCACATATCATGCTATAGGGAGGGTTTCCGTTTTGATATTAGAAGCATTGAGATATCACATCTCATGCTATCGGAAGTGTCTCAGGATTGGAATGGGAAGGAGCTGGATATCACATCTCATGCTAAAGGAAGGGTCTCAGGTTTGGAACGGGAAGGAGTTGGATATCCGATCTCATGTTATAGGAAGGGTCTAAGGTCTGGTATAAGCATTGAGATATCACATCTCTGCTATCGGAAGTGTCTCAGGATTGGAATGGGAAGGAGTTGGATATCCCATCTCATGTTATAGGAAGGGTCTCAGGTTTGGTATAAGCATTGAGATATCACATCTCATGCTATAGGAAGGGTCTCAGGATTGGAATGGGAAGGAGTTGGATATCACATCTCATGCTATAGGAAGGGTCTCAGGTTTGGTATAAGCATTGAGATATCACATCTCATGCTATAGGAAGGGTCTCAGGATTGGAATGGGAAGGAGTTGTATATGACATCTCATGCCGTAGGAAGGGTCTCAGGTTTGGTATAAGCATTGAGATATCACATCTCATGCTATAGGAAGGGTCTCAGGATTGGAATGGGAAGGAGTTGGATATCACATCTCATGCTATAGGAAGGGTCTCAGGTTTGGTATAAGCATTGAGATATCACATCTCATGCTATAGGAAGGGTCTCAGGATTGGAATGGGAAGGAGTTGTATATGACATCTCATGCCGTAGGAAGGGTCTCAGGTTTGGTATAAGCATTGAGATATCACATCTCTGCTATCGGAAGGGTCTCAGGATTGGAATGGGAAGGAGTTGGATATCCCATCTCATGTTATAGGAAGAGTCTCAGGTTTGGTATTAGAAGCATTGAGATATCACATCTCATGCTATAGGAAGTGTCTCAGGATTGGAATGGGAAGGACTTGGATATCACATCTCATGCTATAGGGAGGCTCTCAAGTTTGATATTAGAAGCATTGAGATATCACATCTCATGCTATAGGAAGGGTCTCAGGATTGGAATGGGAAGGAGTTGGATATCACATCTCATGCTATTGGAAGGGTCTCAGGTTTGGTATAAGCAGTGAGATATCACATCTCATGCTATAGGAAGTGTCTCAGGATTGGAATGGGAAGGAGTTGGATATCACATCTCATGTTATAGGAAGGATCTCAGGTTTGGTATAAGAATTGAGATATCACATCTCTGCTATCGGAAGGGTCTCAGGATTGGAATGGGAAGGAGTTGGATATTCCAATCTCATGTTATAGGAAGGGTCTCAGGTTTGGTATTAGAAGCATTGAGATATCACATCTCATGCTATAGGAAGGGTCTCAGGATTGGAATGGGAAGGACTTGGATATCACATCTCATGCTATAGGGAGGGTCTCAAGTTTGATATTAGAAGCATTGAGATATTACATCTCATGAGATTGGAAGGGTCTCAGGATTCGAATGGGAAGGAGTTGGATATCACATCTCATGATAAAGGAAGGGTCTAAGGTTTGGAAGGGGAAGGATTTGGATATCACATCTCATGTTATAGGACGGGTCTCAGGTTTGGTATTAGAAGCATTGAGATATCAAGTCTCATGGTATAGAAAGGGGATCAGAATTGGAATGGGAAGGAGTTGGATGTCACAACTCAAGCTATAGGAAGGTTCTCAGGATTGGAATGGGAAGGACTTGGATATCACATCTCATGCTATAGGGAGGGTCTCAAGTTTGATATTAGAAGCATTGAGATATCACATCTCATGATATCGGAAGGGTCTCAGGATTGGAATGGGAAGGAGTTGGATATCACATCTCATGATAAAGGAAGGGTCTAAGGTTTGGAAGGGGAAGGATTTGGATATCACATCTCATGTTATAGGACGGGTCTCAGGTTTGGTATTAGAAGCATTGAGATATCAAGTCTCATGGTATAGGAAGGGGCTCAGAATTGGAATGGGAAGGAGTTGGATATCAAGTCTCATGGTATAGGAAGGGGCTCAGAATTGGAATGGGAAGGAGTTGGATATCACATCTCATGCTATAGGAAGGATCTCAGGTTTGGTATTAGAAGCATTGAGATATCACATCTCATGCTATCGGAAGTATCTCAGGTTTGGTATTAGAGTCATTGAGATATCACATCTCATGCTATCTATCATAAGGGTCTCAGGATTGGAATGGGAAGGAGTTGGATATCACATCTCATGCTAAAGGGAGGGTCTCAGGTTTGGAAGGGGAAGGATTTGGATATCACATCACATGTTATAAGAAGGATCTCAGGTTTGGTATTAGAAGCATTGAGATATCACATCTCATGCTATCGGAAGGGTCTCAGGATTGGAATGGGAAGGAGTCGGATATCACATCTCATGCTATAGGAAGGCCCTCAGGTTTGGAAGGGGAACGAGTTGGATATCACATTTCATGTTAGAGGTAGGATCTCAGGTTTGGTATTAGAGGCATTGAGATATCACATCTCATGCTATCAGAAGGGTCTCAGGATTGGAATGCGAAGGAGTTGGATATCACATCTCACGCTAAAGGGAGGGTCTCAGGTTTGGAAGGGGAAGGATTTGGATATCACGTCTCATGTTATAGGAAGGATCTCAGGTTTGGTATTAGAAGCATTGAGATATCACATCTCATGCTATCGGAAGGATCTCAGGTTTGGTATTAGAGGCATTGAGATATCACATCTCATGCTAAAGGGAGGGTCTCAGGTTTGGAAGGGGAAGGATTTGGATATCACATCTCTTGTTATAGGAAGGAACACAGGTTTGGTATTAGAAGCATTGAGATATCACATCTCATGCTATCGGAAGGGTCTCAGGATTGGAATGGGAAGGAGTTGGATGACACATCTCATGCTAAAGGGAGGGTCTCAGGTTTGGAAGAGGAAGGATTTGGATATCACATCTCATGTTACAGGAAGGATCTCAGGTTTGGTATTAGAAGCATTGAGATATCACATCTCATGCTATCGGAAGTATCTCAGGTTTGGTATTAGAGGCATTGAGATGTCACATCTCTTGCTATCTATCATAAGGGTCTCAGGATTGGAATGGGAAGGAGTTGGATATCACATCTCATGCTAAAGGGAGGGTCTCAGGTTTGGAAGGGGAAGGATTTGGATATCACATCACATGTTATAAGAAGGATCTCAGGTTTGGTATTAGAAGCATTGGGATATCACATCTCATGCTATCGGAAGGGTCTCAGGATTGGAATGGGAAGGAGTCGGATATCACATCTCATGCTATAGGAAGGCTCTCAGGTTTGGAAGGGGAAAGAGTTGGATATCACATTTCATGTTAGAGGTAGGATCTCAGGTTTGGTATTAGAGGCATTGAGATATCACATCTCATGCTATCAGAAGGGTCTCAGGATTAGAATGGGAAGGAGTTGGATATCACATCTCATGCTAAAGGGAGGGTCTCAGGTTTGGAAGGGGAAGGATTTGGATATCACGTCTCATGTTATAGGAAGGATCTCAGGTTTGGTATTAGAAGCATTGAGATATCACATCTCATGCTATCGGAAGGATCTCAGGTTTGGTATTAGAGGCATTGAGATATCACATCTCATGCTAAAGGGAGGGTCTCAGGTTTGTAAGGGGAAGGATTTGGATATCACATCTCTTGTTATAGGAAGGATCACAGGTTTGGTATTAGAAGCATTGAGATATCACATCTCATGCTATCGGAAGGGTCTCAGGATTGGAATGGGACGGAGTTGGATATCACATCTCATGCTAAAGGGAGGGTCTCAGGTTTGGAAGGGGAAGGATGTGGATATCACATTTCATGTTAGAGGTAGGATCTCAGGTTTGGTATTGGAGGCATTGAGATATCACATCTCATGCTATCAGAAGGGTCTCAGGATGGGAATGGGAAGGAGTTGGATATCACATCTCATGCTAAAGGGAGGGTCTCAGGTTTGGAAGGGGTAGGATTTGGATATCACATCTCATGTTATCGGAAGGATTTCAGGTTTGGTATTAGAAGCATTGAGATATCACATCTCATGCTATAGGAAGCGTCTCAGGTTTGGTATTAGAAGCATTGAGATATCAAGTCTCATGGTATAGGAAGGGTCTCAGAATTGGAATGGGAAGGAGTTGGATATCTCATGTTATAGGAAGGATCTCAGGTTTGGTATAAGAATTGAGATATCACATCTCTGCTATCGGAAGGGTCTCAGGATTGGAATGGGAAGGAGTTGGATATTCCAATCTCATGTTATAGGAAGGGTCTCAGGTTTGGTATTAGAAGCATTGAGATATCACATCTCATGCTATAGGAAGGGTCTCAGGATTGGAATGGGAAGGACTTGGATATCACATCTCATGCTATAGGGAGGGTCTCAAGTTTGATATTAGAAGCATTGAGATATTACATCTCATGATATCGGAAGGGTCTCAGGATTGGAATGGGAAGGAGTTGGATATCACATCTCATGATAAAGGAAGGGTCTAAGGTTTGGAAGGGGAAGGATTTGGATATCACATCTCATGTTATAGGACGGGTCTCAGGTTTGGTATTAGAAGCATTGAGATATCAAGTCTCATGGTATAGAAAGGGGATCAGAATTGGAATGGGAAGGAGTTGGATGTCACAACTCAAGCTATAGGAAGGTTCTCAGGATTGGAATGGGAAGGACTTGGATATCACATCTCATGCTATAGGGAGGCTCTCAAGTTTGATATTAGAAGCATTGAGATATCACATCTCATGCTATAGGAAGGGTCTCAGGATTGGAATGGGAAGGAGTTGGATATCACATCTCATGTTATAGGAAGGATCTCAGGTTTGGTATAAGAATTGAGATATCACATCTCTGCTATCGGAAGGGTCTCAGGATTGGAATGGGAAGGAGTTGGATATTCCAATCTCATGTTATAGGAAGGGTCTCAGGTTTGGTATTAGAAGCATTGAGATATCACATCTCATGCTATAGGAAGGGTCTCAGGATTGGAATGGGAAGGACTTGGATATCACATCTCATGCTATAGGGAGGGTCTCAAGTTTGATATTAGAAGCATTGAGATATTACATCTCATGAGATTGGAAGGGTCTCAGGATTCGAGTGGGAAGGAGTTGGATATCACATCTCATGATAAAGGAAGGGTCTAAGGTTTGGAAGGGGAAGGATTTGGATATCACATCTCATGTTATAGGACGGGTCTCAGGTTTGGTATTAGAAGCATTGAGATATCAAGTCTCATGGTATAGAAAGGGGATCAGAATTGGAATGGGAAGGAGTTGGATGTCACAACTCAAGCTATAGGAAGGTTCTCAGGATTGGAATGGGAAGGACTTGGATATCACATCTCATGCTATAGGGAGGGTCTCAAGTTTGATATTAGAAGCATTGAGATATCACATCTCATGATATCGGAAGGGTCTCAGGATTGGAATGGGAAGGAGTTGGATATCACATCTCATGATAAAGGAAGGGTCTAAGGTTTGGAAGGGGAAGGATTTGGATATCACATCTCATGTTATAGGACGGGTCTCAGGTTTGGTATTAGAAGCATTGAGATATCAAGTCTCATGGTATAGGAAGGGGCTCAGAATTGGAATGGGAAGGAGTTGGATATCAAGTCTCATGGTATAGGAAGGGGCTCAGAATTGGAATGGGAAGGAGTTGGATATCACATCTCATGCTAAAGGGAGGGTCTCAGGTTTGGAAGGGGAAGGATTTGGATATCACATCTCATGTTATAGGAAGGCTCTCAGGTTTGGTATTAGAAGCATTGAGATATCACATCTCATGCTATCGGAAGTATCTCAGGTTTGGTATTAGAGGCATTGAGATATCACATCTCATGCTATCTATCATAAGGGTCTCAGGATTGGAATGGGAAGGAGTTGGATATCACATCTCATGCTAAAGGGAGGGTCTCAGGTTTGGAAGGGGAAGGATTTGGATATCACATCACATGTTATAAGAAGGATCTCAGGTTTGGTATTAGAAGCATTGAGATATCACATCTCATGCTATCGGAAGGGTCTCAGGATTGGAATGGGAAGGAGTCGGATATCACATCTCATGCTATAGGAAGGCTCTCAGGTTTGGAAGGGGAAAGAGTTGGATATCACATTTCATGTTAGAGGTAGGATCTCAGGTTTGGTATTAGAGGCATTGAGATATCACATCTCATGCTATCAGAAGGGTCTCAGGATTAGAATGGGAAGGAGTTGGATATCACATCTCATGCTAAAGGGAGGGTCTCAGGTTTGGAAGGGGAAGGATTTGGATATCACGTCTCATGTTATAGGAAGGATCTCAGGTTTGGTATTAGAAGCATTGAGATATCACATCTCATGCTATCGGAAGGATCTCAGGTTTGGTATTAGAGGCATTGAGATATCACATCTCATGCTAAAGGGAGGGTCTCAGGTTTGTAAGGGGAAGGATTTGGATATCACATCTCTTGTTATAGGAAGGATCACAGGTTTGGTATTAGAAGCATTGAGATATCACATCTCATGCTATCGGAAGGGTCTCAGGATTGGAATGGGACGGAGTTGGATATCACATCTCATGCTAAAGGGAGGGTCTCAGGTTTGGAAGGGGAAGGATGTGGATATCACATTTCATGTTAGAGGTAGGATCTCAGGTTTGGTATTGGAGGCATTGAGATATCACATCTCATGCTATCAGAAGGGTCTCAGGATGGGAATGGGAAGGAGTTGGATATCACATCTCATGCTAAAGGGAGGGTCTCAGGTTTGGAAGGGGTAGGATTTGGATATCACATCTCATGTTATCGGAAGGATTTCAGGTTTGGTATTAGAAGCATTGAGATATCACATCTCATGCTATAGGAAGGGTCTCAGGTTTGGTATTAGAAGCATTGAGATATCAAGTCTCATGGTATAGGAAGGGTCTCAGAATTGGAATGGGAAGGAGTTGGATATCTCATGTTATAGGAAGGATCTCAGGTTTGGTATAAGAATTGAGATATCACATCTCTGCTATCGGAAGGGTCTCAGGATTGGAATGGGAAGGAGTTGGATATTCCAATCTCATGTTATAGGAAGGGTCTCAGGTTTGGTATTAGAAGCATTGAGATATCACATCTCATGCTATAGGAAGGGTCTCAGGATTGGAATGGGAAGGACTTGGATATCACATCTCATGCTATAGGGAGGGTCTCAAGTTTGATATTAGAAGCATTGAGATATTACATCTCATGATATCGGAAGGGTCTCAGGATTGGAATGGGAAGGAGTTGGATATCACATCTCATGATAAAGGAAGGGTCTAAGGTTTGGAAGGGGAAGGATTTGGATATAACATCTCGTGTTATAGGACGGGTCTCAGGTTTGGTATTAGAAGCATTGAGATATCAAGTCTCATGGTATAGGAAGGGGCTCAGAATTGGAATGGGAAGGAGTTGGATATCAAGTCTCATGGTATAGGAAGGGGCTCAGAATTGGAATGGGAAGGAGTTGGATATCACATCTCATGCTAAAGGGAGGGTCTCAGGTTTGGAAGGGGAAGGATTTGGATATCACATCTCATGTTATAGGAAGGATCTCAGGTTTGGTATTAGAAGCATTGAGATATCACATCTCATGCTATCGGAAGTATCTCAGGTTTGGTATTAGAGGCATTGAGATGTCACATCTCATGCTATCTATCATAAGGGTCTCAGGATTGGAATGGGAAGGAGTTGGATATCACATCTCATGCTAAAGGGAGGGTCTCAGGTTTGGAAGGGGAAGGATTTGGATATCACATCACATGTTATAAGAAGGATCTCAGGTTTGGTATTAGAAGCATTGAGATATCACATCTCATGCTATCGGAAGGGTCTCAGGATTGGAATGGGAAGGAGTCGGATATCACATCTCATGCTATAGGAAGGCCCTCAGGTTTGGAAGGGGAAAGAGTTGGATATCACATTTCATGTTAGAGGTAGGATCTCAGGTTTGGTATTAGAGGCATTGAGATATCACATCTCATGCTATCAGAAGGGTCTCAGGATTGGAATGGGAAGGAGTTGGATATCACATCTCATGCTAAAGGGAGGGTCTCAGGTTTGGAAGGGGAAGGATTTGGATATCACGTCTCATGTTATAGGAAGGATCTCAGGTTTGGTATTAGAAGCATTGAGATATCACATCTCATGCTATCGGAAGGATCTCAGGTTTGGTATTAGAGGCATTGAGATATCACATCTCATGCTAAAGGGAGGGTCTCAGGTTTGGAAGGGGAAGGATTTGGATATCACATCTCTTGTTATAGGAAGGATCACAGGTTTGGTATTAGAAGCATTGAGATATCACATCTCATGCTATCGGAAGGGTCTCAGGATTGGAATGGGAAGGAGTTGGATAACACATCTCATGCTAAAGGGAGGGTCTCAGGTTTGGAAGGGGAAGGATTTGGATATCACATCTCATGTTACAGGAAGGATCTCAGGTTTGGTATTAGAAGCATTGAGATATCACATCTCATGCTATCGGAAGTATCTCAGGTTTGGTATTAGAGGCATTGAGATATCACATCTCTTGCTATCTATCATAAGGGTCTCAGGATTGGAATGGGAAGGAGTTGGATATCACATCTCATGCTAAAGGGAGGGTCTCAGGTTTGGAAGGGGAAGGATTTGGATATCACATCACATGTTATAAGAAGGATCTCAGGTTTGGTATTAGAAGCATTGGGATATCACATCTCATGCTATCGGAAGGGTCTCAGGATTGGAATGGGAAGGAGTCGGATATCACATCTCATGCTATAGGAAGGCTCTCAGGTTTGGAAGGGGAAAGAGTTGGATATCACATTTCATGTTAGAGGTAGGATCTCAGGTTTGGTATTAGAGGCATTGAGATATCACATCTCATGCTATCAGAAGGGTCTCAGGATTAGAATGGGAAGGAGTTGGATATCACATCTCATGCTAAAGGGAGGGTCTCAGGTTTGGAAGGGGAAGGATTTGGATATCACGTCTCATGTTATAGGAAGGATCTCAGGTTTGGTATTAGAAGCATTGAGATATCACATCTCATGCTATCGGAAGGATCTCAGGTTTGGTATTAGAGGCATTGAGATATCACATCTCATGCTAAAGGGAGGGTCTCAGGTTTGTAAGGGGAAGGATTTGGATATCACATCTCTTGTTATAGGAAGGATCACAGGTTTGGTATTAGAAGCATTGAGATATCACATCTCATGCTATCGGAAGGGTCTCAGGATTGGAATGGGACGGAGTTGGATATCACATCTCATGCTAAAGGGAGGGTCTCAGGTTTGGAAGGGGAAGGATGTGGATATCACATTTCATGTTAGAGGTAGGATCTCAGGTTTGGTATTGGAGGCATTGAGATATCACATCTCATGCTATCAGAAGGGTCTCAGGATGGGAATGGGAAGGAGTTGGATATCACATCTCATGCTAAAGGGAGGGTCTCAGGTTTGGAAGGGGTAGGATTTGGATATCACATCTCATGTTATCGGAAGGATTTCAGGTTTGGTATTAGAAGCATTGAGATATCACATCTCATGCTATAGGAAGGGTCTCAGGTTTGGTATTAGAAGCATTGAGATATCAAGTCTCATGGTATAGGAAGGGTCTCAGAATTGGAATGGGAAGGAGTTGGATATCTCATGTTATAGGAAGGATCTCAGGTTTGGTATAAGAATTGAGATATCACATCTCTGCTATCGGAAGGGTCTCAGGATTGGAATGGGAAGGAGTTGGATATTCCAATCTCATGTTATAGGAAGGGTCTCAGGTTTGGTATTAGAAGCATTGAGATATCACATCTCATGCTATAGGAAGGGTCTCAGGATTGGAATGGGAAGGACTTGGATATCACATCTCATGCTATAGGGAGGGTCTCAAGTTTGATATTAGAAGCATTGAGATATTACATCTCATGATATCGGAAGGGTCTCAGGATTGGAATGGGAAGGAGTTGGATATCACATCTCATGATAAAGGAAGGGTCTAAGGTTTGGAAGGGGAAGGATTTGGATATCACATCTCATGTTATAGGACGGGTCTCAGGTTTGGTATTAGAAGCATTGAGATATCAAGTCTCATGGTATAGAAAGGGGATCAGAATTGGAATGGGAAGGAGTTGGATGTCACAACTCAAGCTATAGGAAGGGTCTCAGGATTGGAATGGGAAGGACTTGGATATCACATCTCATGCTATAGGGAGGGTCTCAAGTTTGATATTAGAAGCATTGAGATATCACATCTCATGATATCGGAAGGGTCTCAGAATTGGAATGGGAAGGAGTTGGATATCACATCTCATGATAAAGGAAGGGTCTAAGGTTTGGAAGGGGAAGGATTTGGATATCACATCTCATGTTATAGGACGGGTCTCAGGTTTGGTATTAGAAGCATTGAGATATCAAGTCTCATGGTATAGGAAGGGGCTCATAATTGGAATGGGAAGGAGTTGGATATCAAGTCTCATGGTATAGGAAGGGGCTCAGAATTGGAATGGGAAGGAGTTGGATATCACATCTCATGCTAAAGGGAGGGTCTCAGGTTTGGAAGGGGAAGGATTTGGATATCACATCTCATGTTATAGGAAGGATCTCAGGTTTGGTATTAGAAGCATTGAGATATCACATCTCATGCTATCGGAAGTATCTCAGGTTTGGTATTAGAGGCATTGAGATATCACATCTCATGCTATCTATCATAAGGGTCTCAGGATTGGAATGGGAAGGAGTTGGATATCACATCTCATGCTAAAGGGAGGGTCTCAGGTTTGGAAGGGGAAGGATTTGGATATCACATCACATGTTATAAGAAGGATCTCAGGTTTGGTATTAGAAGCATTGAGATATCACATCTCATGCTATCGGAAGGGTCTCAGGATTGGAATGGGAAGGAGTCGGATATCACATCTCATGCTATAGGAAGGCCCTCAGGTTTGGAAGGGGAAAGAGTTGGATATCACATTTCATGTTAGAGGTAGGATCTCAGGTTTGGTATTAGAGGCATTGAGATATCACATCTCATGCTATCAGAAGGGTCTCAGGATTGGAATGGGAAGGAGTTGGATATCACATCTCATGCTAAAGGGAGGGTCTCAGGTTTGGAAGGGGAAGGATTTGGATATCACGTCTCATGTTATAGGAAGGATCTCAGGTTTGGTATTAGAAGCATTGAGATATCACATCTCATGCTATCGGAAGGATCTCAGGTTTGGTATTAGAGGCATTGAGATATCACATCTCATGCTAAAGGAAGGGTCTCAGGTTTGGAAGGGGAAGGATTTGGATATCACATCTCTTGTTATAGGAAGGATCACAGGTTTGGTATTAGAAGCATTGAGATATCACATCTCATGCTATCGGAAGGGTCTCAGGATTGGAATGGGAAGGAGTTGGATAACACATCTCATGCTAAAGGGAGGGTCTCAGGTTTGGAAGGGGAAGGATTTGGATATCACATCTCATGTTACAGGAAGGATCTCAGCTTTGGTATTAGAAGCATTGAGATATCACATCTCATGCTATCGGAAGTATCTCAGGTTTGGTATTAGAGGCATTGAGATATCACATCTCATGCTATCTATCATAAGGGTCTCAGGATTGGAATGGGAAGGAGTTGGATATCACATCTCATGCTAAAGGGAGGGTCTCAGGTTTGGAAGGGGAAGGATTTGGATATCACATCACATGTTATAAGAAGGATCTCAGGTTTGGTATTAGAAGCATTGGGATATCACATCTCATGCTATCGGAAGGGTCTCAGGATTGGAATGGGAAGGAGTCGGATATCACATCTCATGCTATAGGAAGGCTCTCAGGTTTGGAAGGGGAAAGAGTTGGATAGCACATTTCATGTTAGAGGTAGGATCTCAGGTTTGGTATTAGAGGCATTGAGATATCACATCTCATGCTATCAGAAGGGTCTCAGGATTAGAATGGGAAGGAGTTGGATATCACATCTCATGCTAAAGGGAGGGTCTCAGGTTTGGAAGGGGAAGGATTTGGATATCACGTCTCATGTTATAGGAAGGATCTCAGGTTTGGTATTAGAAGCATTGAGATATCACATCTCATGCTATCGGACGGATCTCAGGTTTGGTATTAGAGGCATTGAGATATCACGTCTCATGCTAAAGGGAGGGTCTCAGGTTTGTAAGGGGAAGGATTTGGATATCACATCTCTTGTTATAGGAAGGATCACAGGTTTGGTATTAGAAGCATTGAGATATCACATCTCATGCTATCGGAAGGGTCTCAGGATTGGAATGGGACGGAGTTGGATATCACATCTCATGCTAAAGGGAGGGTCTCAGGTTTGGAAGGGGAAGGATGTGGATATCACATTTCATGTTAGAGGTAGGATCTCAGGTTTGGTATTGGAGGCATTGAGATATCACATCTCATGCTATCAGAAGGGTCTCAGGATGGGAATGGGAAGGAGTTGGATATCACATCTCATGCTAAAGGGAGGGTCTCAGGTTTGGAAGGGGTAGGATTTGGATATCACATCTCATGTTATCGGAAGGATTTCAGGTTTGGTATTAGAAGCATTGAGATATCACATCTCATGCTATAGGAAGGGTCTCAGGTTTGGTATTAGAAGCATTGAGATATCAAGTCTCATGGTATAGGAAGGGTCTCAGAATTGGAATGGGAAGGAGTTGGATATCTCAAGCTATAGGAAGGGTCTCAGGTTTGGAATGGGAAGGGGTTTGATATCACAACTCATGCCATAGTATGGGTCTCAGGTTTGGTAGAAACATTGGGATATCACATCTCATGCTATCGGAAGGGTATCAGGATTTGATTTGGAAGGAGTTGGATATCCCATCTCATGCTATAGGAAGGGTCTCAGGTTGGAATGGGAAGGAGTTGGATATCACATCTCATGTTATAGGAAGGGTCCCAGGATTGGAATGGGAAGGACTTGGATATCATATCTCATGCTATAGGAAGGCTCTCAGGTTTGGAAGGGGAAGGAGTTGGATATCACATTTCATGTTAGAGGAAGGATCTCAGGTTTGGTATTAGAGGCATTGAGATATCACCTCTTGTTATAGGAAGGGTCTCACGTTTGGTACAAGCATTGAGATATCACATCTCATGCTATAGGAAGGGTCTCAGGATTGGAATGGGAAGGAGTTGTATATCACATCTCAAGCTATAGGAAGGGTCTCACGTTTGGTATAAGCATTGAGATATCACATCTCATGCTATAGGAAGGGTCTCAGGATTGGAATGGGAAGGTGTTGGATATCACATCTCATGTTATAGGAAAGATCTCAGGTTTGGTATTAGAAGCATTGCGACATCACATCTCATGTTATAGGAAGGGTCTCAGGATTGGAATGGGAAGAAGTTGGCTATCACATCTCATGCTATAGGAAGGGTCTCAGGTTTGGTATAAGCATTAAGATATCACATCTCATGCTATAGGAAGGGTCTCAGGATTGGAATGGGAAGGAGTTGTATATGACATCTCATGCCATAGGAAGGGTCTCAGGTTTGGAATAAGCATTGAGATATCACATCTCATGCTATAGGAAGGGTCTCAGGATTGGAATGGGACGGACTTGGATATCACATCTCATGCTATAGGGAGGGTCTCAGGTTTGGAAGGGGAAGGATTTGGATATCACATCGCATGTTATAGGAAGGATCTCAGGTTTGGTAAGGGAAGGAGTTGGATATCACATTTCATGTTAGAGGTAGGATCTCAGGTTTGGTATTAGAGGCATTGAGGTATCACATCTCATGCTATCAGAAGGGTCTCAGGATTGGAATGGGAAGGAGTTGGATATCACATCTCATGCTAAAGGGAGGGTCTCAGGTTTGGAAGGGGAAGGATTTGGATATCACATCGCGTGTTATAGGAAGGATCTCAGGTTTGGTATTAGAATCATTGAGATATCACATCTCATGCTATCGGAAGTATCTCAGGTTTGGTATTAGAGGCATTGAGATATCACATCTCATGCTATCATAAGGGTCTCAGGATTGGAATGGGAAGGAGTTGGATATCACTTCTCATGCTAAAGGGAGGGTCTCAGGTTTGGAAGGGGAAGGATTTGGATATCACATCACATGTTATAAGAAGGATCTCAGGTTTGGTATTAGAAACATTGAGCTATCACATCTCATGCTATCGGAAGGGTCTCAGGATTGGAATGGGAAGGAGTTGGATATCACATCTCATGCTATAGGAAGGGTCTCAGGTTTGGAACGGGAAGGAGTTGGATATCACATCTCATGTTATAGGAAGAGTCTCAGGTTTGGTATAAGCATTGAGATATCACATCTCTGCAATCGGAAGTGTCTCAGGATTGGGATGGGAAGGAGTTGGATATCACATCTCATGCTATAGGAAGGGTCTCAGGTTTGGAACGGGAAGGAGTTGGATATCCCATCTCATGCTATAGGAAGGTTCTCAGGTTTGGTATAAGCATTGAGGTATCACATCTCTGCTATCGAAAGTGTCTCAGGATTGGAATGGGAAGGAGTTGGATACCCATCTCATTTTATAGGACGGGTCTCAGGTTTGTTATTAGAATCATTGAGATATCATATTGCATGCTGTAGGAAGGGTCTAAGGATTGGAATGGGAAGGACTTGAATATCACATCTCATGCTATAGGTAGGCTCTCAGGTTTGGAAAGGGAAGGAGTTGGATATCACATTTCATGTTAGAGGAAGGATCTCAGGTTTGGTATTAGAGGCATTGAGATATCACATCTCATGCTATAGGAAGGGTCTCAGGATTGGAATGGGAAGGAGTTGGATATCACATCTCATGCTATAGGAAGGATCTCAGGTTTGGTATTAGAAGCATTGAGATATCACATCTCATGCTATAGGAAGGGTCTCAGGATTGGAATGGGAAGGAGTTGTATATGACATCTCATGCCATAGGAAGGGTCTCAGGTTTGGTATAAGCATTGAGATATCACATCTCTGCTATCGGAAGGGTCTCAGGATTGGAATGGGAAGGAGTTGGATATCCCATCTCATGTTATAGGAAGAGTCTCAGGTTTGGTATTAGAAGCATTGAGATATCACATCTGATGCTATAGGAAGT
Organism: Ambystoma mexicanum; assembly: GCF_040938575.1. Classification (NCBI taxonomy): domain Eukaryota; kingdom Metazoa; phylum Chordata; class Amphibia; order Caudata; family Ambystomatidae; genus Ambystoma; species Ambystoma mexicanum. The sequence goes on along the minus strand of NC_090932.1, from coordinate 568,219,161 downwards.
GTCTCAGGATTGGAATGGGAAGGAGTTTGATATCACATCTCATGCCATGTATGGGTCTCAGGTTTTGTAGAAGCATTGTGATATCACATCTCATGCTATCGGAAGGGTATCAGGATTGGATTTGGAAGGAGTTGGAGATCCCATGTCATGCTATAGGAAGGGTCTCAGGTTGGAATGGGAAGGAGTTGGATATCACATCTCATGTTATAGGAAGGGTCTCAGGATTGGAATGGGAAGGACTTGGATATCACATTTCATGCTATAGGAAGGCTCTCAGGTTTGGAAGGGGAAGGAGTTGGATATCACATTTCATGTTAGAGGTAGGATCTCAGGTTTGGTATTAGAGGCATTGAGATATCACATCTCATGCTATCAGAAGGGTCTCAGGATTGGAATGTGTTAGGAAAGATTTCGTAATTGTAGGTAATTTTCCTTCCATGTGGCAACCCCTAAACTTTTTGCTGTTGTTTTTCACCTTGTTCTTGACTTTGCCAGAGAAGTGCAGCCTTCTGCCGCACTCCTCTTTGCTTTCGCTCCTTTCTTACGGGGAAACTGACATGCCCTTAAGACAGTCAGTACCGGGGAACGCTGTTTCCCGTAGTTTCTTTTACCATGTTGCGGCTTTAGTGCAACATGACACAAGAGGGCACTGTAAGCTAAGTTACAGCTCTCTTGGGTATCTAGCCTTCTACAGGCCCTAGATACTCATTTAGGATGGTATTTGATCGGTGCAAGTCATTCAGGGACTGGAATGGTGGCAGCGATCGTTTTGTGTATTTTGAGCTCCTTTTGGCGTTCTAAGTGCGTCTTTCGCGCTGAACCCAAAATGGTGGCCTGGCTCCCAAAATGGCCAGACCACGAGGCTCCTTTGTCTTGTCCACTGACCGTCTTGCTCCCTTCACCTTCCCCAGGTCGAGCCGACCCGGGGCCTTCCTTATTTGGGCATGTACTTTCCCGCGAAACATGGATGCTTTCGCGGGCTTCTACATGTCGTATGTGTGCCTCCAGGGTGTGGGCTGGGATGTCTGGTCCCAATACACATCCTGGGTGCCAGAGAGTCTAGGGTGGTGTGAATGCCTGGGACCACCGTGGTCCGTGATTGGTCCACGAATGGTGTGCGTGTTTGATGTGCGGATCTCCCATTGGGTCCCCTCCGTTTTGGCGCGAAGGGAACCGTGGATAAGAGGGGGCTGGAAACACCACTACCATGTCGATCTCCTGAGTTCTCACGAACGAAGGAATACAGGAGCCAAGTATCCTGCAACCAAGAGGCTGGACCGAGGAATCGCTGGTGACCCGCTGAAGGACTCCTACTTTGCACTGCTGTCGTCCTGTGAAACCCTTTCCTCCTTTGATCGAACCAGAAGGCCTGTACTGGTGCTTCGACCTTTGAAATAGCAGGAACAGCTATTCTCGGCAACTTCATCATCTCCTGCCAGTAAGCCTTCGGAAGCGTCTCTGGGCCATCCAGTTGACTGACCAGCTTACACGGGAGTCCTGCTCTGTAACCGCCGCCATGTTGTGTAGTATCTCGAGTCCTTGTCACTCTCCCACGCTTCGTACACTTGGCGTTCCCAGGTCGGAAGGGAGGAGTGTACATTTGGCTCAGATACACACGGCCGCTCCGTTGTCCTGCTGCGGCAACAAACTGTGCAGGTTTCTTCGATTGGGACGTCTTTTTGCTCTACACGACGACGAGGCATTCCCGGCTCTTCTGAACCTGCCAGCTGCTGAAACTGACGTGGAGAAGCCTGGGTCTGCTTGCATCGGGGACCGGTGAGTAGCATAGCTAGGATCTGGTCGCCCTCCTGCAGTAGCCCATTGCTTTTCCCCGCTGTGTAAAACAGCACCCTTTTGTCCGTACTCGCGCTCTGCTTCTGCCCACTGTGGAGGCTGCGCTTGAGTCGCGGAACCTGTTCTTCTTCTTTAGTGCACTAATCTGAACTGCCTGACTTCCTTCGAAGAGCTTCCCCTTTTGCCCGTTGGCACCAGCGCGTGCAGGTACTTTGAGCACAAGGCTCCACTCTTCGCAGGGCTCGGACTTCCATCTAGTTAGGTGCCGCTGAAGGCGAACTGAGTCTAAAGCATTATCGCACTGCCAGTTTTCCTTCCCTTTCAGGTGGACTACACATTTCGTGCATATAACGCTTGCGACTGTCGTATTTGTATATATATTGTCTTGATATGGTATGTGTTGGTTTAATATTGTGATATTGTGATTTTCTCGCTACGGTCATTGTTTTAAAGGCCTTAAAATAAACATGTATATATTTTTATATAACACCTGTTTGGAGTAGTTTGTAAGTGTTCTGGTTTTGTGTGCTCATTGCGGGCTTTCAGTCACCCTCACCCCTCTTGAGACCTAGTCTTGACCGCCGCAATCGCTACCTTGATTGGTCTGGCTCGTCCAGAGGTTACCCTGTTCCAAGTAATTAGGTTGGCCTTCTGAACTTCTGCGCCACCAGGACAGAGTTCAGAAATCCGTCTTAACAAATTGGTGTACAGCGGTGGGATACGACTGAAGGTATCCAGTGTTGCGCACGAACTAAGGCATTTCAGGTTATTCCAACCAGGACACGTAGTGAATTGTTGTAGTATAACTTTAAAAAAGCCATAGTCCTATCTAACAGTATGGAAACAAATACCTTGTTAACTTTAAATGCTTCCAAATCAGAAACATTGAAGAAGATGTGTGCGGAGAGAGGTGTTTCCTCTCAAGGCACGAAATTGGAAATGATCCAAAGAATCGTGGCGTGGCAGGAAGCGCAGCTTGACGCTATAACTTCTGAGGACAGTGCGGAAGGTGATGGGGTCCCTCCACCGCAGTGGTAGGCGAGCTCGGGGGAATATTCTCTTTCCCCCGTCGTGACTTGTTGACTCCTTTCGCCTTGGGTTTCCCCTTCGGCTGGGGCGGCGTATTGGACTTGGCCAATGCTGCCCGTGCTTGAGACCGTGTGTAGGGTCTTTCGGCAGTGTCTCCTACGAGCCCTAAAGCTCTGAGATCATTACCTAACAAGACCTTTCCCGGGACGTTTCTCTGAATGCTCACTGGAATCCTGACTGCTGTACCATTTAAAGTAAGATTTACAGGTATTACTGGAAACATACGGAGGGGGCCGTCAGCCAACTTAGTGGGCATCAGAGTAGCTCTGGCAACTTCCTCTGAGTCTACCAAGGTAGAATCCACTACAGTGCGACTGCACCCACTATCCCTAAGAGCTGGAGTATCTACTCCATTGATCAGCACACTGTCTTTAAAGTAGTGCTTGGTATTATCCGGAATCCTAGCATAAGCCTCTGCGACTTTAGGCTCCCAGGAACCCAGGGATATCCAACTCCTTCCCAATCCAATCCTGAGACCCTTCCGATAGCAGAGATGTGATATCTCAATGCTTATACCAAACCTGAGACCCTTCCTATGGCATGAGATGTGATATCCAACACCTTGCCATTCAAATCCTGAGACCCTCCCTATAACAAGAGATGTCATATCCAACTCCTTCCCATTCCAAACCTGAGACCCTTCCTTTAGCATGAGATGTGATATCCAAATCCTTCACATTCCAATCCGGAGACCCTTCCTATAACATGAGATGTGATATCCAACTCCTTCCCAATCCAATCCTGAGACCCTTCCGATAGCAGAGATGTGATATCTCAATGCTTATACCAAACCTGAGACCCTTCCTATAGCATGAGATGTGATATCCAACTCCTTCCGATTCCAATCCTGAGACCCTTCCTATAGCATGAGATGTGATATCGCAATGCTTCTACCAAAACTGAGACCCTTCCTTTAGCATGAGATGTGATATCCAAGTCCTTCCCATTCCAATCCTGAGACCCTTCCTATAGCATGAGATGTGATATCTCAATGCTTCTAATACCAAACCTGAGATCCTTCCGATAGCATGAGATGTGATATCTCAATGCTTCTAATACCAAACCTGAGATCCTTCCTATAACATGAGATGTGATATCCAAATCCTTCCCCATCCAAACCTGAGACCCTCCCTTTAGCATGAGATGTGATATCCAACTCCTTCCCATTCCAATCCTGATACCCTTCTGATAGCATGAGATGTGATATCTCAATGCCTCTAATACCAAACCTGAGATCCTAACTCTATCATGAAATGTGATATCCAACTCCTTCCCTTTCCAAACCTGAGAGCCTTCCTACAGCATGAGATGTGATATCCAAGTCCTTCCCATTCCAATCTTGAGACCCTTCCTATAACATGAGATGTGATATCCAACTCTTTCCCATTCCAACCTGAGACCTTTCCTATAGCATGAGATGGGATATCCAACAACTCCTTCCAAATCCAATCCTGATACCCTTCCGATAGCATGAGATGTGATATCCCAATGCTTCTACAAAACCTGAGACCCATACCATGGCATGATGTGATATCAAACTCCCGTCCTATACCATGAGACTTGATATCTCAATGCTTCTAATACCAAACCTGAGACCGGTCAAATAACATGAGATGTGATATCCAAATCCTTCCCCTTCCAAACCTGAGACCCTTCCTTTAGCATGAGATGTGATATCCAAATCCTTCCCATTCCAATCCTTAAACCCTTCCTATAGCATGAGATGTGATATCTCAATGTTTCTAATAAAAAACCTGAGACCCTTCCTATAGCAAGAGATGTGATATCCAAATCCTTCCCATTCCAACCTGAGACCCTTCCTATAGCATGAGAAGGGATATCCAACTCCTTCCCATTCCAATCCTTAAACCCTTCCTATAGCATGAGATGTGATATCTCAATGTTTCTAATAAAAAACCTGAGACCCTTCCTATAGCAAGAGATGTGATATCCAAATCCTTCCCATTCCAACCTGAGACCCTTCCTATAGCATGAGAAGGGATATTCAACTCCTTCCCATTCCAATCCTGAGATCCTTCCTATAACATGAGATGTGATATCCAATTCCTTCCCATTCCAAACCTGAGACCCTTCCTATTGGATGAGATGTGATATCCAACTCCTTCCCATTGCAAACCTGAGACCCTTCCTATACCATAAGATGTGATATCTCAATGCTTCTAATACCAAACCTGGGACCCGTCCTATAACATGAGATATGATATCCAAATCCTTCCCATTCCAATCCTGAAACCCTTCCGATAGCATGAGATGTGATATCTCAATGTTTCTAATAAAAAACCTGAGACCCTTCATATAGCAAGAGATGTGATATCCAAATCCTTCCCATTTCAATCTTGAGACCCTTCCTATAACATGAGATATGATATCCAACTCCTTCCCATTCCAACATGAGACCCTTCCTATAGCATGAGAAGGGATGTCCAACTCCTTCCCAATCCAATCCTGAGACCCTTCCGATAGCAGAGATGTGATATCTCAATGCTTATACCAAACCTGAGACCCTTCCTTTAGCATGAGATTTGATATCCAAATCCTTCACATTCCAATCCTGAGACCCTTCCTATAGCATGAGATGTGATATCTCAATGCTTCTAATACCAAACCTGAGATGCTTCCTATAACATGAGATGTGATATCCAACTCCTTCCCATTCCAAACCTGAGACCCTTCCGATAGCATGAGATGTGATATCTCAATGCTTCTAAAACCAAACATGAGAACCATCCTATAACATGAGATGTGAAATCCCAATCCTTCCCTTCCCAAACCTGAGACCCTTCCTATAGCTTGAGATGTGATATCAAACTCCTTCCCATTCCAACCCTGAAATAGCTTGAGATGTGATATCCAACTCCTTCCCATTCCAATCCTGAAACCCTTATTATACCATGAGATGTGATATCTCAAGGCTTCTAATACCAAACCTGAGACCCTTCCTATGGCATGAGATGTGATATCCAACTCCTTGCCATTCAAATCCTGAGACCCTCCCTATAACAAGAGATGTCATATCCAACTCCTTCCCATTCCAAACCTGAGACGCTTCCTTTAGCATGAGATGTGATATCCAAATCCTTCACATTCCAATCCAGAGACCAATCCTATAGCATGAGATGTGATATCTCAATGCTTCTAATACCAAACCTGAGACCCTTCCGATAGCATGAGATGTGATATCTCAATGCTTCAAAAACCAAACATGAGAACCATCCTATAACATGAGATGTAAAATCCAAATCCTTCCCTTCCCAAACCTGAGACTCTTCCTATAGCATGAGATGTGATATCTCAATGCTTCTACCAAACCTGAAACCCTTCCTTTAGCATGAGATGTGATATCCAGCTCCTCCCATTCCAATCCTGAGACCCTTCCGATAGCATGAGATGTGATATCTCAATGCTTCTAATATCAAAACTGAGACCCTCCCTATAGCATGAGATGTGATATTTAAGTCCTTCCCATTCCAATCCTGAGACCCTTCCGATAGCAGAGATGTGATATCTCAATGCTTATACCAAACCTGAGACCCTTCCTATGGCATGAGATGTGATATCCAACTCCTTGCCATTCAAATCCTGAGACCCTCCCTATAACAAGAGATGTCATATCCAACTTCTTCCCATTCCAAACCTGAGACCATTCCTTTAGCATGAGATGTGATATCCAAATCCTTCACATTCCAATCCAGAGACCAATCCTATAGCATGAGATGTGATATCTCAATGCTTCTAATACCAAACCTGAGACCCTTCCGATAGCATGAGATGTAATATCTCAATGCTTCAAAAACCAAACATGAGAACCATCCTATAACATGAGATGTGAAATCCAAATCCTTCACTTCCCAAACCTGAGACTCTTCCTATAGCATGAGATGTGATATCTCAATGCTTCTAATATCAAACTTGAGACCCTCCCTATAGCATGAGATGTGATATCCAAGTCCTTCCCATTCCAATCCTGAGACACTTCCTATAGCATGAGATGCGATATCTCAATGCTTCTAATACCAAACCTGAGACTCTTCCTATAACATGAGATGGGATATCCAACTCCTTCCCATTCCAATCCTGAGACCCTTCCTATAGCATGAGATGTGATATCTCAATGCTTATCCCAAACCTGAGACCCTTCCTATAGCTTGAGATGTGATATCAAACTCCTTCCCATTCCAATCCTGAAATAGCTTGAGATGTGATATCCAACTCCTTCCCATTCCAATCCTGAGACCCTTATTATACCATGAGATGTGATATCTCAAGGCTTCTAATACCAAACCTGAGACCCTTCCTATGGCATGAGATGTGATATCCAACTCCTTGCCATTCAAATCCTGAGACCCTCCCTATAACAAGAGATGTCATATCCAACTCCTTCCCATTCCAAACCTGAGACCCTTCCTTTAGCATGAGATGTGATATCCAAATCCTTCACATTCCAATCCGGAGACCCTTCCTATAACATGAGATGTGATATCCAACTCCTTCCCAATCCAATCCTGAGACCCTTCCGATAGCAGAGATGTGATATCTCAATGCTTATACCAAACCTGAGACCCTTCCTATGGCATGAGATGTGATATCCAACTCCTTGCCATTCAAATCCTGAGACCCTCCCTATAACAAGAGATGTCATATCCAACTCCTTCCCATTCCAAACCTGAGACCCTTCCTTTAGCATGAGATGTGATATCCAAATCCTTCACATTCCAATCCGGAGACCAATCCTATAGCATGAGATGTGATATCTCAATGCTTCTAATACCAAACCTGAGACCCTTCCGATAGCATGAGATGTGATATCTCAATGCTTCAAAAACCAAACATGAGAACCATCCTATAACATGAGATGTGAAATCCAAATCCTTCCCTTCCCAAACCTGAGACTCTTCCTATAGCATGAGATGTGATATCTCAATGCTTCTAATATCAAACTTGAGACCCTCCCTATAGCATGAGATGTGATATCCAAGTCCTTCCCATTCCAATCCTGAGACACTTCCTATAGCATGAGATGTGATATCTCAATGCTTCTAATACCAAACCTGAGACTCTTCCTATAACATGAGATGGGATATCCAACTCCTTCCCATTCCAATCCTGAGACTCTTCTGATAGCAGAGATGTGATATCTCAATGCTTATACCAAACCTGAGACCCTTCCTACGGCATGAGATGTCATATACAACTCCTTCCCATTCCAATCCTGAGACCCTTCCTATAGCATGAGATGTGATATCTCAATGCTTATACCAAACCTGAGACCCTTCCTATAGCATGAGATGTGATATCCAACTCCTTCCCATTCCAATCCTGAGACCCTTCATATAGCATGAGATTTGATGTCTCAATGCTTCTAATACCAAACCTGAGATCCTTCCTATAACATGAGATGTGATATCCAACTCCTTCCATTCCAATCCTGAGACCCTTCCTATAGCATGAGATTTGATATCTCAATGCTTATACCAAACCTGAGACCCTTCCTATAGCATGAGATGTGATATCCAAGTCTTTCCCATTCCAATCCTTAGACCCTTCCTACAGCATGCAATATGATATCTCAATGATTCTAATAACAATCCTGAGACCCGTCCTATAACATGAGATGGGATATCCAATTCCTTCCCATTCCAATCCTGAGACACTTCCGATAGCAGAGATGTGATATCTCAATGCTTATACCAAACCTGAGACCCTTCCTATAACATGAGATCGGATATCCAACTCCTTCCCGTTCCAAACCTGAGACCCTTCCTTTAGCATGAGATGTAATATCCAGCTCCTTCCCATTCCAATCCTGAGACACTTCCGATAGCATGAGATGTGATATCTCAATGCTTCTAATATCAAAACTGAAACCCTCCCTATAGCATGATATGTGATATCTAAGTCCTTCCCATTCCAATCCTGAGACCCTTCCTATAGCATGAGATGTGATATCTCAATGCTTCTACCAAACCTGAGACCCTTCCTTTAGCATGAGATGTGATATCCAACTCCTTCCCATTCCAACCTGAGACCCTTCCTATAGCATGAGAAGGGATATCCAACTCCTTCCCAATCCAATCCTGAGACCCTTCCGATAGCAGAGATGTGATATCTCAATGCTTATACCAAACCTGAGACCCTTCCTATGGCATGAGATGTGATATCCAACTCCTTGCCATTCAAATCCTGAGACCCTCCCTATAACAAGAGATGTCATATCCAACTCCTTCCCATTCCAAACCTGAGACCCTTCCTTTAGCATGAGATGTGATATCCAAATCCTTCACATTCCAATCCGGAGACCCTTCCTATAACATGAGATGTGATATCCAACTCCTTCCCATTCCAAACCTGAGACCCTTCCTTTAGCATGAGATGTGATATCCAAATCCTTCACATTCCAATCCGGAGACCCTTCCTATAACATGAGATGTGATATCCAACTCCTTCCCAATCCAATCCTGAGACCCTTCCGATAGCAGAGATGTGATATCTCAATGCTTATACCAAACCTGAGACCCTTCCGATAGCAGAGATGTGATATCTCAATGCTTATACCAAACCTGAGACCCTTCCTATGGCATGAGATGTGATATCCAACACCTTGCCATTCAAATCCTGAGACCCTTCCTATAACAAGAGATGTCATATCCAACTCCTTCCCATTCCAAACCTGAGACCCTTCCTTTAGCATGAGATGTGATATCCAAATCCTTCACATTCCAATCCGGAGACCCTTCCTATAACATGAGATGTGATATCCAACTCCTTCCCAATCCAATCCTGAGACCCTTCCGATAGGAGAGATGTGATATCTCAATGCTTATACCAAACCTGAGACCCTTCCTATAGCATGAGATTTGATATCCAACTCCTTTCGATTCCAATCCTGAGACCCTTCCTATAGCATGAGATGTGATATCGCAATGCTTCTACTAAAACTGAGACCCTTCCTTTAGCATGAGATGTGATATCCAAGTCCTTCCCATTCCAATCCTGAGACCCTTCCTATAGCATGAGATGTGATATCTCAATGCTTCTAATACCAAACCTGAGATCCTTCCGATAGCATGAGATGTGATATCTCAATGCTTCTAATACCAAACCTGAGATCCTTCCTATAACATGCGATGTGATATCCAAATCCTTCCCCATCCAAACCTGAGACCCTCCCTTTAGCATGAGATGTGATATCCAACTCCTTCCCATTCCAATCCTGATACCCTTCTGATAGCATGAGATGTGATATCTCAATGCCTCTAATACCAAACCTGAGATCCTAACTCTAACATGAAATGTGATATCCAACTCCTTCCCTTTCCAAACCTGAGAGCCTTCCTACAGCATGAGATGTGATATCCAAGTCCTTCCCATTCCAATCTTGAGACCCTTCCTATAACATGAGATGTGATATCCAACTCTTTCCCATTCCAACCTGAGACCTTTCCTATAGCATGAGATGGGATATCCAACAACTCCTTCCAAATCCAATCCTGATACCCTTCCGATAGCATGAGATGTGATATCCCAATGCTTCTACAAAACCTGAGACCCATGCCATGGCATGATGTGATATCAAACTTGCGTCCTATACCATGAGACTTGATATCTCAATGCTTCTAATACCAAACCTGAGACCGGTCCAATAACATGAGATGTGATATACAAATCCTTCCCCTTCCAAACCTGAGACCCTTCCTTTAGCATGAGATGTGATATCCAAATCCTTCCCATTCCAATCCTTAAACCCTTCCTATAGCATGAGATGTGATATCTCAATGTTTCTAATAAAAAACCTGAGACCCTTCCTATAGCAAGAGATGTGATATCCAAATCCTTCCCATTCCAACCTGAGACCCTTCCTATAGCATGAGAAGGGATATCCAACTCCTTCCCATTCCAATCCTTAAACCCTTCCTATAGCATGAGATGTGATATCTCAATGTTTCTAATAAAAAACCTGAGACCCTTCCTATAGCAAGAGATGTGATATCCAAATCCTTCCCATTCTAACCTGAGACCCTTCCTATAGCATGAGAAGGGATATCCAACTCCTTCCCATTCCATTCCTGAGATCCTTCCTATAACATGAGATGTGATATCCAATTCCTTCCCATTCCAAACCTGAGACCCTTCCTATTGGATGAGATGTGATATCCAACTCCTTCCCATTCCAAACCTGAGACCCTTCCTATACCATAAAATGTGATATCTCAATGCTTCTAATACCAAACCTGGGACCCGTCCTATAACATGAGATATGATATCCAAATCCTTCCCATTCCAATCCTGAAACCCTTCCGATAGCATGAGATGTGATATCTCAATGTTTCTAATAAAAAACCTGAGACCCTTCCTATGGCATGAGATGTGATATCCAAATCCTTCCCATTTCAATCTTGAGACCCTTCCTATAACATGAGATATGATATCCAACTCCTTCCCATTCCAACATGAGACCCTTCCTATAGCATGAAAAGGGATGTCCAACTCCTTCCCAATCCAATCCTGAGACCCTTCCGATAGCAGAGATGTGATATCTCAATGCTTATACCAAACCTGAGACCCTTCCTTTAGCATGAGATTTGATATCCAAATCCTTCACATTCCAATCCTGAGACCCTTCCTATAGCATGAGATGTGATATCTCAATGCTTCTAATACCAAACCTGAGATCCTTCCTATAACATGAGATGTGATATCCAACTCCTTCCCATTCCAAACCTGAGACCCTTCCGATAGCATGAGATGTGATATCTCAATGCTTCTAAAACCAAACATGAGACCCATACTATAACATGAGATGTGAAATCCCAATCCTTCCCTTCCCAAACCTGAGACCCTTCCTATAGCTTGAGATGTGATATCAAACTCCTTCCCATTCCAATCCTGAAATAGCTTGAGATGTGATATCCAACTCCTTCCCATTCCAATCCTGAGACCCTTATTATACCATGAGATGTGATATCTCAAGGCTTCTAATACCAAACCTGAGACCCTTCCTATGGCATGAGATGTGATATCCAACTCGTTGCCATTCAAATCCTGAGACCCTCCCTATAACAAGAGATGTCATATCCAACTCCTTCCCATTCCAAACCTGAGACGCTTCCTTTAGCATGAGATGTGATATCCAAATCCTTCACATTCCAATCCAGAGACCAATCCTATAGCATGAGATGTGATATCTCAATGCTTCAAAAACCAAACATGAGAACCATCCTATAACATGAGATGTGAAATCCAAATCCTTCCCTTCCCAAACCTGAGACTCTTCCTATAGCATGAGATGTGATATCTCAATGCTTCTACCAAACCTGAAACCCTTCCTTTAGCATGAGATGTGATATCCAGCTCCTCCCATTCCAATCCTGAGACCCTTCCGATAGCATGAGATGTGATATCTCAATGCTTCTAATATCAAAACTGAGACCCTCCCTATAGCATGAGATGTGATATTTAAGTCCTTCCCATTCCAATCCTGAGACCCTTCCGATAGCAGAGATGTGATATCTCAATGCTTATACCAAACCTGAGACCCTTCCTATGGCATGAGATGTCATATACAACTCCTTCCCGTTCCAATCCTGAGACCCTTCCTATAGCATGAGATGTGATATCTCAATGCTTATACCAAACCTGAGACCCTTCCTATAGCATGAGATGTGATATCCAACTCCTTCCCATTCCAATCCTGAGACCCTTCCTATAGCATGAGATGTGATGTCTCAATGCTTCTAATACCAAACCTGAGATCCTTCCTATAACATGAGATGTGATATCCAACTCCTTCCATTCCAATCCTGAGACCCTTCCTATAGCATGAGATTTGATATCTCAATGCTTATACCAAACCTGAGACCCTTCCTATAGCATGAGATGTGATATCCAAGTATTTCCCATTCCAATCCTTAGACCCTTCATACAGCATGCAATATGATATCTCAATGATTCTAATAACAATCCTGAGACCCGTCCTATAACATGAGATGGGATATCCAATTCCTTCCCATTCCAATCCTGAGACACTTCCGATAGCAGAGATGTGATATCTCAATGCTTATACCAAACCTGAGACCCTTCCTATAACATGAGATTGGATATCCAACTCCTTCCCGTTCCAAACCTGAGACCCTTCCTTTAGCATGAGATGTAATATCCAGCTCCTTCCCATTCCAATCCTGAGACACTTCCGATAGCATGAGATGTGATATCTCAATGCTTCTACCAAACCTGAGACCCTTCCCTTAGCATGAGATGTGATATCCAACTCCTTCCCATTCCAACCTGAGACCCTTCCTATAGCATGAGAAGGGATATCCAACTCCTTCCCAATCCAATCCTGAGACCCTTCCGATAGCAGAGATGTGATATCTCAATGTTTATACCAAACCTGAGACCCTTCCTATGGCATGAGATGTGATATCCAACTCCTTGCCATTCAAATCCTGAGACCCTCCCTATAACAAGAGATGTCATATCCAACTCCTTCCCATTCCAAACCTGAGACCCTTCCTTTAGCATGAGATGTGATATCCAAATCCTTCACATTCCAATCCGAAGACCCTTCCTATAACATGAGATGTGATATCCAACTCCTTCCCAATCCAATCCTGAGACCCTTGCAGAGATGTGATATCTCAATGCTTATACCAAACCTGAGACCCTTCCTATGGCATGAGATGTGATATCCAAATCCTTCACATTCCAAACCTGAGACCCTTCCTTTAGCATGAGATGTGATATCCAAATCCTTCACATTCCAATCCAGAGACCAATCCTATAGCATGAGATGTGATATCTCAATGCTTCTAATACCAAACCTGAGACCCTTCCGATAGCATGAGATGTGATATCTCAATGCTTCAAAAACCAAACATGAGAACCGTCCTATAACATGAGATGTGAAATCCAAATCCTTCCCTTCCCAAACCTGAGACTCTTCCTATAGCATGAGATGTGATATCTCAATGCTTCTAATATCAAACTTGAGACCCTCCCTATAGCATGAGATGTGATATCCAAGTCCTTCCCATTCCAATCCTGAGACACTTCCTATAGCATGAGATGTGATATCTCAATGCTTCTAATACCAAACCTGAGACTCTTCCTATAACATGAGATGGGATATCCAACTCCTTCCCATTCCAACCCTGAGACTCTTCTGATAGCAGAGATGTGATATCTCAATGCTTATACCAAACCTGAGAGCCTTCCTACGGCATGAGATGTCATATACAACTCCTTCCCATTCCAATCCTGAAACCCTTCCTATAGCATGAGATGTGATATCTCAATGCTTATACCAAACCTGAGACCCTTCCTATAGCATGAGATGTGATATCCAACTCCTTCCCATTCCAATCCTGAGACCCTTCCTATAGCATGAGATGTGATGTCTCAATGCTTCTAATACCAAACCTGAGATCCTTCCTATAACATGAGATGTGATATCCAACTCCTTCCATTCCAATCCTGAGACCCTTCCTATAGCATGAGATTTGATATCTCAATGCTTATACCAAACCTGAGACCCTTCCTATAACATGAGATCGGATATCCAACTCCTTCCCGTTCCAAACCTGAGACCCTTCCTTTAGCATGAGATGTAATATCCAGCTCCTTCCCATTCCAATCCTGAGACACTTCCGATTGCATGAGATGTGATATCTCAATGCTTCTAATATCAAAACTGAAACCCTCCCTATAGCATGAGATGTGATATCCAACTCCTTCCCTTTCCAACCTGAGACCCTTCCTATAGCATGAGAAGGGATATCCAACTCCTTCCCAATCCAATCCTGAGACCCTTCCGATAGCAGAGATGTGATATCTCAATGCTTATACCAAACCTGAGACCCTTCCTATGGCATGAGATGTGATATCCAACTCCTTGCCATTCAAATCCTGAGACCCTTCCTATAGCATGAGAAGGGATATCCAACTCCTTCCCAATCCAATCCTGAGACCCTTCCTATAGCAGAGATGTGATATATCAATGCTTATACCAATCCTGAGACCCTTCCTATAGCATGAGATGTGATGTCTCAATGCTTCTAATACCAAACCTGAGATCCTTCCTATAACATGAGATGTGATATCCAACTCCTTCCATTCCAATCCTGAGACCCTTCCTATAGCATGAGATTTGATATCTCAATGCTTATACCAAACCTGAGACCCTTCCTATAGCATGAGATGTGATATCCAAGTCTTTCCCATTCCAATCTTTAGACCCTTCATACAGCATGCAATATGATATCTCAATGATTCTAATAACAATCCTGAGACCCGTCCTATAACATGAGATGGGATATCCAATTCCTTCCCATTCCAATCCTGAGACACTTCCTATAGCAGAGATGTGATATCTCAATGCTTATACCAAACCTGAGACCCTTCCTATAACATGAGATCGGATATCCAACTCCTTCCCGTTCCAAACCTGAGACCCTTCCTTTAGCATGAGATGTAA
This sequence comes from Ambystoma mexicanum, assembly GCF_040938575.1. Lineage (NCBI taxonomy): Eukaryota > Metazoa > Chordata > Amphibia > Caudata > Ambystomatidae > Ambystoma > Ambystoma mexicanum. Next base: position 568,203,788 of record NC_090932.1, on the reverse strand, counting down.
TATCCAGCTCCTTCCCATTCCAATCCTGAGACACTTCCGATAGCATGAGATGTGATATCTCAATGCTTCTACCAAACCTGAGACCCTTCCTTTAGCATGAGATGTGATATCCAACTCATTCCCATTCCAACCTGAGACCCTTCCTATAGCATGAGAAGGGATATCCAACTCCTTCCCAATCCAATCCTGAGACCCTTCCGATAGCAGAGATGTGATATCTCAATGCTTATACCAATCCGGAGACCCTTCCTATGGCATGAGATGTGATATCCAACTCCTTGCCATTCAAATCCTGAGACCCTCCCTATAACAAGAGATGTCATATCCAACTCCTTCCCATTCCAAACCTGAGACCCTTCCTTTAGCATGAGATGTGATATCCAAATCCTTCACATTCCAATCCGGAGACCCTTCCTATAACATGAGATGTGATATCCAACTCCTTCCCAATCCAATCCTGAGACACTTCCGATAGCAGAGATGTGATATCTCAATGCTTATACCAAACCTGAGACCCTTCCTATGGCATGAGATGTGATATCCAACTCCTTGCCATTCAAATCCTGAGACCCTCCCTATAACAAGAGATGTCATATCCAACTCCTTCCCATTCCAAACCTGAGACCCTTCCTTTAGCATGAGATGTGATATCCAAATCCTTCACATTCCAATCCAGAGACCAATCTATAGCATGAGATGTGATATCTCAATGCTTCTAATACCAAACCTGAGACCCTTCCGATAGCATGAGATGTGATATCTCAATGCTTCAAAAACCAAACATGAGAACCGTCCTATAACATGAGATGTGAAATCCAAATCCTTCCCTTCCCAAACCTGAGACTCTTCCTATAGCATGAGATGTGATATCTCAATGCTTCTAATATCAAACTTGAGACCCTCCCTATAGCATGAGATGTGATATCCAAGTCCTTCCCATTCCAATCCTGAGACACTTCCTATAGCATGAGATGTGATATCTCAATGCTTCTAATACCAAACCTGAGACTCTTCCTATAACATGAGATGGGATATCCAACTCCTTCCCATTCCAATCCTGAGACTCTTCTGATAGCAGAGATGTGATATCTCAATGCTTATACCAAACCTGAGACCCTTCCTACGGCATGAGATGTCATATACAACTCCTTCCCATTCCAATCCTGAGACCCTTCCTATAGCATGAGATGTGATATCTCAATGCTTATACCAAACCTGAGACCCTTCCTATAGCATGAGATGTGATATCAACTCCTTCCCATTCCAATCCTGAGACCCTTCCTATAGCATGAGATGTGATGTCTCAATGCTTCTAATACCAAACCTGAGATCCTTCCTATAACATGAGATGTGATTTCCAACTCCTTCCATTCCAATCCTGAGACCCTTCCTATAGCATGAGATTTGATATCTCAATGCTTATACCAAACCTGAGACCCTTCCTATAGCATGAGATGTGATATCCAAGTCTTTCCCATTCCAATCCTTAGACCCTTCCTACAGCATGCAATATGATATCTCAATGATTCTAATAACAATCCTGAGACCCGTCCTATAACATGAGATGGGATATCCAACTCCTTCCCATTCCAATCCTGAGACACTTCCGATAGCAGAGATGTGATATCTCAATGCTTATACCAAACCTGAGACCCTTCCTATAACATGAGATCGGATATCCAACTCCTTCCAGTTCCAAACCTGAGACCCTTCCTTTAGCATGAGATGTAATATCCAGCTCCTTCCCATTCCAATCCTGAGACACTTCCGATAGCATGAGATGTGATATCTCAATGCTTCTAATATCAAAACTGAGACCCTTCCTATAGCATGAGAAGGGATATCCAACTCCTTCCCAATCCAATCCTGAGACCCTTCCGATAGCAGAGATGTGATATCTCAATGCTTATACCAAATCTGAGACCCTTCCTATGGCATGAGATGTCATATCCAACTCCTTCCCATTCCAAACCTGAGACCCTTCCTTTAGCATGAGATGTGATATCCAAATCCTTCACATTCCAATCCGGAGACCCTTCCTATAACATGAGATGTGATATCCAACTCCTTCCCAATCCAATCCTGAGACCCTTCCGATAGCAGAGATGTGATATCTCAATGCTTATACCAAACCTGAGACCCTTCCTCTAGCATGAGATGTGATATCCAACTCCTTCCGATTCCAATCCTGAGACCCTTCCTATAGCATGAGATGTGATATCGCAATGCTTCTACCAAAACTGAGACCCTTCCTTTAGCATGAGATGTGATATCCAAGTCCTTCCCATTCCAATCCTGAGACCCTTCCTATAGCATGAGATGTGATATCTCAATGCTTCTAATACCAAACCTGAGATCCTTCCGATAGCATGAGATGTGATATCTCAATGCTTCTAATACCAAACCTGAGATCCTTCCTATAACATGAGATGTGATATCCAAATCCTTCCCCATCCAAACCTGAGACCCTCCCTTTAGCATGAGATGTGATATCCAACTCCTTCCCATTCCAATCCTGATACCCTTCTGATAGCATGAGATGTGATATCTCAATGCCTCTAATACCAAACCTGAGATCCTACCTCTAACATGAAATGTGATATCCAACTCCTTCCCTTTCCAAACCTGAGAGCCTTCCTACTGCATGAGATGTGATATCCAAGTCCTTCCCATTCCAATCTTGAGACCCTTCCTATAACATGAGATGTGATATCCAACTCTTTCCCATTCCAACCTGAGACCTTTCCTATAGCATGAGATGGGATATCCAACAACTCCTTCCAAATCCAATCCTGATACCCTTCCGATAGCATGAGATGTGATATCCCAATGCTTCTACAAAACCTGAGACCCATACCATGGCATGATGTGATATCAAACTCCCGTCCTATACCATGAGACTTGATATCTCAATGCTTCTAATACCAAACCTGAGACCGGTCAAATAACATGAGATGTGATATCCAAATCCTTCCCCTTCCAAACCTGAGACCCTTCCTTTAGCATGAGATGTGATATCCAAATCCTTCCCATTCCAATCCTTAAACCCTTCCTATAGCATGAGATGTGATATCTCAATGTTTCTAATAAAAAACCTGAGACCCTTCCTATAGCAAGAGATGTGATATCCAAATCCTTCCCATTCCAACCTGAGACCCTTCCTATAGCATGAGAAGGGATATCCAACTCCTTCCCATTCCAATCCTTAAACCCTTCCTATAGCATGAGATGTGATATCTCAATGTTTCTAATAAAAAACCTGAGACCCTTCCTATAGCAAGAGATGTGATATCCAAATCCTTTCCATTCCAAACCTGAGACCCTTCCTATTGGATGAGATGTGATATCCAACTACTTCCCATTCCAAACCTGAGACCCTTCCTATACCATAAGATGTGATATCTCAATGCTTCTAATACCAAACCTGGGACCCGTCCTATAACATGAGATATGATATCCAAATCCTTCCCATTCCAATCCTGAAACCCTTCCGATAGCATGAGATGTGATATCTCAATGTTTCTAATAAAAAACCTGAGACCCTTCATATAGCAAGAGATGTGATATCCAAATACTTCCCATTTCAATCTTGAGACCCTTCCTATAACATGAGATATGATATCCAACTCCTTCCCATTCCAACATGAGACCCTTCCTATAGCATGAGAAGGGATGTCCAACTCCTTCCCAATCCAATCCTGAGACCCTTCCGATAGCAGAGATGTGATATCTCAATGCTTATACCAAACCTGAGACCCTTCCTTTAGCATGAGATTTGATATCCAAATCCTTCACATTCCAATCCTGAGACCCTTCCTATAGCATGAGATGTGATATCTCAATGCTTCTAATACCAAACCTGAGATGCTTCCTATAACATAAGATGTGATATCCAACTCCTTCCCATTCCAAACCTGAGACCCTTCCGATAGCATGAGATGTGATATCTCAATGCTTCTAATACCAAACCTGAGATGCTTCCTATAACATGAGATTTGATATCCAAATCCTTCACATTCCAATCCTGAGACCCTTCCTATAGCATGAGATGTGATATCTCAATGCTTCTAATACCAAACCTGAGATGCTTCCTTTAGCATGAGATTTGATATCCAACTCCTTCCCATTCCAAACCTGAGACCCTTCCGATAGCATGAGATGTGAAATCCCAATCCTTCCCTTCCCAAACCTGAGACACTTCCTATAGCTTGAGATGTGATATCAAACTCCTTCCCATTCCAATCCTGAAATAGCTTGAGATGTGATATCCAACTCCTTCCCATTCCAATCCTGAGACCCTTATTATACCATGAGATGTGATATCTCAAGGCTTCTAATACCAAACCTGAGACCCTTCCTATGGCATGAGATGTGATATCCAACTCCTTGCCATTCAAATCCTGAGACCCTCCCTATAACAAGAGATGTCATATCCAACTCCTTCCCATTCCAAACCTGAGACCCTTCCTTTAGCATGAGATGTGATATCCAAATCCTTCACATTCCAATCCAGAGACCAATCCTATAGCATGAGATGTGATATCTCAATGCTTCTAATACCAAACCTGAGACCCTTCCGATAGCATGAGATGTGATATCTCAATGCTTCAAAAACCAAACATGAGAACCATCCTATAACATGAGATGTGAAATCCAAATCCTTCCCTTCCCAAACCTGAGACTCTTCCTATAGCATGAGATGTGATATCTCAATGCTTCTACCAAACCTGAAACCCTTCCTATAGCATAAGATGTGATATACAACTCCTTCCCATTCCAATCCTGAGACACTTCCTATAGCATGAGATGTGATATCACAATGCTTCTAATACCAAACCTGAGACCCATTCTATAACATGAGATGTGATATCCAAATCCTTCCCCTTCCAAACCTGAGACCCTTCCTTTAGCATGAGATGTGATATCCAGCTCCTCCAATTCCAATCCTGAGACCCTTCCGATAGCATGAGATGTGATATCTCAATGCTTCTAATATCAAAACTGAGACCCTCCCTATAGCATGAGATGTGATATCTAAGTCCTTCCCATTCCAATCCTGAGACCCTTCCGATAGCAGAGATGTGATATCTCAATGCTTATACCAAACCTGAGACCCTTCCTATGGCATGAGATGTGATATCCAACTCCTTGCCATTCAAATCCTGAGACCCTCCCTATAACAAGAGATGTCATATCCAACTCCTTCCCATTCCAAACCTGAGACCCTTCCTTTAGTATGAGATGTGATATCCAAATCCTTCACATTCCAACCCCTAGACCAATCCTATAGCATGAGATGTGATATCTCAATGCTTCTAATACCAAACCTGAGACCCTTCCGATAGCATGAGATGTAATATCTCAATGCTTCAAAAACCAAACATGAGAACCATCCTATAACATGAGATGTGAAATCCAAATCCTTCCCTTCCCAAACCTGAGACTCTTCCTATAGCATGAGATGTGATATCTCAATGCTTCTAATATCAAACTTGAGACCCTCCCTATAGCATGAGATGTGATATCCAAGTCCTTCCCATTCCAATCCTGAGACACTTCCTATAGCATGAGATGTGATATCTCAATGCTTCTAATACCAAACCTGAGACTCTTCCTATAACATGAGATGGGATATCCAACTCCTTCCCATTCCAATCCTGAGACTCTTCTGATAGCAGAGATGTGATATCTCAATGCTTATACCAAACCTGAGACCCTTCCTACGGCATGAGATGTCATATAAAACTCCTTCCCATTCCAATCCTGAGACCCTTCCTATAGCATGAGATGTGATATCTCAATGCTTATACCAAACCTGAGACCCTTCCTATAGCATGAGATGTGATATCCAACTCCTTCCCATTCCAATCCTGAGACCCTTCCTATAGCATGAGATGTGATGTCTCAATGCTTCTAATACCAAACCTGAGATCCTTCCTATAACATGAGATGTGATATCCAACTCCTTCCATTCCAATCCTGAGACCCTTCCTATAGCATGAGATTTGATATCTCAATGCTTATACCAAACCTGAGACTCTTCCTATAGCATGAGATGTGATATCCAAGTCTTTCCCATTCCAATCCTTAGACCCTTCCTACAGCATGCAATATGATATCTCAATGATTCTAATAACAATCCTGAGACCCGTCCTATAACATGAGATGGGATATCCAATTCCTTCCCATTCCAATCCTGAAACACTTCCGATAGCAGAGATGTGATATCTCAATGCTTATACCAAACCTGAGACCCTTCCTATAACATGAGATCGGATATCCAACTCCTTCCCGTTCCAAACCTGAGACCCTTCCTTTAGCATGAGATGTAATATCCAGCTCCTTCCCATTCCAATCCTGAGACACTTCCGATAGCATGAGATGTGATATCTCAATGCTTCTAATATCAAAACTGAAACCCTCCCTATAGCATGATATGTGATATCTAAGTCCTTCCCATTCCAATCCTGAGACCCTTCCTATAGCATGAGATGTGTTATCTCAATGCTTCTACCAAACCTGAGACCCTTCCTTTAGCATGAGATGTGATATCCAACTCCTTCCCATTCCAACCTGAGACCCTTCCTATAGCATGAGAAGGGATATCCAACTCCTTCCCAATCCAATCCTGAGACCCTTCCGATAGCAGAGATGTGATATCTCAATGCTTATACCAAACCTGAGACCCTTCCTATGGCATGAGATGTGATATCCAACTCCTTGCCATTCAAATCCTGAGACCCTCCCTATAACAAGAGATGTCATATCCAACTCCTTCCCATTCCAAACCTGAGACCCTTCCTTTAGCATGAGATGTGATATCCAAATCCTTCACATTCCAATCCGGAGACCCTTCCTATAACATGAGATGTGATATCCAACTCCTTCCCAATCCAATCCTGAGACCCTTCCGATAGCAGAGATGTGATATCTCAATGCTTATACCAAACCTGAGACCCTTCCTATGGCATGAGATGTGATATCCAACTCCTTGCCATTCAAATCCTGAGACCCTCCCTATAACAAGAGATGTCATATCCAACTCCTTCCCATTCCAAACCTGAGACCCTTCCTTTAGCATGAGATGTGATATCCAAATCCTTCACATTCCAATCCAGAGACCAATCCTATAGCATGAGATGTGATATCTCAATGCTTCTAATACCAAACCTGAGACCCTTCCGATAGCATGAGATGTGATATCTCAATGCTTCAAAAACCAAACATGAGAACCATCCTATAACATGAGATGTGAAATCCAAATCCTTCCCTTCCCAAACCTGAGACTCTTCCTATAGCATGAGATGTGATATCTCAATGCTTCTACCAAACCTGAAACCCTTCCTACAGCATGAGATGTGATATCCAACTCCTTCCCATTCCAATCCTGAGACACTTCCTATAGCATGAGATGTGATATCACAATGCTTCTAATACCAAACCTGAAACCCATCCTATAACATGAGATGTGATATCCAAATCCTTCCCCTTCCAAACCTGAGACCCTTCCTTTAGCATGAGATGTGATATCCAGCTCCTCCCATTCCAATCCTGAGACCCTTGCGATAGCATGAGATGTGATATCTCAATGCTTCTAATATCAAAACTGAGACCCTCCCTATAGCATGAGATGTGATATCTAAGTCCTTCCCATTCCAATCCTGAGACCCTTCCGATAGCAGAGATGTGATATCTCAATGCTTATACCAAACCTGAGACCCTTCCTATGGCATGAGATGTGATATCCAACTCCTTGCCATTCAAATCCTGAGACCATCCCTATAACAAGAGATGTCATATCCAACTCCTTCCCATTCCAAACCTGAGACCCTTCCTTTAGCATGAGATGTGATATCCAAATCCTTCACATTCCAATCCGGAGACCAATCCTATAGCATGAGATGTGATATCTCAATGCTTCTAATACCAAACCTGAGACCCTTCCGATAGCATGAGATGTGATATCTTAATGCTTCAAAAACCAAACATGAGAACCATCCTATAACATGAGATGTGAAATCCAAATCCTTCCCTTCCCAAACCTGAGACTCTTCCTATAGCATGAGATGTGATATCTCAATGCTTCTAATATCAAACTTGAGACCCTCCCTATAGCATGAGATGTGATATCCAAGTCCTTCCCATTCCAATCCTGAGACACTTCCTATAGCATGAGATGTGATATCTCAATGCTTCTAATACCAAACCTGAGACTCTTCCTATAACATGAGATGGGATATCCAACTCCTTCCCATTCCAATCCTGAGACTCTTCTGATAGCAGAGATGTGATATCTCAATGCTTATACCAAACCTGAGACCCTTCCTACGGCATGAGATGTCATATACAACTCCTTCCCATTCCAATCCTGAGACCCTTCCTATAGCATGAGATGTGATATCTCAATGCTTATACCAAACCTGAGACCCTTCCTATAGCATGAGATGTGATATCCAACTCCTTCCCATTCCAATCCTGAGACCCTTCCTATAGCATGAGATTTGATGTCTCAATGCTTCTAATACCAAACCTGAGATCCTTCCTATAACATGAGATGTGATATCCAACTCCTTCCATTCCAATCCTGAGACCCTTCCTATAGCATGAGATTTGATATCTCAATGCTTAAACCAAACCTGAGACCCTTCCTATAGCATGAGATGTGATATCCAAGTCTTTCCCATTCCAATCCTTAGACCCTTCCTACAGCATGCAAAATGATATCTCAATGATTCTAATAACAATCCTGAGACCCGTCCTATAACATGAGATGGGATATCCAATTCCTTCCCATTCCAATCCTGAGACACTTCCGATAGCAGAGATGTGATATCTCAATGCTTATACCAAACCTGAGACCCTTCCTATAACATGAGATCGGATATCCAACTCCTTCCCGTTCCAAACCTGAGACCCTTCCTTTAGCATGAGATGTAATATCCAGCTCCTTCCCATTCCAATCCTGAGACACTTCCGATAGCATGAGATGTGATATCTCAATGCTTCTAATATCAAAACTGAAACCCTCCCTACAGCATGATATGTGATATCTAAGTCCTTCCCATTCCAATCCTGAGACCCTTCCTATAGCATGAGATGTGATATCTCAATGCTTCTACCAAACCTGAGACCCTTCCTTTAGCATGAGATGTGATATCCAACTCCTTCCCATTCCAACCTGAGACCCTTCCTATAGCATGAGAAGGGATATCCAACTCCTTCCCAATCCAATCCTGAGACCCTTCCGATAGCAGAGATGTGATATCTCAATGCTTATACCAGACCTGAGACCCTTCCTATGGCATGAGATGTGATATCCAACTCCTTGCCATTCAAATCCTGAGACCCTCCCTATAACAAGAGATGTCATATCCAACTCCTTCCCATTCCAAACCTGAGACCCTTCCTTTAGCATGAGATGTGATATCCAAATCCTTCACATTCCAATCCGGAGACCCTTCCTATAACATGAGATGTGATATCCAACTCCTTCCCAATCCAATCCTGAGACCCTTGCAGAGATGTGATATCTCAATGCTTATACCAAACCTGAGACCCTTCCTATGGCATAAGATGTGATATCCAACTCCTTGCCATTCAAATCCTGAGACCCTCCCTATAACAAGAGATGTCATATCCAACTCCTTCCCCTTCCAAACCTGAGACCCTTCCTTTAGCATGAGATGTGATATCCAGCTCCTCCCATTCCAATCCTGAGACCCTTCCGATAGCATGAGATGTGATATCTCAATGCTTCTAATATCAAAACTGAGACCCTCCCTATAGCATGAGATGTGATATCTAAGTCCTTCCCATTCCAATCCTGAGACCCTTCCGATAGCAGAGATGTGATATCTCAATGCTTATACCAAACCTGAGACCCTTCCTATGGCATGAGATGTGATATCCAACTCCTTGCCATTCAAATCCTGAGACCCTCCCTATAACAAGAGATGTCATATCCAACTCCTTCCCATTCCAAACCTGAGACCCTTCCTTTAGCATGAGATGTGATATCCAAATCCTTCACATTCCAATCCGGAGACCAATCCTATAGCATGAGATGTGATATCTCAATGGTTCTAATACCAAACCTGAGACCCTTCCGATAGCATGAGATGTGATATCTCAATGCTTCAAAAACCAAACATGAGAACCATCCTATAACATGAGATGTGAAATCCAAATCCTTCCCTTCCCAAACCTGAGACTCTTCCTATAGCATGAGATGTGATATCTCAATGCTTCTAATATCAAACTTGAGACCCTCCCTATAGCATGAGATGTGATATCCAAGTCCTTCCCATTCCAATCCTGAGACACTTCCTATAGCATGAGATGTGATATCTCAATGCTTCTAATACCAAACCTGAGACTCTTCCTATAACATGAGATGGGATATCCAACTCCTTCCCATTCCAATCCTGAGACTCTTCTGATAGCAGAGATGTGATATCTCAATGCTTATACCAAACCTGAGACCCTTCCTACGGCATGAGATGTCATATACAACTCCTTCCCATTCCAATCCTGAGACCCTTCCTATAGCATGAGATGTGATGTCTCAATGCTTCTAATACCAAACCTGAGATCCTTCCTATAACATGAGATGTGATATCCAACTCCTTCCATTCCAATCCTGAGACCCTTCCTATAGCATGAGATGTGATATCTCAATGCTTATACCAAACCTGAGACCCTTCCTATAGCATGAGATGTGATATCCAACTCCTTCCCATTCCAATCCTGAGACCCTTCCTATAGCATGAGATGTGATGTCTCAATGCTTCTAATACCAAACCTGAGATCCTTCCTATAACATGAGATGTGATATCCAACTCCTTCCATTCCAATCCTGAGACCCTTCCTATAGCATGAGATTTGATATCTCAATGCTTATACCAAACCTGAGACCCTTCCTATAGCATGAGATGTGATATCCAAGTCTTTCCCATTCCAATCCTTAGACCCTTCATACAGCATGCAATATGATATCTCAATGATTCTAATAACAATCCTGAGACCCGTCCTATAACATGAGATGGGATATCCAATTCCTTCCCATTCCAATCCTGAGACACTTCCGATAGCAGAGATGTGATATCTCAATGCTTATACCAAACCTGAGACCCTTCCTATAACATGAGATCGGATATCCAACTCCTTCCCGTTCCAAACCTGAGACCCTTCCTTTAGCATGAGATGTAATATCCAGCTCCTTCCCATTCCAATCCTGAGACACTTCCGATAGCATGAGATGTGATATCTCAATGCTTCTACCAAACCTGAGACCCTTCCTTTAGCATGAGATGTGATATCCAACTCATTCCCATTCCAACCTGAGACCCTTCCTATAGCATGAGAAGGGATATCCAACTCCTTCCCAATCCAATCCTGAGACCCTTCCGATAGCAGAGATGTGATATCTCAATGCTTATACCAAACCGGAGACCCTTCCTATGGCATGAGATGTGATATCCAACTCCTTGCCATTCAAATCCTGAGACCCTCCCTATAACAAGAGATGTCATATCCAACTCCTTCCCATTCCAAACCTGAGACCCTTCCTTTAGCATGAGATGTGATATCCAAATCCTTCACATTCCAATCCGGAGACCCTTCCTATAACATGAGATGTGATATCCAACTCCTTCCCAATCCAATCCTGAGACACTTCCGATAGCAGAGATGTGATATCTCAATGCTTATACCAAACCTGAGACCCTTCCTATGGCATGAGATGTGATATCCAACTCCTTGCCATTCAAATCCTGAGACCCTCCCTATAACAAGAGATGTCATATCCAACTCCTTCCCATTCCAAACCTGAGACCCTTCCTTTAGCATGAGATGTGATATCCAAATCCTTCACATTCCAATCCAGAGACCAATCTATAGCAAGAGATGTGATATCTCAATGCTTCTAATACCAAACCTGAGACCCTTCCGATAGCATGAGATGTGATATCTCAATGCTTCAAAAACCAAACATGAGAACCGTCCTATAACATGAGATGTGAAATCCAAATCCTTCCCTTCCCAAACCTGAGACTCTTCCTATAGCATGAGATGTGATATCTCAATGCTTCTAATATCAAACTTGAGACCCTCCCTATAGCATGAGATGTGATATCCAAGTCCTTCCCATTCCAATCCTGAGACACTTCCTATAGCATGAGATGTGATATCTCAATGCTTCTAATACCAAACCTGAGACTCTTCCTATAACATGAGATGGGATATCCAACTCCTTCCCATTCCAATCCTGAGACTCTTCTGATAGCAGAGATGTGATATCTCAATGCTTATACGAAACCTGAGACCCTTCCTACGGCATGAGATGTCATATACAACTCCTTCCCATTCCAATCCTGAGACCCTTCCTATAGCATGAGATGTGATATCTCAATGCTTATACCAAACCTGAGACCCTTCCTATAGCATGAGATGTGATATCAACTCCTTCCCATTCCAATCCTGAGACCCTTCCTATAGCATGAGATGTGATATCCAACTCCTTCCATTCCAATCCTGAGACCCTTCCTATAGCATGAGATTTGATATCTCAATGCTTATACCAAACCTGAGACCCTTCCTATAGCATGAGATGTGATATCCAAGTCTTTCCCATTCCAATCCTTAGACCCTTCCTACAGCATGCAATATGATATCTCAATGATTCTAATAACAATCCTGAGACCCGTCCTATAACATGAGATGGGATATCCAACTCCTTCCCATTCCAATCCTGAGACACTTCCGATAGCAGAGATGTGATATCTCAATGCTTATACCAAACCTGAGACCCTTCCTATAACATGAGATCGGATATCCAACTCCTTCCAGTTCCAAACCTGAGACCCTTCCTTTAGCATGAGATGTAATATCCAGCTCCTTCCCATTCCAATCCTGAGACACTTCCGATAGCATGAGATGTGATATCTCAATGCTTCTAATATCAAAACTGAAACCCTCCCTATAGCATGAGATGTGATATCCAACTCCTTCCCATTCCAACCTGAGACCCTTCCTATAGCATGAGAAGGGATATCCAACTCCTTCCCAATCCAATCCTGAGACCCTTCCGATAGCAGAGATGTGATATCTCAATGCTTATACCAAATCTGAGACCCTTCCTATGGCATGAGATGTCATATCCAACTCCTTCCCATTCCAAACCTGAGACCCTTCCTTTAGCATGAGATGTGATATCCAAATCCTTCACATTCCAATCCGGAGACCCTTCCTATAACATGAGATGTGATATCCAACTCCTTCCCAATCCAATCCTGAGACCCTTCCGATAGCAGAGATGTGATATCTCAATGCTTATACCAAACCTGAGACCCTTCCTCTAGCATGAGATGTGATATCCAACTCCTTCCGATTCCAATCCTGAGACCCTTCCTATAGCATGAGATGTGATATCGCAATGCTTCTACCAAAACTGAGACCCTTCCTTTAGCATGAGATGTGATATCCAAGTCCTTCCCATTCCAATCCTGAGACCCTTCCTATAGCATGAGATGTGATATCTCAATGCTTCTAATACCAAACCTGAGATCCTTCCGATAGCATGAGATGTGATATCTCAATGCTTCTCATACCAAACCTGAGATCCTTCCTATAACATGAGATGTGATATCCAAATCCTTCCCCATCCAAACCTGAGACCCTCCCTTTAGCATGAGATGTGATATCCAACTCCTTCCCATTCCAATCCTGATACCCTTCTGATAGCATGAGATGTGATATCTCAATGCCTCTAATACCAAACCTGAGATCCTACCTCTAACATGAAATGTGATATCCAACTCCTTCCCTTTCCAAACCTGAGAGCCTTCCTACTGCATGAGATGTGATATCCAAGTCCTTCCCATTCCAATCTTGAGACCCTTCCTATAACATGAGATGTGATATCCAACTCTTTCCCATTCCAACCTGAGACCTTTCCTATACCATGAGATGGGATATCCAACAACTCCTTCCAAATCCAATCCTGATACCCTTCCGATAGCATGAGATGTGATATCCCAATGCTTCTACAAAACCTGAGACCCATACCATGGCATGATGTGATATCAAACTCCCGTCCTATACCATGAGACTTGATATCTCAATGCTTCTAATACCAAACCTGAGACCGGTCAAATAACATGAGATGTGATATCCAAATCCTTCCCCTTCCAAACCTGAGACCCTTCCTTTAGCATGAGATGTGATATCCAAATCCTTCCCATTCCAATCCTTAAACCCTTCCTATAGCATGAGATGTGATATCTCAATGTTTCTAATAAAAAACCTGAGACCCTTCCTATAGCAAGAGATGTGATATCCAAATCCTTCCCATTCCAACCTGAGACCCTTCCTATAGCATGAGAAGGGATATCCAACTCCTTCCCATTCCAATCCTTAAACCCTTCCTATAGCATGAGATGTGATATCTCAATGTTTCTAATAAAAAACCTGAGACCCTTCCTATAGCAAGAGATGTGATATCCAAATCCTTCCCATTCCAAACCTGAGACCCTTCCTATTGGATGAGATGTGATATCCAACTACTTCCCATTCCAAACCTGAGACCCTTCCTATACCATAAGATGTGATATCTCAATGCTTCTAATACCAAACCTGGGACCCGTCCTATAACATGAGATATGATATCCAAATCCTTCCCATTCCAATCCTGAAACCCTTCCGATAGCATGAGATGTGATATCTCAATGTTTCTAATAAAAAACCTGAGACCCTTCATATAGCAAGAGATGTGATATCCAAATACTTCCCATTTCAATCTTGAGACCCTTCCTATAACATGAGATATGATATCCAACTCCTTCCCATTCCAACATGAGACCCTTCCTATAGCATGAGAAGGGATGTCCAACTCCTTCCCAATCCAATCCTGAGACCCTTCCGATAGCAGAGATGTGATATCTCAATGCTTATACCAAACCTGAGACCCTTCCTTTAGCATGAGATTTGATATCCAAATCCTTCACATTCCAATCCTGAGACCCTTCCTATAGCATGAGATGTGATATCTCAATGCTTCTAATACAAACCTGAGATGCTTCCTATAACATAAGATGTGATATCCAACTCCTTCCCATTCCAAACCTGAGACCCTTCCGATAGCATGAGATGTGATATCTCAATGCTTCTAATACCAAACCTGAGATGCTTCCTATAACATGAGATTTGATATCCAAATCCTTCACATTCCAATCCTGAGACCCTTCCTATAGCATGAGATGTGATATCTCAATGCTTCTAATACCAAACCTGAGATGCTTCCTTTAGCATGAGATTTGATATCCAACTCCTTCCCATTCCAAACCTGAGACCCTTCCGATAGCATGAGATGTGAAATCCCAATCCTTCCCTTCCCAAACCTGAGACACTTCCTATAGCTTGAGATGTGATATCAAACTCCTTCCCATTCCAATCCTGAAATAGCTTGAGATGTGATATCCAACTCCTTCCCATTCCAATCCTGAGACCCTTATTATACCATGAGATGTGATATCTCAAGGCTTCTAATACCAAACCTGAGACCCTTCCTATGGCATGAGATGTGATATCCAACTCCTTGCCATTCAAATCCTGAGACCCTCCCTATAACAAGAGATGTCATATCCAACTCCTTCCCATTCCAAACCTGAGACCCTTCCTTTAGCATGAGATGTGATATCCAAATCCTTCACATTCCAATCCAGAGACCAATCCTATAGCATGAGATGTGATATCTCAATGCTTCTAATACCAAACCTGAGACCCTTCCGATAGCATGAGATGTGATATCTCAATGCTTCAAAAACCAAACATGAGAACCATCCTATAACATGAGATGTGAAATCCAAATCCTTCCCTTCCCAAACCTGAGACTCTTCCTATAGCATGAGATGTGATATCTCAATGCTTCTACCAAACCTGAAACCCTTCCTATAGCATAAGATGTGATATACAACTCCTTCCCATTCCAATCCTGAGACACTTCCTATAGCATGAGATGTGATATCACAATGCTTCTAATACCAAACCTGAGACCCATTCTATAACATGAGATGTGATATCCAAATCCTTCCCCTTCCAAACCTGAGACCCTTCCTTTAGCATGAGATGTGATATCCAGCTCCTCCCATTCCAATCCTGAGACCCTTCCGATAGCATGAGATGTGATATCTCAATGCTTCTAATATCAAAACTGAGACCCTCCCTATAGCATGAGATGTGATATCTAAGTCCTTCCCATTCCAATCCTGAGACCCTTCCGATAGCAGAGATGTGATATCTCAATGCTTATACCAAACCTGAGACCCTTCCTATGGCATGAGATGTGATATCCAACTCCTTGCCATTCAAATCCTGAGACCCTCCCTATAACAAGAGATGTCATATCCAACTCCTTCCCATTCCAAACCTGAGACCCTTCCTTTAGCATGAGATGTGATATCCAAATCCTTCACATTCCAACCCCTAGACCAATCCTATAGCATGAGATGTGATATCTCAATGCTTCTAATACCAAACCTGAGACCCTTCCGATAGCATGAGATGTAATATCTCAATGCTTCAAAAACCAAACATGAGAACCATCCTATAACATGAGATGTGAAATCCAAATCCTTCCCTTCCCAAACCTGAGACTCTTCCTATAGCATGAGATGTGATATCTCAATGCTTCTAATATCAAACTTGAGACCCTCCCTATAGCATGAGATGTGATATCCAAGTCCTTCCCATTCCAATCCTGAGACACTTCCTATAGCATGAGATGTGATATCTCAATGCTTCTAATACCAAACCTGAGACTCTTCCTATAACATGAGATGGGATATCCAACTCCTTCCCATTCCAATCCTGAGACTCTTCTGATAGCAGAGATCTGATATCTCAATGCTTATACCAAACCTGAGACCCTTCCTACGGCATGAGATGTCATATACAACTCCTTCCCATTCCAATCCTGAGACCCTTCCTATATCATGAGATGTGATATCTCAATGCTTATACCAAACCTGAGACCCTTCCTATAGCATGAGATGTGATATCCAACTCCTTCCCATTCCAATCCTGAGACCCTTCCTATAGCATGAGATGTGATGTCTCAATGCTTCTAATACCAAACCTGAGATCCTTCCTATAACATGAGATGTGATATCCAACTCCTTCCATTCCAATCCTGAGACCCTTCCTATAGCATGAGATTTGATATCTCAATGCTTATACCAAACCTGAGACTCTTCCTATAGCATGAGATGTGATATCCAAGTCTTTCCCATTCCAATCCTTAGACCCTTCCTACAGCATGCAATATGATATCTCAATGATTCTAATAACAATCCTGAGACCCGTCCTATAACATGAGATGGGATATCCAATTCCTTCCCATTCCAATCCTGAAACACTTCCGATAGCAGAGATGTGATATCTCAATGCTTATACCAAACCTGAGACCCTTCCTATAACATGAGATCGGATATCTAACTCCTTCCCGTTCCAAACCTGAGACCCTTCCTTTAGCATGAGATGTAATATCCAGCTCCTTCCCATTCCAATCCTGAGACACTTCCGATAGCATGAGATGTGATATCTCAATGCTTCTAATATCAAAACTGAAACCCTCCCTATAGCATGATATGTGATATCTAAGTCCTTCCCATTCCAATCCTGAGACCCTTCCTATAGCATGAGATGTGATATCTCAATGCTTCTACCAAACCTGAGACCCTTTCTTTAGCATGAGATGTGATATCCAACTCCTTCCCATTCCAACCTGAGAACCTTCCTATAGCATGAGAAGGGATATCCAACTCCTTCCCAATCCAATCCTGAGACCCTTCCGATAGCAGAGATGTGATATCTCAATGCTTATACCAAACCTGAGACCCTTCCTATGGCATGAGATGTGATATCCAACTCCTTGCCATTCAAATCCTGAGACCCTCCCTATAACAAGAGATGTCATATCCAACTCCTTCCCATTCCAAACCTGAGACCCTTCCTTTAGCATGAGATGTGATATCCAAATCCTTCACATTCCAATCCGGAGACCCTTCCTATAACATGAGATGTGATATCCAACTCCTTCCCAATCCAATCCTGAGACCCTTCCGATAGCAGAGATGTGATATCTCAATGCTTATACCAAACCTGAGACCCTTCCTATGGCATGAGATGTGATATCCAACTCCTTGCCATTCAAATCCTGAGACCCTCCCTATAACAAGAGATGTCATATCCAACTCCTTCCCATTCCAAACCTGAGACCCTTCCTTTAGCATGAGATGTGATATCCAAATCCTTCACATTCCAATCCAGAGACCAATCCTATAGCATGAGATGTGATATCTCAATGCTTCTAATACCAAACCTGAGACCCTTCCGATAGCATGAGATGTGATATCTCAATGCTTCAAAAACCAAACATGAGAACCATCCTATAACATGAGATGTGAAATCCAAATCCTTCCCTTCCCAAACCTGAGACTCTTCCTATAGCATGAGATGTGATATCTCAATGCTTCTACCAAACCTGAAACCCTTCCTACAGCATGAGATGTGATATCCAACTCCTTCCCATTCCAATCCTGAGACACTTCCTATAGCATGAGATGTGATATCACAATGCTTCTAATACCAAACCTGAAACCCATCCTATAACATGAGATGTGATATCCAAATCCTTCCCCTTCCAAACCTGAGACCCTTCCTTTAGCATGAGATGTGATATCCAGCTCCTCCCATTCCAATCCTGAGACCCTTCCGATAGCATGAGATGTGATATCTCAATGCTTCTAATATCAAAACTGAGACCCTCCCTATAGCATGAGATGTGATATCTAAGTCCTTCCCATTCCAATCCTGAGACCCTTCCGATAGCAGAGATGTGATATCTCAATGCTTATACCAAACCTGAGACCCTTCCTATGGCATGAGATGTGATATCCAACTCCTTGCCATTCAAATCCTGAGACCATCCCTATAACAAGAGATGTCATATCCAACTCCTTCCCATTCCAAACCTGAGACCCTTCCTTTAGCATGAGATGTGATATCCAAATCCTTCACATTCCAATCCGGAGACCAATCCTATAGCATGAGATGTGATATCTCAATGCTTCTAATACCAAACCTGAGACCCTTCCGATAGCATGAGATGTGATATCTTAATGCTTCAAAAACCAAACATGAGAACCATCCTATAACATGAGATGTGAAATCCAAATCCTTCCCTTCCCAAACCTGAGACTCTTCCTATAGCATGATATGTGATATCTCAATGCTTCTAATATCAAACTTGAGACCCTCCCTATAGCATGAGATGTGATATCCAAGTCCTTCCCATTCCAATCCTGAGACACTTCCTATAGCATGAGATGTGATATCTCAATGCTTCTAATACCAAACCTGAGACTCTTCCTATAACATGAGATGGGATATCCAACTCCTTCCCATTCCAATCCTGAGACTCTTCTGATAGCAGAGATGTGATATCTCAATGCTTATACCAAACCTGAGACCCTTCCTACGGCATGAGATGTCATATACAACTCCTTCCCATTCCAATCCCGAGACCCTTCCTATAGCATGAGATGTGATATCTCAATGCTTATACCAAACCTGAGACCCTTCCTATAGCATGAGATGTGATATCCAACTCCTTCCCATTCCAATCCTGAGACCCTTCCTATAGCATGAGATTTGATGTCTCAATGCTTCTAATACCAAACCTGAGATCCTTCCTATAACATGAGATGTGATATCCAACTCCTTCCATTCCAATCCTGAGACCCTTCCTATAGCATGAGATTTGATATCTCAATGCTTATACCAAACCTGAGACCCTTCCTATAGCATGAGATGTGATATCCAAGTCTTTCCCATTCCAATCCTTAGACCCTTCCTACAGCATGCAAAATGATATCTCAATGATTCTAATAACAATCCTGAGACCCGTCCTATAACATGAGATGGGATATCCAATTCCTTCCCATTCCAATCCTGAGACACTTCCGATAGCAGAGATGTGATATCTCAATGCTTATACCAAACCTGAGACCCTTCCTATAACATGAGATCGGATATCCAACTCCTTCCCGTTCCAAACCTGAGACCCTTCCTTTAGCATGAGATGTAATATCCAGCTCCTTCCCATTCCAATCCTGAGACACTTCCGATAGCATGAGATGTGATATCTCAATGCTTCTAATATCAAAACTGAAACCCTCCCTATAGCATGATATGTGATATCTAAGTCCTTCCCATTCCAATCCTGAGACCCTTCCTATAGCATGAGATGTGATATCTCAATGCTTCTACCAAACCTGAGACCCTTCCTTTAGCATGAGATGTGATATCCAACTCCTTCCCATTCCAACCTGAGACCCTTCCTATAGCATGAGAAGGGATATCCAACTCCTTCCCAATCCAATCCTGAGACCCTTCCGATAGCAGAGATGTGATATCTCAATGCTTATACCAAACCTGAGACCCTTCCTATGGCATGAGATGTGATATCCAACTCCTTGCCATTCAAATCCTGAGAACCTCCCTATAACAAGAGATGTCATATCCAACTCCTTCCCATTCCAAACCTGAGACCCTTCCTTTAGCATGAGATGTGATATCCAAATCCTTCACATTCCAATCCGGAGACCCTTCCTATAACATGAGATGTGATATCCAACTCCTTCCCAATCCAATCCTGAGACCCTTGCAGAGATGTGATATCTCAATGCTTATACCAAACCTGAGACCCTTCCTATGGCATAAGATGTGATATCCAACTCTTTGCCATTCAAATCCTGAGACCCTCCCTATAACAAGAGATGTCATATCCAACTCCTTCCCATTCCAAACTTGAGACCCTTCCTTTAGCATGAGATGTGATATCCAAATCCTTCACATTCCAATCCGGAGACCAATCCTATAGCATGAGATGTGATATCTCAATGCTTCTAATACCAAACCTGAGACCCTTCCGATAGCATGAGATGTGATATCTCAATGCTTCAAAAACCAAACATGAGAACCATCCTATAACATGAGATGTGAAATCCAAATCCTTCCCTTCCCAAACCTGAGACTCTTCCTATAGCATGAGATGTGATATCTCAATGCTTCTACCAAACCTGAAACCCTTCCTATAGCATGAGATGTGATATCCAACTCCTTCCCATTCCAATCCTGAGACACTTCCTATAGCATGAGATGTGATATCACAATGCTTCTAATACCAAACCTGAGACCCATCCTATAACATGAGATGTGATATCCAAATCCTTCCCCTTCCAAACCTGAGACCCTTCCTTTAGCATGAGATGTGATATCCAGCTCCTCCCATTCCAATCCTGAGACCCTTCCGATAGCATGAGATGTGATATCTCAATGCTTCTAATATCAAAACTGAGACCCTCCCTATAGCATGAGATGTGATATCTAAGTCCTTCCCATTCCAATCCTGAGACCCTTCCGATAGCAGAGATGTGATATATCAATGCTTATACCAAACCTGAGACCCTTCCTATGGCATGAGATGTGATATCCAACTCCTTGCCATTCAAATCCTGAGACCCTCCCTATAACAAGAGATGTCATATCCAACTCCTTCCCATTCCAAACCTGAGACCCTTCCTTTAGCATGAGATGTGATATCCAAATCCTTCACATTCCAATCCGGAGACCAATCCTATAGCATGAGATGTGATATCTCAATGGTTCTAATACCAAACCTGAGACCCTTCCGATAGCATGAGATGTGATATCTCAATGCTTCAAAAACCAAACATGAGAACCATCCTATAACATGAGATGTGAAATCCAAATCCTTCCCTTCCCAAACCTGAGACTCTTCCTATAGCATGAGATGTGATATCTCAATGCTTCTAATATCAAACTTGAGACCCTCCCTATAGCATGAGATGTGATATCCAAGTCCTTCCCATTCCAATCCTGAGACACTTCCTATAGCATGAGATGTGATATCTCAATGCTTCTAATACCAAACCTGAGACTCTTCCTATAACATGAGATGGGATATCCAACTCCTTCCCATTCCAATCCTGAGACTCTTCTGATAGCAGAGATGTGATATCTCAATGCTTATACCAAACCTGAGACCCTTCCTACGGCATGAGATGTCATATACAACTCCTTCCCATTCCAATCCTGAGACCCTTCCTATAGCATGAGATGTGATATCTCAATGCTTATACCAAACCTGAGACCCTTCCTATAGCATGAGATGTGATATCCAACTCCTTCCCATTCCAATCCTGAGACCCTTCCTATAGCATGAGATGTGATGTCTCAATGCTTCTAATACCAAACCTGAGATCCTTCCTATAACATGAGATGTGATATCCAACTCCTTCCATTCCAATCCTGAGACCCTTCCTATAGCATGAGATTTGATATCTCAATGCTTATACCAAACCTGAGACCCTTCCTATAGCATGAGATGTGATATCCAAGTCTTTCCCATTCCAATCCTTAGACCCTTCATACAGCATGCAATATGATATCTCAATGATTCTAATAACAATCCTGAGACCCGTCCTATAACATGAGATGGGATATCCAATTCCTTCGCATTCCAATCCTGAGACACTTCCGATAGCAGAGATGTGATATCTCAATGCTTATACCAAACCTGAGACCCTTCCTATAACATGAGATCGGATATCCAACTCCTTCCCGTTCCAAACCTGAGACCCTTCCTTTAGCATGAGATGTAATATCCAGCTCCTTCCCATTCCAATCCTGAGACACTTCCGATAGCATGAGATGTGATATCTCAATGCTTCTACCAAACCTGAGACCCTTCCTTTAGCATGAGATGTGATATCCAACTCCTTCCCATTCCAACCTGAGACCCTTCCTATAGCATGAGAAGGGATATCCAACTCCTTCCCAATCCAATCCTGAGACCCTTCCGATAGCAGAGATGTGATATCCCAATGCTTCTACAAAACCTGAGACCCATACCATGGCATGATGTGATATCAAACTCCCGTCCTATACCATGAGACTTGATATCTCAATGCTTCTAATACCAAACCTGAGACCGGTCAAATAACATGAGATGTGATATCCAAATCCTTCCCCTTCCAAACCTGAGACCCTTCCTTTAGCATGAGATGTGATATCCAAATCCTTCCCATTCCAATCCTTAAACCCTTCCTATAGCATGAGATGTGATATCTCAATGCTTCTAATAAAAAACCTGAGACCCTTCCTATAGCAAGAGATGTGATATCCAAATCCTTCCCATTCCAACCTGAGACCCTTCCTATAGCATGAGAAGGGATATCCAACTCCTTCCCATTCCAATCCTTAAACCCTTCCTATAGCATGAGATGTGATATCTCAATGTTTCTAATAAAAAACCTGAGACCCTTCCTATAGCAAGAGATGTGATATCCAAATCCTTCCCATTCCAACCTGAGACCCTTCCTATAGCATGAGAAGGGATATTCAACTCCTTCCCATTCCAATCCTGAGATCCTTCCTATAACATGAGATGTGATATCCAATTCCTTCCCATTCCAAACCTGAGACCCTTCCTATTGGATGAGATGTGATATCCAACTCCTTCCCATTCCAATCCTGAAACCCTTCCGATAGCATGAGATGTGATATCTCAATGTTTCTAATAAAAAACCTGAGACCCTTCATATAGCAAGAGATGTGATATCCAAATCCTTCCCATTTCAATCTTGAGACCCTTCCTATAACATGAGATATGATATCCAACTCCTTCCCATTCCAACATGAGACCCTTCCTATAGCATGAGAAGGGATGTCCAACTCCTTCCCAATCCAATCCTGAGACCCTTCCGATAGCAGAGATGTGATATCTCAATGCTTATACCAAACCTGAGACCCTTCCTTTAGCATGAGATTTGATATCCAAATCCTTCACATTCCAAACCTGAGACCCTTCCGATAGCATGAGATGTGATATCTCAATGCTTCTAAAACCAAACATGAGAACCATCCTATAACATGAGATGTGAAATCCCAATCCTTCCCTTCCCAAACCTGAGACCCTTCCTATAGCTTGAGATGTGATATCAAACTCCTTCCCATTCCAATCCTGAAATAGCTTGAGATGTGATATCCAACTCCTTCCCATTCCAATCCTGAGACCCTTATTATACCATGAGATGTGATATCTCAAGGCTTCTAATACCAAACCTGAGACCCTTCCTATGGCATGAGATGTGATATCCAACTCCTTGCCATTCAAATCCTGAGACCCTCCCTATAACAAGAGATGTCATATCCAACTCCTTCCCATTCCAAACCTGAGACGCTTCCTTTAGCATGAGATGTGATATCCAAATCCTTCACATTCCAATCCAGAGACCAATCCTATAGCATGAGATGTGATATCTCAATGCTTCTAATACCAAACCTGAGACCCTTCCGATAGCATGAGATGTGATATCTCAATGCTTCAAAAACCAAACATGAGAACCATCCTATAACATGAGATGTAAAATCCAAATCCTTCCCTTCCCAAACCTGAGACTCTTCCTATAGCATGAGATGTGATATCTCAATGCTTCTACCAAACCTGAAACCCTTCCTTTAGCATGAGATGTGATATCCAGCTCCTCCCATTCCAATCCTGAGACCCTTCCGATAGCATGAGATGTGATATCTCAATGCTTCTAATATCAAAACTGAGACCCTCCCTATAGCATGAGATGTGATATTTAAGTCCTTCCCATTCCAATCCTGAGACCCTTCCGATAGCAGAGATGTGATATCTCAATGCTTATACCAAACCTGAGACCCTTCCTATGGCATGAGATGTGATATCCAACTCCTTGCCATTCAAATCCTGAGACCCTCCCTATAACAAGAGATGTCATATCCAACTTCTTCCCATTCCAAACCTGAGACCATTCCTTTAGCATGAGATGTGATATCCAAATCCTTCACATTCCAATCCGGAGACCAATCCTATAGCATGAGATGTGATATCTCAATGCTTCTAATACCAAACCTGAGACCCTTCCGATAGCATGAGATGTAATATCTCAATGCTTCAAAAACCAAACATGAGAACCATCCTATAACATGAGATGTGAAATCCAAATCCTTCACTTCCCAAACCTGAGACTCTTCCTATAGCATGAGATGTGATATCTCAATGCTTCTAATATCAAACTTGAGACCCTCCCTATAGCATGAGATGTGATATCCAAGTCCTTCCCATTCCAATCCTGAGACACTTCCTATAGCATGAGATGTGATATCTCAATGCTTCTAATACCAAACCTGAGACTCTTCCTATAACATGAGATGGGATATCCAACTCCTTCCCATTCCAATCCTGAGACCCTTCCTATAGCATGAGATGTGATATCTCAATGCTTATCCCAAACCTGAGACCCTTCCTATAGCTTGAGATGTGATATCAAACTCCTTCCCATTCCAATCCTGAAATAGCTTGAGATGTGATATCCAACTCCTTCCCATTCCAATCCTGAGACCCTTATTATACCATGAGATGTGATATCTCAAGGCTTCTAATACCAAACCTGAGACCCTTCCTATGGCATGAGATGTGATATCCAACTCCTTGCCATTCAAATCCTGAGACCCTCCCTATAACAAGAGATGTCATATCCAACTCCTTCCCATTCCAAACCTGAGACCCTTCCTTTAGCATGAGATGTGATATCCAAATCCTTCACATTCCAATCCGGAGACCCTTCCTATAACATGAGATGTGATATCCAACTCCTTCCCAATCCAATCCTGAGACCCTTCCGATAGCAGAGATGTGATATCTCAATGCTTATACCAAACCTGAGACCCTTCCTATGGCATGAGATGTGATATCCAACTCCTTGCCATTCAAATCCTGAGACCCTCCCTATAACAAGAGATGTCATATCCAACTCCTTCCCATTCCAAACCTGAGACCCTTCCTTTAGCATGAGATGTGATATCCAAATCCTTCACATTCCAATCCAGAGACCAATCCTATAGCATGAGATGTGATATCTCAATGCTTCTAATACCAAACCTGAGACCCTTCCGATAGCATGAGATGTGATATCCAACTCCTTCCCATTCCAATCCTGAGACACTTCCTATAGCATGAGATGTGATATCACAATGCTTCTAATACCAAACCTGAAACCCATCCTATAACATGAGATGTGATATCCAAATCCTTCCCCTTCCAAACCTGAGACCCTTCCTTTAGCATGAGATGTGATATCCAGCTCCTCCCATTCCAATCCTGAGACCCTTCCGATAGCATGAGATGTGATATCTCAATTCTTCTAATATCAAAACTGAGACCCTCCCTATAGCATGAGATGTGATATCTAACTCCTTCCCATTCCAATCCTGAGACCCTTCCGATAGCAGAGATGTGATATCTCAATGCTTATACCAAACCTGAGACCCTTCCTATGGCATGAGATGTGATATCCAACTCCTTGCCATTCAAATCCTGAGACCCTCCCTATAACAAGAGATGTCATATCCAACTCCTTCCCATTCCAAACCTGAGACCCTTCCTTTAGCATGAGATGTGATATCCAAATCCTTCACATTCCAATCCGGAGACCAATCCTATAGCATGAGATGTGATATCTCAATGCTTCTAATACCAAACCTGAGACCCTTCCGATAGCATGAGATGTGATATCCCAATGCTTCAAAAACCAAACATGAGAACCATCCTATAACATGAGATGTGAAATCCAAATCCTTCCCTTCCCAAACCTGAGACTCTTCCTATAGCATGAGATGTGATATCTCAATGCTTCTAATATCAAACTTGAGACCCTCCCTATAGCATGAGATGTGATATCCAAGTCCTTCCCATTCCAATCCTGAGACACTTCCTATAGCATGAGATGTGATATCTCAATGCTTCTAATACCAAACCTGAGACTCTTCCTATAACATGAGATGGGATATCCAACTCCTTCCCATTCCAATCCTGAGACTCTTCTGATAGCAGAGATGTGATATCTCAATGCTTATACCAAACCTGAGACCCTTCCTACGGCATGAGATGTCATATACAACTCCTTCCCATTCCAATCCTGAGACCCTTCCTATAGCATGAGATGTGATATCTCAATGCTTATACCAAACCTGAGACCCTTCCTATAGCATGAGATGTGATATCCAACTCCTTCCCATTCCAATCCTGAGACCCTTCCTATAGCATGAGATTTGATGTCTCAATGCTTCTAATACCAAACCTGAGATCCTTCCTATAACATGAGATGTGATATCCAACTCCTTCCATTCCAATCCTGAGACCCTTCCTATAGCATGAGATTTGATATCTCAATGCTTATACCAAACCTGAGACCCTTCCTATAGCATGAGATGTGATATCCAAGTCTTTCCCATTCCAATCCTTAGACCCTTCCTACAGCATGCAATATGATATCTCAATGATTCTAATAACAATCCTGAGACCCGTCCTATAACATGAGATGGGATATCCAATTCCTTCCCATTCCAATCCTGAGACACTTCCGATAGCAGAGATGTGATATCTCAATGCTTATACCAAACCTGAGACCCTTCCTATAACATGAGATCGGATATCCAACTCCTTCCCGTTCCAAACCTGAGACCCTTCCTTTAGCATGAGATGTAATATCCAGCTCCTTCCCATTCCATTCCTGAGACACTTCCGATAGCATGAGATGTGATATCTCAATGCTTCTAATATCAAAACTGAAACCCTCCCTATAGCATGATATGTGATATCTAAGTCCTTCCCATTCCAATCCTGAGACCCTTCCTATAGCATGAGATGTGATATCTCAATGCTTCTACCAAACCTGAGACCCTTCCTTTAGCATGAGATGTGATATCCAACTCCTTCCCAATCCAATCCTGAGACCCTTCCGATAGCAGAGATGTGATATCTCAATGCTTATACCAAACCTGAGACCCTTCCTATGGAATGAGATGTGATATCCAACTCCTTGCCATTCAAATCCTGAGACCCTCCCTATAACAAGAGATGTCATATCCAACTCCTTCCCATTCCAAACCTGAGACCCTTCCTTTAGCATGAGATGTGATATCCAAATCCTTCACATTCCAATCCGGAGACCGTTCCTATAACATGAGATGTGATATCCAACTCCTTCCCAATCCAATCCTGAGACCCTTCCGATAGCAGAGATGTGATATCTCAATGCTTATACCAAACCTGAGACCCTTCCTATAGCATGAGATGTGATATCCAACTCCTTTCGATTCCAATCCTGAGACCCTTCCTATAGCATGAGATGTGATATCGCAATGCTTCTACTAAAACTGAGACCCTTCCTTTAGCATGAGATGTGATATCCAAGTCCTTCCCATTCCAATCCTGAGACCCTTCCTATAGCATGAGATGTGATATCTCAATGCTTCTAATACCAAACCTGAGATCCTTCCGATAGCATGAGATGTGATATCTCAATGCTTCTAATACCAAACCTGAGATCCTTCCTATAACATGCAATGTGATATCCAAATCCTTCCCCATCCAAACCTGAGACCCTCCCTTTAGCATGAGATGTGATATCCAACTCCTTCCCATTCCAATCCTGAGACCCTTCCTATAGCATGAGATTTGATGTCTCAATGCTTCTAATACCAAACCTGAGATCCTTCCTATAACATGAGATGTGATATCCAACTCCTTCCATTCCAATCCTGAGACCCTTCCTATAGCATGAGATTTGATATCTCAATGCTTATACCAAACCTGAGACCCTTCCTATAGCATGAGATGTGATATCCAAGTCTTTCCCATTCCAATCCTTAGACCCTTCCTACAGCATGCAATATGATATCTCAATGATTCTAATAACAATCCTGAGACCCGTCCTATAACATGAGATGGGATATCCAATTCCTTCCCATTCCAATCCTGAGACACTTCCGATAGCAGAGATGTGATATCTCAATGCTTATACCAAACCTGAGACCCTTCCTATAACATGAGATCGGATATCCAACTCCTTCCCGTTCCAAACCTGAGACCCTTCCTTTAGCATGAGATGTAATATCCAGCTCCTTCCCATTCCATTCCTGAGACACTTCCGATAGCATGAGATGTGATATCTCAATGCTTCTAATATCAAAACTGAAACCCTCCCTATAGCATGATATGTGATATCTAAGTCCTTCCCATTCCAATCCTGAGACCCTTCCTATAGCATGAGATGTGATATCTCAATGCTTCTACCAAACCTGAGACCCTTCCTTTAGCATGAGATGTGATATCCAACTCCTTCCCAATCCAATCCTGAGACCCTTCCGATAGCAGAGATGTGATATCTCAATGCTTATACCAAACCTGAGACCCTTCCTATGGAATGAGATGTGATATCCAACTCCTTGCCATTCAAATCCTGAGACCCTCCCTATAACAAGAGATGTCATATCCAACTCCTTCCCATTCCAAACCTGAGACCCTTCCTTTAGCATGAGATGTGATATCCAAATCCTTCACATTCCAATCCGGAGACCGTTCCTATAACATGAGATGTGATATCCAACTCCTTCCCAATCCAATCCTGAGACCCTTCCGATAGCAGAGATGTGATATCTCAATGCTTATACCAAACCTGAGACCCTTCCTATAGCATGAGATGTGATATCCAACTCCTTTCGATTCCAATCCTGAGACCCTTCCTATAGCATGAGATGTGATATCGCAATGCTTCTACTAAAACTGAGACCCTTCCTTTAGCATGAGATGTGATATCCAAGTCCTTCCCATTCCAATCCTGAGACCCTTCCTATAGCATGAGATGTGATATCTCAATGCTTCTAATACCAAACCTGAGATCCTTCCGATAGCATGAGATGTGATATCTCAATGCTTCTAATACCAAACCTGAGATCCTTCCTATAACATGCAATGTGATATCCAAATCCTTCCCCATCCAAACCTGAGACCCTCCCTTTAGCATGAGATGTGATATCCAACTCCTTCCCATTCCAATCCTGATACCCTTCTGATAGCATGAGATGTGATATCTCAATGCCTCTAATACCAAACCTGAGATCCTAACTCTAACATGAAATGTGATATCCAACTCCTTCCCTTTCCAAACCTGAGAGCCTTCCTACAGCATGAGATGTGATATCCAAGTCCTTCCCATTCCAATCTTGAGACCCTTCCTATAACATGAGATGTGATATCCAACTCTTTCCCATTCCAACCTGAGACCTTTCCTATAGCATGAGATGGGATATCCAACAACTCCTTCCAAATCCAATCCTGATACCCTTCCGATAGCATGAGATGTGATATCCCAATGCTTCTACAAAACCTGAGACCCATACCATGGCATGATGTGATATCAAACTCCCGTCCTATACCATGAGACTTGATATCTCAATGCTTCTAAAACCAAACCTGAGACCGGTCCAATAACATGAGATGTGATATCCAAATCCTTCCCCTTCCAAACCTGAGACCCTTCCTTTAGCATGAGATGTGATATCCAAATCCTTCCCATTCCAATCCTTAAACCCTTCCTATAGCATGAGATGTGATATCTCAATGTTTCTAATAAAAAACCTGAGACCCTTCCTATAGCAAGAGATGTGATATCCAAATCCTTCCCATTCCAACCTGAGACCCTTCCTATAGCATGAGAAGGGATATCCAACTCCTTCCCATTCCAATCCTTAAACCCTTCCTATAGCATGAGATGTGATATCTCAATGTTTCTAATAAAAAACCTGAGACCCTTCCTATAGCAAGAGATGTGATATCCAAATCCTTCCCATTCTAACCTGAGACCCTTCCTATAGCATGAGAAGGGATATCCAACTCCTTCCCATTCCAATCCTGAGATCCTTCCTATAACATGAGATGTGATATCCAATTCCTTCCCATTCCAAACCTGAGACCCTTCCTATTGGATGAGATGTGATATCCAACTCCTTCCCATTCCAAACCTGAGACCCTTCCTATACCATAAAATGTGATATCTCAATGCTTCTAATACCAAACCTGGGACCCGTCCTATAACATGAGATATGATATCCAAATCCTTCCCATTCCAATCCTGAAACCCTTCCGATAGCATGAGATGTGATATCTCAATGTTTCTAATAAAAAACCTGAGACCCTTCCTATGGCATGAGATGTGATATCCAAATCCTTCCCATTTCAATCTTGAGACCCTTCCTATAACATGAGATATGATATCCAACTCCTTCCCATTTCAACATGAGACCCTTCCTATAGCATGAAAAGGGATGTCCAACTCCTTCCCAATCCAATCCTGAGACCCTTCCGATAGCAGAGATGTGATATCTCAATGCTTATACCAAACCTGAGACCCTTCCTTTAGCATGAGATTTGATATCCAAATCCTTCACATTCCAATCCTGAGACCCTTCCTATAGCATGAGATGTGATATCTCAATGCTTCTAATACCAAACCTGAGATGCTTCCTATAACATGAGATGTGATATCCAACTCCTTCCCATTCCAAACCTGAGACCCTTCCGATAGCATGAGATGTGATATCTCAATGCTTCTAAAACCAAACATGAGACCCATACTATAACATGAGATGTGAAATCCCAATCCTTCCCTTCCCAAACCTGAGACCCTTCCTATAGCTTGAGATGTGATATCAAACTCCTTCCCATTACAATCCTGAAATAGCTTGAGATGTGATATCCAACTCCTTCCCATTCCAATCCTGAGACCCTTATTATACCATGAGATGTGATATCTCAAGGCTTCTAATACCAAACCTGAGACCCTTCCTATGGCATGAGATGTGATATCCAACTCCTTGCCATTCAAATCCTGAGACCCTCCCTATAACAAGAGATGTCATATCCAACTCCTTCCCATTCCAAACCTGAGACGCTTCCTTTAGCATGAGATGTGATATCCAAATCCTTCACATTCCAATCCAGAGACCAATCCTATAGCATGAGATGTGATATCTCAATGCTTCTAATACCAAACCTGAGACCCTTCCGATAGCATGAGATGTGATATCTCAATGCTTCAAAAACCAAACATGAGAACCATCCTATAACATGAGATGTGAAATCCAAATCCTTCCCTTCCCAAACCTGAGACTCTTCCTATAGCATGAGATATGATATCTCAATGCTTCTACCAAACCTGAAACCCTTCCTTTAGCATGAGATGTGGTATCCAGCTCCTCCTATTCCAATCCTGAGACCCTTCCGATAGCATGAGATGTGATATCTCAATGCTTCTAATATCAAAACTGAGACCCTCCCTATAGCATGAGATGTGATATTTAAGTCCTTCCCATTCCAATCCTGAGACCCTTCCGATAGCAGAGATGTGATATCTCAATGCTTATACCAAACCTGAGACCCTTCCTATGGCATGAGATGTCATATACAACTCCTTCCCATTCCAATCCTGAGACCCTTCCTATAGCATGAGATGTGATATCTCAATGCTTATACCAAACCTGAGACCCTTCCTATAGCATGAGATGTGATATCCAACTCCTTCCCATTCCAATCCTGAGACCCTTCCTATAGCATGAGATGTGATGTCTCAATGCTTCTAATACCAAACCTGAGATCCTTCCTATAACATGAGATGTGATATCCAACTCCTTCCATTCCAATCCTGAGACCCTTCCTATAGCATGAGATTTGATATCTCAATGCTTATACCAAACCTGAGACCCTTCCTATAGCATGAGATGTGATATCCAAGTCTTTCCCATTCCAATCCTTAGACCCTTCATACAGCATGCAATATGATATCTCAATGATTCTAATAACAATCCTGAGACCCGTCCTATAACATGAGATGGGATATCCAATTCCTTCCCATTCCAATCCTGAGACACTTCCGATAGCAGAGATGTGATATCTCAATGCTTATACCAAACCTGAGACCCTTCCTATAACATGAGATCGGATATCCAACTCCTTCCCGTTCCAAACCTGAGACCCTTCCATTAGCATGAGATGTAATATCCAGCTCCTTCCCATTCCAATCCTGAGACACTTCCGATAGCATGAGATGTGATATCTCAATGCTTCTACCAAACCTGAGACCCTTCCTTTAGCATGAGATGTGATATCCAACTCCTTCCCATTCCAACCTGAGACCCTTCCTATAGCATGAGAAGGGATATCCAACTCCTTCCCAATCCAATCCTGAGACCCTTCCGATAGCAGAGATGTGATATCCCAATGCTTCTACAAAACCTGAGACCCATACCATGGCATGATGTGATATCAAACTCCCGTCCTATACCATGAGACTTGACATCTCAATGCTTCTAATACCAAACCTGAGACCGGTCAAATAACATGAGATGTGATATCCAAATCCTTCCCCTTCCAAACCTGAGACCCTTCCTTTAGCATGAGATGTGATATCCAAATCCTTCCCATTCCAATCCTTAAACCCTTCCTATAGCATGAGATGTGATATCTCAATGTTTCTAATAAAAAACCTGAGACCCTTCCTATAGCAAGAGATGTGATATCCAAATCCTTCCCATTCCAACCTGAGACCCTTCCTATAGCATGAGAAGGGATATCCAACTCCTTCCCATTCCAATCCTTAAACCCTTCCTATAGCATGAGATGTGATATCTCAATGTTTCTAATAAAAAACCTGAGACCCTTCCTATAGCAAGAGATGTGATATCCAAATCCTTCCCATTCCAACCTGAGACCCTTCCTATAGCATGAGAAGGGATATTCAACTCCTTCCCATTCCAATCCTGAGATCCTTCCTATAACATGAGATGTGATATCCAATTCCTTCCCATTCCAAACCTGAGACCCTTCCTATTGGATGAGATGTGATATCCAACTCCTTCCCATTGCAAACCTGAGACCCTTCCTATACCATAAGATGTGATATCTCAATGCTTCTAATACCAAACCTGGGACCCGTCCTATAACATGAGATATGATATCCAAATCCTTCCCATTCCAATCCTGAAACCCTTCCGATAGCATGAGATGTGATATCTCAATGCTTCTAATACCAAACCTGAGACCCTTCCGATAGCATGAGATGTGATATCCAACTCCTTCCCATTCCAATCCTGAGACACTTCCTATAGCATGAGATGTGATATCACAATGCTTCTAATACCAAACCTGAAACCCATCCTATAACATGAGATGTGATATCCAAATCCTTCCCCTTCCAAACCTGAGACCCTTCCTTTAGCATGAGATGTGATATCCAGCTCCTCCCATTCCAATCCTGAGACCCTTCCGATAGCATGAGATGTGATATCTCAATTCTTCTAATATCAAAACTGAGACCCTCCCTATAGCATGAGATGTGATATCTAACTCCTTCCCATTCCAATCCTGAGACCCTTCCGATAGCAGAGATGTGATATCTCAATGCTTATACCAAACCTGAGACCCTTCCTATGGCATGAGATGTGATATCCAACTCCTTGCCATTCAAATCCTGAGACCCTCCCTATAACAAGAGATGTCATATCCAACTCCTTCCCATTCCAAACCTGAGACCCTTCCTTTAGCATGAGATGTGATATCCAAATCCTTCACATTCCAATCCGGAGACCAATCCTATAGCATGAGATGTGATATCTCAATGCTTCTAATACCAAACCTGAGACCCTTCCGATAGCATGAGATGTGATATCCCAATGCTTCAAAAACCAAACATGAGAACCATCCTATAACATGAGATGTGAAATCCAAATCCTTCCCTTCCCAAACCTGAGACTCTTCCTATAGCATGAGATGTGATATCTCAATGCTTCTAATATCAAACTTGAGACCCTCCCTATAGCATGAGATGTGATATCCAAGTCCTTCCCATTCCAATCCTGAGACACTTCCTATAGCATGAGATGTGATATCTCAATGCTTCTAATACCAAACCTGAGACTCTTCCTATAACATGAGATGGGATATCCAACTCCTTCCCATTCCAATCCTGAGACTCTTCTGATAGCAGAGATGTGATATCTCAATGCTTATACCAAACCTGAGACCCTTCCTACGGCATGAGATGTCATATACAACTCCTTCCCATTCCAATCCTGAGACCCTTCCTATAGCATGAGATGTGATATCTCAATGCTTATACCAAACCTGAGACCCTTCCTATAGCATGAGATGTGATATCCAACTCCTTCCCATTCCAATCCTGAGACCCTTCCTATAGCATGAGATTTGATGTCTCAATGCTTCTAATACCAAACCTGAGATCCTTCCTATAACATGAGATGTGATATCCAACTCCTTCCATTCCAATCCTGAGACCCTTCCTATAGCATGAGATTTGATATCTCAATGCTTATACCAAACCTGAGACCCTTCCTATAGCATGAGATGTGATATCCAAGTCTTTCCCATTCCAATCCTTAGACCCTTCCTACAGCATGCAATATGATATCTCAATGATTCTAATAACAATCCTGAGACCCGTCCTATAACATGAGATGGGATATCCAATTCCTTCCCATTCCAATCCTGAGACACTTCCGATAGCAGAGATGTGATATCTCAATGCTTATACCAAACCTGAGACCCTTCCTATAACATGAGATCGGATATCCAACTCCTTCCCGTTCCAAACCTGAGACCCTTCCTTTAGCATGAGATGTAATATCCAGCTCCTTCCCATTCCATTCCTGAGACACTTCCGATAGCATGAGATGTGATATCTCAATGCTTCTAATATCAAAACTGAAACCCTCCCTATAGCATGATATGTGATATCTAAGTCCTTCCCATTCCAATCCTGAGACCCTTCCTATAGCATGAGATGTGATATCTCAATGCTTCTACCAAACCTGAGACCCTTCCTTTAGCATGAGATGTGATATCCAACTCCTTCCCAATCCAATCCTGAGACCCTTCCGATAGCAGAGATGTGATATCTCAATGCTTATACCAAACCTGAGACCCTTCCTATGGAATGAGATGTGATATCCAACTCCTTGCCATTCAAATCCTGAGACCCTCCCTATAACAAGAGATGTCATATCCAACTCCTTCCCATTCCAAACCTGAGACCCTTCCTTTAGCATGAGATGTGATATCCAAATCCTTCACATTCCAATCCGGAGACCGTTCCTATAACATGAGATGTGATATCCAACTCCTTCCCAATCCAATCCTGAGACCCTTCCGATAGCAGAGATGTGATATCTCAATGCTTATACCAAACCTGAGACCCTTCCTATAGCATGAGATGTGATATCCAACTCCTTTCGATTCCAATCCTGAGACCCTTCCTATAGCATGAGATGTGATATCGCAATGCTTCTACTAAAACTGAGACCCTTCCTTTAGCATGAGATGTGATATCCAAGTCCTTCCCATTCCAATCCTGAGACCCTTCCTATAGCATGAGATGTGATATCTCAATGCTTCTAATACCAAACCTGAGATCCTTCCGATAGCATGAGATGTGATATCTCAATGCTTCTAATACCAAACCTGAGATCCTTCCTATAACATGCAATGTGATATCCAAATCCTTCCCCATCCAAACCTGAGACCCTCCCTTTAGCATGAGATGTGATATCCAACTCCTTCCCATTCCAATCCTGAGACCCTTCCTATAGCATGAGATTTGATGTCTCAATGCTTCTAATACCAAACCTGAGATCCTTCCTATAACATGAGATGTGATATCCAACTCCTTCCATTCCAATCCTGAGACCCTTCCTATAGCATGAGATTTGATATCTCAATGCTTATACCAAACCTGAGACCCTTCCTATAGCATGAGATGTGATATCCAAGTCTTTCCCATTCCAATCCTTAGACCCTTCCTACAGCATGCAATATGATATCTCAATGATTCTAATAACAATCCTGAGACCCGTCCTATAACATGAGATGGGATATCCAATTCCTTCCCATTCCAATCCTGAGACACTTCCGATAGCAGAGATGTGATATCTCAATGCTTATACCAAACCTGAGACCCTTCCTATAACATGAGATCGGATATCCAACTCCTTCCCGTTCCAAACCTGAGACCCTTCCTTTAGCATGAGATGTAATATCCAGCTCCTTCCCATTCCATTCCTGAGACACTTCCGATAGCATGAGATGTGATATCTCAATGCTTCTAATATCAAAACTGAAACCCTCCCTATAGCATGATATGTGATATCTAAGTCCTTCCCATTCCAATCCTGAGACCCTTCCTATAGCATGAGATGTGATATCTCAATGCTTCTACCAAACCTGAGACCCTTCCTTTAGCATGAGATGTGATATCCAACTCCTTCCCAATCCAATCCTGAGACCCTTCCGATAGCAGAGATGTGATATCTCAATGCTTATACCAAACCTGAGACCCTTCCTATGGAATGAGATGTGATATCCAACTCCTTGCCATTCAAATCCTGAGACCCTCCCTATAACAAGAGATGTCATATCCAACTCCTTCCCATTCCAAACCTGAGACCCTTCCTTTAGCATGAGATGTGATATCCAAATCCTTCACATTCCAATCCGGAGACCGTTCCTATAACATGAGATGTGATATCCAACTCCTTCCCAATCCAATCCTGAGACCCTTCCGATAGCAGAGATGTGATATCTCAATGCTTATACCAAACCTGAGACCCTTCCTATAGCATGAGATGTGATATCCAACTCCTTTCGATTCCAATCCTGAGACCCTTCCTATAGCATGAGATGTGATATCGCAATGCTTCTACTAAAACTGAGACCCTTCCTTTAGCATGAGATGTGATATCCAAGTCCTTCCCATTCCAATCCTGAGACCCTTCCTATAGCATGAGATGTGATATCTCAATGCTTCTAATACCAAACCTGAGATCCTTCCGATAGCATGAGATGTGATATCTCAATGCTTCTAATACCAAACCTGAGATCCTTCCTATAACATGCAATGTGATATCCAAATCCTTCCCCATCCAAACCTGAGACCCTCCCTTTAGCATGAGATGTGATATCCAACTCCTTCCCATTCCAATCCTGATACCCTTCTGATAGCATGAGATGTGATATCTCAATGCCTCTAATACCAAACCTGAGATCCTAACTCTAACATGAAATGTGATATCCAACTCCTTCCCTTTCCAAACCTGAGAGCCTTCCTACAGCATGAGATGTGATATCCAAGTCCTTCCCATTCCAATCTTGAGACCCTTCCTATAACATGAGATGTGATATCCAACTCTTTCCCATTCCAACCTGAGACCTTTCCTATAGCATGAGATGGGATATCCAACAACTCCTTCCAAATCCAATCCTGATACCCTTCCGATAGCATGAGATGTGATATCCCAATGCTTCTACAAAACCTGAGACCCATACCATGGCATGATGTGATATCAAACTCCCGTCCTATACCATGAGACTTGATATCTCAATGCTTCTAAAACCAAACCTGAGACCGGTCCAATAACATGAGATGTGATATCCAAATCCTTCCCCTTCCAAACCTGAGACCCTTCCTTTAGCATGAGATGTGATATCCAAATCCTTCCCATTCCAATCCTTAAACCCTTCCTATAGCATGAGATGTGATATCTCAATGTTTCTAATAAAAAACCTGAGACCCTTCCTATAGCAAGAGATGTGATATCCAAATCCTTCCCATTCCAACCTGAGACCCTTCCTATAGCATGAGAAGGGATATCCAACTCCTTCCCATTCCAATCCTTAAACCCTTCCTATAGCATGAGATGTGATATCTCAATGTTTCTAATAAAAAACCTGAGACCCTTCCTATAGCAAGAGATGTGATATCCAAATCCTTCCCATTCTAACCTGAGACCCTTCCTATAGCATGAGAAGGGATATCCAACTCCTTCCCATTCCAATCCTGAGATCCTTCCTATAACATGAGATGTGATATCCAATTCCTTCCCATTCCAAACCTGAGACCCTTCCTATTGGATGAGATGTGATATCCAACTCCTTCCCATTCCAAACCTGAGACCCTTCCTATACCATAAAATGTGATATCTCAATGCTTCTAATACCAAACCTGGGACCCGTCCTATAACATGAGATATGATATCCAAATCCTTCCCATTCCAATCCTGAAACCCTTCCGATAGCATGAGATGTGATATCTCAATGTTTCTAATAAAAAACCTGAGACCCTTCCTATGGCATGAGATGTGATATCCAAATCCTTCCCATTTCAATCTTGAGACCCTTCCTATAACATGAGATATGATATCCAACTCCTTCCCATTTCAACATGAGACCCTTCCTATAGCATGAAAAGGGATGTCCAACTCCTTCCCAATCCAATCCTGAGACCCTTCCGATAGCAGAGATGTGATATCTCAATGCTTATACCAAACCTGAGACCCTTCCTTTAGCATGAGATTTGATATCCAAATCCTTCACATTCCAATCCTGAGACCCTTCCTATAGCATGAGATGTGATATCTCAATGCTTCTAATACCAAACCTGAGATGCTTCCTATAACATGAGATGTGATATCCAACTCCTTCCCATTCCAAACCTGAGACCCTTCCGATAGCATGAGATGTGATATCTCAATGCTTCTAAAACCAAACATGAGACCCATACTATAACATGAGATGTGAAATCCCAATCCTTCCCTTCCCAAACCTGAGACCCTTCCTATAGCTTGAGATGTGATATCAAACTCCTTCCCATTACAATCCTGAAATAGCTTGAGATGTGATATCCAACTCCTTCCCATTCCAATCCTGAGACCCTTATTATACCATGAGATGTGATATCTCAAGGCTTCTAATACCAAACCTGAGACCCTTCCTATGGCATGAGATGTGATATCCAACTCCTTGCCATTCAAATCCTGAGACCCTCCCTATAACAAGAGATGTCATATCCAACTCCTTCCCATTCCAAACCTGAGACGCTTCCTTTAGCATGAGATGTGATATCCAAATCCTTCACATTCCAATCCAGAGACCAATCCTATAGCATGAGATGTGATATCTCAATGCTTCTAATACCAAACCTGAGACCCTTCCGATAGCATGAGATGTGATATCTCAATGCTTCAAAAACCAAACATGAGAACCATCCTATAACATGAGATGTGAAATCCAAATCCTTCCCTTCCCAAACCTGAGACTCTTCCTATAGCATGAGATATGATATCTCAATGCTTCTACCAAACCTGAAACCCTTCCTTTAGCATGAGATGTGGTATCCAGCTCCTCCTATTCCAATCCTGAGACCCTTCCGATAGCATGAGATGTGATATCTCAATGCTTCTAATATCAAAACTGAGACCCTCCCTATAGCATGAGATGTGATATTTAAGTCCTTCCCATTCCAATCCTGAGACCCTTCCGATAGCAGAGATGTGATATCTCAATGCTTATACCAAACCTGAGACCCTTCCTATGGCATGAGATGTCATATACAACTCCTTCCCATTCCAATCCTGAGACCCTTCCTATAGCATGAGATGTGATATCTCAATGCTTATACCAAACCTGAGACCCTTCCTATAGCATGAGATGTGATATCCAACTCCTTCCCATTCCAATCCTGAGACCCTTCCTATAGCATGAGATGTGATGTCTCAATGCTTCTAATACCAAACCTGAGATCCTTCCTATAACATGAGATGTGATATCCAACTCCTTCCATTCCAATCCTGAGACCCTTCCTATAGCATGAGATTTGATATCTCAATGCTTATACCAAACCTGAGACCCTTCCTATAGCATGAGATGTGATATCCAAGTCTTTCCCATTCCAATCCTTAGACCCTTCATACAGCATGCAATATGATATCTCAATGATTCTAATAACAATCCTGAGACCCGTCCTATAACATGAGATGGGATATCCAATTCCTTCCCATTCCAATCCTGAGACACTTCCGATAGCAGAGATGTGATATCTCAATGCTTATACCAAACCTGAGACCCTTCCTATAACATGAGATCGGATATCCAACTCCTTCCCGTTCCAAACCTGAGACCCTTCCTTTAGCATGAGATGTAATATCCAGCTCCTTCCCATTCCAATCCTGAGACACTTCCGATAGCATGAGATGTGATATCTCAATGCTTCTACCAAACCTGAGACCCTTCCTTTAGCATGAGATGTGATATCCAACTCCTTCCCATTCCAACCTGAGACCCTTCCTATAGCATGAGAAGGGATATCCAACTCCTTCCCAATCCAATCCTGAGACCCTTCCGATAGCAGAGATGTGATATCCCAATGCTTCTACAAAACCTGAGACCCATACCATGGCATGATGTGATATCAAACTCCCGTCCTATACCATGAGACTTGACATCTCAATGCTTCTAATACCAAACCTGAGACCGGTCAAATAACATGAGATGTGATATCCAAATCCTTCCCCTTCCAAACCTGAGACCCTTCCTTTAGCATGAGATGTGATATCCAAATCCTTCCCATTCCAATCCTTAAACCCTTCCTATAGCATGAGATGTGATATCTCAATGTTTCTAATAAAAAACCTGAGACCCTTCCTATAGCAAGAGATGTGATATCCAAATCCTTCCCATTCCAACCTGAGACCCTTCCTATAGCATGAGAAGGGATATCCAACTCCTTCCCATTCCAATCCTTAAACCCTTCCTATAGCATGAGATGTGATATCTCAATGTTTCTAATAAAAAACCTGAGACCCTTCCTATAGCAAGAGATGTGATATCCAAATCCTTCCCATTCCAACCTGAGACCCTTCCTATAGCATGAGAAGGGATATTCAACTCCTTCCCATTCCAATCCTGAGATCCTTCCTATAACATGAGATGTGATATCCAATTCCTTCCCATTCCAAACCTGAGACCCTTCCTATTGGATGAGATGTGATATCCAACTCCTTCCCATTGCAAACCTGAGACCCTTCCTATACCATAAAATGTGATATCTCAATGCTTCTAATACCAAACCTGGGACCCGTCCTATAACATGAGATATGATATCCAAATCCTTCCCATTCCAATCCTGAAACCCTTCCGATAGCATGAGATGTGATATCTCAATGTTTCTAATAAAAAACCTGAGACCCTTCATATAGCAAGAGATGTGATATCCAAATCCTTCCCATTCCAACATGAGACCCTTCCTATAGCATGAGAAGGGATGTCCAACTCCTTCCCAATCCAATCCTGAGACCCTTCCGATAGCAGAGATGTGATATCTCAATGCTTATACCAAACCTGAGACCCTTCCTTTAGCATGAGATTTGATATCCAAATCCTTCACATTCCAATCCTGAGACCCTTCCTATAGCATGAGATGTGATATCTCAATGCTTCTAATACCAAACCTGAGATGCTTCCTATAACATGAGATGTGATATCCAACTCCTTCCCATTCCAAACCTGAGACCCTTCCGATAGCATGAGATGTGATATCTCAATGCTTCTAAAACCAAACATGAGAACCATCCTATAACATGAGATGTGAAATCCCAATCCTTCCCTTCCCAAACCTGAGACCCTTCCTATAGCTTGAGATGTGATATCAAACTCCTTCCCATTCCAATCCTGAAATAGCTTGAGATGTGATATCCAACTCCTTCCCATTCCAATCCTGAGACCCTTATTATACCATGAGATGTGATATCTCAAGGCTTCTAATACCAAACCTGAGACCCTTCCTATGGCATGAGATGTGATATCCAACTCCTTGCCATTCAAATCCTGAGACCCTCCCTATAACAAGAGATGTCATATCCAACTCCTTCCCATTCCAAACCTGAGACGCTTCCTTTAGCATGAGATGTGATATCCAAATCCTTCACATTCCAATCCAGAGACCAATCCTATAGCATGAGATGTGATATCTCAATGCTTCTAATACCAAACCTGAGACCCTTCCGATAGCATGAGATGTGATATCTCAATGCTTCAAAAACCAAACATGAGAACCATCCTATAACATGAGATGTAAAATCCAAATCCTTCCCTTCCCAAACCTGAGACTCTTCCTATAGCATGAGATGTGATATCTCAATGCTTCTACCAAACCTGAAACCCTTCCTTTAGCATGAGATGTGATATCCAGCTCCTCCCATTCCAATCCTGAGACCCTTCCGATAGCATGAGATGTGATATCTCAATGCTTCTAATATCAAAACTGAGACCCTCCCTATAGCATGAGATGTGATATTTAAGTCCTTCCCATTCCAATCCTGAGACCCTTCCGATAGCAGAGATGTGATATCTCAATGCTTATACCAAACCTGAGAACCTTCCTATGGCATGAGATGTGATATCCAACTCCTTGCCATTCAAATCCTGAGACCCTCCCTATAACAAGAGATGTCATATCCAACTTCTTCCCATTCCAAACCTGAGACCATTCCTTTAGCATGAGATGTGATATCCAAATCCTTCACATTCCAATCCGGAGACCAATCCTATAGCATGAGATGTGATATCTCAATGCTTCTAATACCAAACCTGAGACCCTTCCGATAGCATGAGATGTAATATCTCAATGCTTCAAAAACCAAACATGAGAACCATCCTATAACATGAGATGTGAAATCCAAATCCTTCACTTCCCAAACCTGAGACTCTTCCTATAGCATGAGATGTGATATCTCAATGCTTCTAATATCAAACTTGAGACCCTCCCTATAGCATGAGATGTGATATCCAAGTCCTTCCCATTCCAATCCTGAGACACTTCCTATAGCATGAGATGTGATATCTCAATGCTTCTAATACCAAACCTGAGACTCTTCCTATAACATGAGATGGGATATCCAACTCCTTCCCATTCCAATCCTGAGACCCTTCCTATAGCATGAGATGTGATATCTCAATGCTTATCCCAAACCTGAGACCCTTCCTATAGCTTGAGATGTGATATCAAACTCCTTCCCATTCCAATCCTGAAATAGCTTGAGATGTGATATCCAACTCCTTCCCATTCCAATCCTGAGACCCTTATTA
Organism: Ambystoma mexicanum; assembly: GCF_040938575.1. Taxonomy (NCBI): domain Eukaryota; kingdom Metazoa; phylum Chordata; class Amphibia; order Caudata; family Ambystomatidae; genus Ambystoma; species Ambystoma mexicanum. The sequence goes on along the minus strand of NC_090932.1, from coordinate 568,159,852 downwards.
TACCATGAGATGTGATATCTCAAGGCTTCTAATACCAAACCTGAGACCCTTCCTATGGCATGAGATGTGATATCCAACTCCTTGCCATTCAAATCCTGAGACCCTCCCTATAACAAGAGATGTCATATCCAACTCCTTCCCATTCCAAACCTGAGACCCTTCCTTTAGCATGAGATGTGATATCCAAATCCTTCACATTCCAATCCGGAGACCCTTCCTATAACATGAGATGTGATATCCAACTCCTTCCCAATCCAATCCTGAGACCCTTCCGATAGCAGAGATGTGATATCTCAATGCTTATACCAAACCTGAGACCCTTCCTATGGCATGAGATGTGATATCCAACTCCTTGCCATTCAAATCCTGAGACCCTCCCTATAACAAGAGATGTCATATCCAACTCCTTCCCATTCCAAACCTGAGACCCTTCCTTTAGCATGAGATGTGATATCCAAATCCTTCACATTCCAATCCAGAGACCAATCCTATAGCATGAGATGTGATATCTCAATGCTTCTAATACCAAACCTGAGACCCTTCCGATAGCATGAGATGTGATATCCAACTCCTTCCCATTCCAATCCTGAGACACTTCCTATAGCATGAGATGTGATATCACAATGCTTCTAATACCAAACCTGAAACCCATCCTATAACATGAGATGTGATATCCAAATCCTTCCCCTTCCAAACCTGAGACCCTTCCTTTAGCATGAGATGTGATATCCAGCTCCTCCCATTCCAATCCTGAGACCCTTCCGATAGCATGAGATGTGATATCTCAATTCTTCTAATATCAAAACTGAGACCCTCCCTATAGCATGAGATGTGATATCTAACTCCTTTCCATTCCAATCCTGAGACCCTTCCGATAGCAGAGATGTGATATCTCAATGCTTATACCAAACCTGAGACCCTTCCTATGGCATGAGATGTGATATCCAACTCCTTGCCATTCAAATCCTGAGACCCTCCCTATAACAAGAGATGTCATATCCAACTCCTTCCCATTCCAAACCTGAGACCCTTCCTTTAGCATGAGATGTGATATCCAAATCCTTCACATTCCAATCCGGAGACCAATCCTATAGCATGAGATGTGATATCTCAATGCTTCTAATACCAAACCTGAGACCCTTCCGATAGCATGAGATGTGATATCCCAATGCTTCAAAAACCAAACATGAGAACCATCCTATAACATGAGATGTGAAATCCAAATCCTTCCCTTCCCAAACCTGAGACTCTTCCTATAGCATGAGATGTGATATCTCAATGCTTCTAATATCAAACTTGAGACCCTCCCTATAGCATGAGATGTGATATCCAAGTCCTTCCCATTCCAATCCTGAGACACTTCCTATAGCATGAGATGTGATATCTCAATGCTTCTAATACCAAACCTGAGACTCTTCCTATAACATGAGATGGGATATCCAACTCCTTCCCATTCCAATCCTGAGACTCTTCTGATAGCAGAGATGTGATATCTCAATGCTTATACCAAACCTGAGACCCTTCCTACGGCATGAGATGTCATATACAACTCCTTCCCATTCCAATCCTGAGACCCTTCCTATAGCATGAGATGTGATATCTCAATGCTTATACCAAACCTGAGACCCTTCCTATAGCATGAGATGTGATATCCAACTCCTTCCCATTCCAATCCTGAGACCCTTCCTATAGCATGAGATTTGATGTCTCAATGCTTCTAATACCAAACCTGAGATCCTTCCTATAACATGAGATGTGATATCCAACTCCTTCCATTCCAATCCTGAGACCCTTCCTATAGCATGAGATTTGATATCTCAATGCTTATACCAAACCTGAGACCCTTCCTATAGCATGAGATGTGATATCCAAGTCTTTCCCATTCCAATCCTTAGACCCTTCCTACAGCATGCAATATGATATCTCAATGATTCTAATAACAATCCTGAGACCCGTCCTATAACATGAGATGGGATATCCAATTCCTTCCCATTCCAATCCTGAGACACTTCCGATAGCAGAGATGTGATATCTCAATGCTTATACCAAACCTGAGACCCTTCCTATAACATGTGATCGGATATCCAACTCCTTCCCGTTCCAAACCTGAGACCCTTCCTTTAGCATGAGATGTAATATCCAGCTCCTTCCCATTCCAATCCTGAGACACTTCCGATAGCATGAGATGTGATATCTCAATGCTTCTAATATCAAAACTGAAACCCTCCCTATAGCATGATATGTGATATCTAAGTCCTTCCCATTCCAATCCTGAGACCCTTCCTATAGCATGAGATGTGATATCTCAATGCTTCTACCAAACCTGAGACCCTTCCTTTAGCATGAGATGTGATATCCAACTCCTTCCCATTCCAACCTGAGACCCTTCCTATAGCATGAGAAGGGATATCCAACTCCTTCCCAATCCAATCCTGAGACCCTTCCGATAGCAGAGATGTGATATCTCAATGCTTATACCAAACCTGAGACCCTTCCTATGGCATGAGATGTGATATCCAACTCCTTGCCATTCAAATCCTGAGACCCTCCCTATAACAAGAGATGTCATATCCAACTCCTTCCCATTCCAAACCTGAGACCCTTCCTTTAGCATGAGATGTGATATCCAAATCCTTCACATTCCAATCCGGAGACCCTTCCTATAACATGAGATGTGATATCCAACTCCTTCCCATTCCAAACCTGAGACCCTTCCTTTAGCATGAGATATGATATCCAAATCCTTCACATTCCAATCCAGAGACCCTTCCTATAACATGAGATGTGATATCCAACTCCTTCCCAATCCAATCCTGAGACCCTTCCGATAGCAGAGATGTGATATCTCAATGCTTATACCAAACCTGAGACCCTTCCGATAGCAGAGATGTGATATCTCAATGCTTATACCAAACCTGAGACCCTTCCTATGGCATGAGATGTGATATCCAACACCTTGCCATTCAAATCCTGAAACCCTCCCTATAACAAGAGATGTCATATCCAACTCCTTCCCATTCCAAACCTGAGACCCTTCCTTTAGCATGAGATGTGATATCCAAATCCTTCACATTCCAATCCGGAGACCCTTCCTATAACATGAGATGTGATATCCAACTCCTTCCCAATCCAATCCTGAGACCCTTCCGATAGCAGAGATGTGATATCTCACTGCTTATACCAAACCTGAGACCCTTCCTATAGCATGAGATGTGATATCCAACTCCTTTCGATTCCAATCCTGAGACCCTTCCTATAGCATGAGATGTGATATCACAATGCTTCTACTAAAACTGAGACCCTTCCTTTAGCATGAGATGTGATATCCAAGTCCTTCCCATTCCAATCCTGAGACCCTTCCTATAGCATGAGATGTGATATCTCAATGCTTCTAATACCAAACCTGAGATCCTTCCGATAGCATGAGATGTGATATCTCAATGCTTCTAATACCAAACCTGAGATCCTTCCTATAACATGCGATGTGATATCCAAATCCTTCCCCATCCAAACCTGAGACCCTCCCTTTAGCATGAGATGTGATATCCAACTCCTTCCCATTCCAATCCTGATACCCTTCTGATAGCATGAGATGTGATATCTCAATGCCTCTAATACCAAACCTGAGATCCTAACTCTAACATGAAATGTGATATCCAACTCCTTCCCTTTCCAAACCTGAGAGCCTTCCTACAGCATGAGATGTGATATCCAAGTCCTTCCCATTCCAATCTTGAGACCCTTCCTATAACATGAGATGTGATATCCAACTCTTTCCCATTCCAACCTGAGACCTTTCCTATAGCATGAGATGGGATATACAACAACTCCTTCCAAATTCAATCCTGATACCCTTCCGATAGCATGAGATGTGATATCCCAATGCTTCTACAAAACCTGAGACCCATACCATGGCATGATGTGATATCAAACTCCCGTCCTATACCATGAGACTTGATATCTCAATGCTTCTAATACCAAACCTGAGACCGGTCAAATAACATGAGATGTGATATCCAAATCCTTCCCCTTCCAAACCTGAGACCCTTCCTTTAGCATGAGATGTGATATCCAAATCCTTCCCATTCCAATCCTTAAACCCTTCCTATAGCATGAGATGTGATATCTCAATGTTTCTAATAAAAAACCTGAGATCCTTCCTATAGCAAGAGATGTGATATCCAAATCCTTCCCATTCCAACCTGAGACCCTTCCTATAGCATGAGAAGGGATATCCAACTCCTTCCCATTCCAATCCTTAAACCCTTCCTATAGCATGAGATGTGATATCTCAATGTTTCTAATAAAAAACCTGAGACCCTTCCTATAGCAAGAGATGTGATATCCAAATCCTTCCCATTCTAACCTGAGACCCTTCCTATAGCATGAGAAGGGATATCCAACTCCTTCCCATTCCAATCCTGAGATCCTTCCTATAACATGAGATGTGATATCCAATTCCTTCCCATTCCAAACCTGAGACCCTTCCTATTGGATGAGATGTGATATCCAAATCCTTCCCATTCCAAACCTGAGACCCTTCCTATACCATAAGATGTGATATCTCAATGCTTCTAATACCAAACCTGGGACCCGTCCTATAACATGAGATATGATATCCAAATCCTTCCCATTCCAATCCTGAAACCCTTCCGATAGCATGAGATGTGATATCTCAATGTTTCTAATAAAAAACCTGAGACCCTTCATATAGCAAGAGATGTGATATCCAAATCCTTCCCATTTCAATCTTGAGACCCTTCCTATAACATGAGATATGATATCCAACTCCTTCCCATTCCAACATGAGACCCTTCCTATAGCATGAAAAGGGATGTCCAACTCCTTCCCAATCCAATCCTGAGACCCTTCCGATAGCAGAGATGTGATATCTCAATGCTTATACCAAACCTGAGACCCTTCCTTTAGCATGAGATTTGATATCCAAATCCTTCACATTCCAATCCTGAGACCCTTCCTATAGCATGAGATGTGATATCTCAATGCTTCTAATACCAAACCTGAGATGCTTCCTATAACATGAGATGTGATATCCAACTCCTTCCCATTCCAAAACTGAGACCCTTCCGATAGCATGAGATGTGATATCTCAATGCTTCTAAAACCAAACATGAGAACCATACTATAACATGAGATGTGAAATCCCAATCCTTCCCTTCCCAAACCTGAGACCCTTCCTATAGCTTGAGATGTGATATCAAACTCCTTCCCATTCCAATCCTGAAATAGCTTGAGATGTGATATCCAACTCCTTCCCATTCCAATCCTGAGACCCTTATTATACCATGAGATGTGATATCTCAAGGCTTCTAATACCAAACCTGAGACCCTTCCTATGGCATGAGATGTGATATCCAACTCCTTGCCATTCAAATCCTGAGACCCTCCCTATAACAAGAGATGTCATATCCAACTCCTTCCCATTCCAAACCTGAGACGCTTCCTTTAGCATGAGATGTGATATCCAAATCCTTCACATTCCAATCCAGAGACCAATCCTATAGCATGAGATGTGATATCTCAATGCTTCTAATACCAAACCTGAGACCCTTCCGATAGCATGAGATGTGATATCTCAATGCTTCAAAAACCAAACATGAGAACCATCCTATAACATGAGATGTGAAATCCAAATCCTTCCCTTCCCAAACCTTAGACTCTTCCTATAGCATGAGATGTGATATCTCAATGCTTCTACCAAACCTGAAACCCTTCCTTTAGCATGAGATGTGATATCCAGCTCCTCCCATTCCAATCCTGAGACCCTTCCGATAGCATGAGATGTGATATCTCAATGCTTCTAATATCAAAACTGAGACCCTCCCTATAGCATGAGATGTGATATTTAAGTCCTTCCCATTCCAATCCTGAGACCCTTCCGATAGCAGAGATGTGATATCTCAATGCTTATACCAAACCTGAGACCCTTCCTATGGCATGAGATGTCATATACAACTCCTTCCCATTCCAATCCTGAGACCCTTCCTATAGCATGAGATGTGATATCTCAATGCTTATACCAAACCTGAGACCCTTCCTATAGCATGAGATGTGATATCCAACTCCTTCCCATTCCAATCCTGAGACCCTTCCTATAGCATGAGATGTGATGTCTCAATGCTTCTAATACCAAACCTGAGATCCTTCCTATAACATGAGATGTGATATCCAACTCCTTCCATTCCAATCCTGAGACCCTTCCTATAGCATGAGATTTGATATCTCAATGCTTATACCAAACCTGAGACCCTTCCTATAGCATGAGATGTGATATCCAAGTCTTACCCATTCCAATCCTTAGACCCTTCATACAGCATGCAATATGATATCTCAATGATTCTAATAACAATCCTGAGACCCGTCCTATAACATGAGATGGGATATCCAATTCCTTCCCATTCCAATCCTGAGACACTTCCGATAGCAGAGATGTGATATCTCAATGCTTATACCAAACCTGAGACCCTTCCTATAACATGAGATCGGATATCCAACTCCTTCCCGTTCCAAACCTGAGACCCTTCCTTTAGCATGAGATGTAATATCCAGCTCCTTCCCATTCCAATCCTGAGACACTTCCGATAGCATGAGATGTGATATCTCAATGCTTCTACCAAACCTGAGACCCTTCCTTTAGCATGAGATGTGATATCCAACTCCTTCCCATTCCAACCTGAGACCCTTCCTATAGCATGAGAAGGGATATCCAACTCCTTCCCAATCCAATCCTGAGACCCTTCCGATAGCAGAGATGTGATATCTCAATGCTTATACCAAACCTGAGACCCTTCCTATGGCATGAGATGTGATATCCAACTCCTTGCCATTCAAATCCTGAGACCCTCCCTATAACAAGAGATGTCATATCCAACTCCTTCCCATTCCAAACCTGAGACCCTTCCTTTAGCATGAGATGTGATATCCAAATCCTTCACATTCCAATCCGGAGACCCTTCCTATAACATGAGATGTGATATCCAACTCCTTCCCAATCCAATCCTGAGACCCTTCCGATAGCAGAGATGTGATATCTCAATGCTTATACCAAACCTGAGACCCTTCCTATGGCATGAGATGTGATATCCAACTTCTTGCCATTCAAATCCTGAGACCCTCCCTATAACAAGAGATGTCATATCCAACTCCTTCCCATTCCAAACCTGAGACCCTTCCTTTAGCATGAGATGTGATATCCAAATCCTTCACATTCCAATCCAGAGACCAATCCTATAGCATGAGATGTGATATCTCAATGCTTCTAATACCAAACCTGAGACCCTTCCGATAGCATGAGATGTGATATCTCACTGCTTCAAAAACCAAACATGAGAACCGTCCTATAACATGAGATGTGAAATCCAAATCCTTCCCTTCCCAAACCTGAGACTCTTCCTATAGCATGAGATGTGATATCTCAATGCTTCTAATATCAAACTTGAGACCCTCCCTATAGCATGAGATGTGATACCCAAGTCCTTCCCATTCCAATCCTGAGACAGTTCCTATAGCATGAGATGTGATATCTCAATGCTTCTAATACCAAACCTGAGACTCTTCCTATAACATGAGATGGGATATCCAACTCCTTCCCATTCCAATCCTGAGACTCTTCTGATAGCAGAGATGTGATATCTCAATGCTTATACCAAACCTGAGACCCTTCCTACGGCATGAGATGTCATATACAACTCCTTCCCATTCCAATCCTGAAACCCTTCCTATAGCATGAGATGTGATATCTCAATGCTTATACCAAACCTGAGACCCTTCCTATAGCATGAGATGTGATATCCAACTCCTTCCCATTCCAATCCTGAGACCCTTCCTATAGCATGAGATGTGATGTCTCAATGCTTCTAATACCAAACCTGAGATCCTTCCTATAACATGAGATGTGATATCCAACTCCTTCCATTCCAATCCTGAGACCCTTCCTATAGCATGAGATTTGATATCTCAATGCTTATACCAAACCTGAGACCCTTCCTATAGCATGAGATGTGATATCCAAGTCTTTCCCATTCTAATCCTTAGACCCTTCCTACAGCATGCAATATGATATCTCAATGATTCTAATAACAATCCTGAGACCCGTCCTATAACATGAGATGGGATATCCAACTCCTTCCCATTCCAATCCTGAGACACTTCCGATAGCAGAGATGTGATATCTCAATGCTTATACCAAACCTGAGACCCTTCCTATAACATGAGATCGGATATCCAACTCCTTCCCGTTCCAAACCTGAGACCCTTCCTTTAGCATGAGATGTAATATCCAGCTCCTTCCCATTCCAATCCTGAGACACTTCCCATTGCATGAGATGTGATATCTCAATGCTTCTAATATCAAAACTGAAACCCTCCCTATAGCATGAGATGTGATATCCAACTCCTTCCCTTTCCAACCTGAGACCCTTCCTATAGCATGAGAAGGGATATCCAACTCCTTCCCAATCCAATCCTGAGACCCTTCCGATAGCAGAGATGTGATATCTCAATGCTTATACCAAACCTGAGACCCTTCCTATGGCATGAGATGTGATATCCAACTCCTTGTCATTCAAATCCTGAGACCCTTCCTATAGCATGAGAAGGGATATCCAACTCCTTCCCAATCCAATCCTGAGACCCTTCCGATAGCAGAGATGTGATATCTCAATGCTTATACCAATCCTGAGACCCTTCCTATAGCATGAGATGTGATGTCTCAATGCTTCTAATACCAAACCTGAGATCCTTCCTATAACATGAGATGTGATATCCAACTCCTTCCATTCCAATCCTGAGACCCTTCCTATAGCATGAGATTTGATATCTCAATGCTTATACCAAACCTGAGACCCTTCCTATAGCATGAGATGTGATATCCAAGTCTTTCCCATTCCAATCTTTAGACCCTTCATACAGCATGCAATATGATATCTCAATGATTCTAATAACAATCCTGAGACCCGTCCTATAACATGAGATGGGATATCCAATTCCTTCCCATTCCAATCCTGAGACACTTCCTATAGCAGAGATGTGATAGCTCAATGCTTATACCAAACCTGAGACCCTTCCTATAACATGAGATCGGATATCCAACTCCTTCCCGTTCCAAACCTGAGACCCTTCCTTTAGCATGAGATGTAATATCCAGCTCCTTCCCATTCCAATCCTGAGACACTTCCGATAGCATGAGATGTGATATCTCAATGCTTCTACCAAACCTGAGACCCTTCCTTTAGCATGAGATGTGATATCCAACTCATTCCCATTCCAACCTGAGACCCTTCCTATAGCATGAGAAGGGATATCGAACTCCTTCCCAATCCAATCCTGAGACCCTTCCGATAGCAGAGATGTGATATCTCAATGCTTATACCAAACCTGAGACCCTTCCTATGGCATGAGATGTGATATCCAACTCCTTGCCATTCAAATCCTGAGACCCTCCCTATAACAAGAGATGTCATATCCAACTCCTTCCCATTCCAAACCTGAGACCCTTCCTTTAGCATGAGATGTGATATCCAAATCCTTCACATTCCAATCCGGAGACCCTTCCTATAACATGAGATGTGATATCCAACTCCTTCCCAATCCAATCCTGAGACACTTCCGATAGCAGAGATGTGATATCTCAATGCTTATACCAAACCTGAGACCCTTCCTATGGCATGAGATGTGATATCCAACTCCTTGCCATTCAAATCCTGAGACCCTCCCTATAACAAGAGATGTCATATCCAACTCCTTCCCATTCCAAACCTGAGACCCTTCCTTTAGCATGAGATGTGATATCCAAATCCTTCACATTCCAATCCAGAGACCAATCTATAGCATGAGATGTGATATCTCAATGCTTCTAATACCAAACCTGAGACCCTTCCGATAGCATGAGATGTGATATCTCAATGCTTCAAAAACCAAACATGAGAACCGTCCTATAACATGAGATGTGAAATCCAAATCCTTCCCTTCCCAAACCTGAGACTCTTCCTATAGCATGAGATGTGATATCTCAATGCTTCTAATATCAAACTTGAGACCCTCCCTATAGCATGAGATGTGATATCCAAGTCCTTCCCATTCCAATCCTGAGACACTTCCTATAGCATGAGATGTGATATCTCAATGCTTCTAATACCAAACCTGAGACTCTTCCTATAACATGAGATGGGATATCCAACTCCTTCCCATTCCAATCCTGAGACTCTTCTGATAGCAGAGATGTGATATCTCAATGCTTATACCAAACCTGAGACCCTTCCTACGGCATGAGATGTCATATACAACTCCTTCCCATTCCAATCCTGAGACCCTTCCTATAGCATGAGATGTGATATCTCAATGCTTATACCAAACCTGAGACCCTTCCTATAGCATGAGATGTGATATCCAACTCCTTCCCATTCCAATCCTGAGACCCTTCCTATAGCATGAGATGTGATGTCTCAATGCTTCTAATACCAAACCTGAGATCCTTCCTATAACATGAGATGTGATATCCAACTCCTTCCATTCCAATCCTGAGACCCTTCCTATAGCATGAGATTTGATATCTCAATGCTTATACCAAACCTGAGACCCTTCCTATAGCATGAGATGTGATATCCAAGTCTTTCCCATTCCAATCCTTAGACCCTTCCTACAGCATGCAATATGATATCTCAATGATTCTAATAACAATCCTGAGACCCGTCCTATAACATGAGATGGGATATCCAACTCCTTCCCATTCCAATCCTGAGACACTTCCGATAGCAGAGATGTGATATCTCAATGCTTATACCAAACCTGAGACCCTTCCTATAACATGAGATCGGATATCCAACTCCTTCCAGTTCCAAACCTGAGACCCTTCCTTTAGCATGAGATGTAATATCCAGCTCCTTCCCATTCCAATCGTGAGACACTTCCGATAGCATGAGATGTGATATCTCAATGCTTCTAATATCAAAACTGAAACCCTCCCTATAGCATGAGATGTGATATCCAACTCCTTCCCATTCCAACCTGAGACCCTTCCTATAGCATGAGAAGGGATATCCAACTCCTTCCCAATCCAATCCTGAGACCCTTCCGATAGCAGAGATGTGATATCTCAATGCTTATACCAAATCTGAGACCCTTCCTATGGCATGAGATGTCATATCCAACTCCTTCCCATTCCAAACCTGAGACCCTTCCTTTAGCATGAGATGTGATATCCAAATCCTTCACATTCCAATCCGGAGACCCTTCCTATAACATGAGATGTGATATCCAACTCCTTCCCAATCCAATCCTGAGACCCTTCCGATAGCAGAGATGTGATATCTCAATGCTTATACCAAACCTGAGACCCTTCCTATAGCATGAGATGTGATATCCAACTCCTTCCGATTCCAATCCTGAGACCCTTCCTATAGCATGAGATGTGATATCGCAATGCTTCTACCAAAACTGAGACCCTTCCTTTAGCATGAGATGTGATATCCAAGTCCTTCCCATTTCAATCCTGAGACCCTTCCTATAGCATGAGATGTGATATCTCAATGCTTCTAATACCAAACCTGAGATCCTTCCGATAGCATGAGATGTGATATCTCAATGCTTCTAATACCAAACCTGAGATCCTTCCTATAACATGAGATGTGATATCCAAATCCTTCCCCATCCAAACCTGAGACCCTCCCTTTAGCATGAGATGTGATATCCAACTCCTTCCCATTCCAATCCTGATACCCTTCTGATAGCATGAGATGTGATATCTCAATGCCTCTAATACCAAACCTGAGATCCTACCTCTAACATGAAATGTGATATCCAACTCCTTCCCTTTCCAAACCTGAGAGCCTTCCTACAGCATGAGATGTGATATCCAAGTCCTTCCAATTCCAATCTTGAGACCCTTCCTATAACATGAGATGTGATATCCAACTCTTTCCCATTCCAACCTGAGACCTTTCCTATAGCATGAGATGGGATATCCAACAACTCCTTCCAAATCCAATCCTGATACCCTTCCGATAGCATGAGATGTGATATCCCAATGCTTCTACAAAACCTGAGACCCATACCATGGCATGATGTGATATCAAACTCCCGTCCTATACCATGAGACTTGATATCTCAATGCTTCTAATACCAAACCTGAGACCGGTCAAATAACATGAGATGTGATATCCAAATCCTTCCCCTTCCAAACCTGAGACCCTTCCTTTAGCATGAGATGTGATATCCAAATCCTTCCCATTCCAATCCTTAAACCCTTCCTATAGCATGAGATGTGATATCTCAATGTTTCTAATAAAAAACCTGAGACCCTTCCTATAGCAAGAGATGTGATATCCAAATCCTTCCCATTCCAACCTGAGACCCTTCCTATAGCATGAGAAGGGATATCCAACTCCTTCCCATTCCAATCCTTAAACCCTTCCTATAGCATGAGATGTGATATCTCAATGTTTCTAATAAAAAACCTGAGACCCTTCCTATAGCAAGAGATGTGATATCCAAATCCTTCCCATTCCAAACCTGAGACCCTTCCTATTGGATGAGATGTGATATCCAACTACTTCCCATTCCAAACCTGAGACCCTTCCTATACCATAAGATGTGATATCTCAATGCTTCTAATACCAAACCTGGGACCCGTCCTATAACATGAGATATGATATCCAAATCCTTCCCATTCCAATCCTGAAACCCTTCCGATAGCATGAGATGTGATATCTCAATGTTTCTAATAAAAAACCTGAGACCCTTCATATAGCAAGAGATGTGATATCCAAATACTTCCCATTTCAATCTTGAGACCCTTCCTATAACATGAGATATGATATCCAACTCCTTCCCATTCCAACATGAGACCCTTCCTATAGCATGAGAAGGGATGTCCAACTCCTTCCCAATCCAATCCTGAGACCCTTCCGATAGCAGAGATGTGATATCTCAATGCTTATACCAAACCTGAGACCCTTCCTTTAGCATGAGATTTGATATCCAAATCCTTCACATTCCAATCCTGAGACCCTTCCTATAGCATGAGATGTGATATCTCAATGCTTCTAATACCAAACCTGAGATGCTTCCTATAACATGAGATGTGATATCCAACTCCTTCCCATTCCAAACCTGAGACCCTTCCGATAGCATGAGATGTGATATCTCAATGCTTCTAAAACCAAACATGAGAACCATCCTATAACATGAGATGTGAAATCCCAATCCTTCCCTTCCCAAACCTGAGACACTTCCTATAGCTTGAGATGTGATATCAAACTCCTTCCCATTCCAATCCTGAAATAGCTTGAGATGTGATATCCAACTCCTTCCCATTCCAATCCTGAGACCCTTATTATACCATGAGATGTGATATCTCAAGGCTTCTAATACCAAACCTGAGACCCTTCCTATGGCATGAGATGTGATATACAACTCCTTCCCATTCCAATCCTGAGACCCTTCCTATAGCATGGGATGTGATATCTCAATGCTTATACCAAACCTGAGACCCTTCCTATAGCATGAGATGTGATATCCAACTCCTTCCCATTCCAATCCTGAGACCCTTCCTATAGCATGAGATTTGATATCTCAATGCTTCTAATACCAAACCTGAGATCCTTCCTATAACATGAGATGTGATATCCAACTCCTTCCATTCCAATCCTGAGACCCTTCCTATAGCATGAGATTTGATATCTCAATGCTTATACCAAACCTGAGACCCTTCCTATAGCATGAGATGTGATATCCAAGTCTTTCCCATTCCAATCCTTAGACCCTTCCTACAGCATGCAATATGATATCTCAATGATTCTAAAAACAATCCTGAGACCCGTCCTATAACATGAGATGGGATATCCAATTCCTTCCCATTCCAATCCTGAGACACTTCCGATAGCAGAGATGTGATATCTCAATGCTTATACCAAACCTGAGACCCTTCCTATAACATGTGATCGGATATCCAACTCCTTCCCGTTCCAAACCTGAGACCCTTCCTTTAGCATGAGATGTAATATCCAGCTCCTTCCCATTCCAATCCTGAGACACTTCCGATAGCATGAGATGTGATATCTCAATGCTTCTAATATCAAAACTGAAACCCTCCCTATAGCATGATATGCGATATCTAAGTCCTTCCCATTCCAATCCTGAGACCCTTCCTATAGCATGAGATGTGATATCTCAATGCTTCTACCAAACCTGAGACCCTTCCTTTAGCATGAGATGTGATATCCAACTCCTTCCCATTCCAACCTGAGACCCTTCCTATAGCATGAGAAGGGATATCCAACTCCTTCCCAATCCAATCCTGAGACCCTTCCGATAGCAGAGATGTGATATCTCAATGCTTATACCAAACCTGAGACCCTTCCTATGGCATGAGATGTGATATCCAACTCCTTGCCATTCAAATCCTGAGACCCTCCCTATAACAAGAGATGTCATATCCAACTCCTTCCCATTCCAAACCTGAGACCCTTCCTTTAGCATGAGATGTGATATCCAAATCCTTCACATTCCAATCCGGAGACCCTTCCTATAACATGAGATGTGATATCCAACTCCTTCCCATTCCAAACCTGAGACCCTTCCTTTAGCATGAGATATGATATCCAAATCCTTCACATTCCAATCCAGAGACCCTTCCTATAACATGAGATGTGATATCCAACTCCTTCCCAATCCAATCCTGAGACCCTTCCGATAGCAGAGATGTGATATCTCAATGCTTATACCAAACCTGAGACCCTTCCGATAGCAGAGATGTGATATCTCAATGCTTATACCAAACCTGAGACCCTTCCTATGGCATGAGATGTGATATCCAACACCTTGCCATTCAAATCCTGAAACCCTCCCTATAACAAGAGATGTCATATCCAACTCCTTCCCATTCCAAACCTGAGACCCTTCCTTTAGCATGAGATGTGATATCCAAATCCTTCACATTCCAATCCGGAGACCCTTCCTATAACATGAGATGTGATATCCAACTCCTTCCCAATCCAATCCTGAGACCCTTCCGATAGCAGAGATGTGATATCTCACTGCTTATACCAAACCTGAGACCCTTCCTATAGCATGAGATGTGATATCCAACTCCTTTCGATTCCAATCCTGAGACCCTTCCTATAGCATGAGATGTGATATCACAATGCTTCTACTAAAACTGAGACCCTTCCTTTAGCATGAGATGTGATATCCAAGTCCTTCCCATTCCAATCCTGAGACCCTTCCTATAGCATGAGATGTGATATCTCAATGCTTCTAATACCAAACCTGAGATCCTTCCGATAGCATGAGATGTGATATCTCAATGCTTCTAATACCAAACCTGAGATCCTTCCTATAA
Organism: Ambystoma mexicanum; assembly: GCF_040938575.1. NCBI lineage: Eukaryota > Metazoa > Chordata > Amphibia > Caudata > Ambystomatidae > Ambystoma > Ambystoma mexicanum. Next base: position 568,144,494 of record NC_090932.1, on the reverse strand, counting down.
CATGCGATGTGATATCCAAATCCTTCCCCATCCAAACCTGAGACCCTCCCTTTAGCATGAGATGTGATATCCAACTCCTTCCCATTCCAATCCTGATACCCTTCTGATAGCATGAGATGTGATATCTCAATGCCTCTAATACCAAACCTGAGATCCTAACTCTAACATGAAATGTGATATCCAACTCCTTCCCTTTCCAAACCTGAGAGCCTTCCTACAGCATGAGATGTGATATCCAAGTCCTTCCCATTCCAATCTTGAGACCCTTCCTATAACATGAGATGTGATATCCAACTCTTTCCCATTCCAACCTGAGACCTTTCCTATAGCATGAGATGGGATATCCAACAACTCCTTCCAAATCCAATCCTGATACCCTTCCGATAGCATGAGATGTGATATCCCAATGCTTCTACAAAACCTGAGACCCATACCATGGCATGATGTGATATCAAACTCCCGTCCTATACCATGAGACTTGATATCTCAATGCTTCTAATACCAAACCTGAGACCGGTCAAATAACATGAGATGTGATATCCAAATCCTTCCCCTTCCAAACCTGAGACCCTTCCTTTAGCATGAGATGTGATATCCAAATCCTTCCCATTCCAATCCTTAAACCCTTCCTATAGCATGAGATGTGATATCTCAATGTTTCTAATAAAAAACCTGAGACCCTTCCTATAGCAAGAGATGTGATATCCAAATCCTTCCCATTCCAACCTGAGACCCTTCCTATAGCATGAGAAGGGATATCCAACTCCTTCCCATTCCAATCCTTAAACCCTTCCTATAGCATGAGATGTGATATCTCAATGTTTCTAATAAAAAACCTGAGACCCTTCCTATAGCAAGAGATGTGATATCCAAATCCTTCCCATTCTAACCTGAGACCCTTCCTATAGCATGAGAAGGGATATCCAACTCCTTCCCATTCCAATCCTGAGATCCTTCCTATAACATGAGATGTGATATCCAATTCCTTCCCATTCCAAACCTGAGACCCTTCCTATTGGATGAGATGTGATATCCAAATCCTTCCCATTCCAAACCTGAGACCCTTCCTATACCATAAGATGTGATATCTCAATGCTTCTAATACCAAACCTGGGACCCGTCCTATAACATGAGATATGATATCCAAATCCTTCCCATTCCAATCCTGAAACCCTTCCGATAGCATGAGATGTGATATCTCAATGTTTCTAATAAAAAACCTGAGACCCTTCATATAGCAAGAGATGTGATATCCAAATCCTTCCCATTTCAATCTTGAGACCCTTCCTATAACATGAGATATGATATCCAACTCCTTCCCATTCCAACATGAGACCCTTCCTATAGCATGAAAAGGGATGTCCAACTCCTTCCCAATCCAATCCTGAGACCCTTCCGATAGCAGAGATGTGATATCTCAATGCTTATACCAAACCTGAGACCCTTCCTTTAGCATGAGATTTGATATCCAAATCCTTCACATTCCAATCCTGAGACCCTTCCTATAGCATGAGATGTGATATCTCAATGCTTCTAATACCAAACCTGAGATGCTTCCTATAACATGAGATGTGATATCCAACTCCTTCCCATTCCAAACCTGAGACCCTTCCGATAGCATGAGATGTGATATCTCAATGCTTCTAAAACCAAACATGAGAACCATACTATAACATGAGATGTGAAATCCCAATCCTTCCCTTCCCAAACCTGAGACCCTTCCTATAGCTTGAGATGTGATATCAAACTCCTTCCCATTCCAATCCTGAAATAGCTTGAGATGTGATATCCAACTCCTTCCCATTCCAATCCTGAGACCCTTATTATACCATGAGATGTGATATCTCAAGGCTTCTAATACCAAACCTGAGACCCTTCCTATGGCATGAGATGTGATATCCAACTCCTTGCCATTCAAATCCTGAGACCCTCCCTATAACAAGAGATGTCATATCCAACTCCTTCCCATTCCAAACCTGAGACGCTTCCTTTAGCATGAGATGTGATATCCAAATCCTTCACATTCCAATCCAGAGACCAATCCTATAGCATGAGATGTGATATCTCAATGCTTCTAATACCAAACCTGAGACCCTTCCGATAGCATGAGATGTGATATCTCAATGCTTCAAAAACCAAACATGAGAACCATCCTATAACATGAGATGTGAAATCCAAATCCTTCCCTTCCCAAACCTTAGACTCTTCCTATAGCATGAGATGTGATATCTCAATGCTTCTACCAAACCTGAAACCCTTCCTTTAGCATGAGATGTGATATCCAGCTCCTCCCATTCCAATCCTGAGACCCTTCCGATAGCATGAGATGTGATATCTCAATGCTTCTAATATCAAAACTGAGACCCTCCCTATAGCATGAGATGTGATATTTAAGTCCTTCCCATTCCAATCCTGAGACCCTTCCGATAGCAGAGATGTGATATCTCAATGCTTATACCAAACCTGAGACCCTTCCTATGGCATGAGATGTCATATACAACTCCTTCCCATTCCAATCCTGAGACCCTTCCTATAGCATGAGATGTGATATCTCAATGCTTATACCAAACCTGAGACCCTTCCTATAGCATGAGATGTGATATCCAACTCCTTCCCATTCCAATCCTGAGACCCTTCCTATAGCATGAGATGTGATGTCTCAATGCTTCTAATACCAAACCTGAGATCCTTCCTATAACATGAGATGTGATATCCAACTCCTTCCATTCCAATCCTGAGACCCTTCCTATAGCATGAGATTTGATATCTCAATGCTTATACCAAACCTGAGACCCTTCCTATAGCATGAGATGTGATATCCAAGTCTTACCCATTCCAATCCTTAGACCCTTCATACAGCATGCAATATGATATCTCAATGATTCTAATAACAATCCTGAGACCCGTCCTATAACATGAGATGGGATATCCAATTCCTTCCCATTCCAATCCTGAGACACTTCCGATAGCAGAGATGTGATATCTCAATGCTTATACCAAACCTGAGACCCTTCCTATAACATGAGATCGGATATCCAACTCCTTCCCGTTCCAAACCTGAGACCCTTCCTTTAGCATGAGATGTAATATCCAGCTCCTTCCCATTCCAATCCTGAGACACTTCCGATAGCATGAGATGTGATATCTCAATGCTTCTACCAAACCTGAGACCCTTCCTTTAGCATGAGATGTGATATCCAACTCCTTCCCATTCCAACCTGAGACCCTTCCTATAGCATGAGAAGGGATATCCAACTCCTTCCCAATCCAATCCTGAGACCCTTCCGATAGCAGAGATGTGATATCTCAATGCTTATACCAAACCTGAGACCCTTCCTATGGCATGAGATGTGATATCCAACTCCTTGCCATTCAAATCCTGAGACCCTCCCTATAACAAGAGATGTCATATCCAACTCCTTCCCATTCCAAACCTGAGACCCTTCCTTTAGCATGAGATGTGATATCCAAATCCTTCACATTCCAATCCGGAGACCCTTCCTATAACATGAGATGTGATATCCAACTCCTTCCCAATCCAATCCTGAGACCCTTCCGATAGCAGAGATGTGATATCTCAATGCTTATACCAAACCTGAGACCCTTCCTATGGCATGAGATGTGATATCCAACTCCTTGCCATTCAAATCCTGAGACCCTCCCTATAACAAGAGATGTCATATCCAACTCCTTCCCATTCCAAACCTGAGACCCTTCCTTTAGCATGAGATGTGATATCCAAATCCTTCACATTCCAATCCAGAGACCAATCCTATAGCATGAGATGTGATATCTCAATGCTTCTAATACCAAACCTGAGACCCTTCCGATAGCATGAGATGTGATATCTCACTGCTTCAAAAACCAAACATGAGAACCGTCCTATAACATGAGATGTGAAATCCAAATCCTTCCCTTCCCAAACCTGAGACTCTTCCTATAGCATGAGATGTGATATCTCAATGCTTCTAATATCAAACTTGAGACCCTCCCTATAGCATGAGATGTGATACCCAAGTCCTTCCCATTCCAATCCTGAGACAGTTCCTATAGCATGAGATGTGATATCTCAATGCTTCTAATACCAAACCTGAGACTCTTCCTATAACATGAGATGGGATATCCAACTCCTTCCCATTCCAATCCTGAGACTCTTCTGATAGCAGAGATGTGATATCTCAATGCTTATACCAAACCTGAGACCCTTCCTACGGCATGAGATGTCATATACAACTCCTTCCCATTCCAATCCTGAAATAGCTTGAGATGTGATATCCAACTCCTTCCCATTCCAATCCTGAGACCCTTATTATACCATGAGATGTGATATCTCAAGGCTTCTAATACCAAACCTGAGACTCTTCCTATAGCATGAGATGTGATATCTCAATGCTTCTACCAAACCTGAAACCCTTCCTATAGCATAAGATGTGATATACAACTCCTTCCCATTCCAATCCTGAGACACTTCCTATAGCATGAGATGTGATATCACAATGCTTCTAATACCAAACCTGAGACCCATTCTATAACATGAGATGTGATATCCAAATCCTTCCCCTTCCAAACCTGAGACCCTTCCTTTAGCATGAGATGTGATATCCAGCTCCTCCCATTCCAATCCTGAGACCCTTCCGATAGCATGAGATGTGATATCTCAATGCTTCTAATATCAAAACTGAGACCCTCCCTATAGCATGAGATGTGATATCTAAGTCCTTCCCATTCCAATCCTGAGACCCTTCCGATAGCAGAGATGTGATATCTCAATGCTTATACCAAACCTGAGACCCTTCCTATGGCATGAGATGTGATATCCAACTCCTTGCCATTCAAATCCTGAGACCCTCCCTATAACAAGAGATGTCATATCCAACTCCTTCCCATTCCAAACCTGAGACCCTTCCTTTAGCATGAGATGTGATATCCAAATCCTTCACATTCCAACCCCTAGACCAATCCTATAGCATGTGATGTGATATCTCAATGCTTCTAATACCAAACCTGAGACCCTTCCGATAGCATGAGATGTAATATCTCAATGCTTCAAAAACCAAACATGAGAACCATCCTATAACATGAGATGTGAAATCCAAATCCTTCCCTTCCCAAACCTGAGACTCTTCCTATATCAAACTTGAGACCCTCCCTATAGCATGAGATGTGATATCCAAGTCCTTCCCATTCCAATCCTGAGACACTTCCTATAGCATGAGATGTGATATCTCAATGCTTCTAATACCAAACCTGAGACTCTTCCTATAACATGAGATGGGATATCCAACTCCTTCCCATTCCAATCCTGAGACTCTTCTGATAGCAGAGATGTGATATCTCAATGCTTATACCAAACCTGAGACCCTTCCTACGGCATGAGATGTCATATACAACTCCTTCCCATTCCAATCCTGAGACCCTTCCTATAGCATGAGATGTGATATCTCAATGCTTATACCAAACCTGAGACCCTTCCTATAGCATGAGATGTGATATCCAACTCCTTCCCATTCCAATCCTGAGACCCTTCCTATAGCATGAGATGTGATGTCTCAATGCTTCTAATACCAAACCTGAGATCCTTCCTATAACATGAGATGTGATATCCAACTCCTTCCATTCCAATCCTGAGACCCTTCCTATAGCATGAGATTTGATATCTCAATGCTTATACCAAACCTGAGACTCTTCCTATAGCATGAGATGTGATATCCAAGTCTTTCCCATTCCAATCCTTAGACCCTTCCTACAGCATGCAATATGATATCTCAATGATTCTAATAACAATCCTGAGACCCGTCCTATAACATGAGATGGGATATCCAATTCCTTCCCATTCCAATCCTGAGACACTTCCGATAGCAGAGATGTGATATCGCAATGCTTATACCAAACCTGAGACCCTTCCTATAACATGAGATCGGATATCCAACTCCTTCCCGTTCCAAACCTGAGACCCTTCCTTTAGCATGAGATGTAATATCCAGCTCCTTCCCATTCCAATCCTGAGACACTTCCGATAGCATGAGATGTGATATCTCAATGCTTCTAATATCAAAACTGAAACCCTCCCTATAGCATGATATGTGATATCTAAGTCCTTCCCATTCCAATCCTGAGACCCTTCCTATAGCATGAGATGTGATATCTCAATGCTTCTACCAAACCTGAGACCCTTCCTTTAGCATGAGATGTGATATCCAACTCCTTCCCATTCCAACCTGAGACCCTTCCTATAGCATGAGAAGGGATATCCAACTCCTTCCCAATCCAATCCTGAGACCCTTCCGATAGCAGAGATGTGATATCTCAATGCTTATACCAAACCTGAGACCCTTCCTATGGCATGAGATGTGATATCCAACTCCTTGCCATTCAAATCCTGAGACCCTCCCTATAACAAGAGATGTCATATCCAACTCCTTCCCATTCCAAACCTGAGACCCTTCCTTTAGCATGAGATGTGATATCCAAATCCTTCACATTCCAATCCGGAGACCCTTCCTATAACATGAGATGTGATATCCAACTCCTTCCCAATCCAATCCTGAGACCCTTCCGATAGCAGAGATGTGATATCTCAATGCTTATACCAAACCTGAGACCCTTCCTATGGCATGAGATGTGATATCCAACTCCTTGCCATTCAAATCCTGAGACCCTCCCTATAACAAGAGATGTCATGTCCAACTCCTTCCCATTCCAAACCTGAGACCCTTCCTTTAGCATGAGATGTGATATCCAAATCCTTCACATTCCAATCCAGAGACCAATCCTATAGCATGAGATGTGATATCTCAATGCTTCTAATACCAAACCTGAGACCCTTCCGATAGCATGAGATGTGATATCTCAATGCTTCAAAAACCAAACATGAGAACCATCCTATAACATGAGATGTGAAATCCAAATCCTTCCCTTCCCAAACCTGAGACTCTTCCTATAGCATGAGATGTGATATCTCAATGCTTCTACCAAACCTGAAACCCTTCCTATAGCATGAGATGTGATATCCAACTCCTTCCCATTCCAATCCTGAGACACTTCCTATAGCATGAGATGTGATATCACAATGCTTCTAATACCAAACCTGAAACCCATCCTATAACATGAGATGTGATATCCAAATCCTTCCCCTTCCAAACCTGAGACCCTTCCTTTAGCATGAGATGTGATATCCAGCTCCTCCCATTCCAATCCTGAGACCCTTCCGATAGCATGAGATGTGATATCTCAATGCTTCTAATATCAAAACTGAGACCCTCCCTATAGCATGAGATGTGATATCTAAGTCCTTCCCATTCCAATCCTGAGACCCTTCCGATAGCAGAGATGTGATATCTCAATGCTTATACCAAACCTGAGACCCTTCCTATGGCGTGAGATGTGATATCCAACTCCTTGCCATTCAAATCCTGAGACCATCCCTATAACAAGAGATGTCATATCCAACTCCTTCCCATTCCAAACCTGAGACCCTTCCTTTAGCATGAAATGTGATATCCAAATCCTTCACATTCCAATCCGGAGACCAATCCTATAGCATGAGATGTGATATCTCAATGCTTCTAATACCAAACCTGAGACCCTTCCGATAGCATGAGATGTGATATCTCAATGCTTCAAAAACCAAACATGAGAACCATCCTATAACATGAGATGTGAAATCCAAATCCTTCCCTTCCCAAACCTGAGACTCTTCCTATAGCATGAGATGTGATATCTCAATGCTTCTAATATCAAACTTGAGACCCTCCCTATAGCATGAGATGTGATATCCAAGTCCTTCCCATTCCAATCCTGAGACACTTCCTATAGCATGAGATGTGATATCTCAATGCTTCTAATACCAAACCTGAGACTCTTCCTATAACATGAGATGGGATATCCAACTCCTTCCCATTCCAATCCTGAGACTCTTCTGATAGCAGAGATGTGATATCTCAATGCTTATACCAAACCTGAGACCCTTCCTACGGCATGAGATGTCATATACAACTCCTTCCCATTCCAATCCTGAGACCCTTCCTATAGCATGAGATGTGATATCTCAATGCTTATACCAAACCTGAGACCCTTCCTATAGCATGAGATGTGATATCCAACTCCTTCCCATTCCAATCCTGAGACCCTTCCTATAGCATGAGATTTGATGTCTCAATGCTTCTAATACCAAACCTGAGATCCTTCCTATAACATGAGATGTGATATCCAACTCCTTCCATTCCAATCCTGAGACCCTTCCTATAGCATGAGATTTGATATCTCAATGCTTATACCAAACCTGAGACCCTTCCTATAGCATGAGATGTGATATCCAAGTCTTTCCCATTCCAATCCTTAGACCCTTCCTACAGCATGCAAAATGATATCTCAATGATTCTAATAACAATCCTGAGACCCGTCCTATAACATGAGATGGGATATCCAATTCCTTCCCATTCCAATCCTGAGACACTTCCGATAGCAGAGATGTGATATCTCAATGCTTATACCAAACCTGAGACCCTTCCTATAACATGAGATCGGATATCCAACTCCTTCCCGTTCCAAACCTGAGACCCTTCCTTTAGCATGAGATGTAATATCCAGCTCCTTCCCATTCCAATCCTGAGACACTTCCGATAGCATGAGATGTGATATCTCAATGCTTCTAATATCAAAACTGAAACCCTCCCTATAGCATGATATGTGATATCTAAGTCCTTCCCATTCCAATCCTGAGACCCTTCCTATAGCATGAGATGTGATATCTCAATGCTTCTACCAAACCTGAGACCCTTCCTTTAGCATGAGATGTGATATCCAACTCCTTCCCATTCCAACCTGAGACCCTTCCTATAGCATGAGAAGGGATATCCAACTCCTTCCCAATCCAATCCTGAGACCCTTCCGATAGCAGAGATGTGATATCTCAATGCTTATACCAAACCTGAGACCCTTCCTATGGCATGAGATGTGATATCCAACTCCTTGCCATTCAAATCCTGAGACCCTCCCTATAACAAGAGATGTCATATCCAACTCCTTCCCATTCCAAACCTGAGACCCTTCCTTTAGCATGAGATGTGATATCCAAATCCTTCACATTCCAATCCGGAGACCCTTCCTATAACATGAGATGTGATATCCAACTCCTTCCCAATCCAATCCTGAGACCCTTCCGATAGCAGAGATGTGATATCTCAATGCTTATACCAAACCTGAGACCCTTCCTATGGCATGAGATGTGATATCCAACTCCTTGCCATTCAAATCCTGAGACCCTCCCTATAACAAGAGATGTCATGTCCAACTCCTTCCCATTCCAAACCTGAGACCCTTCCTTTAGCATGAGATGTGATATCCAAATCCTTCACATTCCAATCCAGAGACCAATCCTATAGCATGAGATGTGATATCTCAATGCTTCTAATACCAAACCTGAGACCCTTCCGATAGCATGAGATGTGATATCTCAATGCTTCAAAAACCAAACATGAGAACCATCCTATAACATGAGATGTGAAATCCAAATCCTTCCCTTCCCAAACCTGAGACTCTTCCTATAGCATGAGATGTGATATCTCAATGCTTCTACCAAACCTGAAACCCTTCCTATAGCATGAGATGTGATATCCAACTCCTTCCCATTCCAATCCTGAGACACTTCCTATAGCATGAGATGTGATATCACAATGCTTCTAATACCAAACCTGAAACCCATCCTATAACATGAGATGTGATATCCAAATCCTTCCCCTTCCAAACCTGAGACCCTTCCTTTAGCATGAGATGTGATATCCAGCTCCTCCCATTCCAATCCTGAGACCCTTCCGATAGCATGAGATGTGATATCTCAATGCTTCTAATATCAAAACTGAGACCCTCCCTATAGCATGAGATGTGATATCTAAGTCCTTCCCATTCCAATCCTGAGACCCTTCCGATAGCAGAGATGTGATATCTCAATGCTTATACCAAACCTGAGACCCTTCCTATGGCGTGAGATGTGATATCCAACTCCTTGCCATTCAAATCCTGAGACCATCCCTATAACAAGAGATGTCATATCCAACTCCTTCCCATTCCAAACCTGAGACCCTTCCTTTAGCATGAAATGTGATATCCAAATCCTTCACATTCCAATCCGGAGACCCTTCCTATAGCATGAGATGTGATATCTCAATGCTTCTACCAAACCTGAGACCCTTCCTTTAGCATGAGATGTGATATCCAACTCCTTCCCATTCCAACCTGAGACCCTTCCTATAGCATGAGAAGGGATATCCAACTCCTTCCCAATCCAATCCTGAGACCCTTCCGATAGCAGAGATGTGATATCTCAATGCTTATACCAAACCTGAGACCCTTCCTATGGCATGAGATGTGATATCCAACTCCTTGCCATTCAAATCCTGAGACCCTCCCTATAACAAGAGATGTCATATCCAACTCCTTCCCATTCCAAACCTGAGACCCTTCCTTTAGCATGAGATGTGATATCCAAATCCTTCACATTCCAATCCAGAGACCCTTCCTATAACATGAGATGTGATATCCAACTCCTTCCCAATCCAATCCTGAGACCCTTCCGATAGCAGAGATGTGATATCTCAATGCTTATACCAAACCTGAGACCCTTCCGATAGCAGAGATGTGATATCTCAATGCTTATACCAAACCTGAGACCCTTCCTATGGCATGAGATGTGATATCCAACACCTTGCCATTCAAATCCTGAAACCCTCCCTATAACAAGAGATGTCATATCCAACTCCTTCCCATTCCAAACCTGAGACCCTTCCTTTAGCATGAGATGTGATATCCAAATCCTTCACATTCCAATCCGGAGACCCTTCCTATAACATGAGATGTGATATCCAACTCCTTCCCAATCCAATCCTGAGACCCTTCCGATAGCAGAGATGTGATATCTCACTGCTTATACCAAACCTGAGACCCTTCCTATAGCATGAGATGTGATATCCAACTCCTTTCGATTCCAATCCTGAGACCCTTCCTATAGCATGAGATGTGATATCACAATGCTTCTACTAAAACTGAGACCCTTCCTTTAGCATGAGATGTGATATCCAAGTCCTTCCCATTCCAATCCTGAGACCCTTCCTATAGCATGAGATGTGATATCTCAATGCTTCTAATACCAAACCTGAGATCCTTCCGATAGCATGAGATGTGATATCTCAATGCTTCTAATACCAAACCTGAGATCCTTCCTATAACATGCGATGTGATATCCAAATCCTTCCCCATCCAAACCTGAGACCCTCCCTTTAGCATGAGATGTGATATCCAACTCCTTCCCATTCCAATCCTGATACCCTTCTGATAGCATGAGATGTGATATCTCAATGCCTCTAATACCAAACCTGAGATCCTAACTCTAACATGAAATGTGATATCCAACTCCTTCCCTTTCCAAACCTGAGAGCCTTCCTACAGCATGAGATGTGATATCCAAGTCCTTCCCATTCCAATCTTGAGACCCTTCCTATAACATGAGATGTGATATCCAACTCTTTCCCATTCCAACCTGAGACCTTTCCTATAGCATGAGATGGGATATCCAACAACTCCTTCCAAATCCAATCCTGATACCCTTCCGATAGCATGAGATGTGATATCCCAATGCTTCTACAAAACCTGAGACCCATACCATGGCATGATGTGATATCAAACTCCCGTCCTATACCATGAGACTTGATATCTCAATGCTTCTAATACCAAACCTGAGACCGGTCAAATAACATGAGATGTGATATCCAAATCCTTCCCCTTCCAAACCTGAGACCCTTCCTTTAGCATGAGATGTGATATCCAAATCCTTCCCATTCCAATCCTTAAACCCTTCCTATAGCATGAGATGTGATATCTCAATGTTTCTAATAAAAAACCTGAGACCCTTCCTATAGCAAGAGATGTGATATCCAAATCCTTCCCATTCCAACCTGAGACCCTTCCTATAGCATGAGAAGGGATATCCAACTCCTTCCCATTCCAATCCTTAAACCCTTCCTATAGCATGAGATGTGATATCTCAATGTTTCTAATAAAAAACCTGAGACCCTTCCTATAGCAAGAGATGTGATATCCAAATCCTTCCCATTCTAACCTGAGACCCTTCCTATAGCATGAGAAGGGATATCCAACTCCTTCCCATTCCAATCCTGAGATCCTTCCTATAACATGAGATGTGATATCCAATTCCTTCCCATTCCAAACCTGAGACCCTTCCTATTGGATGAGATGTGATATCCAAATCCTTCCCATTCCAAACCTGAGACCCTTCCTATACCATAAGATGTGATATCTCAATGCTTCTAATACCAAACCTGGGACCCTTCATATAGCAAGAGATGTGATATCCAAATCCTTCCCATTTCAATCTTGAGACCCTTCCTATAACATGAGATATGATATCCAACTCCTTCCCATTCCAACATGAGACCCTTCCTATAGCATGAAAAGGGATGTCCAACTCCTTCCCAATCCAATCCTGAGACCCTTCCGATAGCAGAGATGTGATATCTCAATGCTTATACCAAACCTGAGACCCTTCCTTTAGCATGAGATTTGATATCCAAATCCTTCACATTCCAATCCTGAGACCCTTCCTATAGCATGAGATGTGATATCTCAATGCTTCTAATACCAAACCTGAGATGCTTCCTATAACATGAGATGTGATATCCAACTCCTTCCCATTCCAAACCTGAGACCCTTCCGATAGCATGAGATGTGATATCTCAATGCTTCTAAAACCAAACATGAGAACCATACTATAACATGAGATGTGAAATCCCAATCCTTCCCTTCCCAAACCTGAGACCCTTCCTATAGCTTGAGATGTGATATCAAACTCCTTCCCATTCCAATCCTGAAATAGCTTGAGATGTGATATCCAACTCCTTCCCATTCCAATCCTGAGACCCTTATTATACCATGAGATGTGATATCTCAAGGCTTCTAATACCAAACCTGAGACCCTTCCTATGGCATGAGATGTGATATCCAACTCCTTGCCATTCAAATCCTGAGACCCTCCCTATAACAAGAGATGTCATATCCAACTCCTTCCCATTCCAAACCTGAGACGCTTCCTTTAGCATGAGATGTGATATCCAAATCCTTCACATTCCAATCCAGAGACCAATCCTATAGCATGAGATGTGATATCTCAATGCTTCTAATACCAAACCTGAGACCCTTCCGATAGCATGAGATGTGATATCTCAATGCTTCAAAAACCAAACATGAGAACCATCCTATAACATGAGATGTGAAATCCAAATCCTTCCCTTCCCAAACCTTAGACTCTTCCTATAGCATGAGATGTGATATCTCAATGCTTCTACCAAACCTGAAACCCTTCCTTTAGCATGAGATGTGATATCCAGCTCCTCCCATTCCAATCCTGAGACCCTTCCGATAGCATGAGATGTGATATCTCAATGCTTCTAATATCAAAACTGAGACCCTCCCTATAGCATGAGATGTGATATTTAAGTCCTTCCCATTCCAATCCTGAGACCCTTCCGATAGCAGAGATGTGATATCTCAATGCTTATACCAAACCTGAGACCCTTCCTATGGCATGAGATGTCATATACAACTCCTTCCCATTCCAATCCTGAGACCCTTCCTATAGCATGAGATGTGATATCTCAATGCTTATACCAAACCTGAGACCCTTCCTATAGCATGAGATGTGATATCCAACTCCTTCCCATTCCAATCCTGAGACCCTTCCTATAGCATGAGATGTGATGTCTCAATGCTTCTAATACCAAACCTGAGATCCTTCCTATAACATGAGATGTGATATCCAACTCCTTCCATTCCAATCCTGAGACCCTTCCTATAGCATGAGATTTGATATCTCAATGCTTATACCAAACCTGAGACCCTTCCTATAGCATGAGATGTGATATCCAAGTCTTACCCATTCCAATCCTTAGACCCTTCATACAGCATGCAATATGATATCTCAATGATTCTAATAACAATCCTGAGACCCGTCCTATAACATAAGATGGGATATCCAATTCCTTCCCATTCCAATCCTGAGACACTTCCGATAGCAGAGATGTGATATCTCAATGCTTATACCAAACCTGAGACCCTTCCTATAACATGAGATCGGATATCCAACTCCTTCCCGTTCCAAACCTGAGACCCTTCCTTTAGCATGAGATGTAATATCCAGCTCCTTCCCATTCCAATCCTGAGACACTTCCGATAGCATGAGATGTGATATCTCAATGCTTCTACCAAACCTGAGACCCTTCCTTTAGCATGAGATGTGATATCCAACTCCTTCCCATTCCAACCTGAGACCCTTCCTATAGCATGAGAAGGGATATCCAACTCCTTCCCAATCCAATCCTGAGACCCTTCCGATAGCAGAGATGTGATATCTCAATGCTTATACCAAACCTGAGACCCTTCCTATGGCATGAGATGTGATATCCAACTCCTTGCCATTCAAATCCTGAGACCCTCCCTATAACAAGAGATGTCATATCCAACTCCTTCCCATTCCAAACCTGAGACCCTTCCTTTAGCATGAGATGTGATATCCAAATCCTTCACATTCCAATCCGGAGACCCTTCCTATAACATGAGATGTGATATCCAACTCCTTCCCAATCCAATCCTGAGACCCTTCCGATAGCAGAGATGTGATATCTCAATGCTTATACCAAACCTGAGACCCTTCCTATGGCATGAGATGTGATATCCAACTCCTTGCCATTCAAATCCTGAGACCCTCCCTATAACAAGAGATGTCATATCCAACTCCTTCCCATTCCAAACCTGAGACCCTTCCTTTAGCATGAGATGTGATATCCAAATCCTTCACATTCCAATCCAGAGACCAATCCTATAGCATGAGATGTGATATCTCAATGCTTCCAATACCAAACCTGAGACCCTTCCGATAGCATGAGATGTGATATCTCACTGCTTCAAAAACCAAACATGAGAACCGTCCTATAACATGAGATGTGAAATCCAAATCCTTCCCTTCCCAAACCTGAGACTCTTCCTATAGCATGAGATGTGATATCTCAATGCTTCTAATATCAAACTTGAGACCCTCCCTATAGCATGAGATGTGATACCCAAGTCCTTCCCATTCCAATCCTGAGACAGTTCCTATAGCATGAGATGTGATATCTCAATGCTTCTAATACCAAACCTGAGACTCTTCCTATAACATGAGATGGGATATCCAACTCCTTCCCATTCCAATCCTGAGACTCTTCTGATAGCAGAGATGTGATATCTCAATGCTTATACCAAACCTGAGACCCTTCCTACGGCATGAGATGTCATATACAACTCCTTCCCATTCCAATCCTGAAACCCTTCCTATAGCATGAGATGTGATATCTCAATGCTTATACCAAACCTGAGACCCTTCCTATAGCATGAGATGTGATATCCAACTCCTTCCCATTCCAATCCTGAGACCCTTCCTATAGCATGAGATGTGATGTCTCAATGCTTCTAATACCAAACCTGAGATCCTTCCTATAACATGAGATGTGATATCCAACTCCTTCCATTCCAATCCTGAGACCCTTCCTATAGCATGAGATTTGATATCTCAATGCTTATACCAAACCTGAGACCCTTCCTATAGCATGAGATGTGATATCCAAGTCTTTCCCATTCTAATCCTTAGACCCTTCCTACAGCATGCAATATGATATCTCAATGATTCTAATAACAATCCTGAGACCCGTCCTATAACATGAGATGGGATATCCAACTCCTTCCCATTCCAATCCTGAGACACTTCCGATAGCAGAGATGTGATATCTCAATGCTTATACCAAACCTGAGACCCTTCCTATAACATGAGATTGGATATCCAACTCCTTCCCGTTCCAAACCTGAGACCCTTCCTTTAGCATGAGATGTAATATCCAGCTCCTTCCCATTCCAATCCTGAGACACTTCCGATTGCATGAGATGTGATATCTCAATGCTTCTAATATCAAAACTGAAACCCTCCCTATAGCATGAGATGTGATATCCAACTCCTTCCCTTTCCAACCTGAGACCCTTCCTATAGCATGAGAAGGGATATCCAACTCCTTCCCAATCCAATCCTGAGACCCTTCCGATAGCAGAGATGTGATATCTCAATGCTTATACCAAACCTGAGACCCTTCCTATGGCATGAGATGTGATATCCAACTCCTTGTCATTCAAATCCTGAGACCCTTCCTATAGCATGAGAAGGGATATCCAACTCCTTCCCAATCCAATCCTGAGACCCTTCCGATAGCAGAGATGTGATATCTCAATGCTTATACCAATCCTGAGACCCTTCCTATAGCATGAGATGTGATGTCTCAATGCTTCTAATACCAAACCTGAGATCCTTCCTATAACATGAGATGTGATATCCAACTCCTTCCATTCCAATCCTGAGACCCTTCCTATAGCATGAGATTTGATATCTCAATGCTTATACCAAACCTGAGACCCTTCCTATAGCATGAGATGTGATATCCAAGTCTTTCCCATTCCAATCTTTAGACCCTTCATACAGCATGCAATATGATATCTCAATGATTCTAATAACAATCCTGAGACCCGTCCTATAACATGAGATGGGATATCCAATTCCTTCCCATTCCAATCCTGAGACACTTCCTATAGCAGAGATGTGATAGCTCAATGCTCATACCAAACCTGAGACCCTTCCTATAACATGAGATCGGATATCCAACTCCTTCCCGTTCCAAACCTGAGACCCTTCCTTTAGCATGAGATGTAATATCCAGCTCCTTCCCATTCCAATCCTGAGACACTTCCGATAGCATGAGATGTGATATCTCAATGCTTCTACCAAACCTGAGACCCTTCCTTTAGCATGAGATGTGATATCCAACTCATTCCCATTCCAACCTGAGACCCTTCCTATAGCATGAGAAGGGATATCGAACTCCTTCCCAATCCAATCCTGAGACCCTTCCGATAGCAGAGATGTGATATCTCAATGCTTATACCAAACCTGAGACCCTTCCTATGGCATGAGATGTGATATCCAACTCCTTGCCATTCAAATCCTGAGACCCTCCCTATAACAAGAGATGTCATATCCAACTCCTTCCCATTCCAAACCTGAGACCCTTCCTTTAGCATGAGATGTGATATCCAAATCCTTCACATTCCAATCCGGAGACCCTTCCTATAACATGAGATGTGATATCCAACTCCTTCCCAATCCAATCCTGAGACACTTCCGATAGCAGAGATGTGATATCTCAATGCTTATACCAAACCTGAGACCCTTCCTATGGCATGAGATGTGATATCCAACTCCTTGCCATTCAAATCCTGAGACCCTCCCTATAACAAGAGATGTCATATCCAACTCCTTCCCATTCCAAACCTGAGACCCTTCCTTTAGCATGAGATGTGATATCCAAATCCTTCACATTCCAATCCAGAGACCAATCTATAGCATGAGATGTGATATCTCAATGCTTCTAATACCAAACCTGAGACCCTTCCGATAGCATGAGATGTGATATCTCAATGCTTCAAAAACCAAACATGAGAACCGTCCTATAACATGAGATGTGAAATCCAAATCCTTCCCTTCCCAAACCTGAGACTCTTCCTATAGCATGAGATGTGATATCTCAATGCTTCTAATATCAAACTTGAGACCCTCCCTATAGCATGAGATGTGATATCCAAGTCCTTCCCATTCCAATCCTGAGACACTTCCTATAGCATGAGATGTGATATCTCAATGCTTCTAATACCAAACCTGAGACTCTTCCTATAACATGAGATGGGATATCCAACTCCTTCCCATTCCAATCCTGAGACTCTTCTGATAGCAGAGATGTGATATCTCAATGCTTATACCAAACCTGAGACCCTTCCTACGGCATGAGATGTCATATACAACTCCTTCCCATTCCAATCCTGAGACCCTTCCTATAGCATGAGATGTGATATCTCAATGCTTATACCAAACCTGAGACCCTTCCTATAGCATGAGATGTGATATCCAACTCCTTCCCATTCCAATCCTGAGACCCTTCCTATAGCATGAGATGTGATGTCTCAATGCTTCTAATACCAAACCTGAGATCCTTCCTATAACATGAGATGTGATATCCAACTCCTTCCATTCCAATCCTGAGACCCTTCCTATAGCATGAGATTTGATATCTCAATGCTTATACCAAACCTGAGACCCTTCCTATAGCATGAGATGTGATATCCAAGTCTTTCCCATTCCAATCCTTAGACCCTTCCTACAGCATGCAATATGATATCTCAATGATTCTAATAACAATCCTGAGACCCGTCCTATAACATGAGATGGGATATCCAACTCCTTCCCATTCCAATCCTGAGACACTTCCGATAGCAGAGATGTGATATCTCAATGCTTATACCAAACCTGAGACCCTTCCTATAACATGAGATCGGATATCCAACTCCTTCCAGTTCCAAACCTGAGACCCTTCCTTTAGCATGAGATGTAATATCCAGCTCCTTCCCATTCCAATCGTGAGACACTTCCGATAGCATGAGATGTGATATCCAACTCCTTCCCATTCCAACCTGAGACCCTTCCTATAGCATGAGAAGGGATATCCAACTCCTTCCCAATCCAATCCTGAGACCCTTCCGATAGCAGAGATGTGATATCTCAATGCATATACCAAATCTGAGACCCTTCCTATGGCATGAGATGTCATATCCAACTCCTTCCCATTCCAAACCTGAGACCCTTCCTTTAGCATGAGATGTGATATCCAAATCCTTCACATTCCAATCCGGAGACCCTTCCTATAACATGAGATGTGATATCCAACTCCTTCCCAATCCAATCCTGAGACCCTTCCGATAGCAGAGATGTGATATCTCAATGCTTATACCAAACCTGAGACCCTTCCTATAGCATGAGATGTGATATCCAACTCCTTCCGATTCCAATCCTGAGACCCTTCCTATAGCATGAGATGTGATATCGCAATGCTTCTACCAAAACTGAGACCCTTCCTTTAGCATGAGATGTGATATCCAAGTCCTTCCCATTTCAATCCTGAGACCCTTCCTATAGCATGAGATGTGATATCTCAATGCTTCTAATACCAAACCTGAGATCCTTCCGATAGCATGAGATGTGATATCTCAATGCTTCTAATACCAAACCTGAGATCCTTCCTATAACATGAGATGTGATATCCAAATCCTTCCCCATCCAAACCTGAGACCCTCCCTTTAGCATGAGATGTGATATCCAACTCCTTCCCATTCCAATCCTGATACCCTTCTGATAGCATGAGATGTGATATCTCAATGCCTCTAATACCAAACCTGAGATCCTACCTCTAACATGAAATGTGATATCCAACTCCTTCCCTTTCCAAACCTGAGAGCCTTCCTACAGCATGAGATGTGATATCCAAGTCCTTCCAATTCCAATCTTGAGACCCTTCCTATAACATGAGATGTGATATCCAACTCTTTCCCATTCCAACCTGAGACCTTTCCTATAGCATGAGATGGGATATCCAACAACTCCTTCCAAATCCAATCCTGATACCCTTCCGATAGCATGAGATGTGATATCCCAATGCTTCTACAAAACCTGAGACCCATACCATGGCATGATGTGATATCAAACTCCCGTCCTATACCATGAGACTTGATATCTCAATGCTTCTAATACCAAACCTGAGACCGGTCAAATAACATGAGATGTGATATCCAAATCCTTCCCCTTCCAAACCTGAGACCCTTCCTTTAGCATGAGATGTGATATCCAAATCCTTCCCATTCCAATCCTTAAACCCTTCCTATAGCATGAGATGTGATATCTCAATGTTTCTAATAAAAAACCTGAGACCCTTCCTATAGCAAGAGATGTGATATCCAAATCCTTCCCATTCCAACCTGAGACCCTTCCTATAGCATGAGAAGGGATATCCAACTCCTTCCCATTCCAATCCTTAAACCCTTCCTATAGCATGAGATGTGATATCTCAATGTTTCTAATAATAAACCTGAGACCCTTCCTATAGCAAGAGATGTGATATCCAAATCCTTCCCATTCCAAACCTGAGACCCTTCCTATTGGATGAGATGTGATATCCAACTACTTCCCATTCCAAACCTGAGACCCTTCCTATACCATAAGATGTGATATCTCAATGCTTCTAATACCAAACCTGGGACCCGTCCTATAACATGAGATATGATATCCAAATCCTTCCCATTCCAATCCTGAAACCCTTCCGATAGCATGAGATGTGATATCTCAATGTTTCTAATAAAAAACCTGAGACCCTTCATATAGCAAGAGATGTGATATCCAAATACTTCCCATTTCAATCTTGAGACCCTTCCTATAACATGAGATATGATATCCAACTCCTTCCCATTCCAACATGAGACCCTTCCTATAGCATGAGAAGGGATGTCCAACTCCTTCCCAATCCAATCCTGAGACCCTTCCGATAGCAGAGATGTGATATCTCAATGCTTATACCAAACCTGAGACCCTTCCTTTAGCATGAGATTTGATATCCAAATCCTTCACATTCCAATCCTGAGACCCTTCCTATAGCATGAGATGTGATATCTCAATGCTTCTAATACCAAACCTGAGATGCTTCCTATAACATGAGATGTGATATCCAACTCCTTCCCATTCCAAACCTGAGACCCTTCCGATAGCATGAGATGTGATATCTCAATGCTTCTAAAACCAAACATGAGAACCATCCTATAACATGAGATGTGAAATCCCAATCCTTCCCTTCCCAAACCTGAGACACTTCCTATAGCTTGAGATGTGATATCAAACTCCTTCCCATTCCAATCCTGAAATAGCTTGAGATGTGATATCCAACTCCTTCCCATTCCAATCCTGAGACCCTTATTATACCATGAGATGTGATATCTCAAGGCTTCTAATACCAAACCTGAGACCCTTCCTATGGCATGAGATGTGATATACAACTCCTTGCCATTCAAATCCTGAGACCCTCCCTATAACAAGAGATGTCATATCCAACTCCTTCCCATTCCAAACCTGAGACCCTTCCTTTAGCATGAGATGTGATATCCAAATCCTTCACATTCCAATCCAGAGACCAATCCTATAGCATGAGATGTGATATCTCAATGCTTCTAATACCAAACCTGAGACCCTTCCGATAGCATGAGATGTGATATCTCAATGCTTCAAAAACCAAACATGAGAACCATCCTATAACATGAGATGTGAAATCCAAATCCTTCCCTTCCCAAACCTGAGACTCTTCCTATAGCATGAGATGTGATATCTCAATGCTTCTACCAAACCTGAAACCCTTCCTATAGCATAAGATGTGATATACAACTCCTTCCCATTCCAATCCTGAGACACTTCCTATAGCATGAGATGTGATATCACAATGCTTCTAATACCAAACCTGAGACCCATTCTATAACATGAGATGTGATATCCAAATCCTTCCCCTTCCAAACCTGAGACCCTTCCTTTAGCATGAGATGTGATATCCAGCTCCTCCCATTCCAATCCTGAGACCCTTCCGATAGCATGAGATGTGATATCTCAATGCTTCTAATATCAAAACTGAGACCCTCCCTATAGCATGAGATGTGATATCTAAGTCCTTCCCATTCCAATCCTGAGACCCTTCCGATAGCAGAGATGTGATATCTCAATGCTTATACCAAACCTGAGACCCTTCCTATGGCTTGAGATGTGATATCCAACTCCTTGCCATTCAAATCCTGAGACCCTCCCTATAACAAGAGATGTCATATCCAACTCCTTCCCATTCCAAACCTGAGACCCTTCCTTTAGCATGAGATGTGATATCCAAATCCTTCACATTCCAACCCCTAGACCAATCCTATAGCATGTGATGTGATATCTCAATGCTTCTAATACCAAACCTGAGACCCTTCCGATAGCATGAGATGTAATATCTCAATGCTTCAAAAACCAAACATGAGAACCATCCTATAACATGAGATGTGAAATCCAAATCCTTCCCTTCCCAAACCTGAGACTCTTCCTATATCAAACTTGAGACCCTCCCTATAGCATGAGATGTGATATCCAAGTCCTTCCCATTCCAATCCTGAGACACTTCCTATAGCATGAGATGTGATATCTCAATGCTTCTAATACCAAACCTGAGACTCTTCCTATAACATGAGATGGGATATCCAACTCCTTCCCATTCCAATCCTGAGACTCTTCTGATAGCAGAGATGTGATATCTCAATGCTTATACCAAACCTGAGACCCTTCCTACGGCATGAGATTTCATATACAACTCCTTCCCATTCCAATCCTGAGACCCTTCCTATAGCATGAGATGTGATATCTCAATGCTTATACCAAACCTGAGACCCTTCCTATAGCATGAGATGTGATATCCAACTCCTTCCCATTCCAATCCTGAGACCCTTCCTATAGCATGAGATGTGATGTCTCAATGCTTCTAATACCAAACCTGAGATCCTTCCTATAACATGAGATGTGATATCCAACTCCTTCCATTCCAATCCTGAGACCCTTCCTATAGCATGAGATTTGATATCTCAATGCTTATACCAAACCTGAGACTCTTCCTATAGCATGAGATGTGATATCCAAGTCTTTCCCATTCCAATCCTTAGACCCTTCCTACAGCATGCAATATGATATCTCAATGATTCTAATAACAATCCTGAGACCCGTCCTATAACATGAGATGGGATATCCAATTCCTTCCCATTCCAATCCTGAGACACTTCCGATAGCAGAGATGTGATATCTCAATGCTTATACCAAACCTGAGACCCTTCCTATAACATGAGATCGGATATCCAACTCCTTCCCGTTCCAAACCTGAGACCCTTCCTTTAGCATGAGATGTAATATCCAGCTCCTTCCCATTCCAATCCTGAGACACTTCCGATAGCATGAGATGTGATATCTCAATGCTTCTAATATCAAAACTGAAACCCTCCCTATAGCATGATATGTGATATCTAAGTCCTTCCCATTCCAATCCTGAGACCCTTCCTATAGCATGAGATGTGATATCTCAATGCTTCTACCAAACCTGAGACCCTTCCTTTAGCATGAGATGTGATATCCAACTCCTTCCCATTCCAACCTGAGACCCTTCCTATAGCATGAGAAGGGATATCCAACTCCTTCCCAATCCAATCCTGAGACCCTTCCGATAGCAGAGATGTGATATCTCAATGCTTATACCAAACCTGAGACCCTTCCTATGGCATGAGATGTGATATCCAACTCCTTGCCATTCAAATCCTGAGACCCTCCCTATAACAAGAGATGTCATATCCAACTCCTTCCCATTCCAAACCTGAGACCCTTCCTTTAGCATGAGATGTGATATCCAAATCCTTCACATTCCAATCCGGAGACCCTTCCTATAACATGAGATGTGATATCCAACTCCTTCCCAATCCAATCCTGAGACCCTTCCGATAGCAGAGATGTGATATCTCAATGCTTATACCAAACCTGAGACCCTTCCTATGGCATGAGATGTGATATCCAACTCCTTGCCATTCAAATCCTGAGACCCTCCCTATAACAAGAGATGTCATATCCAACTCCTTCCCATTCCAAACCTGAGACCCTTCCTTTAGCATGAGATGTGATATCCAAATCCTTCACATTCCAATCCAGAGACCAATCCTATAGCATGAGATGTGATATCTCAATGCTTCTAATACCAAACCTGAGACCCTTCCGATAGCATGAGATGTGATATCTCAATGCTTCAAAAACCAAACATGAGAACCATCCTATAATATGAGATGTGAAATCCAAATCCTTCCCTTCCCAAACCTGAGACTCTTCCTATAGCATGAGATGTGATATCTCAATGCTTCTACCAAACCTGAAACCCTTCCTATAGCATGAGATGTGATATCCAACTCCTTCCCATTCCAATCCTGAGACACTTCCTATAGCATGAGATGTGATATCACAATGCTTCTAATACCAAACCTGAAACCCATCCTATAACATGAGATGTGATATCCAAATCCTTCCCCTTCCAAACCTGAGACCCTTCCTTTAGCATGAGATGTGATATCCAGCTCCTCCCATTCCAATCCTGAGACCCTTCCGATAGCATGAGATGTGATATCTCAATGCTTCTAATATCAAAACTGAGACCCTCCCTATAGCATGAGATGTGATATCTAAGTCCTTCCCATTCCAATCCTGAGACCCTTCCGATAGCAGAGATGTGATATCTCAATGCTTATACCAAACCTGAGACCCTTCCTATGGCGTGAGATGTGATATCCAACTCCTTGCCATTCAAATCCTGAGACCATCCCTATAACAAGAGATGTCATATCCAACTCCTTCCCATTCCAAACCTGAGACCCTTCCTTTAGCATGAGATGTGATATCCAAATCCTTCACATTCCAATCCGGAGACCAATCCTATAGCATGAGATGTGATATCTCAATGCTTCTAATACCAAACCTGAGACCCTTCCGATAGCATGAGATGTGATATCTCAATGCTTCAAAAACCAAACATGAGAACCATCCTATAACATGAGATGTGAAATCCAAATCCTTCCCTTCCCAAACCTGAGACTCTTCCTATAGCATGAGATGTGATATCTCAATGCTTCTAATATCAAACTTGAGACCCTCCCTATAGCATGAGATGTGATATCCAAGTCCTTCCCATTCCAATCCTGAGACACTTCCTATAGCATGAGATGTGATATCTCAATGCTTCTAATACCAAACCTGAGACTCTTCCTATAACATGAGATGGGATATCCAACTCCTTCCCATTCCAATCCTGAGACTCTTCTGATAGCAGAGATGTGATATCTCAATGCTTATACCAAACCTGAGACCCTTCCTACGGCATGAGATGTCATATACAACTCCTTCCCATTCCAATCCTGAGACCCTTCCTATAGCATGAGATGTGATATCTCAATGCTTATACCAAACCTGAGACCCTTCCTATAGCATGAGATGTGATATCCAACTCCTTCCCATTCCAATCCTGAGACCCTTCCTATAGCATGAGATTTGATGTCTCAATGCTTCTAATACCAAACCTGAGATCCTTCCTATAACATGAGATGTGATATCCAACTCCTTCCATTCCAATCCTGAGACCCTTCCTATAGCATGTGATTTGATATCTCAATGCTTATACCAAACCTGAGACCCTTCCTATAGCATGAGATGTGATATCCAAGTCTTTCCCATTCCAATCCTTAGACCCTTCCTACAGCATGCAAAATGATATCTCAATGATTCTAATAACAATCCTGAGACCCGTCCTATAACATGAGATGGGATATCCAATTCCTTCCCATTCCAATCCTGAGACACTTCCGATAGCAGAGATGTGATATCTCAATGCTTATACCAAACCTGAGACCCTTCCTATAACATGAGATCGGATATCCAACTCCTTCCCGTTCCAAACCTGAGACCCTTCCTTTAGCATGAGATGTAATATCCAGCTCCTTCCCATTCCAATCCTGAGACACTTCCAATAGCATGAGATGTGATATCTCAATGCTTCTAATATCAAAACTGAAACCCTCCCTATAGCATGATATGTGATATCTAAGTCCTTCCCATTCCAATCCTGAGACCCTTCCTATAGCATGAGATGTGATATCTCAATGCTTCTACCAAACCTGAGACCCTTCCTTTAGCATGAGATGTGATATCCAACTCCTTCCCATTCCAACCTGAGACCCTTCCTATAGCATGAGAAGGGATATCCAACTCCTTCCCAATCCAATCCTGAGACCCTTCCGATAGCAGAGATGTGATATCTCAATGCTTATACCAAACCTGAGACCCTTCCTATGGCATGAGATGTGATATCCAACTCCTTGCCATTCAAATCCTGAGACCCTCCCTATAACAAGAGATGTCATATCCAACTCCTTCCCATTCCAAACCTGAGACCCTTCCTTTAGCATGAGATGTGATATCCAAATCCTTCACATTCCAATCCGGAGACCCTTCCTATAACATGAGATGTGATATCCAACTCCTTCCCAATCCAATCCTGAGACCCTTGCAGAGATGTGATATCTCAATGCTTATACCAAACCTGAGACCCTTCCTATGGCATGAGATGTGATATCCAACTCCTTGCCATTCAAATCCTGAGACCCTCCCTATAACAAGAGATGTCATATCCAACTCCTTCCCATTCCAAACCTGAGACCCTTCCTTTAGCATGAGATGTGATATCCAAATCCTTCACATTCCAATCCGGAGACCAATCCTATAGCATGAGATGTGATATCTCAATGCTTCTAATACCAAACCTGAGACCCTTCCGATAGCATGAGATGTGATATCTCAATGCTTCAAAAACCAAACATGAGAACCATCCTATAACATGAGATGTGAAATCCAAATCCTTCCCTTCCCAAACCTGAGACTCTTCCTATAGCATGAGATGTGATATCTCAATGCTTCTACCAAACCTGAAACCCTTCCTTATAGCATGAGATGTGATATCCAACTCCTTCCCATTCCAATCCTGAGACACTTCCTATAGCATGAGATGTGATATCACAATGCTTCTAATACCAAACCTGAGACCCATCCTATAACATGAGATGTGATATCCAAATCCTTCCCCTTCCAAACCTGAGACCCTTCCTTTAGCATGAGATGTGATATCCAGCTCCTCCCATTCCAATCCTGAGACCCTTCCGATAGCATGAGATGTGATATCTCAATGCTTCTAATATCAAAACTGAGACCCTCCCTATAGCATGAGATGTGATATCTAAGTCCTTCCCATTCCAATCCTGAGACCCTTCCGATAGCAGAGATGTGATATCTCAATGCTTATACCAAACCTGAGACCCTTCCTATGGCATGAGATGTGATATCCAACTCCTTGCCATTCAAATCCTGAGACCCTCCCTATAACAAGAGATGTCATATCCAACTCCTTCCCATTCCAAACCTGAGACCCTTCCTTTAGCATGAGATGTGATATCCAAATCCTTCACATTCCAATCCGGAGACCAATCCTATAGCATGAGATGTGATATCTCAATGCTTCTAATACCAAACCTGAGACCCTTCCGATAGCATGAGATGTGATATCTCAATGCTTCAAAAACCAAACATGAGAACCATCCTATAACATGAGATGTGAAATCCAAATCCTTCCCTTCCCAAACCTGAGACTCTTCCTATAGCATGAGATGTGATATCTCAATGCTTCTAATATCAAACTTGAGACCCTCCCTATAGCATGAGATGTGATATCCAAGTCCTTCCCATTCCAATCCTGAGACACTTCCTATAGCATGAGATGTGATATCTCAATGCTTCTAATACCAAACCTGAGACTCTTCCTATAACATGAGATGGGATATCCAACTCCTTCCCATTCCAATCCTGAGACTCTTCTGATAGCAGAGATGTGATATCTCAATGCTTATACCAAACCTGAGACCCTTCCTACGGCATGAGATGTCATATACAACTCCTTCCCATTCCAATCCTGAGACCCTTCCTATAGCATGAGATGTGATATCTCAATGCTTATACCAAACCTGAGACCCTTCCTATAGCATGAGATGTGATATCCAACTCCTTCCCATTCCAATCCTGAGACCCTTCCTATAGCATGAGATGTGATGTCTCAATGCTTCTAATACTAAACCTGAGATCCTTCCTATAACATGAGATGTGATATCCAACTCCTTCCATTCCAATCCTGAGACCCTTCCTATAGCATGAGATTTGATATCTCAATGCTTATACCAAACCTGAGACCCTTCCTATAGCATGAGATGTGATATCCAAGTCTTTCCCATTCCAATCCTTAGACCCTTCATACAGCATGCAATATGATATCTCAATGATTCTAATAACAATCCTGAGACCCGTCCTATAACATGAGATGGGATATCCAATTCCTTCCCATTCCAATCCTGAGACACTTCCGATAGCAGAGATGTGATATCTCAATGCTTATACCAAACCTGAGACCCTTCCTATAACATGAGATCGGATATCCAACTCCTTCCCGTTCCAAACCTGAGACCCTTCCTTTAGCATGAGATGTAATATCCAGCTCCTTCCCATTCCAATCCTGAGACACTTCCGATAGCATGAGATGTGATATCTCAATGCTTCTACCAAACCTGAGACCCTTCCTTTAGCATGAGATGTGATATCCAACTCCTTCCCATTCCAACCTGAGACCCTTCCTATAGCATGAGAAGGGATATCCAACTCCTTCCCAATCCAATCCTGAGACCCTTCCGATAGCAGAGATGTGATATCTCAATGCTTATACCAAACCTGAGACCCTTCCTATGGCATGAGATGTGATATCCAACTCCTTGCCATTCAAATCCTGAGACCCTCCCTATAACAAGAGATTTCATATCCAACTCCTTCCCATTCCAAACCTGAGACCCTTCCTTTAGCATGAGATGTGATATCCAAATCCTTCACATTCCAATCCGGAGACCCTTCCTATAACATGAGATGTGATATCCAACTCCTTCCCAATCCAATCCTGAGACCCTTGCAGAGATGTGATATCTCAATGCTTATACCAAACCTGAGACCCTTCCTATGGCATGAGATGTGATATCCAACTCCTTGCCATTCAAATCCTGAGACCCTCCCTATAACAAGAGATGTCATATCAAACTCCTTCCCATTCCAAACCTGAGACCCTTCCTTTAGCATGAGATGTGATATCCAAATCCTTCACATTCCAATCCGGAGACCAATCCTATAGCACGAGATGTGATATCTCAATGCTTCTAATACCAAACCTGAGACCCTTCCGATAGCATGAGATGTGATATCTCAATGCTTCAAAAACCAAACATGAGAACCATCCTATAACATGAGATGTGAAATCCAAATCCTTCCCTTCCCAAACCTGAGACTCTTCCTATAGCATGAGATGTGATATCTCAATGCTTCTACCAAACCTGAAACCCTTCCTATAGCATGAGATGTGATATCCAACTCCTTCCCATTCCAATCCTGAGACACTTCCTATAGCATGAGATGTGATATCACAATGCTTCTAATACCAAACCTGAGACCCATCCTATAACATGAGATGTGATATCCAAATCCTTCCCCTTCCAAACCTGAGACCCTTCCTTTAGCATGAGATGTGATATCCAGCTCCTCCCATTCCAATCCTGAGACCCTTCCGATATCATGAGATGTGATATCTCAATGCTTCTAATATCAAAACTGAGACCCTCCCTATAGCATGAGATGTGATATCTAAGTCCTACCCATTCCAATCCTGAGACCCTTCCGATAGCAGAGATGTGATATCTCAATGCTTATACCAAACCTGAGACCCTTCCTATGGCATGAGATGTGATATCCAACTCCTTGCCATTCAAATCCTGAGACCCTCCCTATAACAAGAGGTGTCATATCCAACTCCTTCCCATTCCAAACCTGAGACCCTTCCTTTAGCATGAGATGTGATATCCAAATCCTTCACATTCCAATCCGGAGACCAATCCTATAGCATGAGATGTGATATCTCAATGCTTCTAATACCAAACCTGAGACCCTTCCGATAGCATGAGATGTGATATCTCAATGCTTCAAAAACCAAACATGAGAACCATCCTATAACATGAGATGTGAAATCCAAATCCTTCCCTTCCCAAACCTGAGACTCTTCCTATAGCATGAGATGTGATATCTCAATGCTTCTAATATCAAACTTGAGACCCTCCCTATAGCATGAGATGTGATATCCAAGTCCTTCCCATTCCAATCCTGAGACACTTCCTATAGCATGAGATGTGATATCTCAATGCTTCTAATACCAAACCTGAGACTCTTCCTATAACATGAGATGGGATATCCAACTCCTTCCCATTCCAATCCTGAGACTCTTCTGATAGCAGAGATGTGATATCTCAATGCTTATACCAAACCTGAGACCCTTCCTACGGCATGAGATGTCATATACAACTCCTTCCCATTCCAATCCTGAGACCCTTCCTATAGCATGAAATGTGATATCTCAATGCTTATACCAAACCTGAGACCCTTCCTATAGCATGAGATGTGATATCCAACTCCTTCCCATTCCAATCCTGAGACCCTTCCTATAGCATGAGATGTGATGTCTCAATGCTTCTAATACCAAACCTGAGATCCTTCCTATAACATGAGATGTGATATCCAACTCCTTCCATTCCAATCCTGAGACCCTTCCTATAGCATGAGATTTGATATCTCAATGCTTATACCAAACCTGAGACCCTTCCTATAGCATGAGATGTGATATCCAAGTCTTTCCCATTCCAATCCTTAGACCCTTAATACAGCATGCAATATGATATCTCAATGATTCTAATAACAATCCTGAGACCCGTCCTATAACATGAGATGGGATATCCAATTCCTTCCCATTCCAATCCTGAGACACTTCCGATAGCAGAGATGTGATATCTCAATGCTTATACCAAACCTGAGACCCTTCCTATAACATGAAATCGGATATCCAACTCCTTCCCGTTCCAAACCTGAGACCCTTCCTTTAGCATGAGATGTAATATCCAGCTCCTTCCCATTCCAATCCTGAGACACTTCCGATAGCATGAGATGTGATATCTCAATGCTTCTACCAAACCTGAGACCCTTCCTTTAGCATGAGATGTGATATCCAACTCCTTCCCATTCCAACCTGAGACCCTTCCTATAGCATGAGAAGGGATATCCAACTCCTTCCCAATCCAATCCTGAGACCCTTCCGATAGCAGAGATGTGATATCTCAATGCTTATACCAAACCTGAGACCCTTCCTATGGCATGAGATGTGATATCCAACTCCTTGCCATTCAAATCCTGAGACCCTCCCTATAACAAGAGATGTCATATCCAACTCCTTCCCATTCCAAACCTGAGACCCTTCCTTTAGCATGAGATGTGATATCCAAATCCTTCACATTCCAATCCGGAGACCCTTCCTATAACATGAGACGTGATATCCAACTCCTTCCCAATCCAATCCTGAGACCCTTGCAGAGATGTGATATCTCAATGCTTATACCAAACCTGAGACCCTTCCTATGGCATGAGATGTGATATCCAACTCCTTGCCATTCAAATCCTGAGACCCTCCCTATAACAAGAGATGTCATATCCAACTCCTTCCCATTCCAAACCTGAGACCCTTCCTTTAGCATGAGATGTGATATCCAAATCCTTCACATTCCAATCCGGAGACCAATCCTATAGCATGAGATGTGATATCTCAATGCTTCTAATACCAAACCTGAGACCCTTCCGATAGCATGAGATGTGATATCTCAATGCTTCAAAAACCAAACATGAGAACCATCCTATAACATGAGATGTGAAATCCAAATCCTTCCCTTCCCAAACCTGAGACTCTTCCTATAGCATGAGATGTGATATCTCAATGCTTCTACCAAACCTGAAACCCTTCCTATAGCATGAGATGTGATATCCAACTCCTTCCCATTCCAATCCTGAGACACTTCCTATAACATGAGATGTGATATCACAATGCTTCTAATACCAAACCTGAGACCCATCCTATAACATGAGATGTGATATCCAAATCCTTCCCCTTCCAAACCTGAGACCCTTCCTTTAGCATGAGATGTGATATCCAGCTCCTCCCATTCCAATCCTGAGACCCTTCCGATATCATGAGATGTGATATCTCAATGCTTCTAATATCAAAACTGAGACCCTCCCTATAGCATGAGATGTGATATCTAAGTCCTTCCCATTCCAATCCTGAGACCCTTCCGATAGCAGAGATGTGATATCTCAATGCTTATACCAAACCTGAGACCCTTCCTATGGCATGAGATGTGATATCCAACTCCTTGCCATTCAAATCCTGAGACCCTCCCTATAACAAGAGATGTCATATCCAACTCCTTCCCATTCCAAACCTGAGACCCTTCCTTTAGCATGAGATGTGATATCCAAATCCTTCACATTCCAATCCGGAGACCAATCCTATAGCATGAGATGTGATATCTCAATGCTTCTAATACCAAACCTGAGACCCTTCCGATAGCATGAGATGTGATATCTCAATGCTTCAAAAACCAAACATGAGAACCATCCTATAACATGAGATGTGAAATCCAAATCCTTCCCTTCCCAAACCTGAGACTCTTCCTATAGCATGAGATGTGATATCTCAATGCTTCTAATATCAAACTTGAGACCCTCCCTATAGCATGAGATGTGATATCCAAGTCCTTCCCATTCCAATCCTGAGACACTTCCTATAGCATGAGATGTGATATCTCAATGCTTCTAATACCAAACCTGAGACTCTTCCTATAACATGAGATGGGATATCCAACTCCTTCCCATTCCAATCCTGAGACTCTTCTGATAGCAGAGATGTGATATCTCAATGCTTATACCAAACCTGAGACCCTTCCTACGGCATGAGATGTCATATACAACTCCTTCCCATTCCAATCCTGAGACCCTTCCTATAGCATGAGATGTGATATCTCAATGCTTATACCAAACCTGAGACCCTTCCTATAGCATGAGATGTGATATCCAACTCCTTCCCATTCCAATCCTGAGACCCTTCCTATAGCATGAGATGTGATGTCTCAATGCTTCTAATACCAAACCTGAGATCCTTCCTATAACATGAGATGTGATATCCAACTCCTTCCATTCCAATCCTGAGACCCTTCCTATAGCATGAGATTTGATATCTCAATGCTTATACCAAACCTGAGACCCTTCCTATAGCATGAGATGTGATATCCAAGTCTTTCCCATTCCAATCCTTAGACCCTTCATACAGCATGCAATATGATATCTCAATGATTCTAATAACAATCCTGAGACCCGTCCTATAACATGAGATGGGATATCCAATTCCTTCCCATTCCAATCCTGAGACACTTCCGATAGCAGAGATGTGATATCTCAATGCTTATACCAAACCTGAGACCCTTCCTATAACATGAGATCGGATATCCAACTCCTTCCCGTTCCAAACCTGAGACCCTTCCTTTAGCATGAGATGTAATATCCAGCTCCTTCCCATTCCAATCCTGAGACACTTCCGATAGCATGAGATGTGATATCTCAATGCTTCTACCAAACCTGAGACCCTTCCTTTAGCATGAGATGTGATATCCAACTCCTTCCCATTCCAACCTGAGACCCTTCCTATAGCATGAGAAGGGATATCCAACTCCTTCCCAATCCAATCCTGAGACCCTTCCGATAGCAGAGATGTGATATCTCAATGCTTATACCAAACCTGAGACCCTTCCTATGGCATGAGATGTGATATCCAACTCCTTGCCATTCAAATCCTGAGACCCTCCCTATAACAAGAGATGTCATATCCAACTCCTTCCCATTCCAAACCTGAGACCCTTCCTTTAGCATGAGATGTGATATCCAAATCCTTCACATTCCAATCCGGAGACCCTTCCTATAACATGAGATGTGATATCCAACTCCTTCCCAATCCAATCCTGAGACCCTTCCGATAGCAGAGATGTGATATCTCAATGCTTATACCAAACCTGAGACCCTTCCTATGGCATGAGATGTGATATCCAACTCCTTGCCATTCAAATCCTGAGACCCTCCCTATAACAAGAGATGTCATATCCAACTCCTTCCCATTCCAAACCTGAGACCCTTCCTTTAGCATGAGATGTGATATCCAAATCCTTCACATTCCAATCCAGAGACCAATCCTATAGCATGAGATGTGATATCTCAATGCTTCTAATACCAAACCTGAGACCCTTCCGATAGCATGAGATGTGATATCTCAATGCTTCAAAAACCAAACATGAGAACCGTCCTATAACATGAGATGTGAAATCCAAATCCTTCCCTTCCCAAACCTGAGACTCTTCCTATAGCATGAGATGTGATATCTCAATGCTTCTAATATCAAACTTGAGAACCTCCCTATAGCATGAGATGTGATATCCAAGTCCTTCCCATTCCAATCCTGAGACACTTCCTATAGCATGAGATGTGATATCTCAATGCTTCTAATACCAAACCTGAGACTCTTCCTATAACATGAGATGGGATATCCAACTCCTTCCCATTCCAATCCTGAGACTCTTCTGATAGCAGAGATGTGATATCTCAATGCTTATACCAAACCTGAGACCCTTCCTACGGCATGAGATGTCATATACAACTCCTTCCCATTCCAATCCTGAGACCCTTCCTATAGCATGAGATGTGATATCTCAATGCTTATACCAAACCTGAGACCCTTCCTATAGCATGAGATGTGATATCCAACTCCTTCCCATTCCAATCCTGAGACCCTTCCTATAGCATGAGATGTGATGTCTCAATGCTTCTAATACCAAACCTGAGATCCTTCCTATAACATGAGATGTGATATCCAACTCCTTCCATTCCAATCCTGAGACCCTTCCTATAGCATGAGATGTGATATCTCAATGCTTATACCAAACCTGAGACCCTTCCTATAACATGAGATCGGATATCCAACTCCTTCCCGTTCCAAACCTGAGACCCTTCCTTTAGCATGAGATGTAATATCCAGCTCCTTCCCATTCCAATCCGGAGACCAATCCTATAGCATGAGATGTGATATCTCAATGCTTCTAATACCAAACCTGAGACCCTTCCGATAGCATGAGATGTGATATCTCAATGCTTCAAAAACCAAACATGAGAACCATCCTATAACATGAGATGTGAAATCCAAATCCTTCCCTTCCCAAACCTGAGACTCTTCCTATAGCATGAGATGTGATATCTCAATGCTTCTAATATCAAACTTGAGACCCTCCCTATAGCATGAGATGTGATATCCAAGTCCTTCCCATTCCAATCCTGAGACACTTCCTATAGCATGAGATGTGATATCTCAATGCTTCTAATACCAAACCTGAGACTCTTCCTATAACATGAGATGGGATATCCAACTCCTTCCCATTCCAATCCTGAGACTCTTCTGATAGCAGAGATGTGATATCTCAATGCTTATACCAAACCTGAGACCCTTCCTACGGCATGAGATGTCATATACAACTCCTTCCCATTCCAATCCTGAGACACTTCCTATAGCATGAAATGTGATATCTCAATGCTTATACCAAACCTGAGACCCTTCCTATAGCATGAGATGTGATATCCAACTCCTTCCCATTCCAATCCTGAGACCCTTCCTATAGCATGAGATGTGATGTCTCAATGCTTCTAATACCAAACCTGAGATCCTTCCTATAACATGAAATGTGATATCCAACTCCTTCCATTCCAATCCTGAGACCCTTCCTATAGCATGAGATTTGATATCTCAATGCTTATACCAAACCTGAGACCCTTCCTATAGCATGAGATGTGATATCCAAGTCTTTCCCATTCCAATCCTTAGACCCTTCATACAGCATGCAATATGATATCTCAATGATTCTAATAACAATCCTGAGACCCGTCCTATAACATGAGATGGGATATCCAATTCCTTCCCATTCCAATCCTGAGACACTTCCGATAGCAGAGATGTGATATCTCAATGCTTATACCAAACCTGAGACCCTTCCTATAACATGAGATCGGATATCCAACTCCTTCCCGTTCCAAACCTGAGACCCTTCCTTTAGCATGAGATGTAATATCCAGCTCCTTCCCATTCCAATCCTGAGACACTTCCGATAGCATGAGATGTGATATCTCAATGCTTCTACCAAACCTGAGACCCTTCCTTTAGCATGAGATGTGATATCCAACTCCTTCCCATTCCAACCTGAGACCCTTCCTATAGCATGAGAAGGGATATCCAACTCCTTCCCAATCCAATCCTGAGACCCTTCCTATAACATGAGATGTGATATCCAACTCCTTCCCAATCCAATCCTGAGACCCTTGCAGAGATGTGATATCTCAATGCTTATACCAAACCTGAGACCCTTCCTATGGCATGAGATGTGATATCCAACTCCTTGCCATTCAAATCCTGAGACCCTCCCTATAACAAGAGATGTCATATCCAACTCCTTCCCATTCCAAACCTGAGACCCTTCCTTTAGCATGAGATGTGATATCCAAATCCTTCACATTCCAATCCGGAGACCAATCCTATAGCATGAGATGTGATATCTCAATGCTTCTAATACCAAACCTGAGACCCTTCCGATAGCATGAGATGTGATATCTCAATGCTTCAAAAACCAAACATGAGAACCATCCTATAACATGAGATGTGAAATCCAAATCCTTCCCTTCCCAAACCTGAGACTCTTCCTATAGCATGAGATGTGATATCTCAATGCTTCTACCAAACCTGAAACCCTTCCTATAGCATGAGATGTGATATCCAACTCCTTCCCATTCCAATCCTGAGACACTTCCTATAGCATGAGATGTGATATCACAATGCTTCTAATACCAAACCTGAGACCCATCCTATAACATGAGATGTGATATCCAAATCCTTCCCCTTCCAAACCTGAGACCCTTCCTTTAGCATGAGATGTGATATCCAGCTCCTCCCATTCCAATCCTGAGACCCTTCCGATATCATGAGATGTGATATCTCAATGCTTCTAATATCAAAACTGAGACCCTCCCTATAGCATGAGATGTGATATCTAAGTCCTTCCCATTCCAATCCTGAGACCCTTCCGATAGCAGAGATGTGATATCTCAATGCTTATACCAAACCTGAGACCCTTCCTATGGCATGAGATGTGATATCCAACTCCTTGCCATTCAAATCCTGAGACCCTCCCTATAACAAGAGATGTCATATCCAACTCCTTCCCATTCCAAACCTGAGACCCTTCCTTTAGCATGAGATGTGATATCCAAATCCTTCACATTCCAATCCGGAGACCAATCCTATAGCATGAGATGTGATATCTCAATGCTTCTAATACCAAACCTGAGACCCTTCCGATAGCATGAGATGTGATATCTCAATGCTTCAAAAACCAAACATGAGAACCATCCTATAACATGAGATGTGAAATCCAAATCCTTCCCATTCCAATCCTGAGACACTTCCTATAGCATGAGATGTGATATCTCAATGCTTCTAATACCAAACCTGAGACTCTTCCTATAACATGAGATGGGATATCCAACTCCTTCCCATTCCAATCCTGAGACTCTTCTGATAGCAGAGATGTGATATCTCAATGCTTATACCAAACCTGAGACCCTTCCTACGGCATGAGATGTCATATACAACTCCTTCCCATTCCAATCCTGAGACCCTTCCTATAGCATGAGATGTGATATCTCAATGCTTATACCAAACCTGAGACCTGTAAGGATATTTGGCGTGTTACAGTACACAGTACAGCAATACTGCACAAGTAGCACAATTTTTTTTTTTTTTTTTTTTTTTTTTTTTTTCTGTTTTCAAATATTTTTCTGTATTATAAAAGTTGTATTTAACACGATCTCATTCTTTACAGCAATAAAATGGCACAATCAAAGCATTTTCTATGACACACTGCAAATAGAGTGGCGGAGAACAGAACTCAAATTGCAACATTAGCACTTGATTAAGACACGCACGGGACTTTCATTTTTTCTACACTGACTGCATATTTTCGTGCACACACACAGCTCCCCCAGTTAGGTAATTACCTTATCTGTTCAGAGGCTTCTCTCTGTGAATGTGGCTCTCTTGGGAAAGGTTTTTCTTTCAGCTCTCCCCAATGTCGACTGCAGCAGGACACAGGAATCTGCATTCAGTCAGGACCCCACAGCCAGGTCTTCTCCCCAGTAGTGCAGAAAGATGTCTGCCTGTCTTTTTCCCTGATACTGCCCACTAAAACTTTCCTCTCAGCCCTCTTTATGACGTGTCCCAATGAAATCCATCATCTCTCATCCTCCTACTCTTCAACAATAGCTTCGCTTATACATTTGCAATTGTTGCAAATCTGACTTCCTCCTTCCTGCAGTTACTGTGCACAACAACACGGAGAATCAGGCAGAGAAGAGAAAAAATCTGCACACTCATTTAAATGGTTTTCAGAGTATGCCTAATTCTGCAGTAGAGAACACATTTTATTAGTGGGTTATATTAAAATAAGGTTTTATTAGTCAGGTTAATGGTTAATAGGTTAGCTGTTAATTTTCAAATGTGTCTCTAGCAATATAGGCATTTCAGGTGAAAAATAGTGTGCATTTTTAAATGAACACGTGTGCTTTTAACTGTAAAAATAGATTTGCATCTTATATGTTAAAATCGTTTTTTACTGAATAGTCTGTCTTTCCTTGTTAATCTGCTAACCCATATAGCAATGCACCGCACCCTTGTGGTGGTGGTGCTGCAAAAAAAATTGTGCTACTTGTGCAGTATTGCTGTACTGTGTACTGTAACACGCCAAATATCCTTACATATACCTTCCTATAGCATGAGATGTGATATCCAACTCCTTCCCATTCCAATCCTGAGACCCTTCCTATAGCATGAGATGTGATGTCTCAATGCTTCTAATACCAAACCTGAGATCCTTCCTATAACATGAGATGTGATATCCAACTCCTTCCATTCCAATCCTGAGACCCTTCCTATAGCATGAGATTTGATATCTCAATGCTTATACCAAACCTGAGACCCTTCCTATAGCATGAGATGTGATATCCAAGTCTTTCCCATTCCAATCCTTAGACCCTTCATACAGCATGCAATATGATATCTCAATGATTCTAATAACAATCCTGAGACCCGTCCTATAACATGAGATGGGATATCCAATTCCTTCCCATTCCAATCCTGAGACACTTCCGATAGCAGAGATGTGATATCTCAATGCTTATACCAAACCTGAGACCCTTCCTATAACATGAGATCGGATATCCAACTCCTTCCCGTTCCAAACCTGAGACCCTTCCTTTAGCATGAGATGTAATATCCAGCTCCTTCCCATTCCAATCCTGAGACACTTCCGATAGCATGAGATGTGATATCTCAATGCTTCTACCAAACCTGAGACCCTTCCTTTAGCATGAGATGTGATATCCAACTCCTTCCCATTCCAACCTGAGACCCTTCCTATAGCATGAGAAGGGATATCCAACTCCTTCCCAATCCAATCCTGAGACCCTTCCGATAGCAGAGATGTGATATCTCAATGCTTATACCAAACCTGAGACCCTTCCTATGGCATGAGATGTGATATCCAACTCCTTGCCATTCAAATCCTGAGACCCTCCCTATAACAAGAGATGTCATATCCAACTCCTTCCCATTCCAAACCTGAGACCCTTCCTTTAGCATGAGATGTGATATCCAAATCCTTCACATTCCAATCCGGAGACCCTTCCTATAACATGAGATGTGATATCCAACTCCTTCCCAATCCAATCCTGAGACCCTTCCGATAGCAGAGATGTGATATCTCAATGCTTATACCAAACCTGAGACCCTTCCTTTAGCATGAGATGTGATATCCAAATCCTTCACATTCCAATCCGGAGACCCTTCCTATAACAAGAGATGTCATATCCAACTCCTTCCCATTCCAAACCTGAGACCCTTCCTTTAGCATGAGATGTGATATCCAAATCCTTCACATTCCAATCCAGAGACCAGTCCTATAGCATGAGATGTGATATCTCAATGCTTCTAATACCAAACCTGAGACCCTTCCGATAGCATGAGATGTGATATCTCAATGCTTCAAAAACCAAACATGAGAACCGTCCTATAACATGAGATGTGAAATCCAAATCCTTCCCTTCCCAAACCTGAGACTCTTCCTATAGCATGAGATGTGATATCTCAATGCTTCTAATATCAAACTTGAGAACCTCCCTATAGCATGAGATGTGATATCCAACTCCTTCCCATTCCAATCCTGAGACCCTTCCTATAGCATGAGATGTGATGTCTCAATGCTTCTAATACCAAACCTGAGATCCTTCCTATAACATGAGATGTGATATCCAACTCCTTCCATTCCAATCCTGAGACCCTTCCTATAGCATGAGATGTGATATCTCAATGCTTATACCAAACCTGAGACCCTTCCTATAACATGAGATCGGATATCCAACTCCTTCCCGTTCCAAACCTGAGACCCTTCCTTTAGCATGAGATGTAATATCCAGCTCCTTCCCATTCCAATCCTGAGACACTTCCGATAGCATGAGATGTGATATCTCAATGCTTCTAATATCAAAACTGAAACCCTCCCTATAGCATGAGATGTGATATCCAACTCCTTCCCTTTCCAACCTGAGACCCTTCCTATAGCATGAGAAGGGATATCCAACTCCTTCCCAATCCAATCCTGAGACCCTTCCGATAGCAGAGATGTGATATCTCAATGCTTATACCAAACCTGAGACCCTTCCTATGGCATGAGATGTGATATCCAACACCTTGCCATTCAAATCCTGAGACCCTCCCTATAACAAGAGATGTCATATCCAACTCCTTCCCATTCCAAACCTGAGACCCTTCCTTTAGCATGAGATGTGATATCCAAATCCTTCACATTCCAATCCGGAGACCCTTCCTATAACATGAGATGTGATATCCAACTCCTTCCCAATCCAATCCTGAGACCCTTCCGATAGCAGAGATGTGATATCTCAATGCTTATACCAAACCTGAGACCCTTCCTATAGCATGAGATGTGATATCCAACTCCTTCTGATTCCAATCCTGAGACCCTTCCTATAGCATGAGATGTGATATCGCAATGCTTCTACCAAAACTGAGACCCTTCCTTTAGCATGAGATGTGATATCCAAGTCCTTCCCATTCCAATCCTGAGACCCTTCCTATAGCATGAGATGTGATATCTCAATGCTTCTAATACCAAACCTGAGATCCTTCCGATAGCATGAGATGTGATATCTCAATGCTTCTAATACCAAACCTGAGATCCTTCCTATAACATGAGATGTAATATCCAAATCCTTCCCCATCCAAACCTGAGACCCTCCCTTTAGCATGAGATGTGATATCCAACTCCTTCCCATTCCAATCCTGATACCCTTCTGATAGCATGAGATGTGATATCTCAATGCCTCTAATACCAAACCTGAGATCCTACCTCTAACATGAAATGTGATATCCAACTCCTTCCCTTTCCAAACCTGAGAGCCTTCCTACAGCATGAGATGTGATATCCAAGTCCTTCCCATTCCAATCTTGAGACCCTTCCTATAACATGAGATGTGATATCCAACTCTTTCCCATTCCAACCTGAGACCTTTCCTATAGCATGAGATGGGATATCCAACAACTCCTTCCAAATCCAATCCTGATACCCTTCCGATAGCATGAGATGTGATATCCCAATGCTTCTACAAAACCTGAGACCCATACCATGGCATGATGTGATATCAAACTCCCGTCCTATACCATGAGACTTGATATCTCAATGCTTCTAATACCAAACCTGAGACCGGTCAAATAACATGAGATGTGATATCCAAATCCTTCCCCTTCCAAACCTGAGACCCTTCCTTTAGCATGAGATGTGATATCCAAATCCTTCCCATTCCAATCCTTAAACCCTTCCTATAGCATGAGATGTGATATCTCAATGTTTCTAATAAAAAACCTGAGACCCTTCCTATAGCAAGAGATGTGATATCCAAATCCTTCCCATTCCAACCTGAGACCCTTCCTATAGCATGAGAAGGGATATCCAACTCCTTCCCATTCCAATCCTTAAACCCTTCCTATAGCATGAGATGTGATATCTCAATGTTTCTAATAAAAAACCTGAGACCCTTCCTATAGCAAGAGATGTGATATCCAAATCCTTCCCATTCCAACCTGAGACCCTTCCTATAGCATGAGAAGGGATATCCAACTCCTTCCAATTCAAATACTGCGACCCTTCCAATAGCATATGTGATATCTCAATGCTTCTAATATCAAAACTGAGACCCTCCCTATAGCATGAGATGTGATATCTAACTCCTTCCCATTCCAATCGAGACCCTTCCTATAACATGAGATGTGATATCTCTATGCTTCTAATACCAAACCTGAGCCCCTTCTCGTAGTATATGTGATATCCAACTCCTTCCCATTCCAAACTTGTGACCCTTCCTGTAGCATGAAATGTGATTTCTCACCCCTTCCAATGCCAAACCCGAGACCATTCCCACAGCCTGAGATTTGAAATCTCATTTCTTCCAATACCAAACCCGAGACCCTTCCGATAGGATGAGATTTACTATCTCACTCCTTAAAATACCAAACTCGAGTCCCTTCCTAAAGGATGCGATTCTAATACCAAACCTGAGACCCTCCCTATAACAAGAGATGTCATATCCAACTCCTTCCCATTCCAATCATGAGACTCTTCCTATAGCATGACATGTGATATCGAACTTCCCATTCCAATCCTGAGACTCAGACCTCCCCGTCTAACCTTCTCACCACTCCTAGCTCCCGGATGGATCATGCACTCCTGCTGTCTCCTCTCTCCCTTCTTCTGCTTCCTTTCCTCTCTCCTTCCTCATCTGCCCTAGGTCAGGCTCCTTCTACACCTCCGCAGGGATTACTGATTTGTACCCCTCCCCACTCTCAACTCTCACTCAGTTTCAAAAACTCATCTGACATCTGCCATTTCCTGGAAGAACCCGACCTTGATGTTCTTGGTCTAACCGAGACATGGTTGACGGCCAGCGCTGTCTCGAGCTTTGACACTTTCCTCCCTGATGACAAGTTCCTCTCCATGCCCAGATCCAACCGTTCTTGAGGGGGGAGCATCCTTGATTCCTGTAGTAAATTGCTTTCCTTTGCAGGCCGACTTCTCTCACGAATGCCTTGTCTGCATGCATTCTCTCTTTCCTGGCCATTCTCTCACCGTGGCTATTTGCCTACCCCCTTCCTCTCTCAGTGGATGGACTTCTCCATCCTAGCCTCCTACCACTCAACTCCGCCTACTTGGAGAATTCAACATGAACCTGTATGCTTCCTGACCTGGACTTTTACGAGATCTGCAACTGTACATGTCACTGGCCCTACACACTGCAGGGAATACTCAGGATTTTCTGATCTCAGACCTCCCCCTCTGTTACCCTCTCAACAATCCTCTCCCGTGGTGATCAAGTTCTCATCTCCAAAGAAGGCTACCTACCAGCTGTTCCTCCTCAGTGGAGTTCTCCCTTTCTGTCCCTGCTCCCTGCACCGTTTCGCGTTGCAAACACTCGCTTCCCAGCTCTCTGGTTTAGACGCGTGTTCCCTGCCTTCTCTCCTCTTCCCGCTGCCTTCAAATCAACAAATGAGCTTCAAAAGATACACGGTGCTCAGAATGCTTTATAACACCCATTATTCATCATATAGCCGTAACCCGCTAGACGTATTGAAATGTGCTGTAAACTAGCAAAACCAGCTAGAAAATGTACTTTCCTCGCGTTTTTGTAAATGCGAATTCTGATGGGTTCCCATGTATGTACTGTGTCCGTGCGTTTGTTGTCGAATCCTGAAGTTTTTAACCACTGTTCTCCCATACAAGGGGGGTTCAACATCTACTGCTGTTCACAGGTTCACAGGCTGAATGTATACGGTTGAAATCTTCAAGGCATTATCAGCTTTCCTGATTGTTTTGGAACGTGTATTTGCCATCTATTAATACAGTTGCCTTGTGGTCATCCTCCCTTTTAGTTTACAGGCTGCACTCCCCTGGTGATCACATTCTCCTCTCCAGAGCAGGGTAACTACCAGCTGCTCCTCCTCAGAGGCGTTCCTCCTTTCTGTTCCTGCTCCCTGCACCGTGTTGCATGTACTCGCTTCCAAGCTCTCTGGTTTAGATGCGTGTTCCCTGCCTTCTCTCCTCTTCCTACAGCCTTCCAATGAGCTCCACAAGACACAGTGTTCAGAATTCTTTATAACCCCATTATTCAACATATAGCTGTAACCCGCTAGACGTATTAAAACGTGCTAAAACCAGCAAAAATAGCTAGAAAATGTACTTCCCTCGCGTTTTGGTAAATGCAGGGTACACGCGTCTAAACCAGAGAGCAGGGAAGCGATCATTTCAGCAGTATAAATTCAGCCTGTGAACAACACATTTTGATCCTCCCTTTTATGGGAGAAGAGTGGTTCAAA
The DNA here is from genome assembly GCF_040938575.1 of Ambystoma mexicanum. Classification (NCBI taxonomy): domain Eukaryota; kingdom Metazoa; phylum Chordata; class Amphibia; order Caudata; family Ambystomatidae; genus Ambystoma; species Ambystoma mexicanum. Next base: position 568,100,356 of record NC_090932.1, on the reverse strand, counting down.
AGAACAGGATTCGACTGAACAAACGCACGAACAGAGTACAAAATGGGAATCCACCAGAATTCGCATTTACCAAAACGCGGGGAAAGTACATTTTCTAGCTGTGTTTGCTAGTTTTTAGCACGTTTCAATACGTCTAGCGGGTTACGGCTATATGTTGAATAATGGGTGTTATAAAGCATTCTGAACACTAACTTGTGGAGCTCCTTGGAAGGCTTTAGGAAGAGCAGAGAAGGCAGGGAACACGCATCTAAACCAGAGAGGTGGGAAGCGAGTACATGCAACGCGAAACGGTGCAGGGAGCAGGGACAGAAAGAAGGAACGCCTCTGAGGAGGAGAATGTGATCACCAGGGGAGTGCAGCCTGTAAACTAAAAGGGACGATGACCACAAGGCGACTGCATTAACAGATGGCAAATACACGTTCCAAAACAGTCAGGAAAGCTGATAATGCCTTGAAGATTTCAGCCGTATACATTCAGCCTGTGAACAGCAGTAGATGTTGACCCCCCCTTAGTATGGGAGAACAGTGGTTAAAAACTTCAGGATTCGACAACAAACGCACGGACACAGTACATACAACATGGGAACCCACCAGAATTCGCATTTACAAAAACGGGAGGGAAGTACATTTTCTAGCTGGTTTTGCTAGTTTACAGCACATTTCAATACGTCTAGCGGGTTACAGCTATATGATGAATAATGGGTGTTATAAAGCATTCTGAGCAATGTGTATCTTTTGAAGCTCATTTGTTGATTTGAAGGCAGCGGGAAGAGGAGAGAAGGCAGGGAACACGCTTCTAAACCAGAGAGCTGGGAAGCGAGTACTGCAACGCGAAACTGTGCAGGGAGCAGGGACAGAAAGAAGAACGCCTCTGAGGAGGAACAGCGTCTAAACCAGAGAGCAGGGAAGCGAGTGTTTGCAACGCGAAACGGAGCAGGGATCAGGGACAGAAAGGATGAACGCCTATGAGGAGGAGCAGCTGGTAGTTAACCTGCTCTGGAGAGGAGAATGTGATCTCCAGGGGAGTGCAGCGTGTAAAGTAGAAGGGACGATGAACACGGCGACTGCATTAACAGATGGCAAATACACGTTCCAAAACAGTCAGGAAAGCTGATAATGCCTTGAAGATTTCAGCCGTATACATTCAGCCTGTGAACAGCAGTAGATGTTGAACCCCCCTTGTATGGGAGAACAGTGGTTAAAAACTTCAGGATTCGACAACAAACGCACGGACACAGTACATACACCGTGTATCTTTTGAAGCTCATTTGTTGATTTGAAGGCAGCGGGAAGAGGAGAGAAGGCAGGGAACACGCGTCGAAACCAGAGAGCTGGGAAGCGAGTACTTGCAACGCGAAACGGTGCAGGGAGCAGGGACAGAAAGGGAGAACTCCACTGAGGAGGAACAGCTGGCAGTTAGCCTTCTTTGGAGATGAGAACTTGATCACCACGGGAGAGGATTGTTGAGAGGGTTACAGAGGGGGAGGTCTGAGATCTGAAAATCCTGAGTATTCCCTGCAGTGTGTAGGGCCAGATACATGAAGAGTTGCAGATCTCGTAAAAGTCCAGGTCAGGAAGCATACAGGTTCATGTGGAATTCTCCAAGTAGGCGGAGTTGAGTGGTAGGAGGCTAGGATGGAGAAGTCCATCCACTGAGAGAGGAAGGGGGTAGGCAAATAGCCACGGTGAGAGATTCGCCAGGAAAGAGAGAATGCATGCAGACAAGGCATTCGTGAGAGGAGTCGGCCTGCAAAGGAAAGCAATTTACTACAGGAATCAAGGATACTCCCCCTCAAGAACGGTTGGATCTGGGCATGGAGAGGAACTTGTCATCAGGGAGGAAAGTGTCAAAGCTCGAGATAGCGCTGGCCGTCAACCATGTCTCGGTTAGACCAAGAACATCAAGGTCGGGTACTTCCAGGAAATGGCAGATGTCAGATGAGTGTTTGAAACTGAGTGAGAGTTGAGAGTGGGGAGGGGTACAAATCAGTAATCCCTGCGGAGGTGTAGAAGGAGCCTGACATAGGGCAGATGAGGAAGGAGAGAGGAAAGGAAGCAGAAGAAGGGAGCGAAGAGACAGCAGGAGTTCATGATCAATCCGGGAGCTAGGAGCGGTGAGAAGGTTAGACGGGGAGGTCTGAGTCTCAGGATTGGAATGGGAAGTTCGATATCACATGTCATGCTATAGGAAGAGTCTCAGGATTGGAATGGGAAGGAGTTGGATATGACATCTCTTGTTGTAGGGAGAGTCTCAGGTTTGGTATTAGAATCACATCCTTTAGGAAGGGACTCGAGTTTGGTATTTTAAGGAGTGAGATAGTAAATCTCATCCTATCGGAAGGGTCTCGGGTTTGGTATTGGAAGAAATGAGATTTCAAATCTCAGGCTGTGGGAGTGGTCTCGGGTTTGGCATTGGAAGGGGTGAGAAATCACATTTCATGCTACAGGAAGGGTCACAAGTTTGGAATGGGAAGGAGTTGGATATCACATGAAGGGGCACAGGTTTGGTATTAGTAGCAAAGAGATATCACATCTCGTTATAGGAAGGGTCTCGATTGGAATGGGAAGGAGTTGGATATCACATCTCATGCTATAGGGAGGGTCTCAGTTTTGATATTAGAAGCACTGAGATATCACATATGCTATTGGAAGGGTCTCAGTATTGGAATTGGAAGGAGTTGGATATCACATCTCATGCTATAGGGAGGTTCTCAGGTTTGATATTAGAAGCATTGAGATATCACATCTCATGCTATGGGAAGGGTCTCAGGATTGGAATGGGAAGGAGTAGGATATCACATATGCTAAAGGAAAGGTCTCAGGTTTGGAAGGGGAAGGATTTGGATCTCACATCTCATGTTTTAGGACGGGTCTCAGGTTTGGTATTAGAAGCCTTGAGATATCACATATGGTATGATAAGGGTCTCAGGATTGGAAAGGGAAGGAGTTGGACATCACATCTCAAGCTATCTCAGGATTGGAATGGGAAGGAGTTTGATATCACATCTCGAGCTATAGGAAGGGTCTCAGGTTTTTTATTAGAAACATTGAGATATCACATCTCATGCTATAGGAAGGGTTTCAGGATTGGAATGGGAAGGAGTTGGATATCCCTTCTCATGCTAAAGGAAGGTCAGGTTGGAATGGGAAGGAGTTGGATATCACATCTCGTTATAGGAAGGGTCTCAGGATTGGAATGGGAAGGATGTGGATATCACATCTCTTGCTCTAGGAAGGGTCTCAGGTTTTTTATTAGAAACATTGAGCCATCACATCTCATGCTATAGGAAGGGTTTCAGAATTGGAATGGAAGGATTTGGATATCACATCTCATGCTAATTGAAGGGTCTCAGGTTTGGAAGGGGAAGGATTTGGATATCATATCTCATGTTATAGGACGGGTCCCAGGTTTGGTATTAGAAGCATTGAGATATCACATCTCATGCTATAGGAGGTGTCTCAGGATTGGAATGGGAAGGAGTTGGATATCACGTCTCATGTTATAGGAAGGGTCTCAGGATTGGAATGGCAAGGAGTTGGATATCACATCTCATGCTAAAGGAAGGGTCTCAGGTTTGATAGAAGCATTGAGATCACATCTCATGCTATAGGAAGGAACTCAGGATTGCAATGGGAAGGAGTTGGATATCACATATCATGCCATAGGATGGGTCATCAGGTTTGGTATAAGCATTGAGATATCACATCTCTGCTATCGGAAGGGTCTCAGGATAGGAATGGGAAGGACTTAGATACTCATACTATAGGGAGGGTCTCAGTTTTGATATTAGAAGCATTGAGCTATCACATCTCATGCTATCGGAAGGGTCTCAGGATTGGAATGGGATGGAGTTGGATACAACATCTCAAGCTATCTCAGGATTGGAATGGGAAGGAGTTTGATATCACATCTCAAGCTATAGGAAGGGCCTCAGGTTTGGAAGGGGAAGTATTTGGATCTCACATCTCATGTTTTAGGACGGGTCTCAGGTTTGGTATTAGAAGCATTGAGATATCACATCTCATGGTATAGGAAGGGTCTCAGGATTGGAATGGGAAGGAGTTGGATATCACATCTCAAGCTATCTCAGGATTGGAATGGGAAGGAGTTTGATATCACATCTCAAGCTATAGGAAGGGTCTCAGGTTTGGAAAGGGAAGGATTTGGATTTCACATCTCATGTTATAGGATGGTTCTCATGTTTGGTTTTAGTAGCATTGAGATATCACATCTCATGCTATCGGAAGGGTCTCAGGTTTGGAAAGGGAAGGATTTGCAGTTCACATGTTATAGGATGGTTCTCAGGTTTGGTTTTAGAAGCATTACGATATAACATCTCATGCTATAGGAAGGGTCTCAGGTTTGGAATGGGAAGGAGTTGGATATCACATTGAATGGGAAGGAGTTTGATATCACATCTCAAGCTATAGGAAGGGTCTCAGGTTTGGAAAGGGAATGATTTGGATTTCACATCTCATGTTATAGGCTGGTTCTCATGTTTGGTTTTAGAAGCATTGAGATATCACATCTCATGCTATCAGAAGGGTCTCAGGTTTGGAATGGGAAGGAGTTTGATATCACATCTCATGCTATAGGAAGGATCTCAGGTTTGGTATTAGAAGCATTGAGATATCACATCTCATGCTATAGGAAGGGTCTCAGGATTGGAATCGGAAGGAGTTGTATATGACATCTCATGCTGTTAAGACGGATTTCTGAACTCTGTCCTGGTGGCGCAGAAGTTCAGAAGGCCAACCTAATTACTTGGAACAGGGTAACCTCTGGACGAACCAGACCAATCAAGGTAGCGATCGGATTTGGATATCACATCTCATGCTAAAGGAAGGGTCTTAGGTTTGGAAGGGGAAGGATTTGGATATCACATCTCATGTTATAGGACGGGTCCCAGGTTTGGTATTAGAAGCATTGAGATATCACAACTCATGCTATAGGAAGGGTCTCAGGATTTGAATGGGAAGGAGTTGGATATCACATGTCATGCTAAAGGAAGGGTCTCAGGTTTGATAGAAGCATTGAGATTTCAAATCTCATGCTATAGGAAGGGTCTCAGGATTGGAATGGGAAGGAGTTGGATATCACATCTCATGCCATAGGAAGGGTCTCAGATTTGGTATAAGCATTGAGATATCACATCTCTGTTATCGGAAGGGTCTCAGGATAGGAATGGGAAGGACTTAGATATCACATCTCAAGCTATCTCAGGATTGGAATGGGAAGGAGTTTGATATCACATCTCAAGCTATAGGAAGGGTCTCAGGTTTGGAAAGGGAAGGATTTGGATTTCACATCTCATGTTGTAGGATGGTTCTCATGTTTGGTTTTAGAAGCATTGAGATATCACATCTCATGCTATCGGAAGGGTCTCAGGTTTGGAAAGGGAAGGATTTGTATTTCACATATGTTATAGGATGGTTCTCAGGTTTGGTTTTAGAAGCAGTAAGATATCACATCTCATGCTATAGGAAGGGTCTCAGGTTTGGAATGGGAAGGAGTTGGATACAAATCTCATGTTATAGGAAGGATCTCAGGTTTGGTATTAGAAGCATTGAGATATCACATATCATGCTATAGGAAAGGTCTCAGGATTGGAATGGGAAGGAGTTGGATATCACATCACATGCTAAAGGAAAGGTCTCAGGTTTGGAAGGGGAAGGATTTGGATCTCACATATGTTTTAGGACGGGTGTCAGGTTTGGTATTAGAAGCATTGAGATATCACATCTCATGGTATAGGAAGGGTCTCAGGATTGGAATGGGAAGGAGTTGGATAGCACATCTCAAGCTATCTCAGGATTGGAATGGGAAGGAGTTTGATATCACATCTCAAGCTATAGGAAGGGTCTCAGGTTTGGAAAGGGAATGATTTGGATTTCACATGTTACAGGATAGTTCTCATGTTTGGTTTTAGAAGCATTGAGATATCACATCTCATGTTATAGGAAGGATCTCAGGTTTGGTATTAGAAGCATTGAGATATCACATCTCATGCTATAGGAAGGGTCTCAGGTTTGGAATGGGAAGGAGTTGGATATCACATCTCATGCTATAGGAAGGATCTCAGGTTTGGAGTTAGAAGCATTGAGATATCAGGTTTGGTATTAGAAGCATTGAGATATCACATCTCATGCTACCAGAAGGGTCTCAGGATTGGAATGGGAAGGAGTCGGATATCACATCTCATGCTAAAGGGAGGGTTTCAGGTTTGGAAGTGGAAGGATTTGGATATCACATCTCATGTTATAGGAAGATCTCAGGTTTGGTATTAGAAGCATTGAGATATCACATCTCATGCTATCGGAAGGATCTCAGGTTTGGTATTAGAAGCATTGAGATATCACATCTCATGCTATAGGAAGGGTCTCAGGATTGGAATGGGAAGGAGTTGGATATCACATCTCATGCTATAGGAAGGGTCTCAGGTTTGGTATTACAAACATTGTGATATTACATCTCATGCTATAGGAAGGGTTTCAGGATTGGATTGGGAAGGAGTTGGATATCACATCTCATGCTATAGGAAGGGTCTCAGGTTTGGAATGGGAAGGATTTGTACATCACATCTCTTGCTATAGTAGGGCCTCAGGTTTGGTAAGAGAAACATTAAGATATCACATCTCATGCTATCGGAAGGGTCTCAGGATTGGAATGGGAAGGAGTTGGATATCACATCTCAAGCTATCTCAGGATTGGAATGGGAAGGAGTTTGATATCACATCTCAAGCTATAGGAAGGATCTCAAGTTTGGAAGGGGAAGGATTTGGATTTCACATCTCATGTTTTAGGACGGGTCTCAGGTTTGGTATTAGAAACATTGAGATATCACATCTCATGGTATAGGAAGGGTTTCAGGATTGGAATGGGAAGGAGTTGGATATCACATCTCATGCAATAGGAAGGGTCTCAGGTTTGATAGAAGCATTGAGATATCACATCTCATGCTATAGGAAGGGTCTCAGGATTGGAATGGGAAGGAGTTGGATATCACATCTCATGCCATAGGAAGAGTCTCAGGTTTGGTATAAGCATTGAGATATCACATCTCTGCTATCGTGAGGGTCTCAGGATTGGAATAGGAAGGAGTTGGATATCACATCTTATGCTATAGGAAGGGTCTCAGGTTTGGTATTACAAGCATTGTGATATTATATCTCATGCTATAGGAAGGGTCTCAGGATTGGATTGGGAAGGAGTTGGATATCACATCTCATGCTATAGGAAGGGTCTCAGGTTTGGAATGGGAAGGGTTTGTACATCACATCTCTTGCTATAGGAAGGGCCTCAGGTTTGGTATGAGAAACATTGAGATATCACATCTCATGTTATAGGAAGGATATCAGGTTTGGTATTAGAAGCATTGAGATATCACATCTCATGATATAGGAAGGGTCTCAGGATTGGAATGGGAAGGAGTTGGATATCACATCTCATGCTATAGGAAGGGTCTCAGGTTTGGTAGAAGCATTGAGATATCACATCTCATGCTATAGGAAGGGTCTCCGGATTGGAATGGGAAGTAGTTGTATATGACATCTCATGCCATAGGAAGGGTAGCACATATGCTATAGGAAGGGTCTCAGGTTTGGAACACGGGAAGGAGTTGGATATCACATCTCATGCTTTAAGAAGGGTCTCAGTTTTGGTATTAGAAGCATTGAGATATCACATCTCATGCTATAGGAAGGGTCTCAGGATTGGAATGGGAACGAGTTGGATATCACATCTCATGCTATAGGAAAGGTCTCAGGTTTGGAATGGGAATGATTTGTATATCACATCTCTTGCTATAGGAAGGGCCTCAGGTTTGGTATCAGAAACATTGAGATATCACATCTCATGGTATCGGAAGGATCTCAGTATTGGAATGGAAAGGGGTTGGATATCACATCTCATGTTATAGGAAGGATATCAGGTTTGGTATTAGAAGCATTGAGATATCACATCTCATGCTATAGGAAGGGTCTCAGGATTGGAATGGGAAGGAGTTGGATATCACATCTCATGCTATAGGAAGGGTCTCAGGTTTGGTAGAAGCATTGAGATATCACATCTCATGCTATAGGAAGGGTCTCAGGATTGGAATGGGAAGGAGTAGTATATGACATCTCATGCCATAGGAAGGGTCTCAGGTTTGGTATAAGCATTGAGATATCACATCTCTGCTATCGGAAGGGTCTCGGGATTGGAATGGGAAGGAGTTGGATATTACATTCTTGCTATAGGAAGGGTCTCAGGTTTGGAATGGGAAGGAGTTGGATATCCCATCTCATGTCATAGGAAGGATCTCAGGTTTGCTATTAGAAGCACTGAGATATCACATCTCATGCTATAGGAATGGTCTCAGGATTGGAATGGGAAGGAGTTGGATATTACATTCTTGCTATAGGAAGGGTCTCAGGTTTGGAACGGGAAGGAGTTGGATATCACATCTCATGCTTTAAGAAGGGTCTCAGTTTTGGTATTAGAAGCATTGAGATATCACATCTCATGCTATAGGAAGGGTCTCAGGATTGGAATAGGAAGGAGTTGGATATCACATCTCATGCTATAGGAAGGGTCTCAGGTTTGGTATTACAAGCATTGCGATATTACATCTCATGCTATAGGAAGGGCCTCAGGTTTGGTATGAGAAACATTGAGATATCACATCTCATGGTATAGGAAGGATCTCAGGATTGGAATGGGAAGGAGTTGGATATAACATCTCATGTTATAGGAAGGATATCAGGTTTGGTATTAGAAGCATTGAGATATCACATCTCATGCTATAGGAAGTGTCTCTGTTTTAGGATGGGAAGGAGTTGGAGATAACATCTCATGCTATATGAAGGGTCTCAGGTTTGGTATTAGAAGCTTTGAGATATCACATTTCATACTATAGGAAGGGTCTCTGGTTTGGGATGGGAAGGAGTTGGATATCACATCTCATGCTATAACAAGGGTCTCAGGTTTGGTATTAGAAGCATTGAGATATCACATCTCATGCTATAGGAAGGGTCTCAGGTTTGGAATGGGAAGGAGTTGGATATCACATCTCAGGCTATAGGAAGGATCTCAGTTTTGGAATGAGAAGGAGTTGGATATCACATATCATGTTATATGAAGGCTCTCAGGTTTGGTATTAGAAGCATTGAGATATCACATCTCATGCTATAGTAAGGGTCTCAGGATTGGCATGGGAAGGAGTTTGATATCACATCTCATGCTAAAGGAAGGGTCTCCGGTTTGGAATGGGAAGGAGTTGGATATCACATCTCATGTTATAGGAAGGATCTCAGGTTTGGTATTAGAAACATTGAGATAACACATCTCATGCTATAGGAAGGGTCTCAGGATTGAAATGGGAAGGAGTTGGATATCACATCTCATGCTATCGTAAGGGTCTCAGGATTGGAATAAGAAGGAGTTGGATATCCCATCTCATGCTTTAAGAAGGGTCTCAGGTTTGGTATTAGAAGCATTGAGATATCACATCTCATGCTATAGGAAGGGTCTAAGGATTGGAATGGGAAGGAGTTGGATATCACACATGCTATAGGAAGGGTCTCAGGTTTGGTATTACAAGCATTGTGATATTACATCTCATGCTATAGGAAGGGTCTCAGGATTGGATTGGGAAGTAGTTGGATATCACATCTGATGCTATAGGAAGGGTCTCAGGTTTGGAATGGGAAGGATTTGTACATCACATCTCTTGCTATAGGAAGGGCCTCAGGTTTGGTATGAGAAACATTGAAATATCACATCTCATGGTATAGGAAGGATCTCAGGATTGGAATGTGAAGGAGTTGGATATCACATCTCGTGTTATAGGAAGGATATCAAGTTTGGTATTAGAAGCATTGAGATATCACATCTCATGCTATAGGAATGGTCTCAGGTTTGGTAGAAGCATTGAGATATCACATCTCATGCTATAGGAAGGGTCTCAGGATTGGAATGGGAAGGAGTAGTATATGACCTCTCATGCCATAGGAATGGTCTCAGGTTTGGTACAAGCATTGAGATATCACATCTCTGCTATCGGAAGGGTCTCAGGTTTGGAAAGGGAAGGAGTTGGATATCACATCTCATGTTATAGGAAGGATCTCAGGTCTGGTATTAGAAGCATTGTGATATCACATCTCATGCCATAGGAAGGGTCTCAGGTTTGGAGTGGGAAGGAGTTGGATATCACATCTCATGCTATAGGAAGGGTCTCAGGTTTGGTAGAAGCATTGAGATATCACATCTCATGCTATAGGAAGGGTCTCCGGATTGGAATGGGTAGTAGTTGTATATTACATCTCATGCCATAGGAAGGGTCTCAGGTTTGGTATAAGCATTGAGATATCACATCTCTGCTATCGGAAGGGTCTCAGGATTGGAATGGGAAGGAGTTGGATATCCCATCTCATGTTATAGGAAGGGTCTCAGGTTTGGTATTAGAAGCATTGAGATATCACATCTCATGCTATAGGAAAGGTCTCAGGATTGGGATGGGAAGGACTTGGATATCTCATCTCATGTTATAGGACGGGTCTCAGGTGTGGTATTAGAAGGATTGAGATATCACATCGCATGCTGTAGGAAGGGTCTCAGGTTTGGAATGGGAAGGAATTGGATATCACATCTCATGTCATAGGAAGGATCTCAGGTTTGCTATTAGAAGCATTGAGATATCACTTCTCAAGCTATAGGAAGGGTCTCAGGTTTGGAAAGGGAAGGATTTGGATTTCACATCTCATGTTGTAGGATGGTTCTCATGTTTGGTTTTAGAAGCATTGAGATATCACATCTCATGCTATCGGAAGGGTCTCAGGTTTGGAAAGGGAAGGATTTGGATTTCACATATGTTATAGGATGGTTCTCAGGTTTGGTTTTAGAAGCAGTAAGATATCACATCTCATGCTATAGGAAGGGTCTCAGGTTTGGAATGGGAAGGAGTTGGATACAAATCTCATGTTATAGGAAGGATCTCAGGTTTGGTATTAGAAGCATTGAGATATCACATATCATGCTATAGGAAAGGTCTCAGGATTGGAATGGGAAGGAGTTGGATATCACATCACATGCTAAAGGAAAGGTCTCAGGTTTGGAAGGGGAAGGATTTGGATCTCACATATGTTTTAGGACGGGTGTCAGGTTTGGTATTAGAAGCATTGAGATATCACATCTCATGGTATAGGAAGGGTCTCAGGATTGGAATGGGAAGGAGTTGGATAGCACATCTCAAGCTATCTCAGGATTGGAATGGGAAGGAGTTTGATATCACATCTCAAGCTATAGGAAGGGTCTCAGGTTTGGAAAGGGAATGATTTGGATTTCACATGTTACAGGATAGTTCTCATGTTTGGTTTTAGAAGCATTGAGATATCACATCTCATGTTATAGGAAGGATCTCAGGTTTGGTATTAGAAGCATTGAGATATCACATCTCATGCTATAGGAAGGGTCTCAGGTTTGGAATGAGAAGGAGTTGGATATCACATCTCATGCTATAGGAAGGATCTCAGGTTTGGTGTTAGAAGCATTGAGATATCAGATCTCATGCTATCGGAAGGATCTCAGGTTTGGTATTGGAAGCATTGAGATATCACATCTCATGCTACCAGAAGGGTCTCAGGATTGGAATGGGAAGGAGTCGGATATCACATCTCATGCTAAAGGGAGGGTTTCAGGTTTGGAAGTGGAAGGATTTGGATATCACATCTCATGTTATAGGAAGATCTCAGGTTTGGTATTAGAAGCATTGAGATATCACATCTCATGCTATCGGAAGGATCTCAGGTTTGGTATTAGAAGCATTGAGATATCACATCTCATGCTATAGGAAGGGTCTCAGGTTTGGAATGGGAAGGATTTGTACATCACATCTCTTGCTATAGGAAGGGCCTCAGGTTTGGTAAGAGAAACATTAAGATATCACATCTCATGCTATCGGAAGGGTCTCAGTATTGGAATGGGAAGGAGTTGGATATCACATCTCAAGCTATCTCAGGATTGGAATGGGAAGGAGTTTGATATCACATCTCAAGCTATAGGAAGGGTCTCAAGTTTGGAAGGGGAAGGATTTGGATTTCACATCTCATGTTTTAGGACGGGTCTCAGGTTTGGTATTAGAAACATTGAGATATCACATCTCATGGTATAGGAAGGGTTTCAGGATTGGAATGGGAAATAGTTGGATATCACATCTCATGCAATAGGAAGGGTCTCAGGTTTGATAGAAGCATTGAGATATCACATCTCATGCTATAGGAAGGGTCTCAGGATTGGAATGGGAAGGAGTTGGATATCACATCTCATGCCATAGGAAGAGTCTCAGGTTTGGTATAAGCATTGAGATATCACATCTCTGCTATCGTAAGGGTCTCAGGATTGGAATAGGAAGGAGTTGGATATCCCATCTCATGCTTTAAGAAGGGTCTCAGGTTTGGTATTAGAAGCATTGAGATATCACATCTCATGCTATAGGAAGGGTCTAAGGATTGGAATGGGAAGGAGTTGGATATCACATCTTATGTTATAGGAAGGGTCTCAGGTTTGGTATTACAAGCATTGTGATATTATATCTCATGCTATAGGAAGAGTCTCAGGATTGGATTGGGAAGGAGTTGGATATCACATCTCATGCTATAGGAAGGGTCTCAGGTTTGGAATGGGAAGGGTTTGTACATCACATCTCTTGCTATAGGAAGGGCCTCAGGTTTGGTATGAGACACATTGAGATATCACATCTCATGTTATAGGAAGGATATCAGGTTTGGTATTAGAAGCATTGAGATATCACATCTCATGATATAGGAAGGGTCTCAGGATTGGAATGGGAAGGAGTTGGATATCACATCTCATGCTATAGGAAGGGTCTCAGGTTTGGTAGAAGCATTGAGATATCACATCTCATGCTATAGGAAGGGTCTCCGGATTGGAATGGGAAGTAGTTGTATATGACATCTCATGCCATAGGAAGGGTAGCACATATGCTATAGGAAGGGTCTCAGGTTTGGAACACGGGAAGGAGTTGGATATCACATCTCATGCTTTAAGAAGGGTCTCAGTTTTGGTATTAGAAGCATTGAGATATCACATCTCATGCTATAGGAAGGGTCTCAGGATTGGAATGGGAACGAGTTGGATATCACATCTCATGCTATAGGAAGGGTCTCAGGATTGGATTGGGAAGGAGTCGGATATCACATCCCATGCTATAGGAAAGGTCTCAGGTTTGGAATGGGAATGATTTGTATATCACATCTCTTGCTATAGGAAGGGCCTCAGGTTTGGTATCAGAAACATTGAGATATCACATCTCATGGTATAGGGAGGATCTCAGTATTGGAATGGAAAGGGGTTGGATATCACATCTCATGTTATAGGAAGGATATCAGGTTTGGTATTAGAAGCATTGAGATATCACATCTCATGCTATAGGAAGGGTCTCAGGATTGGAATGGGAAGGAGTTGGATATCACATCTCATGCTATAGGAAGGGTCTCAGGTTTGGTAGAAGCATTAAGATATCACATCTCATGCTATAGGAAGGGTCTCAGGATTGGAATGGGAAGGAGTAGTATATGACATCTCATGCCATAGGAAGGGTCTCAGGTTTGGTATAAGCATTGAGATATCACATCTCTGCTATCGGAAGGGTCTCGGGATTGGAATGGGAAGGAGTTGGATATTACATTCTTGCTATAGGAAGGGTCTCAGGTTTGGAACGGGAAGGAGTTGGATATCCCATCTCATGTCATAGGAAGGATCTCAGGTTTGCTATTAGAAGCACTGAGATATCACATCTCATGCTATAGGAATGGTCTCAGGATTGGAATGGGAAGGAGTTGGATATTACATTCTTGCTATAGGAAGGGTCTCAGGTTTGGAACGGGAAGGAGTTGGATATCACATCTCATGCTTTAAGAAGGGTCTCAGTTTTGGTATTAGAAGCATTGAGATATCACATCTCATGCTCTAGGAAGGGTCTCAGGATTGGAATGGGAAGGAGTTGGATATCACATCTCATGCTATAGGAAGGGTCTCAGGTTTGGTATTACAAGCATTGCGATATTACATCTCATGCTATAGGAAGGGTCTCAGGTTTGGAATGGGGAGGATTTGCATATCACATCTCTTGCTATAGGAAGGGCCTCAGGTTTGGTATGAGAAACATTGAGATATCACATCTCATGGTATAGGAAGGATCTCAGGATTGGAATGGGAAGGAGTTGGATATCACATCTCATGTTATAGGAAGGATATCAGGTTTGGTATTAGAAGCATTGAGATATCACATCTCATGCTATAGGAAGGGTCTCTGTTTTGGGATGGGAAGGAGTTGGAGATAACATCTCATGCTATATGAAGGGTCTCAGGTTTGGTATTAGAAGCTTTGAGATATCACATTTCATACTATAGGAAGGGTCTCTGGTTTGGGATGGGAAGGAGTTGGATATCACATCTCATGCTATAACAAGGGTCTCAGGTTTGGTATCAGAAGCATTGAGATATCACATCTCAGCTATAGTAAGGGTCTCAGGATTGGCATGGGAAGGAGTTTGATATCACATCTCATGCTAAAGGAAGGGTCTCCGGTTTGGAATGGGAAGGAGTTGGATATCACATCTCATGTTATAGGAAGGATCTCAGGTTTGGTATTAGAAACATTGAGATAACACATCTCATGCTATAGGAAGGGTCTCAGGTTTAAATGGGAAGGAGTTGGATATCACATCTCATGCTATCGTAAGGGTCTCAGGATTGGAATAGGAAGGAGTTGGATATCCCATCTCATGCTTTAAGAAGGGTCTCAGGTTTGGTATTAGAAGCATTGAGATATCACATCTCATGCTATAGGAAGGGTCTAAGGATTGGAATGGGAAGGAGTTGGATATCACACATGCTATAGGAAGGGTCTCAGGTTTGGTATTACAAGCATTGTGATATTACATCTCATGCTATAGGAAGGGTCTCAGGATTGGATTGGGAAGGAGTTGGATATCACATCTGATGCTATAGGAAAGGTCTCAGGTTTGGAATGGGAAGGATTTGTACATCACATCTCTTGCTATAGGAAGGGCCTCAGGTTTGGTATGAGAAACATTGAAATATCACATCTCATGGTATAGGAAGGATCTCAGGATTGGAATGTGAAGGAGTTGGATATCACATCTCGTGTTATAGGAAGGATATCAAGTTTGGTATTAGAAGCATTGAGATATCACATCTCATGCTATAGGAAGGGTCTCAGGTTTGGTAGAAGCATTGAGATATCACATCTCATGCTATAGGAAGGGTCTCAGGATTGGAATGGGAAGGAGTAGTATATGACCTCTCATGCCATAGGAAGGGTCTCAGGTTTGGTACAAGCATTGAGATATCACATCTCTGCTATCGGAAGGGTCTCAGGTTTGGAAAGGGAAGGAGTTGGATATCACGTCTCATGCTATAGGAAGGTTCTCAGGTTTGGTATTAGAAGCATTGAGATATCACATCTCATGCTATAGGAAGGGTCTCAGTATTGGAATGGGAAGGAGTTGGATATCACATCTCATGCTACAGGAAGGGTCTCAGGTTTGGAATGGGAAGGAATTGGATATCACATCTCATGTTATAGGAAGGATCTCAGGTTGGTATTAGAAGCATTGTGATATCACATCTCATGCCATAGGAAGGGTCTCAGGTTTGGAGTGGGAAGGAGTTGGATATCACATCTCATGCTATAGGAAGGGTCTCAGGTTTGGTAGAAGCATTGAGATATCACATCTCATGCTATAGGAAGGGTCTCCGGATTGGAATGGGTAGTAGTTGTATATTACATCTCATGCCATAGGAAGGGTCTCAGGTTTGGTATAAGCATTAAGATATCACATCTCTGCTATCGGAAGGGTCTCAGGATTGGAATGGGAAGGAGTTGGATATCCCATCTCATGTTATAGGAAGGGTCTCAGGTTTGGTATTAGAAGCATTGAGATATCACATCTCATGCTATAGGAAAGGTCTCAGGATTGGGATGGGAAGGACTTGGATATCTCATCTCATGTTATAGGACGGGTCTCAGGTGTGGTATTAGAAGGATTGAGATATCACATCGCATGCTGTAGGAAGGGTCTCAGGTTTGGAATGGGAAGGAATTGGATATCACATCTCATGTCATAGGAAGGATCTCAGGTTTGCTATTAGAAGCATTGAGATATCACTTCTCATGCTATAGGAATGGTCTCAGGATTGGAATGGGAAGGAGTTGGATATTACATTCTTGCTATATGAAGGGTCTCAGGTTTGGAATGGGAAGGAGTTGGATGTCACATATGCTATAGGAAGGGTCTCAGGTTTGGAACGGGAAGTAGTTGGATATCACATCTCATGCTTTAAGAAGGGTCTCAGTTTTGGTATTAAAAGCATTGAGATATCACATCTCATGCTATAGGAAGGGTCTCAGGATTGGAATGGGAAGGAGTTGGATATCACATCTCATGCTATAGGAATGGTCTCAGGTTTGGTATTACAAGCATTGTGATATTACATCTCATGCTATAGGAAGGGTCTCAGGATTGGATTGGGAAAGAGTCGGATATCACATCTCATGCTATAGGAAGGGTCTCAGGTTTGGAATGGGAAGGATTTGTATATCACATCTCTTGCTATAGGAAGGGCCTCAGGTTTGGTATGAGAAACATTGAGATATCACATCTCATGGTATAGGAAGGATCTCAGCATTGGAATGGAAAGGAGTTGGATATCACATCTCATGTTATAGGAAGGATATCAGGTTTGGTATTAGAAGCATTGAGACATCACATCTCATGCTATAGGAAGGGTCTCAGGATTGGAATGGGAAGGAGTTGGATATCACATCTCATGCTATAGGAAGGGTCTCAAGTTTGGTAGAAGCATTGAGATATCACATCTCATGCTATAGGAAGGGTCCCAGGATTGGAATGGGAAGCAGTAGTATATGACATCTCATGCCATAGGAAGGGTCTCAGGTTTGGTATAAGCATTGAGATATCACATCTCTGCTATCGGAAGGGTCTCGGGATTGGAATGGTAAGGAGTTTATATATCACATCTCATGTTATAGGAAGGATATCATGTTTGGTATTAGAAGCATTGAGATATCACATCTCATGCTATAGGAAGGATCTCAGGATTGGAATGGGAAGGACTTGGATATCACATCTCATGCTATAGGGAGGGTCTCAGGTTTGATATTAGAAGCATTGAGAGATCACATCTCATGCTATCGGAAGGGTCTCAGGATTGTAATGGGAAGGAGTTGGATATCACATCTCATGCTAAAGGAAGGGTCTCAGGCTTGGAAGGGGAAGGATTTGGATATCACATCTCATGTTGTAGGACGGGTCTCAGGTTTGGTACTACAAGCATTGAGATATCACATCTCATGGTATAGGAAGGGTCTCAGGATTGGAATGGGAAGGAGTTGGATATCACATCTCAAGCTATATGAAGGGTCTCAGGATTGGAATGGGAAGGAGTTTGATATCACATCTCATGCCATAGGAAGGGTCTCAGTTTTGGTAGAAGCATTGAGAAATGACAGCTCATGCTATCGGAAGGGTCTCAGGATTGGATTGGGAAGGAGTTGGATATCCCATCTCATGCTATATGAAGGGTGTCAGGTTTGGTATTAGAAGCATTGAGATATCACATCTCGTGCTATAGGAAGGGTCTCAGGATTGGAATGGGAAGGAGTAGGATATCACATCTCATGCTATAGGAAGGGTCTCAGGTTTGGTATTAGAAGCATTGAGATATCAATTCTCATGGTATAGGAAGGGTCTCAGAATTGGAATGGGAAGGAGTTGGATATCACATCCATGTTATAGGAAGGGTCTCAGGATTAGAATGCGAAGGATTTGGATATCACATCTCTTGCTATAGGAAGGGTCGCAGGTTTTTTATTAGACACATTGAGATATCACATCTCATGCTAAAGGAAGGGTTTCAGGATTCGAATGGGAAGGATTTGGATATCATATCTCATGTTATAGGACGGGTCCCAGGTTTGGTATTAGAAGCACTGAGATATCACATCTCATGGTATAGGAAGGGTTTCAGGATTGGAATGGGAAGGATTTGGATATCACATCTCATGCTAAAG
The DNA here is from genome assembly GCF_040938575.1 of Ambystoma mexicanum. NCBI lineage: Eukaryota > Metazoa > Chordata > Amphibia > Caudata > Ambystomatidae > Ambystoma > Ambystoma mexicanum. The sequence goes on along the minus strand of NC_090932.1, from coordinate 568,082,237 downwards.
GAAGGGTCTCAGGTTTGGAAGGGGAAGGAGTAGGATATCACATCTCATGCTAAAGGAAGGGTCTCAGGTTTGATAGAAGCATTGAAATATTACAGCTCATGCTATAGGAAGGGTCTCAGGATTGGAATGGGAAGGAGTTGGATATCACATCTCATGCTAAAGGAAGGGTCTCAGGTTTGATAGAAGCATTGAGATATCACATCTCATGCTATAGGAAGGGTCTCAGGTTTGGTATAAGCATTGAGATATCACATCTCTGCTATCGGAAGGGTCTCAGGATAGGAAGGGGAAGGACTTAGATATCACATCTCATGCTATAGGGAGGGTCTCAGTTTTGATATTAGAAGCATTGAGATATCACATCTCATGCTATTGGAAGGGTCTCAGGATTGGAATGGGAAGGAGTTGGATATCACATCTCAAGCTATCTCAGGATTGGAATGGGAAGGAGTTTGATATCACATCTCAAGCTATAGGAAGGGTCTCAGGTTTGGAAGGGGAAGGATTTGGATCTCACATCTCATGTTTTAGGACGGGTCTCAGGTTTGGTATTAGAAGCATTGAGATATCACATCTCATGGTATAATAAGGGTCTCAGGATTGGAATGGGAAGGAGTTTGATATCACATCTCAAGCTATAGGAAGGGTCTCAGGTTTGGGAAGTGAAGGATTTGGATAGCACATCTCATGTTATAGGATGGTTCTCATGTTTGGTTTTAGAAGCATTGAGATATCACATCTCATGCTATAGGAAAGGTCTCAGGATTGGGATGGGAAGGACTTGGATATCTCATCTCATGTTATAGGACGGGTCTCAGGTGTGGTATTAGAAGGATTGAGATATCACATCGCATGCTGTAGGAAGGGTCTCAGGTTTGGAATGGGAAGGAATTGGATATCACATCTCATGTCATGGGAAGGATCTCAGGTTTGCTATTAGAAGCATTGAGATATCACTTCTCATGCTATAGGAATGGTCTCAGGATTGGAATGGGAAGGAGTTGGATATTACATTCTTGCTATATGAAGGGTCTCAGGTTTGGAATGGGAAGGAGTTGGATGTCACATATGCTATAGGAAGGGTCTCAGGTTTGGAACGGGAAGTAGTTGGATATCACATCTCATGCTTTAAGAAGGGTCTCAGTTTTGGTATTAGAAGCATTGAGATATCACATCTCATGCTATAGGAAGGGTCTCAGGATTGGAATGGGAAGGAGTTGGATATCACATCTCATGCTATAGGAATGGTCTCAGGTTTGGTATTACAAGCATTGTGATATTACATCTCATGCTATAGGAAGGGTCTCAGGATTGGATTGGGAAAGAGTCGGATATCACATCTCATGCTATAGGAAGGGTCTCAGGTTTGGAATGGGAAGGATTTGTATATCACATCTCTTGCTATAGGAAGGGCCTCAGGTTTGGTATGAGAAACATTGAGATATCACATCTCATGGTATAAGAAGGATCTCAGTATTGGAATGGAAAGGAGTTGGATATCACATCTCATGTTATAGGAAGGGTCTCAAGTTTGGTAGAAGCATTGAGATATCACATCTCATGCTATAGGAAGGGTCTCAGGATTGGAATGGGAAGGAGTTGGATATCACATCTCATGCTATAGGAAGGGTCTCAAGTTTGGTAGAAGCATTGAGATATCACATCTCATGCTATAGGAAGGGTCTCAGGATTGGAATGGGAAGCAGTAGTATATGACATCTCATGCCATAGGAAGGGTCTCAGGTTTGGTATAAGCATTGAGATATCACATCTCTGCTATCGGAAGGGTCTCGGGATTGGAATGGTAAGGAGTTTATATATCACATCTCATGTTATAGGAAGGATATCATGTTTGGTATTAGAAGCATTGAGATATCACATCTCATGCTATAGGAAGGATCTCAGGATTGGAATGGGAAGGACTTGGATATCACATCTCATGCTATAGGGAGGGTCTCAGGTTTGATATTAGAAGCATTGAGATATCACATCTCATGCAATCGGAAGGGTCTCAGGATTGGAATGGGAAGGAGTTGGATATCACATCTCATGCTAAAGGAAGGGTCTCAGGCTTGGAAGGGGAAGGATTTGGATATCACATCTCATGTTGTAGGACGGGTCTCAGGTTTGGTACTACAAGCATTGAGATATCACATCTCATGGTATAGGAAGGGTCTCAGGATTGGAATGGGAAGGAGTTGGATATCACATCTCAAGCTATAGGAAGGGTCTCAGGATTGGAATGGGAAGGAGTTTGATATCACATCTCATGCCATAGGAAGGGTCTCAGTTTTGGTAGAAGCATTGAGAAATGACATCTCATGCTATCGGAAGGGTCTCAGGATTGGATTGGGAAGGAGTTGGATATCCCATCTCATGCTATATGAAGGGTGTCAGGTTTGGTATTAGAAGCATTGAGATATCACATCTCGTGCTATAGGAAGGGTCTCAGGATTGGAATGGGAAGGAGTAGGATATCACATCTCATGCTATAGGAAGGGTCTCAGGTTTGGTATTAGAAGCATTGAGATATCAATTCTCGTGGTATAGGAAGGGTCTCAAAATTGGAATGGGAAGGAGTTGGATATCACATCCATGTTATAGGAAGGGTCTCAGGATTGGAATGCGAAGGATTTGGATATCACATCTCTTGCTATAGGAAGGGTCTCAGGTTTTTTATTAGACACATTGAGATATCACATCTCATGCTAAAGGAAGGGTTTCAGGATTCGAATGGGAAGGATTTGGATATCATATCTCATGTTATAGGACGGGTCCCAGGTTTGGTATTAGAAGCACTGAGATATCACATCTCATGGTATAGGAAGGGTCTCAGGATTGGAATGGGAAGGAGTTGGATATCCCTTCTCATGCTATAGGAAGGGTCTCAGGTTAGAATGGGAAGGAGTTGGATATCACATCTCATGTTATAGGAAGGGTCTCGGGATTGGAATGGGAAGGATTTGGATATCATATCTCTTGCTATAGGAAGGGTCTCATGTTTTTTATTAGAAACAGAAATATCACATCTCATGGTATAGGAAGGGTTTCAGGATTGGAATGGGAAGGATTTGGATATCACATCTCATGCTAAAGGAAGGGTCTCAGGTTTGGAAGGGGAAGGAGTTGGATATCACATCTCATGCTAAAGGAAGGGTCTCAGGTTTGATAGAAGCATTGAAATATTACAGCTCATGCTATAGGAAGGGTCTCAGGATTGGAATGGGAAGGAGTTGGATATCACATCTCATGCTAAAGGAAGGGTCTCAGGTTTGATAGAAACATTGAGATATCACATCTCATGCTATAGGAAGGGTCTCAGGTTTGGTATAAGCATTGAGATATCACATCTCTGCTATCGGAAGGGTCTCAGGATAGGAATGGGAAGGACTTGGATATCACATCTCATGCTATAGGGAGGGTCTCAGTTTTGATATTAGAAGCATTGAGATATCACATCTCATGCTATCGGAAAGGTCTCAGGATTGGAATGGGAAGGAGTTGGATATCACATCTCAAGCTATCTCAGGATTGGAATGGGAAGGAGTTTGATATCACATCTCAAGCTATAGGAAGGGTCTCAGGTTTGGAAGGGGAAGGATTTGGATCTCACATCTCATGTTTTAGGACGGGTCTCAGGTTTGGTATTAGAAGCATTGAGATATCACATCTCATGGTATAATAAGGGTCTCAGGATTGGAATGGGAAGGAGTTTGATATCACATCTCAAGCTATAGGAAGGGTCTCAGGTTTGGGAAGGGAAGGATTTGGATAGCACATCTCATGTTATAGGATGGTTCTCATGTTTGGTTTTAGAAGCATTGAGATATCACATCTCATGCTATCGGAAAGGTCTCAGGTTTGGAATGGGAAGGAGTTGGATATCACATCTCATGTTATAGGAAGGATCTCAGGTTTGGTATTAGAGGCATTGAGATATCATATCTCATGCTATATGAAGGGTCTCAGGATTGGAATGTGAAGGATTTGGATATCACATCTCATGCTAAAGGAAGGGTCTCGGGTTTGGCAGAAGCATTGAGATATCACATCTCATGCTATAGGAAGGGTCTCAGAATTGGAATGGGAAGGATTTGGATATCACATCTCATGCCATAGTAAGGGTCTCAGGTTTAGTATAAGCATTGAGATATCACATCTCTGCTATCGGAAGGGTCTCAGGATTGGATTGGGAAGGAGTTGGATATCCCTTCTCATGCTATAGGAAGGGTCTCAGGTTGGAATGGGAAGGAGTTGGATATCACATCTCATGTTATAGGTAGGGTCTCAGGATTGGAATGGGAAGGATTTGGATATCACATCTCTTGCTATAGGAAGGGTCTCAGTTTTTTATTAGAAACATTGAGATATCACATCTCATGCTATAGGAAGGGTTTCAGGATTGGAATGGGAAGGATTTGGATATCACATCTCATGCTAAAGGAAGGGTCTCAGGTTTGGAAGGGGAAGGAGTTGGATATCACAACTCATGGTAAAGGAAGGGTCTCAGGTTTGATAGAAGCATTGAGATATTACAGCTCATGCTATAGGAAGGGTCTCAGGATTGGAATGGGAAGGAGTTGGATATCACATCTCATGCTAAAGGAAGGGTCTCAGGTTTGATAGAAGCATTGAGATATCACATCTCATGCTATAGGAAGGGTCTCAGGTTTGGTATAAGCATTGAGATATCACATCTCTGCTATCGGAAGGGTCTCAGGATAGGAATGGGAAGGACTTAGATATCACATCTCATGCTATGTGGAGGGTCTCAGTTTTGATATTAGAAGCATTGAGATATCACATCTCATGCTATCGGAAGGGTCTCAGGATTGGAATGGGAAGGAGTTGGATATCACATCTCAAGCTATCTCAGGATTGGAATGGGAAGGAGTTTGATATCACATCTCAAGCTATAGGAAGGGTCTCAGGTTTGGAAGGGGAAGGATTTGGATCTCACATCTCATGTTTTAGGACGGGTCTCAGGTTTGGTATTAGAAGCATTGAGATATTTTCTTTTATTTTTTATTTATTTGCATTTGTTAAGCGCGCTTGCAGCCCGTAAGGCATCGAGGCGCTGTTACAGAGGATACGCAAACTTAGGATTACAGACAGGTGCCAGGAGGGCTCTTAGTTACAGATTGGTAGGCATATATGCAGTGGACGATACAGGTTCAGGTTAAACAAAGAGTCTGGTTTTGATAGCCTTACGGAAGGCTAGGTGGGATTGAATGAGTCTTAGGTGAGGTGGCAGAGCGTTCCAGTGCGTGGCTGCTAGGGTGGGGAAGCTGGAGCCACCAGCGCGCACTTTCCCAGTAGTAGGCGTGACAATTGTGTTGGCATAAGGGGACCTGAGAGGTCTCGTGGCGGTGTGCCTAGTAATTCTGTTGGTCAGGTAAGGAGGGGCAAGTTCGTGAAGGCATTTGTGTGTGAGAGCAAGAGTTTTAAAGACAATTCTCTCTTTGACAGGGAGCCAGTGTGCTTGCCTTCTGATTTCGGAGATATGGTTTCTTCTTGAGGTACCGGTGGCTGCCCTTAGTGCATTGTTCTGGGCTAGCTGCAATTTGGCCAGGTTTTTGCTGGATGTCCCCACGAGAAGGGCATTACAGTAGTCAAGTCTTGACCCGATAATTGCCCTGGCAATCGTGAGGCAATTTTGACGGGCCAAGAAGGGCCTGGCTGCATTGAGGACTTTGGAGTAGTAGGCTGAGGATGCAGCGATAGCATTGACCTGTTTATCCATGGACAGGTCGGAGTCAAGGTAGACTCCGAGTGTCTTAACATGGTTCGAGACCTTGATTGGAATGTTATCAAGTGAGAAGGAGGCGTACTGATCTCCGAGGTTACCCAGAGTGAAGGGTGACCCAATGAGGAGGAGTTCGGTCTTTTCGCTGTTGAGGCACAGCCAATTCTCCGCCATCCAGGATTGGATGGTAGTGTAGATAGAGGTGAGGGTGTTGGAATCTGCTAGGTAGTCGCTCGTGAGTGGGATCAGTACCTGCGTATCGTCAGCATAGTTGGTATATGAAATACCAAGGGAATCCAAGATGCTAAACAGGGGCCTTGTAAAGAGGTTATAGAGTGTTGGGGCGATACAGGATCCCTGAGGGACACCGCAGGTGAGGAGGCTGAGGGTGGCGGCGGCAGCTTCAGAAAAGACTTTCATGGCCCTTTCTTGGAGAAAGGAGGTGATCCACTGGCAGGCTTTCGGGGAGAAGTTGGCTTGGGTGGCTAGGTGGTGACACAAGGTGTTGTGGTCAACCAGATCGAACGCTGCGGATAGATCCAGGAGCAGTAGGAGGGCAGGTTTGCCTGCATCTCTGAGGTCATCCATTTGGTTCTTTAGATCTAGGAGGGCCGTTTCAGTGCCATGTCGGGGGCGGAACCCAGATTGCCGCAGGCCGAGGAGACGGTTGTCCTCTAAGAACTTTTGGACCTGCAGGTAGGCTGCTTTGGCCAAGATTTTGAGCAGGAATGGTACAGTTGTGATGGGCCTGTAATTCCCCGGGACGGTTGGGTCGAGTGAGGGTTTCTTGAGGAGTGGGCGTACCCACGCTTCCTTGAGTCCTGATGGGACATGGCCTGATTGGAAGGAGGAGTTGATAAAGGCTGTAAGGAAGGGGGCGAGAGTATGTGCAGAGTCTTTGATGAGGCTGGCTGGGCAGGCATCGCCTTTACAATTGGAGGGTTTAATATAGTTGAGGAGGATGATGACCTCTTGCTCAGTGATGTCTTTGAATTCGAACATCGGGGATGACGTGGACTTGATGGGTGGCTTGGCGTGGATGTTCGCTATGATATGGGAAAGGGCTTTTTGGTGGCCACAAATTTTTGTTTGGAGGGTGTTGAGCTTCTCTAGCATGGCAGATTGAATGCTGTTGCACCACTTGTCATCTTTGATAACTGAGGAGGGGGGGGCAGATGGTTTTTCAAGTTCCCTGAAGATTGTGAATAGTTCCTTAGATCCTGACTTGGCGTCGGAGATCCTGGCGTTGAAGGAGGCAGCCTTTGCCAGTGTGATGTTAATCTTGTAGGATTTGGAAATGGCTTTGAACTTCTGTTTAGTGGCTTCAGAGGGGTTTGCTTTCCAGGAGGATAGTGCAATCCTCTTTTGCGCACGTTGGTCAAGGAGTTCTTTAGAGAACCATGAGTTAGCATGTTTGGCTTTCTTAGCTTTTTTGAGAGTCAGGGGAGCAATGGCGTCCACGGCTGACGTGATGACATCCTTGAAGGTGTCAGCTAAGGTGTCAGGGTTATTAGATGAAGGTGCCTGAAGGGCTGGGTTAAGGAGGTAGGGTGCTAGGTTCTCGACTGTGAGGAGGCGTGAGCTCCTGGCGTAGGTGGCGAGGCATGGTGATGGCGGAGAGAGAGCCACTTTTCTGGTTCCGAGGTTGAATTGGATGTAGTGATGGTCAGACCAGGGGATAGGGGTATTGGCCGTGATGAGAAGGGAGCAGTTGTGATGAATGATCCAGTCAAGGGTGCGCCCTTTGATGTGCGTGGTGTCAGAAATGGAGTGCACAAAGCTGATGTTGGAGAGTGCCTTCTTGAGGTGTTTCGCTGGGGAGTCTTTAGGGTCATTCAGCCCTAGGTTGAGGTCACCAAGGAGTAGAACCTGAGAGGTCTTTTTGATGTTGTGAGACAATGCAGGGATAAGGGTGTCATGGAAGTCCGTACATGGGCCAGGGGGTCTGTATACAATGTGCATGGATATGGTGCAGTTGGGCGAGACATTGATTTTTAGCGGGAGGTAGTCACTATTGCTATCAAGGATGCCTTCAACTTCTTTGATGGTAAGGGTGTCCCTCGCGATGAGGGCAACGCCTCCACCTCTCTGAGAGGTGCGGTCTTTCCTAAAAATGGAATATCCAGGTGGGATGGCAAGTGATAAGACTGGGCCTGAGCTTTCATTCAGCCAGGTTTCAGTAAGGATGAGGAGGTCGAGCTTGTTGTTTATGAGCAGGTCGTTGATGTCAAGGGCGTGAGCTGGTATGGAGCGGGCATTAAGCAGGGCGCAGCTTAGCATGTAGGCATGGGGAGGCGTGGGGATAGGTGGGCTGGTGGGTGAGGATGGAGTGTCAGAAGTACTAGGTGGTGTGGTCGAGGGTGTGGCAACAGTAGGATGAATAGGCACAGAAACATCATTGAGCTGCACAAAATCAAGTGTGGTCATGGGTGTGGCAACAGTAGGATGAATAGGCACAGAAACATCATTGAGCTGCACAAAATCAAGTGTGGTCATGGGTGTGGCAACAGTAGGATGAATAGGCACAGAAACATCATTGCGCTGCACAAAATCAAGTGTGGTCATGGGGGCGGCAACAGTATGCGCTACAGGCATGGGTGCAGTAGGACTGAAGGGCGAAGGTTGTGGGGCAAAGTTAAAGTTCATAGTAGGGTTGGTGATCGTGAAGTATTGTTTGTTGACAAGACCCTTGATGATGAACTGTCGTGCCGTGGCAGAGCATGTGTGTGCTGGCCGCTGGCTTCTTATGCCCAACCTAACATTTCGGTAACCCAAGGTAGGGGTAGAACTGATGGGGTTGGTGGGCTGAGTGCGGGACCGTAGTCGCGCATTCCTGCTGTGGTACAGCAGAGGGCGTGTGTTTGCTAGCAAGGTAGGCGCACATGAAGGTTGTAGCATGGGGGCATTAATGCTAATGGCCTTACCTTGTACTGGTTTAACAAGGCGTGGGGGCGCCAACTGCGCCATCGAGCAGCGGAGAGCTGCAGAGAGAAATGCGGCCTTGGGGGAGTAACTGGCAGTTCTTGGGTGTCTGGGCTGAGGTGAAACTTAAGTTTCTGGGACACCACTCCTACCAAGAGAGTGCAGATTCTTCATTCCCTGAAGGGGAAACTGTTAATATATATTGTGCAGCGTGTCGCGTTTAGCTCTCTCATAGCATGAGGGAATTTTATGGCGAGGCGCGTGGTGTTTAATATTTGGTTAGAGCTGCAATATGCTCTGGATGCAGCGTGTGGAGTCGTGCTTCTTGTGCCTGGGACCGTTGGGAAGCTGGACCCCCGCTTTGCGTATGTTTGTATAGGGGTGTTTTCTGAGACGGGGCTTCCCGTGCCTCCGTTATACAGCAGTCTTATGTGGATGGGTTAACAGCCGGGCCTTGGTGTCGAGTGATTCGGGTTTCCCTGGGGGGGGGAGGGAGGGGAACGGGACGCCTGGCTTGACACCCCCAAAACTCTGTGCCGCGGACACACCGAGGCTCAAGAGTCTCCTGTGCAATGACAGCCCCTGCGCAGGGGGGGCGGGGGGGTGGGGGAGGGGGCCCACAGCCGCCGAATCTACAGGTGCTCTCCGCTGTGCGGAGCGCCCGCGACCACCTTACTTGTTGCACGAGGTGTCCGCGGCGCCTTGGGGCCCCCTCCTTAAGAGCTTCACGCGTCTCTCCTCTACTCTTGTAAACTGGGAGGCAGCTCTCGCGTTGTGTAGTTGCGGCGGGGACCGTTAGGTCCGGCCAAACTTCCGCGAGGAGATTTTTATGTGCAACTGCACTTCCCCGCTACAGAGCTTTTCAAAGTCCGGTGCTCTTCCAATTTCTTCTTTTTTCTTTATTTTCTCCTTCTTTTCCCCTTTTCCTTCAGTGGCGCACCTCGTTTGTCAGGTATAATAAGGGTCTCAGGATTGGAATGGGAAGGAGTTTGATATCACATCTCAAGCTATAGGAAGGGTCTCAGGTTTGGGAAGGGAAGGATTTGGATAGCACATCTCATGTTATAGGATGGTTCTCATGTTTGGTTTTAGAAGCATTGAGATATCATATCTCATGCTATCGGAAAGGTCTCAGGTTTGGAATGGGAAGGAGTTGGATATCACATCTCATGTTATAGGAAGGATCTCAGGTTTGGTATTAGAAGCATTGAGATATCATATCTCATGCTATAGGAAGGGTCTCAGGATTGGAATGTGAAGGATTTGGATATCACATCTCATGCTAAAGGAAGGGTCTCAGGTTTGGCAGAAGCATTGAGATATCACATCTCATGCTATAGGAAGGGTCTCATGATTGAAATGGGAAGGATTTGGATATCACATCTCATGCCATAGTAAGGGTCTCAGGTTTGGTATAAGCATTGAGATATCACATCTCTGCTATCGGAAGGGTCTCAGGATTGGATTGGGAAGGAGTTGGATATCCCTTCTCATGCTATAGGAAGGGTCTCAGGTTGGAATGGGAAGGATTTGGATATCACATCTCATGTTATAGGTAGGGTCTCAGGATTGGAATGGGAAGGATTTGGATATCACATCTCTTGCTATAGGAAGGGTCTCAGGTTTTTATTAGAAACATTGAGATATCACATCTCATGCTATAGGAAGGGTTTCAGGATTGGAATGGGAAGGATTTGGATATCACATCTCATGCTAAAGGAAGGGTATCAGGTTTGGAAGGGGAAGGATTTGGATATCATATCTCATGTTATAGGACGGGTCCCAGGTTTGGTATTAGAAGCATTGAGATATCACATCTCATGGTATAGGAAGTGTCTCAGGATTGGAATGGGAAGGAGTTGGATATCACATCTCATCCAATAGGAAGGGTCTCAGGTTTGGAATGGGAAATAATTGGATATCACATCTCATGTTATAGGAAGGATCTCAGGATTGGAATGGGAAGGATTTGGATATCACATCTCTTGCTATAGGAAGGGTCTCAGGATTGGAATGGGAAGGAGTTTGATTGCCCTTCTCATGCTATAGGAAGGGTCTCAGGTTGGAATGGGAAGGACTTGGATAACACATCTCATGTTATAGGAAGGGTCTCAGGATTGGAATGGGAAGTATTTGGATATCACATCTCTTGCTATAGGAAGGGTCTCAGGTTTTTTATTAGAAACATTGAGTTATCACATCTCATGCTATAGGAAGGGTTTCAGGATTGGAATGGGAAGGATTTGGATATCACATCTCATGCTAAAGGAAGGGTCTTAGGTTTGGAAGGGGAAGGATTTGGATATCACATCTCATGTTATAGGATGGGTCCCAGGTTTGGTATTAGAAGCATTGAGATATCACAACTCATGCTATAGGAAGGGTCTCAGGATTGGAATGGGAAGGAGTTGGATATCACATGTCATGCTAAAGGAAGGGTCTCAGGTTTGATAGAAGCATTGAGATTTCACATCTCATGCTATAGGAAGGGTCTCAGGATTGGAATGGGAAGGAGTTGGATATCACATCTCATGCCATAGGAAGGGTCTCAGATTTGGTATAAGCATTGAGATATAACATCTCTGCTATCGGAAGGGTCTCAGGATAGGAATGGGAAGGACTTAGATATCACATCTCATGCTATAGGGAGGGTCTCAGTTTTGATATTAGAGGCATTGAGATATCACATCTCATGCTATCGGAAGGGTCCCAGGATTGGAATGGGAAGGAGTTGGATATCACATCTCATGCTATCTCAGGATTGGAATGGGAAGGAGTTTGATATCACATCTCAAGCTATAGGAAGGGTCTCAGGTTTGGAAAGGGAAGGATTTGGATTTCACATCTCATGTTGTAGGATGGTTCTCATGTTTGGTTTTAGAAGCATTGAGATATCACATCTCATGCTATCGGAAGGGTCTCAGGTTTGGAAAGGGAAGGATTTGGATTTCACATATGTTATAGGATGGTTCTCAGATTTGGTTTTAGAAGCATTAAGATATCACATCTCATGCTATAGGAAGGGTCTCATGTTTGGAATGGGAAGGAGTTGGATACACATCTCATGTTATAGGAAGGATCTCAGGTTTGGTATTAGAAGCATTGAGATATCACATATCATGCTATAGGAAAGGTCTCAGGATTGGAATGGGAAGGAGTTGGATATCACATCTCATGCTAAAGGAAAGGTCTCAGGTTTGGAAGGGGAAGGATTTGGATCTCACAAATGTTTTAGGACGGGTGTCAGGTTTGGTATTAGAAGCATTGAGATATCACATCTCATGGTATAGGAAGGGTCTCAGGATTGGAATGGGAAGGAGTTGGATAGCACATCTCAAGCTATCTCAGGATTGGAATGGGAAGGAGTTTGATATCACATCTCAAGCTATAGGAAGGGTCTCAGGTTTGGAAAGGGAATGATTTGGATTTCACATGTTACAGGATAGTTCTCATGTTTGGTTTTAGAAGCATTAAGATATCACATCTCATGTTATAGGAAGGATCTCGGGTTTGGTATTAGAAGCATTGAGATATCACATCTCATGCTATAGGAAGGGTCTCAGGTTTGGAATGGGAAGGAGTTGGATATCACATCTCATGCTATAGGAAGGATCTCAGGTTTGGTATTAGAAGCATTGAGATATCAGATCTCATGCTATCGGAAGGATCTCAGGTTTGGTATTAGAAGCATTGAGATATCACATCTCATGCTACCAGAAGGGTCTCAGGATTGGAATGGGAAGGAGTCGGATATCACATCTCATGCTAAAGGGAGGGTTTCAGGTTTGGAAGTGGAAGGATTTGGATATCACATCTCATGTTATAGGAAGATCTCAGGTTTGGTATTAGAAGCATTGAGATATCACATCTCATGCTATCGGAAGGATCTCAGGTTTGGTATTAGAAGCATTGAGATATCACATCTCATGCTATCAGAAGGGTCTCAGGATTGGAATGGGAAGGAGTCGGATATCACATCTCATGCTAAAGAGAGGGTCTCAGGTTTGGAAGGGGAAGGATTTGAATATCACATCACATGTTATAGGAAGGATCTCAGGTTTGGTATTAGAGGCATTGAGATATCACATCTCATGCTATAGGAAGGGTCTCAGGATTGGAATGGGAAGGAGTTGGATATCACATCTCATGCTAAAGGAAGGGTCTCAGTTTTGGTAGAAGCATTGAGATATCACATCTCATGCTATAGGAAGGGTCTCAGTTTTGGTAGAAGCATTGAGATATCACATCTCTGCTATCGGAAGGGTCTCAGGATATGAATGGGAAGGACTTAGATATCACATCTCATGCTATAGGGAGGGTCTCAGTTTTGATATTAGAAGCATTGAGATATCACATCTCATGCTATCGGAAGGGTCTCAGGATTGGAATGGGAAGGAGTTGGATATCACATCTCAAGCTATCTCAGGATTGGAATGGGAAGGAGTTTGATATCACATCTCAAGCTATAGGAAGGGTCTCAGGTTTGGAAGGGGAAGGATTTGGATCTCACATCTCATGTTTTAGGACGGGTCTCAGGTTTGGTATTAGAAGCATTGAGATATCACATCTCATGGTATAATAAGGGTCTCAGGATTGGAATGGGAAGGAGTTTGATATCACATCTCAAGCTATAGGAAGGGTCTCAGGTTTGGGAAGGGAAGGATTTGGATAGCACATCTCATGTTATAGGATGGTTCTCATGTTTGGTTTTAGAAGCATTGAGATATCACATCTCATGCTATCGGAAAGGTCTCAGGTTTGGAATGGGAAGGAGTTGGATATCACATCTCATGTTATAGGAAGGATCTCAGGTTTGGTATAAGAGGCATTGAGATATCATATCTCATGCTATATGAAGGGTCTCAGGATTGGAATGTGAAGGATTTGGATATCACATCTCATGCTAAAGGAAGGGTCTCGGGTTTGGCAGAAGCATTGAGATATCACATCTCATGCTATAGGAAGGGTCTCAGGATTGGAATGGGAAGGATTTGGATATCACATCTCATGCCATAGTAAGGGTCTCAGGTTTGGTATAAGCATTGAGATATCACATCTCTGCTATCGGAAGGGTCTCAGGATTGGATTGGGAAGGAGTTGGATATCCCTTCTCATGCTATAGGAAGGGTCTCAGGTTGGAATGGGAAGGAGTTGGATATCACATCTCTTGCTATAGGAAGGGTCTCAGTTTTTTATTAGAAACATTGAGATATCACATCTCATGCTATAGGAAGGGTTTCAGGATTGGAATGGGAAGGATTTGGATATCACATCTCATGCTAAAGGAAGGGTCTCAGGTTTGGAAGGGGAAGGAGTTGGATATCACAACTCATGGTAAAGGAAGGGTCTCAGGTTTGATAGAAGCATTGAGATATTACAGCTCATGCTATAGGAAGGGTCTCAGGATTGGAATGGGAAGGAGTTGGATATCACATCTCATGCTAAAGGAAGGGTCTCAGGTTTGATAGAAGCATTGAGATATCACATCTCATGCTATAGGAAGGGTCTCAGGTTTGGCATAAGCATTGAGATATCACATCTCTGCTATCGGAAGGTTCTCAGGATAGGAATGGGAAGGACTTAGATATCACATCTCATGCTATAGGGAGGGTCTCAGATTTGATATTAGAAGCATTGAGATATCACATCTCATGCTATCGGAAGGGTCTCAGGATTGGAATGGGAAGGAGTTGGATATCACATCTCAAGCTATCTCAGGATTGGAATGGGAAGGAGTTTGATATCACATCTCAAGCTATAGGAAGGGTCTCAGGTTTGGAAGGGGAAGGATTTGGATCTCACATCTCATGTTTTAGGACGGGTCTCAGGTTTGGTATTAGAAGCATTGAGATATTTTTATTTTTTATTTATTTGCATTTGTTAAGCGCGCTTGCAGCTCGTAAGGCATCGAGGCGCTGTTACAGAGGATACGCAAACTTAGGATTACAGACAGGTGCCAGGAGGGCTCTTAGTTACAGATTGGTAGGCATATATGCAGTGGACGATACAGGTTCAGGTTAAACAAAGAGTCTGGTTTTGATAGCCTTACGGAAGGCTAGGTGGGATTGAATGAGTCTTAGGTGAGGTGGCAGAGCGTTCCAGTGCGTGGCTGCTAGGGTGGGGAAGCTGGAGCCACCAGCGCGCACTTTCCCAGTAGTAGGCGTGACAATTGTGTTGGCATAAGGGGACCTGAGAGGTCTCGTGGCGGTGTGCCTAGTAATTCTGTTGGTCAGGTAAGGAGGGGCAAGTTCGTGAAGGCATTTGTGTGTGAGAGCAAGAGTTTTAAAGACAATTCTCTCTTTGACAGGGAGCCAGTGTGCTTGCCTTCTGATTTCGGAGATATGGTTTCTTCTTGAGGTACCGGTGGCTGCCCTTAGCGCATTGTTCTGGGCTAGCTGCAATTTGGCCAGGTTTTTGCTGGATGTCCCCACGAG
The DNA here is from genome assembly GCF_040938575.1 of Ambystoma mexicanum. NCBI lineage: Eukaryota > Metazoa > Chordata > Amphibia > Caudata > Ambystomatidae > Ambystoma > Ambystoma mexicanum. The sequence goes on along the minus strand of NC_090932.1, from coordinate 568,067,135 downwards.
AAGGGCATTACAGTAGTCAAGTCTTGACCCGATAATTGCCCTGGCAATCGTGAGGCAATTTTGACGGGCCAAGAAGGGCCTGGCTGCATTGAGGACTTTGGAGTAGTAGGCTGAGGATGCAGCGATAGCATTGACCTGTTTATCCATGGACAGGTCGGAGTCAAGGTAGACTCAGAGTGTCTTAACATGGTTCGAGACCTTGATTGGAATGTTATCAAGTGAGAAGGAGGCGTACTGATCTCCGAGGTTACCCAGAGTGAAGGGTGACCCAATGAGGAGGAGTTCGGTCTTTTCGCTGTTGAGGCACAGCCAATTCTCCGCCATCCAGGATTGGATGGTAGTGTAGATAGAGGTGAGGGTGTTGGAATCTGCTAGGTAGTCGCTCGTGAGTGGGATCAGTACCTGCGTATCGTCAGCATAGTTGGTATATGAAATACCAAGGGAATCCAAGATGCTAAACAGGGGCCTTGTAAAGAGGTTATAGAGTGTTGGGGCGATACAGGATCCCTGAGGGACACCGCAGGTGAGGAGGCTAGGGGTGGCGGCGGCAGCTTCAGAAAAGACTTTCATGGCCCTTTCTTGGAGAAAGGAGGTGATCCACTGGCAGGCTTTCGGGGAGAAGTTGGCTTGGGTGGCTAGGTGGTGACACAAGGTGTTGTGGTCAACCAGATCGAACGCTGCGGATAGATCCAGGAGCAGTAGGAGGGCAGGTTTGCCTGCATCTCTGAGGTCATCCATTTGGTTCTTTAGATCTAGGAGGGCCGTTTCAGTGCCATGTCGGGGGCGGAACCCAGATTGCCGCAGGCCGAGGAGACGGTTGTCCTCTAAGAACTTTTGGACCTGCAGGTAGGCTGCTTTGTCCAAGATTTTGAGCAGGAATGGTACAGTTGTGATGGGCCTGTAATTCCCCGGGACGGTTGGGTCGAGTGAGGGTTTTTTGAGGAGTGGGCGTACCCACGCTTCCTTGAGTCCTGATGGGACATGGCCTGATTGGAAGGAGGAGTTGATAAAGGCTGTAAGGAAGGGGGCGAGAGTATGTGCGGAGTCTTTGATGAGGCTGGCTGGGCAGGCATCGCCTTTACAATTGGAGGGTTTAATATAGTTGAGGAGGATGATGACCTCTTGCTCAGTGATGTCTTTGAATTCGAACATCGGGGATGACGTGGACTTGATGGGTGGCTTGGCGTGGATGTTCGCTATGATATGGGAAAGGGCTTTTTGGTGGCCACAAATTTTTGTTTGGAGGGTGTTGAGCTTCTCTAGCATGGCAGATTGAATGCTGTTGCACCACTTGTCATCTTTGATAACTGAGGAGGGGGGGGCAGATGGTTTTTCAAGTTCCCTGAAGATTGTGAATAGTTCCTTAGATCCTGACTTGGCGTCGGAGATCCTGGCGTTGAAGGAGGCAGCCTTTGCCAGTGTGATGTTAGTCTTGTAGGATTTGGAAATGGCTTTGAACTTCTGTTTAGTGGCTTCAGAGGGGTTTGCTTTCCAGGAGGATAGTGCAATCCTCTTTTGCGCACGTTGGTCAAGGAGTTCTTTAGAGAACCATGAGTTAGCATGTTTGGCTTTCTTAGCTTTTTTGAGAGTCAGGGGAGCAATGGCGTCCACGGCTGACGTGATGACATCCTTGAAGGTGTCAGCTAAGGTGTCAGGGTTATTAGATGAAGGTGCCTGAAGGGCTGGGTTAAGGAGGTAGGGTGCTAGGTTCTCGACTGTGAGGAGGCGTGAGCTCCTGGCGTAGGTGGCGAGGCATGGTGATGGCGGAGAGAGAGCCACTTTTCTGGTTCCGAGGTTGAATTGGATGTAGTGATGGTCAGACCAGGGGATAGGGGTATTGGCCGTGATGAGAAGGGAGCAGTTGTGATGACTGATCCAGTCAAGGGTGCGCCCTTTGATGTGCGTGGTGTCAGAAATGGAGTGCACAAAGCTGATGTTGGAGAGTGCCTTCTTGAGGTGTTTCGCTGGGGAGTCTTTAGGGTCATTCAGCCCTAGGTTGAGGTCACCAAGGAGTAGAACCTGAGAGGTCTTTTTGATGTTGTGAGACAATGCAGGGATAAGGGTGTCATGGAAGTCCGTACATGGGCCAGGGGGTCTGTATACAATGTGCATGGATATGGTGCAGTTGGGCGAGACATTGATTTTTAGCGGGAGGTAGTCACTATTGCTATCAAGGATGCCTTCAACTTCTCTGATGGTAAGGGTGTCCCTCGCGATGAGGGCAACGCCTCCACCTCTCTGAGAGGTGCGGTCTTTCCTAAAAATGGAATATCCAGGTGGGATGGCAAGTGATAAGACTGGGCCTGAGCTTTCATTCAGCCAGGTTTCAGTAAGGATGAGGAGGTCGAGCTTGTTGTTTATGAGCAGGTCGTTGATGTCAAGGGCGTGAGCTGGTATGGAGCGGGCATTAAGCAGGGCGCAGCTTAGCATGTAGGCATGGGGAGGCGTGGGGATAGGTGGGCTGGTGGGTGAGGATGGAGGGTCAGAAGTACTAGGTGGTGTGGTCGAGGGTGTGGCAACAGTAGGATGAATAGGCACAGAAACATCATTGAGCTGCACAAAATCAAGTGTGGTCATGGGTGTGGCAACAGTAGGATGAATAGGCACAGAAACATCATTGAGCTGCACAAAATCAAGTGTGGTCATGGGTGTGGCAACAGTAGGATGAATAGGCACAGAAACATCATTGAGCTGCACAAAATCAAGTGTGGTCATGGGTGTGGCAACAGTAGGATGAATAGGCACAGAAACATCATTGAGCTGCACAAAATCAAGTGTGGTCATGGGTGTGGCAACAGTAGGATGAATAGGCACAGAAACATCATTGCGCTGCACAAAATCAAGTGTGGTCATGGGGGCGGCAACAGTATGCGCTACAGGCATGGGTGCAGTAGGACTGAAGGGCGAAGGTTGTGGGGCAAATTTAAAGTTCATAGTAGGGTTGGTGATCGTGAAGTATTGTTTGTTGACAAGACCCTTGATGATGAACTGTCGTGCCGTGGCAGAGCATGTGTGTGCTGGCCGCTGGCTTCTTATGCCCAACCTAACATTTCGGTAACCCAAGGTAGGGGTAGAACTGATGGGGTTGGTGGGCTGAGTGCGGGACCGTAGTCGCGCATTCCTGCTGTGGTACAGCAGAGGGCGTGTGTTTGCTAGCAAGGTAGGCGCACATGAAGGTTGTAGCATGGGGGCATTAATGCTAATGGCCTTACCTTGTACTGGTTTAACAAGGCGTGGGGGCGCCAACTGCGCCATCGAGCAGCGGAGAGCTGCAGAGAGAAATGCGGCCTTGGGGGAGTAACTGGCAGTTCTTGGGTGTCTGGGCTGAGGTGAAACTTAAGTTTCTGGGACACCACTCCTACCAAGAGAGTGCAGATTCTTCATTCCCTGAAGGGGAAACTGTTAATATATATTGTGCAGCGTGTCGCGTTTAGCTCTCTCATAGCATGAGGGAATTTTATGGCGAGGCGCGTGGTGTTTAATATTTGGTTAGAGCTGCAATATGCTCTGGATGCAGCGTGTGGAGTCGTGCTTCTTGTGCCTGGGACCGTTGGGAAGCTGGACCCCCGCTTTGCGTATGTTTGTATAGGGGTGTTTTCTGAGACGGGGTTTCCCGTGCCTCCGTTATACAGCAGTCTTATGTGGATGGGTTAACAGCCGGGCCTTGGTGTCGAGTGATTCGGGTTTCACTGGGGGGGGGGGGAGGGAGGGGAACGGGACGCCTGGCTTGACACCCCCAAAACTCTGTGCCGCGGACACACCGAGGCTCAAGAGTCTCCTGTGCAATGACAGCCCCTGCGCAGGTGGGGTGGGGGGGTGGGGGAGCACCCGCGACCACCTTACTTGTTGCACGAGGTGTCCGCGGCACCTTGGGGCCCCCTCCTTAAGATCTTCACGCGTCTCTCCTCTGCTCTTGTAAACTGGGAGGCAGCTCTCGCGTTGTGTAGTTGCGGCGGGGACCGTTAGGTCGGGCCAAACTTCCGCGAGGAGATTTTTATGTGCAACTGCACTTCCCCGCTACAGAGCTTTTCAAAGTCCGGTGCTCTTCCAATTTCTTCTTTTTTCTTTATTTTCTCCTTCTTTTCCCCTTTTCCTTCAGTGGCGCACCTCGTTTGTCAGGTATAATAAGGGTCTCAGGATTGGAATGGGAAGGAGTTTGATATCACATCTCAAGCTATAGGAAGGGTCTCAGGTTTGGGAAGGGAAGGATTTGGATAGCACATCTCATGTTATAGGATGGTTCTCATGTTTGGTTTTAGAAGCATTGAGATATCATATCTCATGCTATCGGAAAGGTCTCAGGTTTGGAATGGGAAGGAGTTGGATATCACATCTCATGTTATAGGAAGGATCTCAGGTTTGGTATTAGAAGCATTGAGATATCATATCTCATGCTATAGGAAGGGTCTCAGGATTGGAATGTGAAGGATTTGGATATCACATCTCATGCTAAAGGAAGGGTCTCAGGTTTGGCAGAAGCATTGAGATATCACATCTCATGCTATAGGAAGGGTCTCAGGATTGGAATGGGAAGGATTTGGATATCACATCTCATGCCATAGTAAGGGTCTCAGGTTTGGTATAAGCATTGAGATATCACATCTCTGCTATCGGAAGGGTCTCAGGATTGGATTGGGAAGGAGTTGGATATCCCTTCTCATGCTATAGGAAGGGTCTCAGGTTGGAATGGGAAGGATTTGGATATCACATCTCATGTTATAGGTAGGGTCTCAGGATTGGAATGGGAAGGATTTGGATATCACATCTCTTGCTATAGGAAGGGTCTCAGGTTTTTATTAGAAACATTGAGATATCACATCTCATGCTATAGGAAGGGTTTCAGGATTGGAATGGGAAGGATTTGGATATCACATCTCATGCTAAAGGAAGGGTATCAGGTTTGGAAGGGGAAGGATTTGGATATCATATCTCATGTTATAGGACGGGTCCCAGGTTTGGTATTAGAAGCATTGAGATATCACATCTCATGGTATAGGAAGGGTCTCAGGATTGGAATGGGAAGGAGTTGGATATCACATCTCATCCAATAGGAAGGGTCTCAGGTTTGGAATAGGAAATAATTGGATATCACATCTCATGTTATAGGAAGGATCTCAGGATTGGAATGGGAAGGATTTGGATATCACATCTCTTGCTATAGGAAGGGTCTCAGGATTGGAATGGGAAGGAGTTCGATTTCCCTTCTCATGCTATAGGAAGGGTCTCAGGTTGGAATGGGAAGGACTTGGATAACACATCTCATGTTATAGGAAGGGTCTCAGGATTGGAATGGGAAGGATTTGGATATCACATCTCTTGCTATAGGAAGGGTCTCAGGTTTTTTATTAGAAACATTGAGTTATCACATCTCATGCTATAGGAAGGGTTTCAGGATTGGAATGGGAAGGATTTGGATATCACATCTCATGCTAAAGGAAGGGTCTTAGGTTTGGAAGGGGAAGGATTTGGATATCACATCTCATGTTATAGGACGGGTCCCAGGTTTGGTATTAGAAGCATTGAGATATCACAACTCATGCTATAGGAAGGGTCTCAGGATTGGAATGGGAAGGAGTTGGATATCACATGTCATGCTAAAGGAAGGGTCTCAGGTTTGATAGAAGCATTGAGATTTCACATCTCATGCTATAGGAAGGGTCTCAGGATTGGAATGGGAAGGAGTTGGATATCACATCTCATGCCATAGGAAGGGTCTCAGATTTGGTATAAGCATTGAGATATAACATCTCTGCTATCGGAAGGGTCTCAGGATAGGAATGGGAAGGACTTAGATATCACATCTCATGCTATAGGGAGGGTCTCAGTTTTGATATTAGAGGCATTGAGATATCACATCTCATGCTATCGGAAGGGTCCCAGGATTGGAATGGGAAGGAGTTGGATATCACATCTCAAGCTATCTCAGGATTGGAATGGGAAGGAGTTTGATATCACATCTCAAGCTATAGGAAGGGTCTCAGGTTTGGAAAGGGAAGGATTTGGATTTCACATCTCATGTTGTAGGATGGTTCTCATGTTTGGTTTTAGAAGCATTGAGATATCACATCTCATGCTATCGGAAGGGTCTCAGGTTTGGAAAGGGAAGGATTTGGATTTCACATATGTTATAGGATAGTTCTCAGGTTTGGTTTTAGAAGCATTAAGATATCACATCTCATGCTATAGGAAGGGTCTCAGGTTTGGAATGGGAAGGAGTTGGATACACATCTCATGTTATAGGAAGGATCTCAGGTTTGGTATTAGAAGCATTGAGATATCACATATCATGCTATAGGAAAGGTCTCAGGATTGGAATGGGAAGGAGTTGGATATCACATCTCATGCTAAAGGAAAGGGCTCAGGTTTGGAAGGGGAAGGATTTGGATCTCACAAATGTTTTAGGACGGGTGTCAGGTTTGGTATTAGAACCATTGAGATATCACATCTCATGGTATAGGAAGGGTCTCAGGATTGGAATGGGAAGGAGTTGGATAGCACATCTCAAGCTATCTCAGGATTGGAATGGGAAGGAGTTTGATATCACATCTCAAGCTATAGGAAGGGTCTCAGGTTTGGAAAGGGAATGATTTGGATTTCACATGTTACAGGATAGTTCTCATGTTTGGTTTTAGAAGCATTAAGATATCACATCTCATGTTATAGGAAGGATCTCAGGTTTGGTATTAGAAGCATTGAGATATCACATCTCATGCTATAGGAAGGGTCTCAGGTTTGGAATGGGAAGGAGTTGGATATCACATCTCATGCTATAGGAAGGATCTCAGGTTTGGTATTAGAAGCATTGAGATATCAGATCTCATACTATCGGAAGGATCTCAGGTTTGGTATTAGAAGCATTGAGATATCACATCTCATGCTACCAGAAGGGTCTCAGGATTGGAATGGGAAGGAGTCGGATATCACATCTCATGCTAAAGGGAGGGTTTCAGGTTTGGAAGTGGAAGGATTTGGATATCACATCTCATGTTATAGGAAGATCTCAGGTTTGGTATTAGAAGCATTGAGATATCACATCTCATGCTATCGGAAGGATCTCAGGTTTGGTATTAGAAGCATTGAGATATCACATCTCATGCTATCAGAAGGGTCTCAGGATTGGAATGGGAAGGAGTCGGATATCACATCTCATGCTAAAGGGAGGGTCTCAGGTTTGGAAGGGGAAGGATTTGAATATCACATCACATGTTATAGGAAGGATCTCAGGTTTGGTATTAGAGGCATTGAGATATCACATCTCATGCTATAGGAAGGGTCTCAGGATTGGAATGGGAAGGAGTTGGATATCACATCTCATGCTAAAGGAAGGGTCTCAGTTTTGGTAGAAGCATTGAGATATCACATCTCATGCTATAGGAAGGGTCTCAGGATTGGAATGGGAAGGAGTTGGATATCACATCTCATGCCATAGGAAGGGTCTCGGGTTTGGTATAAGCATTGAGATATCACATTGGTCTCAGGATTGGATTGGGAAGGATGGATATCACATCTCATGTTATAGGAAGGATCTCAGGATTGGAATGGGAAGGATTTGGATATCACATCTCTTGCTATAGGAAGGGTCTCAGGTTTTTTATCAGAAACATTGAGATATCACATCTCATGCTATAGGAAGGGTTTCAGGATTGGAATGGGAAGGAGTTGGATATCACATCTCATGTTATAGGAAGGATCTCAGGATTGGAATGGGAAGGATTTGGATATCACATCTCTTGCTATAGGAAGGGTCTCAGGTTTTTTATTAGAAACATTGAGATATCACATCTCATGCTAAAGGAAGGGTTTCAGGATTCGAATGGGAAGGATTTGGATATCATATCTCATGTTATAGGACGGGTCCCAGGTTTGGTATTAGAAGCATTGAGATATCACATCTCATGGTATAGGAAGGGTCTCAGGATTGGAATGGGAAGGAGTTGGATATCCCTTCTCATGCTATAGGAAGGGTCTCAGGTTGGAATGGGAAGGAGTTGGATATCACATCTCATGTTATAGGAACGGTCTCAGGATTGGAATGGGAAGGATTTGGATATCATATCTCTTGCTATAGGAAGGGTCTCATGTTTTTTATTAGAAACAGAGATATCACATCTCATGGTATAGGAAGGGTTTCAGGATTGGAATGGGGAGGATTTGGATATCACATTTCATGCTAAAGGAAGGGTCTCAGGTTTGGAAGGGGAAGGAGTTGGATATCACATCTCATGCTAAAGGAAGGGTCTCAGTTTTGGTAGAAGCATTGAGATATCACATCTCATGCTATAGGAAGGGTCTCAGGATTGGAATGGGAAGGAGTTGGATATCACATCTCAAGCTATCTCAGGATTGGAATGGGAAGGAGTTTGATATCACATCTCAAGCTTTAGGAAGGGTCTCAGGTTTGGAAGGGGAAGGATTTGGATCTCACATCTCATGTTTTAGGACGGGTCTCAGGTTTGGTATTAGAAACATTGAGATATCACATCTCATGGTATAGGAAGGGTCTCAGGATTGGAATGGGAAGGAGTTGGATATCACATCTCATGCTATAGGAAGGGTCTCAGTTTTGATATTAGAAGCATTGAGATATCACATCTCATGCTATCGGAAGGGTCTCAGGATTGGAATGGGAAGGAGTTGGATATCACATCTCAAGCTATCTCAGGATTGGAATGGGAAGGAGTTTGATATCACATCTCAAGCTTTAGGAAGGGTCTCAGGGTTGGAAGGGGAAGGATTTGGATCTCACATCTCATGTTTTAGGACGGGTCTCAGGTTTGGTATTAGAAACATTGAGATATCACATCTCATGGTATAGGAAGGGTCTCAGGATTGGAATGGGAAGGAGTTGGATATTACATCTCATGCTATAGGAAGGGTCTCAGGTTTGGTAGAAGCATTGAGATATCACATCTCATGCTATAGGAAGGGTCCCAGGATTGGAATGGGAAGGAGTTGGATATCACATCTCATGCCATAGGAAGGGTCTCAGGTTTGGTATAAGCATTGAGATATCACATCTCTGCTATCATAAGGGTCTCATGATTGGTATAGGAAGGAGTTGTATATCCCATTCCATGCTTTAAGAAGGGTCTCAGGTTTGGTATTAGAATTATTGAGATATCACATCTCATGCTATAGGAAGGGTCTAAGGATTGGAATGGGAAGGAGTTGGGTATCACATCTTATGCTATAGGAAGGGTCTCAGGTTTGGTATTAGAAGCATTGTGATATTACATCTCATGCTATAGGAAGGGTCTCAGGATTGGATAGGGAAGGAGTTGGATATCACATCTCATGCTATAGGAAGGGTCTCAGGTTTGGAATGGGAAGGGTTTGTACATCACATCTCTTGCTATAGGAAGGGCCTCAGGTTTGGTATGAGAAACATTGAGACATCACATCTCATGGTATAGGAAGGATCTCAGGATTAGAATGGGAAGGAGTTGGATATCACATCTCATGTTATAGGAAGGATATCAGGTTTGGTATTAGAAGCATTGAGATATCACATCTCATGATATAGGAAGGGTCTCAGGATTGGAATGGGAAGGTTTTGGATATCACATCTCATGCTATAGGAAGGGTCTCAGGATTGGAATGGGAAGGAGTAGTATATGACATCTCATGCCATAGGAAGGGTCTCAGGTTTGGTATAAGCATTGAGATATCACATCTCTGCTATCGAAAGGGTCTCAGGATTGGAATGGGAAGGAGTTGGATATCCCATCTCATGTTATAGGAAGGGTCTCAGGTTTGGTATTAGAAGCATTGAGATTTCACATCTCATGCTATAGGAAGGGTCTCAGGATTGGAATGGGAAGGGCTTGGATATCCCATCTCATGTTATAGGACGGGTCTCAGGTGTGGTATTAGAAGCATTGAGATATCACATCGCATGCTGTAGGAAGGGTCTCAGGTTTGGAATGGGAAGGAATTGGATATCACATCTCATGTCATAGGAAGGATATCAGGTTTTCTATTAGAAGCATTGAGATATCACATCTCATGCTATAGGAAAGGTCTCAGGATTGGAATGGGAACTAGTTGGATATTACATTCTTGTTATAGGAAGGGTCTCAGGTTTGGAATGGGAAGGAGTTGGATATCACATATGCTATAGGAAGGGTCTCAGGTTTGGAACGGGAAGGAGTTGGATATCTCATCTCATGCTTAAAGAAGGGTCTCAGTTTTGGTATTAGAAGCATTGAGATATCACATCTCATGCTATAGGAAGGGTCTCAGGATTGGAATGGGAAGGAGTTGGATATCACATCTCATGGTATAGGAAGGGTCTCAGGGTTGGTATTACAAGCATTGTGATATTACATCTCATGCTATAGGAAGGGTCTCAGGATTGGATTGGGAAGGAGTCGGATATCACATCTCATGCTATAGGAAGGGTATCAGGTTTGGGAAGGATTTGTATATCACATCTCTTGCTATAGGAAGGGCCTCAGGTTTGGTATGAGAAACATTGAGATATCACATCTCATAGTATAGGAAGGATCTCAGTATTGGAATGGAAAGGAGTTGGATATCACATCTCATGTTATAGGAAGGATATCAGGTGTGGTATTAGAAGCATTGAGATATAACATCTCATGCTATAGGAAGGGTCTCAGGATTGGAATGGGAAGGAGTTGGACATCACATCTCATGCTATAGGGAGGGTCTCAGGTTTGGTAAAAGCATTGAGATATCAGATCTCATGCTATCGGAAGGATCTCAGGTTTGGTATTAGAAGCATTGAGATATCACATCTCATGCTACCAGAAGGGTCTCAGGATTGGAATGGGAAGGAGTCGGATATCACATCTCATGCTAAAGGGAGGGTTTCAGGTTTGGAAGTGGAAGGATTTGGATATCACATCTCATGTTATAGGAAGATCTCAGGTTTGGTATTAGAAGCATTGAGATATCACATCTCATGCTATCGGAAGGATCTCAGGTTTGGTATTAGAAGCATTGAGATATCACATCTCATGGTATCAGAAGGGTCTCAGGATTGGAATGGGAAGGAGTCGGATATCACATCTCATGCTAAAGGGAGGGTCTCAGGTTTGGAAGTGGAAGGATTTGGATATCACATCTCATGTTATAGGAAGGATCTCAGGTTTGATATTAGAAGCATTGAGATATCACATCTCATGCTATAGGAAAGGTCTCAGGATTGGAATGGGAAGGAGTTGGATATCACATCTCATGCTAAAGGAAGGGTCTCAGTTTTGGTAGAAGCATTGAGATATCACATCTCATGCTATAGGAAGGGTCTCAGGATTGGAATGGGAAGGAGTTGGATATCACATCTCATGCCATAGGAAGGGTCTCAGGTTTGGTATAAGCATTGAGATATCACATTGGTCTCAGGATTGGATTGGGAAGGAGTTGGATATCACATCTCATCCAATAGGAAGGGTCTCAGGTTTGGAATGGGAAGGAATTGGATATCACATCTCATGTTATAGGAAGGATCTCAGGATTGGAATGGGAAGGATTTGGATATCACATCTCTTGCTATAGGAAGGGTCTCAGGTTTTTTATCAGAAACATTGAGATATCACATCTCATGCTATAAGAAGGGTTTCAGGATTGGAATGGGAAGGAGTTGGATATCACATCTCATGTTATAGGAAGGGTCTCAGGATTGGAATGGGAAGGAGTAGTATATGACATCTCATGCCATAGGAAGGGTCTCAGGTTTGGTATAAGCATTGAGATATCACATCTCTGCTATCGAAAGGGTCTCAGGATTGGAATGGGAAAGAGTTGGATATCCCATCTCATGTTATAGGAAGGGTCTCAGGTTTGGTATTAGAAGCATTGAGATTTCACATCTCATGCTATAGGAAGGGTCTCAGGATTGGAATGGGAAGGGCTTGGATATCCCATCTCATGTTATAGGACGGGTCTCAGGTGTGGTATTAGAAGCATTGAGATATCACATTGCATGCTGTAGGAAGGGTCTCAGGTTTGGAATGGGAAGGAATTGGATATCACATCTCATGTCATAGGAAGGATATCAGGTTTTCTATTAGAAGCATTGAGATATCACATCTCATGCTATAGGAAAGGTCTCAGGATTGGAATGGGAACTAGTTGGATATTACATTCTTGTTATAGGAAGGGTCTCAGGTTTGGAATGGGAAGGAGTTGGATATCACATATGCTATAGGAAGGGTCTCAGGTTTGGAACGGGAAGGAGTTGGATATCTCATCTCATGCTTAAAGAAGGGTCTCAGTTTTGGTATTAGAAGCATTGAGATATCACATCTCATGCTATAGGAAGGGTCTCAGGATTGGAATGGGAAGGAGTTGGATATCACATCTCATGGTATAGGAAGGGTCTCAGGGTTGGTATTACAAGCATTGTGATATTACATCTCATGCTATAGGAAGGGTCTCAGGATTGGATTGGGAAGGAGTCGGATATCACATCTCATGCTATAGGAAGGGTATCAGGTTTGGGAAGGATTTGTATATCACATCTCTTGCTATAGGAAGGGCCTCAGTTTTGGTATGAGAAACATTGAGATATCACATCTCAAAGTATAGGAAGGATCTCAGTATTCGAATGGAAAGGAGTTGGATATCACATCTCATGTTATAGGAAGGATATCAGGTGTGGTATTAGAAGCATTGAGATATAACATCTCATGCTATAGGAAGGGTCTCAGGATTGGAATGGGAAGGAGTTGGACATCACATCTCATGCTATAGGGAGGGTCTCAGGTTTGGTAAAAGCATTGAGATATCAGATCTCATGCTATCGGAAGGATCTCAGGTTTGGTATTAGAAGCATTGAGATATCACATCTCATGCTACCAGAAGGGTCTCAGGATTGGAATGGGAAGGAGTCGGATATCACATCTCATGCTAAAGGGAGGGTTTCAGGTTTGGAAGTGGAAGGATTTGGATATCACATCTCATGTTATAGGAAGATCTCAGGTTTGGTATTAGAAGCATTGAGATATCACATCTCATGCTATCGGAAGGATCTCAGGTTTGGTATTAGAAGCATTGAGATATCACATCTCATGCTATCAGAAGGGTCTCAGGATTGGAATGGGAAGGAGTCGGATATCACATCTCATGCTAAAGGGAGGGTCTCAGGTTTGGAAGTGGAAGGATTTGGATATCACATCTCATGTTATAGGAAGTGTTAAGACGGATTTCTGAACTCTGTCCTGGTGGCGCAGAAGTTCAGAAGGCCAACCTAATTACTTGGAACAGGGTAACCTCTGGACGAGCCAGACCAATCAAGGTAGCGATCGCGGCGGTCAAGACTAGATCTCAAGAGGGGTGAGGGTGACTGAAAGCCCGCAATGAGCTCACAAAACCAGAACACTTACAAACTACTCCAAACAGGTGTTATATCAAAAATATATACACATTTATTTTAAGGCCTTTAAAACAACGACCGTAGCGAGAAAAGCACAATATCACAATATTAAACCAACACATACCATATCAACACAATATATATACAAATACTACAGTCGCAAGCGTTTAAAGCACGAAATATGTAGTCCACCTGAAAGGGAAGGAAAACAGGCAGTGCGATAATGCTTTCGACTCAGTTCGCCTTCATAGGCACCTAACTAGATGGAAGTCCGAGCCCTGCGAAGAGTGGAGCCTGGTGCTCAAAGTACCTGCACGCGCTGGTGCCAACGGGCAAAAGGAGAAGCTCTTCGAAGGAAGTCAGGCAGTTCGGGTTAGTGCACAGCAGAAGAAGAACAGGGTCCGCAACTCAAGCGCAGCCTCCACAGCGGGCAGAAGCAGAGCGCGAGTACGGGCGAAAAGGGTGCTGTTTTACACAGCGGGGAAAAGCAATGGGCTACTGCAGGAGGGCGACCAGATCCTAGCTATGCTACTCACCGGTCCCCGAAGCAAGCAGTCCCAGGCTTCTCCACGTTAGTTTCAGCAGCTGGCAGGTTCAGAAGAGCAGGGAACGCTTTGTAGTCGTGTAGAGCAAAAAGACGTCCCAATCGACGAAACCGGCACAGTTTGTTGCCGCAGCAGGACAACGGAGCGGCCGTGCGTATCTGAGTCAAAAGTACACTCCTCCCTTCAGACCTGGGAACGCCAAGTGCACGAAGCGTGGGAGAGTGACAAGGACTCGAGATACTGCACAACCTGGCGGCGGTTGCAGAGCCAGACTCCTTTGTAAGCTGGTCAGTCAACTGGATGGGCCAGAGACGCTTCCGAAGGCTTACTTGGCAGGAGATGGTTGAAGATGCCGGGAATAGCTGTTACTGCTATCCCAAAGGTCGAAGCACCAGTACAGGCCATCTGGTTCGATCAAAGGAGGACAGGGACTTTCAGGACGACAGCAGTGCAAAGGAGGATTCCTTCAGCGGGTCACCAGCGATTCCTCGGTCCAGCCTCTTGGTTGCAGGATACTTGGCTCCTGTATTCCTTCGTTCGTGAGAACTCAGGAGATCGACATGGTAGTGGTGTTTCCAGCCTCCTCTTATCCATGGTTCCCTTCGCGCCAAAACGGAGGGGAGCCAATGGGAGATCCGCTCATCAACACACATACCATACGTGGACCAATCACGGACCACGGTGGTCCCAAGCATTCACACCACCCTAGACTCTCTGGCACCCAGGATGTGTATTAGGACCAGACATCCCAGCCCACACCCTGGAGGCACACAAACGACATGTAGAAGCCCGCGAAAGCATCCGTGTTTCGCGGGAAAGTACATGCCCAAATAAGGAAGGTTTCCAGGTCGCTGGACCTGGGGAAGGTGAAGGGAGCAAGACGGTCAGTGGACAGGACAAAGGAGCCTCGTGGTCTGGCCATTTTGGGGAGCCAGGCCACCATTTTGGGTTCAGTGCAAAAACGTGCTCAGAACGCCAAAAGGAGCTCAAAATATACAAAACGATCGCTGCCACCATTCCAGTCCCTGAATGACTTGCACCGATCAAATACCATCCTAAACGAGTATCTAGGGCCTGTAGAAGGCTAGAGACCCAAGAGAGCTGTAACTTAGCTTACAGTGCCCTCTTGTGTCGTGTTGCACTAAAGCTGCGACACAATAAAAGAAACTACGGGAAACAACGTTCCCCGGTACTGACTGTCTTAAGGGCATGTCAGTTTCCCCGTAAGAAAGGAGCGAAAGCCCAGAGAAGTGCGGCAGAAGGCTGTACTTCTCTGGCAAAGTCAAGAACAAGGTTAAAAACAATAGCAAAAAGTTTAGGGGTTGCCACATGGAAGGAAGATTACCTACAATTACGAAATCTTTCCTAACAGGAAGGATCTCAGGTTTGATATTAGAAGCATTGAGATATCACATCTCATGCTATAGGAAGGGTCTCAGGAATGGAATGGGAAGGAGTTGGATATCACATCTCATGCTAAAGGAAGGGTCTCAGTTTTGGTAGAAGCATTGAGATATCACATCTCATGCTATAGGAAGGGTCTCAGGATTGGAATGGGAAGGAGTTGGATATCGCATCTCATGCCATAGGAAGGGTCTCAGGTTTGGTATAAGCATTGAGATATCACATTGGTCTCAGGATTGGATTGGGAAGGAGTTGGATATCACATCTCATCCAATAGGAAGGGTCTCAGGTTTGGAATGGGAAGGAATTGGATATCACATCTCATGTTATAGGAAGGATCTCAGGATTGGAATGGGGAGGATTTGGATATCACATCTCTTGCTATAGGAAGGGTCTCAGGTTTTTTATCAGAAACATTGAGATATCACATCTCATGCTATAGGAAGGGTTTCAGGATTGGAATGGGAAGGAGTTGGATATCACATCTCATGCTATAGGAAGGGTCTCAGGATTGGAATGGGAAGGATTTGGATATCACATCTCTTGCTATAGGAAGGGTCTCAGGTTTTTTATTAGAAACATTGAGATATCACATCTCATGCTAAAGGAAGAGTTTCAGGATTCGAATGGGAAGGATTTGGATATCATATCTCATGTTATAGGACGGGTCCCAGGTTTGGTATTAGAAGCATTGAGATATCACATCTCATGGTATAGGAAGGGTCTCAGGATTGGAATGGGAAGGAGTTGGATATCACATCTTATGCTATAGGAAGGGTCTCAGGATTGGTATTACAAGCATTGTGATATTACATCTCATGCTATAGGAAGGGTCTCAGGATTGGATTGGGAAGGAGTTGGATATCACATCTCATGCTATAGGAAGGGTCTCAGGTTTGGAATGGGAAGGATTTGTACATCACATCTCTTGCTATAGGAAGGGCCTCAGGTTTGGTATGAGAAACATTGAGATATCACATCTCATGCTATCGGAAGGGTCAAAGGATTGGAATGGGAAGGAGTTGGATATCACATCTCAAGCTATCTCAGGATTGGAATGGGAAGGAGTTTGATATCACATCTCAAGCTATAGGAAGGGTCTCAGGTTTGGAAGGGGACGGATTTGGATCTCACAACTCATGTTTTAGGACGGGTCTCAGGTTTGGTATTAGAAACATTGAGATATCACATCTCATGGTATAGGAAGGGTCTCAGGATTGGAATGGGAAGGAGTTGGATATCACATCTCATGCTATAGGAAGGGTCTCAGGTTTGGTAGAAGCATTGAGATATCACATCTCATGCTATAGGAAGGGTCTCAGGATTGGAATAGGAAGGAGTTGGATATCACATCTCATGCTAAAGGAAGGGTCTCAGTTTTGGTAGAAGCATTGAGATATCACATCTCATGCTATAGGAAGTGTCTCAGGATTGGAATGGGAAGGAGTTGGATATCACATCTCATGCCATATGAAGGGTCTCAGGTTTGGTATAAGCATTGAGATATCACATTGGTCTCAGGATTGGAATGGGAAGGAGTTGGATATCACATCTCATCCAATAGGAAGGGTCTCAGGTTTGGAATGGGAAGGAATTGGATATCACATCTCATGTTATAGGAAGGATCTCAGGATTGGAATGGGAAGGATTTGGATATCACATCTCTTGCTATAGGAAGGGTCTCAGGTTTTTTATTAGAAATATTGAGATATCACATCTCATGCTATAAGAAGGGTTTCAGGATTGGAATGGGAAGGAGTTGGATATCTCATCTCATGTTATAGGAAGGGTCTCAGGAGTGGAATGGGAAGGATTTGGATATCACATCTCTTGCTATAGGAAGGGTCTCAAGTTTTTTATTAGAAACATTGAGATATCACATCTCATGCTAAAGGAAGGGTTTCAGGATTGGAATGGGAAGGATTTGGATATCATATCTCATGTTATAGGACGGGTCCCAGGTTTGGTATTAGAAGCATTGAGATATCACATCTCATAGTATAGGAAGGGTCTCAGGATTGGAATGGGAAGGAGTTGGATATCCCTTCTCATTCTATAGGAAGGGTCTCAGGTTGGAATGGGAAGGAGTTGGATATCACATCTCATGTTATAGGAAGGGTCTCAGGATTGGAATGGGAAGGATTTGGATATCATATCTCTTGCTACAGGAAGGGTCTCATGTTTTTTATTAGAAAAATAGAGATATCACATCTCATGGTATAGGAAGGGTTTCAGGATTGGAATGGGAAGGATTTGGATATCACATCTCATGCTAAAGGAAGGGTCTCAGGTTTGGAAGGCGAAGGAGTTGGATATCACATCTCATGCTAAAGGAAGGGTCTCAGGTTTGATAGAAGCATTGAGATATTACATCTCATTCTATAGGAAGGGTCTCAGGATTGGAATGGGAAGGAGTTGGATATCACATCTCATGCTAAAGGAAGGGTCTCAGGTTTGATAGAAGCATTGAGATATCACATCTCATGCTATAGGAAGGGTCTCAGGTTTGGTATAAGCATTGACATATCACATCTCTGCTATCGGAAGGGTCTCAGGATAGGAATGGGAAGGACTCAGATATCACATCTCATGCTATAGGGAGGGTCTCAGTTTTGATATTAGAAGCATTGAGATATCACATCTCATGCTATCGGAAGGGTCTCAGGATTGGAATGGGAAGGAGTTGGATATCACATCTCAAGCTATCTCAGGATTGGAATGGGAAGGAGTTTGATATCACATCTCAAGCTATAGGAAGGGTCTCAGGTTTGGAAGGGGAAGGATTTGGATCTCACATCTCATGTTTTAGGACGGGTCTCAGGTTTGGTATTAGAAACATTGAGATATCACATCTCATGGTATAGGAAGGGTCTCAGGATTTGAATGGGAAGGAGTTGGATATCACATCTCATGCTATAGGAAGGGTCTCAGGTTTGGTAGAAGCATTGAGATATCACATCTCATGGTATAGGAAGGGTCCAAGGATTGGAATGGGAAGGAGTTGGATATCACATCTCATGCCATAGGAAGGGTCTCAGGTTTGGTATAAGCATTGAGATATCACATCTCTGCTATCATAAGGGTCTCAGGATTGGTATAGGAAGGAGTTGGATATCCCATCTCATGCTTTAAGAAGCGTCTCAGGTTTGGTATTAGAAGCATTGAGATATCACATCTCATGCTATAGGAAGGGTCTAAGGATTGGAATGGGAAGGAGTTGGATATCACATCTTATGCTATAGGAAGGGTCTCAGGTTTGGTATTACAAGCATTGTGATATTACATCTCATATAGGAAGGGTCTCAGGATTGGATTGGGAAGGAGTTGGATATCACATCTCATGCTATAGGAAGGGTCTCAGGTTTGGAATGGGAAGGGTTTGTACATCACATCTCTTGCTATAGGAAGGGCCTCAGGTTTGGTATGAGAAACATTGAGATATCACATCTCATGGTATAGGAAGGATCTCAGGATTAGAATGGGAAGGAGTTGGATATCACATCTCATGTTATAGGAAGGGTCTCAGGTTTGGTAGAAGCATTGAGATATCACATCTCATGCTATAGGAAGGGTCTCAGGATTGGAATGGGAAGGAGTAGTATATGACATCTCATGCCATAGGAAGGGTCTCAGGTTTGGTATAAGCATTGAGATATCACATCTCTGCAATCGGAAGGGTTTCAGGTTTGGAAAGGGAAGGAGTTGGATATCACATCTCATGCTATAGGAAGGGTCTCAGGTTTGGTATTAGAAGCATTGAGATATCACATCTCATGCTATAGGAAGGGTCTCAGGTTTGGAATGGGAAGGATTTGGATATCACATCTCATGCTATAGGAAGGGTCTCCGGATTGGAATGGGAAGTAGTTGTATATGACATCTCATGCCATAGGAAGGGTCTCAGGTTTGGTATAAGCATTGAGATATCACATCTCTGCTATCGAAAGGGTCTCAGGATTGGAATGGGAAGGAGTTGGATATCCCATCTCATGTTATAGGAAGGGTCTCAGGTTTGGTATTAGAAGCATTGAGATTTCACATCTCATGGTATAGGAATGGTCTCAGGATTGGAATGGGAAGGAGTTGGATATCACATCTCAAGCTATCTCAGGATTGGAATGGGAAGGAGTTTGATATCACATCTCAAGCTATAGGAAGGGTCTCAAGTTTGGAAGGGGAAGGATTTGGATTTCACATCTCATGTTTTAGGATGGGTCTCAGGTTTGGTATTAGAAACATTGAGATATCACATCTCATGGTATAGGAAGGGTTTCAGGATTGGAATGGGAAGGAGTTGGATATCACATCTCATGCAATAGGAAGGGTCTCAGGTTTGATAGAAGCATTGAGATATCACATCTCATGCTATAGGAAGGGTCTCAGGATTGGAATGGGAAGGAGTTGGATATCACATCTCATGCCATAGGAAGAGTCTCAGGTTTGGTATAAGCATTGAGATATCACATCTCTGCTATCGTAAGGGTCTCAGGATTGGAATAGGAAGGAGTTGGATATCCCATCTCATGCTTTAAGAAGGGTCTCAGGTTTGGTATTAGAAGCATTGAGATATCACATCTCATGCTATAGGAAGGGTCTAAGGATTGGAATGGGAAGGAGTTGGATATCACATCTTATGCTATAGGAAGGGTCTCAGGTTTGGTATTACAAGCATTGTGATATTATATCTCATGCTATAGGAAGGGTCTCAGGATTGGATTGGGAAGGAGTTGGATATCACATCTCATGCTATAGGAAGGGTCTCAGGTTTGGAATGGGAAGGGTTTGTACATCACATCTCTTGCTATAGGAAGGGCCTCAGGTTTGGTATGAGAAACATTGAGATATCACATCTCATGTTATAGGAAGGATATCAGGTTTGGTATTAGAAGCATTGAGATATCACATCTCATGATATAGGAAGGGTCTCAGGATTGGAATGGGAAGGAGTTGGATATCACATCTCATGCTATAGGAAGGGTCTCAGGTTTGGTAGAAGCATTGAGATATCACATCTCATGCTATAGGAAGGGTCTCCGGATTGGAATGGGAAGTAGTTGTATATGACATCTCATGCCATAGGAAGGGTAGCACATATGCTATAGGAAGGGTCTCAGGTTTGGAACACGGGAAGGAGTTGGATATCACATCTCATGCTTTAAGAAGGGTCTCAGTTTTGGTATTAGAAGCATTGAGATATCACATCTCATGCTATAGGAAGGGTCTCAGGATTGGAATGGGAACGAGTTGGATATCACATCTCATGCTATAGGAAGGGTCCCAGGATTGGATTAGGAAGGAGTCGGATATCACATCCCATGCTATAGGAAAGGTCTCAGGTTTGGAATGGGAATGATTTGTATATCACATCTCTTGCTATAGGAAGGGCCTCAGGTTTGGTATCAGAAACATTGAGATATCACATCTCATGGTATAGGAAGGATCTCAGTATTGGAATGGAAAGGGGTTGGATATCACATCTCATGTTATAGGAAGGATATCAGGTTTGGTATTAGAAGCATTGAGATATCACATCTCATGCTATAGGAAGGGTCTCAGGATTGGAATGGGAAGGAGTTGGATATCACATCTCATGCTATAGGAAGGGTCTCAGGTTTGGTAGAAGCATTGAGATATCACATCTCATGCTATAGGAAGGGTCTCAGGATTGGAATGGGAAGGAGTAGTATATGACATCTCATGCCATAGGAAGGGTCTCAGGTTTGGTATAAGCATTGAGATATCACATCTCTGCTATCGGAAGTGTCTCAGGATTGGAATGGGAAGGAATTGGATTTCCCATCTCATGTCATAGGAAGGATCTCAGGTTTGCTATTAGAAGCACTGAGATATCACATCTCATGCTATAGGAAGGGTCTCAGGATTGGAATGGGAAGGAGTTGGATATTACATTCTTGCTATAGGAAGGGTCTCAGGTTTGGAATGGGAAGGAGTTGGATATCCCATCTCATGTCATAGGAAGGATCTCAGGTTTGCTATTAAAAGCACTGAGATATCACATCTCATGCTATAGGAATGGTCTCAGGATTGGAATGGGAAGGAGTTGGATATTACATTCTTGCTATAGGAAGGGTCTCAGGTTTGGAACGGGAAGGAGTTGGATATCACATCTCATGCTTTAAGAAGGGTCTCAGTTTTGGTATTAGAAGCATTGAGATATCACATCTCATGCTATAGGAAGGGTCTCAGGATTGGAATGGGAAGGAGTTGGATATCACATCTCATGCTATAGGAAGGGTCTCAGGTTTGGTATTACAAGCATTGCGATATTACATCTCATGCTATAGGAAGGGTCTCAGGTTTGGAATGGGGAGGATTTGTATATCACATCTCTTGCTATAGGAAGGGCCTCAGGTTTGGTATGAGAAACATTGAGATATCACATCTCATGGTATAGGAAGGATCTCAGGATTGGAATGGGAAGGAGTTGGATATCACATCTCATGTTATAGGAAGGATATCAGGTTTGGTATTAGAAGCATTGAGATATCACATCTCATGCTATAGGAAGTGTCTCTGTTTTGGGATGGGAAGGAGTTGGAGATAACATCTCATGCTATATGAAGGGTCTCAGGTTTGGTATTAGAAGCTTTGAGATATCACATTTCATACTATAGGAAGGGTCTCTGGTTTGGGATGGGAAGGAGTTGGATATCACATCTCATGCTATAACAAGGGTCTCAGGTTTGGTATTAGAAGCATTGAGATATCACATCTCATGCTATAGGAAGGGTCTCAGGTTTGGAATGGGAAGGAGTTGGATATCACATCTCAGGCTATAGGAAGGATCTCAGTTTTGGAATGAGAAGGAGTTGGATATCACATATCATGTTATATGAAGGCTCTCAGGTTTGGTATTAGAAGCATTGAGATATCACATCTCATGCTATAGTAAGGGTCTCAGGATTGGCATGGGAAGGAGTTTGATATCACATCTCATGCTAAAGGAAGGGTCTCCGGTTTGGAATGGGAAGGAGTTGGATATCACATCTCATGTTATAGGAAGGATCTCAGGTTTGGTATTAGAAACATTGAGATAACACATCTCATGCTATAGGAAGGGTCTCAGGATTGAAATGGGAAGGAGTTGGATATCACATCTCATGCTATCGTAAGGGTCTCAGGATTGGAATAGGAAGGAGTTGGATATCCCATCTCATGCTTTAAGAAGGGTCTCAGGTTTGGTATTAGAAGCATTGAGATATCACATCTCATGCTATAGGAAGGGTCTAAGGATTGGAATGGGAAGGAGTTGGATATCACACATGCTATAGGAAGGGTCTCAGGTTTGGTATTACAAGCATTGTGATATTACATCTCATGCTATAGGAAGGGTCTCAGGATTGGATTGGGAAGTAGTTGGATATCACATCTGATGCTATAGGAAGGGTCTCAGGTTTGGAATGGGAAGGATTTGTACATCACATCTCTTGCTATAGGAAGGGCCTCAGGTTTGGTATGAGAAACATTGAAATATCACATCTCATGGTATAGGAAGGATCTCAGGATTGGAATGTGAAGGAGTTGGATATCACATCTCGTGTTATAGGAAGGATATCAAGTTTGGTATTAGAAGCATTGAGATATCACATCTCATGCTATAGGAAGGGACTCAGGTTTGGTAGAAGCATTGAGATATCACATCTCATGCTATAGGAAGGGTCTCAGGATTGGAATGGGAAGGAGTAGTATATGACCTCTCATGCCATAGGAATGGTCTCAGGTTTGGTACAAGCATTGAGATATCACATCTCTGCTATCGGAAGGGTCTCAGGTTTGGAAAGGGAAGGAGTTGGATATCACGTCTCATGCTATAGGAAGGTTCTCAGGTTTGGTATTAGAAGCATTGAGATATCACATCTCATGCTATAGGAAGGGTCTCAGTATTGGAATGGGAAGGAGTTGGATATCACATCTCATGCTACAGGAAGGGTCTCAGGTTTGGAATGGGAAGGAATTGGATATCACATCTCATGTTATAGGAAGGATCTCAGGTCTGGTATTAGAAGCATTGTGATATCACATCTCATGCCATAGGAAGGGTCTCAGGTTTGGAGTGGGAAGGAGTTGGATATCACATCTCATGCTATAGGAAGGGTCTCAGGTTTGGTAGAAGCATTGAGATATCACATCTCATGCTATAGGAAGGGTCTCCGGATTGGAATGGGTAGTAGTTGTATATTACATCTCATGCCATAGGAAGGGTCTCAGGTTTGGTATAAGCATTGAGATATCACATCTCTGCTATCGGAAGGGTCTCAGGATTCAAATGGGAAGGAGTTGGATATCCCATCTCATGTTATAGGAAGGGTCTCAGGTTTGGTATTAGAAGCATTGAGATATCACATCTCATGCTATAGGAAAGGTCTCAGGATTGGGATGGGAAGGACTTGGATATCTCATCTCATGTTATAGGACGGGTCTCAGGTGTGGTATTAGAAGGATTGAGATATCACATCGCATGCTGTAGGAAGGGTCTCAGGTTTGGAATGGGAAGGAATTGGATATCACATCTCATGTCATAGGAAGGATCTCAGGTTTGCTATTAGAAGCATTGAGATATCACTTCTCAAGCTATAGGAAGGGTCTCAGGTTTGGAAAGGGAAGGATTTGGATTTCACATCTCATGTTGTAGGATGGTTCTCATGTTTGGTTTTAGAAGCATTGAGATATCACATCTCATGCTATCGGAAGGGTCTCAGGTTTGGAAAGGGAAGGATTTGGATTTCACATATGTTATAGGATGGTTCTCAGGTTTGGTTTTAGAAGCAGTAAGATATCACATCTCATGTTATAGGAAAGGTCTCAGGATTGGAATGGGAAGGAGTTGGATATCACATCACATGCTAAAGGAAAGGTCTCAGGTTTGGAAGGGGAAGGATTTGGATATCCCATCTCATGTCATAGGAAGGATCTCAGGTTTGCTATTAGAAGCACTGAGATATCACATCTCATGCTATCGGAAGGGTCTCAGGTTTGGAATGGGAAGGAGTTGGATACAAATCTCATGTTATAGGAAGGATCTCAGGTTTGGTATTAGAAGCATTGAGATATCACATATCATGCTATAGGAAAGGTCTCAGGATTGGAATGGGAAGGAGTTGGATATCACAACACATGCTAAAGGAAAGGTCTCAGGTTTGGAAGGGGAAGGATTTGGATCTCACATATGTTTTAGGACGGGTGTCAGGTTTGGTATTAGAAGCATTGAGATATCACATCTCATGGTATAGGAAGGGTCTCAGGATTGGAATGGGAAGGAGTTGGATAGCACATCTCAAGCTATCTCAGGATTGGAATGGGAAGGAGTTTGATATCACATCTCAAGCTATAGGAAGGGTCTCAGGTTTGGAAAGGGAATGATTTGGATTTCACATGTTACAGGATAGTTCTCATGTTTGGCTTTAGAAGCATTGAGATATCACATCTCATGTTATAGGAAGGATCTCAGATTTGGTATTAGAAGCATTGAGATATCACATCTCATGCTATAGGAAGGGTCTCAGGTTTGGAATGGGAAGGAGTTGGATATCACATCTCATGCTATAGGAAGGATCTCAGGTTTGGTGTTAGAAGCATTGAGATATCAGATCTCATGCTATCGGAAGGATCTCAGGTTTGGTATTAGAAGCATTGAGATATCACATCTCATGCTACCAGAAGGGTCTCAGGATTGGAATGGGAAGGAGTCGGATATCACATCTCATGCTAAAGGGAGGGTTTCAGGTATGGAAGTGGAAGGATTTGGATATCACATCTCATGTTATAGGAAGATCTCAGGTTTGGTATTAGAAGCATTGAGATATCACATCTCATGCTATCAGAAGGATCTCAGGTTTGGTATTAGAAGCATTGAGATATCACATCTCATGCTATAGGAAGGGTCTCAGGATTGGAATGGGAAGGAGTTGGATATCACATCTCATGCTATAGGAAGGGTCTCAGGTTTGGTATTACAAACATTGTGATATTACATCTCATGCTATAGGAAGGGTTTCAGGATTGGATTGGGAAGGAGTTGGATATCACATCTCATGCTATAGGAAGGGTCTCAGGTTTGGAATGGGAAGGATTTGTACATCACATCTCTTGCTATAGGAAGGGCCTCAGGTTTGGTAAGAGAAACATTAAGATATCACATCTCATGCTATCGGAAGGGTCTCAGTATTGGAATGGGAAGGAGTTGGATATCACATCTCAAGCTATCTCAGGATTGGAATGGGAAGGAGTTTGATATCACATCTCAAGCTATAGGAAGGGTCTCAAGTTTGGAAGGGGAAGGATTTGGATTTCACATCTCATGTTTTAGGACGGGTCTCAGGTTTGGTATTAGAAACATTGAGATATCACATCTCATGGTATAGGAAGGGTTTCAGGATTGGAATGGGAAGGAGTTGGATATCACATCTCATGCAATAGGAAGGTTCTCAGGTTTGATAGAAGCATTGAGATATCACATCTCATGCTATAGGAAGGGTCTCAGGATTGGAATGGGAAGGAGTTGGATATCACATCTCATGCCATAGGAAGAGTCTCAGGTTTGGTATAAGCATTGAGATATCACATCTCTGCTATCGTAAGGGTCTCAGGATTGGAATAGGAAGGAGTTGGATATCCCATCTCATGCTTTAAGAAGGGTCTCAGGTTTGGTATTAGAAGCATTGAGATATCACATCTCATGCTATAGGAAGGGTCTAAGGATTGGAATGGGAAGGAGTTGGATATCACATCTTATGCTATAGGAAGGGTCTCAGGTTTGGTATTACAAGCATTGTGATATTACATCTCATGCTATAGGAAGGGTCTCAGGATTGGATTGGGAAGGATTTGGATATCACATCTCATGCTATAGGAAGGGTCTCAGGTTTGGAATGGGAAGGGTTTGTACATCACATCTCTTGCTATAGGAAGGGCCTCAGGTTTGGTATGAGAAACATTGAGATATCACATCCCATGTTATAGGAAGGATATCAGGTTTGGTATTAGAAGCATTGAGATATCACATCTCATGATATAGGAAGGGTCTCAGGATTGGAATGGGAAGGAGTTGGATATCACATCTCATGCTATAGGAAGGGTCTCAGGTTTGGTAGAAGCATTGAGATATCACATCTCATGCTATAGGAAGGGTCTCCGGATTGGAATGGGAAGTAGTTGTATATGACATCTCATGCCATAGGAAGGGTAGCACATATGCTATAGGAAGGGTCTCAGGTTTGGAACACGGGAAGGAGTTGGATATCACATCTCATGCTTTAAGAAGGGTCTCAGTTTTGGTATTAGAAGCATTGAGATATCACATCTCATGCTATAGGAAGGGTCTCAGGATTGGAATGGGAACGAGTTGGATATCACATCTCATGCTATAGGAAGGGTCTCAGGATTGGATTGGGAAGGAGTCGGATATCACATCCCATGCTATAGGAAGGGTCTCAGGTTTGGAACACGGGAAGGAGTTGGATATCACATCTCATGCTTTAAGAAGGGTCTCAGTTTTGGTATTAGAAGCATTGAGATATCACATCTCATGCTATAGGAAGGGTCTCAGGATTGGAATGGGAACGAGTTGGATATCACATCTCATGCTATAGGAAGGATCTCAGTATTGGAATGGAAAGGGGTTGGATATCACATCTCATGTTATAGGAAGGATATCAGGTTTGGTATTAGAAGCATTGAGATATCACATCTCATGCTATAGGAAGGGTCTCAGGATTGGAATGGGAAGGAGTTGGATATCACATCTCATGCTATAGGAAGGGTCTCAGGTTTGGTAGAAGCATTAAGATATCACATCTCATGCTATAGGAAGGGTCTCAGGATTGGAATGGGAAGGAGTAGTATATGACATCTCATGCCATAGGAAGGGTCTCAGGTTTGGTACAAGCATTGAGATATCACATCTCTGCTATCGGAAGGGTCTCAGGTTTGGAAAGGGAAGGAGTTGGATATCACGTCTCATGCTATAGGAAGGTTCTCAGGTTTGGTATTAGAAGCATTGAGATATCACATCTCATGTTATAGGAAGGGTCTCAGTATTGGAATGGGAAGGAGTTGGATATCACATCTCATGCTACAGGAAGGGTCTCAGGTTTGGAATGGGAAGGAATTGGATATCACATCTCATGTTATAGGAAGGATCTCAGGTCGGTATTAGAAGCATTGTGATATCACATCTCATGCCATAGGAAGGGTCTCAGGTTTGGAGTGGGAAGGAGTTGGATATCACATCTCATGCTATAGGAAGGGTCTCAGGTTTGGTAGAAGCATTGAGATATCACATCTCATGCTATAGGAAGGGTCTCCGGATTGGAATGGGTAGTAGTTGTATATTACATCTCATGCCATAGGAAGGGTCTCAGGTTTGGTATAAGCATTGAGATATCACATCTCTGCTATCGGAAGGGTCTCAGGATTGGAATGGGAAGGAGTTGGATATCCCATCTCATGTTATAGGAAGGGTCTCAGGTTTGGTATTAGAAGCATTGAGATATCACATCTCATGCTATAGGAAAGGTCTCAGGATTGGGATGGGAAGGACTTGGATATCTCATCTCATGTTATAGGACGGGTCTCAGGTATGGTATTAGAAGGATTGAGATATCACATCGCATGCTGTAGGAAGGGTCTCAGGTTTGGAATGGGAAGGAATTGGATATCACATCTCATGTCATAGGAAGGATCTCAGGTTTGCTATTAGAAGCATTGAGATATCACTTCTCATGCTATAGGAATGGTCTCAGGATTGGAATGGGAAGGAGTTGGATATTACATTCTTGCTATATGAAGGGTCTCAGGTTTGGAATGGGAAGGAGTTGGATGTCACATATGCTATAGGAAGGGTCTCAGGTTTGGAACGGGAAGTAGTTGGATATCACATCTCATGCTTTAAGAAGGGTCTCAGGTTTGGTATTAGAAGCATTGAGATATCACATCTCATGCTATAGGAAGGGTCTAAGGATTGGAATGGGACGGAGTTGGATATCACACATGCTATAGGAAGGGTCTCAGGTTTGGTATTACAAGCATTGTGATATTACATCTCATGCTATAGGAAGGGTCTCAGGATTGGATTGGGAAGGAGTTGGATATCACATCTGATGCTATAGGAAAGGTCTCAGGTTTGGAATGGGAAGGATTTGTACATCACATCTCTTGCTATAGGAAGGGCCTCAGGTTTGGTATGAGAAACATTGAAATATCACATCTCATGGTATAGGAAGGATCTCAGGATTGGAATGTGAAGGAGTTGGATATCACATCTCGTGTTATAGGAAGGATATCAAGTTTGGTATTAGAAGCATTGAGATATCACATCTCATGCTATAGGAAGGGTCTCAGGTTTGGTAAAAGCATTGAGATATCACATCTCATGCTATAGGAAGGGTCTCAGGATTGGAATGGGAAGGAGTAGTATATGACCTCTCATGCCATAGGAAGGGTCTCAGGTTTGGTACAAGCATTGAGATATCACATCTCTGCTATCGGAAGGGTCTCAGGTTTGGAAAGGGAAGGAGTTGGATATCACGTCTCATGCTATAGGAAGGTTCTCAGGTTTGGTATTAGAAGCATTGAGCTATCACATCTCATGCTATAGGAAGGGTCTCAGTATTGGAATGGGAAGGAGTTGGATATCACATCTCATGCTACAGGAAGGGTCTCAGGTTTGGAATGGGAAGGAATTGGATATCACATCTCATGTTATAGGAAGGATCTCAGGTCGGTATTAGAAGCATTGTGATATCACATCTCATGCCATAGGAAGGGTCTCAGGTTTGGAGTGGGAAGGAGTTGGATATCACATCTCATGCTATAGGAAGGGTCTCAGGTTTGGTAGAAGCATTGAGATATCACATCTCATGCTATAGGAAGGGTCTCCGGATTGGAATGGGTAGTAGTTGTATATTACATCTCATGCCATAGGAAGGGTCTCAGGTTTGGTATAAGCATTGAGATATCACATCTCTGCTATCGGAAGGGTCTCAGGATTGGAATGGGAAGGAGTTGGATATCCCATCTCATGTTATAGGAAGGGTCTCAGGTTTGGTATTAGAAGCATTGAGATATCACATCTCATGCTATAGGAAAGGTCTCAGGATTGGGATGGGAAGGACTTGGATATCTCATCTCATGTTATAGGACGGGTCTCAGGTATGGTATTAGAAGGATTGAGATATCACATCGCATGCTGTAGGAAGGGTCTCAGGTTTGGAATGGGAAGGAATTGGATATCACATCTCATGTCATAGGAAGGATCTCAGGTTTGCTATTAGAAGCATTGAGATATCACTTCTCATGCTATAGGAATGGTCTCAGGATTGGAATGGGAAGGAGTTGGATATTACATTCTTGCTATATGAAGGGTCTCAGGTTTGGAATGGGAAGGAGTTGGATGTCACATATGCTATAGGAAGGGTCTCAGGTTTGGAACGGGAAGTAGTTGGATATCACATCTCATGCTTTAAGAAGGGTCTCAGTTTTGGTATTAAAAGCATTGAGATATCACATCTCATGCTATAGGAAGGGTCTCAGGATTGGAATGGGAAGGAGTTGGATATCACATCTCATGCTATAGGAATGGTCTCAGGTTTGGTATTACAAGCATTGTGATATTACATCTCATGCTATAGGAAGGGTCTCAGGATTGGATTGGGAAAGAGTCGGATATCACATCTCATGCTATAGGAAGGGTCTCAGGTTTGGAATGGGAAGGATTTGTATATCACATCTCTTGCTATAGGAAGGGCCTCAGGTTTGGTATGAGAAACATTGAGATATCACATCTCATGGTATAGGAAGGATCTCAGTATTGGAATGGAAAGGAGTTGGATATCACATCTCATGTTATAGGAAGGATATCAGGTTTGGAATTAGAAGCATTGAGACATCACATCTCATGCTATAGGAAGGGTCTCAGGATTGGAATGGGAAGGAGTTGGATATCACATCTCATGCTATAGGAAGGGTCTCAAGTTTGGTAGAAGCATTGAGATATCACATCTCATGCTATAGGAAGGGTCCCAGGATTGGAATGGGAAGCAGTAGTATATGACATCTCATGCCATAGGAAGGGTCTCAGGTTTGGTATAAGCATTGAGATATCACATCTCTGCTATCGGAAGGGTCTCGGGATTGGAATGGTAAGGAGTTTATATATCACATCTCATGTTATAGGAAGGATATCATGTTTGGTATTAGAAGCATTGAGATATCACATCTCATGCTATAGGAAGGATCTCAGGATTGGAATGGGAAGGACTTGGATATCACATCTCATGCTATAGGGAGGGTCTCAGGTTTGATATTAGAAGCATTGAGATATCACATCTCATGCTATCGGAAGGGTCTCAGGATTGGAATGGGAAGGAGTTGGATATCACATCTCATGCTAAAGGAAGGGTCTCAGGCTTGGAAGGGGAAGGATTTGGATATCACATCTCATGTTGTAGGACGGGTCTCAGGTTTGGTACTACAAGCATTGAGATATCACATTTCATGGTATAGGAAGGGTCTCAGGATTGGAATGGGAAGGAGTTGGATATCACATCTCAAGCTATAGGAAGGGTCTCAGGATTGGAATGGGAAGGAGTTTGATATCACATCTCATGCCATAGGAAGGGTCTCAGTTTTGGGAGAAGCATTGAGAAATGACATCTCATGCTATCGGAAGGGTCTCAGGATTGGATTGGGAAGGAGTTGGATATCCCATCTCATGCTATATGAAGGGTGTCAGGTTTGGTATTAGAAGCATTGAGATATCACATCTCGTGCTATAGGAAGGGTCTCAGGATTGGAATGGGAAGGAGTAGGATATCACATCTCATGCTATAGGAAGGGTCTCAGGTTTGGTATTAGAAGCATTGAGATATCAATTCTCATGGTATAGGAAGGGTCTCAGAATTGGAATGGGAAGGAGTTGGATATCACATCCATGTTATAGGAAGGGTCTCAGGATTAGAATGCGAAGGATTTGGATATCACATCTCTTGCTATAGGAAGGGTCTCAGGTTTTTTATTAGACACATTGAGATATCACATCTCATGCTAAAGGAAGGGTTTCAGGATTCGAATGGGAAGGATTTGAATATCATATCTCATGTTATAGGACGGGTCCCAGGTTTGGTATTAGAAGCACTGAGATATCACATCTCATGGTATAGGAAGGGTCTCAGGATTGGAATGGGAAGGAGTTGGATATCCCTTCTCATGCTATAGGAAGGGTCTCAGGTTGGAATGGGAAGGAGTTGGATATCACATCTCATGTTATAGGAAGGGTCTCGGGATTGGAATGGGAAGGATTTGGATATCATATCTCTTGCTATAGGAAGGGTCTCATGTTTTTTATTAGAAACAGAAATATCACATCTCATGGTATAGGAAGGGTTTCAGGATTGGAATGGGAAGGATTTGGATATCACATCTCATGCTAAAGGAAGGGTCTCAGGTTTGGAAGGGGAAGGAGTTGGATATCACAACTCATGGTAAAGGAAGGGTCTCAGGTTTGATAGAAGCATTGAGATATTACAGCTCATGCTATAGGAAGGGTCTCAGGATTGGAATGGGAAGGAGTTGGATATCACATCTCTTGCTAAAGGAAGGGTCTCAGGTTTGATAGAAGCATTGAGATATCACATCTCATGCTATAGGAAGGGTCTCAGGTTTGGTATAAGCATTGAGATATCACATCTCTGCTATCGGAAGGGTCTCAGGATAGGAATGGGAAGGACTTAGATATCACATCTCATGCTATAGGGAGGGTCTCAGTTTTGATATTAGAAGCATTGAGATATCACATCTCATGCTATCGGAAGGGTCTCAGGATTGGAATGGGAAGGAGTTGGATATCACATCTCAAGCTATCTCAGGATTGGAATGGGAAGGAGTTTGATATCACATCTCAAGCTATAGGAAGGGTCTCAGGTTTGGAAGGGGAAGGATTTGGATCTCACATCTCATGTTTTAGGATGGGTCTCAGGTTTGGTATTAGAAGCATTGAGATATTTTCTTTTATTTTTTATTTATTTGCATTTGTTAAGCGCGCTTGCAGCCCGTAAGGCATCGAGGCGCTGTTACAGAGGATACGCAAACTTAGGATTACAGACAGGTGCCAGGAGGGCTCTTAGTTACAGATTGGTAGGCATATATGCAGTGGACGATACAGGTTCAGGTTAAACAAAGAGTCTGGTTTTGATAGCCTTACGGAAGGCTAGGTGGGATTGAATGAGTCTTAGGTGAGGTGGCAGAGCGTTCCAGTGCGTGGCTGCTAGGGTGGGGAAGCTGGAGCCACCAGCGCGCACTTTCCCAGTAGTAGGCGTGACAATTGTGTTGGCATAAGGGGACCTGAGAGGTCTCGTGGCGGTGTGCCTAGTAATTCTGTTGGTCAGGTAAGGAGGGGCAAGTTCGTGAAGGCATTTGTGTGTGAGAGCAAGAGTTTTAAAGACAATTCTCTCTTTGACAGGGAGCCAGTGTGCTTGCCTTCTGATTTCGGAGATATGGTTTCTTCTTGAGGTACCGGTGGCTGCCCTTAGCGCATTGTTCTGGGCTAGCTGCAATTTGGCCAGGTTTTTGCTGGATGTCCCCACGAGAAGGGCATTACAGTAGTCAAGTCTTGACCCGATAATTGCCCTGGCAATCGTGAGGCAATTTTGACGGGCCAAGAAGGGCCTGGCTGCATTGAGGACTTTGGAGTAGTAGGCTGAGGATGCAGCGATAGCATTGACCTGTTTATCCATGGACAGGTCGGAGTCAAGATAGACTCCGAGTGTCTTAACATGGTTCGAGACCTTGATTGGAATGTTATCAAGTGAGAAGGAGGCGTACTGATCTCCGAGGTTACCCAGAGTGAAGGGTGACCCAATGAGGAGGAGTTCGGTCTTTTCGCTGTTGAGGCACAGCCAATTCTCCGCCATCCAGGATTGGATGGTAGTGTAGATAGAGGTGAGGGTGTTGGAATCTGCTAGGTAGTCGCTCGTGAGTGGGATCAGTACCTGCGTATCGTCAGCATAGTTGGTATATGAAATACCAAGGGAATCCAAGATGCTAAACAGGGGCCTTGTAAAGAGGCTATAGAGTGTTGGGGCGATACAGGATCCCTGAGGGACACCGCAGGTGAGGAGGCTAGGGGTGGCGGCGGCAGCTTCAGAAAAGACTTTCATGGCCCTTTCTTGGAGAAAGGAGGTGATCCACTGGCAGGCTTTCGGGGAGAAGTTGGCTTGGGTGGCTAGGTGGTGACACAAGGTGTTGTGGTCAACCAGATCGAACGCTGCGGATAGATCCAGGAGCAGTAGGAGGGCAGGTTTGCCTGCATCTCTGAGGTCATCCATTTGGTTCTTTAGATCTAGGAGGGCCGTTTCAGTGCCATGTCGGGGGCGGAACCCAGATTGCCGCAGGCCGAGGAGACGGTTGTCCTCTAAGAACTTTTGGACCTGCAGGTAGGCTGCTTTGGCCAAGATTTTGAGCAGGAATGGTACAGTTGTGATGGGCCTGTAATTCCCCGGGACGGTTGGGTCGAGTGAGGGTTTCTTGAGGAGTGGGCGTACCCACGCTTCCTTGAGTCCTGATGGGACATGGCCTGATTGGAAGGAGGAGTTGATAAAGGCTGTAAGGAAGGGGGCGAGAGTATGTGCGGAGTCTTTGATGAGGCTGGCTGGGCAGGCATCGCCTTTACAATTGGAGGGTTTAATATAGTTGAGGAGGATGATGACCTCTTGCTCAGTGATGTCTTTGAATTCGAACATCGGGGATGACGTGGACTTGATGGGTGGCTTGGCGTGGATGTTCGCTATGATATGGGAAAGGGCTTTTTGGTGGCCACAAATTTTTGTTTGGAGGGTGTTGAGCTTCTCTAGCATGGCAGATTGAATGCTGTTGCACCACTTGTCATCTTTGATAACTGAGGAGGGGGGGGGCAGATGGTTTTTCAAGTTCCCTGAAGATTGTGAATAGTTCCTTAGATCCTGACTTGGCGTCGGAGATCCTGGCGTTGAAGGAGGCAGCCTTTGCCAGTGTGATGTTAGTCTTGTAGGATTTGGAAATGGCTTTGAACTTCTGTTTAGTGGCTTCAGAGGGGTTTGCTTTCCAGGAGGATAGTGCAATCCTCTTTTGCACACGTTGGTCAAGGAGTTCTTTAGAGAACCATGAGTTAGCATGTTTGGCTTTCTTAGCTTTTTTGAGAGTCAGGGGAGCAATGGCGTCCACGGCTGACGTGATGACATCCTTGAAGGTGTCAGCTAAGGTGTCAGGGTTATTAGATGAAGGTGCCTGAAGGGCTGGGTTAAGGAGGTAGGGTGCTAGGTTCTCGACTGTGAGGAGGCGTGAGCTCCTGGCGTAGGTGGCGAGGCATGGTGATGGCGGAGAGAGAGCCACTTTTCTGGTTCCGAGGTTGAATTGGATGTAGTGATGGTCAGACCAGGGGATAGGGGTATTGGCCGTGATGAGAAGGGAGCAGTTGTGATGACTGATCCAGTCAAGGGTGCGCCCTTTGATGTGCGTGGTGTCAGAAATGGAGTGCACAAAGCTGATGTTGGAGAGTGCCTTCTTGAGGTGTTTCGCTGGGGAGTCTTTAGGGTCATTCAGCCCTAGGTTGAGGTCACCAAGGAGTAGAACCTGAGAGGTCTTTTTGATGTTGTGAGACAATGCAGGGATAAGGGTGTCATGGAAGTCCGTACATGGGCCAGGGGGTCTGTATACAATGTGCATGGATATGGTGCAGTTGGGCGAGACATTGATTTTTAGCGGGAGGTAGTCACTATTGCTATCAAGGATGCCTTCAACTTCTCTGATGGTAAGGGTGTCCCTCGCGATGAGGGCAACGCCTCCACCTCTCTGAGAGGTGCGGTCTTTCCTAAAAATGGAATATCCAGGTGGGATGGCAAGTGATAAGACTGGGCCTGAGCTTTCATTCAGCCAGGTTTCAGTAAGGATGAGGAGGTCGAGCTTGTTGTTTATGAGCAGGTCGTTGATGTCAAGGGCGTGAGCTGGTATGGAGCGGGCATTAAGCAGGGCGCAGCTTAGCATGTAGGCATGGGGAGGCGTGGGGATAGGTGGGCTGGTGGGTGAGGATGGAGTGTCAGAAGTACTAGGTGGTGTGGTCGAGGGTGTGGCAACAGTAGGATGAATAGGCACAGAAACATCATTGAGCTGCACAAAATCAAGTGTGGTCATGGGTGTGGCAACAGTAGGATGAATAGGCACAGAAACATCATTGAGCTGCACAAAATCAAGTGTGGTCATGGGTGTGGCAACAGTAGGATGAATAGGCACAGAAACATCATTGAGCTGCACAAAATCAAGTGTGGTCATGGGTGTGGCAACAGTAGGATGAATAGGCACAGAAACATCATTGAGCTGCACAAAATCAAGTGTGGTCATGGGTGTGGCAACAGTAGGATGAATAGGCACAGAAACATCATTGCGCTGCACAAAATCAAGTGTGGTCATGGGGGCGGCAACAGTATGCGCTACAGGCATGGGTGCAGTAGGACTGAAGGGCGAAGGTTGTGGGGCAAAGTTAAAGTTCATA
Source organism: Ambystoma mexicanum (assembly GCF_040938575.1). Taxonomy (NCBI): domain Eukaryota; kingdom Metazoa; phylum Chordata; class Amphibia; order Caudata; family Ambystomatidae; genus Ambystoma; species Ambystoma mexicanum. The sequence goes on along the minus strand of NC_090932.1, from coordinate 568,031,308 downwards.
GTAGGGTTGGTGATCGTGAAGTATTGTTTGTTGACAAGACCCTTGATGATGAACTGTCGTGCCGTGGCAGAGCATGTGTGTGCTGGCCGCTGGCTTCTTATGCCCAACCTAACATTTCGGTAACCCAAGGTAGGGGTAGAACTGATGGGGTTGGTGGGCTGAGTGCGGGACCGTAGTCGCGCATTCCTGCTGTGGTACAGCAGAGGGCGTGTGTTTGCTAGCAAGGTAGGCGCACATGAAGGTTGTAGCATGGGGGCATTAATGCTAATGGCCTTACCTTGTACTGGTTTAACAAGGCGTGGGGGCGCCAACTGCGCCATCGAGCAGCGGAGAGCTGCAGAGAGAAATGCGGCCTTGGGGGAGTAACTGGCAGTTCTTGGGTGTCTGGGCTGAGGTGAAACTTAAGTTTCTGGGACACCACTCCTACCAAGAGAGTGCAGATTCTTCATTCCCTGAAGGGGAAACTGTTAATATATATTGTGCAGCGTGTCGCGTTTAGCTCTCTCATAGCATGAGGGAATTTTATGGCGAGGCGCGTGGTGTTTAATATTTGGTTAGAGCTGCAATATGCTCTGGTTGCAGCGTGTGGAGTCGTGCTTCTTGTGCCTGGGACCGTTGGGAAGCTGGACCCCCGCTTTGCGTATGTTTGTATAGGGGTGTTTTCTGAGACGGGGCTTCCCGTGCCTCCGTTATACAGCAGTCTTATGTGGATGGGTTAACAGCCGGGCCTTGGTGTCGAGTGATTCGGGTTTCCCTGGGGGGGGGAGGGAGGGGAACGGGACGCCTGGCTTGACACCCCCAAAACTCTGTGCCGCGGACACACCGAGGCTCAAGAGTCTCCTGTGCAATGACAGCCCCTGCGCAGGGGGGGCGGGGGGGTGGGGGAGGGGGCCCACAGCCGCCGAATCTACAGGTGCTCTCCGCTGTGCGGAGCGCCCGCGACCACCTTACTTGTTGCACGAGGTGTCCGCGGCGCCTTGGGGCCCCCTCCTTAAGAGCTTCACGCGTCTCTCCTCTACTCTTGTAAACTGGGAGGCAGCTCTCGCGTTGTGTAGTTGCGGCGGGGACCGTTAGGTCGGGCCAAACTTCCGCGAGGAGATTTTTATGTGCAACTGCACTTCCCCGCTACAGAGCTTTTCAAAGTCCGGTGCTCTTCCAATTTCTTCTTTTTTCTTTATTTTCTCCTTCTTTTCCCCTTTTCCTTCAGTGGCGCACCTCGTTTGTCAGGTATAATAAGGGTCTCAGGATTGGAATGGGAAGGAGTTTGATATCACATCTCATGCTATAGGAAGGATCTCAGGATTGGAATGGGAAGGACTTGGATATCACATCTCATGCTATAGGGAGGGTCTCAGGTTTGATATTAGAAGCATTGAGATATCACATCTCATGCAATCGGAAGGGTCTCAGGATTGGAATGGGAAGGAGTTGGATATCACATCTCATGCTAAAGGAAGGGTCTCAGGCTTGGAAGGGGAAGGATTTGGATATTACATCTCATGTTGTAGGACGGGTCTCAGGTTTGGTACTACAAGCATTGAGATATCACATCTCATGGTATAGGAAGGGTATCAGGATTGGAATGGGAAGGAGTTGGATATCACATCTCAAGCTATAGGAAGGGTCTCAGGATTGGAATGGGAAGGAGTTTGATATCACATCTCATGCCATAGGAAGGGTCTCAGTTTTGGTAGAAGCATTGAGAAATGACATCTCATGCTATCGGAAGGGTCTCAGGATTGGATTGGGAAGGAGTTGGATATCCCATCTCATGCTATATGAAGGGTGTCAGGTTTGGTATTAGAAGCATTGAGATATCACATCTCGTGCTATAGGAAGGGTCTCAGGATTGGAATGGGAAGGAGTAGGATATCACATCTCATGCTATAGGAAGGGTCTCAGGTTTGGTATTAGAAGCATTGAGATATCAATTCTCATGGTATAGGAAGGGTCTCAAAATTGGAATGGGAAGGAGTTGGATATCACATCCATGTTATAGGAAGGGTCTCAGGATTGGAATGCGAAGGATTTGGATATCACATCTCTTGCTATAGGAAGGGTGTCAGGTTTTTTATTAGACACATTGAGATATCACATCTCATGCTAAAGGAAGGGTTTCAGGATTCGAATGGGAAGGATTTGGATATCATATCTCATGTTATAGGACGGGTCCCAGGTTTGGTATTAGAAGCACTGAGATATCACATCTCATGGTATAGGAAGGGTCTCAGGATTGGAATGGGAAGGAGTTGGATATCCCTTCTCATGCTATAGGAAGGGTCTCAGGTTAGAATGGGAAGGAGTTGGATATCACATCTCATGTTATAGGAAGGGTCTCGGGATTGGAATGGGAAGGATTTGGATATCATATCTCTTGCTATAGGAAGGGTCTCATGTTTTTTATTAGAAACAGAAATATCACATCTCATGGTATAGGAAGGGTTTCAGGATTGGAATGGGAAGGATTTGGATATCACATCTAATGCTAAAGGAAGGGTCTCAGGTTTGGAAGGGGAAGGAGTTGGATATCACATCTCATGCTAAAGGAAGGGTCTCAGGTTTGATAGAAGCATTGAAATATTACAGCTCATGCTATAGGAAGGGTCTCAGGATTGGAATGGGAAGGAGTTGGATATCACATCTCATGCTAAAGGAAGGGTCTCAGGTTTGATAGAAACATTGAGATATCACATCTCATGCTATAGGAAGGGTCTCAGGTTTGGTATAAGCATTGAGATATCACATCTCTGCTATCGGAAGGGTCTCAGGATAGGAATGGGAAGGACTTGGATATCACATCTCATGCTATAGTGAGGGTCTCAGTTTTGATATTAGAAGCATTGAGATATCACATCTCATGGTATAATAAGGGTCTCAGGATTGGAATGGGAAGGAGTTTGATATCACATCTCAAGCTATAGGAAGGGTCTCAGGTTTGTGAAGGGAAGGATTTGGATAGCACATCTCATGTTATAGGATGGTTCTCATGTTTGGTTTTAGAAGCATTGAGATATCACATCTCATGCTATCGGAAAGGTCTCAGGTTTGGAATGGGAAGGAGTTGGATATCACATCTCATGTTATAGGAAGGATCTCAGGTTTGGTATTAGAGGCATTGAGATATCATATCTCATGCTATATGAAGGGTCTCAGGATTGGAATGTGAAGGATTTGGATATCACATCTCATGCTAAAGGAAGGGTCTCGGGTTTGGCAGAACCATTGAGATATCACATCTCATGCTATAGGAAGGGTCTCAGGATTGGAATGGGAAGGATTTGGATATCACATCTCATGCCATAGTAAGGGTCTCAGGTTTGGTATAAGCATTGAGATATCACATCTCTGCTATCGGAAGGGTCTCAGGATTGGATTGGGAAGGAGTTGGATATCCCTTCTCATGCTATAGGAAGGGTCTCAGGTTGGAATGGGAAGGAGTTGGATATCACATCTCATGTTATAGGAAGGGTCTCAGGATTGGAATGGGAAGGATTTGGATATCACATCTCTTGCTATAGGAAGGGTCTCAGTTTTTTATTAGAAACATTGAGATATCACATCTCATGCTATAGGAAGGGTTTCAGGATTGGAATGGGAAGGATTTGGATATCACATCTCATGCTAAAGGAAGGGTCTCAGGTTTGGAAGGGGAAGGAGTTGGATATCACAACTCATGGTAAAGGAAGGGTCTCAGGTTTGATAGAAGCATTGAGATATTACAGCTCATGCTATAGGAAGGGTCTCAGGATTGGAATGGGAAGGAGTTGGATATCACATCTCTTGCTAAAGGAAGGGTCTCAGGTTTGATAGAAGCATTGAGATATCACATCTCATGCTATAGGAAGGGTCTCAGGTTTGGTATAAGCATTGAGATATCACATCTCTGCTATCGGAAGGGTCTCAGGATAGGAATGGGAAGGACTTAGATATCACATCTCATGCTATAGGGAGGGTCTCAGTTTTGATATTAGAAGCATTGAGATATCACATCTCATGCTATCGGAAGGGTCTCAGGATTGGAATGGGAAGGAGTTGGATATCACATCTCAAGCTATCTCAGGATTGGAATGGGAAGGAGTTTGATATCACATCTCAAGCTATAGGAAGGGTCTCAGGTTTGGAAGGGGAAGGATTTGGATCTCACATCTCATGTTTTAGGATGGGTCTCAGGTTTGGTATTAGAAGCATTGAGATATTTTCTTTTATTTTTTATTTATTTGCATTTGTTAAGCGCGCTTGCAGCCCGTAAGGCATCGAGGCGCTGTTACAGAGGATACGCAAACTTAGGATTACAGACAGGTGCCAGGAGGGCTCTTAGTTACAGATTGGTAGGCATATATGCAGTGGACGATACAGGTTCAGGTTAAACAAAGAGTCTGGTTTTGATAGCCTTACGGAAGGCTAGGTGGGATTGAATGAGTCTTAGGTGAGGTGGCAGAGCGTTCCAGTGCGTGGCTGCTAGGGTGGGGAAGCTGGAGCCACCAGCGCGCACTTTCCCAGTAGTAGGCGTGACAATTGTGTTGGCATAAGGGGACCTGAGAGGTCTCGTGGCGGTGTGCCTAGTAATTCTGTTGGTCAGGTAAGGAGGGGCAAGTTCGTGAAGGCATTTGTGTGTGAGAGCAAGAGTTTTAAAGACAATTCTCTCTTTGACAGGGAGCCAGTGTGCTTGCCTTCTGATTTCGGAGATATGGTTTCTTCTTGAGGTACCGGTGGCTGCCCTTAGCGCATTGTTCTGGGCTAGCTGCAATTTGGCCAGGTTTTTGCTGGATGTCCCCACGAGAAGGGCATTACAGTAGTCAAGTCTTGACCCGATAATTGCCCTGGCAATCGTGAGGCAATTTTGACGGGCCAAGAAGGGCCTGGCTGCATTGAGGACTTTGGAGTAGTAGGCTGAGGATGCAGCGATAGCATTGACCTGTTTATCCATGGACAGGTCGGAGTCAAGATAGACTCCGAGTGTCTTAACATGGTTCGAGACCTTGATTGGAATGTTATCAAGTGAGAAGGAGGCGTACTGATCTCCGAGGTTACCCAGAGTGAAGGGTGACCCAATGAGGAGGAGTTCGGTCTTTTCGCTGTTGAGGCACAGCCAATTCTCCGCCATCCAGGATTGGATGGTAGTGTAGATAGAGGTGAGGGTGTTGGAATCTGCTAGGTAGTCGCTCGTGAGTGGGATCAGTACCTGCGTATCGTCAGCATAGTTGGTATATGAAATACCAAGGGAATCCAAGATGCTAAACAGGGGCCTTGTAAAGAGGCTATAGAGTGTTGGGGCGATACAGGATCCCTGAGGGACACCGCAGGTGAGGAGGCTAGGGGTGGCGGCGGCAGCTTCAGAAAAGACTTTCATGGCCCTTTCTTGGAGAAAGGAGGTGATCCACTGGCAGGCTTTCAGGGAGAAGTTGGCTTGGGTGGCTAGGTGGTGACACAAGGTGTTGTGGTCAACCAGATCGAACGCTGCGGATAGATCCAGGAGCAGTAGGAGGGCAGGTTTGCCTGCATCTCTGAGGTCATCCATTTGGTTCTTTAGATCTAGGAGGGCCGTTTCAGTGCCATGTCGGGGGCGGAACCCAGATTGCCGCAGGCCGAGGAGACGGTTGTCCTCTAAGAACTTTTGGACCTGCAGGTAGGCTGCTTTGGCCAAGATTTTGAGCAGGAATGGTACAGTTGTGATGGGCCTGTAATTCCCCGGGACGGTTGGGTCGAGTGAGGGTTTCTTGAGGAGTGGGCGTACCCACGCTTCCTTGAGTCCTGATGGGACATGGCCTGATTGGAAGGAGGAGTTGATAAAGGCTGTAAGGAAGGGGGCGAGAGTATGTGCGGAGTCTTTGATGAGGCTGGCTGGGCAGGCATCGCCTTTACAATTGGAGGGTTTAATATAGTTGAGGAGGATGATGACCTCTTGCTCAGTGATGTCTTTGAATTCGAACATCGGGGATGACGTGGACTTGATGGGTGGCTTGGCGTGGATGTTCGCTATGATATGGGAAAGGGCTTTTTGGTGGCCACAAATTTTTGTTTGGAGGGTGTTGAGCTTCTCTAGCATGGCAGATTGAATGCTGTTGCACCACTTGTCATCTTTGATAACTGAGGAGGGGGGGGCAGATGGTTTTTCAAGTTCCCTGAAGATTGTGAATAGTTCCTTAGATCCTGACTTGGCGTCGGAGATCCTGGCGTTGAAGGAGGCAGCCTTTGCCAGTGTGATGTTAGTCTTGTAGGATTTGGAAATGGCTTTGAACTTCTGTTTAGTGGCTTCAGAGGGGTTTGCTTTCCAGGAGGATAGTGCAATCCTCTTTTGCGCACGTTGGTCAAGGAGTTCTTTAGAGAACCATGAGTTAGCATGTTTGGCTTTCTTAGCTTTTTTGAGAGTCAGGGGAGCAATGGCGTCCACGGCTGACGTGATGACATCCTTGAAGGTGTCAGCTAAGGTGTCAGGGTTATTAGATGAAGGTGCCTGAAGGGCTGGGTTAAGGAGGTAGGGTGCTAGGTTCTCGACTGTGAGGAGGCGTGAGCTCCTGGCGTAGGTGGCGAGGCATGGTGATGGCGGAGAGAGAGCCACTTTTCTGGTTCCGAGGTTGAATTGGATGTAGTGATGGTCAGACCAGGGGATAGGGGTATTGGCCGTGATGAGAAGGGAGCAGTTGTGATGACTGATCCAGTCAAGGGTGCGCCCTTTGATGTGCGTGATGTCAGAAATGGAGTGCACAAAGCTGATGTTGGAGAGTGCCTTCTTGAGGTGTTTCGCTGGGGAGTCTTTAGGGTCATTCAGCCCTAGGTTGAGGTCACCAAGGAGTAGAACCTGAGAGGTCTTTTTGATGTTGTGAGACAATGCAGGGATAAGGGTGTCATGGAAGTCCGTACATGGGCCAGGGGGTCTGTATACAATGTGCATGGATATGGTGCAGTTGGGCGAGACATTGATTTTTAGCGGGAGGTAGTCACTATTGCTATCAAGGATGCCTTCAACTTCTCTGATGGTAAGGGTGTCCCTCGCGATGAGGGCAACGCCTCCACCTCTCTGAGAGGTGCGGTCTTTCCTAAAAATGGAATATCCAGGTGGGATGGCAAGTGATAAGACTGGGCCTGAGCTTTCATTCAGCCAGGTTTCAGTAAGGATGAGGAGGTCGAGCTTGTTGTTTATGAGCAGGTCGTTGATGTCAAGGGCGTGAGCTGGTATGGAGCGGGCATTAAGCAGGGCGCAGCTTAGCATGTAGGCATGGGGAGGCGTGGGGATAGGTGGGCTGGTGGGTGAGGATGGAGTGTCAGAAGTACTAGGTGGTGTGGTCGAGGGTGTGGCAACAGTAGGATGAATAGGCACAGAAACATCATTGAGCTGCACAAAATCAAGTGTGGTCATGGGTGTGGCAACAGTAGGATGAATAGGCACAGAAACATCATTGAGCTGCACAAAATCAAGTGTGGTCATGGGTGTGGCAACAGTAGGATGAATAGGCGCAGAAACATCATTGAGCTGCACAAAATCAAGTGTGGTCATGGGTGTGGCAACAGTAGGATGAATAGGCACAGAAACATCATTGAGCTGCACAAAATCAAGTGTGGTCATGGGTGTGGCAACAGTAGGATGAATAGGCACAGAAACATCATTGCGCTGCACAAAATCAAGTGTGGTCATGGGGGCGGCAACAGTATGCGCTACAGGCATGGGTGCAGTAGGACTGAAGGGCGAAGGTTGTGGGGCAAAGTTAAAGTTCATAGTAGGGTTGGTGATCGTGAAGTATTGTTTGTTGACAAGACCCTTGATGATGAACTGTCGTGCCGTGGCAGAGCATGTGTGTGCTGGCCGCTGGCTTCTTATGCCCAACCTAACATTTCGGTAACCCAAGGTAGGGGTAGAACTGATGGGGTTGGTGGGCTGAGTGCGGGACCGTAGTCGCGCATTCCTGCTGTGGTACAGCAGAGGGCGTGTGTTTGCTAGCAAGGTAGGCGCACATGAAGGTTGTAGCATGGGGGCATTAATGCTAATGGCCTTACCTTGTACTGGTTTAACAAGGCGTGGGGGCGCCAACTGCGCCATCGAGCAGCGGAGAGCTGCAGAGAGAAATGCGGCCTTGGGGGAGTAACTGGCAGTTCTTGGGTGTCTGGGCTGAGGTGAAACTTAAGTTTCTGGGACACCACTCCTACCAAGAGAGTGCAGATTCTTCATTCCCTGAAGGGGAAACTGTTAATATATATTGTGCAGCGTGTCGCGTTTAGCTCTCTCATAGCATGAGGGAATTTTATGGCGAGGCGCGTGGTGTTTAATATTTGGTTAGAGCTGCAATATGCTCTGGTTGCAGCGTGTGGAGTCGTGCTTCTTGTGCCTGGGACCGTTGGGAAGCTGGACCCCCGCTTTGCGTATGTTTGTATAGGGGTGTTTTCTGAGACGGGGCTTCCCGTGCCTCCGTTATACAGCAGTCTTATGTGGATGGGTTAACAGCCGGGCCTTGGTGTCGAGTGATTCGGGTTTCCCTGGGGGGGGGAGGGAGGGGAACGGGACGCCTGGCTTGACACCCCCAAAACTCTGTGCCGCGGACACACCGAGGCTCAAGAGTCTCCTGTGCAATGACAGCCCCTGCGCAGGGGGGGCGGGGGGGTGGGGGAGGGGGCCCACAGCCGCCGAATCTACAGGTGCTCTCCGCTGTGCGGAGCGCCCGCGACCACCTTACTTGTTGCACGAGGTGTCCGCGGCGCCTTGGGGCCCCCTCCTTAAGAGCTTCACGCGTCTCTCCTCTACTCTTGTAAACTGGGAGGCAGCTCTCGCGTTGTGTAGTTGCGGCGGGGACCGTTAGGTCGGGCCAAACTTCCGCGAGGAGATTTTTATGTGCAACTGCACTTCCCCGCTACAGAGCTTTTCAAAGTCCGGTGCTCTTCCAATTTCTTCTTTTTTCTTTATTTTCTCCTTCTTTTCCCCTTTTCCTTCAGTGGTGCACCTCGTTTGTCAGGTATAATAAGGGTCTCAGGATTGGAATGGGAAGGAGTTTGATATCACATCTCAAGCTATAGGAAGGGTCTCAGGTTTGGGAAGGGAAGGATTTGGATAGCACATCTCATGTTATAGGATGGTTCTCATGTTTGGTTTTAGAAGCATTGAGATATCATATCTCATGCTATCGGAAAGGTCTCAGGTTTGGAATGGGAAGGAGTTGGATATCACATCTCATGTTATAGGAAGGATCTCAGGTTTGGTATTAGAAGCATTGAGATATCATATCTCATGCTATAGGAAGGGTCTCAGGATTGGAATGTGAAGGATTTGGATATCACATCTCATGCTAAAGGAAGGGTCTCAGGTTTGGCAGAAGCATTGAGATATCACATCTCATGCTATAGGAAGGGTCTCAGGATTGGAATGGGAAGGATTTGGATATCACATCTCATGCCATAGTAATGGTCTCAGGTTTGGTATAAGCATTGAGATATCACATCTCTGCTATCGGAAGGGTCTCAGGATTGGATTGGGAAGGAGTTGGATATCCCTTCTCATGCTATAGGAAGGGTCTCAGGTTGGAATGGGAAGGATTTGGATATCACATCTTATGTTATAGGTAGGGTCTCAGGATTGGAATGGGAAGGATTTGGATATCACATCTCTTGCTATAGGAAGGGTCTCAGGTTTTTATTAGAAACATTGAGATATCACATCTCATGCTATAGGAAGGGTTTCAGGATTGGAATGGGAAGGATTTGGATATCACATCTCATGCTAAAGGAAGGGTATCAGGTTTGGAAGGGGAAGGATTTGGATATCATATCTCATGTTATGGGACGGGTCCCAGGTTTGGTATTAGAAGCATTGAGATATCACATCTCATGGTATAGGAAGGGTCTCAGGATTGGAATGGGAAGGAGTTGGATATCACATCTCATCCAATAGGAAGGGTCTCAGGTTTGGAATGGGAAATAATTGGATATCACATCTCATGTTATAGGAAGGATCTCAGGATTGGAATGGGAAGGATTTGGATATCACATCTCTTGCTATAGGAAGGGTCTCAGGATTGGAATGGGAAGGAGTTTGATTGCCCTTCTCATGCTATAGGAAGGGTCTCAGGTTGGAATGGGAAGGACTTGGATAACACATCTCATGTTATAGGAAGGGTCTCAGGATTGGAATGGGAAGTATTTGGATATCACATCTCTTGCTATAGGAAGGGTCTCAGGTTTTTTATTAGAAACATTGAGTTATCACATCTCATGCTATAGGAAGGGTTTCAGGATTGGAATGGGAAGGATTTGGATATCACATCTCATGCTAAAGGAAGGGTCTTAGGTTTGGAAGGGGAAGGATTTGGATATCACATCTCATGTTATAGGACGGGTCCCAGGTTTGGTATTAGAAGCATTGAGATATCACAACTCATGCTATAGGAAGGGTCTCAGGATTGGAATGGGAAGGAGTTGGATATCACATGTCATGCTAAAGGAAGGGTCTCAGGTTTGATAGAAGCATTGAGATTTCACATCTCATGCTATAGGAAGGGTCTCAGGATTGGAATGGGAAGGAGTTGGATATCACATCTCATGCCATAGGAAGGGTCTCAGATTTGGTATAAGCATTGAGATATAACATCTCTGCTATCGGAAGGGTCTCAGGATAGGAATGGGAAGGACTTAGATATCACATCTCATGCTATAGGGAGGGTCTCAGTTTTGATATTAGAGGCATTGAGATATCACATCTCATGCTATCGGAAGGGTCCCAGGATTGGAATGGGAAGGAGTTGGATATCACATCTCATGCTATCTCAGGATTGGAATGGGAAGGAGTTTGATATCACATCTCAAGCTATAGGAAGGGTCTCAGGTTTGGAAAGGGAAGGATTTGGATTTCACATCTCATGTTGTAGGATGGTTCTCATGTTTGGTTTTAGAAGCATTGAGATATCACATCTCATGCTATCGGAAGGGTCTCAGGTTTGGAAAGGGAAGGATTTGGATTTCACATATGTTATAGGATGGTTCTCAGATTTGGTTTTAGAAGCATTAAGATATCACATCTCATGCTATAGGAAGGGTCTCAGGTTTGGAATGGGAAGGAGTTGGATACACATCTCATGTTATAGGAAGGATCTCAGGTTTGGTATTAGAAGCATTGAGATATCACATATCATGCTATAGGAAAGGTCTCAGGATTGGAATGGGAAGGAGTTGGATATCACATCTCATGCTAAAGGAAAGGTCTCAGGTTTGGAAGGGGAAGGATTTGGATCTCACAAATGTTTTAGGACGGGTGTCAGGTTTGGTATTAGAAGCATTGAGATATCACATCTCATGGTATAGGAAGGGTCTCAGGATTGGAATGGGAAGGAGTTGGATAGCACATCTCAAGCTATCTCAGGATTGGAATGGGAAGGAGTTTGATATCACATCTCAAGCTATAGGAAGGGTCTCAGGTTTGGAAAGGGAATGATTTGGATTTCACATGTTACAGGATAGTTCTCATGTTTGGTTTTAGAAGCATTAAGATATCACATCTCATGTTATAGGAAGGATCTCGGGTTTGGTATTAGAAGCATTGAGATATCACATCTCATGCTATAGGAAGGGTCTCAGGTTTGGAATGGGAAGGAGTTGGATATCACATCTCATGCTATAGGAAGGATCTCAGGTTTGGTATTAGAAGCATTGAGATATCAGATCTCATGCTATCGGAAGGATCTCAGGTTTGGTATTAGAAGCATTGAGATATCACATCTCATGCTACCAGAAGGGTCTCAGGATTGGAATGGGAAGGAGTCGGATATCACATCTCATGCTAAAGGGAGGGTTTCAGGTTTGGAAGTGGAAGGATTTGGATATCACATCTCATGTTATAGGAAGATCTCAGGTTTGGTATTAGAAGCATTGAGATATCACATCTCATGCTATCGGAAGGATCTCAGGTTTGGTATTAGAAGCATTGAGATATCACATCTCATGCTATCAGAAGGGTCTCAGGATTGGAATGGGAAGGAGTCGGATATCACATCTCATGCTAAAGAGAGGGTCTCAGGTTTGGAAGGGGAAGGATTTGAATATCACATCACATGTTATAGGAAGGATCTCAGGTTTGGTATTAGAGGCATTGAGATATCACATCTCATGCTATAGGAAGGGTCTCAGGATTGGAATGGGAAGGAGTTGGATATCACATCTCATGCTAAAGGAAGGGTCTCAGTTTTGGTAGAAGCATTGAGATATCACATCTCATGCTATAGGAAGGGTCTCAGTTTTGGTAGAAGCATTGAGATATCACATCTCTGCTATCGGAAGGGTCTCAGGATATGAGTGGGAAGGACTTAGATATCACATCTCATGCTATAGGGAGGGTCTCAGTTTTGATATTAGAAGCATTGAGATATCACATCTCATGCTATCGGAAGGGTCTCAGGATTGGAATGGGAAGGAGTTGGATATCACATCTCAAGCTATCTCAGGATTGGAATGGGAAGGAGTTTGATATCACATCTCAAGCTATAGGAAGGGTCTCAGGTTTGGAAGGGGAAGGATTTGGATCTCACATCTCATGTTTTAGGACGGGTCTCAGGTTTGGTATTAGAAGCATTGAGATATCACATCTCATGGTATAATAAGGGTCTCAGGATTGGAATGGGAAGGAGTTTGATATCACATCTCAAGCTATAGGAAGGGTCTCAGGTTTGGGAAGGGAAGGATTTGGATAGCACATCTCATGTTATAGGATGGTTCTCATGTTTGGTTTTAGAAGCATTGAGATATCACATCTCATGCTATCGGAAAGGTCTCAGGTTTGGAATGGGAAGGAGTTGGATATCACATCTCATGTTATAGGAAGGATCTCAGGTTTGGTATTAGAGGCATTGAGATATCATATCTCATGCTATATGAAGGGTCTCAGGATTGGAATGTGAAGGATTTGGATATCACATCTCATGCTAAAGGAAGGGTCTCGGGTTTGGCAGAAGCATTGAGATATCACATCTCATGCTATAGGAAGGGTCTCAGGATTGGAATGGGAAGGATTTGGATATCACATCTCATGCCATCGTAAGGGTCACAGGTTTGGTATAAGCATTGAGATATCACATCTCTGCTATCGGAAGGGTCTCAGGATTGGATTGGGAAGGAGTTGGATATCCCTTCTCATGCTATAGGAAGGGTCTCAGGTTGGAATGGGAAGGAGTTGGATATCACATCTCTTGCTATAGGAAGGGTCTCAGTTTTTTATTAGAAACATTGAGATATCACATCTCATGCTATAGGAAGGGTTTCAGGATTGGAATGGGAAGGATTTGGATATCACATCTCATGCTAAAGGAAGGGTCTCAGGTTTGGAAGGGGAAGGAGTTGGATATCACAACTCATGGTAAAGGAAGGGTCTCAGGTTTGATAGAAGCATTGAGATATTACAGCTCATGCTATAGGAAGGGTCTCAGGATTGGAATGGGAAGGAGTTGGATATCACATCTCATGCTAAAGGAAGGGTCTCAGGTTTGATAGAAGCATTGAGATATCACATCTCATGCTATAGGAAGGGTCTCAGGTTTGGCATAAGCATTGAGATATCACATCTCTGCTATCGGAAGGGTCTCAGGATAGGAATGGGAAGGACTTAGATATCACATCTCATGCTATAGGGAGGGTCTCAGTTTTGATATTAGAAGCATTGAGATATCACATCTCATGCTATCGGAAGGGTCTCAGGATTGGAATGGGAAGGAGTTGGATATCACATCTCAAGCTATCTCAGGATTGGAATGGGAAGGAGTTTGATATCACATCTCAAGCTATAGGAAGGGTCTCAGGTTTGGAAGGGGAAGGATTTGGATCTCACATCTCATGTTTTAGGACGGGTCTCAGGTTTGGTATTAGAAGCATTGAGATATTTTTATTTTTTATTTATTTGCATTTGTTAAGCGCGCTTGCAGCCCGTAAGGCATCGAGGCGCTGTTACAGAGGATACGCAAACTTAGGATTACAGACAGGTGCCAGGAGGGCTCTTAGTTACAGATTGGTAGGCATATATGCAGTGGACGATACAGGTTCAGGTTAAACAAAGAGTCTGGTTTTGATAGCCTTACGGAAGGCTAGGTGGGATTGAATGAGTCTTAGGTGAGGTGGCAGAGCGTTCCAGTGCCTGGCTGCTAGGGTGGGGAAGCTGGAGCCACCAGCGCGCACTTTCCCAGTAGTAGGCGTGACAATTGTGTTGGCATAAGGGGACCTGAGAGGTCTCGTGGCGGTGTGCCTAGTAATTCTGTTGGTCAGGTAAGGAGGGGCAAGTTCGTGAAGGCATTTGTGTGTGAGAGCAAGAGTTTTAAAGACAATTCTCTCTTTGACAGGGAGCCAGTGTGCTTGCCTTCTGATTTCGGAGATATGGTTTCTTCTTGAGGTACCGGTGGCTGCCCTTAGCGCATTGTTCTGGGCTAGCTGCAATTTGGCCAGGTTTTTGCTGGATGTCCCCACGAGAAGGGCATTACAGTAGTCAAGTCTTGACCCGATAATTGCCCTGGCAATCGTGAGGCAATTTTGACGGGCCAAGAAGGGCCTGGCTGCATTGAGGACTTTGGAGTAGTAGGCTGAGGATGCAGCGATAGCATTGACCTGTTTATCCATGGACAGGTCGGAGTCAAGGTAGACTCCGAGTGTCTTAACATGGTTCGAGACCTTGATTGGAATGTTATCAAGTGAGAAGGAGGCGTACTGATCTCCGAGGTTACCCAGAGTGAAGGGTGACCCAATGAGGAGGAGTTCGGTCTTTTCGCTGTTGAGGCACAGCCAATTCTCCGCCATCCAGGATTGGATGGTAGTGTAGATAGAGGTGAGGGTGTTGGAATCTGCTAGGTAGTCGCTCGTGAGTGGGATCAGTACCTGCGTATCGTCAGCATAGTTGGTATATGAAATACCAAGGGAATCCAAGATGCTAAACAGGGGCCTTGTAAAGAGGTTATAGAGTGTTGGGGCGATACAGGATCCCTGAGGGACACCGCAGGTGAGGAGGCTAGGGGTGGCGGCGGCAGCTTCAGAAAAGACTTTCATGGCCCTTTCTTGGAGAAAGGAGGTGATCCACTGGCAGGCTTTCGGGGAGAAGTTGGCTTGGGTGGCTAGGTGGTGACACAAGGTGTTGTGGTCAACCAGATCGAACGCTGCGGATAGATCCAGGAGCAGTAGGAGGGCAGGTTTGCCTGCATCTCTGAGGTCATCCATTTGGTTCTTTAGATCTAGGAGGGCCGTTTCAGTGCCATGTCGGGGGCGGAACCCAGATTGCCGCAGGCCGAGGAGACGGTTGTCCTCTAAGAACTTTTGGACCTGCAGGTAGGCTGCTTTGTCCAAGATTTTGAGCAGGAATGGTACAGTTGTGATGGGCCTGTAATTCCCCGGGACGGTTGGGTCGAGTGAGGGTTTTTTGAGGAGTGGGCGTACCCACGCTTCCTTGAGTCCTGATGGGACATGGCCTGATTGGAAGGAGGAGTTGATAAAGGCTGTAAGGAAGGGGGCGAGAGTATGTGCGGAGTCTTTGATGAGGCTGGCTGGGCAGGCATCGCCTTTACAATTGGAGGGTTTAATATAGTTGAGGAGGATGATGACCTCTTGCTCAGTGATGTCTTTGAATTCGAACATCGGGGATGACGTGGACTTGATGGGTGGCTTGGCGTGGATGTTCGCTATGATATGGGAAAGGGCTTTTTGGTGGCCACAAATTTTTGTTTGGAGGGTGTTGAGCTTCTCTAGCATGGCAGATTGAATGCTGTTGCACCACTTGTCATCTTTGATAACTGAGGAGGGGGGGGCAGATGGTTTTTCAAGTTCCCTGAAGATTGTGAATAGTTCCTTAGATCCTGACTTGGCGTCGGAGATCCTGGCGTTGAAGGAGGCAGCCTTTGCCAGTGTGATGTTAGTCTTGTAGGATTTGGAAATGGCTTTGAACTTCTGTTTAGTGGCTTCAGAGGGGTTTGCTTTCCAGGAGGATAGTGCAATCCTCTTTTGCGCACGTTGGTCAAGGAGTTCTTTAGAGAACCATGAGTTAGCATGTTTGGCTTTCTTAGCTTTTTTGAGAGTCAGGGGAGCAATGGCGTCCACGGCTGACGTGATGACATCCTTGAAGGTGTCAGCTAAGGTGTCAGGGTTATTAGATGAAGGTGCCTGAAGGGCTGGGTTAAGGAGGTAGGGTGCTAGGTTCTCGACTGTGAGGAGGCGTGAGCTCCTGGCGTAGGTGGCGAGGCATGGTGATGGCGGAGAGAGAGCCACTTTTCTGGTTCCGAGGTTGAATTGGATGTAGTGATGGTCAGACCAGGGGATAGGGGTATTGGCCGTGATGAGAAGGGAGCAGTTGTGATGACTGATCCAGTCAAGGGTGCGCCCTTTGATGTGCGTGGTGTCAGAAATGGAGTGCACAAAGCTGATGTTGGAGAGTGCCTTCTTGAGGTGTTTCGCTGGGGAGTCTTTAGGGTCATTCAGCCCTAGGTTGAGGTCACCAAGGAGTAGAACCTGAGAGGTCTTTTTGATGTTGTGAGACAATGCAGGGATAAGGGTGTCATGGAAGTCCGTACATGGGCCAGGGGGTCTGTATACAATGTGCATGGAAATGGTGCAGTTGGGCGAGACATTGATTTTTAGCGGGAGGTAGTCACTATTGCTATCAAGGATGCCTTCAGCTTCTCTGATGGTAAGGGTGTCCCTCGCGATGAGGGCAACGCCTCCACCTCTCTGAGAGGTGCGGTCTTTCCTAAAAATGGAATATCCAGGTGGGATGGCGAGTGATAAGAATGGGCCTGAGATTTCATTCAGCCAGGTTTCAGTAAGGATGAGGAGGTCAAGCTTGTTGTTTATGAGCAGGTCGTTGATGTCAAGGGCGTGAGCTGGTATGGAGCGGGCATTAAGCAGGGCGCAGCTTAGCATGTAGGCATGGGGAGGCGTGGGGATAGGTGGGCTGGTGGGTGAGGATGGAGGGTCAGAAGTACTAGGTGGTGTGGTCGAGGGTGTGGCAACAGTAGGATGAATAGGCACAGAAACATCATTGAGCTGCACAAAATCAAGTGTGGTCATGGGTGTGCCAACAGTAGGATGAATAGGCACAGAAACATCATTGAGCTGCACAAAATCAAGTGTGGTCATGGGTGTGGCAACAGTAGGATGAATAGGCACAGAAACATCATTGAGCTGCACAAAATCAAGTGTGGTCATGGGTGTGGCAACAGTAGGATGAATAGGCACAGAAACATCATTGAGCTGCACAAAATCAAGTGTGGTCATGGGTGTGGCAACAGTAGGATGAATAGGCACAGAAACATCATTGCGCTGCACAAAATCAAGTGTGGTCATGGGGGCGGCAACAGTATGCGCTACAGGCATGGGTGCAGTAGGACTGAAGGGCGAAGGTTGTGGGGCAAAGTTAAAGTTCATAGTAGGGTTGGTGATCGTGAAGTATTGTTTGTTGACAAGACCCTTGATGATGAACTGTCGTGCCGTGGCAGAGCATGTGTGTGCTGGCCGCTGGCTTCTTATGCCCAACCTAACATTTCGGTAATCCAAGGTAGGGGTAGAACTGATGGGGTTGGTGGGCTGAGTGCGGGACCGTAGTCGCGCATTCCTGCTGTGGTACAGCAGAGGGCGTGTGTTTGCTAGCAAGGTAGGCGCACATGAAGGTTGTAGCATGGGGGCATTAATGCTAATGGCCTTACCTTGTACTGGTTTAACAAGGCGTGGGGGCGCCAACTGCGCCATCGAGCAGCGGAGAGCTGCAGAGAGAAATGCGGCCTTGGGGGAGTAACTGGCAGTTCTTGGGTGTCTGGGCTGAGGTGAAACTTAAGTTTCTGGGACACCACTCCTACCAAGAGAGTGCAGATTCTTCATTCCCTGAAGGGGAAACTGTTAATATATATTGTGCAGCGTGTTGCGTTTAGCTCTCTCATAGCATGAGGGAATTTTATGGCGAGGCGCGTGGTGTTTAATATTTGGTTAGAGCTGCAATATGCTCTGGATGCAGCGTGTGGAGTCGTGCTTCTTGTGCCTGGGACCGTTGGGAAGCTGGACCCCCGCTTTGCGTATGTTTGTATAGGGGTGTTTTCTGAGACGGGGTTTCCCGTGCCTCCGTTATACAGCAGTCTTATGTGGATGGGTTAACAGCCGGGCCTTGGTGTCGAGTGATTCGGGTTTCCCTGGGGGGGGGGGAGGGAGGGGAACGGGACGCCTGGCTTGACACCCCCAAAACTCTGTGCCGCGGACACACCGAGGCTCAAGAGTCTCCTGTGCAATGACAGCCCCTGCGCAGGTGGGGTGGGGGGGTGGGGGAGCACCCGCGACCACCTTACTTGTTGCACGAGGTGTCCGCGGCGCCTTGGGGCCCCCTCCTTAAGATCTTCACGCGTCTCTCCTCTGCTCTTGTAAACTGGGAGGCAGCTCTCGCGTTGTGTAGTTGCGGCGGGGACCGTTAGGTCGGGCCAAACTTCCGCGAGGAGATTTTTATGTGCAACTGCACTTCCCCGCTACAGAGCTTTTCAAAGTCCGGTGCTCTTCCAATTTCTTCTTTTTTCTTTATTTTCTCCTTCTTTTCCCCTTTTCCTTCAGTGGCGCACCTCGTTTGTCAGGTATAATAAGGGTCTCAGGATTGGAATGGGAAGGAGTTTGATATCACATCTCAAGCTATAGGAAGGGTCTCAGGTTTGGGAAGGGAAGGATTTGGATAGCACATCTCATGTTATAGGATGGTTCTCATGTTTGGTTTTAGAAGCATTGAGATATCATATCTCATGCTATAGGAAGGGTCTCAGGATTGGAATGTGAAGGATTTGGATATCACATCTCATGCTAAAGGAAGGGTCTCAGGTTTGGCAGAAGCATTGAGATATCACATCTCATGCTATAGGAAGGGTCTCAGGATTGGAATGGGAAGGATTTGGATATCACATCTCATGCCATAGTAAGGGTCTCAGGTTTGGTATAAGCATTGAGATATCACATCTCTGCTATCGGAAGGGTCTCAGGATTGGATTGGGAAGGAGTTGGATATCCCTTCTCATGCCATAGGAAGGGTCTCAGGTTGGAATGGGAAGGATTTGGATATCACATCTCATGTTATAGGTAGGGTCTCAGGATTGGAATGGGAAGGATTTGGATATCACATCTCTTGCTATAGGAAGGGTCTCAGGTTTTTATTAGAAACATTGAGATATCACATCTCATGCTATAGGAAGGGTTTCAGGATTGGAATGGGAAGGATTTGGATATCACATCTCATGCTAAAGGAAGGGTATCAGGTTTGGAAGGGGAAGGATTTGGATATCATATCTCATGTTATAGGACGGGTCCCAGGTTTGGTATTAGAAGCATTGAGATATCACATCTCATGGTATAGGAAGGGTCTCAGGATTGGAATGGGAAGGAGTTGGATATCACATCTCATCCAATAGGAAGGGTCTCAGGTTTGGAATGGGAAATAATTGGATATCACATCTCATGTTATAGGAAGGATCTCAGGATTGGAATGGGAAGGATTTGGATATCACATCTCTTGCTATAGGAAGGGTCTCAGGATTGGAATGGGAAGGAGTTCGATTTCCCTTCTCATGCTATAGGAAGGGTCTCAGGTTGGAATGGGAAGGACTTGGATAACACATCTCATGTTATAGGAAGGGTCTCAGGATTGGAATGGGAAGGATTTGGATATCACATCTCTTGCTATAGGAAGGGTCTCAGGTTTTTTATTAGAAACATTGAGTTATCACATCTCATGCTATAGGAAGGGTTTCAGGATTGGAATGGGAAGGATTTGGATATCACATCTCATGCTAAAGGAAGGGTCTTAGGTTTGGAAGGGGAAGGATTTGGATATCACATCTCATGTTATAGGACGGGTCCCAGGTTTGGTATTAGAAGCATTGAGATATCACAACTCATGCTATAGGAAGGGTCTCAGGATTGGAATGGGAAGGAGTTGGATATCACATGTCATGCTAAAGGAAGGGTCTCAGGTTTGATAGAAGCATTGAGATTTCACATCTCATGCTATAGGAAGGGTCTCAGGATTGGAATGGGAAGGAGTTGGATATCACATCTCATGCCATAGGAAGGGTCTCAGATTTGGTATAAGCATTGAGATATAACATCTCTGCTATCGGAAGGGTCTCAGGATAGGAATGGGAAGGACTTAGATATCACATCTCATGCTATAGGGAGGGTCTCAGTTTTGATATTAGAGGCATTGAGATATCACATCTCATGCTATCGGAAGGGTCCCAGGATTGGAATGGGAAGGAGTTGGATATCACATCTCAAGCTATCTCAGGATTGGAATGGGAAGGAGTTTGATATCACATCTCAAGCTATAGGAAGGGTCTCAGGTTTGGAAAGGGAAGGATTTGGATTTCACATCTCATGTTGTAGGATGGTTCTCATGTTTGGTTTTAGAAGCATTGAGATATCACATCTCATGCTATCGGAAGGGTCTCAGGTTTGGAAAGGGAAGGATTTGGATTTCACATATGTTATAGGATAGTTCTCAGGTTTGGTTTTAGAAGCATTAAGATATCACATCTCATGCTATAGGAAGGGTCTCAGGTTTGGAATGGGAAGGAGTTGGATACACATCTCATGTTATAGGAAGGATCTCAGGTTTGGTATTAGAAGCATTGAGATATCACATATCATGCTATATGAAAGGTCTCAGGATTGGAATGGGAAGGAGTTGGATATCACATCTCATGCTAAAGGAAAGGGCTCAGGTTTGGAAGGGGAAGGATTTGGATCTCACAAATGTTTTAGGACGGGTGTCAGGTTTGGTATTAGAAGCATTGAGATATCACATCTCATGGTATAGGAAGGGTCTCAGGATTGGAATGGGAAGGAGTTGGATAGCACATCTCAAGCTATCTCAGGATTGGAATGGGAAGGAGTTTGATATCACATCTCAAGCTATAGGAAGGGTCTCAGGTTTGGAAAGGGAATGATTTGGATTTCACATGTTACAGGATAGTTCTCATGTTTGGTTTTAGAAGCATTAAGATATCACATCTCATGTTATAGGAAGGATCTCAGGTTTGGTATTAGAAGCATTGAGATATCACATCTCATGCTATAGGAAGGGTCTCAGGTTTGGAATGGGAAGGAGTTGGATATCACATCTCATGCTATAGGAAGGATCTCAGGTTTGGTATTAGAAGCATTGAGATATCAGATCTCATACTATCGGAAGGATCTCAGGTTTGGTATTAGAAGCATTGAGATATCACATCTCATGCTACCAGAAGGGTCTCAGGATTGGAATGGGAAGGAGTCGGATATCACATCTCATGCTAAAGGGAGGGTTTCAGGTTTGGAAGTGGAAGGATTTGGATATCACATCTCATGTTATAGGAAGATCTCAGGTTTGGTATTAGAAGCATTGAGATATCACATCTCATGCTATCGGAAGGATCTCAGGTTTGGTATTAGAAGCATTGAGATATCACATCTCATGCTATCAGAAGGGTCTCAGGATTGGAATGGGAAGGAGTCGGATATCACATCTCATGCTAAAGGGAGGGTCTCAGGTTTGGAAGGGGAAGGATTTGAATATCACATCACATGTTATAGGAAGGATCTCAGGTTTGGTATTAGAGGCATTGAGATATCACATCTCATGCTATAGGAAGGGTCTCAGGATTGGAATGGGAAGGAGTTGGATATCACATCTCATGCTAAAGGAAGGGTCTCAGTTTTGGTAGAAGCATTGAGATATCACATCTCATGCTATAGGAAGGGTCTCAGGATTGGAATGGGAAGGAGTTGGATATCACATCTCATGCCATAGGAAGGGTCTCGGGTTTGGTATAAGCATTGAGATATCACATTGGTCTCAGGATTGGATTGGGAAGGAGTTGGATATCACATCTCATCCAATAGGAAGGGTCTCAGGTTTGGAATGGGAAGGAATTGGATATCACATCTCATGTTATAGGAAGGATCTCAGGATTGGAATGGGAAGGATTTGGATATCACATCTCTTGCTATAGGAAGGGTCTCAGGTTTTTTATCAGAAACATTGAGATATCACATCTCATGCTATAGGAAGGGTTTCAGGATTGGAATGGGAAGGAGTTGGATATCACATCTCATGTTATAGGAAGGATCTCAGGATTGGAATGGGAAGGATTTGGATATCACATCTCTTGCTATAGGAAGGGTCTCAGGTTTTTTATTAGAAACATTGAGATATCACATCTCATGCTAAAGGAAGGGTTTCAGGATTCGAATGGGAAGGATTTGGATATCATATCTCATGTTATAGGACGGGTCCCAGGTTTGGTATTAGAAGCATTGAGATATCACATCTCATGGTATAGGAAGGGTCTCAGGATTGGAATGGGAAGGAGTTGGATATCCCTTCTCATGCTATAGGAAGGGTCTCAGGTTGGAATGGGAAGGAGTTGGATATCACATCTCATGTTATAGGAACGGTCTCAGGATTGGAATGGGAAGGATTTGGATATCATATCTCTTGCTATAGGAAGGGTCTCATGTTTTTTATTAGAAACAGAGATATCACATCTCATGGTATAGGAAGGGTTTCAGGATTGGAATGGGGAGGATTTGGATATCACATTTCATGCTAAAGGAAGGGTCTCAGGTTTGGAAGGGGAAGGAGTTGGATATCACATCTCATGCTAAAGGAAGGGTCTCAGGTTTGATAGAAGCATTGAGATATCACATCTCATGCTATAGGAAGGGTCTTAGGTTTGGTATAAGCATTGAGATATCACATCTCTGCTATCGGAAGGGTCTCAGGTTAGGAATGGGAAGGAGTTGGATATCACATCTCAAGCTATCTCAGGATTGGAATGGGAAGGAGTTTGATATCACATCTCAAGCTTTAGGAAGGGTCTCAGGTTTGGAAGGGGAAGGATTTGGATCTCACATCTCATGTTTTAGGACGGGTCTCAGGTTTGGTATTAGAAACATTGAGATATCACATCTCATGGTATAGGAAGGGTCTCAGGATTGGAATGGGAAGGAGTTGGATATCACATCTCATGCTATAGGAAGGGTCTCAGTTTTGATATTAGAAGCATTGAGATATCACATCTCATGCTATCGGAAGGGTCTCAGGATTGGAATGGGAAGGAGTTGGATATCACATCTCAAGCTATCTCAGGATTGGAATGGGAAGGAGTTTGATATCACATCTCAAGCTTTAGGAAGGGTCTCAGGGTTGGAAGGGGAAGGATTTGGATCTCACATCTCATGTTTTAGGACGGGTCTCAGGTTTGGTATTAGAAACATTGAGATATCACATCTCATGGTATAGGAAGGGTCTCAGGATTGGAATGGGAAGGAGTTGGATATTACATCTCATGCTATAGGAAGGGTCTCAGGTTTGGTAGAAGCATTGAGATATCACATCTCATGCTATAGGAAGGGTCCCAGGATTGGAATGGGAAGGAGTTGGATATCACATCTCATGCCATAGGAAGGGTCTCAGGTTTGGTATAAGCATTGAGATATCACATCTCTGCTATCATAAGGGTCTCATGATTGGTATAGGAAGGAGTTGTACATCCCATCTCATGCTTTAAGAAGGGTCTCAGGTTTGGTATTAGAATTATTGAGATATCACATCTCATGCTATAGGAAGGGTCTAAGGATTGGAATGGGAAGGAGTTGGGTATCACATCTTATGCTATAGGAAGGGTCTCAGGTTTGGTATTAGAAGCATTGTGATATTACATCTCATGCTATAGGAAGGGTCTCAGGATTGGATAGGGAAGGAGTTGGATATCACATCTCATGCTATAGGAAGGGTCTCAGGTTTGGAATGGGAAGGGTTTGTACATCACATCTCTTGCTATAGGAAGGGCCTCAGGTTTGGTATGAGAAACATTGAGACATCACATCTCATGGTATAGGAAGGATCTCAGGATTAGAATGGGAAGGAGTTGGATATCACATCTCATGTTATAGGAAGGATATCAGGTTTGGTATTAGAAGCATTGAGATATCACATCTCATGATATAGGAAGGGTCTCAGGATTGGAATGGGAAGGTTTTGGATATCACATCTCATGCTATAGGAAGGGTCTCAGGATTGGAATGGGAAGGAGTAGTATATGACATCTAATGCCATAGGAAGGGTCTCAGGTTTGGTATAAGCATTGAGATATCACATCTCTGCTATCGAAAGGGTCTCAGGATTGGAATGGGAAAGAGTTGGATATCCCATCTCATGTTATAGGAAGGGTCTCAGGTTTGGTATTAGAAGCATTGAGATTTCACATCTCATACTATAGGAAGGGTCTCAGGATTGGAATGGGAAGGGCTTGGATATCCCATCTCATGTTATAGGACGGGTCTCAGGTGTGGTATTAGAAGCATTGAGATATCACATCGCATGCTGTAGGAAGGGTCTCAGGTTTGGAATGGGAAGGAATTGGATATCACATCTCATGTCATAGGAAGGATATCAGGTTTTCTATTAGAAGCATTGAGATATCACATCTCATGCTATAGGAAAGGTCTCAGGATTGGAATGGGAACTAGTTGGATATTACATTCTTGTTATAGGAAGGGTCTCAGGTTTGGAATGGGAAGGAGTTGGATATCACATATGCTATAGGAAGGGTCTCAGGTTTGGAACGGGAAGGAGTTGGATATCTCATCTCATGCTTAAAGAAGGGTCTCAGTTTTGGTATTAGAAGCATTGAGATATCACATCTCATGCTATAGGAAGGGTCTCAGGATTGGAATGGGAAGGAGTTGGATATCACATCTCATGGTATAGGAATGGTCTCAGGGTTGGTATTACAAGCATTGTGATATTACATCTCATGCTATAGGAAGTGTCTCAGGATTGGATTGGGAAGGAGTCGGATATCACATCTCATGCTATAGGAAGGGTATCAGGTTTGGGAAAGATTTGTATATCACATCTCTTGCTATAGGAAGGGCCTCAGGTTTGGTATGAGAAACATTGAGATATCACATCTCATAGTATAGGAAGGATCTCAGTATTGGAATGGAAAGGAGTTGGATATCACATCTCATGTTATAGGAAGGATATCAGGTGTGGTATTAGAAGCATTGAGATATAACATCTCATGCTATAGGAAGGGTCTCAGGATTGGAATGGGAAGGAGTTGGACATCACATCTCATGCTATAGGGAGGGTCTCAGGTTTGGTAAAAGCATTGAGATATCAGATCTCATGCTATCGGAAGGATCTCAGGTTTGGTATTAGAAGCATTGAGATATCACATCTCATGCTACCAGAAGGGTCTCAGGATTGGAATGGGAAGGAGTCGGATATCACATCTCATGCTAAAGGGAGGGTTTCAGGTTTGGAAGTGGAAGGATTTGGATATCACATCTCATGTTATAGGAAGATCTCAGGTTTGGTATTAGAAGCATTGAGATATCACATCTCATGCTATCGGAAGGATCTCAGGTTTGGTATTAGAAGCATTGAGATATCACATCTCATGCTATCAGAAGGGTCTCAGGATTGGAATGGGAAGGAGTCGGATATCACATCTCATGCTAAAGGGAGGGTCTCAGGTTACGAAGTGGAAGGATTTGGATATCACATCTCATGTTATAGGAAGGATCTCAGGTTTGATATTAGAAGCATTGAGATATCACATCTCATGCTATAGGAAAGGTCTCAGGATTGGAATGGGAAGGAGTTGGATATCACATCTCATGCTAAAGGAAGGGTCTCAGTTTTGGTAGAAGCATTGAGATATCACATCTCATGCTATAGGAAGGGTCTCAGGATTGGAATGGGAAGGAGTTGGATATCACATCTCATGCCATAGGAAGGGTCTCAGGTTTGGTATAAGCATTGAGATATCACATTGGTCTCAGGATTGGATTGGGAAGGAGTTGGATATCACATCTCATCCAATAGGAAGGGTCTCAGGTTTGGAATGGGAAGGAATTGGATATCACATCTCATGTTATAGGAAGGATCTCAGGATTGGAATGGGAAGGATTTGGATATCACATCTCTTGCTATAGGAAGGGTCTCAGGTTTTTTATCAGAAACATTGAGATATCACATCTCATGCTATAAGAAGGGTTTCAGGATTGGAATGGGAAGGAGTTGGATATCACATCTCATGTTATAGGAAGGGTCTCAGGATTGGAATGGGAAGGAGTAGTATATGACATCTCATGCCATAGGAAGGGTCTCAGGTTTGGTATAAGCATTGAGATATCACATCTCTGCTATCGAAAGGGTCTCAGGATTGGAATGGGAAAGAGTTGGATATCCCATCTCATGTTATAGGAAGGGTCTCAGGTTTGGTATTAGAAGCATTGAGATTTCACATCTCATGCTATAGGAAGGGTCTCAGGATTGGAATGGGAAGGGCTTGGATATCCCATCTCATGTTATAGGACGGGTCTCAGGTGTGGTATTAGAAGCATTGAGATATCACATTGCATGCTGTAGGAAGGGTCTCAGGTTTGGAATGGGAAGGAATTGGATATCACATCTCATGTCATAGGAAGGATATCAGGTTTTCTATTAGAAGCATTGAGATATCACATCTCATGCTATAGGAAAGGTCTCAGGATTGGAATGGGAACTAGTTGGATATTACATTCTTGTTATAGGAAGGGTCTCAGGTTTGGAATGGGAAGGAGTTGGATATCACATATGCTATAGGAAGGGTCTCAGGTTTGGAACGGGAAGGAGTTGGATATCTCATCTCATGCTTAAAGAAGGGTCTCAGTTTTGGTATTAGAAGCATTGAGATATCACATCTCATGCTATAGGAAGGGCCTCAGGATTGGAATGGGAAGGAGTTGGATATCACATCTCATGGTATAGGAAGGGTCTCAGGGTTGGTATTACAAGCATTGTGATATTACATCTCATGCTATAGGAAGGGTCTCAGGATTGGATTGGGAAGGAGTCGGATTTCACATCTCATGCTATAGGAAGGGTATCAGGTTTGGGAAGGATTTGTATATCACATCTCTTGCTATAGGAAGGGCCTCAGGTTTGGTATGAGAAACATTGAGATATCACATCTCAAAGTATAGGAAGGATCTCAGTATTCGAATGGAAAGGAGTTGGATATCACATCTCATGTTATAGGAAGGATATCAGGTGTGGTATTAGAAGCATTGAGATATAACATCTCATGCTATAGGAAGGGTCTCAGGATTGGAATGGGAAGGAGTTGGACATCACATCTCATGCTATAGGGAGGGTCTCAGGTTTGGTAAAAGCATTGAGATATCAGATCTCATGCTATCGGAAGGATCTCAGGTTTGGTATTAGAAGCATTGAGATATCACATCTCATGCTACCAGAAGGGTCTCAGGATTGGAATGGGAAGGAGTTGGATATCACATCTCATGCTAAAGGGAGGGTTTCAGGTTTGGAAGTGGAAGGATTTGGATATCACATCTCATGTTATAGGAAGATCTCAGGTTTGGTATTAGAAGCATTGAGATATCACATCTCATGCTATCGGAAGGATCTCAGGTTTGGTATTAGAAGCCTTGAGATATCACATCTCATGCTATCAGAAGGGCCTCAGGATTGGAATGGGAAGGAGTCGGATATCACATCTCATGCTAAAGGGAGGGTCTCAGGTTTGGAAGTGGAAGGATTTGGATATCACATCTCATGTTATAGGAAGTGTTAAGACGGATTTCTGAACTCTGTCCTGGTGGCGCAGAAGTTCAGAAGGCCAACCTAATTACTTGGAACAGGGTAACCTCTGGACGAGCCAGACCAATCAAGGTAGCGATCGCGGCGGTCAAGACTAGATCTCAAGAGGGGTGAGGGTGACTGAAAGCCCGCAATGAGCACACAAAACCAGAACACTTACAAACTACTCCAAACAGGTGTTATATCAAAAATATATACACATTTATTTTAAGGCCTTTAAAACAACGACTGTAGCGAGAAAAGCACAATATCACAATATTAAACCAACACATACCATATCAACACAATATATATACAAATACTACAGTCGCAAGCGTTTAAAGCACGAAATATGTAGTCCACCTGAAAGGGAAGGAAAACAGGCAGTCCGATAATGCTTTCGACTCAGTTCGCCTTCATAGGCACCTAACTAGATGGAAGTCCGAGCCCTGCGAAGAGTGGAGCCTGGTGCTCAAAGTACCTGCACGCGCTGGTGCCAACGGGCAAAAGGAGAAGCTCTTCGAAGGAAGTCAGGCAGTTCGGGTTAGTGCACAGCAGAAGAAGAACAGGGTCCGCAACTCAAGCGCAGCCTCCACAGCGGGCAGAAGAAGAGCGCGAGTACGGGCGAAAAGGGTGCTGTTTTACACAGCGGGGAAAAGCAATGGGATACTGCAGGAGGGCGACCAGATCCTAGCTATGCTACTCACCGGTCCCCGAAGCAAGCAGTCCCAGGCTTCTCCACGTTATTTTCAGCAGCTGGCAGGTTCAGAAGAGCAGGGAACGCTTTGTAGTCGTGTAGAGCAAAAAGACGTCCCAATCGACGAAACCGGCACAGTTTGTTGCCGCAGCAGGACAACGGAGCGGCCGTGCGTATCTGAGTCAAAAGTACACTCCTCCCTTCAGACCTGGGAACGCCAAGTGCACGAAGCGTGGGAGAGTGACAAGGACTCGAGATACTGCACAACCTGGCGGCGGTTGCAGAGCCAGACTCCTTTGTAAGCTGGTCAGTCAACTGGATGGCCCAGAGACGCTTCCGAAGGCTTACTTGGCAGGAGATGGTTGAAGATGCCGGGAATAGCTGTTCCTGCTATCCCAAAGGTCGAAGCACCAGTACAGGCCTTCTGGTTCGATCAAAGGAGGACAGGGGCTCTCAGGACGACAGCAGTGCAAAGGAGGATTCCTTCAGCGGGTCACCAGCGATTCCTCGGTCCAGCCTCTTGGTTGCAGGATACTTGGCTCCTGTATTCCTTCGTTCGTGAGAACTCAGGAGATCGACATGGTAGTGGTGTTTCCAGCCTCCTCTTATCCATGGTTCCCTTCGCGCCAAAACGGAGGGGAGCCAATGGGAGATCCGCTCATCAACACACATACCATACGTGGACCAATCACGGACCACGGTGGTCCCAAGCATTCACACCACCCTAGACTCTCTGGCACCCATGATGTGTATTGGGACCAGACATCCCAGCCCACACCCTGGAGGCACACAAACGACATGTAGAAGCCCGCGAAAGCATCCGTGTTTCGCGGGAAAGTACATGCCCAAATAAGGAAGGTTTCCGGGTCGCTGGACCTGGGGAAGGTGAAGGGAGCAAGACGGTCAGTGGACAGGACAAAGGAGCCTCGTGGTCTGGCCATTTTGGGGAGCCAGGCCACCATTTTGGGTTCAGTGCAAAAACGTGCTCAGAACGCCAAAAGGAGCTCAAAATATACAAAACGATCGCTGCCACCATTCCAGTCCCTAAATGACTTGCACCGATCAAATACCATCCTAAACGAGTATCTAGGGCCTGTAGAAGGCTAGAGACCCAAGAGAGCTGTAACTTAGCTTACAGTGCCCTCTTGTGTCGTGTTGCACTAAAGCTGCGACACGATAAAAGAAACTACGGGAAACAACGTTCCCCGGTACTGACTGTCTTAAGGGCATGTCAGTTTCCCTGTAAGAAAGGAGCGAAAGCCCAGAGAAGTGCGGCAGAAGGCTGTACTTCTCTGGCAAAGTCAAGAACAAGGTTAAAAACAATAGCAAAAAGTTTAGGGGTTGCCACATGGAAGGAAGATTACCTACAATTACGAAATCTTTCCTAACACTCGCTCCTCCCAGACTATGGACAGGGGGAACTAATCCACCCCTGGATGAGTCTCATGTTCAGGTCGGTTAAACATTCTGGACAACCCATCAGTATTGCTATGTTGGACACCTGGCCTATGCTCAATAGTGAAGTCGAAGCCTTGAAGACTTATGGACCACCTAAGCAACTTTGGATTCTCCCCCTTCATGTTCATTAGCCACTTT
This sequence comes from Ambystoma mexicanum, assembly GCF_040938575.1. Classification (NCBI taxonomy): domain Eukaryota; kingdom Metazoa; phylum Chordata; class Amphibia; order Caudata; family Ambystomatidae; genus Ambystoma; species Ambystoma mexicanum. Next base: position 568,001,426 of record NC_090932.1, on the reverse strand, counting down.
AACGGCTTATGGTCAGTCTGCACAGTGAAGTGGGTCCCATAGAGGTAGGGCCTCAGCTTCCTTAGGGCCCACACAACAGAGAAACATTCTTTCTCTACCGTGGACCATCTGAGCTCTCTGTCCTTAAGCTGGCGACTAATAAAACCGATAGGGTGTTCCTTACCCTTCTCATCTACTTGTGATAGTACAGCTCCTATCCCAGTGTCAGAGGCGTCCGTCTGCACGATAAAAGGTCTTTGATAATCAGGGGCCCTGAGGACAGGGGCCTGGCACAAGGAGTCTTTTAAGCCATTGAAGGCCTTCTCACACTCGTCGGTCCAAGTTACCTTCTTGGGTTTCTTCGGAGTTGTGAGAGCAGTCAGAGGAGCAGCTATGGTGCCATAGTCTGCCATAAAATTGCGGTAATACCCGTGAGCCCTAAGAAGGCTCTCACTTGGGTTTGCGTAGTGGGGGTAGGCCAGTCTTGTACTGCTTGTACTTTACTGGGTAGAGGCTGTATCCTCCGTCCACCTACTTCATGTCCAAGGTAAACCACTGAGCCTTGTCCAATCTGGCATTTACTAGCCTTTATGGTCAAGTGGGCTTTCTGAAGAGCCTGGAGCACAATCCCGAGGTGTTTCACATGGTCTTCCCAGGTGGCACTGAAAACTGCTATATCGTCCAGATATGCGAGACAGAATTCGTCCAACCCATTCAACACATGATTCACAAGCCTCTGGAAAGTGGCAGGTGCATTTTTCAACCCGAACGGCATTACCCGGAATTGGTAAAGGCCGTCTGGCGTAGAAAATGCTGTCTTCTCCCTGGCATGTTCTGCTGAAGCTATTTGCCAATAGCCAGCAGTAAGGTCAAACGTGCTGAGGTACTTGGAGGCACCCAAAGTATCCACCAGCTCATCTGTTCGAGGCAGGGGGTGTGCGTCTGTCTTGGTGACAGCATTCAGAGCCCTGTAATCCACGCAGAACCTCAATTCAGAAGTGCCTGCCTTTGGAACCAAAACCACAGGACTGGACCAAGGACTACTAGAGGGTTCAATCACCCCAAGGTCTAACATCTTGTAGACCTCGGTCTTAATATAAGACCGTACTTTGTCTGACATCCTGTATCCCCTACTTTTGGTAGGTACACTGTCTCCTGTGTCAATGTTATGTTTGCACCAAGGTGTCAAACCAGGCGACTGTGAGAACAGGGGGGAAAACTGCCTAAGCAAACTTTTCACCTCAGCCTGCTGATCAGAAGTCAGGTGAGGGGCCACTCGGACACCCTCAATGGAGCTATCTGAAGGACCGCCTTGGAACAGGTCGGGGAGAGGTTCAGACTCCTCTTCCTCAACGTCTGAAGCCAGTAGCAGTGCTGCGATTTCGACTCTTGGGACGAAAGCCTTCAGCCTATTTACGTGGAACACTTTTGGAGCCTGTCCAGGCCTTCCAAGGTCCACTAAATAGTTCACCTCACCCAGGGGCTCCACCACTGTGTAAGGGCCTGACCATTTGTCCTGTAAAGCTCGAGGCCTTATGGGATTCATGATCAGGACTTGCTGACCAGGTGTAAAGTTGATGAGGGAAGCTTTCTGGTCGTACCAATGTTTCACCAGCGCTTGCCCTGCCTTCAATTTATCACTAGCCAAGCCCATCAGAAGTACCATCCGTTTTCTGAGCCCTAGCACATAATCAACTACGTTGGTAGTAACAGGGGGAGTGGGCATCTCCCATCCCTCTTTGACGATGGCTAAGGGTCCCCGTACGGGATGACCGAACAGAAGTTCGAAGGGGCTGAAGCCAACACCCTCCTGTGGTACCTCTCGGTAGGCAAACAGTAAGCATGGTAAAAGAAGATCCCATTTTCTTCTCTGGGGCTCCTCCAGAGCCCCAATCATGCTCTTTAACGTTCTGTTGAAACGTTCCACCAGACCATTGGTCTGGGGGTGGTATGCAGAAGAGAACTTGTAGGTGACCCCACATTCTTTCCACATAGCCTGCATATACTTCGACATAAAGTTGCTGCCACGATCTGACACAACTTCTTTAGGGAAGCCAACCCTAGTAAATATGCCGAGTAAAGCTTTTGCAACTGACTTGGCAGTTACAGTCTTTAATGGGATGGCCTCAGGATACCTGGTTGCATGGTCGACCAGCACCAGGATAAACCTATTGCCCGAGGATGTTTGCGGGTCAAGGGGACCAACTATGTCGATCCCTACCCTTTCAAATGGTACCCCCACAACTGGGAGCGGTACCAACGGAGCTTGAATTGTCGCGCCAACTTTCCCAGACAACTGGCAGGAGGCACAACTCCTGCAGTGACTTTCTACTTGCACCCCCATCTTGGGCCAGTAGAAGTGCATGGATAACCTTTGCTTGGTCCTCTTCATACCAAGGTGACCAGCAAGGGGAACTTCATGCGCCAACTGCAGGAGGAAGGGCCTAACAGCAAGGGAAACCACCAACCTCCTATGGTCTCCTTCTGTAGACTCTGTGGGCTCACTATACAGGAGTCCACCTTCCCAATAAATCCTATGCGTCCCATGAGGTTCACCCTCAAGCTGGGAGCAGGCCTGTCTCCTTAGGCCTTCCAGAGATGGGCACTCACGTTGGCCTTTACTGAATTCGTCCCTATCAGGACCTCCTTCAACTAACAAGTCTTTTAGTTCAGGATGATCGTTGGGGTCGAAAACTTCAGGCATCGCCACCTCCTCGTCAGGTCCGGGCGATTGACCAACTTCCTCCACCGCAGTGGTAGGCGAGCTCGGGGGAATATTCTCTTTCCCTCGTCGTGACTTGTTGACTCCTTTCGCCTTGGGTTTCACCTTTGGCTGGGGCGGCGTATTGGACTTGGCCAATGCTGCCCGTGCTTGAGACCGTGTGTAGGGTCGTTCGGCAGTGTCTCCTCCGAGCCCTAGAGCTCTGAGATCATTACCTAGTAAGACCTTTCCCGGGACGTTTCTCTGAATGCTCACTGGAATCCTGACTGCTGTACCATTTAAAGTAAGATTTACAGGGATCACGGGAAACATACGGAGGGGGCCGTCAGCCAACTTAGTGGGCATCAGAGTAGCTCTGGCAACTTCCTCTGAGTCTACCAAGGTAGAATCCACTACAGTGCGACTGCACCCACTATCCCTAAGAGCTGGAGTATCTACTCCATTGATCAGCACACTGTCTTTAAAGTAGTGCTTGGTATTATCCGGAATCCTAGCATAAGCCTCTGCGACTTTAGGCTCCCAGGAACCCAGGGACACTAAAACTACCTCAGCCTCTATTCCGCTGGGAAATGAGTCTGAGGAGAAGGATGCTCCTGTAATCTCTTCTTCCTCGTAGGAGGAGAAGGCCAGATTAGCGGAGTGGACCCCCAAAGGTCTAACCTTACAACGGGGATCCCCCTTCACATGGTCAGTTGCTCCACAAGCAAAACACGATCCAATGGGTCTGTTTACATAGGGAGGCTTATTGTAACCAGAGTTCTGTTTCGGAGGCTGCCCTCCACTACCCTGTGAGTTCTCGTGTGTTTTACCCTTGTTTTTCTGTTTGTGGCCCTTATGGGAAGAAGATTTAGCAGATTCCCCACCCGCCATATCTTTGAACTTTTTCCCTTCCTCCTGCTTACCAGGATGAGTTTTGTCCTTATGGGACACTCAATGTGACACCCATAAATCTGCTGCAATGGCCAGCTTCTTAGGATCTATCTCCTTCGAATCGGCCAAATGCTGCTTAAGCTCCAGGGAAGAAGAAGCAAAAATATGTTCCAGCATGACAAGATTTATCATGCCGGCGAAGGTAGAAACCATATAACCTTCGACCCAGCCAGTTAAGTTTTTCAAGGATTCAGCGACATACGATACCCAAGTACCACCTTCCTTTTTCTTATACTCTCTAAAACGTTTTAAATATTGGGCCGGAGTCTTCCCAAACTTTAAAATGAGAGTCTGCTTCAACATTGCGAAATCAGCTCGCTCAGCCTTCGACATCTCCATAATGGCACTACAGCCAGAATGGGGCAGTCTACTGAGTAACCACGCAATCTTATCAGCATTGTCAACTTTCTGAACTTCGCATGCATACTCAAACGCATTCAGCCAGTCCATAATGTCATTCCCTTCTTCATACACACTGAGCAGATCTTTTGGAAACCGTGGATGAGAGGAGGCCCCAGACCCATGTCCAGGACCCGCGGACCCAGTTGCAACCTGAAGCTTGGCCAGTTCCAACTGGTGATCCCTGTCTTTTTGTTTTTCTGCCTGTTCGATTTTTAGTTTGGCTATGCTGAATTCAAGCTCCTGCTGCCTAAACCGCAGCTCTTGCTTCTTGAATTCAAGCATAGCCTCCCCATCAGCATTGGCAGAGGAAACATTAGACATCTCGTCCTCCCTGTCCTCGTGGTCGCGATGGATCAGTGCGGCGGCAGAACCGTCGGTTCTGCCAGTGAGAGCAGCCCCACCACCTTCCGCACTGTCCTCAGAAGTGATAGCGTCAAGCTGCGCTTCTTGCCACGCCACGATTCTTTGTATCATTTCCAATTTCGTGCCTTGAGAGGAAACCCCTCTCTCCGCACACATCTTTTTTAGTGTTTCTGATTTAGAAGCATTCAAAGTTAACAAGGTACTTGTTTCCATACTGTGTGATAGGACTATGGCCTTTTTAAAGTTATATTACAACAATTCACTACGTGTACTGGTTGGAATAACCTGAAATGCCTTAGTTCGAGCGCAACACTGGATACCTTCAGTCGTATCCCACCGCTGCCACCAATTTGTTAAGACGGATTTCTGAACTCTGTCCTGGTGGCGCAGAAGTTCAGAAGGCCAACCTAATTACTTGGAACAGGGTAACCTCTGGACGAGCCAGACCAATCAAGGTAGCGATCGCGGCGGTCAAGACTAGATCTCAAGAGGGGTGAGGGTGACTGAAAGCCCGCAATGAGCACACAAAACCAGAACACTTACAAACTACTCCAAACAGGTGTTATATCAAAAATATATACACATTTATTTTAAGGCCTTTAAAACAACGACCGTAGCGAGAAAAGCACAATATCACAATATTAAACCAACACATACCATATCAACACAATATATATACAAATACTACAGTCGCAAGCGTTTAAAGCACGAAATATGTAGTCCACCTGAAAGGGAAGGAAAACAGGCAGTGCGATAATGCTTTCGACTCAGTTCGCCTTCATAGGCACCTAACTAGATGGAAGTCCGAGCCCTGCGAAGAGTGGAGCCTGGTGCTCAAAGTACCTGCACGCGCTGGTGCCAACGGGCAAAAGGAGAAGCTCTTCGAAGGAAGTCAGGCAGTTCGGGTTAGTGCACAGCAGAAGAAGAACAGGGTCCGCAACTCAAGCGCAGCCTCCACAGCGGGCAGAAGCAGAGCGCGAGTACGGGCGAAAAGGGTGCTGTTTTACACAGCGGGGAAAAGCAATGGGCTACTGCAGGAGGACGACCAGATCCTAGCTATGCTACTCACCGGTCCCCGAAGCAAGCAGTCCCAGGCTTCTCCACGTTAGTTTCAGCAGCTGGCAGGTTCAGAAGAGCAGTGAACGCTTTGTAGTCGTGTAGAGCAAAAAGACGTCCCAATCGACGAAACCGGCACAGTTTGTTGCCGCAGCAGGACAACGGAGCGGCCGTGCGTATCTGAGTCAAAAGTACACTCCTCCCTTCAGACCTGGGAACGCCAAGTGCACGAAGCGTGGGAGAGTGACAAGGACTCGAGATACTGCACAACCTGGCGGCGGTTGCAGAGCCAGACTCCTTTGTAAGCTGGTCAGTCAACTGGATGGCCCAGAGACGCTTCCGAAGGCTTACTTGGCAGGAGATGGTTGAAGATGCCGGGAATAGCTGTTACTGCTATCCCAAAGGTCGAAGCACCAGTACAGGCCATCTGGTTCGATCAAAGGAGGACAGGGACTTTCAGGACGACAGCAGTGCAAAGGAGGATTCCTTCAGCGGGTCACCAGCGATTCCTCGGTCCAGCCTCTTGGTTGCAGGATACTTGGCTCCTGTATTCCTTCGTTCGTGAGAACTCAGGAGATCGACATGGTAGTGGTGTTTCCAGCCTCCTCTTATCCATGGTTCCCTTCGCGCCAAAACGGAGGGGAGCCAATGGGAGATCCGCTCATCAACACACATACCATACGTGGACCAATCACGGACCACGGTGGTCCCAAGCATTCACACCACCCTAGACTCTCTGGCACCCAGGATGTGTATTAGGACCAGACATCCCAGCCCACACCCTGGAGGCACACAAACGACATGTAGAAGCCCGCGAAAGCATCCGTGTTTCACGGGAAAGTACATGCCCAAATAAGGAAGGTTTCCAGGTCGCTGGACCTGGGGAAGGTGAAGGGAGCAAGACGGTCAGTGGACAGGACAAAGGAGCCTCGTGGTCTGGCCATTTTGGGGAGCCAGGCCACCATTTTGGGTTCAGTGCAAAAACGTGCTCAGAACGCCAAAAGGAGCTCAAAATATACAAAACGATCGCTGCCACCATTCCAGCCCCTGAATGACTTGCACCGATCAAATACCATCCTAAACGAGTATCTAGGGCCTGTAGAAGGCTAGAGACCCAAGAGAGCTGTAACTTAGCTTACAGTGCCCTCTTGTGTCGTGTTGCACTAAAGCTGCGACACGATAAAAGAAACTACGGGAAACAACGTTCCCCGGTACTGACTGTCTTAAGGGCATGTCAGTTTCCCCGTAAGAAAGGAGCGAAAGCCCAGAGAAGTGCGGCAGAAGGCTGTACTTCTCTGGCAAAGTCAAGAACAAGGTTAAAAACAATAGCAAAAAGTTTAGGGGTTGCCACATGGAAGGAAGATTACCTACAATTACGAAATCTTTCCTAACAGGAAGGATCTCAGGTTTGATATTAGAAGCATTGAGATATCACATCTCATGCTATCGGAAGTGTCTCAGGAATGGGATGGGAAGGAGTTGGATATCACATCTCATGCTAAAGGAAGGGTCTCAGTTTTGGTAGAAGCATTGAGATATCACATCTCATGCTATAGGAAGGGTCTCAGGATTGGAATGGGAAGGAGTTGGATATCACATCTCATGCCATAGGAAGGGTCTCAGGTTTGGTATAAGCATTGAGATATCACATTGGTCTCAGGATTGGATTGGGAAGGAGTTGGATATCACATCTCATCCAATAGGAAGGGTCTCAGGTTTGGAATGGGAAGGAATTGGATATCACATCTCATGTTATAGGAAGGATCTCAGGATTGGAATGGGGAGGATTTGGATATCACATCTCTTGCTATAGGAAGGGTCTCAGGTTTTTTATCAGAAACATTGAGATATCACATCTCATGCTATAGGAAGGGTTTCAGGATTGGAATGGGAAGGAGTTGGATATCACATCTCATGTTATAGGAAGGGTCTCAGGATTGGAATGGGAAGGATTTGGATATCTCATCTCTTGCTATAGGAAGGGTCTCAGGTTTTTTATTAGAAACATTGAGATATCACATCTCATGCTAAAGGAAGAGTTTCAGGATTCGAATGGGAAGGATTTGGATATCATATCTCATGTTATAGAACGGGTCCCAGGTTTGGTATTAGAAGCATTGAGATATCACATCTCATGGTATAGGAAGGGTCTCAGGATTGGAATGGGAAGGAGTTGGATATCACATCTTATGCTATAGGAAGGGTCTCAGGATTGGTATTACAAGCATTGTGATATTACATCTCATGCTATAGGAAGGGTCTCAGGATTGGATTGGGAAGGAGTTGGATATCACATCTCATGCTATAGGAAGGGTCTCAGGTTTGGAATGGGAAGGATTTGTACATCACATCTCTTGCTATAGGAAGGGCCTCAGGTTTGGTATGAGAAACATTGAGATATCACATCTCATGCTATCGGAAGGGTCAAAGGATTGGAATGGGAAGGAGTTGGATATCACATCTCAAGCTATCTCAGGATTGGAATGGGAAGGAGTTTGATATCACATCTCAAGCTATAGGAAGGGTCTCAGGTTTGGAAGGGGAAGGATTTGGATCTCACATCTCATGTTTTAGGACGGGTCTCAGGTTTGGTATTAGAAACATTGAGATATCACATCTCATGGTATAGGAAGGGTCTCAGGATTGGAATGGGAAGGAGTTGGATATCACATCTCATGCTATAGGAAGGGTCTCAGGTTTGGTAGAAGCATTGAGATATCACATCTCATGCTATAGGAAGGGTCTCAGGATTGGAATAGGAAGGAGTTGGATATCACATCTCATGCTAAAGGAAGGGTCTCAGTTTTGGTAGAAGCATTGAGATATCACATCTCATGCTATAGGAAGTGTCTCAGGATTGGAATGGGAAGGAGTTGGATATCACATCTCATGCCATATGAAGGGTCTCAGGTTTGGTATAAGCATTGAGATATCACATTGGTCTCAGGATTGGAATGGGAAGGAGTTGGATATCACATCTCATCCAATAGGAAGGGTCTCAGGTTTGGAATGGGAAGGAATTGGATATCACATCTCATGTTATAGGAAGGATCTCAGGATTGGAATGGGAAGGATTTGGATATCACATCTCTTGCTATAGGAAGGGTCTCAGGTTTTTTATTAGAAATATTGAGATATCACATCTCATGCTATAAGAAGGGTTTCAGGATTGGAATGGGAAGAAGTTGGATATCTCATATCATGTTATAGGAAGGGTCTCAGGAGTGGAATGGGAAGGATTTGGATATCACATCTCTTGCTATAGGAAGGGTCTCAAGTTTTTTATTAGAAACATTGAGATATCACATCTCATGCTAAAGGAAGGGTTTCAGGATTGGAATGGGAAGGATTTGGATATCATATCTCATGTTATAGGACAGGTCCCAGGTTTGGTATTAGAAGCATTGGGATATCACATCTCATGGAATAGGAAGGGTCTCAGGATTGGAATGGGAAGGAGTTGGATATCCCTTCTCATGCTATAGGAAGGGTCTCAGGTTGGAATGGGAAGGAGTTGGATATCACATCTCATGTTATAGGAAGTGTCTCAGGATTGGAATGGGAAGGATTTGGATATCATATCTCTTGCTATAGGAAGGGTCTCATGTTTTTTATTAGAAACATAGAGATAACACATCTCATGGTATAGGAAGGGTTTCAGGATTGGAATGGGAAGGATTTGGATATCACATCTCATGCTAAAGGAAGGGTCTCAGGTTTGGAAGGGGAAGGAGTTGGATATCACATCTCATGCTAAAGGAAGGGTCTCAGGTTTGATAGAAGCATTGAGATATTACATCTTATGCTATAGGAAGGGTCTCAGGATTGGAATGGGAAGGAGTTGGATATCACATCTCATGCTAAAGGAAGTGTCTCAGGTTTGATAGAAGCATTGAGATATCACATCTCATGCTATAGGAAGATCTCGGGTTTGGTATTAGAAGCATTGAGATATCACATCTCATGCTATCGGAAGGATCTCAGGTTTGGTATTAGAAGCATTGAGATATCACATCTCATGCTATCAGAAGGGTCTCAGGATTGGAATGGGAAGGAGTTGGATATCACATCTCATGCTAAAGGAAGGGTCTCAGTTTTGGTAGAAGCATTGAGATATCACATTGGTCTCAGGATTGGATTGGGAAGGAGTCGGATATCACATCTCATGCTAAAGGGAGGGTCTCAGGTTTGGAAGTGGAAGGATTTGGATATCACATCTCATGTTATAGGAAGGATCTCAGGTTTGATATTAGAAGCATTGAGATATCACATCTCATGCTATAGGAAGGGTCTCAGGATTGGAATGGGAAGGAGTTGGATATCACATCTCATGCCATAGGAAGGGTCTCAGGTTAGGTATAAGCATTGAGATATCACATTGGTCTCAGGATTGGATTGGGAAGGAGTTGGATATCACATCTCATGCCATAGGAAGGGTTTCAGGATTGGAATGGGAAGGAGTTGGATATCACATCTCATGTTATAGGAAGGGTCTCAGGATTGGAATGGGAAGGATTTGGATATCACATCTCTTGCTATAGGAAGGGTCTCAGGTTTTTTATTAGAAACATTGAGATATCACATCTCATGCTAAAGGAAGGGTTTCAGGATTGGAATGGGAAGGATTTGGATATCATATCTCATGTTATAGGACGGGTCCCAGGTTTGGTATTAGAAGCATTGAGATATCACATCTCATGGTATAGGAAGGGTCTCAGGATTGGAATGGGAAGGAGTTGGATATCCCTTCTCATTCTATAGGAAGGGTCTCAGGTTGGAATGGGAAGGAGTTGGATATCACATCTCATGTTATAGGAAGGGTCTCAGGATTGGAATGGGAAGGATTTGGATATCATATCTCTTGCTACAGGAAGGGTCTCATGTTTTTTATTAGAAAAATAGAGATATCACATCTCATGGTATAGGAAGGGTTTCAGGATTGGAATGGGAAGGATTTGGATATCACATCTCATGCTAAAGGAAGGGTCTCAGGTTTGGAAGGCGAAGGAGTTGGATATCACATCTCATGCTAAAGGAAGGGTCTCAGGTTTGATAGAAGCATTGAGATATTACATCTCATGCTATAGGAAGGGTCTCAGGATTGGAATGGGAAGGAGTTGGATATCACATCTCATGCTAAAGGAAGGGTCTCAGGTTTGATAGAAGCATTGAGATATTACATCTCATGCTATAGGAAGGGTCTCAGGTTTGGTATAAGCATTGAGATATCACATCTCTGCTATCGGAAGGGTCTCAGGATAGGAATGGGAAGGACTCAGATATCACATCTCATGCTATAGGGAGGGTCTCAGTTTTGATATTAGAAGCATTGAGATATCACATCTCATGCTATCGGAAGGGTCTCAGGATTGGAATGGGAAGGAGTTGGATATCACATCTCAAGCTATCTCAGGATTGGAATGGGAAGGAGTTTGATATCACATCTCAAGCTATAGGAAGGGTCTCAGGTTTGGAAGGGGAAGGATTTGGATCTCACATCTCATGTTTTAGGACGGGTCTCAGGTTTGGTATTAGAAACATTGAGATATCACATCTCATGGTATAGGAAGGGTCTCAGGATTTGAATGGGAAGGAGTTGGATATCACATCTCATGCTATAGGAAGGGTCTCAGGTTTGGTAGAAGCATTGAGATATCACATCTCATGGTATAGGAAGGGTCCCAGGATTGGAATGGGAAGGAGTTGGATATCACATCTCATGCCATAGGAAGGGTCTCAGGTTTGGTTTAAGCATTGAGATATCACATCTCTGCTATCATAAGGGTCTCAGGATTGGTATAGGAAGGAGTTGGATATCCCATCTCATGCTTTAAGAAGCGTCTCAGGTTTGGTATTAGGAGCATTGAGATATCACATCTCATGCTATAGGAAGGGTCTAAGGATTGGAATGGGAAGGAGTTGGATATCACATCTTATGCTATAGGAAGGGTCTCAGGTTTGGTATTACAAGCATTGTGATATTACATCTCATATAGGAAGGGTCTCAGGATTGGATTGGGAAGGAGTTGGATATCACATCTCATGCTATAGGAAGGGTCTCAGGTTTGGAATGGGAAGGGTTTGTACATCACATCTCTTGCTATAGGAAGGGCCTCAGGTTTGGTATGAGAAACATTGAGATATCACATCTCATGGTATAGGAAGGATCTCAGGATTAGAATGGGAAGGAGTTGGATATCACATCTCATGTTATAGGAAGGGTCTCAGGTTTGGTAGAAGCATTGAGATATCACATCTCATGCTATAGGAAGGGTCTCAGGATTGGAATGGGAAGGAGTAGTATATGACATCTCATGCCATAGGAAGGGTCTCAGGTTTGGTATAAGCATTGAGATATCACATCTCTGCAATCGGAAGGGTTTCAGGTTTGGAAAGGGAAGGAGTTGGATATCACATCTCATGCTATAAGAAGGGTCTCAGGTTTGGTATTAGAAGCATTGAGATATCACATCTCATGCTATAGGAAGGGTCTTAGGTTTGGAATGGGAAGGATTTGGATATCACATCTCATGCTATAGGAAGGGTCTCCGGATTGGAATGGGAAGTAGTTGTATATGACATCTCATGCCATAGGAAGGGTCTCAGGTTTGGTATAAGCATTGAGATATCACATCTCTGCTATCGAAAGGGTCTCAGGATTGGAATGGGAAGGAGTTGGATATCCCATCTCATGTTATAGGAAGGGTCTCAGGTTTGGTATTAGAAGCATTGAGATTTCACATCTCATGCTATAGGAAGGGTCTCAGGATTGGAATGGGAAGGGCTTGGATATCCCATCTCAGGTCTCAGGAAGGATCTCAGGTTTTCTATTAGAAGCATTGAGATATCACATCTCATGCTATAGGAAAGGTCTGAGGATTGGAATGGGAAGGAGTTGGATATTACATTCTTGCTATAGGAAGGGTCTCAGGTTTGGAATGGGAAGGAGTTGGATATCACATATGCTATAGGAAGGGTCTCAGGTTTGGAACGGCAAGGAGTTGGATATCACATCTCATGCTTAAAGAAGGGTCTCAGTTTTGGTATTAGAAGCATTGAGATATCACATCTCATGCTATAGGAAGGGTCTCAGGATTGGAATGGGAAGGAGTTGGATATCACATCTCATGCTATAGGAAGGGTCTCAGGTTTGGTATTACAAGCATTGTGATATTACATCTCATGCTATAGGAAGGGTCTCAGGATTGGATTGGGAAGGAGTCGGATATCACATCTCATGCTATGGGAAGGGTATCAGGTTTGGGAAGGATTTGTATATCACATCTCTTGCTATAGGAAGGGCCTCAGGTTTGGTATGAGAAACATTGAGATATCACATCTCATGGTATAGGAAGGATCTCAGTATTGGAATGGAAAGGAGTTGGATATCACATCTCATGTTATAGGAAGGATATCAGGTGTGGTATTAGAAGCATTGAGATATCACATCTCATGCTATAGGAAGGGTCTCAGGATTGGAATGTGAAGGAGTTGGATATCACATCTCATGCTATAGGGAGGGTCTCAGGTTTGGTAGAAGCATTGAGATATCACATCTCATGCTATAGGAAGGGTCTCAGGATTGGAATGTAAAGGAGTAGTATATGACATCTCATGCCATAGGAAGGGTCTCAGGTTTGGTATAAGCATTGAGATATCACATCTCTGCTATCGAAAGGGTCTCAGGATTGGAATGGGAAGGAGTTGGATATCCCATCTCATGTTATAGGAAGGGTCTCAGGTTTGGTATTAGAAGCATTGAGATTTCACATCTCATGCTATAGGAAGGGTCTCAGGATTGGAATGGGAAGGGCTTGGATATCCCATCTCAGGTCTCAGGAAGGATCTCAGGTTTTCTATTAGAAGCATTGAGATATCACATCTCATGCTATAGGAAAGGTCTCAGGATTGGAATGGGAAGGAGTTGGATATTACATTCTTGCTATAGGAAGGGTCTCAGGTTTGGAATGGGAAGGAGTTGGATATCACATATGCTATAGGAAGGGTCTCAGGTTTGGAACGGCAAGGAGTTGGATATCACATCTCATGCTTAAAGAAGGGTCTCAGTTTTGGTATTAGAAGCATTGAGATATCACATCTCATGCTATAGGAAGGGTCTCAGGATTGGAATGGGAAGGAGTTGGATATCACATGTCATGCTAAAGGAAGGGTCTCAGGTTTGATAGAAGCATTGAGATTTCACATCTCATGCTATCGGAAGGGTCTCAGGATTGGAATGGGATGGAGTTGGATATCACATCTCATGCCATAGGAAGGGTCTCAGTGCTCAATGCTTCTAATACCAAACCTGGGACCCGTCCTATAACATGAGATGTGATATCCAAATCCTTCCCCTTCCAAACCTAAGACCCTTCCTTTAGCATGAGATGTGATATCCAAATCCGATCGCTACCTTGATTGGTCTGGCTCGTCCAGAGGTTACCCTGTTCCAAGTAATTAGGTTGGCCTTCTGAACTTCTGCGCCACCAGGACAGAGTTCAGAAATCCGTCTTAACAGCATGAGATGTCATATACAACTCCTTCCGATTCCAATCCTGAGACCCTTCCTATAGCATGAGATGTGATATCTCAATGCTTCTAATACCAAACCTGAGATCCTTCCTATAGCATGAGATGTGATATCAAACTCCTTCCCATTCCAAACCTGAGACCCTTCTGATAGCATGAGATGTGATATCTCAATGCTTCTAAAACCAAACATGAGAACCATCCTATAACATGAGATGTGAAATCCAAATCATTCCCTTTCCAAACCTGAGACCCTTCCTATAGCTTGAGATATGATATCAAACTCCTTCCCATTCAATGTGATATCCAACTCCTTCCCATTCCAAACCTGAGACCCTTCCTATAGCATGAGATGTTATATCGTAATGCTTCTAAAACCAAACCTGAGAACCATCCTATAACATGTGAACTCCAAATCCTTCCCTTTCCAAACCTGAGACCCTTCCGATAGCATGAGATGTGATATCTCAATGCTACTAAAACCAAACATGAGAACCATCCTATAACATGAGATGTGAAATCCAAATCCTTCCCTTTCCAAACCTGAGACCCTTCCTATAGCTTGAGATGTGATATCAAACTCCTTCCCATTCCAAACCTGAGATAGCTTGAGATGTGATATCCAACTCCTTCCCATTCCAATCCTGAGACCCTTCCTATACCATGAGATGTGATATCTCAATGCTTCTAATACCAAACCTGAGACCCGTCCTAAAACATGAGATGTGAGATCCAAATACTTCCCCTTCCAAACCTGAGACCCTTCCTATAGCTTGAGATGTGATATCAAACTCCTTCCCATTCCAATCCTGAGATAGCTTGAGATGTGATATCCAACTCCATCCCATTCCAATCCTGAGACCCTTCCGATAGCATGAGATGTGATAGCTCAATGCTTCTAATATCAAAACTGAGACCCTCCCTATAGTATGAGTATCTAAGTCCTTCCCATTCCTATCCTGAGACCCTTCCGATAGCAGAGATGTGATATCTCAATGCTTATACCAAACCTGATGACCCATCCTATGGCATGAGATGTGATATCCAACTCCTTCCCATTGCAATCCTGAGTTCCTTCCTATAGCATGAGATGTGATCTCAATGCTTCTATCAAACCTGAGACCCTTCCTTTAGCATGAGATGTGATATCCAACTCCTTGCCATTCCAATCCTGAGACCCTTCCTATAACATGAGACGTGATATCCAACTCCTTCCCATTCCAATCCTGAGACACCTCCTATAGCATGAGATGTGATATCTCAATGCTTCTAATACCAAACCTGGGACCCATCCTATAACATGAGATATGATATCCAAATCCTTCCCCTTCCAAACCTGAGACCCTTCAATTAGCATGAGATGTGATATCCAAATCCTTCCATTCCAATTCTGAAACCCTTCCTATAGCATGAGATGTGATGGCTCAATGTTTCTAATAAAAAACCTGAGACCCTTCCTATAGCAAGAGATGTGATATCCAAATCCTTCCCATTCCAATCCTGAGACCCTTCCTATAACGAGATGTGATATCCAACTCCTTCCCATTCCAACCTGACCTTCCTTTAGCATGAGAAGGGATATCCAACTCCTTCCCATTCCAATCCTGAAACCCTTCCTATAGCATGAGATGTGATATCTCAATGTTTCTAATAAAAAACCTGAGACCCTTCCTATAGCAAGAGATGGGATATCCAAATCCTTCCCATTTCAATCTTGAGACCCTTCCTATAGCATGAGATGTGATATCCAACTCCTTCCCATTCTAACCTGATACCCTTCCTATAGCATAAGGGATATCCAACTCCTTACCAATCCAATCCTGAGACCCTTCCGATAGCAGAGATGTGATATCTCAATGCTTATACCAAACCTGAGACCCTACCTTTAGCATGATGTGATATCCAAATCCTTCACATTCCAATCCTGAGACCCTTCCTATAGCATGAGATGTGATATCTCAATGCTTCTAATACCAAACCTGAGAACCATCCTATAACATGAGATGTGAAATCCCAATCCTTCCCTTCCCAAACCTGAGACCCTTCCTATAGCTCGAGATGTGATATCAAACTCCTTCCCATTCCAATCCTGAGATAGCTTGAGATGTGATGTCCAACTCCTTCCCATTCCAATCCTGAGACCCTTATCATACCATGAGATGTGATATCTCAAGGCTTCTAATACCAAACCTGAGACCCGTCCTAAAACATGAGATGTGAGATCCAAATCCTTCCCCTTCCAAACCTGAGACCTTTCCTTTTGCATATGTGATATCCAACTCCTTCCCATTCCAAACCTGAGACCCTTCCTACAGCATGCAATGTGATATCTCAATGCTTCTAATACCACACCTGAGACCCGTCCTATAACATGAGATGGGATATCCAAGCCCTTCCCATTCCAATCCTGAGACCCTTCCTATAGCATGAGATGTGATATCTCAATGCTTCTAATACCAAACCTGAGACCCTTCCTATAACATGAGATGGGATATCCAACTCCTTCCCATTCCAATCCTGAGGCCCTTTCGATAGCAGAGATGTGATATCTCAATGCTTCTAATACCAAAATTGATATCCTTCCAATAACATGAGATGTGATATCTCAATGTTTCTCATACCAAACCTGAGACCCTTCCTATAGCATAAAATGTGATATCCAACTCCTTCCCATTCCAATCCTTAGACCCTTCCTATAGCATGAGATGTGATATCTCAATGCTTCTAATACCAAACCTGAGACCCTTCTTAAAGCATGAGATGGGATATCCAACTCCTTCCTATTCCAATCCTGAGACCCTTACGATAGCAGAGATGTGATATCTCAATGCTTATACCAAAGCTGAGACCCTTCCTATGGCATGAGATGTGATATCCAACTCCTTTCCATTCCAATCCTGAGACCCTTCCTATAGCATGAGATGTGATATCTCAATGCTTCTACGAAACCTGAGACCCTTCCTATTGCATGAGATGTGATATCCAACTCCTTCCCAATCCAATCCTGAGACCCTTCCTATACCATGAGATGGGATATCTCAATGTTTCTAATACCAAACCTGAGACCCGTCCTAAAACATGAGATGTGAAATCCAAATCCTTCCCCTTTTCAAACCTGAGACCCTTCCTATAGCTTGAGATGTGATATCAAACTCCTTCCCATTCCAATCCTGAGATAGCTTGAGATGTGATATCCAACTCCTTCCCATTCCAAACCTGAGGCCCTTCCTATAGCAAGAGATGTGATGTACAAATCCTTCCCATTCCAAAACTGAGACCCTTCCTATAGCATGAGATGTGATATCCAACTCCTTCCCAATCCAATCCTGAGACCCTTCCTATAGCATGAGATGTAATATCACAATGCTTGTAATACCAAACCTGAGACCCTTCCTATAGCATAAGATGTGATATCCAACTCCTTCCCATTCCAATCCTTAGACCCTTCCTATAGCATGAGATGTGATATCTCAATGCTTCTAATACCAAACCTGAGACCCTTCTTAAAGCATGAGATGGGATATCCAACTCCTTCCTATTCCAATCCTGAGACCCTTACGATAGCAGAGATGTGATATATCAATGCTTATACCAAACCTGAGACCCTTCCTATGGCATGAGATGTGATATCCAACTCCTTTCCATTCGAATCCTGAGACCCTTCCTATAGCATGAGATGTGATATCTCAATGCTTCTAATACCAAAACTGAGACCCTTCTTAAAGCATGAGATGTGATATCCAACTCCTTCCCGTGTTCCAAACCTGAGACCCTTCCTATAGCATATGTGATATCCAACTCCTTCCCATTGCAAACCTGAGACCCTTCCTATAGCAAGAATGTAATATCCAACTCCTTCCCATTCCAATCCTGAGACCATTCCTATAGCATGAGATGTGATATCTCAATGCTTCTAATAGAAAACCTGAGATCCTTCCTATGACATGAGATGTGATATCCAATTCCTTCCCATTCCAAACCTGAGACCATTCCTACAGCATGCAATGTGATATCTCAATGCTTCTAATACCACACCTGAGACCCGTCCTATAACATGAGATGGGATATCCAAGCCCTTCCCATTCCAATCCTGAGACCCTTCCTATAGCATGAGATGTGATATCTCAATGCTTCTAATACCAAATCTGAGACCCTTCCTATAACATGAGATGGGATATCCAACTCCTTCCCATTCCAATCCTGAGACCCTTTCCATAGCAGAGATGTGATATCTCAATGCTTCTAATACCAAACCTGATATCCTTCCTATAACATGAGATGTGATATCTCAATGTTTCTCATACCAAACCTGAGGCCCTTCCTACAGCAAGAGATGTGATGTACAAACCCTTCCCATTCCAAACCTGAGACCCTTCCTATAGCATGAGATGTGATATCCAACTCCTTCCCAATCCAATCCTGAGACCCTTCCTATACCATGAGATATAATATCACAATGCTTGTAATACCAAACCTGAGACCCTTCCTATAGCATAAAATGTGATATCCAACTCCTTCCCATTCCAATCCTTAGACCCTTCCTATAGCATGAGATGTGATATCTCAATGCTTCTAATACCAAACCTGTGACCCTTCTTAAAGCATGAGATGGGATATCCAACTCCTTCCTATTCCAATCCTGAGACCCTTACGATAGTAGAGATGTGATATCTCAATGCTTATACCAAACCTGAGACCCTTCCTATGGCATGAGATGTGATATCCAACTCCTTTCCATTCCAATCCTGAGACCCTTCCTATAGCATGAGATGTGATATCTCAATGCTTCTACCAAACCTGAGACCCTTCCTATGGCATGAGATGTGATATCCAACTCCTTGCCATTCAAATCCTGAGACCCTCCCTATAACAAGAGATGTCATATCCAACTCCTTCCCATTCCAAACCTGAGACCCTTCCTTTAGCATGAGATGTGATATCCAAATCCTTCACATTCCAATCCGGAGACCAATCCTATAGCATGAGATGTGATATCTCAATGCTTCTAATACCAAACCTGAGACCCTTCCGATAGCATGAGATGTGATATCTCAATGCTTCAAAAACCAAACATGAGAACCATCCTATAACATGAGATGTGAAATCCAAATCCTTCCCTTCCCAAACCTGAGACTCTTCCTATAGCATGAGATGTGATATCTCAATGCTTCTACCAAACCTGAAACCCTTCCTATAGCATGAGATGTGATAACCAACTCCTTCCCATTCCAATCCTGAGACACTTCCTATAGCATGAGATGTGATATCACAATGCTTCTAATACCAAACCTGAGACCCATCCTATAACGTGAGATGTGATATCCAAATCCTTCCCCTTCCAAACCTGAGACCCTTCCTTTAGCATGAGATGTGATATCCAGCTCCTCCCATTCCAATCCTGAGACCCTTCCGATAGCATGAGATGTGGTATCTCAATGCTTCTAATATCAAAACTGAGACCCTCTCTATAGCATGAGATGTGATATCTAAGTCCTTCCCATTCCAATCCTGAGACCCTTCCGATAGCAGAGATGTGATATCTCAATGCTTATACCAAACCTGAGACCCTTCCTATGGCATGAGATGTGATATCCAACTCCTTGCCATTCAAATCCTGAGACCCTCCCTATAACAAGAGATGTCATATCCAACTCCTTCCCATTCCAATCCGGAGACCAATCCTATAGCATGAGATGTGATATCTGAATGCTTCTAATATCAAAACTGAGACCAACAAAAATGATATGTGATATCTAAGTCCTTCCCATTCCAATCCTGAGACCCTTCCTATAGCATGAGATGTGATATCTCAATGCTTCTAATATCAAACTTAAGACCCTCCCTATAGCATGAGATGTGATATCCAAGTCCTTCCCATTCCAATCCTGAGACACTTCCTATAGCATGAGATGTGATATCTCAATGCTTCTAATACCAAACCTGAGACTCTTCCTATAACATGAGATGGGATATCCAACTCCTTCCCATTCCAATCCTGAGACTCTTCCGATAGCAGAGATGTGATATCTCAATGCTTATACCAAACCTGAGACCCTTCCTACGGCATGAGATGTCATATACAACTCCTTCCCATTCCAATCCTGAGACCCTTCCTATAGCATGAGATGTGATATCTCAATGCTTATACCAAACCTGAGACCCTTCCTATAGCATGAGATGTGATATCCAACTCCTTCCCATTCCAATCCTGAGACCCTTCCTATAGCATGAGATGTGATGTCTCAATGCTTCTAATACCAAACCTGAGATCCTTCCTATAACATGAGATGTGATATCCAACTCCTTCCATTCCAATCCTGAGACCCTTCCTATAGCATGAGATTTGATATATCAATGCTTATACCAAACCTGAGACCCTTCCTATAGCATGAGATGGGATATCCAACTCCTTCCCGTTCCAAACCTGAGACCCTTCCTTTAGCATGAGATGTGATATCCAACTCCTTCCCATTCCAATACTGAGACACTTCCGATAGCATGAGATGTGATATCTCAATGCTTCTAATATCAAAACTGAGACCAACAAAAATGATATGTGATATCTAAGTCCTTCCCATTCCAATCCTGAGACCCTCCCTATAGCATGAGATGTGATATCCAAGTCCTTCCCATTCCAATCCTGAGACCCTTCCTATAGCATGAGATGTGATATCTCAATGCTTCTAATACCAAACCTGAGACCCTTCCTATAACATGAGATGGGAATATCCAACTCCTTACCATTCCAATCCTGAGACCCTTCCGATAGCAGAGATGTGATATCTCAATGCTTATACCAAACCTGAGATCCTTCCTATAACATGAGATGTGATATCCAACTCCTTCCCATTGCAATCCTGAGACCCTTCCTATAGCATGAGATGTGATATCTCACTGCTTATACCAAACCTGAGACCCTTCCTATAGCATGAGATGTGATATCCAACTCCTTCCCATTCCAATCCTGAGACCCTTCCTATAGCATGAGATGTGATATCTCACTGCTTATACCAAACCTGAGACCCTTCCTATAGCATGAGATGTGATATCCAACTCCTTCCCATTCCAATCCTGAGACCCTTCCTATAGCATGAGATGTGATATCTCAATGCTTCTAATATCAAACTTGAGACCCTCCCTATAGCATGAGATGTGATATCCAAGTCCTTCCCATTCCAATCCTGAGACACTTCCTATAGCATGAGATGTGATATCTCAATGCTTCTAATTCCAAACCTGAGACTCTTCCTATAACATGAGATGGGATATCCAACTCCTTCCCATTCCAATCCTGAGACCCTTCCAATAGCAGAGATGTGATATCTCAATGCTTATACCAAACCTGAGACCCTTCCTACGGCATGAGATGTCATATACAACTCCTTCCCATTCCAATCCTGAGACCCTTCCTATAGCATGAGATGTGATATCTCAATGCTTATACCAAACCTGAGACCCTTCCTATAGCATGAGATGTGATATCCAACTCCTTCCCATTCCAATCCTGAGACCCTTCCTATAGCATGAGATGTGATGTCTCAATGCTTCTAATACCAAACCTGAGATCCTTCCTATAACATGAGATGTGATATCCAACTCCTTCCATTCCAATCCTGAGACCCTTCCTATAGCATGAGATTTGATATCTCAATGCTTATACCAAACCTGAGACCCTTCCTATAGCATGAGATGTGATACCCAAGTCCTTCCCATTCCAATCCTTAGACCCTTCCTACATCATGCAATATAATATCTCAATGATTCTAATAACAATCCTGAGACCCGTCCTATAACGTGAGATGGGATATCCAATTCCTTCCCATTCCAATCCTGAGACACTTCCGATTGCAGAGATGTGATATCTCAATGCTTATACCAAACCTGAGACCCTTCCTATAACATGAGATCGGATATCTAACTCCTTCCCGTTCCAAACCTGAGACCCTTCCTTTAGCATGAGATGTGATATCCAGCTCCTTCCCATTCCAATCCTGAGACACTTCCGATAGCATGAGATGTGATATCTCAATGCTTCTAATATCAAATCTGAAACCCTCCCTATAGCATGATATGTGATATCTAAGTACTTCCCATTCCAATCCTAAGACCCTTCCTATAGCATGAGATGTGATATCTCAATGCTTCTACCAAACCTGAGACCCTTCCTTTAGCATGAGATGTGATATCCAACTCCTTCCCATTCCAATCCTGAGACCCTTCCTATAGCATGAGATGTGATATCTCAATACTTCTAATACCAAACCTGAGATCCTTCCGATAACATGAGATGTGATATCCAAATCCTTCCCCTTCCAAACCTGAGACCCTCCCTTTAGCATGAGATGTGATATCCAACTCCTTCCCATTCCAATCCTGAGACCCTTCTGATAGCATGAGATGTGATATCTCAATGTTTCTAATACCAAACCTGAGATCCTTCCGATAGCATGAGATGTGATATCTCAATGCTTCTAATACCAAACCTGAGATCCTTCCTATAACATGAGATGTGATATCCAAATCCTTCCCCTTCCAAACCTGAGACCCTCCCTTTAGCATGAGATGTGATATCCAACTCCTTCCCATTCCAATCCTGAGACCCTTCTGATAGCATGAGATGTGATATCTCAATGCCTCTAATACCAAACCTGAGATCCTACCTCTAACATGAAATGTGATATCGAACTCTTTCCCCTTCCAAACCTGAGAGCCTTCCTATAACATGAGATGTGATATCCAACTCCTTCCCATTCCAACCTGAGACCCTTCCTATAGCATGAGATGTGATATCTCAATGCCTCTAATACCAAACCTGAGATCCTTCCTCTAACATGAAATGTGATATCCAACTCCTTCCCTTTCCAAACCTGAGAGCCTATCTATAGCATGAGATGTGATATCCAAGTCCTTCCCATTCCAATCCTTAGACCCTTCCTACAGCATGCAATATGATATCTCAATGATTCTAATAACAAACCTGAGACCCGTCCTATAACATGAGATGGGATATCCAACTCCTTCCCATTCCAATCCTGAGACACTTCCGATAGCAGAGATGTGATATCTCAATGCTTATACCAAACTTGAGACCCTTCCTATAACATGAGATGTGATATCCAACTCCTTCCCGTTCCAAACCTGAGACCCTTCCTTTAGCATGAGATGTGATATCCAGCTCCTTCCCATTCCAATACTGAGACACTTCCGATAGCATGAGATGTGATATCTCAATGCTTCTAATATCAAAACTGAGACCAACAAAAATGATATGTGATATCTAAGTCCTTCCCATTCAAATCCTGAGACCCTTCCTATAGCATGAGATGTGATATCTCAATGCTTATACCAAACCTGAGACCCTTCCTACGGCATGAGATGTCATATACAACTCCTTCCCATTCCAATCCTGAGACCCTTCCTATAGCATGAGATGTGATATCTCAATGCTTATACCAAACCTGAGACCCTTCCTATAGCATGAGATGTGATATCCAACTCCTTCCCATTCCAATCCTGAGACCCTTCCTATAGCATGAGATGTGATGTCTCAATGCTTCTAATACCAAACCTGAGATCCTTCCTATAACATGAGATGTGATATCCAACTCCTTCCATTCCAATCCTGAGACCCTTCCTATAGCATGAGATTTGATATCTCAATGCTTATACCAAACCTGAGACCCTTCCTATAGCATGAGATGTGATATCCCAGTCTTTCCCATTCCAATCCTTAGACCCTTCCTACAGCATGCAATATGATATCTCAATGATTCTAATAACAATCCTGAGACCCGTCCTATAACATGAGATGGGATATCCAATTCCTTCCCATTCCAATCCTGAGACACTTCCGATAGCAGAGATGTGATATCTCAATGCTTATACCAAACCTGAGACCCTTCCTATAACATGAGATCGGATATCCAACTCCTTCCCGTTCCAAACCTGAGACCCTTCCTTTAGCATGAGATGTAATATCCAGCTCCTTCCCATTCCAATCCTGAGACACTTCCGATAGCATGAGATGTGATATCTCAATGCTTCTAATATCAAAACTGAAACCCTCCCTATAGCATGATATGTGATATCAAAGTCCTTCCCATTCCAATCCTGAGACCCTTCCTATAGCATGAGATGTGATATCTCAATGCTTCTACCAAACCTGAGACCCTTCCTTTAGCATGAGATGTGATATCCAACTCCTTCCCATTCCAACCTGAGACCCTTCCTATAGCATGAGAAGGGATATCCAACTCCTTCCCAATCCAATCCTGAGACCCTTCCGATAGCATAGATGTGATATCTCAATGCTTATACCAAACCTGAGACCCTTCCTATGGCATGAGATGTGATATCCAACTCCTTGCCATTCAAATCCTGAGACCCTCCCTATAACAAGAGATGTCATATCCAACTCCTTCCCATTCCAAACCTGAGACCCTTCCTTTAGCATGAGATGTGATATCCAAATCCTTCACATTCCAATCCGGAGACTCTTCCTATAACATGAGATGAGATATCCAACTCCTTCCCAATCCAATCCTGAGACCCTTCCGATAGCAGAGATGTGATATCTCAATGCTTATACCAAACCTGAGACCCTTCCTATGGCATGAGATGTGATATCCAACTCCTTGCCATTCAAATCCTGAGACCCTCCCTATAACAAGAGATGTCATATCCAACTCCTTCCCATTCCAAACCTGAGACCCTTCCTTTAGCATGAGATGTGATTTCCAAATCCTTCACATTCCAATCCGGAGACCAATCCTATAGCATGAGATGTGATATCTCAATGCTTCTAATACCAAACCTGAGACCCTTCCGATAGCATGAGATGTGATATCTCTATGCTTCAAAAACCAAACATGAGAACCATCCTATAACATGAGATGTGAATTCCAAATCCTTCCCTTCCCAAACCTGAGACTCTTCCTATAGCATGAGATGTGATATCTCAATGCTTCTAATATCAAACTTCAGACCCTCCCTATAGCATGAGATGTGATATCCAAGTCCTTCCCATTCCAATCCTGAGACACTTCCTATAGCATGAGATGTGATATCTCAATGCTTCTAATACCAAACCTGAGACTCTTCATATAACATGAGATGGGATATCCAACTCCTTCCCATTCCAATCCTGAGACTCTTCTGATAGCAGAGATGTGATATCTCAATGCTTCTACCAAACCTGAGACCCTTCCTTTAGCATGAGATGTGATATCCAACTCCTTCCCATTCCAATCCTGAGACCCTTCCTATAGCATGAGATGTGATATCTCAATACTTCTAATACTAAACCTGAGATCCTTCCGATAACATGAGATGTGATATCCAAATCCTTCCCCTTCCAAACCTGAGACCCTCCCTTTAGCATGAGATGTGATATCCAACTCCTTCCCATTCCAATCCTGAGACCCTTCTGATAGCATGAGATGTGATATCTCAATGTTTCTAATACCAAACCTGAGATCCTTCCGATAGCATGAGATGTGATATCTCAATGCTTCTAATACCAAACCTGAGATCCTTCCTATAACATGAGATGTGATATCCAAATCCTTCCCCTTCCAAACCTGAGACCCTCCCTTTAGCATGAGATGTGATATCCAACTCCTTCCCATTCCAATCCTGAGACCCTTCTGATAGCATGAGATGTGATATCTCAATGCCTCTAATACCAAACCTGAGATCCTACCTCTAACATGAAATGTGATATCCAACTCTTTCCCCTTCCAAACCTGAGAGCCTTCCTATAACATGAGATGTGATATCCAACTCCTTCCCATTCCAACCTGAGATCCTTCCTATAGCATGAGATGTGATATCTCAATGCCTCTAATACCAAACCTGAGATCCTTCCTCTAACATGAAATGTGATATCCAACTCCTTCCCTTTCCAAACCTGAGAGCCTATCTATAGCATGAGATGTGATATCCAAGTCCTTCCCATTCCAATCCTTAGACCCTTCCTACAGCATGCAATATGATATCTCAATGATTCTAATAACAAACCTGAGACTCGTCCTATAACATGAGATGGGATATCCAACTCCTTCCCATTCCAATCCTGAGACACTTCCGATAGCAGAGATGTGATATCTCAATGCTTATACCAAACTTGAGACCCTTCCTTTAGCATGAGATGTGATATCCAGCTCCTTCCCATTCCAATACTGAGACGCTTCCGATAGCATGAGATGTGATATCTCAATGCTTCTAATATCAAAACTGAGACCAACAAAAATGATATGTGATATCTAAGTCCTTCCCATTCAAATCCTGAGACCCTTCCTATAGCATGAGATGTGATATCTCAATGCTTATACCAAACCTGAGACCCTTCCTACGGCATGAGATGTCATATACAACTCCTTCCCATTCCAATCCTGAGACCCTTCCTATAGCATGAGATGTGATATCTCAATGCTTATACCAAACCTGAGACCCTTCCTATAGCATGAGATGTGATATCCAACTCCTTCCCATTCCAATCCTGAGACCCTTCCTATAGCATGAGATGTGATGTCTCAATGCTTCTAATACCAAACCTGAGATCCTTCCTATAACATGAGATGTGATATCCAACTCCTTCCATTCCAATCCTGAGACCCTTCCTATAGCATGAGATTTGATATCTCAATGCTTATACCAAACCTGAGACCCTTCCTATAGCATGAGATGTGATATCCCAGTCTTTCCCATTCCAATCCTTAGACCCTTCCTACAGCATGCAATATGATATCTCAATGATTCTAATAACAATCCTGAGACCCGTCCTATAACATGAGATGGGATATCCAATTCCTTCCCATTCCAATCTTGAGACACTTCCGATAGCAGAGATGTGATATCTCAATGCTTATACCAAACCTGAGACCCTTCCTATAACATGAGATCGGATATCCAACTCCTTCCCGTTCCAAACCTGAGACCCTTCCTATAGCATGAGATGTGATATCTCAATGCTTCTAATACCAAACCTGAGACCCTTCCGATAGCATGAGATGTGATATCTCAATGCTTCAAAAACCAAACATGAGAACCATCCTATAACATGAGATGTGAAATCCAAATCCTTCCCTTCCCAAACCTGAGACTCTTCCTATAGCATGAGATGTGATATCTCAATGCTTCTACCAAACCTGAAACCCTTCCTATAGCATGAGATGTGATATCCAACTCCTTCCCATTCCAATCCTGAGACACTTCCTATAGCATGAGATGTGATATCACAATGCTTCTAATACCAAACCTGAGACCCATCCTATAACATGAGATGTGATATCCAAATCCTTCCCCTTCCAAACCTGAGACCCTTCCTTTAGCATGAGATGTGATATCCAGCTCCTCCCATTCCAATCCTGAGACCCTTCCGATAGCATGAGATGTGGTATCTCAATGCTTCTAATATCAAAACTGAGACCCTCCCTATAGCATGAGATGTGATATCTAAGTCCTTCCCATTCCAATCCTGAGACCCTTCCGATAGCAGAGATGTGATATCTCAATGCTTATACCAAACCTGAGACCCTTCCTATGGCATGAGATGTGATATCCAAGTCCTTGCCATTCAAATCCTGAGACCCTCCCTATAACAAGAGATGTCATATCCAACTCCTTCCCATTCCAAACCTGAGACCCTTCCTTTAGCATGAGATGTGATATCCAAATCCTTCACATTCCAATCCGGAGACCAATCCTATAGCATGAGATGTGATATCTCAATGCTTCTAATACCAAACCTGAGACCCTTCCGATAGCATGAGATGTGATATCTCAATGCTTCAAAAACCAAACATGAGAACCATCCTATAACATGAGATGTGAAATCCAAATCCTTCCCTTCCCAAACCTGAGACTCTTCCTATAGCATGAGATGTGATATCTCAATGCTTCTAATATCAAACTTGAGACCCTCCCTATAGCATGAGATGTGATATCCAAGTCCTTCCCATTCCAATCCTGAGACACTTCCTATAGCATGAGATGTGATATCTCAATGCTTCTAATACCAAACCTGAGACTCTTCCTATAACATGAGATGGGATATCCAACTCCTTCCCATTCCAATCCTGAGACTCTTCTGATAGCAGAGATGTGATATCTCAATGCTTATACCAAACCTGAGACCCTTCCTACGGCATGAGATGTCATATACAACTCCTTCCCATTCCAATCCTGAGACCCTTCCTATAGCATGAGATGTGATATCTCAATGCTTCTAATATCAAACTTGAGACCCTCCCTATAGCATGAGATGTGATATCCAAGTCCTTCCCGTTCCAATCCTGAGACACTTCCTATAGCATGAGTTGTGATATCTCAATGCTTCTAATACCAAACATGAGACCCTTCCTATAGCATGAGATGTGATATCCAACTCCTTCCCATTCCAATCCTGAGACCCTTCCTATAGCATGAGATGTGATGTCTCAATGCTTCTAATACCAAACCTGAGATCCTTCCTATAACATGAGATGTGATATCCAACTCCTTCCATTCCAATCCTGAGACCCTTCCTATAGCATGAGATTTGATATCTCAATGCTTATACCAAACCTGAGACCCTTCCTATAGCATGAGATGTGATATCCAAGTCTTTCCCATTCCAATCCTTAGACCCTTCCTACAGCATGCAATATGATATCTCAATGATTCTAATAACAATCCTGTGACCCGTCCTTTAACATGAGATGGGATATCCAATTCCTTCCCATTCCAATCCTGAGACACTTCCGATAGCAGAGATGTGATATCTCAATGCTTATACCAAACCTGAGACCCTTCCTATAACATGAGATCGGATATCCAACTCCTTCCCGTTCCAAACCTGAGACCCTTCCTTTAGCATGAGATGTAATATCCAGCTCCTTCCCATTCCAATCCTGAGACACTTCCGATAGCATGAGATGTGATATCTCAATGCTTCTAATATCAAAACTGAAACCCTCCCTATAGCATGATATGTGATATCTAAGTCCTTCCCATTCCAATCCTGAGACCCTTCCTATAGCATGAGATGTGATATCTCAATGCTTCTACCAAACCTGAGACCCTTCCTTTAGCATGAGATGTGATATCCAACTCCTTCCCATTCCAACCTGAGACCCTTCCTATAGAATGAGAAGGGATATCCAACTCCTTCCCAATCCAATCCTGAGACCCTTCCGACAGCAGAGATGTGATATCTCAATGCTTATACCAAACCTGAGACCCTTCCTATGGCATGAGATGTGATATCCAACTCCTTGCCATTCAAATCCTGAGACCCTCCCTATAACAAGAGATGTCATATCCAACTCCTTCCCATTCCAAACCTGAGACCCTTCCTTTAGCATGAGATGTGATATCCAAATCCTTCACATTCCAATCCTGAGACCCTTCCTATAACATGAGATGTGATATCCAACTCCTTCCCAATCCAATCCTGAGACCCTTCCGATAAGAGATGTGATATCTCAATGCTTATACCAAACCTGAGACCCTTCCTATGGCATAAGATGTGATATCCAAATCCTTGCCATTCAAATCCTGAGACCCTCCCTATAACAAGAGATGTCATATCCAACTCCTTCCCATTCCAAACCTGAGACCCTTCCTTTAGCATGAGATGTGATATCCAAATCCTTCCCTTCCCAAACCTGAGACTCTTCCTATAGCATGAGATGTGATATCTCAATGCTTTTAATATCAAACTTGAGACCCTTCCGATAGCATGAGATGTGATATCCAAGTCCTTCCCATTCCAATCCTGAGACACTTCCTATAGCATGAGATGTGATATCTCAATGCTTCTAATACCAAACCTGAGACTCTTCCTATAACATGAGATGGGATATCCAACTCCTTCCCATTCCAATCCTGAGACTCTTCTGATAGCAGAGATGTGATATCTCAATGCTTATACCAAACCTGAGACCCTTCCTACGGCATGAGATGTCATATACAACTCCTTCCCATTCCAATCCTGAGACCCTTCCTATAGCATGAGATGTGATATCTCAATGCTTATACCAAACATGAGACCCTTCCTATAGCATGAGATGTGATATCCAACTCCTTCCCATTCCAATCCTGAGACCCTTCCTATAGCATGAGATGTGATGTCTCAATGCTTCTAATACCAAACCTGAGATCCTTCCTATAACATGAGATGTGATATCCAACTCCTTCGATTCCAATCCTGAGACCCTTCCTATAGCATGAGATTTGATATCTCAATGCTTATACCAAACCTGAGACCCTTCCTATAGCATGAGATGTGATATCCAAGTCTTTCCCATTCCAATCCTTAGACCCTTCCTACAGCATGCAATATGATATCTCAATGATTCTAATAACAATCCTGTGACCCGTCATTTAACATGAGATGGGATATCCAATTCCTTCCCATTCCAATCCTGAGACACTTCAGATAGCAGAGATGTGATATCTCAATGCTTATACCAAACCTGAGACCCTTCCTATAACATGAGATCGGATATCCAACTCCTTCCCGTTCCAAACCTGAGACCCTTCCTATAGCATGAGATGTGATATCTCAATGCTTCTAATATCAAACCTGAGACCCTTCCGATAGCATGAGATGTGATATCTCAATGCTTCAAAAACCAAACATGAGAACCATCCTTTAGCATGAGATGTAATATCCAGCTCCTTCCCATTCCAATCCTGAGACACTTCCGATAGCATGAGATGTGATATCTCAATGCTTCTAATATCAAAACTGAAACCCTCCCTATAGCATGATATGTGATATCTAAGTCCTTCCCATTCCAATCCTGAGACCCTTCCTATAGCATGAGATGTGATATCTCAATGCTTCTACCAAACCTGAGACCCTTCCTTTAGCATGAGATGTGATATCCAACTCCTTCCCATTCCAACCTGAGACCCTTCCTATAGCATGAGATGTGATATCTCAATGCTTCTAATACCAAACCTGAGACCCTTCCGATAGCATGAGATGTGATATCTCAATGCTTCAAAAACCAAACATGAGAACCATCCTATAACATGAGATGTGAAATCCAAATCCTTCCCTTCCCAAACCTGAGACTCTTCCTATAGCATGAGATGTGATATCTCAATGCTTCTACCAAACCTGAAACCCTTCCTATAGCATGAGATGTGATATCCAACTCCTTCCCATTCCAATCCTGAGACACTTCCTTTAGCATGAGATGTGATATCACAATGCTTCTAATACCAAACCTGAGACCCATCCTATAACATGAGATGTGATATCCAAATCCTTCCCCTTCCAAACCTGAGACCCTTCCTTTAGCATGAGATGTGATATCCAGCTCCTCCCATTCCAATCCTGAGACCCTTCCGATAGCATGAGATGTGGTATCTCAATGCTTCTAATATCAAAACTGAGACCCTCCCTATAGCATGAGATGTGATATCTAAGTCCTTCCCATTCCAATCCTGAGACCCTTCCGATAGCAGAGATGTGATATCTCAATGCTTATACCAAACCTGAGACCCTTCCTATGGCATGAGATGTGATATCCAACTCCTTGCCATTCAAATCCTGAGACCCTCCCTATAACAAGAGATGTGATATCCAACTCCTTCCCATTCCAAACCTGAGACCCTTCCTTTAGCATGAGATGTGATATCCAAATCCTTCACATTCCAATCCGGAGACCAATCCTATAGCATGAGATGTGATATCTCAATGCTTCTAATACCAAACCTGAGACCCTTCCGATAGCATGAGATGTGATATCTCAATGCTTCAAAAACCAAACATGAGAACCATCCTATAACATGAGATGTGAAATCCAAATCCTTCCCTTCCCAAACCTGAGACTCTTCCTATAGCATGAGATGTGATATCTCAATGCTTCTAATATCAAACTTGAGACCCTCCCTATAGCATGAGATGTGATATCCAAGTCCTTCCCATTCCAATCCTGAGACACTTCCTATAGCATGAGATGTGATATCTCAATGCTTCTAATACCAAACCTGAGACTCTTCCTATAACATGAGATGGGATATCCAACTCCTTCCCATTCCAATCCTGAGACTCTTCTGATAGCAGAGATGTGATATCTCAATGCTTATACCAAACCTGAGACCCTTCCTACGGCATGAGATGTCATATACAACTCCTTCCCATTCCAATCCTGAGACCCTTCCTATAGCATGAGATGTGATATCTCAATGCTTATACCAAACATGAGACCCTTCCTATAGCATGAGATGTGATATCCAACTCCTTCCCATTCCAATCCTGAGACCCTTCCTATAGCATGAGATGTTATGTCTCAATGCTTCTAATACCAAACTTGAGATCCTTTCTATAACATGAGATGTGATATCCAACTCCTTCCATTCCAATCCTGAGACCCTTCCTATAGCATGAGATTTGATATCTCAAAGCTTATACCAAACCTGAGACCCTTCCTATAGCATGAGTTGTGATATCCAAGTCTTTCCCATTCCAATCCTTAGACCCTTCCTACAGCATGCAATATGATATCTCAATGATTCTAATAACAATCCTGAGACCCGTCCTATAACATGAGATGGGATATCCAATTCCTTCCCATTCCAATCCTGAGACACTTCCGATAGCAGAGATGTGATATCTCAATGCTTATACCAAACCTGAGACCCTTCCTATAACATGAGATCGGATATCCAACTCCTTCCCGTTCCAAACCTGAGACCCTTCCTTTAGCATGAGATGTAATATCCAGCTCCTTCCCATTCCAATCCTGAGACACTTCCGATAGCATGAGATGTGATATCTCAATGCTTCTAATATCAAAACTGAAACCCTCCCTATAGCATGATATGTGATATCTAAGTCCTTCCCATTCCAATCCTGAGACCCTTCCTATAGCATGAGATGTGATATCTCAATGCTTCTACCAAACCTGAGACCCTTCCTTTAGCATGAGATGTGATATCCAACTCCTTCCCATTCCAACCTGAGACCCTTCCTATAGCATGAGAAGGGATATCCAACTCCTTCCCAATCCAATCCTGAGACCCTTCCGATAGCAGAGATGTGATATCTCAATGCTTATACCAAACCTGAGACCCTTCCTATGGCATGAGATGTGATATCCAACTCCTTGCCATTCAAATCCTGAGACCCTCCCTATAACAAGAGATGTCATATCCAACTCCTTCCCATTCCAAACCTGAGACCCTTCCTTTAGCATGAGATGTGATATCCAAATCCTTCACATTCCAATCCGGAGACCCTTCCTATAACATGAGATGTGATATCCAACTCCTTCCCAATCCAATCCTGAGACCCTTCCGATAGCAGAGATGTGATATCTCAATGCTTATACCAAACCTGAGACCCTTCCTATGGCATGAGATGTGATATCCAACTCCTTGCCATTCAAATCCTGAGACCCTCCCTATAACAAGAGATGTCATATCCAACTCCTTCCCATTCCAAACCTGAGACCCTTCCTTTAGCATGAGATGTGATATCCAAATCCTTCACATTCCAATCCGGAGACCAATCCTATAGCATGAGATGTGATATCTCAATGCTTCTAATACCAAACCTGAGACCCTTCCGATAGCATGAGATGTGATATCTCAATGCTTCAAAAACCAAACATGAGAACCATCCTATAACATGAGATGTGAAATCCAAATCCTTCCCTTCCCAAACCTGAGACTCTTCCTATAGCATGAGATGTGATATCTCAATGCTTCTAATATCAAACTTGAGACCCTCCCTATAGCATGAGATGTGATATCCAAGTCCTTCCCATTCCAATCCTGAGACACTTCCTATAGCATGAGATGTGATATCTCAATGCTTCTAATACCAAACCTGAGACTCTTCCTATAACATGAGATGGGATATCCAACTCCTTCCCATTCCAATCCTGAGACTCTTCTGATAGCAGAGATGTGATATCTCAATGCTTATACCAAACCTGAGACCCTTCCTACGGCATGAGATGTCATATACAACTCCTTCCCATTCCAATCCTGAGACCCTTCCTATAGCATGAGATGTGATATCTCAATGCATATACCAAACCTGAGACCCTTCCTATAGCATGAGATGTGATATCCAACTCCTTCCCATTCCAATCCTGAGACCCTTCCTATAGCATGAGATGCGATGTATCAATGCTTCTAATACCAAACCTGAGATCCTTCCTATAACATGAGATGTAATATCCAACTCCTTTCATTCCAATCCTGAGACCCTTCCTATAGCATGAGATTTGATATCTCAATGCTTATACCAAACCTGAGATCCTTCCTATAACATGAGATGTGATATCCAACTCCTTCCATTCCAATCCTGAGACCCTTCCTACAGCATGCAATATGATATCTCAATGATTCTAATAACAATCCTGAGACCCGTCCTATAACATGAGATGGGATATCCAATTCCTTCCCATTCCAATCCTGAGACACTTCCGATAGCAGAGATGTGATATCTCAATGCTTATACCAAACCTGAGACCCTTCCTATAACATGAGATCGGATATCCAACTCCTTCCCGTTCCAAACCTGAGACCCTTCCTTTAGCATGAGATGTAATATCCAGCTCCTTCCCATTCCAATCCTGAGACACTTCCGATAGCATGAGATGTGATATCTCAATGCTTCTAATATCAAAACTGAAACCCTCCCTATAGCATGATATGTGATATCTAAGTCCTTCCCATTCCAATCCTGAGACCCTTCCTATAGCATGAGATGTGATATCTCAATGCTTCTACCAAACCTGAGACCCTTCCTTTAGCATGAGATGTGATATCCAACTCCTTCCCATTCCAACCTGAGACCCTTCCTATAGCATGAGAAGGGATATCCAACTCCTTCCCAATCCAATCCTGAGACCCTTCCGATAGCAGAGATGTGATATCTCTATGCTTATACCAAACCTGAGACCCTTCCTATGGCATGAGATGTGATATCCAACTCCTTGCCATTCAAATCCTGAGACCCTCCCTATAACAAGAGATGTCATATCCAACTCCTTCCCATTCCAAACCTGAGACCCTTCC
Organism: Ambystoma mexicanum; assembly: GCF_040938575.1. Taxonomy (NCBI): domain Eukaryota; kingdom Metazoa; phylum Chordata; class Amphibia; order Caudata; family Ambystomatidae; genus Ambystoma; species Ambystoma mexicanum. The sequence goes on along the minus strand of NC_090932.1, from coordinate 567,966,418 downwards.
TTTAGCATGAGATGTGATATCCAAATCCTTCACATTCCAATCCGGAGACCCTTCTTATAACATGAGATGTGATATCCAACTCCTTCCCAATCCAATCCTGAGACCCTTCCGATAGCAGAGATGTGATATCTCAATGCTTATACCAAACCTGAGACCCTTCCTATTGCATGACATGTGATATCCAACTCCTTGCCATTCAAATCCTGAGACCCTCCCTATAACAAGAGATGTCATATCCAACTCCTTCCCATTCCAAACCTGAGACCCTTCCTTTAGCATGAGATGTGATATCCAAATCCTTCACATTCCAATCCAGAGACCAATCCTATAGCATGAGATGTGATATCTCAATGCTTCTAATACCAAACCTGAGACCCTTCCGATAGCATGAGATGTGATATCTCAATGCTTTAAAAACCAAACATGAGAACCATCCTATAACATGAGATGTGAAATCCAAATCCTTCCCTTCCCAAACCTGAGACCCTTCCTATAGCATGAGATGTGATATCTCAATGCTTCTACCAAACCTGAAACCCTTCCTATAGCATGAGATGTGATATACAACTCCTTCCCATTCCAATCCTGAGACACTTCCTATAGCATGAGATGTGATATCACAATGCTTCTAATACCAAACCTGAGACCCATTCTATAACATGAGATGTGATATCCAAATCCTTCCCCTTCCAAACCTGAGACCCTTCCTTTAGCATGAGATGTGATATCCAGCTCCTCCCATTCCAATCCTGAGATCCTTCCGATAGCATGAGATGTGATATCTCAATGCTTCTAATATCAAAACTGAGACCCTCCCTATAGCATGAGATGTGATATCTAAGTCCTTCCCATTCCAATCCTGAGACCCTTCCGATAGCAGAGATGTGATATCTCAATGCTTATACCAAACCTGAGACCCTTCCTATGGCATGAGATGTGATATCCAACTCCTTGCCATTCAAATCCTGAGACCCTCCCTATAACAAGAGATGTCATATCCAACTCCTTCCCATTCCAAACCTGAGACCCTTCCTTTAGCATGAGATGTGCTATCCAAATCCTTCACATTCCAATCCGGAGACCAATCCTATAGCATGAGATGTGATATCTCAATGCTTCTAATACCAAACCTGAGACCCTTCCGATAGCATGAGATGTAATATCTCAATGCTTCAAAAACCAAACATGAGAACCATCCTATAACATGAGATGTGAAATCCAAATCCTTCCCTTCCCAAACCTGAGACTCTTCCTATAGCATGAGATGTGATATCTCAATGCTTCTAATATCAAACTTGAGACCCTCCCTATAGCATGAGATGTGATATCCAAGTCCTTCCCATTCCAATCCTGAGACACTTCCTATAGCATGAGATGTGATATCTCAATGCTTCTAATACCAAACCTGAGACTCTTCCTATAACATGAGATGGGATATCCAACTCCTTCCCATTCCAATCCTGAGACTCTTCTGATAGCAGAGATGTGATATCTCAATGCTTATACCAAACCTGAGACCCTTCCTACGGCATGAGATGTCATATACAACTCCTTCCCATTCCAATCCTGAGACCCTTCCTATAGCATGAGATGTGATATCTCAATGCTTATACCAAACCTGAGACCCTTCCTATAGCATGAGATGTGATATCCAACTCCTTCCCATTCCAATCCTGAGACCCTTCCTATAGCATGAGATGTGATGTCTCAATGCTTATACCAAACCTGAGACCCTTCCTATAGCATGAGATGTGATATCCAAGTCTTTCCCATTCCAATCCTGAGACACTTCCTATAGCATGAGATGTGATATCACAATGCTTCTAATGCCAAACCTGAGACCCATTCTATAACATGAGATGTGATATCCAAATCCTTCCCCTTCCAAACCTGAGACCCTTCCTTTAGCATGAGATGTGATATCCAGCTCCTCCCATTCCAATGCTGAGACCCTTCCGATAGCATGAGATGTGATATCTCAATGCTTCTAATATCAAAACTGAGACCCTCCCTATAGCATGAGATGTGATATCTAAGTCCTTCCCATTCCAATCCTGAGACCCTTCCGATAGCAGAGATGTGATATCTCAATGCTTATACCAAACCTGAGACCCTTCCTATGGCATGAGATGTGATATCCAACTCCTTGCCATTCAAATCCTGAGACCCTCCCTATAACAAGAGATGTCATATCCAACTCCTTCCCATTCCAAACCTGAGACCCTTCCTTTAGCATGAGATGTGATATCCAAATCCTTCACATTCCAATCCGGAGACCAATCCTATAGCATGAGATGTGATATCTCAATGCTTCTAATACCAAACCTGAGACCCTTCCGATAGCATGAGATGTAATATCTCAATGCTTCAAAAACCAAACATGAGAACCATCCTATAACATGAGATGTGAAATCCAAATCCTTCCCTTCCCAAACCTGAGACTCTTCCTATAGCATGAGATGTGATATCTCAATGCTTCTAATATCAAACTTGAGACCCTCCCTATAGCATGAGATGTGATATCCAAGTCCTTCCCATTCCAATCCTGAGACACTTCCTATAGCATGAGATGTGATATCTCAATGCTTCTAATACCAAACCTGAGACTCTTCCTATAACATGAGATGGGATATCCAACTCCTTCCCATTCCAATCCTGAGACTCTTCTGATAGCAGAGATGTGATATCTCAATGCTTATACCAAACCTGAGACCCTTCCTACGGCATGAGATTTCATATACAACTCCTTCCCATTCCAATCCTGAGACCCTTCCTATAGCATGAGATGTGATATCTCAATGCTTATACCAAACCTGAGACCCTTCCTATAGCATGAGATGTGATATCCAACTCCTTCCCATTCCAATCCTGAGACCCTTCCTATAGCATGAGATGTGATGTCTCAATGCTTATACCAAACCTGAGACCCTTCCTATAGCATGAGATGTGATATCCAAGTCTTTCCCATTCCAATCCTTAGACCCTTCCTACAGCATGCAATATGATATCTCAATGATTCTAATAACAATCCTGAGACCCGTCCTATAACATGAGATGGGATATCCAATTCCTTCCCATTCCAATCCTGAGACACTTCCGATAGCAGAGATGTGATATCTCAATGCTTATACCAAACCTGAGACCCTTCCTATAACATGAGATCGGATATCCAACTCCTTCCCGTTCCAAACCTGAGACCCTTCCTTTAGCATGAGATGTAATATCCAGCTCCTTCCCATTCCAATCCTGAGACACTTCCGATAGCATGATATGTGATATCTCAATGCTTCTAATATCAAAACTGAAACCCTCCCTATAGCATGATATGTGATATCTAAGTCCTTCCCATTCCAATCCTGAGACCCTTCCTATAGCATGAGATGTGATATCTCAATGCTTCTACCAAACCTGAGACCCTTCCTTTAGCATGAGATGTGATATCCAACTCCTTCCCATTCCAACCTGAGACCCTTCCAGTAGCATGAGAAGGGATATCCAACTCCTTCCCAATCCAATCCTGAGACCCTTCCGATAGCAGAGATGTGATATCTCTATGCTTATACCAAACCTGCGACCCTTCCTATGGCATGAGATGTGATATCCAACTCCTTGCCATTCAAATCCTGAGACCCTCCCTATAACAAGAGATGTCATATCCAACTCCTTCCCATTCCAAACCTGAGACCCTTCCTTTAGCATGAGATGTGATATCCAAATCCTTCACGTTCCAATCCGGAGACCCTTCCTATAACATGAGATGTGATATTCAACTCCTTCCCAATCCAATCCTGAGACCCTTCCGATAGCAGAGATGTGATATCTCAATGCTTATACCAAACCTGAGACCCTTCCTATGGCATGAGATGTGATATCCAACTCCTTGCCATTCAAATCCTGAGAACCTCCCTATAACAAGAGATGTCATATCCAACTCCTTCCCATTCCAAACCTGAGACCCTTCCTTTAGCATGAGATGTGATATCCAAATCCTTCACATTCCAATCCAGAGACCAATCCTATAGCATGAGATGTGATATCTCAATGCTTCTAATACCAAACCTGAGACCCTTCCGATAGCATGAGATGTGATATCTCAATGCTTCAAAAACCAAACATGAGAACCATCCTATAACATGAGATGTGAAATCCAAATCCTTCCCTTCCCAAACCTGAGACTCTTCCTATAGCATGAGATGTGATATCTCAATGCTTCAAAAACCAAACATGAGAACCATCCTATAACATGAGATGTGAAATCCAAATCCTTCCCTTCCCAAACCTGAGACTCTTCCTATAGCATGAGATGTGATATCTCAATGCTTCTAATACCAAACCTGAGACTCTTCCTATAACATGAGATGGGATATCCAACTCCTTCCCATTCAAATCCTGAGACTCTTCTGATAGCAGAGATGTGATATCTCAATGCTTATACCAAACCTGAGACCCTTCCTACGGCATGAGATGTCATATACAACTCCTTCCCATTCCAATCCTGAGACCCTTCCTATAGCATGAGATGTGATATCTCAATGCTTATACCAAACCTGAGACCCTTCCTATAGCATGAGATGTGATATCCAACTCCTTCCCATTCCAATCCTGAGACCCTTCCTATAACATGAGATGTGATATCCAACTCCTTCCATTCCAATCCTGAGACCCTTCCTATAGCATGAGATTTGATATCTCAATGCTTATACCAAACCTGAGACCCTTCCTATAGCATGAGATGTGATATCCAAGTCTTTCCCATTCCAATCCTTAGACCCTTCCTACAGCATGCAATATGATATCTCAATGATTCTAATAACAATCCTGAGACCCGTCCTATAACATGAGATGGGATATCCAATTCCTTCCCATTCCAATCCTGAGACACTTCCGATAGCAGAGATGTGATATCTCAATGCTTATACCAAACCTGAGACCCTTCCTACAACATGAGATCGGATATCCAACTCCTTCCCGTTCCAAACCTGAGACCCTTCCTTTAGCATGAGATGTGATATCCAGCTCCTTCCCATTCCAATCCTGAGACACTTCCGATAGCATGAGATGTGATATCTCAATGCTTCTAATATCAAAACTGAAACCCTCCCTATAGCATGATATGTGATATCTAAGTCCTTCCCATTCCAATCCTGAGACCCTTCCTATAGCATGAGATGTGATATCTCAATGCTTCTACCAAACCTGAGACCCTTCCTTTAGCATGAGATGTGATATCCAACTCCTTCCCATTCCAACCTGAGACCCTTCCTATAGCATGAGAAGGGATATCCAACTCCTTCCCAATCCAATCCTGAGACCCCTCCGATAGCAGAGATGTGATATCTCAATGCTTATACCAAACCTGAGACCCTTCCTATGGCATGAGATGTGATATCCAACTCCTTGCCATTCAAATCCTGAGACCCTCCCTATAACAAGAGATGTCATATCCAACTCCTTCCCATTCCAAACCTGAGACCCTTCCTTTAGCATGAGATGTGATATCCAAATCCTTCACATTCCAATCAGGAGACCCTTCCTATAACATGAGATGTGATATCCAACTCCTTCCCAATCCAATCCTGAGACCCTTCCGATAGCAGAGATGTGATATCTCAATGCTTATACCAAACCTGAGACCCTTCCTATGGCATGAGATGTGATATCCAACTCCTTGCCATTCAAATCCTGAGACCCTCCCTATAACAAGAGATGTCATATCCAACTCCTTCCCATTCCAAACCTGAGACCCTTCCTTTAGCATGAGATGTGATATCCAAATCCTTCACATTCCAATCCGGAGACCAATCCTATAGCATGAGATGTGATATCTCAATGCTTCTAATACCAAACCTGAGACCCTTCCGATAGCATGAGATGTGATATCTCAATGCTCCAAAAACCAAACATGAGAACCATCCTATAACATGAGATGTGAAATCCAAATCCTTCCCTTCCCAAACCTGAGACTCTTCCTATAGCATGAGATGTGATATCTCAATGCTTCTACCAAACCTGAAACCCTTCCTATAGCATGAGATGTGATATCCAACTCCTTCCCATTCCAATCCTGAGACACTTCCTATAGCATGAGATGTGATATCACAATGCTTCTAATACCAAACCTGAGACCCATCCTATAACATGAGATGTGATATCCAAATCCTTCCCCTTCCAAACCTGAGACCCTTCCTTTAGCATGAGATGTGATATCCAGCTCCTCCCATTCCAATCCTGAGACCCTTCCGATAGCATGAGATGTGGTATCTCAATGCTTCTAATATCAAAACTGAGACCCTCCCTATAGCATGAGATGTGATATCTAAGTCCTTCCCATTCCAATCCTGAGACCCTTCCGATAGCAGAGATGTGATATCTCAATGCTTATACCAAACCTGAGACCCTTCCTATGGCATGAGATGTGATATCCAACTCCTTGCCATTCAAATCCTGAGACCCTCCCTATAACAAGAGATGTCATATCCAACTCCTTCCCATTCCAAACCTGAGACCCTTCCTTTAGCATGAGATGTGATATCCAAATCCTTCACATTCCAATCCGGAGACCAATCCTATAGCATGAGATGTGATATCTCAATGCTTCTAATACCAAACCTGAGACCCTTCCGATAGCATGAGATGTGATATCTCAATGCTTCAAAAACCAAACATGAGAACCATCCTATAACATGAGATGTGAAATCCAAATCCTTCCCTTCCCAAACCTGAGACTCTTCCTATAGCATGAGATGTGATATCTCAATGCTTCTAATATCAAACTTGAGACCCTCCCTATAGCATGAGATGTGATATCCAAGTCCTTCCCATTCCAATCCTGAGACACTTCCTATAGCATGAGATGTGATATCTCAATGCTTCTAATACCAAACCTGAGACTCTTCCTATAACATGAGATGGGATATCCAACTCCTTCCCATTCCAATCCTGAGACTCTTCTGATAGCAGAGATGTGATATCTCAATGCTTATACCAAACCTGAGACCCTTCCTACGGCATGAGATGTCATATACAACTCCTTCCCATTCCAATCCTGAGACCCTTCCTATAGCATGAGATGTGATATCTCAATGCTTATACCAAACATGAGACCCTTCCTATAGCATGAGATGTGATATCCAACTCCTTCCCATTCCAATCCTGAGACCCTTCCTATAGCATGAGATGTTATGTCTCAATGCTTCTAATACCAAACCTGAGATCCTTCCTATAACATGAGATGTGATATCCAACTCCTTCCATTCCAATCCTGAGACCCTTCCTATAGCATGAGATTTGATATCTCAATGCTTATACCAAACCTGAGACCCTTCCTATAGCATGAGTTGTGATATCCAAGTCTTTCCCATTCCAATCCTTAGACCCTTCCTACAGCATGCAATATGATATCTCAATGATTCTAATAACAATCCTGAGACCTGTCCTATAACATGAGATGGGATATCCAATTCCTTCCCATTCCAATCCTGAGACACTTCCGATAGCAGAGATGTGATATCTCAATGCTTATACCAAACCTGAGACCCTTCCTATAACATGAGATCGGATATCCAACTCCTTCCCGTTCCAAACCTGAGACCCTTCCTTTAGCATGAGATGTAATATCCAGCTCCTTCCCATTCCAATCCTGAGACACTTCCGATAGCATGAGATGTGATATCTCAATGCTTCTAATATCAAAACTGAAACCCTCCCTATAGCATGATATGTGATATCTAAGTCCTTCCCATTCCAATCCTGAGACCCTTCCTATAGCATGAGATGTGATATCTCAATGCTTCTACCAAACCTGAGACCCTTCCTTTACATGAGATGTGATATCCAACTCCTTCCCATTCCAACCTGAGACCCTTCCTATAGCATGAGAAGGGATATCCAACTCCTTCCCAATCCAATCCTGAGACCCTTCCGATAGCAGAGATGTGATATCTCAATGCTTATACCAAACCTGAGACCCTTCCTATGGCATGAGATGTGATATCCAACTCCTTGCCATTCAAATCCTGAGACCCTCCCTATAACAAGAGATGTCATATCCAACTCCTTCCCATTCCAAACCTGAGACCCTTCCTTTAGCATGAGATGTGATATCCAAATCCTTCACATTCCAATCCGGAGACCCTTCCTATAACATGAGATGTGATATCCAACTCCTTCCCAATCCAATCCTGAGACCCTTCCGATAGCAGAGATGTGATATCTCAATGCTTATACCAAACCTGAGACCCTTCCTATGGCATGAGATGTGATATCCAACTCCTTGCCATTCAAATCCTGAGACCCTCCCTATAACAAGAGATGTCATATCCAACTCCTTCCCATTCCAAACCTGAGACCCTTCCTTTAGCATGAGATGTGATATCCAAATCCTTCACATTCCAATCCGGAGACCAATCCTATAGCATGAGATGTGATATCTCAATGCTTCTAATACCAAACCTGAGACCCTTCTGATAGCATGAGATGTGATATCTCAATGCTTCAAAAACCAAACATGAGAACCATCCTATAACATGAGATGTGATATCCAAATCCTTCACATTCCAATCCGGAGACCAATCCTATAGCATGAGATGTGATATCTCAATGCTTCTAATATCAAACTTGAGACCCTCCCTATAGCATGAGATGTGATATCCAAGTCCTTCCCATTCCAATCCTGAGACACTTCCGATAGCAGAGATGTGATATCTCAATGCTTATACCAAACCTGAGACCCTTCCTATAACATGAGATCGGATATCCAACTCCTTCCCGTTCCAAACCTGAGACCCTTCCTTTAGCATGAGATGTAATATCCAGCTCCTTCCCATTCCAATCCTGAGACACTTCCGATAGCATGAGATGTGATATCTCAATGCTTCTAATATCAAAACTGAAACCCTCCCTATAGCATGATATGTGATATCTAAGTCCTTCCCATTCCAATCCTGAGACCCTTCCTATAGCATGAGATGTGATATCTCAATGCTTCTACCAAACCTGAGACCCTTCCTTTAGCATGAGATGTGATATCCAACTCCTTCCCATTCCAACCTGAGACCCTTCCTATAGCATGAGAAGGGATATCCAACTCCTTCCCAATCCAATCCTGAGACCCTTCCGATAGCAGAGATGTGATATCTCTATGCTTATACCAAACCTGAGACCCTTCCTATGGCATGAGATGTGATATCCAACTCCTTGCCATTCAAATCCTGAGACCCTCCCTATAACAAGAGATGTCATATCCAACTCCTTCCCATTCCAAACCTGAGACCCTTCCTTTAGCATGAGATGTGATATCCAAATCCTTCACATTCCAATCCGGAGACCCTTCTTATAACATGAGATGTGATATCCAACTCCTTCCCAATCCAATCCTGAGACCCTTCCGATAGCAGAGATGTGATATCTCAATGCTTATACCAAACCTGAGACCCTTCCTATGGCATGAGATGTGATATCCAACTCCTTGCCATTCAAATCCTGAGATCCTCCCTATAACAAGAGATGTCATATCCAACTCCTTCCCATTCCAAACCTGAGACCCTTCCTTTAGCATGAGATGTGATATCCAAATCCTTCACATTCCAATCCAGAGACCAATCCTATAGCATGAGATGTGATATCTCAATGCTTCTAATACCAAACCTGAGACCCTTCCGATAGCATGAGATGTGATATCTCAATGCTTCAAAAACCAAACATGAGAACCATCCTATAACATGAGATGTGAAATCCAAATCCTTCCCTTCCCAAACCTGAGACTCTTCCTATAGCATGAGATGTGATATCTCAATGCTTCTACCAAACCTGAAACCCTTCCTATAGCATGAGATGTGATATACAACTCCTTCCCATTCCAATCCTGAGACACTTCCTATAGCATGAGATGTGATATCACAATGCTTCTAATACCAAACCTGAGACCCATTCTATAACATGAGATGTGATATCCAAATCCCTCCCCTTCCAAACCTGAGACCCTTCCTTTAGCATGAGATGTGATATCCAGCTCCTCCCATTCCAATCCTGAGACCCTTCCGATAGCATGAGATGTGATATCTCAATGCTTCTAATATCAAAACTGAGACCCTCCCTATAGCATGAGATGTGATATCTAAGTCCTTCCCATTCCAATCCTGAGACCCTTCCGATAGCAGAGATGTGATATCTCAATGCTTATACCAAACCTGAGACCCTTCCTATGGCATGAGATGTGATATCCAACTCCTTGCCATTCAAATCCTGAGACCCTCCCTATAACAAGAGATGTCATATCCAACTCCTTCCCATTCCAAACCTGAGACCCTTCCTTTAGCATGAGATGTGATATCCAAATCCTTCACATTCCAATCCGGAGACCAATCCTATAGCATGAGATGTGATATCTCAATGCTTCTAATACCAAACCTGAGACCCTTCCGATAGCATGAGATGTAATATCTCAATGCTTCAAAAACCAAACATGAGAACCATCCTATAACATGAGATGTGAAATCCAAATCCTTCCCTTCCCAAACCTGAGACTCTTCCTATAGCATGAGATGTGATATCTCAATGCTTCTAATATCAAACTTGAGACCCTCCCTATAGCATGAGATGTGATATCCAAGTCCTTCCCATTCCAATCCTGAGACACTTCCTATAGCATGAGATGTGATATCTCAATGCTTTTAATACCAAACCTGAGACTCTTCCTATAACATGAGATGGGATATCCAACTCCTTCCCATTCCAATCCTGAGACTCTTCTGATAGCAGAGATGTGATATCTCAATGCTTATACCAAACCTGAGACCCTTCCTACGGCATGAGATGTCATATACAACTCCTTCCCATTCCAATCCTGAGACCCTTCCTATAGCATGAGATGTGATATCTCAATGCTTATACCAAACCTGAGACCCTTCCTATAGCATGAGATGTGATATCCAACTCCTTCCCATTCCAATCCTGAGACCCTTCCTATAGCATGAGATGTGATGTCTCAATGCTTATACCAAACCTGAGACCCTTCCTATAGCATGAGATGTGATATCCAAGTCTTTCCCATTCCAATCCTTAGACCCTTCCTACAGCATGCAATATGATATCTCAATGATTCTAATAACAATCCTGAGACCCGTCCTATAACATGAGATGGGATATCCAATTCCTTCCCATTCCAATCCTGAGACACTTCCGATAGCAGAGATGTGATATCTCAATGCTTATACCAAACCTGAGACCCTTCCTATAACATGAGATCGGATATCCAACTCCTTCCCGTTCCAAACCTGAGACCCTTCCTTTAGCATGAGATGTAATATCCAGCTCCTTCCCATTCCAATCCTGAGACACTTCCGATAGCATGAGATGTGATATCTCAATGCTTCTAATATCAAAACTGAAACCCTCCCTATAGCATGATATGTGATATCTAAGTCCTTCCCATTCCAATCCTGAGACCCTTCCTATAGCATGAGATGTGATATCTCAATGCTTCTACCAAACCTGAGACCCTTCCTTTAGCATGAGATGTGATATCCAACTCCTTCCCATTCCAACCTGAGACCCTTCCTATAGCATGAGAAGGGATATCCAACTCCTTCCCAATCCAATCCTGAGACCCTTCCGATAGCAGAGATGTGATATCTCAATGCTTATACCAAACCTGAGACCCTTCCTATGGCATGAGATGTGATATCCAACTCCTTGCCATTCAAATCCTGAGACCCTCCCTATAACAAGAGATGTGATATCCAACTCCTTCCCATTCCAAACCTGAGACCCTTCCTTTAGCATGAGATGTGATATCCAAATCCTTCACATTCCAATCCGGAGACCCTTCCTATAACATGAGATGTGATATCCAACTCCTTCCCAATCCAATCCTGTGACCCTTCCGATAGCAGAGATGTGATATCTCAATGCTTATACCAAACCTGAGACCCTTCCTATGGCATGAGATGTGATATCCAACTCCTTGCCATTCAAATCCTGAGACCCTCCCTATAACAAGAGATGTCATATCCAACTCCTTCCCATTCCAAACCTGAGACCCTTCCTTTAGCATGAGATGTGATATCCAAATCCTTCACATTCCAATCCAGAGACCAATCCTATAGCATGAGATGTGATATGTCAATGCTTCTAATACCAAACCTGAGACCCTTCCGATAGCATGAGATGTGATATCTCAATGCTTCAAAAACCAAACATGAGAACCATCCTATAACATGAGATGTGAAATCCAAATCCTTCCCTTCCCAAACCTGAGACTCTTCCTATAGCATGAGATGTGATATCTCAATGCTTCTACCAAACCTGAAACCCTTCCTATAGCATGAGATGTGATATCCAACTCCTTCCCATTCCAATCCTGAGACACTTCCTATAGCATGAGATGTGATATCACAATGCTTCTACTACCAAACCTGAAACCCATCCTATAACATGAGATGTGATATCCAAATCCTTCCCCTTCCAAACCTGAGACCCTTCCTTTAGCATGAGATGTGATATCCAGCTCCTCCCATTCCAATCCTGAGACCCTTCCGATAGCATGAGATGTGATATCTCAATGCTTCTAATATCAAAACTGAGACCCTCCCTATAGCATGAGATGTGATATCTAAGTCCTTCCCATTCCAATCCTGAGACCCTTCCGATAGCAGAGATGTGATATCTCAATGCTTATACCAAACCTGAGACCCTTCCTATGGCATGAGATGTGATATCCAACTCCTTGCCATTCAAATCCTGAGACCCTCCCTATAACAAGAGATGTCATATCCAACTCCTTCCCATTCCAAACCTGAGACCCTTCCTTTAGCATGAGATGTGATATCCAAATCCTTCACATTCCAATCCGGAGACCAATCCGATAGCATGAGATGTGATATCTCAATGCTTCTAATACCAAACCTGAGACTCTTCCTATAGCATGAGATGTGATATCTCAATGCTTCTAATATCAAACTTGAGACCCTCCCTATAGCATGAGATGTGATATCCAAGTCCTTCCCATTCCAATCCTGAGACACTTCCTATAGCATGAGATGTGATATCTCAATGCTTCTAATACCAAACCTGAGACTCTTCCTATAACATGAGATGGGATATCCAACTCCTTCCCATTCCAATCCTGAGACTCTTCTGATAGCAGAGATGTGATATCTCAATGCTTATACCAAACCTGAGACCCTTCCTACGGCATGAGATGTCATATACAACTCCTTCCCATTCCAAACCTGAGACCCTTCCTACGGCATGAGATGTGATATCCAACTCCTTCCCATTCCAATCCTGAGACCCTTCCTATAGCATGAGATTTGATGTCTCAATGCTTCTAATACCAAACCTGAGATCCTTCCTATAACATGAGATGTGATATCCAACTCCTTCCATTCCAATCCTAAGACCCTTCCTATAGCATGAGATTTGATATCTCAATGCTTATACCAAACCTGAGACCCTTCCTATAGCATGAGATGTGATATCCAAGTCTTTCCCATTCCAATCCTTAGACCCTTCCTACAGCATACAATATGATATCTCAATGATTCTAATAACAATCCTGAGACCCGTCCTATAACATGAGATGGGATATCCAATTCCTTCCCATTCCAATCCTGAGACACTTCCGATAGCAGAGATGTGATATCTCAATGCTTATACCAAACCTGAGACCCTTCCTATAACATGAGATCGGATATCCAACTCCTTCCCGTTCCAAACCTGAGACCCTTCCTTTAGCATGAGATGTAATATCCAGCTCCTTCCCATTCTAATCCTGAGACACTTCCGATAGCATGAGATGTGATATCTCAATGCTTCTAATATCAAAACTGAAACCCTCCCTATAGCATGATATGTGATATCTAAGTCCTTCCCATTCCAATCCTGAGACCCTTCCGATAGCAGAGATGTGATATCTCAATGCTTATACCAAACCTGAGACCCTTCCTATGGCATTATATGTGATATCCAACTCCTTGCCATTCAAATCCTGAGACCCTCCCTATAACAAGAGATGTCATATCCAACTCCTTCCCATTCCAAACCTGAGACCCTTCCTTTAGCATGAGATGTGATATCCAAATCCTTCACATTCCAATCCGGAGACCAATCCTATAGCATGAGATGTGATATCTCAATGCTTCTAATACCAAACCTGAGACCCTTCCGATAGCATGAGATGTGATATCTCAATGCTTCAAAAACCAAACATGAGAACCATCCTATAACATGAGATGTGAAATCCAAATCCTTCCCTTCCCAAACCTGAGACTCTTCCTATAGCATGAGATGTGATATCTCAATGCTTCTAATATCAAACTTGAGACCCTCCCTATAGCATGAGATGTGATATCCAAGTCCTTCCCATTCCAATCCTGAGACACTTCCTATAGCATGAGATGTGATATCTCAATGCTTCTAATACCAAACCTGAGACTCTTCCTATAACATGAGATGGGATATCCAACTCCTTCCCATTCCAATCCTGAGACTCTTTTGATAGCAGAGATGTGATATCTCAATGCTTATACCAAACCTGAGACCCTTCCTACGGCATGAGATGTCATATACAACTCCTTCCCATTCCAATCCTGAGACCCTTCCTAAAGCATGAGATGTGATATCTCAATGCTTATACCAAACCTGAGACCCTTCCTATAGCATGAGATGTGATATCCAACTCCTTCCCATTCCAATCCCGAGACCCTTCCTTTAGCATGAGATGTGATGTCTCAATGCTTCTAATACCAAACCTGAGATCCTTCCTATAACATGAGATGTGATATCCAACTCCTTCCATTCCAATCCTGAGACCCTTCCTATAGCATGAGATTTGATATCTCAATGCTTATACCAAACCTCAGACCCTTCCTATAGCATGAGATGTGATATCCAAGTCTTTCCCATTCCAATCCTTAGACCCTTCCTACAGCATGCAATATGATATCTCAATGATTCTAATAACAATCCTGAGACCCGTCCTATAACATGAGATGGGATATCCAACTCCTTCCCATTCCAATCCTGAGACACTTCCGATAGCAGAGATGTGATATCTCAATGCTTATACCAAACCTGAGACCATTCCTATAACATGAGATCGGATATCCAACTCCTTCCCGTTCCAAACCTGAGACCCTTCCTTTAGCATGAGATGTAATATCCAGCTCCTTCCCATTCCAATCCTGAGACACTTCCGATAGCATGAGATGTGATATCTCAATGCTTCTAATATCAAAACTGAAACCCTCCCTATAGCATGAGATGTGATATCCAACTCCTTCCCATTCCAACCTGAGACCCTTCCTATAGCATGAGAAGGGATATCCAACTCCTTCCCAATCCAATCCTGAGACCCTTCCGATAGCAGAGATGTGATATCTCAATGCTTATACCAAACCTGAGACCCTTCCTATGGCATGAGATGTGATATCCAACACCTTGCCATTCAAATCCTGAGACCCTCCCTATAACAAGAGATGTCATTTCCAACTCCTTCCCATTCCAAACCTGAGACCCTTCCTTTAGCATGAGATGTGATATCCAAATCCTTCACATTCCAATCCGGAGACCCTTCCTATAACATGAGATGTGATATCCAACTCCTTCCCAATCCAATCCTGAGACCCTTCCGATAGCAGAGATGTGATATCTCAATGCTTATACCAAACCTGAGACCCTTCCGATAGCAGAGATGTGATATCTCAATGCTGATACCAAACCTGAGACCCTTCCTATGGCATGAGATGTGATATCCAACACCTTGCCATTCAAATCCTGAGACCCTTCCTATAGCATGAGATGTGATATCGCAATGCTTCTACCAAAACTGAGACCCTTCCTTTAGCATGAGATGTGATATCCAAGTCCTTCCCATTCCAATCCTGAGAGCCTTCCTATAGCATGAGATGTGATATCTCAATGCTTCTAATACCAAACCTGAGATCCTTCCGATAGCATGAGATGTGATATCTCAATGCTTCTAATACCAAACCTGAGATCCTTCCTATAACATGAGATGTGATATCCAAATCCTTCCCCATCCAAACCTGAGACCCTCCCTTTAGCATGAGATGTGATATCCAACTCCTTCCCATTCCAATCCTGATACCCTTCTGATAGCATGAGATGTGATATCTCAATGCCTCTAATACCAAACCTGAGATCCTACCTCTAACATGAAATGTGATATCCAACTCCTTCCCTTTCCAAACCTGAGACCCTTCCGATAGCAGAGATGTGATATCTCAATGCTTATACCAAACCTGAGACCCTTCCTATGGCATGAGATGTGATATCCAACACCTTGCCATTCAAATCCTGAGACCCTCCCTATAACAAGAGATGTCATTTCCAACTCCTTCCCATTCCAAACCTGAGACCCTTCCTTTAGCATGAGATGTGATATCCAAATCCTTCACATTCCAATCCGGAGACCCTTCCTATAACATGAGATGTGATATCCAACTCCTTCCCAATCCAATCCTGAGACCCTTCCGATAGCAGAGATGTGATATCTCAATGCTTATACCAAACCTGAGACCCTTCCGATAGCAGAGATGTGATATCTCAATGCTGATACTGTTAAGACGGATTTCTGAACTCTGTCCTGGTGGCGCAGAGGTTCAGAAGGCCAACCTAATTACTTGGAACAGGGTAACCTCTGGACAAGCCAGACCAATCAAGGTAGCGATCGCGGCGGTCAAGACTAGGTCTCAAGAGGGGTGAGGGTGACTGAAAGCCCGCAATGAGCACACAAAGCAAGAGCGCTTACAAACTACTCCAAACAGTTGTTTATATCAAAAATAGATACACATTTATTATAAGGCCTTGAAACTAATAACCACAGTAAAAGCAGCAATATACAACGATATTAAACCAACACATACACTATCCACCCAATATATATACAGAATACACAGTTTCACAGCATTAGCAGCACGAAATATGTTATCCACCTGCAGGGGAAGGAAAACAGGCAGTGCGAACCAATGCGAGTGATATGTCCGCCTTCTGAGGCCCCTAACTGGATGGTAGTCCAATCCCTACGAAGAGTGGAGCCTAGCGCTCAAAAGTACCTGCACACGCCGGTGCCAATGGGCAGAAGGTGAAGCTCTTCGGAGGACGTTGAACAGCTCTGTAGGGAGCTCTAATGAAGGAGAACACGGTCCGCGACTCTAGCGCAGCCTCCACTGTGAGGCAGAAGCAGGGCGCGAGTACGGACAAGGGGTGCTGTATTCACAGCGGGGAAAAGCAAGGGGCACTGCAGGAGGGCGACCAGATCCTAGCTAATCTACTCACCGGTCCCCGAAGCAAGCAGGCCCGAGCTTCTCCTCGATAGATGCAGCTTCTGGCAGGTTCTGAAGAGCAGGGAACGTCTCGTCGTCGTGCAGAGTAAAAAGACGTCCCGATCGAAGAAACAAGCACAGTTTTGTCGCCACAGCAGGGCAACGGAACGGCCGGGTGTATTCAAGCCAAACGAGCACTGCTCACCTCTAGCTTAGGGTTGCTAAGCAAACGAAGCGTGTGAGCGTGCCCCGGACTCAGAATACCACCCAACCTGTCGGCGATTACAGAGCAGGCCTCCTTAGTAAGCTGGTCAGTCAACTGGATGGCCCAGAGACACTTCCGAAGGCTTACAGCAGGAGTTGATGAAGGTGCCGGGAATAGCTGGTCCTGCTATTCCAATAGGTCGAAGCGCCAGTACAGGCCTTCTTGTTCGATCTTAGGTGGAAAGGGCTTCACCGGACGACAGCAATGAGGAGCAGAAGTTCTTCAGGGGGTCACCAGTGATTCCTCGGTCCAGCCTCGTGTTCGCAGGATACTTGGCTCCTGTATCCCTGGGTTCGTAAGAACTCAGGAGATCGACATGGTAGTGGTGTTTCCAGCTCCCTCTTATCCACGGTTCCCTTCGCGCCAAAACGGAGGGGAGCCAATGGGAGATCCGCTCATCAACACCCATACCATACGTGGACCAATCACGGACCACAGTGGTCCCAGGCATTCACACCACCCTAGACTCTCTGGCACCCAGGATGTGTATTGGGACCAGACAGCCCAGCCCACATCCTGGGGGCACTCAAACGACATGTAGAAGCCCGCGAAAGCAACCGTGTTTCGCGGGAAACTACATGCCCAAATAAGGAAGGCCCCGGGTCGCCTGACCCGGGGGAAGGTAAAGGGAGCAAGACGGACAGTGGACGAGACAAAGGAGCCTCGTGGTCCGGCCATTTTGGGTAGCCGGGCCACCCTTTTGTGTTCGCGGCAAAAAGGTGCTCAGAACGGCAAAAGGAGCTCAAAATAAACCAAATGATCGCTGCCACCAGCCCAGTCCCTGAATGACTTGCACCGATCCAAAAACCATCCTACAAGAGTGTCTAGGGTCTGTAGAAGGCTAGAGACCCAAGAGAGCTGTAACTTAGCTTACAGTGCCCTCTTGTGTCGTGTTGCACTAAAATGGCGACACGATAAGAGAAACTACGGGAAACAGCGTTCCCCAGTACTGACTGTCTTAAGGGCATGTCAGTTTCCCCGTAAGAAAGGAGCGAAAGCCCAGAGGAGTACAGCAGAAGGCTGCACTTCTCTGGCAAAGTCAAGAAAACAGGTTGAAAACAATAGCAAAAAGTTTAGGGGTTGCCACATGGAAGGAAAGTTCCCTACAATAACGAAATCTTTCCTAACACTCGCCCCTCCCAGACTATGGACAGGGGGAACTAATCCACCCCTGGATGAGTCTCTTGTTCAGGTCGGTAAAACATTCTGGACAACCCATCAGC
Organism: Ambystoma mexicanum; assembly: GCF_040938575.1. Classification (NCBI taxonomy): domain Eukaryota; kingdom Metazoa; phylum Chordata; class Amphibia; order Caudata; family Ambystomatidae; genus Ambystoma; species Ambystoma mexicanum. The sequence continues at coordinate 567,947,645 of NC_090932.1, read as the reverse complement.
ATTGCTATGTTGGACACCTGGCCTATGCTCAATAGTGAAGTCGAAGCCTTGTAGACTTATGGACCACCTAAGCAACTTTGGATTCTCCCCCTTCATGTTCATTAGCCACTTTAACGGCTTATGGTCAGTCTGCACAGTGAAGTGGGTCCCATAGAGGTAGGGCCGCAGCTTCCTTAGGGCCCACACAACAGAGAAACATTCTTTCTCTACCGTGGACCATCTGAGCTCTCTGTCCTTAAGCTGGCGACTAATAAAACCGATAGGGTGTTCCTTACCCTTCTCATCTACTTGTGATAGTACAGCTCCTATCCCAGTGTCAGAGGCATCCGTCTGCACGATAAAAGGTCTTTGATAATCAGGGGCCCTGAGCACAGGGGCCTGGCACAAGGAGTCTTTCAAGCCATTGAAGGCCTTCTCACACTCGTCAGTCCAAGTTACCTTCTTGGGTTTCTTCGGAGTTGTGAGGGCAGTCAGAGGAGCAGCTATGGTGCCATAGTCTGCCATAAAATTGCGGTAATAACCCGTGAGTCCTAAGAAGGCTCTCACTTGGGTTTGTGTAGTGGGGGTAGGCCAGTCTTGTACTGCTTGTACTTTACTGGGGAGAGGCTGTATCCTTCCTCCACCTACTTCATGCCCAAGGTAAACCACTGAGCCTTGTCCAATCTGGCATTTACTCGCCTTTATGGTCAAGTGGGCTTTCTGAAGAGCCTGGAGCACAATCCCGAGGTGTTTCACATGGTCTTCCCAGGTGGCACTGAAAACTGCTATATCGTCCAGATATGCAAGACAGAATTCGTCCAACCCATTCAACACATGATTCACAAGCCTCTGGAAAGTGGCAGGTGCATTCTTCAATCCGAACGGCATTACCCGGAATTGGTAAAGCCCGTCGGGAGTTGAAAATGCTGTCTTCTCCTTGGCATGTTCTGCTAAAGCTATTTGCCAATAGCCCGCAGTCAGGTCAAACGTGCTGAGGTACTTGGAGGCACCCAAGGTATCCACCAGCTCGTCAGTTCGAGGCAAGGGGTGAGCGTCTGTCTTGGTGACAGCATTCAGAGCCCTGTAATCCACGCAGAACCTCAATTCAGAAGTGCCTGCTTTTGGAACCAGAACCACAGGACTGGACCAAGGACTACTAGAGGGTTCAATCACCCCAAGGTCTAACATCTTGTTGACCTCGGTCTTAATATAAGACCGTACTTTATCCGACATCCTGTATCCCCTACTTTTGGTAGGTACACTGTCTCCTGTGTCAATGTTATGTTTGCACCAAGGTGTCAAACCAGGCGACTGTGAAAACAGGGGGGAAAACTGCCTAAGCAAACTTTTCACCTCAGCCTGCTGATCAGAAGTCAGGTGAGGGGCCACTCGGACACCCTCAACGGAGCTATCTGAAGGACCGCTTTGGAACAGGTCGGGAAGAGGTTCTGACTCCTCTTCCTCAACGTCTGACGCCAGTAGCAGTGCTGCGATTTCGACTCTTGGGACGAAAGCCTTCAGCCTATTTACGTGGAACACTTTTGGAGCCTGTCCAGGCCTTCCAAGGTCCACTAAATAGTTCACCTCACCCAGGGGCTCCACCACTGTGTAAGGGCCTGACCATTTGTCCTGTAAAGCGCGAGGCCTTATAGGGTTCATGATCAGGACTTGCTGACCAGGGGTAAAGTGAATTAAGGAAGCTTTCTGGTCGTACCAATGTTTCACCAGCGCTTGTCCTGCCTTCAACTTTTCACTAGCCAAGCCCATCAGGAGTACCATCCGTTTTCTGAGCCCTAGCACATAGTCAACTACATTGGTAGTAACAGGGGGAGTGGGCATCTCCCATCCCTCTTTGACGATGGCTAAGGGTCCCCGTACGGGATGACCGAACAGAAGTTCGAAGGGGCTGAAGCCAACACCCTCCTGTGGTACCTCTCTGTAGGCAAACAACAAGCATGGTAAAAGAAGGTCCCATTTCCTCCTCTGGGGCTCCTCCAGAGCCCCAATCATGCTCTTTAGCGTTCTGTTGAAACGCTCCACCAGACCATTGGTCTGGGGGTGGTATGCAGAAGAGAACTTGTAGGTGACCCCACATTCTTTCCACATAGCCTGCATATACTTCGACATAAAGTTGCTGCCACGATCTGACACAACTTCTTTAGGGAAGCCAACCCTAGTAAATATGCCGAGTAACGCTTTTGCAACTGACTTGGCAGTTACAGTCTTTAATGGGATGGCCTCAGGATACCTGGTTGCATGGTCGACCAGCACCAGGATAAACCTATTGCCTGAGGATGTTTGCGGGTCAAGGGGACCAACGATGTCGATCCCTACCCTTTCAAATGGTACCCCCACAACTGGGAGCGGTACCAACGGAGCTTGGATTGTCGCGCCAACCTTACCAGACAACTGGCAGGAGGCACAACTCCGGCAGTGACTTTCTACTTGCACCCCCATCTTGGGCCAGTAGAAGTGCATAGATAACCTTTGCTTGGTCCTCTTCATTCCAAGGTGACCAGCAAGGGGAACTTCATGCGCCAACTGCAGGAGGAAGGGTCTAACAGAAAGGGGAACCACCAACCTCCTATGGTCTCCTTCTGTAGACTCTGTGGGCTCACTGTACAGGAGTCCACCTTCCCAATAAATCCGATGCTTCCCAGGAGGTTCACCCTCAAGCTGGGAGCAGGCCTGTCTCCTTAGGCCTTCCAGAGATGGGCACTCACGTTGGCCCTTACTGAAGTCGTCCCTATCAGGACCTCCTTCAACTAACAAGTCTTTTAGTTCAGGATGGTCGTTGGGGTCGAACACTTCAGGCATCGCCACCTCCTCGTCAGGCTCGGGCGATTGACCAACTCCCTCCACCGCAGTGGTAGGCGAGTTCGGGGGAATATTCTCTTTCCCCCGTCGGGACTTGTTGACTCCTTTCGCCTTGGGTTTCCCCTTCGGCTGGGGCGGCGTATTGGACTTGGCCAATGCTGCCCGTGCTTGAGACCGTGTGTAGGGTCTTTCGGCAGTGTCTCCTACGAGCCCTAGAGCTCTGAGATCATTGCCCAACAAGACCTTTCCCGGGACGTTTCTCTGAATGCTCACTGGAATCCTAACTGCTGTACCATTTAAAGTTAGATTAACAGGGATCACGGGAAACATACGGAGGGGGCCGTCAGCCAACTTAGTGGGCATCAGAGTAGCTCTGGCAACTTCCTCTGAGTCTACCAAGGTAGAATCCACTACAGTTCGACTGCACCCACTATCCCTAAGAGCTGGAGTATCCACTCCATTGATCAGCACACTGTCTTTAAAGTAGTGCTTGGTATTATCCGGAATCCTAGCATACGCCTCTGCGACTTTAGGCTCCCAGGAACCCAGGGACACTAAAACTACCTCAGCCTCTATTCCGCTGGGAAATGAGTCTGAGGAGAAGGATGCTCCTGTAATCTCTTCTTCCTCGTAGGAGGAGAAGGCCAGATTAGCGGAGTGGACCCCCAAAGGTCTAACCTTACAACGGGGATCCCCCTTCACATGGTCAGTTGCTCCACAAGAAAAACAAGCCCCATTGGGTCTGTTTACGTAGGGAGGCTTATTATAACCAGAGTTCTGTTTCGGAGGCGAACCTCCACTACCCTGTGAGTTCTCGGATGGCTTACCCTTATTTTTCTTTTTGTGGCCCTTATGGGAAGAAGATTTAGCAGATTCCCCACCCTCCACATCTTTGGACTTTTTCCCTTCCTCCTGCTTACCAGGATGAGTTTTGTCCTTATGGGACACTCGATGTGACACCCATAAGTCTGCTGCAATGGCCAGCTTCTTAGGATCTATCTCCTTTGAATCGGCCAAATGCTGCTTAAGCTCCGGGGAAGAAGAAGCAAAAATGTGTTCCAGCATGACCAGATTGATCATGCCTTCGAAGGTAGAAACCTTATAACCTTCAACCCAGCCAGTCAAGTTTTTCAGGGACTCAGCTACATACGACACCCAAGTACCACCTTCCTTTTTCTTATACTCTCTAAACCTTTTCAAATATTGGGTCGGAGTCTTCCCAAACTTTAAAATGAGAGTCTGCTTCAACATTGCAAAATCAGCGCGCTCAGCCTTCGACATTTCCATAATGGCACTGCAACCAGAATGGGGCAGTCTGCTGAGTAACCATGCAATCTTATCCGCATTATCAACCTCTTGAACCTCGCATGCATACTCAAACGCATTTAACCAGTCCATAATGTCATTTCGTTCCTCATACACACTGAGCAGATCTTTTGGAAACCGTGGATGAGAGGAAGCCCCAGAACCATGTCCAGGACCCTTGGACCCATTTGCGAACTGAAGCTTGGCCAGTTCCAACTGGTGATCCCTGTCTTTTTGTTTTTCTGCCTGGTCGATTTTCAGTTTGGCTATGCTGAATTCAAGCTCCTGCTGCCTAAACCGCAGCTCTTGCTTCTTGAATTCAAGCATAGCCTCCCCATCAACACTGGCAGAGGAAACGTTAGACATTACATCCTCCCTGTCCTCGTGGTCGTGATGGATCAGTGCAGCGGCAGAACCGTCGGTTCTGCCAGTGAGAGCAGCCCCACCACCTTCTGCACTGTCCTCGGAAGTTATAGCGTCAAGCTGCGCTTCTTGCCACGCCACGATTCTCTGGATCATTTCCAATTTAGTGCCTTGAGAGGAAACCCCTCTCTCCGCACACATCTTCTTCAATGTTTCAGATTTCGAAGCATTTAAGGTTAATAAAGTATTCGTTTCCATACTGTCGATAGGACTATGGCCTTTTTAACGTTATATTCAATACTTTACTGCGTGTCCTGGTTGGAATAACCTGAAAACGCCTTAGCTCGTGCGCAACACTGGATACCTTCAGTCGTATCCCACCGCTGTACACCAATTTGTTAAGACGGATTTCTGAACTCTGTCCTGGTGGCGCAGAGGTTCAGAAGGCCAACCTAATTACTTGGAACAGGGTAACCTCTGGACAAGCCAGACCAATCAAGGTAGCGATCGCGGCGGTCAAGACTAGGTCTCAAGAGGGGTGAGGGTGACTGAAAGCCCGCAATGAGCACACAAAGCAAGAGCGCTTACAAACTACTCCAAACAGTTGTTTATATCAAAAATAGATACACATTTATTATAAGGCCTTGAAACTAATAACCACAGTAAAAGCAGCAATATACAACGATATTAAACCAACACATACACTATCCACCCAATATATATACAGAATACACAGTTTCACAGCATTAGCAGCACGAAATATGTTATCCACCTGCAGGGGAAGGAAAACAGGCAGTGCGAACCAATGCGAGTGATATGTCCGCCTTCTGAGGCCCCTAACTGGATGGTAGTCCAATCCCTACGAAGAGTGGAGCCTAGCGCTCAAAAGTACCTGCACACGCCGGTGCCAATGGGCAGAAGGTGAAGCTCTTCGGAGGACGTTGAACAGCTCTGTAGGGAGCTCTAATGAAGGAGAACACGGTCCGCGACTCTAGCGCAGCCTCCACTGTGAGGCAGAAGCAGGGCGCGAGTACGGACAAGGGGTGCTGTATTCACAGCGGGGAAAAGCAAGGGGCACTGCAGGAGGGCGACCAGATCCTAGCTAATCTACTCACCGGTCCCCGAAGCAAGCAGGCCCGAGCTTCTCCTCGATAGATGCAGCTTCTGGCAGGTTCTGAAGAGCAGGGAACGTCTCGTCGTCGTGCAGAGTAAAAAGACGTCCCGATCGAAGAAACAAGCACAGTTTTGTCGCCACAGCAGGGCAACGGAACGGCCGGGTGTATTCAAGCCAAACGAGCACTGCTCACCTCTAGCTTAGGGTTGCTAAGCAAACGAAGCGTGTGAGCGTGCCCCGGACTCAGAATACCACCCAACCTGTCGGCGATTACAGAGCAGGCCTCCTTAGTAAGCTGGTCAGTCAACTGGATGGCCCAGAGACACTTCCGAAGGCTTACAGCAGGAGTTGATGAAGGTGCCGGGAATAGCTGGTCCTGCTATTCCAATAGGTCGAAGCGCCAGTACAGGCCTTCTTGTTCGATCTTAGGTGGAAAGGGCTTCACCGGACGACAGCAATGAGGAGCAGAAGTTCTTCAGGGGGTCACCAGTGATTCCTCGGTCCAGCCTCGTGTTCGCAGGATACTTGGCTCCTGTATCCCTGGGTTCGTAAGAACTCAGGAGATCGACATGGTAGTGGTGTTTCCAGCTCCCTCTTATCCACGGTTCCCTTCGCGCCAAAACGGAGGGGAGCCAATGGGAGATCCGCTCATCAACACCCATACCATACGTGGACCAATCACGGACCACAGTGGTCCCAGGCATTCACACCACCCTAGACTCTCTGGCACCCAGGATGTGTATTGGGACCAGACAGCCCAGCCCACATCCTGGGGGCACTCAAACGACATGTAGAAGCCCGCGAAAGCAACCGTGTTTCGCGGGAAACTACATGCCCAAATAAGGAAGGCCCCGGGTCGCCTGACCCGGGGGAAGGTAAAGGGAGCAAGACGGACAGTGGACGAGACAAAGGAGCCTCGTGGTCCGGCCATTTTGGGTAGCCGGGCCACCCTTTTGTGTTCGCGGCAAAAAGGTGCTCAGAACGGCAAAAGGAGCTCAAAATAAACCAAATGATCGCTGCCACCAGCCCAGTCCCTGAATGACTTGCACCGATCCAAAAACCATCCTACAAGAGTGTCTAGGGTCTGTAGAAGGCTAGAGACCCAAGAGAGCTGTAACTTAGCTTACAGTGCCCTCTTGTGTCGTGTTGCACTAAAATGGCGACACGATAAGAGAAACTACGGGAAACAGCGTTCCCCAGTACTGACTGTCTTAAGGGCATGTCAGTTTCCCCGTAAGAAAGGAGCGAAAGCCCAGAGGAGTACAGCAGAAGGCTGCACTTCTCTGGCAAAGTCAAGAAAACAGGTTGAAAACAATAGCAAAAAGTTTAGGGGTTGCCACATGGAAGGAAAGTTCCCTACAATAACGAAATCTTTCCTAACAGATACCAAACCTGAGACCCTTCCTATGGCATGAGATGTGATATCCAACACCTTGCCATTCAAATCCTGAGACCCTTCCTATAGCATGAGATGTGATATCGCAATGCTTCTACCAAAACTGAGACCCTTCCTTTAGCATGAGATGTGATATCCAAGTCCTTCCCATTCCAATCCTGAGAGCCTTCCTATAGCATGAGATGTGATATCTCAATGCTTCTAATACCAAACCTGAGATCCTTCCGATAGCATGAGATGTGATATCTCAATGCTTCTAATACCAAACCTGAGATCCTTCCTATAACATGAGATGTGATATCCAAATCCTTCCCCATCCAAACCTGAGACCCTCCCTTTAGCATGAGATGTGATATCCAACTCCTTCCCATTCCAATCCTGATACCCTTCTGATAGCATGAGATGTGATATCTCAATGCCTCTAATACCAAACCTGAGATCCTACCTCTAACATGAAATGTGATATCCAACTCCTTCCCTTTCCAAACCTGAGAGCCTTCCTACAGCATGAGATGTGATATCCAAGTCCTTCCCATTCCAATCTTGAGACCCTTCCTATAACATGAGATGTGATATCCAACTCCTTCCCAATCCAATCCTGAGACCCTTCCGATAGCAGAGATGTGATATCTCAATGCTTATACCAAACCTGAGACCCTTCCGATAGCAGAGATGTGATATCTCAATGCTGATACCAAACCTGAGACCCTTCCTATGGCATGAGATGTGATATCCAACACCTTGCCATTCAAATCCTGAGACCCTTCCTATAGCATGAGATGTGATATCGCAATGCTTCTACCAAAACTGAGACCCTTCCTTTAGCATGAGATGTGATATCCAAGTCCTTCCCATTCCAATCCTGAGAGCCTTCCTATAGCATGAGATGTGATATCTCAATGCTTCTAATACCAAACCTGAGATCCTTCCGATAGCATGAGATGTGATATCTCAATGCTTCTAATACCAAACCTGAGATCCTTCCTATAACATGAGATGTGATATCCAAATCCTTCCCCATCCAAACCTGAGACCCTCCCTTTAGCATGAGATGTGATATCCAACTCCTTCCCATTCCAATCCTGATACCCTTCTGATAGCATGAGATGTGATATCTCAATGCCTCTAATACCAAACCTGAGATCCTACCTCTAACATGAAATGTGATATCCAACTCCTTCCCTTTCCAAACCTGAGAGCCTTCCTACAGCATGAGATGTGATATCCAAGTCCTTCCCATTCCAATCTTGAGACCCTTCCTATAACATGAGATGTGATATCCAACTCTTTCCCATTCCAACCTGAGACCTTTCCTATAGCATGAGATGGGAGATCCAACAACTCCTTCCAAATCCAATCCTGATACCCTTCCGATAGCATGAGATGTGATATCCCAATGCTTCTACAAAACCTGAGACCCATACCATGGCATGATGTGATATCAAACTCCCGTCCTATACCATGAGACTTGATATCTCAATGCTTCTAATACCAAACCTGAGACCGGTCAAATAACATGAGATGTGATATCCAAATCCTTCCCCTTCCAAACCTGAGACCCTTCCTTTAGCATGAGATGTGATATCCAAATCCTTCCCATTCCAATCCTTAAACCCTTCCTATAGCATGAGATGTGATATCTCAATGTTTCTAATAAAAAACCTGAGACCCTTCCTATAGCAAGAGATGTGATATCCAAATCCTTCCCATTCCAACCTGAGACCCTTCCTATAGCATGAGAAGGGATATCCAACTCCTTCCCATTCCAATCCTTAAACCCTTCCTATAGCATGAGATGTGATATCTCAATGTTTCTAATAAAAAACCTGAGACCCTTCCTATAGCAAGAGATGTGATATCCAAATCCTTCCCATTCCAACCTGAGACCCTTCCTATAGCATGAGAAGGGATATCCAACTCCTTCCCATTCCAATCCTGAGA